>NC_064580.1:122613931-123863931 GCF_937001465.1 Orcinus orca
CCTATATATATGCTGTCTACAAGAGACCCATGTCAGACATAGGATCACATACAGGAGGAAAGTGAGGGGATGGAAAAAGATATTCCATGCAAATGGAAATCAAAAGAAAGCTGGAGTAGCTATACTCATATCAGATAAAATAGAATTTAAAATAAAGAATGTTACAAGAGACAAGGAAGGACACTACATAATGATCAAGGGATCAACCCAAAAAGAAGATATAACAATTATAAATATATATGCACCCAACATAGGAGTACCTCAATACATAAGGCAACTGCTAACAGCTCTAAAAGAGTAAATTGACAGTAACAGAATAATAGTGGGGGACTTTAACACCTCACTTACACCAATGGACAGATCATCCAAAATGAAAGTAAATAAGGGAACAGAATTTTAAATGACACAATAGACCAGATAGATTTAATTGGTATTTATTGGACATTCCATCCAAAACCAGCAGATTACACTTTCTTCTCAAGTGTGCACAGAACATTCTCGAGGATAGATCACATCTTGGGTCACAAAACAAGCCTCAGCAAATTTAAGAAAGTTGAAATCATATCAAGCATCTTTTCTGACCACAACGCTATGAGATTAGAAATGAATTACAGGGAAAATAATGTAAAAAACACAAACACATGGAGGCTAAACAATACATTACTAAATAACCAAGATATCACTGAAGAAATCAAAGAGGAAATAAAAAATACCTAGAGACCAATGACAATGAAAACATGATGATCCAAAACCTATAGGATGCAGCAAAAGCAGTTCTAAGAGGGAAGTTTATAGCTATACAAGCCTACCTCAAGAAACAAGAAAAATCTCAAATAAACAATCTAAACTTACACCTAAAGGAACTAGAGAAAGAAGAACAAACAAAACCCAAAGGTAGCAGAAGGAAGGAAATCATAAACATCAGAGCAGAAATAAATGAAATAGAAACAAAGAAAACAATAGCAAAGATCAATAAAACTAAAAGCTGGTATTTGAGAAGATAAACAAAATTGATAAAGCATTAGCCAGACTCATCAAGAAAAAGAGGGAGAGGACTCAAATCAATAAAATTAGAAGTGAAAAAGGAGAAGTTACACCAGGCACCACAGAAATACAAAGCATCCTAAGAGACTACTACAAGCAACTCTATGCCAATAAAATGGACAACCTGGAAGAAATGGACAAATTCTTAGAAAGGTATAACCTTCCAAGGCTGAACCAGGAAGAAATAGAAAATATGAACAGACCAATCACAAGCACTGAAATTGAAACTGTGATTAAAAATCTTCCAACAAACAAAAGTCCAGCATCAGATGGCTACACAGGAGAATTCTATCAAACATTTAGAGAAGAGCTAACAACCATCCTTCTCAAATTCTTCCAAAAAATTGCAGAGGAAGGAACACTCCCAAACTAATTCTATGAGGCCACCATCACCCTGATACCAAAACCAGACAAAGATACTACAGAAAAAGAAAATTACAGACCAATATCACTGATGAAAATAGATGCAAAAATCTTCAACAAAATACTAGCAAACAAAATCCAACAACACATTAAAAGGATCATACAGCATGATCAAGTGGGATTTATCCCAGGGATGCAAGTATTCTTCAATATATGCAAATCAATCAATGTGATACAGCATATTAACAAATTGAAGAATAAAAACCACATAGTCATCTCAATAGATGCAGAAAAAGCTTTTGACAAAATTCAACACGGGTTTATGATAAAAACTCTCCAGAAAGTGGGCATAAAGGGAAACTACCTCAACATAATAAAGACCATATACGACAAACCCACAGCAAACATCATTCTCAATGGTGAAAAACTGAAAGCATTTCCTCTAAGATCAGGAACAAGACAAGGATGTCCACTCTCACCACTATTATTCAACATAGTTTTGGAATTCCTAGCCGTGGCAGTCAGAGAAGAAAAAGAAATAAAAGGAATACAAATTGGAAAAGAAGAATTAAAACTGTCACTGCTTGCAGATGACGTGATACTATACATAGAGAATCCTAAAGATGCTACCAGAAAAATACTAGAGCTAATCAATGAATTTGGTAAAGTTGCAGGATACAAAATTAATGTAGAGAAATCTCTTGCATTCCTATACACTAATGATGAAAAATCAGAAAGAGAAATTATGGAAACACTCCCATTTACCATTGCAACCAAAAGAATAAAATACCTAGGAATAAACCTACCTAGGGAGACAATAGACCTGTATGCAGAAAACTATAAGACACTGATGAAAGAAATGAAAGATGATACCAACAGATGGAGAGATATACCATGTTCTTGGATTGGAAGAATCAATACTGTGAAAATGGCTATACTACCCAAAGCAATCTACAGATTCAATGCAATCCCTATCAAATTACCAGTGGCATTTTTTATGGAACTAGAACAAAAAATCTTAAAATTTGTAGGAGACACAAAAGCCCCGAATAGCCCAAACAATCTTGAGGGAAAAAAAACAGAGCTGGAGGAATCAGGATCCCTGACTTCAGACTATACTACAAAGCTACAAAATCAAGACAATATGGTACTGGCACAAAAACAGAAACATAGATCAATGGAACAAGATAGAAAGCCCAGAGATAAACCCATGCACCTATGGTCAACTAATCTATGACAAAGGAGGCAAGGATATAAAATGGGGAAAAGACAGTCTCTTCATTAAGTGATGCTGGGAAAACTGGACAGCTACATGTAAAAGAATGAAATTAGAACATTTCTAATGAAATTAGAAATTAGAACACACCATACACAAAAATAAACTCAAAATGGATTAGAGACCTAAGTGTAAGACCAGACACTATAAAACTCTTAGAGGAAAACATAGGAAGAACACTCTTTAACATAAATCACAGCAAGATCTTTTTTGATCCATATCCTAGAGTAATGGAAATAAAAACAAAAATAAACAAATGGGACCTAATGAAACTTAAAAACTTTTGTACAGCAAAGGAAACCATAAACAAGACGAAAAGACAACCCTGAGAATGGAAAAAAATATTTGCAAACGAATCAACGGATAAAGGATTAATCTCCAAAATATATAAATAGCTCATGCAGCTCAATATTAAAGAAACAAACAACCCAATCCAAAAATGGGCAGAAGACCTAAATAGACACTTCTGCAAAGACATACAGATAGCCAAGAAGCACATGAAAAGCTGCTCAGCATCACTAATTATTAGAGAAATGCAAATCAAAACTACAATGAGGTATCACCTCACACCAGTTAGAATGGGCATCATCAGAAAATCTACAAACAACAAATGCTGGAGAGGGTGTAGAGAAAAGGCAACCTCTTGCACTGTTGGTGGGAATGTAAATTGATACAGCCACTATGGAGAACAGTATGGAGGTTCCTTAAAAAACTAAAAATAGAATTACTATATGATCCAGCAATCCCACTACTGGGCATATGCCCAGAGAAAACCATAATTCAAAAAGACGAATGCACCCCAATGTACACTGCAGCACTATTTACAATAGCCAGGTCATGGAAGCAACCTAAATGCCCATCGACAGATGAATGAATAAAGAAGATGTGGTACATATATATAATGGAATTTTACTAAGCCATAAAAAGGAACGAAGTTGGGTCATTTGTTAAGACGTGGATGGATCTAGAGACTGTCATACAGAGTGAAGTAAGCCAGAAAGAGAAAAACAAATATCGTATATTAATGCATGGATGTGGAACCTAGAAAAATGGTACAGATGAACCGGTTTGCAGGGCAGAAGTTGAAACACAGATGTAGAGAACAAATATATGGACACCAAGGGGGAAATGCCGCGGCGGGTGGGGGGGATGGTGGTGTGATGAATTGGGCGATTGGGATTGACATGTATAGAATTGATGACTAATGAGAACCTGCTGTATAAAGAAATAAAATTAAATTTAAAAACTTTTAAAAAAAGAAAGGAGAAAGCAAATGATAACTAGGGCTTTTATGGAAGCAGATAAAAGGAATATGAAGAGTCTCAAACCTACAAGAATCTAGATGTACTTAGTTCAGTAGGGCATATTTTCAAAGATTTACTTCCCCTATTTCAGTTTCTCATAGTCAGTCTATCAGTGTGCTGTAAAGAATGACTTCCTAATATTACAGCACCAGGTACCAGTCCAATGAGTAGCACAGTGATTAAATTCCTGGACACTAAATTATTAATAGTTAGAATACCTACAAAATTAATTTATATACTCATTTTTTTCAAAAAAAATATTACTATATTTACCTTTATATCTTGTAACTGGTGAGGAAAGATGCTGCTATGCTCTTCCTACCACCACTTAAATTCTGCTGATGCTTTGATTTCAGCACAGTCCTGAACATGTGACTGAGGCAAAACAAATAACAATGTACTCAGGATGATGAGAGGTGGTACAATATATACTTAATAGCATTGGCTTAGAATATAAGTTAGATGGACTTGGTGTTGAACCCTGGGTATGTCCTTTACTATCTATATAAGTTCTTACTCTATGAGTTTCTTTAATTTGGGATGGGGTAATTATAGTATTTACAACATAGTGTTCATATGAGGATTAAATAAAATAATGCTTGTAAAGCATTTTTCATAATACCTTAACATTTACTGTAAGTATGGTTAAGATCCCAGTGGAGCAGAAGACAGTGCACCTGGGAATTTGTTAACTGGTTCACCAACATAAGATAGCACTATATTCAAGATGTCAAGATTAGGCCACCTCCAGGACCACCTGTCATTGATAGGTCAAAGCCCCATATTATCTTGCTCCATCATTGTCAACATAATTATATATTTCTGTAGAGTTTGTTCCCTGTGACTGACAAAAATCAACAGGGCTAAAAAAAAAAAAAAAATCAACAGGGCTGTTTTCTATAGCTTTACAAAATAAACCATACTTATCCAGTCTGAATTGAGGTGCACTTTTAAGTATATGATCAAAATGTTTTCAAGCTTAAGGCATGTTAATGTGTCACTTTGATTGAATTCTCATTCTGAAATAAGTTCAGGTAAAAAATTGTAAAGCATAATAGAGAAAAATGAAAGATACTTGGAGTAGAAACAACAGGTGTAACAGTGAACATATGTTGAAACTGACATAGCAACAGTGGAAGAATATGTAGCTGCTGAAGAATCATGGCAATCTGAGCCTGCAAAATCCTTTTATTAGCTGCCACAGCAGTATCCAGAAGGGTAATTAGGGATTTAAGCAGCATTACACAGGGTAATAGAGTGGGCTAGGAAGAACTGCAGCATGTCACTATAGCATGTGCCAGTCAGAGGAAGGCTGTGCATTCAGTTTGAAAAAATCAATGAAAGGAAGAAAATGCTATTAGTGCCTGTGATTGTTGAAGGGCTGACTTCAAGGTGATGGGTGAAGCTGAATCGAGTTGCTGTGAACCAAGAAGAGGCTCACAAATCTTTACTTCCAAAAATACCATTTCAGGTCTGCCCTGATTTGAAGATCTACAAAATTTCAAACGGAGTTTGAATTGCATAGACATCTAGTTTTAAAATAGGCACTACTTTCCTTTGTGGGGCCTCATGGGTGCCCTGGTAATAGCCTCCTAAACCACATATTAGTCTCAGGCTATGGGTAAGCTATAAAAGTAAAGGAAAGGTTTACCAATAATCCAGAATAAAATGATTAATAAAATTAATCAGAAATAATAACAAAGGTATAAGAATGCATTCTCATTGTGTTTTTCCAGCAAATATTTATTAAATACTTAATATATTCATAGGCCCACTAAGCAATGTATGAGATACCAAGAAATCTGATACACAGTCTTAATATAAAGACACTGAGGAAAAATAAATTACATTGTAGAAGTTAAGATCATAAAATGAGAATGATAGGTGTCTTGGCAAAGGGTGTATGTAAATGTCAGTGATTCAACAACTGAAATGAACTTATTTAAATGCTCTGAGGTTCCTTGAAAAACTAAAAATAGAACTACCATACAACCCAGCAATCCCACTGCTGGGCATATACCCTGAGAAAACCATAATTCAAAAAGACTCATGTACCACGATGCTCATTACAGCTCTATTTACAATAGCCAGGACATGGAACCAACCTAAGTGTCTATCGACAGATGAATGGATAAAGAAAATGTGGTACATATATACAATGGCATATTACTCAGCCATAAAAAGAAACGAAACTGAGTTATTTGTAGTGAGGTGGATGGACCTAGAGTCTGTCATACAGAGTGAAGTAAGTCAGAAAGAGAAAAGCAAATACCGTATGCTAACACATATATATGGAATCTAAATATATATATATATATATATATATATATATATATAGTCATGAAGAACCTAGGGGCAAGACGGGAATAAAGACGCAGACCTGCTAGAAAATGGACTTGAGGATACGGGGAGGGGGAAGGGTAAGCTGTGACAAAGTGAGAGAGTGGCATGGACATATATACACTACCAAATGTAAAACAGATAGCTAGTGGGAAGCAGCCACATAGCACAGGGAGATCAGCTTGGTGCTTTGTGACCACCTAGAGGGGTGGGATAGGGAGGATGGGAGGGAAGGAGATGCAAGAGGGAAGAGATATGGGGATATATGTATATGTATAGCTGATTCACTTTATTATACAGCAGAAACTAACACACCATTGTAAAGCAATTATACTCCAAAAAAGATGTTAAAAAAATTAAAAATAAATGCTCTGAGTCTCAGTTTTCTCACCTAAATAATTGTCATGTGAACTGTTAACTTGAAGTAGTTGTCAAAATTAAATTTTAAAATGTATATGAAAGTCACTCCCTTCTCTGGAAGATGAAATAGATATAATTTTGCCTCTTTCTTCTGCTAAACACAACTAAAAGTGTTGGGTATTATATAAAACAAACATAAGAACATTTGAAAGATAGGAAAAAATCAGACTAGCTAGGGAGCTCAGGACCCAAGGAACAATATGGCAAGGAGTTCCCTAGGTTTCATTGTTTCTATTCCTCATACATCCTAGACTTGCAGCTGAAGAATCCAGGAACTTGGAAATGACAATAGGCACAGACAATAAGAGCTCAAGCAAATTCTGCTCTTTGTAATACAGGGACCAGGAAAGAGGTAGCCTAGGAAGATAACTTTTATAAAATAACCACTCTACAGCAGCAAGCCATCACTGCCCTCAAAAACAAACAAAAAACCACCTGTCCCTACCCCTACCCATGTCACCAGAGGCTGAGTAGGAATCCGAGGCGTCTACCCTGACCAGGCTGTAACAGGGTGCCCCAACATGTGGGTAGGTGTGGTGTCAGAAAAGACCAAGGAGCCAACTAGGATTTCTATCCTTACCAGGTGGTAGATAGATACCAGGTGGTATCCTTACTTCATTGTCAGTGGAGAATACATTGAAAGTATGGTCTTATATTCGCAATTGGTAGTAACAAGGCTCCGCAACTCCTTTCAGGGGTGTTTTCAACACTGGAGTGTTGGGACTTTTACCATTACCCAGAGGCAATGAACCACATCCCTTCAGTATTGTTAGTGGAGGTCACATGGGGAGCAGTAATAAGGCACTCTAATTCCCAAGCCAGGGAAGTATCAGTAGAGACCTAGTGACAAATTTAAACTCCCACTCTTACCCCAAAATACCTTCCCTCCTCAGCTGGCAATGGAGGTTGAATAAGCAACCTGTATGTCTATGCACACCTGGCAATAAGGAGACAGTGCTCCCACCTTTTCTTGCCAGAGCAGTGTCAAAGAAAGCCAATTAAAAAAGGTTTAAATAAGATCCAGAGTCTCACAACATAATATGAAAGATACCAATATTTCAATCAAAACTCATGCATCATATGAAGAACTAAGAGAATTTCAACTTAAATGAAAAGAAATACAATCAATGGATATCGTCACTACACGGACAGAAATGCTAGAATTATCTGACAAATATTTTAAAGCAACTGTTATAAAAATGCTTCAACAAAAATTTATAAACACACTGAAACAAATGAAAAAATTAAAAGTCTCATTAAATAAATAGAGGATATAAAGGTCCAAACAGAAATTTTACAACTAAAAAAACTAAATAAAAAAGCAATATAAGTGTCCATCAGCAGATGAATGGATAAAGAAAATGTAGTGTATGTATGTATGTATATATATATATATATATATAATATTATATATATATATATATATATATACACACACAGACACACACACAATGGAATACTACTCATCCATAAAAAAGAATAAAATTTTGCCATTTGAAGCAACGTGGATGGACTTGGAAGGCATTATGCTAAGTGAAATAAGTCAGAGAAAAACAAATGTATGATATTATTTATATGTAGAATCTAAAATTATAACAAACTAGTGAATAGAACAAAAAAGAAGCAGACTCACAGATATAGAGAACAAACTAGTGGTTACCAGTGGGGGCAGGGGCAATAAATGGGTGGGGGAGTGGGAGGTACAAACTTTTGGGTGTAAGACAGGTTACAAGGATATGTTGTACAACACGGGGAGATATAGGCAATATTTTGAATAACTGTAAATGGACTGTAACCTTTAAAATTGTATTTAAAAAAGAATTAATTAAAAAAATCAACAAATGGGCTCAACAGCAGAATGAAGGGAACAGATAAAAGATTCAGTGAACATGAATACAGAACAATACAAATTAATCAATATGAACAACAGAGAAAATAGACTAAAAAATGAAATAAACAGAGCCTCAAAAACCACAACAAAAGATAGAATATTCATGTCATCAGAGACTTGGAGCAGAGAAGAAAAGGGCAGTCTAAGTTCCCAAATTTGGCAAAAAACATAAATAAGCCTACAGAATCGAAAAGGTGAGCAAATCTCAAGTAAGATTAAGCCAAATAAATTTACATTATAGTCAAACTTCTAAAAATGTAAGACAAAGAATAAAATTTCAGAGCAGCCAGAGAAAAATGACACCATAAGTATAGAGGAAAAAAACTACTTGAATGACAGTGGATTTCTCATCAGAAACAAAGTAGGCTGGAAAGATGTGGCATAAAATTTTTCAAGTGCTGAGAAAAAAGAACTGTCAACCCAGAATCCTATGCCCAGTGAAAATACTCATCAGACACTAATTATAAACATAAGTAATAAAATTTTGCCATTTTATTTTGCCAAGTGATATCACTACAGAATGAAAAACATCACTACAGAATGGAAAATATCAAAGATATAGTAAAAGAATATGAAAATATAAATTTGACAACTTATATGAAATGGATTAATTCTGCAAAAAAGTAAAAACTACCACAACTCATGAAAATGAAATAATTTGAATAGCTCTCTAAACATTAAGGATATTGAACTCATAATTTAAAACTACTCAAAAAAGTGACTTTCAGGCTCAGATGGTTACACTGGAGAACTCTACCAAATATTTAAAGGAGACTTAACAAAACAAAAAGAAAACAAAAAGTGGAAACTAACCAAATGTGCATCACATCATAAATAGAAAACAAAATGGTATATCCATACATTGGAATACTATTCAACCATAAAAAGCAATAAAATACGAATACATGCTACAACATAGGTGAACCTTGAAAACATTATGCCAAGTAAATGAAATTAGGCACAAAATTCCAAATATTATATAATTACACTTATATGAAATTTTTAGAATATGCAAATGCATAGAGACAAAAAGTAGCTTACTGGTTTCCAGGGTTTTTAGGGAAAGCAGAATGGAGAGTAACTACTAATAGGCACAAAGTTTCCTTTTAAAGTAATGAAATACTCTGGAATTATATAGTAGTTATGATTACACAACCCTGTGGTTAAATTACAATGTACACATTAGATGAGTGAATTTTATGGAATATGAATTATATACCATTTTTTAAAATTTTAAGCTAACATTAAGCTAACATTAAGATTAATGTTGAAAAACTGAATTTTTTACCCCTACAACTGGGAACAACTGGGAAAAAGGCAAGGATATTCCCTCTCCCCAGTGTTATTCAAAATAGTATCAGGTATTCTAGACAATGCAACATGAAAAAGTAATGAATGACATATAGATTGGACAGGAAGATATAAAATTGCCCCTACGTGCAGAGAAAAACAAACATACATCAAAATAAAACAAAACAAAAAAAATAGAACAGTAAGTATGGTCAGCAAGGTTACAGGATATAAAATAAGCATTAAAAATACAAACATAGAAAAATACAAACATAGAAAACATACAAAAATATTTCTCTATTCTACAGAAAAAAACCCATGGGTGCTGTCATTTACAATTACTCAAAAATGAAACACTTAAGTAATACTTGTAAGTCTAAAAAAACTCTTGAAAATTTGTGATGATTAAATTTATGTCAACTTGGTAAGGCTCCAAGATGTCTGACCAACTAGAAACAATAGCCTAGATATTACTGTGAAGCTACATTTTAGATGTGTTAACATTTGTCAGTACACTTTGTGTAAAGCAGATTGCCCTCCATAATGTGGGTGAGCCTCATCTACTCAGCTGAAGGCCTTAAGGGAAAAGACTGAAGTCCCGTGAAGAAGTAATTCTGCCTCCGTAGTGTCTTTAGACTCAAAACTGCAACATCCACTCCTTCCCGAATTTCCAAACTGCCAGTCTCTGCTTTCTTCTTCCTGCCATCTCTTTAGTCCCACATCTACCCTATCACCAAATCCTGTCATTTATCCTTCTTAAATGCCTTTGAATACTGTCATTTGCCTTGATTCACCACCCCTGCCCCCTACCACCAAGATGCCAAAGTAAGTATTGAATAGTAAGTAATTTGCAAGAGACATAACTCTCTGAGGCATAATGCAAAGAAAAGACTTTAAATTGAGTTTGAAATAAATATTGAAAAATAAGTTTTCTGGCAAACCAACCCCCACCCAAAACATGGGTTTTGTGAAGGTATTTGAAGCCTGTGGTGAAATGAATATAGGTATAGCAACAGTATATCCCAAACTCGTATCTATGTTAACTCAAATTCCCATAATTAAGACCTAGTAGAAGAAAATGCATCCCTCTTTTCAGGCATAAAATGACGTTACCTCAGTCTTTGCTGTGTTACCCAAGTTAGCTGGCTGGAAAACAAACAAACAAAAAAAACCAAAACCAAAAAAAACCAAAAACAAAAACAAAGAAACAAACCAAAAAAATATTCCCAAGATATAAAGAAATCATCAGAAACAGAAACAAATATCACACAGATTTTGTACGCATCTGAAAGAGAATTTAAAATAACTATTACGATATGCTAAAATTTGTAAAGAAAAAGTTGGACAACATGTAGATCAGATGGGTTTTTTCATGAGAGAAAGTGGAAATGATAAGAAAGAATGAACTGTCAAAGCTAGAAATTAAAAACACACTAACATCACTAGATACAACACAATCAAGGTAAGAATCAGTGAACTTGAAGATAGATTTATAGAAATTATACAAACTGAAACATGAACAGACTATGGAACAAAGAGAACAGATCATCCAAGAGCTGTGGGACATATGCATATTTGGAATCGTGAAAAGAGAAAAGAGAGAAAAAATGGGGAATAAAAAGTATTTGAAAAATATAGTCTAAGAATTTTATAAAGTTAATGACATGAACAAAAGCCCATATCTAAGAAGCTTAGAAAAAAACAAATAGAATACACACACACACACACACACACACACACACACACACACACACTCATAACCTAATCATTTTAAAATTGCTAAAAAGAAAGACAAAAGGAAAATATTAAAGGCAGTCAGATTAAAAAAATATTACATATAGAAGAACAGGAATTAAAACAGTACTCTTTAGAAACTAAGCAAGCTAGAAAAAATAATGAAAGTAAAATAAGATTATATTTTTCCTATTTTAGTTACTCTAAAAGATAGTTGGCTATTTAAAGCCAAAATAGCAGCAAAATATAGTATGTTTATAGCATATGTAAAAGTGACATGTTTGAAAACATAAACATAGAGGATGGAAAATAGGAGTTGGGAATATAGTGTAATAAGTTCCTTCCATTACATGTGAAGTAGTATAATATCATATGAAAGTTAACCCTGATTTATAAATGTTGTATATTGCAAATTCTGGGTGAACTGCTAAATTTTTTTAAGAGATATGAATAATAAGTCAATAGGGATTAAAAATTAAATAATAAACATGTCTTTTTTAGTACAAATTTTTTAAAAAGATAGTACAAATCAAAACAGCTAGCAAGATGATAAATTCCAATCCAAACACATCAATAATCAAATTAAATGTAAATGGCTTAAACTTGCCAATTATAAAACAAGTATAAGGTTAGATGAAAAAGCAAGGTCCAAATTAAGCTGCCCACAAGCAACTCACTTGAAACATAAAGATATAGATAGGTTAAAAAATAAAAGGATGGAAAAAGATATGCCACACAATACTAACCAAAAGAAAGCTAGAATAGCTATATTGATATCAGTTATATTAGGCCTTAATTTAAAGGATATTTATTAGAGAAAAATAGAGATATTACGTAATGATACAGAGGTCAATTTTCCAAGAATTCCCCAATAATTCTGAATGTGTATTCACCTAATAGAGCTTCAATTTACATAAAGCAACCTGATAAAAAAGAAGAACATAACAGACGTATCCAAAATTATAGTTGGAAACTTCCACGGTCCACACACATTAATTGATAGAGTAAGTAGGAAGAAATCAGTAAGGATATACACGATCTGAACAACATGATCAACCAAATTGGCATAGTGAATATTTATAGAACAGTCTACCTAATGACAACAGAATGCATAGTCTTCTCAAATGCTTATCAAAATTTGTAAGATACACAGTAGTCTGGACTACAAAACAAATCTTAATAGATTTAAAAGAATAAAGATGATATAAAGTATGCTCTTGGACCTGAACAAAATTAAACTAGAAATCATAACAAAAGAGGAGGTTTTAATGGAAGTCTAAAATGAATAAAGGAAAATAAAAATACAACATATGAAAATTTGTTGATACAATTAATGTGGTACTTAAAAACATATAGCATTGAATGCTTGTATGACAAAAGAAATAAAATGCAAAAAATATCAGTGATTTAAGTTTCTACTTTAAGAAACTAGAGCAAGAAAAACATATTAAATTAAAAGAAAACAAGTCAAAGGAAGGCAATAACAGGAGATGAGAGTGAGTATCAATTAAATTGAAATATAAAACAATGAAAAATCAAAGCAAGAAAAAGCAAAAACTGGTTCTTTGGGAAAAAAATTGATGCCTTTAGCCAGAATGACAAAAATAGGAAAAGACACGTTATTAATATTACAGATGAAAGAGGGGCCATTACTATTGACACCCCAGATATTAAAAGAATAATACTAGGGACAATTCTATGTCCACAAATTTGACAACTTGGATGAAATAGTCCAATTCCTTGAAAAACACAAAATACCAAAATTCACTCAGTAGAAAATAGGTAGCCTGAATAGTTCTACATTTATTTTATTAATTAATTAATAGTTGAAACCTTCCAAAAAAAGGAAATCTCAAGCACACACAGTCTCTCTGACAAATTCTACCAAACATTTATTGAAGACATAAAACCAATTCTATACAATCTCCTCCAGAAGTAGAATAGGAGGGAAAACTTCCAAACTCATACTATGAGGCCAGAATTCCACTAGTAAACCCAAAGACATTTAAAGAAAAGAAAATTATAGAACAATATCCCTTAGGACAACAGTTGCAAAAATCTTCCACAAAATATTAGCAATTAAATTCAGCAATATAGAAAAAGGATAACACATCATGAACAAATGTGATTTATCCCAGGAATACACCTTGGTTCAATATTGGAAAATGCAGCCAATGTAAGTAATCATATTAATAGACTCAAGAAGAAAAGCCGTATGATCACATCAATGGGTTAGAAGTAAAGATACCCAGCCAACTAGGAGTAAAGGGGAAATTCTTCAAACTGATTAAGGGTATGTACAAAATCCTAATATAAACATATAACTTAATGGTTTAAAAAAACTGAATGCTTCTCCCTAAATTCACGAATAATGCAAAGATGTCCTCTTTCAGCACCCTTATTCAAGAATTTACTAGAAGTCTTAGGTAGTACATTAGGGCAATCAATCAATCAATAAAGTGACAGGAATACACCTTGGAAAGGAAGAAATAAAACTGTCCCTCTTTGCAGATGACATGCTTGTATAAATAGAAACTCTTAAAGAATCTACCCAAAAGCTCCTAGAAGTAGCAAAGTAACCTTTTCAAGAGCATATAATACAAAATCAATATACAAAAATCAACCATGTTTCTACTTACCAGCAATGAAAAATTGGAACTTGGTATTAAAAACAAACAAAAATACCATGACAATAACACCCCTAAAATTACTCAGGTTTGTACTTTACAAAACATGAGCAGACTCAGTATACTGAAAACTAGTAAATATCGACAAAAAAAAATCAAAGAAGATATCACTTCTCCCCAGTCAGATCTATTTGTTTAAAGCAACCCCAATAAAAATCTCGGCAGTCTTTTAAAAATAGTATCAACAAAATGATTCTAAAATTTCTATGGAAAGGCAAAGAAATTAGAAAAGCCAAAACCATTTCAAATGAAGAACACAGTTGGAGGACTTAGAATACCTAAGTTCAGAATTTACTATGAGGCTACAGAAATTAAGACAGCGTGGGTTTGCTGAAAGGATAAACTCATAAATCAATGGAATAAAACAGGATATCTAGAAATAGATCCATAAAATTATAGTAACAAAGTTTATAGACTACTTGCCTTCTATATGGAGAATACAAGTATTTTAAAATTGAAGTATAATTGACATACAATGATATTTGTATATTAGTTTCATGTGTACAACACAGTGATTCAACATTCGTATATATTGTGAAGTGATCCTCACAATAAGTCTAGTTACTATCAAAGTGTTTGCTTCTGACACTACGAACAAGATTCTCTAAAATTGCAGTTCATTACCTATTTGGGGGTGCACATCCTTTTGAGGGCAGGAACTGCTTCTTGTTCATTACTATTCTCCTTTGTTCTATGGATAGAATTAATTCATCAAATTCCAGTTTTGCCACCTACTAACGCCATGAACTTGGGGGAGAGAGACTTCTAACTCAGTTTCCTCTCCTTTAAAATGGAGATAATGTTATATACCCCATAAGATTGTTCTCCAGGGTAAATGACATCATGCATGTAATGCCATCAGGAGCCTGAATAGTGTATCAGTAACTTCCTTAATTGTTAGCTGGTGACCTTAGGTTGGGTGTCCTAGAGGTAGTGATTATTGAGGAAATATTCTCAGGAAAAAAAAAGGGAATACGAGAAGTAGGATAGGGCAGAGGAAGTTGCTAAACAAGAATACGGTCTCAAATTTAGAGTAGATTCAGCATGATCCCAAGGGGAGCTCAGGAACACAAACTGCATCCCAGAAATAGCCCCACCTTAAGTGAGTTTCTTGTATGTAGCGGGTCAATTCTTAGCTGTGTGTTACCTGGGAGTGTAAGTTTGAGGTGGCTTCTGTGTGGCAGACAGGAATTCACTGGAGAAAGGGATCAGCTGTGAGCAGTAAGCACTCACAGAAGCTGGAGGAAAAAATGCACCTCCCAGTGACAGGGCACTGACAGCATCCTCTAAATTTTATTGGGATCATCTGATTATTATACCAAGATATGAAATGTAAACTATGGCTTTAAAAGTAATATATTGACATGTACACACTACTATGTTTAAAATAGATAACCAACAAGGACCTACTGTATAGCGTAAGGAACTCTGCTCAATACTCTGTAATAACCTAAATGGGAAAAGAATTTGAAAAAGAATAGATACATGTATATGTAAAAAATAAAAAAATAAAAGTAATGTAATGGAATTAAGTCAATTATAGAATATCTCTCCTCCAACCATAATAAAAAGACCACGTTAGCAACAAAGAAGAAGCACAATATGACTTGGAGCAGATATTCAATAAATGTTTCTTAAACAAACGAAGTTCAACTAAGATACTAGTAGTAAAACAACATGGTTGCTATGGTTAATGAGTACCTAATATGTGCCAAGTATAAAGTAGATTATTTTCATAAGGCATTACCAATCTTCCTAACTACCCAACAAGGGGGTGTTATGAATGCAATATTAAAGGAGAATAAAATGATGCTCAGATAAAGTAAATGCTTGTTTGGATCAATAATAAAGGTAATAGTTTCCAGTCATTTAGTGTTTATGTGCCATGCCCCAAGCTAAATGTAATTCTCATTTTTACCTATGACAGATAAATTCCTATCGTCATGTTACAGGTAAAGGAACTAAGGCTCAGAAGTAAGGCAACCTGCCTAAGATCACACATTTGTATATGTATCTGTAGGAACAAAGAAATGAATCCAGGGTTCTCTGATCCTGAAACCCCGGCTCTTTCCACTGCACAACTGTTGTTACTTTTCTACCCGTGAAGGATGCTTAACAAACTGCTTTATGCTGATCAGAAGTGTTTAATGGCAGGTAGCTAGGTCTTTGATTAATTTGCTTTTCCTTTTTCTCCCAATCAAGACATAATGAATTAATGTGATGTGTTTGTAAAGTATTTCAAGATATGGCTATATCAGGCAAAAGTAATAAAATAGGTATTAATTTTAAAAAGAAGACTTGGTGATCATTGGAGTAGGGGACCACTTTTCTACTGGGAAACTCAAATTTATAATTTGAAATCTTCTTGAAGATTCCATGTCTCCCAACCAGTTGATCTTTAACAATGATATTTAACAGGAATTATTTGCCATATATGCTGTCCAACTACATAATTTCTTTGTGAATGTTATTTGCAGACAATAATGTATAATAGTAAAGGTAGATGTCACAGAGTGTAGTATTAGTGTATGTTGTTCATAACATATCTAGTAAAAGTGTTGATGAAAATGTTATGACTAAAGTTTTTAATCACATGTCACATAGATGATTACCTAATTATCATCCCCAAAGTCTTTGCAACTTTTAATTTAGCCTTATGCATTTTAAAAATGACAGCTAAAAGAAATCATCTGGGGCTTCCCTGGTGGCGCAGTGGTTGGGAGTCCGCCTGCCGATGCAGGGGACGCGGGTTCGTGCCCCGGTCCGGGAAGATCCCACATGCCACGGAGCGGCTGGGCCCGTGAGCCATGGCTGCTGGGCCTGCGCGTCCGGAGCCTGTGCTCCACAACGGGAGAGGCCACAACAGTGAGAGGCCCGCGTACCGCAAAAAAAAAAAAAAGAAAAAAGAAATCATCTGACCCAAATACTAATAATGAAAGAATATCAACTATCTTAAACAAAATGAAAATGAGAAAATAATTTTACATTTTAGTATTATTGTAAATGAGTGACAGAATATTGATACAAATGCATGCTTTGCAACTTTTTCTTCAAACCTATTTTATAGGAAAATATGTATTAATAATACTTATTAATAATAATAAGTATTGCCATTAAACTAGTAACGGTGTGTATATCAAATTGTAGAGGGGGAAATAAAGATTAATTAAGGTAGAAATAGTTCTCACCAAGGAAAAATGACAAACATGCAATTCCTTACCTATCAAGCATTGGTGTCGGTGTGAATATTAAAGAGGAAAGTATTTGAATGTGAAGCTCTGAATCTTAGGAAGATAACTGGCAAAGGTGCACCTTGAATCACAATAAACTCTAATTATCTGTTCACACCCACAATATCACCAGTCATTAAGTGCATGATGTGCAATTAGTTGTGTCTCCTAGCAGCTCTTACTTAGTTGTTTAATTAACTCTTCTATAGCTTGATCTACCAAATTCTGATCAATGAGAGTGTAAGATCCCGGGGGAGTGGCCATGACTTCAGCACACAGCCAGAAAATTTGCTCAGTATTTGATAGTTAAGATCAGGGGGGAAATTCTTGCTGAAATGAAATATTTTAAACATCTATTGACATTTGAAACTAGCTTGCTTCTGACCTTTAATGAAAGAATGAATCCAAGTGAGACAGGCCTGGGACCTAGGACCCTTTGCTGCAGTGCAGCAAAGCTTGCACCTGGACACATCTCTCCTGGAGCTAAAAAATACAAAGAAACTATACAGGACTAAAAATAACTGTGTGCATTTCCAGTTGGGGCAAATTCTGGACCCAAAAGATACAAAAGACAAAAAAAACCCAACTGCCATTTCTGAAGAGCCGGGAGCAAAAACTGGGTGTTGGGAGCAAAAGCCCGGAACTCTGCATGCCCCGCTGCAGTCAACACCACAAAGGGGTGGGCAAACCACCTAAGCCAGCCCTCCATCCCGACCCCTGGACACACCCCTACCCTCACCCCATATAAGGAATGAGCTCGCCATTCCCCCCCCTCCTCGGGGAGCCGAGCAAGGGAATCTGTTACTTATTTTTGCTCCCTCCTGCAGCCAGCGCAGGGGCCCCAATAAAGCCTTGCCTGAATTTATTGTCTGGCCTCTAGTTAATTTCTATTGACTGGGGAATGCCAAGAACCCTGGTCAGTATGACAAGGAGCAAACTGGGGAATGCAACACTCCACTCCTGTAACAGAATGAGGTTAAGCAAAGGGAGAAGCAAGCATGTACCCGAAGCAGTACCTGTAGTGGCATAAATTCCTTACATAAACTGGGCTTCCTCAAGTAGGTAGCTACCAAGAGATAGTAGATAAGCTCTCAGGCAAGTTTCTGGCTGCCATGTGTATTAGCAGAGAGGTTCCATTAAAGGTGTCTGGTGTTAACAAACAAACAGTGTAGGAATCTTGAAGCTCCTATCTTATCAAACCCTCCTGAATCCCCTAACATAAATGTACACACACACACACACACACACACACACACATTCTTTCCCTTACTCCTGCTGATTAACATCTTTTCCCTTATTTCTCTGAATGACCTCTCCATTACAGATGGTATTAGATATAAGTAATAGTAGTGTCCTTATTAGGGTAGATAGAACATGTAGCTCAGTACAACACATATTTCCTGATCAACTTAGGTGTAGGATAGGTGTTGGAGACACAGAAATAAATGATAGGGGAAAAAAGTCCAAGGGTCAGATTTGAAGTCCTCTGTTCTGTCTGCTACAATGGGTGACAAAAGCAAAGCACTTCTGCCACAGTTCTTCAGGAAAATGCAAGTTGCTATCATCACACTCACTCATGGAGCTTTTATGTCTTCATTTAGAGGTCTGTAGAATATTGTCCCCAAACAAGCTGCATCAGACTCACCCAGGAACTTGTTAGACATGCCTAATTTTGGCCCTACCCAGACTGACTAAGACACTCTGAAGGTAGAGTTCATCAATCTGGAGTTAATCAAGCCCTCCTGGTGATTCTGAAGCATACTCAAGTTTCTTAGAGAGCTGCCATCTTATTTCATAGTTTAGGCCTATATGGTTACATCTTTTCTCTTTCAGTTTTCATGAACAGCCAAACAGCCCCCAGTAGCACTGGTTTTGAAGCAATTCCAAGTCCAGCTTCCTTAAGGACGAAAGACCACAAGGAATAAGGTCAAGTGATCTCAGCCTTCCTATCTGAGCCCAGCCTCAAGTTGATCCAGCAGCTGAATGCAGCCATAGGAATGATCCCAGGTTAGACCAACAGAATTGCCCAAGCAATCCACAAAATCATAAGATAACATATGTTTTTAAGCCACTAAGTTTGGGGGTTATTTTTAATGCAGTGTTAACTAAACCAGGGTGCCTGGACTATATACTGAAGAATATGAGGGAGCCACTGAAGAGGTTTAAAGATAGATAGGAATAAGATCAGATTTACGTTGTTAACATACCACTCTAGCTACAGTATAAAGGCTGGAGAGAAAAAATAGGTAGCGGAAAGGGCAAATTTATGCAAAGATATGCCCTGAATCAGAGCTACGTATGTCATTTAGTTTTGATTGTATTACGTAAGATCAAGGTGTTGTTATGGCTCAAGATAACTGAAAAACCATGGGATGTGTCCATAATGTTGGAAGAAGCAGGAAAGAGCATGTTCAACCCATTTCATAAACTGGTTGCATCTTCCCTCCTGTTATGCCACTTAGGAAACTATATGGGTATTACTGTGATGTAATGTCTTTCACTTATTCATCCAGGTTTTCAAACGACAGGTGGAAGCACTTTTGTTGGCAGAACTATCTCAAAACCAAAGAAGGAAAATTGGCTGATTTTTTTCAACACAGCCTATAGATTTGTGTTACTTCCTTCACATACTCTAGATGTGATTTTTTTGAGTTAAGTGTGTAAACCCAGATAGTTATTGTGTTTCTCATAATTCAATAACTAAAATCAATCAGTGGTGACATGGGGGAGATACAGTCAAGGAAATAATACTAGTCTGGTCTGGGCAAAAGATATATCATCCTAGATAATAGCAGAGGCCCAGAAATAAGACAAACCCAAGTTTGAATCCCAGGTCTACATCTTGAAAAACTGTGTTACCTTGGGCAAGGTAAGCCTCTTTTAAGTCTTCATTCCCTGTGTGTGATGGAGTTAACAATGAGATAATATACTTTAAAGTATCTTGGCACAGTGCCTGGAAAACAGTCAGGATATTATCAATGGCATATGATGATGAGAACTGACTCTGGTAATATATGACATTGTGCAAATCATTTCTCCTCTCTGGCTTTTAGTTAACTTACCTGTAGTCTGAGGGTTTTGGGACCCTGCAAGCAATATTGTTTTAGGGATTTAAGAATGTATCTACTTTGGGTCATTTTCTAAATTTTAATTGTTTCAAGATAAAGTGCAGTACTTTACCTCTCACAGCGAATTGCCATGTGAATAACAATGGAAAGACAAGAACAAGTATAACTGCCACATTTCTTTGAAAGCCTTTTAAAATACAATTGCAAAAGTTATATAATGTTTTACAGAAAACTTACTCACTGACTGTTTCTTTGGACTGTAGTTTAACTTTGCTCTGTTCCAAGAGCTTTTCTGTGTTAGATGTGACTTACTCTAGTGGAAAAGATAGTGGCAGGTCTTAAAATTTATACTGAACAAGGTGCTTGTTAGAGATTTTCCTTATCCACTCTTAGTGATATCAAATTCAGATGCCTAATCTACAATTCCCAGATTCAGTCCAGGTTACTTTTAAAAAAGGATCAGTAGTCAGCAATTATCCAAGCCAATGCCTGAGTTGCTGTTGGTAATAATACGTTGCATCTTTCTGTTAGGAGTCCATCTGGGTCCCTCTACAGAACTTCACAATGAAGGCCATCTGATGCTCACAATTTCCTTGAAATTTAATTTCTTAAAATTGTCATCATTTGATTTAAATAGACTTGCTGTATGAAATATCAGTTCTCTACATCAAAACAGTCACATCTGGGCAGTTACTGTTGAACTCTCATGCGTGGAACTTCTAAATGTCTGTGATATCTGTCAATGCCTTGAATGATCATATAATTCCAAGACTTGGACCCCATATACAGGATATTTTATAGCAAGAAAGAAGGGTAATCAGTGCCCTAATCTATAGAAAATTCTGCAGGGAAACAGTGCTTGGATTATCTCTTTTTGGAAGATATTTATTTATTTGTTTATTCATTCATTCATCCATCCATCCATCTATCCATCCATCCATCCATTTTTGTAAAACATGTATCTGATTGTGCCACTACCTGCTTAAACATCTTAACCCCTCTACCTCTGCCCCCAGTTCCAGTACTGTCACCACAACTATTTTACATCAGATAGAATCAAAACTCATAAGTATTGGTCCCAAAAGTTTTTCCATCTCTCCTAATCTACAATCTTTGCCAAAATCCCTCAGTTCCACACACAGATATTCACTCTCTTCTCCACATATGTCCCAATGCCTTTGCATATGTTGTTCCCTTTGCTTTAAATGACCCCCCCAGCTGTTTTCCCCATGATTTTCCTATGAAATTATACACACAACTTTTGTGCTCTCATACATTATGGGCACTTCTCTACAATGGCGCTCAAAACAAGTTGAAATTATATGTCAGTGGATTTACCACTTTGGTGACAGGGAATATATCTTATTTATCTTGGTGTCTCTAGCACCACAGGTAACCCCTAAAGAAACAATGCAAAGATCCCACATAAACTAGAGCTGTTCATGAATGTTGTAACAAGCTAGGGCTTATGAGAGCGTACAGGGATAGGTACCAGGGAGGAATCAATTATGGAAATAAATGAAATAGAATATTTGTAGTTGGAGTAAAAGAACTATATGGAAACTAGAGCAGCAGATGTGGTAAAAAGGCTGAAGTTGGAACAACAATTCATTAAACTAAACCCAGACATTAAACACAGACAAACCTTACACCCTTCACACGAATTTATTCAACATGGATCATAGACCTAAATTAAAAATGCTAAAGTATAAAACTCCTAGAAGATAATATAGGAGAACACCTAGATGAACTTGAGTACAGCGATGACTTTTAAGATACAACATCGAAGATGCAATCTGTAAAATAAACAATTGATAAGCTAGACTTCATTAAAATTATAATCTTCTGTTCTGTGAAAAACAATGTCAAGAAAATTAGAAGACAAGCCACAGACTGGGATACAGTATGTGTCTGTGCAAAAGATACATCTGATGAAGGACTGGTATCCAAAGTATACAAAGAATAGTTAAAACTCAACAATAAGAAAACAACTTGATTAAAAAACGGGCTAAAGACCTTAACAGATGCTTTAATGAAGAAGATACACAGATGGCAAATAAGCATATGAAAATGTGCTCCACCCTACATGTCATCAGGGAAATGCAAATTCAAACAACAATGACATACCACTACACACCTATTAGGATGGCCAATACCCAGAACACTGATAACGCCAAACACTGGTGAGGATGTGGAGCAACAGGAGCTCTCATTCATTGCTGGTGGGAATGCAAAATGGTACAGCCAAGACAGTTTAGTGGTTTCTCATAAATCAAACATACTCTTACCATATGATCTAGCAATCATGCTCCCTGGTATCTGCCCAAAGGAGTTGAGAGTTCATATGTCCAAACAAAAACCTGCACACAGATGTTTATAGAAGCTTTCTTCATAACTGCCAAAGCATAGAAGCAATCAAGATGTCCTTCAGTAGGTGAATGGATTAAAGAAGCTGTGATACATCCAGACAATAGAATATTAATTCGGCCTTAACAAGAAATGAGCTATCAAACCATAAAAAGACATTGAAGGACCTTAAATGAATATTACTAAAGTGAAAGAAGCCAGTCTGAAAAGGCTACGTACTGTATGGTTCCAACTATATGACATTCTGGAAAAGGAAAACTATGGAGAGTGTTTGTCAGGGGTTAAAATCAGTGTTTGTCAGGGGTTAAAATCACAGGAAAAGATGACTAGGTGAGGACACACAGAGGATATGTAGGGCAGTGAAAGGATTTTGTATGACACTATAATGGTGGACACATATCATTATACATTTATCCAAACCCATTTAATGTACAACACCAAGAGTGAACTGTAGTGTAAACTATGGACTTTGGGCGAGAATACTGTGTCAATGTAGGTTCATCAATTGTAACAAAGTCCCACTCTGGTGGGGATACTGATAAAGGGGGGAGCTATGTATATGTGAGGACAGGGGCTATATGAGAAATCTCTGTAACTTTCTCTCAATTTTGCTGTGAACCTAAAACTGCTCCAAAAATATAAAGCCTTAACAACAAAAGAAAACAAAAACACTATACTAGTTATATTTCAGAAACTAACCATAGCATGTATTACAATTTGTGACATGATAAAGGTAGCAACATGCAATCTATAGGACACAGATTAGTCAATAAATTATAATAGAAAAATTACATTACTTACTTAGCAAACTAAACCATAACTAAATTCTGGAAGGTTTAAAGAGTTTCTTAATACACAAAATAAAATATAAATTTATAAATTACATAGTTACATATCTTTCTTATGTAAAAATGATAAATAACATTGACATTTAAATACTTTGAAAACTTCTTTATACGTGTGTGTGTGTGTGTGTGTGTGTGTGTGTGTGTATTTAGAGTGAGAGAGAGAGAGCAGGTGAGCAAACTGGGAAAACCTTCGCAAAGATCTTAAGGTGTTACAAGGCTTAAAACTCTTAATTTATAAAGACATGAAAGTTTAAAAAAACTCTAAAATATAACTAGGAATGAAAAAGAAGACTAGTAGCAGCCAACTCACATAAAAATGAGTGCAAATGCTTTATATTCAAATACTTAAGTTTAGGAGTTATCAAAAAAATGCAAATAAGTATATAATATTTCTTTTTACAATAGAAAGCCAAATATATTACTAAAAGTACAGCTAAAATCATAATCTCATACCATGCAAATTGCTGTATTAGTCTGCTCAAGTTGCCATAAAAAATCACAGACTAGGTAACAAACAATGGAAATTTATTACTCACAGTTCTCTGGAGACTGGAAGTCTAAGATTAAGGTGTCAGAAGGTACTGTACTAAAACAAAGGAAAGGTTTATCTTTAAGTAGGAAATCCATTTTTTACTATATTTTTAACATATTTTTATTTTTGAATAATTTCTATGCAAATCATATATAACTCTTATAAACAAAAAAAGAAATATTTTAAATGTTTTGTGTAATCACTGAGTTCTTTTCTTTCTGATTATGTCCCATTATCACCATATGTTTCAATAGAACCCTACATGTCCATACTTAAACCTGTTGAGTCCTCTGATAATTCCTTTTAAAAATTAATTTAATAGAATGTGTGTTTCAATTTTCAGTTACTTCATTTTTTTATTCTGGTCAGTTAAATATTCTCCCCTAAATATATTAAGATTTAGCAATCATTGTGTTTTATATTTATGGAATTTTAAAACTTTTTCTAATGATAATTCTTTTAATATATTTTCAAAACATAATCTTTTGTGCTAGAACTTGAGACACTCTAATATTAAGTACCATGAGATGTATTAGAGGAATATAGAAATAAATAATACATGTTCTCATGCCAAACTCTGGTGAAGAAAACAGCCACATTCACAAATACCTATAATATGATATAGCACTAAAATAAGCATTACCATTGGACCCCAGTATTTGACCTTTTTAGACATTTTTGGTAGTACAAAATATTGCTTTAGTAACTTACAACAGTCATAAATGAGCTATGCATAAAAGTTGCCATATTTTTATTAGTTCCCTTGCAAATGACTGAAGGAATCCTTTTTTTTCTTTTTGGTTGATATTACGTATTTGTCTTCTTATATAATATGATTAGAAAATGAAATATTTCTCTGCTACATGTTACAGTATCAAAATTAATTCCCTGAGCGCAGCCCTGATCTGAGAACAGAGCAGCATTCCAGAGGCTCAGTTCAATCACTCCCTGCTCTCAGAAGACTCAGATGATACAATGAGGGATAATTAATCACCCTGAGGACTCTACACTAAAACCTTTAAAAAGTCCTGAAAATGTGCACATCCTTATCATCTGTGGCTTTGCTATCTTGGAAATTGTTGTCCACTTATATGCGTCCTTTCTTCCCTGAGAAAGGTGGTCTTCTCAGAAACCATGGACTCTGATGCTGTGTCCTCCAGAGGATCCTCACGTTTATTGTTTTAGTTTCTAGAGCTCAACAAAGAATATCTCTTTTTTAGAAGATATATAGTGCTCTCCTTTGTTTAGGACGTGGTTGATATTATTTCTGTCTGCAGAGTAAGGGAACTTGGTCTGGTGTGAGACACTTCTTTTCATGTGGTTGAAAGTCATAGGGGAACACTCACTCACTCAGGCAAGTGCACTAAGCCTAACCCAAAGTCTGTCTGCTCTACCTGGCTTGGAAGTATCTGGTTGGGGCTGTCAACTGTCACCAGGGCAGCTGACACTGCTTTGCCACACAGCCTGTCCTTCCACCTCTTTTCCAAAAAGTGGAAGGGAATGGACATCCCGTGAAACCCAAGGATGCCCTAGGCTCAATACATGCATGCACACACGTGTGCGTGTATGTAATTCTCATTGACAGCTCTGTGGTGTAAAGGTAATTGCTGTTGTACAAAATAAGGAAACTGAAGCACAGAAAAAGGTGAAACATGTAACAAGTCATGTGCCCTAGTTCTCATAGTGGGAAAGTGGTGGAATCAGGTGTGTGACTGGGTCTTTCTGACTCCAAAGCCCCACTCCTTTTCAAGGGTAACTCACTCATCACTAATTCAGGTGAGGTGTCAGGGAGGAGTCTAAAAGAGAGTGCACAGGAGGGAAAGAGGGGGAAAGGCTAAATAGCTTCCTGTCTTCTTCAGCATCTTCTTGTGAATTTGTGGATGAATTTGTGTTAGCTCTCATAGTTTTCTATCCCGCATCTGAACTATTTATTTTCCCCTGTAAATTACTTCAAAAACTGATGTGAATTCTGTGAGGGATTAGCCTTTGCAGCTTCCTTTTTGAGTTTCAAAGGACTCCACAACCATTAATTACTCACCTACATCTGGAAGGCAAGGCAAGAATTATAGCCTTCACTGAATCAAAGGAAACCGAGAGGTCAAGCAGTTCCCTGCAGTCCCCACAGCAAGTAAATGATGGAGTGAGTCAAGAATTGGAAAGCATACGTCCTAATTTCAGCTCTATATTTAGACATTGACTTTTTTTCCCTGGTATAAGAAGGGCAGTGCTGCTAACAATGCTGAGCTATTATTCTGCCCAACACTCAGAGGAAGATGTGTTGATCAGAGATAGGAAAGACAAGGAGAGAGGAAGAGAGAGACAGACTACACAGAGAAGGGGGTGGAGAGATAATTTTTGAGTAAAAAGAATGAACTGTCATATTCATCGTGGGGGGCAACAGGGCGCTTTGTCAGGAAGAATGGAAAGCTCAAGGTAAACAGGGGGAAATGCAGGCAGCAGTCCAGAATTTTCCTCATCCCACAGGTGCTGCTCCCCAGCAGACGTAAGCATTAAAAGGGATGACTATGCAAAAAAGGCATAGATGTAAGATTTCAGAACTTTGACTCAAGTACATCTTTGCTCATCACCACCGGAGTGTTCCTTGAAAATCTCCAGGAATGTTCAATAAAAAGCAATGAAAAAGATCCAACATTTAAGATGGGAAAAAAAGATTCTGAGGGTCTCTCCAGTAGGAAACAAACGTGGCCACAATTAGGTAAAACTTAATTAGCAACCATGTAGAAAGATTGTAATCCCCTTTAAGAGCTTATTTCAATGTGGTCTCATTTTCTCTCGATTCTTTCAGACATAAAGCAGTTATTTCACATTCTGGAGCTAACTCTTGTCCAAGTGGCACATAGTATGCATGCATTAAGTAGTTTTCTAAAATGAAAGAATGTTTGAAATATTGAATAGATGAATTATTTTTGTTATTCCCAAATGAACCACATCACCAGAGTAATACTTGCATTCTCAATTTTTTTCCCATCTTCCCTGCCTCCAGAAAATGGTTATAGAGTTAAACTTAAATTTTGGAAATTTTTCATTGGTTAAATAAATTATAATGAAGCCATACTACAGAATACAATGCAGCTACCAAATGAACGTGGTAAACCTATATATAATGTCTTGAGAAAAGAATGTCTGAAATACACTGAGTCTTTTTTAAAAGCAAATTGTAAAGTATATGTTTAGTGTGAGTCTGTTAGTATTTTTAAAGAATTCATATTCATTTTATGGATAAAACATGTTGGACAGTATATGCATACAACTCAAATGGACATCCCACACTGGCTGAATATCCTACTGTACTTGCCTTATGGATTTATTTTATTAATCTTTAAATCAACTTTTTAACACTGAATCTCTTCAAGTATCTTATAATATCTCACTGAGCTAATGACTTAACTTCATATTTTATTGAGAAAATAAAAGCCAGAAATCTTACCAGTCCACAATCAAACATATCAAGCTGCCTCTCTACTTTCTATGCCCGTTTTGCCTGTCTTCCCCTCTTATCTCTTACAATGGAGGGAGTGATCCTACTGCTATCAAGCCCATCCTTACCACTTATGCACAGGAGTCCATCCCCTCTTGTTTCTTCAAAAACCTTATTTTTATTGTCATTCATTTATATTCACTCATTCATATTCTTTCCTTCCACCACCCTCCCTACCTCCCTTCCTCACTGTCTCTCTCTTTCTTTCTCTCAGCAGTGAGATGAACCCCATGGCTGTGCTGATCCACCCAACCCTCGATCTGGCATACCGTTCCATGGGGGACAATAGAACATGGGGAAGTTTAGCTCCTTGCTTATACTATCACAGCAAGTGATTAAAGATTTGGACCGTTACTCTTGTTTTGGTTGTTGTTTTAATCAATTACTCCAACACCCGATAATTCATCTCTTTCTAGTCCAGCTGAGTTCCTAACAATAACATTATATGGAAGACAAGGGAAACAGAAGAACCAAAATACTTTTAAAATGAAGAATAAAGTTGGAGGATGCATACTACCCTACTATAAGACTTGATATAAAACTACAGTAACCGATACAGCATGATATTGGTAAAGGGAAAGACACATAGATCAAAGGAGGAGAAGGCAGTGTTCAGTATTGACAAAGATTCTCTCTCCTTGACCAAACTCTAGTCAGGCTCCTTTGAAAACTTCTCCATTAGGCCTCAACCTTGGTATATAAGACTTGAACAAATACTAACATGGTTTCTAATAGCTCAAGGCCACATCCCTAGGATGACCCTAGACCCCTTAAAGTGCCTGCATGAGAAAACTCAAGATAGCCCCCAAATTTACTACTTATTCTAGCCAACACCTGAAGATAGAGCCTCTGTCTCCCAGCCCCTGTGGGAGAGTAGAAGCCTAACTTCAGTAAGCATCAGTTAGCAAACCCAGAGGGGTATCACATAGACCAATCCCTCCCTGTGCACTTTTTATAATTTTTAACTTCCCTCACTCTACTCAGCCCCCACTCACCCCTTCCCTGGTCCCTCGCTCTCTCTTTAAAATGCCTAGTCACCTCTATACAAATCAGGCTAAGTTTGTGCTGGGCTCTTTTCCCTATTTCAGTAGTATATTACTGAATAAAATCTGTCCTTACCACTTTAATGTCTGGCTTTGTTTATTTTTGACAGTATAGGCCCACAAAAATGTGACAGTTGATTTTTCTACAAATATATAAAAACATTTCGATGGAGAAAGGATACTTTTCAAAAATGGTGTTGGAAATATGAGACACCCATATGCAAACCATGAACCCTACACTTTATATAAAAATTAACTCATAGGCTGAAATATAAAATGTTAAACTATAAAATCTCTAAAACAAAACATAATAGAAAATCTTTATGACTTATGGTTAAGCGAAGAGATATTAGGGATGACAATACATGCAAGATCTTTAGAAGAATAAAAATGCTAAATTGGACATCATTAAAATTAAAAACTTTTGCTCTGAGAAAAATACTGTAAAAAAATTAAAAGGCAAGCTACAGAAAAATGTATCACATATATATGACAAAGGACTTGTATCCAAAATACATAAATAACTCACTATGCTCAACAGTAAGAAAGAAAATTAACAAACAGGCAAAACACTTGAAGGAACAATTCGCCAAAGAGAAAAGCTGAAACATAAGCACTTGAAAATATGTTCAACATCATTAGCCATTAGGGAAATGCAAGTTAAAACCATGATGAGATAGTCTTACACACATATTAGAATACCTACAGTTAAAAATTATGGGAAGCAAACTAAGTGTCCATTGACAGATGAATGCATAAAGAAGATGTGACACATATATACAATGGAGTATTACCCATAAAAAGAAACGAAATTGAGTTGTTTGTAGTGAGGTGGATGGACCTAGAGTCTGTCATACAGAGTGAAGTAAGTCAGAAAGAGAAAAACAAATATCATTTGCTAACACATATATATGGAATCTAAAAAAAAGAAAAAAATAGGTTCTGATGGACCTAGGGGCAGGACAGGAATAAAGACGCAGATGTAGAGAATGGATTTGAAGACACGGGGAGGGGGAAGGGTAAGCTGGGACGAAGTGAGAGAGTAGTATTGACCTATATACACTACAAATGTAAAATAGATAGCTAGGGGGAAGCAGCCGCTTAGCACAGGGAGATCAGCTCAGTGCTTTGTGACCATCTAGAGGGATGGGATAGGGAGGGTGGGAGGGAGACGCAAGAGGGAGGAGATATGGGGATATATGTATATGTATAGCTGATTCACTTTGTTATAAAGCAGAAAGTAACACACCATTGTAAAGCAATTATACTCCAATAAAGATGTTTAAAAAAAAGGGAGGGGATATGGAGATATATGTATACATATAGCTGATTCACTTTGTTATACAGCAGAAACTAACACAACATTGTAAAGCAACTATACTCCAATAAAGATGTTAAAAAAATTATGAAAAATGCTGGTGAGGGTGTGGAGAAACTGGACTTTTCACTTATAGCTGGTGGGAATGCAAAATGATACAGCCACTAAGGAAAACAGTTTGGCAGCTTATAAAAAGTTGAATGTGAATTTATCATACAACCCAGATATTTCATTGCAAGATATTTACCCTAAAGAAAAAAATTATGTTCACATAAATTCCTGCACACAAATATTTATAGAAGTTCTACTTATAATTTACAAACAGTAGAAATATTCCAAATGACTTTTAAGGGGTAAGTGGATAAACAGAGCACAGTATATACAATAAAAATTCTACACAGCAGCAAAAAAATGAACTATTGATACACACATATGCAACAATTTGGATAGATATCAAAGGAGTCATGCTGAGTGAACAAAGCCAACCTCAAAATAAAGCACACATGATTCCACCTATATAGGACTCTTGAATATATAAAGCTATAGTGATGGAGAACAGATCAATGATTGCCAGAGGGTAGGAGTAAGAGGAGGGTGTAACTGCACAGGGGAAGCATGAGGGGGTTTTGGAGGTGAGGGCACTGTTCTTTATCCTGATTATGCTGGTGGTTACACAAATCTACGCATGTGTTAAAACCCATAGAAGTGTATATCAAAAATATATTTCATTGTATATTAATTTAAAAATAAAATGTTAACTGTGAGTTATTGGTCTTCCTTATTCAACCAGTATCATTTAGATTTAAACGCCGATTATTATAGGACTCAATTGTTTTCATAAATTCAGCGAAAATGAGTCAAATTCATGCTGGATTCATTCAAATCATTATTACTTATATTCATTCTGATGGATTTTTTAAGAATAAAATCTACTAATCATATAAGCTTCCTTTTGAAAACTACTGAGTCATTTCAAGAACCTCATACATCTACCTAACCCTAACCCTAACCCTACCACTCAGCTCAAGCCAGAGATGTTGGTCAGGAAGTATTAGTTACAAGATCTTGTTTAAGAGCGTTGCATAGATATTTCACCATATATGCATTTTTAAAGCACATTTTCACCAGTAGTTTCTTTGTTCCTCCATCTTGCTATGAGCCTACACAAGCACTTGAGTGAACATGATTTTTGGTTTTTGGTTTTTTCATAAACTTAACAACCTCACGGCTTTCTTCTCTTCTATACTACTGAGAAGAGGGTATTCTAAAGTAAGGCTGATATTTAAAATTGCACCATTTCTTACCTTTGCATTAAATTCACATACCTAGTGAGTGGTTTAAAGCTAATAACTAATTCAATGAACATTTACCAAGAACCTACTGGCTGTCAGTTACTGTGTTAGGCGATCAGGATATAAAGATGAACAAGACATGAATCCTGGCAATAGGGTTATCAAAATCTAATAGAGGGCATGAAAAATAGGGATATTAACAGAAACCACTAGTGAGTAAGCTATTCTTAGGGTATAATTTTGCCACTAAGGGAAGAAATATTACCTTCTTTGAGCTTGAAAGGTCATTGGTGAGTATACCTATTGAATGCTTCTTGGTGGAGTGTCTGTCAAATTCAAATAAGTTGTTCACATGCTAGTTTTTACCAGGTTCATGATTTTTAAATCGAACCCTTCTGAAACTTATTAAAACGGGACAGCACATGCCCAAAGCCCAGTAGGATGAACAAGTGAGAACAAAATGTCAATACAGTGCATGACATATTGTCCCTTTAGTTTTGGACTCCTCCTTTCACCCATTCAGTTTTGTAAGAATTAGTAAATACATAAATAATAGTGCTATTTATTTTTCCTTTAGAAAATCATGTCCCAGAGACAATTCAGTCTATTGACATAAAGTGAACATAATTCATTTAAGATGCTTTCAACTAGCTCTCTATTATATTCCAAGTACTGTGCTTGACACCAGGGACATACAGGTGAATAAAACAAGAGATGATCCTTCAAGTCGCTCAAAATCTAGTGAAGGAAGTTAAACACACATGCAGTTTACGTGGAAGGAGTAAGCATATGTATGATATGTAGACGTAGCATAGAGGAGATTGGGATCAAATCTGCTAGGTTGGGGGTCAAAATATGGCTCGAAAATTTACAGTCTAACATACTAAAAGATGTTGCAGCACTTGACACTGTGGATGTCTTTATCACAGAAACTTTCTTTTATCTTCTGGATACCACACTAACCTGGTTTTTATCTGATTTTTATTGATCCTCTATTCTCCTTTTCTCCTGCTGTCTCTGACCCATAAATGCTACTGACTCATAGTGTATGGACTGAAACTTTGTGTTCCCCCAAAATTCATATGTTGAAATTATACACCCCCCACCACCAATGTGATGGTATTAGGAGGTGAGGGTCTGTGGAAGGTGATTAGGTCATGAGGGTGGAACCCTCATGATGGGATTAGTGCCCTTATAAGAGGGACCCCAGAGAGCTCTCTCGCTCTTTCTGCCATGTGAAGATAATGTAAAGTCAGCAGTCTGCAACCTGGAAGAGGACCCTCACCAGGACCTGACCATACTGGTGCCCTAATGTCAGACTTTAGCCTCCAGAACTGTGAGAAATGTCTGTTGTTTATAAATCACTTAGTCTATGGTACTTTGTTATAGCAGCTTGAAATAAGACATGTAGGGTTCCATCCTTTGTCTTGTGCTTTCCTCATCCTACAGGAATTTCCTTGGAAGTCTCAGCCTGACCCATAGCACACAATACCGCATCTATTACCTCCATCCCTAGATTTTCCATGGGTTTCAGATGTATATCTAACTGCCTGTTATATATCTTATGCATTCATTCATTTATCTATTTGTCTGAAATTATATAGATTAAGTGCTTACTATGAATCAGGCACTTTTCTAGGAATGGAGGGATACAGTGGTGAGTAAAAACAGATATGGTCATTGTCACATGGATATCCCACAGGCATCTAAATCTCAGGATACTCAAACCTGAGCAAGCACATTTTCTCTCCTAAAGGAATAATAAGTTAACATTTATATAGTACTTATTGAGAGCCACGGTTCTGAGAATTTTATATTCATTAACTCATTCAGTCTCAATAGCAAGCCTATGAGGTAGATAGTATTATCTCTCTTTTACAGACAAGGAAACTGAGGCAAAGGAACATTAAATGTCTTACCCAAGTTCACACATAAAATAATTGGCACAGCTGGACTGTAAATCAAGGTGGTCTCTTTTCAAAGCCTGAGCTTTTATCTGCTACATTATACCTCTTCTGGAACCTCATCCAATGTTCTTGAACTCTCATTCCTACTTTCCCTTACCCTTACCCCTCTCTCTTCCTTCTTTCTCTCTCCTCTCCCCTCCTCTCCCCCTCCTCTCTCCCTCCCTCTCCCTCTCTCGGTCTCTCTCTCTCCCCATCTCTCTCTGTCTCTTCTCCTCTCACTCCCCTTCTCTCTCGCCCCTTCTCTCCCCCACCCCATCCTCCCTGTCACTCAAGCAATCAATCACAAAATCCTGTACATTTGACCTCAGTAGTTTGTGTTGGCATATTGCACAGCTTCTATATTTCTACTGTGTTTGCCACTTGAGCAGCCCTCATTGTCTTCTGTCTAGGACACTGCAACTGCTTCTTCACAGATCTTTCCACTTTAAGCATTTCTTACATTAAATTCAACTTTCATAAAGTTGCCATCATCATTTACCTAAACAGTCAAAATGGATCGTAACTCATTTGTTTTAAAGTCTTTACAATTTCCTCTTTCTCTGCAGAACCTCAGGATATAGAGGGAGCTCCCCCTGACCCCCAGTCTGTTCTCTTTCTCTCCAGCAGCATCTTCTCTCAGCTCCATCCTTCCAGGTCATTCACTCACAACTTTGAAATGATTGCATCTACCCCTACCCCTGCCACGAGTCATGTGATTTCTGATCTCCAACCCTTTGCCCATGTTCTCCTCTCTGCCTGAAATTCCTTTCTCAAACTCCATGTAGTTTATTTCTGCTCATATTTTCCAAAGTCATCTAAAGCATTCCTTTCTCTGACAGCCTTCTCTGGCCACCAGCATGTTTGGTACCTGCCCTCTGGGACCCTGAAGCACCCCATGCTTTCCTCAACCCTCCACTTATCACTGTGTCTTGTGATTGTCTGTTGACATGACTTAGACTAGAAGCTCCTAAAGATCAGGGACATATTATCTTCTGTCCTTAACATCCCTACCTCACAACACTTGTCACACTGCAATTTTAACTTCATCTGTGTGATTATTTAATGCCCATCTCCCTGCTAGAATATAAGGACTATCCATGACAGCAAAAATTATGTCTATTTCTGCACCACACTATGTTCCTAGCACCTAACACAATGTCTGACATAGAACACATGAAGGACATAATGAAAGCTTCACTTGAATACCAACTTTTTGCCAAGCAGAGAGTCAAGCACGGGGAACCCAGAAGAAGCAGAAGTCATGGTTCCTATCTTGTGGGAAAATAATGCCAGGGATATGAAACTAGAGCAAATATCTAAGTGGTAAATAATCACGTTCAATGCTGTGGTACAGTACACACACTCATTATAGGTGAGAGGAGAGGAGAATACAAAGTAAAGGTGATACTTGGGTGATGTTAGAGAAGAAATATCGAAGGAGCTGAGTCCTTGAATGGCACTCATTAGCATATCCTGAACACTTAAGCCCAGAGAAGACAGTGAAAGATTTTAAAGGTTATGTGAGATAACATGGCCCTTGCACTTCTATAGCCTGTTATGCCAAGCATAGGAGGAAGAAAATACTATTTATCTTCTTTTTTCTTTCTCCCCACCCTCGCTGGTAGCCATTGTAGGCAAGCAGTGTCAGGTCTCCAAGACCGACCCTAGGTCACATGGCATTCCAATTCAGGCATATATTTAAGGTCAACTTTTTTTTTTTTTGCGGTACGCGGGCCTCTCACTGTTGTGGCCTCTCCCGTTGCGGAGCACAGGCTCCGGACGCACAGGCGCAGCGGCCATAGCTCACGGGCTCAGCCGCTCTGCGGCATTTGGGATCTTCCCGGACCAGGGCACGAACCCGTGTCCCCTGCATCGGCAGGCGGACTCTCAACCACTGCGCCACCAGGGAAGCCCTAAGGGCAACTTTTGTACACCATTTCAACAGGTTTTCTAGCTTTAGCATATTTCCCTATTTTGTTCTTAGTTAATATAGTTTCTAAGTCCCTGAAAATAACTTTTCAAAAGGAAATGACATGTTTTTCTCCAGCCTCTTTACCCGGACTTCTATAGCATGGGGATTGGCTGACTCCATAGGATCCCATTCAGAAACAGAAGTCCAGAGAGACTGATTTCATTGACCAGGGTCACAAAGGTAGTAAGCAGCAGAGTTGTGATTCAAAAGATTTGAGGATTGGAGAGATATTATGTGGAAAATGCCTGGCACACAGTAGGCACTAGATACATGCTAGCTATTGCCCTAATTAATCCTGCCTGTAGATAAAAGGCTGAACAATACAACCCTTTGAGGTCCCCTTCTGTGCTTTGAAATGTGAACTTTTCACAAATAACAAATGGTATTATAAGGATCATGGTTTATCTCTCTAAATAGAGCCTATTATAAACGATGAGCCATCCATGTGTTGAAACTCTTTTTCTAAATTTTAGTGGAATAGATTTACCACAACATAATGAGTCTCTGCATAATTTTTACTTTTCTTTATGATTTAATTAGCCTCAGTCTTTTCTGTTCTTTGTTTGGACTGGGGGCCTCTCAATCTCTACAGCTATTTATTATGGACACTTAGAAATAGACAGTACATATTCATATGGCTGCCAAGCTTTGACCCAGGATATTAGAGCCTATTTTCCATTCCTCATGCATCATAAATAATAGATTACAATTATTTTTACCTTGTACCTAGTTGGGGGCTTGAATTCCATATGTAAGAGTGGGAAGTGTGCAGATTTGTAAAAATGCTTCTTTTCCACTCATGATACCTGGCCACAATCATTAATGATTTTTACTCCTGTCATTTTTTTATTGAATTCTATCTTCTCCTGTGTCTGAATACTCTGAGTTTGGATTTTTTCTACTATTATGGGTTAGTCCAGGGGTTGGCACATCATGGTACATGGGCCAAATCTGGCCTGCCACCTGTTTTATTAAATACAGTTTTATTGAACCACAGCCACATCTGTCATTTACATATTTTCTATGGCTGTTTTCGTGCTATACTGATGGAGTTAAATAGTTGTGACAAAGATGTTATAGCTCACAAAGCTGGACAGATTTATCATCTAGACCTTTACAGAAAACGTTTGTTGACCCTTGGTCTAATCCATACCACTTTTCATATCAGTCAATAGCATATAATCTTGTGTGAAATTGGAGAATTGAAACATTTTCCATTCTTACAAGTGACCAATATTCTTACCACTTCAAATGATCAATTTTCCTCAGAAATTGTACTGAGGAAACTGCCCAGTTCCTGTCTAGAAAATCCCAGTGCTGGACATTCCTGGAATGATTGACTGTCTTGCATTATGTCACCACATTTATAAAGTCACAGAGTTTTCTTGAAAGAAGACAAGGTTTGACCTTCACTGAATTATAGAAAACTGGACTTCACTACTACTCTATACTTTGCTATTTCTGCTAGTTTGACTTTACTTTGAAATGTTGTACATATTTCAACAAAAAGATTCAGAAAGCAGTTGAAGATGAATTTAATGAGCCCATGAGGGAACATTTCAAACTTGTATTGCATGTGATAAATAAAGTCCAATACTAACTTTGAAAGGAATTATGAAATTTCTAGATTTATCAGAAGACATTTGGAAAATGTAAAGGATCACTAGATAATAGTTGTTTTAATAGAAGTTGAAGGTTATGAGCATGTTGACATGTCATATGTACAATCAACAAGTTCACATTTCCTATTACCTCAAGCACTGTCTCTTGCTTCAAGTCTAGGAAAATATTTCCTTTACGCTGAGTCATACAAAGGTATATATAATACACTTCCCTATAAAAAGAGCCTTGGATAAGAGATATGCCTTGCTCTCAGTGCAGGTATATAATTCATGGAAATACTACATACATAGGATAATACACCTTACAGTTGCATATTCTAACTCAGATAATTACACCCAAACTTATCTAGATTTCCACCTATTGCCTTAAATTAATAGGTTCTCCTATCTAGTTACATGAAAACGCACAATTCCTTAAGATTAAATATTTAAAATAAAAAACCAGAAAGAGGTTTTATTTGTTATTTTTTGGTCTGGTTAAGAGAGACAGAATCTCAGTAGTCAGTCTGTATAGCTAGCTATTTTTCATTTGTTACCTTTATTTGGGTGGTAAGAAAGGATCCAGTGCAGCAGAATGATTCTAAATTTAAAATACATCGCACACTTAATGCCAGCATATACAGCTGAGCTGCTTTAGGTACTAATATATTTCCTCTTCATAAAGCATGACTTCCTACTTCTACAAAATAACAGGCCAGGCTGCTCTTTGGCACATACACCATGTTGCCTTTTAAAATAACAAGCTTGTCTATCTTGACCTTAAATGCATCAATACCTACTGATTCCCTCTTGCACTAGTTGGATTTTGGGAGCATGAAAAATCTAAATCTAATAACTTGAAAGTTATAACCTTAGGATTTGATGTGTAAGCCATCTTATTTTGGTGTTTTGAATGAGGCAAAGATATACATTGGTTTTGTTTTAATATCCAGTCAATATACCAACACTACTCAAAACAAGTCAGATATTTGCCACATATTTTGATCCATTCTTGAATACTTTCATTATTTTTTATTTATGAATTTATCAAGGACATAAGAGGTACATATAGCATATATACCATTTAAAAATAACTTGAATACATGGACATTAACAAATTGAAGAATAAAAACCATATGATCATCTCAATAGATGCAGAAAAAGCTTTCAACAAAATTCAACACCAATTTATGGTAAAAACCCTCCAGAAAGTGGGCATAGAGGGAAACTACCTCAACATAATAATGGCCATATATGACAAACCCAAAGCAAGCATCATTCTCAATGGTGAAAAACTGAAAGCATTTCCTCTAAGATCAGGAACAAGACAAGGTTGTCCACTCTCACCACTATTATTCAACATAGTATTGGAAGTCTTAGCCACAGCAATTGGAGAAGAAAAAGAAATAAAAAGAATACAAATTGGAAAAGAAGTAAAACTGTTACTGTTTGCAGATGACATGATACTATATATAGAAAATCCTAAAGATGCCACCAAAAAACTACTAGAGCTAATCAATGAATTTGGTACGGTTGCAGGATACAAAATTAACGCACAGAAATCTCTTGCTTTCCTATATACTAACAACGAAAGATCAGAAAGAGAAATTAAGGAAACAATCCCATTTATCATCCCAACAAAAAGAATAAAATACCTAGGAATAAACCCACCTAAGGAGGCAAAATACCTGTTCTCAGAAAACTATAAAACACAGATGAAAGACATCAAAAAAGACACAAAAAGATGGAGAGACATACTATACTCCAGGACTGGAAGAATCAACAATGTGAAAATGACTATACTACCTAAAGCAATCCACAGGTTTAATGCAATCCCTATCAAATTACCAGTGGCATTTTCCACAGAATTAGAACAAAAAATTTTACAATTTGCATGGAAACACAAAAGACCCCAAATAGCCAAAGCAATCTTGAGAAAGAAAAACGGAGCTGGAGGAATCAGGCTCCCTGACTTCAGACTACACTACAAGGTGGGACTTCCCTGGTGGTCCAGTGGTAAAGAACCTGCTTTCCAATGCAGGGGACGTGGGTTAGATCCCTGGTGGGGGAACTAAGGTGACACATGTAGCAGGGCAACTAAACCCATGCGCAACCACTAAAGAGTCCATGTGCCCTGGAGCCAACACACCACAATTAGAGAGAGAGAACCCACGCACCACAACTAGTGAGAGAAAACCCTCACACCACAAATAGAGAGAAGCCTGCCTGCCACAACAAAAGATCCCGTGGGCTGCAGCTAACAACCATTGCAGCCAAAAAAGAAAAATTTTACTACAAAGCTACAGTAATCAAGACAGTATGGCACTGGCAAAAAAAAAACAGAAATATAGATCAATGGTAAAGGACAGAAAGCCCAGAAATAAACCCACACACCTATCGTCACCTAATCTATGACATAGGAGGTAAGAATATACAATGGAGAAAAGACAGTCTCTTCAAAAAATGGTGCTGGGGAAAATAGACAGCTACATGTAAAAGAATGAAATTAGAACATTTCCACCATACACCACACACAAAATAAACTCAAAATGGATTAAACACCGAAATGTAAGGCCAGACACTGTCAAACTCTTGGAGGAAAACATAGGCAGAACACTATAGGCCATAAATCACAGCAAGATCCTTTTTGACCCACCTCCTAGAGAAATGGAAATAAAAACAAAAGTAAACAAATGGGACCTAATGAAACTTCAAAGCTTTTGCACAGCAAAGGAAACCATAAACAAGACAAAAGGACTAACTACAGAATGGGAGAAAATATTTGCAAACAAAGAAACCGACAAAGAATTAATCTCCAAATTATATAAACATCTCATGCAGCTCAATATCAAAGAAAACAAACAACCCAATCAAAAAATGGGCCGAAGACCTAAATAGACATTTCATCAAAGAAAACATATATATGGCCAAGAGACACATGAAAAGATGGTCAACAACACGAATTATTAGAGAAATGCAAATCAAAACTACAGTGAGGTATCACCTCACACCAGTGAGAATGGCCATCATCAAAAAATCTACAAACAGGGCTTCCCTGGTGGTACAGTGGTTGAGAGTCTGCCTGCTGATGCAGGGGACACGGGTTCATGCCCTGGTCTGGGAATATCCCACATGCCGCAGAGTGGCTGAGCCAGTGAGCCATGGCCGCTGAGCCGGTGCATCCAGAGCCTGTGCTCCACAACGGGAGAGGGCACAACAGTGAGAGACCCGCGTAACGAAAAACAAAAAAAATCTACAAACAGTAAGTGCTAGAGAGGGTGTGGAGAAAAGGGAACCCTCTTGCACTGTTGGTGAGTATATAAATTGATACAGCCACTGTGGAAAACAGTATGGACGTTCCTTAAAAAACTAGAAGTAGAACTACCATATGACCCAGCAATCTCACTACTGGGCATATACCCTGAGAAAACCATAATTCAAAAAGACACATGGAAGGGGGAGCTTCAACATGGCTGAGGAGTAAGACGTGGAGATCACCTTCTTCCCCACAAATACATCAGAATGTGGAACAACTCCTACAGAACACCTACTGAATGCTGGCAGAAGACCTCAGACCTCCCAAAAGGCAAGAAACTCCCCACGTACCTGGGTAGGGCAAAAAAAAAAAAAAAAAAAAAGAATAAACAAAGACAAAAGGATAGGGACGGGACTTGGACCAGTGGGAGGGAGCAGTGAAGGAGGAAAGGTTTCCACACACTAGCAGGCCCCTTCGCGGGTGGAGACTGCAAGTGGTGGAGGCGGGAAGCTTCGGAGCCGCGGAGGAGAGCGCAGCAACAGGGGTGCAGAGGGCAAAGCGGAGAGATTCCACACAGAGGATCAGTGCCGACCGGCATTTACCAGCCCGAGAGGCTTGTCACCCACCGGGGTGGGTGGGGGCTGGGAGCTGATGCTCGGGCTTTGGTCGGAGCGCCGGGAGAGGACTGGGGTTGGCGGCGTGAACACAGCCTGCAGGGGTTAGTGCACCACGGCTGGCCGGGAGGGAATCCAGGAAAAGGTCTGGAACTGCCGAACAGGCAAGAGACTTTTTCTTGCCTATTTGTTTCCTGGTGCACAAGGAGAGGGGATTAAGAGCGCCGCTTAAAGGAGCTCCAGAGACAGGCACGAGCCGCGGCTAAAAGCGCAGACCACAGAGACAGGCATGAGACGCTAAGGCTGCTGCTGCCGCCCCCAAGAAGCCTGTGTGCAAGCGCAGGTCACTATCCACACCCCCCCTTCCGGAAGCCTGTGCAGCCCGCCACTGCCAGGTTCCCGGGATCCAGGGACAACTTCCCCGGGAGAACGCACGGCGCGCCTCAGGCTGGTGCAATGTCATGCTGGCCTCTGCCACCGCAAGCTCACCCCGCATCCGTACCTCTCCCTTCACCCAGCCTGAGTGAGCCAGAGCCCCCGAATCAGCGGCTCCTTTAACCCCATCCTGTCTGAGCAAAGAACAGACGCCTTCAAGCGACTTACACACAGAGGCGGGGCCAAATTCAAAGCTGAACCCCAGGGAGCTGTGCGAACAAAGAAGAGAAAGGGAAATCTCTCCCAGCAGCCTCAGGAGCAGTGGAATAAATCTCCACAATCAACTTGATGTACCCTGCATCTGTGGAATACCTGAATAGACAACGAATCATCCCAAATTGAGGAGGTGGACTTTGGGAGCAACCATATATATTTTTTTCCCCTTTTTCTCTTTTTGTGAGTGTGTATGTGTATGCTTCAGTGTATGATTTTGTCTGTATAGCTTTGCTTTTACAATTTGTCCTAGGGTTCTGTCTGTCCTTTTTTTTACGTACAGTTTTTAGCACTTGTTATCATTGGTGGATTTGTTTTTTGATTTGGTTGCTCTCCTCTTTCTTTCTTTCTTTTTTTTATTACTTTAAAATACATTATTTTAATAATTATTTTTTAAGAACTTTATTTTACTTTATTTTATTTTATCTTCTTTCTTCCTTTCATTTTTGTCTTACTTTTATTCTGAGCCGTGTGGATGACAGGCTCTTGGTGCTCCAGCCAGGCATCAGGGCTGTGCCTCTGAGGGGGTAGAGCCAGGTTCAGGACACTGGCACACAAGATACCTCCCAGCTCCAAGTAATATCAAACTGCGAAAATCTCCCAGAGATCTCCATCTCCACGTCAAGACCCAGCTCCACTCAATGACCAGCAAGCTACAGTGCTGGACACCCTATGCCAAACAACTAGCAGGACAGGAACACAACACGATCCGTTAGCACAAAGGCTGCCTAAACCCATAACAAGGCCACAGAAACCCCAAAACACACCACCAGACGTGGAGCTGCCCACCAGAAAAACAGGATCCAGCCTCATCCACCAGAACACAGGCACTAGTCCCCTCCACAACACACTGAGCCAACCTTAGCCACTGGGGAAGACACCAGAAAAACGGGAACTATGAACCTGCAGCCTGCGAAAAGGAGACCCCAAACACTATAAGTTAAGCAAAATGAGAAGACAGAGAAACACACAGCAGATGAAGGAGAAAGGTAAAAACCAAAACACCTGACAAATGAAGAGGAAATAGGCAGTCGACCTGAAAAAGAATTCAGAATAATGATAGTAAAGATGATACAAAATCTTGAAAAGAGAATGGAGAAAATACAAGAAACGTTTAACAAGGACCTAGAAGAACTAAAGAGCAAACCAACAGTGATGGACAACACAATAAATGAAATTAAAAATTCTCTAGAAGGGAACAAGAGCAGAATAACTGAGGCAGAAGAACGGATAAGTGATCTGGAAGATAAAATAGTGGAAATAACTACAGCAGAGGAGAATACAGAAGAAAGAATGAGAAGAATTGAGGACAGTCTCAGAGAATTTTGGGAGAATATTAAATGCACCAGCATTCGAATTATAAGGGTCCCAGAATAAGAAGAGAAAAAAAAAAGGGACGGAGAAAATATTTGAGGAGATTATAGTTGAAAACTTCCCTAATACGGGAAAGGAAATAGTTAATCAAGTCCAGAAAGCAAAGGGAGTCCCATGCAGGATAAATACAAGGACAAACAAGCCAAGACACATAATAATCAAACTATGAAAAATTAAATACAAAGAAAAAATGTTAAAAGCAGAAAGGGAAAAACAACAAATAACACACAAGGGAATCCCCATAAGGTTAACACCTGAACTTTCAGCAGAAACTATGCAAGCCAGAAGGGAGTGGCAGGACATATTTAAAGTGATGAGGGAGAAAAACCTACAAACAAGATTACTCTACCCAGCAAGGATGTCATTCAGATTTGGCAGAGAAATTAAAAGGTTTACGGACAAGCAAAAGCTAAGAGAATTCAGCACCACCAAAACAGCTTTACAACAAACACTAAAGGAACTTCTCTAGGCAGGAAACACAAGAGAAGGAAAAAACTTACAACAACAAACCCAAAACAATTAAGAAAATCGGAATAGGAACATACATATCGATAATTACCTTAAATGTAAATGGACTGAATGCTCAAACCAAAAGACATAGACTGGTTGAATGGATATAAAAACAAGACCAGTATATATGCTGTCTACAGGAGACCCACCTCAGACCTAGGGACACATAAAGACTGAAAGTGAGGGGATGGAAAATGACATTCCATGCAAATGGAAATCAAAAGAGCACTGGGGTAGCAATTCTAAAATCAGGCAAAATAGACTTTAAAACAAACACTATTACAAGAGACAAAGAAGGACACTACATAATGATCAAGGGATCAATCGAAGAAGAAGATATAACAATTGTAAATATTTATGCACCCAACATAGGAACACCTCAATACATAAGGCAAATACTAACAGCCATAAAAGGAGAAATTGACAGTAACACAATAATAGTAGGAGACTTTAACACCCCACTTTCACCAATGGACAGATCATCCAAAATGAAAATAAATAAGGAAACACAAGCTTTAAATGATACATTAAACAAGATGGACTTAATTGATATTTATAGGACATTCCATCCAAAAACAACAGAATACACATTCTTCTCAAGTGCTCATGGAACATTCTCCAGGATAGATCATATCCTGGGTCACAAATCAAGCCTCAGTAAATTTAATAAAATTGAAATCATATCAAGTATCTTTTCCCACAACAGCGCTATGAGACTAGGTATCAATTACAGGAAAAAATATGTAAAAAATACAAGCACATGGAGGCTAAACAATACACTACTTAATAACCAAGAGATCACTGAAGAAATCAAAGCGGAAATCAAAAAATACCTAAAAACCAATGATAATGAAAACAGGACGACCCAAAACCTATGGGAGGCAGCAAAAGCAGTTCTAAGAGGGAAGATTATAGCAATAGAATCCTACCTCAGGAAACAAGAAATATCTCAAATAAACAATCTAACCTTACATCTAAAGCAATTAGAGAAAGAATAACAAAGAAACACCAGAGTTAGCAGAAGGATAGAAGTCATAAAGATCAGATCAGAAATAAATGAAGGAAATGATAGCAAAGATCAATAAAACGAAAAGCTGGTTGTTTGAGAAGATAAATAAAGTTGAAAAACCATTAGCTAGAGTCATCAAGAAAAACAGGGAGAAGACTCAAATCAATAGAATTAGGAATGCAAAAGGAGAAGTAACAGCTGACACTGCCGAAATACAAAGGATCATGAGAGATTACTACAAGCAACTCCATGCCAATAAAATGGACAACCTAGAAGAAATGCACAAACTTCCGAGACTGAACCAGGAAGAAATAGAAAATATGAACAGACCAATCACAAGCAGTGAACTTGAAACTGTGTGTGGTGTTAGGGAGTGTTCTAATTTCATTCTTCTGCATGTACCTGTCCAGTTTTCCCAGCACCGCTTATTGAAGAGGCTATCCTTTCTCCACTGTACATTCCTGCCTCCTTTATCAAACATAAGGTGACATATGAAACCCATGCACATTTGGTCACCTTATGTTTGATAAAGGAGGTAAGAATATACAGTGGAGAAAAGACAGCCTCTTCAATAAGTGGTGCTCAGAAAACTGGACAGCTACATGAAGAAGAATGAAATTAGAACACTCCCTAACACCACACACAAAAATAAACTCAAAATGGATTAAAGACCTAAATGTAAGGCCAGACACTATCAAACTCATAGAGGAAAACACAGGAAGAACCCTCTATGACATAAATCACAGCAAGATCTTTTTGACCCACCTCATAGAGAAATGGAAATAAAAACAAAAATAAACAATGCGACCTAATGAAACATCAAAGCTTTTGCACTTCAAAGGAGACCATAGACAAGACGAGAAGACAGCCCTCAGAATGGGATAAAATATTTGCAAATGAAGCAACTTACAAAGGATCAGTCTCTAATATATATAAGCAGCACATGCAGCTCAATATCAAAAAAACTAACAGCCCAATCCAAAAATGGGCAGAAGTCCTAAATAGACATTTCTCGAAAGAAGATATACAGATTGCCAACAAACACCTGAAAGAATGCTCAACATCATTAATCATTAGAGAAATGCAAATCAAAACTACAATGAGATATCATCTCACACCAGTCAGAATGGCCATAATCAAAAAATTTACAAACAATAATTGCTGGAGAGGGTGTGGAGAAAAAGGCACCCTCTTGCACTGTTGGTGGGAATGTTAACTGATACAGCCACTATGGAGAACAGTATGGAGGTTCCTTAAAAAACTACGAATAGAACTACTGTATGACCCAGGAATCCCACTACTGGGCATATACCCTGAGAAAACCATAATTCTAAAAGAGTCATGTACCACAATGTTCAATGAAGCTCTATTTACAATAGCCAGGACATGGAAGGAACCTAAGTGTCCATCAACAGATGAATGGATAAAGAAGATGTGGCACATATATACAATGGAATATTACTCAGCCATAAAAAGAAATGAATAGAACTACCATACGACCCAGCAATCCCACTACTGGGCATATGCCCTGAGAAAACCATATTTCAAAAAGAGTCATGTACCACAATGTTCATTGCAGCTCTGTTTACAATAGCCAGGACATGGAAGCAACCTAAGTGTCCACCAACAGATGAATGGATAAAGAAGATGTGGCACATATATACAATGGAATATTACTCAGCCATAAAAAGAAATGAAATTGAGTTATTTGTAATGAGGTGGATGGACTTAGAGTCTGTCATACACAGTGAAGTAAGCCAGAAAGAGAAAAGCAAATACCGTATTCTAACACATATATATGGAATCTAAGAAAAAAAAAAGTTCATGAAGTACCTAGGGGTAAGACGGGAATAAAGACACAGACCTAGTAGAGCACGAACTTGAGGATATGGGGAGGCGGAAGGGTAAGCTGTGACAAAGTGAGAGAGTGGCATGGACATATATACACTACCAAACATAAAATAGATAGCTAGTGGGAAGCAGTCGCATAGCACAGGGAGATCAACTCGGTGCTTTGTGACCACCTAGAGGGGTGGGATAGGGAGGGTGGGAGGGAGGGAGACGCAAGAGGGAAGAGATATGGGAACATATGTATATGTGTAACTAATTCACTTTGTTATAAAGCAGAAACTAACACACCATTGTTACACAATTATACTCCAATAAAGATGTTAAAAAAAAGATACGAAATTGAGTTATTTGTAGTGAGGTGGATGGACTAGAGTTTGTCATACAGAGTGAAGTAAGTCAGAAAGAGAAAAAGAAATACCGTATGCTAACACATATATATGGGAAAAAATGGTAATGAAGAACCTAGGGGCAAGAGGGGAATAAAGACACAGACCTCCTAGAGAATGGACTTGAGGATATGGGGAGGGTGAAGGATAAGCTGGGACAAAGTGAGAGAGTGGCATGGACATATATACAATACCAAACGTAAAATAAATAGCTAGTGGGAAACAGCCACATAGCACAGGGAGATCAGCTCACTGCTTTGTGACCACTTTGAGGGGTCGGATAGGGAGGGTGGGAGGGAGGGAGATGCAAGAGGGAAGAGATATGGGGACATATGTATATGTATAACTGATTCACTTTGTTGTAAAGCAGAAACTAACACACCATTGTAAAGCAATTATAGTCCAATAAAGATGTTTAAAATAAAAGACAGATGTACCCCAATATTCATTGCAGCACTATTTATAATAGCCAGCACATGGAAACAACCTAAATGTCCATTGACAGATTTATGGATAAAGAAAATGTGGCACATATATACAATGGAATATTACTCAGCCATACAAAGAAACGAAATTGAGTTATTTATAGTGAAGTGGATGGACCTAGTGTCTGTCATACAGAATGAAGTAAGTCAGAACGAGAAAAACAAATATCATACATTAACGCATATATGTGGAATCTAGAAAAATGGTACAGATATACCTATTTGCAGGGCAGGAATAGAAACACAGACATAGAGAACAGACATGTGGACGCAGTGGGGTAAGGGAAGGGTGGGACTAATTGGGAGATTAGGTTTGACATAAATACACTACCATGTGTAAAATAGATAGCTAGTGGAAACCTGCTGTATAGCACAGGGAGCTCAGCTTTATGCTCTGTGATGACCTAGGTGGGTGGGATGGGGGTGTCCAAGAGGGAGGGGATGTATGTATACATATACCTGATTCACTTCACTGTACAGCAGAAACTACCAAAACATTGTAAAGCAATTATACTCCAATTAAATATAAATTAATGAAAAAAAATAACTTGAATACATGGATATTTATGTACCCACTTTTAAGCCTAAGAAATAGCGCATTAGCAGCACATTTGAAAACCTTGTGTGTCCGTTCTCAATTGCATATTTTTTTCCTTCCAATCCAGAAGTATCCACTGTCCTGAGTTTGCATTAAGCACTCCCTTGCTAACTTTATGGTCTGAATGTATATGTGATACCTACTCCAAAAACATATATGCTGATTGGTTTTGCCTGATTTGTTAAATAAAATAGAATTGTATACACTTTTCTGGACTTTATTTTTCCACTAAATATTAAAGATATATATATATATATATATATATATATAGCTGTTATTTTCACTGCTATATAATATTCCATTGCATTAATATGCTATGTTTTATATATTTTGGGGTAATCATGATTTACTTATCAATATTACTTATTGTCTTTTCCCTCAACATAAATGCTGGCTCTATAGGAAGGTCTTTTTTTTTCTGTTTCTTTCACTATTGTATCAACTGTATAGAGTCCACTCTTGAAATTCAATGAATATTAAATATCAAATACAAATGAAATTCTTCCTGATATAAATTTTTAAATGTACTGAAGACACCAGTATTTCACAGATGTCAGTAAACATTTTTTATAAAGTGTTTAAATCAACAACATTAGCCATTGAAAAATGCAAATTAAAAACCACAATAAGACACACTTCCAAACCTAAAAATTAAAAATGACAAGATGTGATGCAAGGCAAACTCATGCATTACTAATAGGGATTTAGATTAGTACAACAACAATGTTGGAAAACATTTTGACATTATCTAGGAAAGGGGCAGATAAACATAACATATAGCCCCACAATTCCACTTCTAGGTATAGGCCCTAGTTAAATACTTGCACCAGGTAACAAGTATAAGGAAGCTCGTATCAGACTGTTTTTGTTTTTCTATTAAAAACTAACAAAATACCACAATGAAAATAACACATATTTTATTCACTTATTTATTCAACATATATTTTTGATCACCTACTAAATATTTGTTAAGCACTTCAAATATATTAACTCTTTCAATCCTCACAACAATCCTATTAGGTATATATGATTAATATCCACATTTTAAAGGTGGAGGAAGTGAGGTTTAGAGAAGTTAAATACCTTGCTCAAAGTCACAGCTACTAAGTGGAATAGCCATGATTGCAAACCAGGAAGTCTAACTCTAGAGTCCAAGTTCTAAAAGATAACTTCTGAGGGTGACAACTCCCAACAGTGTTTGTGAGAGAATTCCAAAGATAGTCAAGATGGCCTTAACTCTGATGCTTGAGCACTGAGTGAATCACTTCCAGTATATTTCTCTACCATCTCATTGATATATTCTGATTTATCACACAATTATATGTAACATGCTTTTTCAATGGCCCAGACCACCTGACTGTTCTTTGTTTAGGCACAGTCTGAACTGAAATTCTCCTGCCAAGTAGGGTAATGGGCTGAACTGTCTCTAGAGGGCTATTCCAGCTTGAAGGTTTTGTGATTGAAGTTTTCTATCAAGCAGATTCTTTATTCCATAAAAGATGAAGAAAATGTATCTATTAACACCCTTCAGTATCCCTCAGGCTATCTCAGTTTGAAAAAAATCATGAAATAAACTGTGGCTTCTAGCAGAGTCCTCATCAGTCTAGGCTTAGCAACTGAAACATAGTTGTGTCTCAGGACATATCGAAAGAATGATCTCCCTAAAAGGGAAACAAAATTCCTTTAACTTTTTTGACAATCACTCATCTTTTCCTGGTTAAACATGAATATGTATTGACTATGAACACATTTCACTATTGTTATTATTATTATTTCCATTTACATTTAAAATGGATTATAAAGTTTTCACAGTAATTTCAACTGCATTAGAGCCTTTGAGCCTCACCAAAACTCTACTAGCTTTTCAGGGCAGGAGTTTCATATTTTTCTGTGGTTTTCACATCAGGATACTGAAATCCTTCTTCTAATACTATGGACATCAGGAAGAGTCTTATTATGATTTAATCTTTACTAAATCACAAAAAGAGTCCTAGGACCTTTCCTACACAAAGGAGCTGAAAAAATAGCTCCCCATTGGGCTGACAATCTAAGATAAGGTAATTAAAATATAAATCACCAGGTAATGATAGGTGACTGGCATTAGGGAGATATATTTGGCAACTGGTGTTATTTTAATTACCCACATCCTACAGAGCACAGACTATTCATTCAGAGGGCAGAGAAATTGATGGTCAGGGAGGACTCAATTAAAAATGGTTCTTAAAGGAAGGATTTGCACTTTGGAGACAGGAAAACAAGTAGGCAGGGACAGATCATGAACACCATGGAAGAGAGATGGGAGAAGGAGTGGCAGAAGGTCCAAAAATGGTAGAGTGTTCATTTGTGTAAAGATATGTTTTTGTTATGTTTTGAGAATAATAATGGCACATACATTTATACACTGCTATTGAAATTGGGAAAACTTTATAGCATCTATTATTCAGTTTGCTACTCACAAAATAGTATGTAGACAGGAAAGGCTTTATGGTCAGATTACCAATGAGGTTACAGATTCTAAAAGGTTGACTTTACTTGGCAAGCAGCATGTAAGTGGTGATTGATGGGGCAGAGACTAGCATTCACGCCATCTGAACGCTTTTTCTGGGCAGTATCCACTCAACTACATTTTTCAGTACTCATTTTTCCTCTTGAGTTTTCACTTCTATAAAATGGCAATAACATCATCACCTTCATAGGGTTATTATTAGATTTAAATAATTTTGAAAACAACTGTGTTTCACACACACAAATGCATAGTACATTTCTCTTTTTGTTCATTTAGCAAATACTTGTTGAGTACCTACTAATGTGCTGGGCACTAATCCAAAGCTCTAGGAATAGAGTACCAAATAATACAAAGTCCTTTTTTTGTGGAGCATATATTCTGGTAGGGAAGGGGGGAGCGAATGTAAATGAATAAGCAAAACATATGTTTATGTGCTCCAGAGAAAACTAAAGCAGAGTAATGTGAATCTAGAGAGCACTGGGGAGGGGATGAGGAAATGTTATTTTCTGTGTGGTTGCCACTGAAACAATAATAAATGTGCAGAGACTTAAAATCAAGAGTTTTCCAAGTAGAGGAAAGATCATATACAAAAGCCCTGAGGAAGGACCATTCCTAGAGTGTTCAAAGGACATCAACCAAGTCTGTGTGGTGAGGCAGAGTGATGGAGGGGAAGCATAGTGTAAGATGAGATCAGGGAAGTAGATGAGAGTGAAGGAATTGTAGATCGTGCAGGACGTTGTTCATTACAGGTGGGACTGTACCTGTTACTGTCAGTGAAGTGTGGAGCCATTGGACAGTTTTGAATAGAGCACTGACAGGATATGACCTAACTTTCTAAATGATCCCTTTTTTCTGCGTTGAGAAGAGACTATCTGGGGACAAAGGTGAAAGCAATTGCAAAGCTGAGATGAGAGATGATGGTAATTTGGACAATTTGCTATCAGTGGAGGTAATGAGAAGGGATTGAATATTGGATAGATTTAGAAGGAAATGCTAACATGTTTTGCTTGCAGTTTGGGTGTGAGATGTGAAAGAAAGTGGAATCAAGAGCGACTCCATTGATGTTGGCCTGAGTGGTTAGAAGGATGGAGTTAACACTAAGATATGGAAGATTATGGAAAGCCAGGTATGTGGGATGGAAGGTAAAATAAGAATTTTGTTTGATGCAAATTAGGTTTGAGCTGCTTAACAACTGTTTGTCTCACTTATCTACTTTTAGGCAACAAACCACCCATCACTTAGTGGCTTAGAACAGAAACAATAATAGCATTTGTTTTGCTCAAAAGTCTGCGATTTGGTATGGCTTAATGGGGACAGTCGATCTCTGTTCCACTGTGTTAACTAGGGTGGTTCAAAATGGGGGGCTAGAATGATCTAAAACTTCACTTATTCACATGTCTGATACTTATATACTGTCAACAGGAATCCTGCTTGTGAGTATTGGCTAGAGCACTAGCAGGTGACCTCTTCATGTGGCATAGGCTTCCTCACAACATGGTGGTTGGGTTTCATGGACAATCATAATGAGAGACATGAAGGCAAGTCATGGATTGCCTTTTATGACCCAGCTTTGGAAGTTACACAGTGTCAATTAGGCCACGTTCTATCATGGAGGCAATCACGAAGGCCTATGCATGTTTAAGTGGAGAAGAAATAGACACCACCTCTGGAAGAGGGAGTGGCAAGGTTCCAGTAGAGTGTGTGAGATTGGAAATATTGCTTGTTACTATTTCTGTAAGACATAATCTTTCACAACATTCAAGTGGAGATTTTGAATCGGCAGATGAACATGGGAGTCTGGAGTTCAAGGTAGTACTGTTGCCAGAGATATAAAATAGGAATTCTTTGACAAAAATATGTTTAAATAAGAAGGATTAAATGAGATCATCTAGGGAATTAGTATGGATAGAAAAGAAAAGCAGTCTAAGGACTGAGCTCTGGAGAATTCCAATATATACAGGTCAGAGAGATAAAGGTGAGGCAGCAAAGAATGAATAAAAACAAAGAGTGAGAAAGAAAAAAAGAGGAAGAGGGGATGTCCTAGAAGCCAAGAAAAGAAAGTGTTTCAAGCAGGAGTCATCACATCATCAGCTCTATAAAATCCTGCTGAGTCGAGTTAAATGAAACTGAACAAGAGGTTGTTGGTATCCGAAAGGTGGAAGTTATTGTTCACATTGGTAAGAGCTAGTTTGGTGGAGTGATGGGAGCTAAAGTCTGACTGAAGATCCCTACATGTGACATGTCTGAGAGAGAGGAGGACGCTCAGTGTGTGCCAGGTACAGAGGCAGCCTCAGCATATTTTGTGGGATTCAAGCATGAATGCTCTGCAGGTGAGGCGTCAGAGAATAGGAGAAGTTGTAAATGGAGAATAAAGACAAAATTTTTTGGAGTAATACTAACTGTTATGGTCTAAAGAAGCTAAATTCAATGTTACTAAACCATTTTTTTAAATTGAAGTACAGTCGATTTACAAAGTTGTGTCATTTCCAGGTGTACAGCAAAGTGATTCAGTTACATATAGATACATCTATTCTTTTTCAGATTCTTTTCCCTTACAGCTTATTACAAGATATTGAAATATAGTTCCCTGTGCTATACAGTAGGTCCTTGCTTTTATTTTATATGTAGTAGTGTGCATCTATTAATCCCAAACTCCTAATTACAAATATTTTTATAGACATATCTTAATCCTTTCCTTTATTTTTACATTGTTCCTTTCATTTAGATGTCACCTTAATATATGAGTTTCCTGTTGCCATTGTAACAAATGTCCATGCTTTTGTGGCTTAACACAAGAGTGATTCATTCTTTTGCAGTTCTTAAAGTCAGATTTCTGAGGTGAGACCTACAGAGCTGAAATCAAGGTATAGGAAGGACTGGTTCCCTCTGAGGGCTCTAAGGGAGAAAATCCATTCCTTGTCTCTTCCAGCCTCTAGAAGCTTCCAGCATTCCTTGGTTTGTGGCTGTATCACTCCAATCTCTGCTTTCATCATCACCAACCTTCTCAGTCTGACCTTCTTGACTTCCTCTTATAAGGATAATGTTGATTAAATGCAGCCTACCTGGATAACCCAGGATAATCTCCACATCACAAGATTCTTAACTAATCACATCAACAAAGAACCTTTTGCCATGTAAGGTAACATTAACAGCTGCTGGGAACTAGGACATGAATATCTTCAGAGGAACCTCATTTAGCCAGCCATACCTATCAATATTAAGACATCTGAATGCAGAATAAAAATGTCCTTTCTTACTTGGAAATAGTTTTTTCTTTGAGTTGTGAGATTTTGAAATAACTACCCTTTTCTCTAGTTACTTTCCTCATGATAGAAATATAAATTCTACCGTCTTCAACTTTTCCCATATTATTAGAACAGAAAAAGGTCACTATTTACAGGGCTGTTTAAAAGAGAACATGTAGCTGGAGAGGGTGTGGAGAAAAGGGAACACTCTTACACTGCTGGTGGGAATGTGAATTGGTTCAGCCACTATGGAGAACAGTATGGAGGTTCCTTAAAAAACTACAAATAGAACTACCATATGACCCAGCAATCCCACTACTGGGCATATACCCTGAGAAAACCAAAATTCAAAAAGAGTCATGTACCAAAATATTCATTGCAGCTCTATTTACAATAGCCCAGAGATGGAAACAACCTAAGTGCCGATCATCGGATGAATGGATAAAGAAGATGTGGCACATATATACAATGGAATATTACTCAGCCATAAAAAGAAACGAAATTGAGCTATTTGTAATGAGGTGGATAGACCTAGAGTCTGTCATACAGAGTGAAGTAAGTCAGAAAGAGAAAGACAAATACCGTATGCTAACACATATATATGGAATTTAAGAAAAAAATGTCATGAAGAACCTAGGGGTAAGACAGGAATAAAGACACAGACCTACTGGAGAACGGACTTGAGGATATGGGGAGGGGGAAGGGTGAGCTATGACAGGGTGAGAGAGAGGCATGGACATATATACACTAACAAACGTAAGGTAGATAGCTAGTGGGAAGCAGCCGCATGGCACAGGGATATTGGCTCGGTGCTTTGTGACCGCCTGGAGGGGTGGGATAGGGAGGGCGGGAGGGAGGGAGATGCAAGAGGGAAGAGATATGGGAACATATGTATATGTATAACTGATTCACTTTGTTATAAAGTAGAAACTAACACACTATTGTAAAGCAATTATACCCCAATAAAGATGTTATAAATAAATAAATAAATAAAAATAAAAGAGAACATGTAGTGACATGTGTTTATTTATGACATCTTTGTCTGCATGAAGTCTTAGATGCCTGCATGTAGATGTCTGCAAAGAGAGAGGAGGGAGACCAGTCTGCCAGGTGCAGACGCAGCAGGAGCGCATGTTTTCTTTGACTTGAACATGAATGCACTGCAGGTGACAGCAGGGGTTGACACTGGGAAAACACTGCTTTCCTTACATGTGCTTCAGGTCAACATTAATAACTGCAATATGACAGGGTACCACATCCATCCTTCAGAATCGCTTTGCATTGTGAAGGCATCTCAATTTATTAGGATACTGTTTTTTTAATAGTCCAGACTTTATTTTTTTAACATCTTTATTGGAGTATAATTGCTTTACAATGGTGTGTTAGTTTCTGCTTTATAACAAAGTGAATCAGTTATACATATACATATGTTCCCGTATCTCTTCCCTCTTGCGTCTCCCTCCCTCCCACCCTCCCTATCCCACCCCTCTAGGTGGTCACAAAGCACCGAGCTGATCTCCCTGTGCTATGCGGCTGCTTCCCACTAGCTATCTATTTTACATTTGGTAGTGTATATGTGTCCATGCCAGTCTCTCACTTGGTATTTTTACTTGTTTAGTTGCTTGGCTGCTTTTATCAAATGAGCAGCTTGTTGATGAAGAAGTTTCAATAAAAGCACCGACAGTGGGAGGTATCAGAATCTTGGACATAGTAGGCCTGTAATAGATCTTTATTCAATTGAGGAGCAATGATGCACAGGGCTCTTTCCAGGGGAAGGTGCTTTAGAAGCTTGACTTGTTAGCACCCAAAATGGTTGAGTAATATTCCACTGTATATATATGTGCCACATCTTCTTTATCCATTCATCTGTCAGTGGACATTTAGGTTGCTTCCATATCCTGGCTTTGTAAATAGTGCTGCAATGAACATTGTGGTACACGTCTCTATTTGAATTACGGTTTTCTCAGGGTATATGCCCAGTAGTGGGATTGCTGGGTCGTATGGTAGTTCTAGTTTTAGTTTTTAAGGAGCCTCCATACTGTTCTCCATAGTGGCTGTATCAATTTACATTCCCACCAACAGTGTAAGAGGGTTCCCTTTTCTCCACGCCCTCTCCAGCATTTATTGTTTGTAGCTTTTTTGATGATGGCCATTCTGACCGGCATGAGGTGATACCTCACTGTGATTTTGATTTCTCTGATGATTAGTGATGTTGAGCATCCTTTCATGCATTTGTTGGCAATCTGTATATCTTCTTTGGAGAAGAATCTATTTAGGTCTTCTGCCCATTTTTGGATTGGGTTGTTTGATTTTTTGTTACTGAGCCGCATGAGATGCTTGTATACTTTAGAGACTAATCCTTTGTCAGTTGCTTCATTTGCAAATATTTTCTCCCATTCTGTAGGTTGTCTTTTCGTCTTGCTTACGAGTTCCTTTGCTGTGCAAAATATTTTTAATTTCATTTGTTCCCATTTGTTTATTTTTGTTTGTATTTCCATTTCCCTAGGAGGTGGGTCAAAAAGGATCTTGCTGTGATTTATGTCATAGAGTGTTCTGCCTATGCTTTCCTCTAAGAGTTTTATAGTGTCTGGACTTACATTTAGGTCTTTAATTCATTTTGAGTTTAGTTTTGTGCATGGTGTTAGGGAGTGTTCTAATTTCATTCATTTAAATATAGCTGTCCAGCTTTCCCACCACTTATTAAAGAGGCTGTCTTTTCTCCATTGTATATTCTTGACTCCTTTATCAAAGAGAAGGTGACCATATGGCCGTGGGTTTATCTCTGGGCTTTCTATCCTGTTCCATTGATCTATATTTCTGTTTTTGTGCCAGTACCATACTGTCTTGATTACTGTAGCTTTGTAGTATAGTCTGAAGTCAGGGAACCTGATTCCTCCAGCTCCGTTTTTCGTTCTCAAGATTGCTTTGGCTATTTGGGGTCTTTGGGGTTTCCATACGAATTGTGAACGTTTTTTGTTCTTGTTCTGTGAAAAATGCTATTGGTAGTTTGGTAGGGATTGCATTGAATCTGTAGATTGCTTTGGGTAGTAGAGTCATTTTCACAATGTTCCTTCTTCCAATCCAAGAACATGGTGTAACTCTCCATCTGTTTGTATCATCTTTAATTTCTTTCATCAACATCTTATAGTTTTCTGCATACAGTTCTTTTGCCTCCTTAGATAGGTTTATTCCAAGGTATTTTATTCTTTTTGTTGCAGTGGTAAATGGGAGTGTTTCCTTAATTTCCCTTTCAGATTTTTCATCATTAGTGTATAGGAATGCAAGAGATTTCTCTGCATTAATTTTGTATCCTGCTACTTTACCAAATTCATTGATTAGCTCTAGAAGTTTTCTGTTAGCATTTTTAGGATTCTATATGTATAGTATCATGTCATCTGCAGACAGTGACAGTTTTACTTCTTTTCTGATTTGGATTCTTTTATTTCTTTTTCTTCTCTGACTGCCATGGCTAAAACTTCCAGAACTATGTTGAATAGTAGTGGTCAGAGTGGACAATCTTGTCCTGTTCCTGACCATAGATGAAATGTCCTCAGTTTTTCACCATTGAGAATGATATAGGCTGTGTGTTTGTCATATATGGCCTTTATTATGTTGAGGCAAGTTCCCTCTATGCCTACTTCCTGGAGGGTTTTTATCATAAATGGGTGTTGAAATTTGTCAAAAGCTTTTTCTGCGTCTATTGAGATGATCACATGCTTTTTATCCTTTGATTTGTTAACATGGTGTATCACATTGATTGATTTGCGTATATTGAAGAATCCTTGCATTCCTGGGATAAACCCCACTTGATCATGGTGTATGATCATTTTAATATGCTGTTGGATTCTGTTTGCTAGTATTTTGTTGAGGAGTTTTGCATCTATGTTCATCAGTGATATTCATATGTAGTTTTCTTTTTTTCTGGCATCTTTATCTGGTTTTGGTATCAGGGTGATGGTGGCCTCATAGAATGAGTTTGGGAGTGTTCCTCCATCTGCTATATTTGGGATGAATTTGAGAAGCATAGGTGCTGGGTCTTCTCTAAATGTTTGATGGAATTCGCCTGTGAAGCCATCTGGTCCTGGGCTTTTGTTTGTTGGAAGATTTTTAATCACAGTTTCAATTTCAGTGATTGATCTGTTCATATTTTCTATTTCTTCCTGTTTCAATCTCGGAAGGTTGTGCTTCTCTAAGAATTTGTCCATTTCTTCCAGGTCGTCCATTTATTGGCACATACTTGCTTGTAGTAGTCTCTCATAATCCTTTGTACTTCTACAGTGTCAGGTGTTACTTCTTCTTTTTCATGTCTAATTCTGTTGATTTGTCTTCTCCCGTTTTTTCTTGAGTCTGGCTAATGGTTTATTAAATTTGTTTATCTTCTCAAAGTACCAGCTTTTAGTTTTACTGATCTTTGCTATTGTTTCCTTCATTACTTTTTAATTTATTTCTGATATCATCTTTATTTCTCTCCTTCTGCTAACTTTGGTGGTCTTTTGTTCCCCTTTCTCTAATTGCTTCATGTGTAAGGTTAGGTTATTTATTTGAGATTGTTTTGTTTCTTGAGGTAGTATTGTATTGCTATAAACTTCCCTTTTAGAACTACTTTGGCTGCATCCCATAAGTTTTGGGTCATCATGTTTTCGTTGCCATTTGTTCCTAGCTATTTTTTGCTTTCTTCAGTGATCTCTTGGTTATTTAGCAGTGTATTGTCTAGCCTCCTTGTGTTTGTATTTTTTACAGTTTTTTCCTGTAATTGATATCTAATCTCATACTGTTGTGGTCGGAAAAGATACTTGATATGATTTCAATTTTCTTAAATTTACTGAGGCTTGTGACCCAAAATATGATTCATCCTGGAGAATGTTCCATAAGCACTTGAGAAGAAAGTGTATTCAGTTGTTTGCAGATGGAATGTCCTATATATATCGATTCAGTCCATCTTGTTTAATTTGTCATTTAAAGCTTGTGTTTCCTTATTTACTTTCATTTTGGATGATCTGTCCATTGGTGAAAGTGGGGTGTTAAACTCCCCTACTATTATTGTGTTACTGTTGATTTCCTCTTTTATGGCTGTTAGCAGCGTTTGCCATATATATTGAGGTTCTCCTATGTTGGGTGTACAAATATTTACAATTGTTATATCTTCTTCTTGGATTGTCCCTTGATCATTACATAATGTCCTTCTTTGTCTCTTGCAATAGTCTTTATTTTAAAGTCTATTTCGTCTGATATGAGAATTGCTACTCCAGCTTTCTTTTGATTTCCATTTGCATGGAATATCTTTTTCCATCCCCTCACTTTCAATCTGTATGTGTCCCAAGGTCTGAAGTGGATCTCTTGTAGACAGCATATATATGGGTCTTGTTTTTGTATCCATTCAGCCAGTCTATGTGTTTTGGTTGGAGCATTTAATCCATTTACATTTAAGGTAATTATCAATATATATGTTTCTGTTACCATTTTTTAAATTGTTTTGGGTTTGTTTTTGTAAGTCTTTCCCTTCTCTTGTTTCCTGCCAAGAGAAGTTCCTTTAGCATTTGTTGTAAAGCTCGTTTGGTGGTGTGAATTCTCTTAGCTTTTGCTTGTCCGTAAAGGTTTTAATTTCTCCATCAAATCTGAATGAGATCCTTGCTGGGTAGAGTCATCTTGGTTGTAGGTTTTTCCCTTTCATCACTTTAAATATGTCCTGCCACTCCCTTCTAGCTTGCAGAGTTTCTGCTGATAGATCAGCTGTTAACCTTATGGGGATACCCTTGTATGTTATTTGTTGTTTTTCCCTTGCTTTTCATATTTGTTATTTGTATTTAATTTTTGATAGTTTGATTAATATGTGTCGTGGCATGTTTCTCCTTGGATTTTTCCTGTATGGGACCCTCTGTGCTTCCTGGACTTGATTGTCTATTTCCTTTCCCATGTTAGGGAAGTTTTCAACTATAGTCTCTTCAAATATTTTCTCAGACCCTTTCTTTTTCTCTTTTTCTGGGACCCCTGTAATTCAAATGTTGGTGCAATTAATGTTGTCCCAGAGGTCTCTGACACTGTCCTCAATTCTTGTCATTCTTTTTTTCTTATTCCACTCTGTGGTAGTTATTTCCACTATTTTATCTTCCAGGTCACTTATGCGTTCTTCTGCCTCAGTTATTCTGCTCTTGGTTCCTTCGAGAGAAGTTTTAATTTCATTTTTTGTGTTGTTCACCATTGCTTGTTTGCTCTTCAGTCCTTTTAGTTCCTTGTTAAATGTTTCCTCATATTCTCCACTGTATTTCCAAGATTTTGGATCATCTTTACTATCATTTTTCTGTTTTCCTTTTTAGGGAAACTGCCTATTTCCTCTTCCTTTGTTTTATCTGGTGGGTTTTTACCTTACTCTTTCATCTGCTGCATATTTCTCTGTTTTCTCATTTTGTTTAACTTACTGTGTTTGGGCTCTCCCTTTTGCAGGCTGCAGGTTCATAGTTCCCATTGTTTTTTGTGTCTGCCCCCAGTGGGTGAGGTTGGTTCAGTGGCTTGTGTAGGCTTCCTGGTGGAGAGGACTGGTGCCTGTGTTCTGGTGGGTGGGGCTGGATCTTATCTTTCTGGTGGGCAGGGTAGTGTCCAGTGGTGTGTTTTGGGGCATCTGTTAACTTAGTATGATTTTAGGCAGCCTCTCTGCTAATGGGTGTGGTTGTGTTCCTGTTTTGCTAGTTGTTTGGCATGGGGCATTCAGCACTGGACCTTGCTGGCTGCTGGGTGGAACTGGGTCTTAGTGCTGAGACGGAGTTCTCTGGGAGAGCTCTCGCCAACTGGGCCAGGAGGTCTCCGGTGTTCCATTGTCCTGGACTCAGCTGTCCCACATTGAAGGCTCAGGCCTGACACCTGGCTGGAGCACCAAGACCCTATCAGCCACACTGCCCAGAAGAAAAGGAAGAAAAAGTAAGGAAGAGAAAAAAAAAATAAAATTAAGTGTAAAAAAAATTATAAAAAGCCATAAAATAAAAATAATAGAATTCTTTAAATAAAATAAAAAATTAAAAATAGAAGAGAGCAACCAAACCAATAAACAAATCCACCAGTGATAAGCAATAAAAACTAAACCAAGATAAACATAAAAATCAGAAACAAATCAGTCACAGACAGGTAACCTCAAGTCTACAGTTTCTCCCAAAGTCCACCGCCTCAATTTTGGGAACATTTGTCGTCTATTCAGGTATTCCACTGATGCGGCATTCATAAAGTTGACTGTAGGGATTTAATTCACTGCTCCTGAGGCTGCATGGAGAAATTTCCCTTTCGCTTCTTCGTGCACACAGCACCTGGGGTTCAGCTTTGGTTTTGGCCCCTCCTCTGCATGTAGACCACCCTCAGGTGTCTTTTCCCCACCCAGGCAGGAGGGGGTTAAAGCAACGGCCGATTAGGGCTCTCTTGCTCACTCAGGCCAGGGAGAGGGAGGGGTACAGTAATCATAATTGGAATGTGGGGAGAGACTGTGGTGGCAGAGGCTGGCATGATATTGCAACAGTTTGAGGCACATCATATGTTCTCCTGGGGAAGTTGTCCCAGGAACTCGGGACCCTGGCAGTGGTGTGCTGCACAGGCTCCTGGAGAGGGTGTGGGCAGTGACCTGTGCTTGCACACAGGGTTCTTGGTGGCAGCGGCAGCAGCATTAGCATTTCACGCCCATCTCTGTGGTCTGAGCTGATAGTTGCGGCTTGTACCCTTCTCTGGAGCTTGCTTAGGTGCTGCTCTGCCTTCTGTGGGCACATTGGGAAGGAATCCTCTCTCCTCGTGCACCCTGAAACAACAATCTCTTGCCTCTTAGGCAGGTCCAGATTTTTCCCAGACTCCCTCCCAGCTAGCCGTGGTGCACTAGCCCCCTGCAGGCTGTGTTCACGCTGCCAACCCCAGTCCTCTCCCTGGGGTCTGACCTCCAAAGCCAGAGCCTCAGCTCCCAGTCCCCACCTGCCCCGGCAGGTGAGCAGACAAGCCTCTCAAGCTGTGAGTGCTGGTTGGCACCGATCTTTTGTGTGGGAATTTCTCTGCTTTGCCCTCTGCACCCCTGTTGCTGCGCTCTCCTCCGCGGCTCTGAAACCTTCCCCCACCCACCCCCCGTCTCTGCCAGTGAAGGGGCTTCCTAGTGTGTGGAAACTTTTCCTCCTTCACAGCTCCCTCCCAGAGGTGCAGGTCCCATCCCTATTCTTTTGTCTCTGTTTTTTTCTTTTTTCTTTTGCCCTACCCAGGTACGTGGGGATTTTTTTGCCTTTTGCAAAGTCTGAGGTCTTCTGCCAGTGTTCAGTAGGTGTTCTGTAGGAGTTGTTTCACATGTAGATTTTTTTTTTTTCAGTACACGGGCCTCTCACTGTTGTGGCCCCTCCTGTTGCAGAGCACAGGCTCCGGACGCGCAGGCTCAGCGGCCATGGCTCACGGGCCTAGCCGCTCCATGGAATGTGGGATCCTCCTGGACCGGGGCACGAACCTGTGTCCCCTGCATCAGCAGGCAGACTCTCAACCACTGCACCACCAGGGAAGCCCTGTAGATGTATTTTTGATGTATTTGTGGAGAGGAAGTTTATCTCTATGTCTTACTCCTCCGCCATCTTGAAGGTCCCCTATTAGGATACATTTTAGAGGTCAATGAAAATTATGGCATGATTAGAAGGTCTGTATTGAATTGTGCCTCCTATAACATCGATGAAAATTAAACAGTAAGGTAAGGAGCAACTACTCATGTTACAATTGGTACAGCAAGTTTTGCACCTAGCAATATGGAAGGCCATTTTTAGTCCAGAATTGGGAGGATAGATGGAGAAGAGTAAACCCTACCCAAATATAACATATGCTATGCAGTTCTGTGATACATATTTAATGCATGCTCAAAGATATTCTCAACAGTTGACTCATTTCAACCAACTTAATCCTCACAACAACCGTATGAGATGGGGACCACTGTATGAACTTTGCATATGAGGTAACCGTGGCATACAGAGGTAAAATAACTTGCCTGACTTCACACAGCAAATAACAAGTGATACTGGAGAGTAAACCGAAGCATTCTGAATTCAGATTCTGTGTTTATAGCCACTATATTCTACAATTTCCTTACTTTGTGGTAAATTTATTTGCTTGTTTTGGGACATTTCATTCTAGGTTGATTTGTGCAAATTTCCATGAACAAAATGGGGTGATTCATTATATGAGTTGGTGTCTACATCAAATACAGGATTAAAACTACTCTTGACCATGGATCTAAATAAACAAATTTACATTGTATTACATAAGGGCAACTACTGGTTAATAATTAAAATATTTTGCATTTATATGGAAATTTGTAATGTTCTATGCCATATACATTACCTCATTTATCCCTCATAACCACATGTGAATGGAATAGTGTACTCATTTTAAAAATAAGTAACTGAGGCTCAGAGAATTTAAGAGATTTGTTCAAGGTCACATAATAGATGGAACTGACCTCTCTGCAAACTGAGTAGACATCACTTATGAATCTTAGTATCTCAATGGAAGTTCTCTTATACCATTTCTTAAGCAGTCTTATTCCTGACCTTGGTCTTACAGTGGCAACTTCAGCCCCTAATCAAGATGTGTGTGTTTGGAGGTGGAATAAATGACTAGGTGACTATAAATGTTCATGCCTGGAGTCGTATGATTTTCTGTTTTCTGAGGATGTGACCTGATTGAACACACGAAGAGACAATATGAACTATATTTTCCAGAAGCTCAATTAACCTTGGAGTTTCTATGGAGAAAATATTATTAACAATGCATCAGTCTGAATTGTTGTCAAAGATAGGGCAACAACAATATAGCACAGACTCTGAAGTTTGAGGATTTATGTTAATCAGAGTAATAAATGGTAGTCGGTATAACAAATAACCTAAAAACCTAAGTGTCTCAACATAAAAAATATTTATCTTTCTCTCAACACAAATCCTAGGTTGTTCCTTGTGGGCAGCTTTTCTCTTAGTGGTAACTTGTAGTTCTGCCATGTCAGAGTCGTCTACTTCTAGTCACAAGGAGATAGATAGCGATGGTGAAGAATGAGAGCATGGAAGATTGCACAGAGGGTTTTAGAAGCCAGAAACTGAAGCGGTGCACATCATCTCCACATATAATTTATTACTCAGAGTTCAGTCACGTGGTCCCTTTTAGAGCAAGGGAGGAGGGGCAGGGCATTCTGGATAGCATTGTTTTCCTGTGTTGTAAGGAAGAAAAGCAAATTTGATGAAGCCCATACCATTCTCTCTGCCACTGGAGACGTGCATCAAGGGTTCTACCAGCCCCCCATGTACCCCCTACCAGCCCTTCCCATAGGATCACAAATTCCCATTTTTAGAGTCAAGCATGGTTGAACAAGAGCATATATTTTTGTGTGGTGTGCATGATTGAAATGATCTTGGCTGCCTCTGCCATCCTTTTGGCTTGTCAGGGAAAACCAGCCATAGGGCATTTATAATATTTATTGAAAGCACACTAAAATCATCATGATTGCTGTGGTCCTCTTCCATCCTCTTCATCAGTAGTACCTTAGTGCAGATACTGAGATATAGTATCTTACAATCCACAGAGAACTTTGCAAACTTGCTATCATTTAAATTTCACCATCTTCTGAACCAGTTAGGTGGGAAGCATATTATAGAAACCAAAGTTCTGAGAAGTCAGAAATTTTCCCTTATTGGATGCAGCTAGGAGGTAGCCAAGCTGAAACTAGAACCTAGGTCTTAGATAATTGGCATCTAGTATGGTACTTTCCATTCTGCTGATTTACCTCTCACACTTACAGCATCTGTAGAGCGATTCCTACATGAGGTCTAGCCAAGAAGGAACTCTGAAATATTGAAACAGATTTTAATTGTTTTTAGTATGGGCTTCATCACAGAGTCAAAAACTTTGTCAGTCAGTAAGTATTTACTGAGTACCCACACAACGGAATGACACTGTTACGCAATGCCTTTGAAAGGAATTTATACTTTGTTAAGTATTTGAAAATTGACTTTCACAGGATGAAGAGTGTTTGCCTTACATTTGAACAGAATATTGATCTGAGAGCAGTAGCTCTTTGGACGATTTCAGTACAGCAAGATTTTATGTTGCTGATAAATCAGGCCAGTTTTTCTTTTGGCCTGACATGGAGACAGTGACAAAAGAAAAAAATCAATTAATATGTTGGGAGAAAATTTCTTCCACTGTCCACACAAATAATCAATACCCTGATAACTAGACTATGATAAAAATAAGAATTCAAGTCCATATGTTAAAAACATACGGGTGAAAACAGCTAGAGATGTCAGCCTTGCCTGACTATGATGCTTCTGGGCTAGCAGATGTTGGCAATGCCATTGCAATGGAAGATCTCACTGCACACGTGGCTTAAAGACAAACATGAATTCCCTACTCTCTGCCTCTATATCTAGGACTTACATATGAGATTACCTTCTGTGAGTTAAGCTGTATAACTCTAAAACAACCTGCAATATCAAAGATCAGCAGTCTACAGAGTTACCTAAAGAAACAGAATAGATATCTAATACAAGGCTTCCAAGCTTTTCACTGTCAGAAGGAAGGTGTGTCAGCCATAGAATCAGATAATAACAGCTACATTATTTATACACCTACAACGTGCCAGGCATATGCTAACCATGTTCCATGCATATGTTTTGTCAATCTGTGTGAGAAGCAATGACTAAAGTATCCTTTTTATCATCCTCATTTCACAGATAAGGCAACCAAGGCTTAGGGTCATCAAGTGAAATTTTCCAGGTCATGAAGCTAGTGAATTATGGAGTCAAAATCAGGATTCAGATATATGTGGTTCAGATTTCAGAACTTGAATAGAAGCTCAAGTGGTTTGCCACCTGTCTGCTCATCAGAATCACCTATGGGGCTTGAAAATAGAAATGCCTCTGTCCTGCTTTATATACTGGATCTGAATTCTAAGGATTGAGTCTGAAAATCTGTACTTGGAAAAGTCTTTAAGATGAGTCTATTCTGCAGTGAAGAAAGAACCACTCCACTAAGCTATACTGCCCAGAGAAAAGAGAGTTACTATGTTTGGAAGAATACTAAGCTGGCCCCTATTATTCTAGTCCCTTGATGGACATACACTGTATAATCTCCTCTCTTGAGTGTGAATGGGGCCTGTGAATATGATAGGATAGTGCATAGCTTGATTAACTGACATGTCAAAGGTGATGGAATAGTCATTCCTGCGTTTGTTACTTTATATGAGACTCTGTCTTAGATTGGATGAGAGATTCTTCTGCTGGCCTTGAAAAAGCAAACAGCCATATTGTGAGAGGGCTATCTAGTAAGGAATTGTGGGAGTCTTCTAGTGGCTGAGAACAAACCTCTGCCAGCAACCACTAAGAAAAGGGGAACTTACTCATACAACCTCAAGGAAATGATTTTGCTACCATCATGTGACTTTAGAAGAGGACCCTAAGTTCCAGAAAGCAGCCCAGACCAGCCAACATGTGGTCTTCATCCTTGTAAGACCCTGATTTGAGGACCTAGTTAAGCTATGCTCAGACTCCTGACTCATAGAAACTGTGAAATAATAATTGTGTGTTGTCTTAAGCTACTAAGTTTGTAGTTTGTTGTACAGCGATAGATATCTAATACAATTGTCAAGGAAAAATTAACTGTGTCCATTCAAGCATAGTCCAGGGGAAGAGGCCGCACTGGTCCAAGAAGGTCAGCAGTGTTATTGCAGTGAGAAGCATATCCCCAAAGTAGCTATTTAGCTACACCCCTTCTTCTGATTCCATGCTAACCATGCATACTTTTGAATTTTATTTGACTTCTCCCGTAGGTGTACCTAAAATATATGTTAACTGAAGGACAGGAGAGCTTTGGTCCCTTGACAGTGTCATATAACATGACAAAGGAATTAATTGGCATTCTGGTTTACACCTCACTGTCTGTGACCTTAGTTATTGTGGGCCTCCTGGTGAGAGAGCAACCATTTTGGGTGCTAACAAGTCAAGCTTCTAAAGCACCTTCCCCTGGAGAGAGTCATGTGCATCTTTGCTCCTCAACTGAATAAAGATCTATTACATGCCTACTATGTCCTAGACTCTATCAGCTCCCATTGTGGGTGCTTTTATTGAAATTTCTTCATCAACAAGTTGCTCAATTGATAAAAGCAGCCAAGCAACTAAAAAAGAAAAAAATACCAAGTGAGACTAGAATGGACACATATACACTACCAAATGTAAAATAGATAGCTAGTGGGAAGCAGCCGCATAGCACAGGGAGATCAGCTCGGTGCTTTGTGACCACCTAGAGGGGTGGGATAGGGAGGGTGGGAGGGAGGGAGACGCAAGAGGGAAGAGATATGGGGATATATGTATATGAATAGCTGATTCACTTTGTTATAAAGCAGAAACTAACACACCATTGTAAAGCAATTATACTCCAATAAAGATGTTAAAAAAAACCAAGTGGAGTGGTATATGGAAGCAGTGAGATGAAAAAAATTATATATATATATATCTATATTAGTATAGGGTATTGCCCCAAATGTAAAGCATCTGTTTTCTTTCCTACATGACAGAAATTTTTGCAGCACGGCATTCACAAGTTTGACATTCACTGTGTTTTATCTGGGATTTCTTCACTGGTAAAAAATCATCTCAGCGAGCATTGTGCACTGGAATTCTGTCTCCATTTGTTTTAATAGCTGGTGTAATGGAGGAATTCTGGTGCCAATGTCCTCTATTTGTCCTCTACTGCACTCTTACCTGGAAGCCGCAGGAAGCAGTACAATAGCTAATTTCTAGATAAGTATATCTTAGGATACCATACAAAAATCAGATGCAGTTTTGGACTGCCGGATTGAATTTTCTAAACATAATAGCTTAGTTGTAGCAGCAATAGAGTACATATTTCTTCTCTGATGCGTTTCTCTCCACTGATACTGAAGATGGGCAGTTAAAGGAATGAAGCCTATTATTACCATCCTTCTGCAAGCCCAGATTTATCACAGATTCACACATTTTCCTGCGTATCTCAGGCTCAGTTACCAGGATGTTTATGAAATGTCCCTAAAGGAAAAGGGAGGTGCTTGAGTAAGGATGAACTGCAGCTGTATTTTCTCAAGCACTGGTTGGTATCAAGTTCTACAAATATGAATTAGAGCATTGTCCTGTTTGCTGTGAAAATGCAGTTGCTGTCCTTGACAGTTATAGTTAAATTGCAATATTTAGGGAATATTTGATCTGGATCAGCTTCATGTTAGTTGGTAGGTAGACAGTGATGAACTAAAGTTAACACAGCTTCTGTCCTCATGGCAGCTAGAGTTACTTGAAGAGACAGAGAAATAACAAGTTAATTACCCTAAAATGTGATACATTCTTGGACAGGACGAGTAGTAGTAAAAGTAGAAAAATAGTAATTGCTTACGCTTATATGATTCTTTCCAGATTTATCTTAATAACTGTAGAGAAAGGTGTGATTAACCTCTGTATTAGCTCTGAGGAAACTGAGGTAAGGTTCAGAGAGATTAACTGACATGCTGAAGACCACTTGCAGCGAATTCCCTGGTTGTCCAGTGGTTAGGACTCCATGTTCCCATTGCCAGGGGCCCAGGTTTGATTCCTGGTCAGGGAACTAAGATCCTGCAAGCTGCATGGTGTGGCCAAACAAAAAGACCATTTTCAACGCACTAACTCAAACCAGCTCTATTAAAACTCTGAATCCAAGGTAGCTTCATCAATTCTCAAAGCAGAAACTTTCTATAGAGACAATGAATTATCAGGTGGAAGAGCTCTCATGTGAATGAATATAATGAGGGGAAATGAATGATTAAAAAGGAGGACAAGGTGAAAAGCTCATAATTAGAGGCCTCCTACTGTTGAAGTGGAAGCCAAAGAATGAGGTAGCAGGGAGGGAAGCAGGATATGGAGCCAAGGAAACAGCAGAACTAGTAGTGAAGGTGCCCTTATAAAGTCTAGCACACCCCCTGCTACCATTGCTTATCCCTGTGTATAACTAAAAGACCTACTTTCTTCAGTTATGTGAACACAGAAATGCATATGGCTAAGTAGATGTAAGGTTTATGGAGTTTGAAGAGTGACAAATGTTTTTCATCCTGGTCCTTTTGTCAAAGAGGTGCTATTTACAAATTATAGAGAGTGCACGTCTCTCTTCAATTGGTACTATTATTTCTATACCATGAGGACTGCCATATGACTTCCATAGATGCCCAAAAGTATTGAGGAACTGAGTTTGTGCCACATCTGCTAGCCTATTTAGTGACCCCACTGTGGGAAAGTATCAAGGGTCAAGGAGCAGGGGCAGAGCCTTTCTGTTTCTATACCCCATCTCCTTCCTGGCTATGCCTCCATATGGTGGAGGTGGATAGGAGAAAGCATCATAAAGACTGTCCTAGGAGATATACTTCAGCTATTCACATGTGACTTGTAGGTGATGCTAATCTCCTATTCGCCCCTGGTTCAGGAGCAAGCAAGCATATGCTGCTTATGGGCATCCATAAAACTCATCTGGATCAAGGGTAATGCAAGAGAAAGGAAGGAATAGATAGTCAGCCTTCCTTTGTACTTCCCAACTATGGCGAGGGATGCAGAATCCTGACTATCCACTCATGAAATTGGCAGTGTTTTTAAGAAATGGCAACATGTTTATTGAGGGAGCTAATATTTGGCAGTAGCTTCTCATGCTGGACATTTTTCATGGCATCCCCATGGTCCAAAAAGTCATTGGCAATACATTGGCTGCACTGGTTTGGCATCTATCTTAAAGAAAAACGTCAAAAATAGCTCAGAAATAAATATAAGAAGAAAAATAGAATATTACAATTTCCTTAATAGCAAGGGTACAGCCTATGTCTTAGGAAAGTGGAGGGGTAAAGAGTAGTAGGAAGGTGTAGTAGATAGGGTCCCAATAGAGAAGAGACAATATACTCAAAATAGGATAGTTAAACTCACTCCAAAGGGACACTTTATTAATTTGTGCATATAGGGGGACCTTGAGAGAGCATTCAGTAGTAAGGGGAGGGAGCAGCTACCAGAACTTGAAAACAGAAAGTCTTACATAATTGCCTTAGGAGGCATAGTGACCTCTGGTTTTGGATACACTTATTCAAGGTGACTCCCTATGGGGAAGGGTGTTGCCTAGGGGAATTAATATTCCTAGCTTACTCTCCTCCTTTCTTCTGATATCCCATTGGAGCTGTCCAATGGCCTCTTTCAACAGGAATCCAGAAGATATGGGACCCCACTGATAATGTCAATATAGGTCAGACTTCTGAGGCAGAGAGATAGTAGAGAAGGGCTAAGAATGGATCTAGAGAAGCAAAAGGAGAATATCTAAACCAGAAATTCATGATTCCTAGACACTAGAGTGAGAGGGCACTAAATCCTATTGGTTAGCTTCTTTTTTTGGATGCCTTCCACATACCCCAACCACTGCACATCTAAACCCTTATCCTTACTCAAGATCAAGTCCAAATCCTTGTCTTACACAAAGCCTTTCATGATAAACAACTACTCTCCCATGGTGGATTTTTTTTCCTTCTTATAGTTCTTTGCTTCTTCTAACTTAAATCCTTTTATTGTAGCTGTTTTTGACCACATCCTTTCTCTCTCACCAGACTCTGAGCCTCTGGAAGACAGAGCCTGCATTTGCTAAATATCTGTGTGTCCTCTATTGCTCAGTGTAAGGCCTTATGGATAGAAGGTATGCAATGCAAGAAATCTTCAACACCAAGAGCCACATAGTCAGGTACCATAAAGATGATAGTTATCATTGTATAACATAATGTTTAAATGCTTCTGCTGCTTACTAGCTCTGTGACATGGGGTAAGTTTATTAATCTCTTTGAAACTGAGTTTCTTTATCTATAAAACTAGAAATAATAGAATTAACGACAATAATAATATATTTCTTACAAAGTCATGATGAAACATTAAAAAGCATCATAAATCTTGGCATGTAGTAAATTCTCAATATTTTAAATTATTACTTTTATTGTAAAAGAAAGAATAATGAATACAAAATTTAAAAAACTGAAAAAAGAGAATTGCTTTCTGTTAAGGTCTTCCCAGCAGAAGGATTTTTGAATATTTTTTCCAAATAGTATTTCTTAGCCTAAGGGAGCTTTAAGGACTATATTATTTTTAATCATTAAAACATGGACTTTGCTTAAATAAGGCTAATCTGTTGGTAAAGTACAGTATTTTGAGAGTATTGAAACTCATAGGTAAATATTTGTAAGGTTTCACAGATTATTGAGGTGCCTTTGGTTTGAATGTGCCCTGTCCCCAATTCATATGCTGAAATCCTAATGCCCAATGTAATGGTATTGGGGGTAGGGCATTTGGGAGCTACTTAGGTCATAAGGATGGAGCCTTCATGAATGGGATTAGCGCTCTTATAAAGGAGAACCCACAGAATTCCCTAGCCCACTTCTACCATATACAGACACAGCCAGAAGACACCAGCTGTGAACTAGGAAGAAGCTTCTCACCAAAACATGACCATGCTGGTGCCCTGATCTTGGAATTTCCAGCCTATAGAACTGTGAAAAGGAAATTTCTGTTGTTTATAAGCTACCAAGTCTGTGGTATTTTGTAATAGCAGCCTGAACAGATGAAGATGAGGCTTAGGAAACATTTTTAAAATGTCTACAACCCGACAGAGTTACTTTTTTGCACTTTGGGGTTTTGAACAAGATGGATTCATTGCACAAAAGGGCACCACTGGTAGCCGTTTAGAATGGCAATGGCCAGAAACAGCCTGGAAACTTCACATTAGCTGGCAGAATATCTCCAAATATTTCTTTCTTAAAAATTCTAATGATGAAAGAAGAGTTCAGGTTAGATGACTGTTCAGTCCCCAGCTGCCCTACAGAGAATGCCAGTTAAGCCCAAATCACATCCTGGAGGTACAGCATGTGGCCCTCTAATCATTGATCTATCCCTAATGATGACCAGCTCATACCAAGGAGCAATATCTCCTTAGAGTCCAGTATGATTGATTGAAATCAAACGCTAATTTAAATGTGATTATGCCAATGAATTGCATACTTTCTGTTGGTTATAAATCATAGTAATGCTAGAAGTTTTGTTCTTAGCACAGACTTAATTTGCAGCTTTTGACTTCCTGGATATGGGTAAGTTAGGCCCTTTCAGTGAGAATTTATGACTTACCATGTCTTTGAGAGTCAAAATCAACAATATGTCTCAACTTTCCTCCTGGTCTGCCAGTATCCTATTGGCAAATTTCTGTGGCACAGGCTAGTGTGATTCAGCCTATCATAGAACCAACCTAGTCCCTTCTTACAGGGACCCTTCCTACAAGTTTGTACATGGTGATCAGGGTTATATTCTTTGAGAAAAGGTGCTCTGGATCTCCGAGGGCAAGTTCAAAACCTGGAAGCTCTACCTGGAAAGATTTAGATTCCCTGTTGAAGAATCATTCCCTCTAGAACACCTCTACAGGGCTCAAAAGCTTAAGAAGTACCAAATGTGCTGGTGGAAGTTCATTTGTTTCCACTGCATGCTATATTTCACAACCTGTGTCCTTCATAAAACCAGAGTTCTGTTATGAAAACAAAAATATCTACCCCAAAGCAGTCTGAGCCCCACTCTTAATTGGTTCAAGCATGGCTCATCAGGATACAACCAATGATGAGAACGTGGCCATTGGCTTGGTCTTTCTTTTACTTAGAAGAATGTGTGCAATAGATATACATTATCCCTTCATTTCCATTTCTATACCTCAGTTGGACAGAGTTTTAGCTGGGTTCTACAGTTATGACATGATTTCCGTCCCCTCTGTGTACATCTGTTTAAGAAAGTGCAGTCTATGACTCTGAATTCTGGTAGCTGCAAACCCTAGGAAATATATAGTATCATATGATTCATGCCAAGATAAAGCACCAGACTAAGAAATCCAATGCTTTTCGTCAGCCACTACCTATTCCACAGTGATTGCAAACCAAGGTTCAGAATATCATTTCCTTAGCTCTTGCCGCGGTGTTAAGCTTTTTAACTTTGAAGACAAGCAGAATTTAAATGATGCCCATAGAACTATGTGCACTACAGATATGGCTTACACTCTAATCCACATTTGTAATATCACTATGAAATGGATCCACCTGTTTTACCATTCCTGATTGCCTAAGAGAAGGAAACTACTATCAGCACTGAATATTCACCTCAGAAAAAACAACCATCAGAAATGAACTAGCCATGCCCTACATCACTGTTTAGGGTTTTTTTAAAGGTATATTTATCCCAGGGAATCCTTTATTATCCTGATGTTACTCCACATACAACTCTGTACATCCCAAAGTCTACCTTATTTTCACATTCTTTTGCAACTACCAGGGATTTACTGTTTCCATTGAACCACTCAGATTTTGTCTCCAATGTCAGCTTGTCTCCATATTGATCAATACATGCAAACAGACCAAACAGAATCCCAGTCAGCTTTTTTGTAGAATTTGACAAGCTGATTATAAAATTATTGTTGAAATGCAAAAGATCTAGAATAACCAAAATGATCTGCGAAATAAAGAAGCTTTGAGAACTCATACTGTTCGATTCGACAACCTACTTTAAAAACTATAGTAATCCAAATAGTGTAGTATTGGCATAAAAACAGATGTACAAATCAAAGGAACAGAAGAGAGGTTTTAGACATAGAACCACACATATATGGTCAATTTATTTTCAATAAAGGTGCTAAGATCATTGAAAAAGGATTTTTTTTAAGTAGCCAGAAAAACTGGATATCTACATGCAAATATTTATACATATAGGTGTATATAGAGATAGATACAGATATGTGTATATACATATATGCATACATAATATTGATGTATATATACCTGAAGCCATATAGAAAAATTGAATTGAATTATGTCATTGATGTAAATATAAGAATTTGAACTATAAAACTTCTAGGGAAAATGTAGGATAAAAACTTTTGTGACCCTGGATAGGGAAAACATTCCTTAGAAACGATATTCAAAGTAAAAATCATTTTAAAATGACACATTGGGCTTCATCCAAAATAAAAACTTTTCATTCAAGACAAACTGTCAAAAAACGAACATGCAAGCCACAGACTGGGAAAACGCCAAATGTTCACCAACTGATGAATAGATAAAACAGTTGTGTGTTCTATACAATGGAATACAATTCAGAAATGGAAAGGAATGAACTACTGATATATGTAGCCATATGGATGAATCTCAAAGCAACATAAGGGAAAGAAGCCAAACACAAAACTCTAACCACTGTATGATTTCATTTATATAAAATAGTAGAAAAGACAAAACTATAGTTGCAGAGGGCAGATCTATAGTTACCAGGGCCTGGAATTGGGAAGAGGAGAATGGCTGCAAAAAGTCCAGAGGGAACTTCAGGAGATAATGCAAATATAATATATCTTTGTTATGGTGTGGTCAAAAGACTATATACATTTGTCAAAACTCACTGAATAGTAAAGTTAAAACTGGTGGATTCATTTTATGGAAATTATACCTCAATGAAACTGATTAAAATATACTTCATGAAAAAGATATCGTATAAAACGATATACGATATACGAAAAAGATATAAAGATATTTGATACATATGCTTATAAACTTCATATGTGTGTATAATTGATATTTAATAAAGATAAGTGTCAGCTTTGTAGCCTCTTTCCTTCGGTATTGTGGGTATAATAGTTGCTAATAATTAAGCTACACAATAAATACCATCGGAATGAGTAAATCAAAGTATTATTAATTATAATACCAATTTTTAAAATTAAAAGAACATATGAATTTGCACAAGTGTATTTCTTTTTGACCAATAGAGGCACACTGCTCACCACCCCTTTGATAAGAACAATCACTAGATGGGGCCTGGGGCAAATATGTAGGAAGGTGAGTGCGTAAGATATGCGTGAAGCAGGCACTGGTTGGGCAGGGGATATACAGAGAGCAAGAGAGCAGCCATCTGGAGTGGCCTAACCATACACTCCACCCCTACATACCCTGCACAACCCTTAGAGTCTTGGTCTGCCCCTCTTCCTAGATATCCCTGGGGTCAGGTATGTAGGGGGCACTGCAACCAGATACCACAAATACAATACAGACACAAGCAGCTAAAGAGTAATGCCATTAGGGGTGGACCCATTAGGTCTTCCCAAACAAAAGAGAGTTAATCCCACTATTTGCACTTGTGTGTCCAGAAGCCAGCCTATTCCATTCCACACAGTATAGCCCAGGGCTCATGGGCAGTCAGTTGTACAGTAACATTTACCAACGGGGGTCCTTCTGATGTATTGGCATGTGGAACAGAAAGATGGTGAGAGTTTCTCCCCCGTGGTCAGTAGTCCCCACATAGTCACAGTAGCCAGGTCAATTTTGCATGAGTGTATTTGTTGATTGACTGATCGATTACCAGCGTGCCTGAATAGTTACCTTGAGAACTGTTCTAGTTGTCTGAAGGTCATGCTATATGCAGGAGTTTCATGCTTACAAAATGGACAATTATCAATTAACTCAAACTCATATGCTACATGAAATCAACTAGGGGTAAGCAGAAGCAACAGAAACAGAAGGTCAATCAATAGTTGCCAGAGCTTGGAATACAGGCAAAATAAAATAATTCAAAACCATAAAAGATCCGGGAAGTAAATACATTCAAATGTCAGGGAAGAAAAATAAGGTTAAAACCCTTTAAAGCACCCATGCATGTGCACAGCATTATTTTGCTTCACTTCAGCTACCTCTGACTAACCAATTATATTAATTATAATCACTAAGCAAAGATCTCAGCAGTGCATACCTGTGTTATAATGAAGTGTCTGCTTATTCTTAGTCCCAAAAGAGATCTGCAGCTCACAAAGACTCTGCCATATGGAAAACTGTGAAGCCAGCTGCCTTAAGGACTCCGTGGAATATGTCAGACTAAAAGATATAAGTGATAAACAAAGTAATGGTTATCCTAATGCATCTGGCATGAGAAAAAGTCTATCAGGACATTTATTGTGGATGAAGGAATGTCATTGATTAATATGCAATCTCCTGCTGTTCATCCGTCAATAGCTCCTTTTAGAAGTTGTGTCCCTCTTTGCCACATTAGGTAAACATTTCATATAAGTAGTAGTGCTTCTGTATATTCATAAACCACTTTCTAGATGATCTAACCAGACCTACACCTTACATTTTCCTAAACTGAACTCTCCAAGCCACCAATTTCACAATATCTTCTCTTATATAATTCTTACCATATCCCTGCAATGTTGTATGAAGTATCATCTTCTTGGTCTTGACTTTGGCTCTTCTCTAGTATGTTCTATATCCCACACCCCAGTGCTGCAATTTGGGGGAGCCACAGGTAGGGTTATACTCAACCAAACTACCTATGACGAAGGCACAGAATTAGGGCAACTATCTTTGTAGCTCAGTCGGCTCCTACAGTGGGTGTGAATTACCATGGTAAGAAAACCCTGTTTATGCTCCTCATAATGTATTAGCCCAGGCTTAGAAGTAATAACTGTTTGACAGTCTAACAACTGTCTTCATCTAGTAAGCAGTGAAGTGGTTCAGCAGTATTAATTCTTTGTAAAAGAAAAGCACGGTATTACTGCCCAAAGAGGATTTGAAATTGTTCTTTCATTTGAGAAGCGGATACAGCTTTATGTAACTTATGTAGCCATCACCTTGAACAAGTACAGTGTAATCATAAAGCACATTTATTATTGTTATTTTTGTTTTCGTTGAACCCTTATATTTATTTAGTTTGGCTATTTCTGTAGCTCTGAAAAAAAAAGAAACAAAAATGCTGTTGGACTCATGGATTTTTAAAATCATTTTTATGTAATACAGGTCCTCTGAGAATAAAATATACAGCCCCATGTAATGATTAAAACTGCATATTTAATAGAAAGTTAAAGCTCCTCTCCTCCCCTTGAAGTCAGTGAAAGGGATATGTTCTTTTCACACCTTGTCTTTCAATTCCTCTTTCCCAAACTGGGTAATTCAGGTTTATATTCTAACTAGGGTTTGAGCAGGGGGAGGGAGGAGAGGTAATGGAGTCGGACTCTCTGTGTATGACTAATACTGACCAGGGAATCTAAGTCTGCCATTCTCTGAACTTGAGGCTGCCTTTCTGGCAGGGTGATTCATGGGTTCCTAAAGCATGACACATTTCTGGACATGCTTATCTGTAGTCTCCTTGATGAGGGCTGTACCCATCAGAGTCCCACAGGGTACAGATGGCATCCTCAAATCCAGATCATTTGTAGAAGGTTTACTTTAAAAGGGACTATTTACAAAACGAGGTGGACCATATGCAGACCACAAGGGAAAGTGAAATAACATGGGGTTAGTGACAGGGGGAGTTACCACCTCTAGCCCTGAATGGATAAGGGGAGGGAGTGGTCACCAGTACCCAGAAAGAAACAGTCATGTAGAGAAAGTCAATATAAGAAAAACGGAGACCTTTGGTAAAATGGATATTAAAGGTTGAGGGGCCTCAGAGAAAAAGAGCCAGGAAACAAATATCCTGACCTGATCTCCTCCTTCCCTCAGATGTTCTGATGTGGATCCCCACTGGGAAACCCAACTGGAAGCCAAAGGGCAAGGGAACGCTTTGATGTAGTGCATAAAGGTTAGCTTTCCAGAGCAAGGAGCAGATGTAGAAGGGTAGAGAGAGGATGTTGAAGAACAGATGGATGGGAGCCAGAACAAGCACCAATTAATCTCTCTTCTGGTTCCTCTCTAAAACTGCCTTCAGCCCCTAGCATCTTCTAATATCCACAATTTCCCTCTGCTAAAGTATGTTACTATTCTAGGTGTCCCTTTTGCTCAGAACCAAAGATACTGATAATATGGACATGACCCTTTAAGTCTACAGGAAACTCTCATCGGTTTTAACAACAAACTCAGGAAGTATAAGCAGCCCTATAAAAATGTCTTTAATTTGGTTCCCCGATGGGTAACCAACTTGTCTCATGCCCTTTAGATTTCTCTGGCATGAATGAGAATTAGATGAAACTGTAAGGGACACAAATTAAGACATCCATGTAGTCCTCTTAAACTCCTTTCCATAGACTTGAGGTGAGGGGCAAACACTCCTCACCTCTACTTCTGCTTGAATGTCAAGAAGACAATGGATAACCTTAGATTCATACTTCCAAAGCTTAGTATCCTCAGCTGAAAGAGACCATATATTTAGTTTTTTCTGGAAGAAAAATGTTGATATATACTCTAATTGTCCCAGTTTGGGATATACTCTTGTCGCTGAACAGTAACCAGGAATAGAAGTACTATTATTGGTCCAACCTGGGTGATGCTCTCCTCTATGGCTGGAGTTGAGGATCCACACGACTGAAGACCCTACAAATACCAGATTCCCAAAGGAACCAGATGCAGGATGATGGTAAAACCTGCTTATTAGACAAAATTGTAGCTATTATTTTTTCTATAGTATGAACCCAGAATCTTAAAAACGAGCTTTAGAAAATTCCAAGGTCAATCAAAATTCTAAACAGAATCCTGAACAGATGACATGTAATACGTAATGCTACTTGATGTGGGAGGACTCAAGGGTATACATAACTGAAATGCATGGTCAAGGACAAGTTTAGGGCAGATCAAAAACTACAGGAGATGATTTACTGAAGGTCCTGGAAAAAGGCATTGCTTTAACACCTTAATCACAAAACTCCTGTGGTTCTCAAAACTGCACTTTATAACAGACTTTGACACTTGCAAATTTGACTTGTAAGACTGCAACCCCCTGTTCACTTTCTTTTTTTTACATCTTTATTGGAGTATAATTGCTTTACAATGGTGTGTTAGTTTCTGCTTTATAACAAAGTGAATCAGTTATACATATACATATGTTCCCATATCTCTTCCCTCTTGCGTCTCCCTCCCTCCCACCCTCCCTATCCCACCCCTCTAGGTGGTCACAAAGCACTGAGCTGATCTCCCTGTGCTATGCGGCTGCTTCCCACTAGCTCTCTATTTTACGTTTGGTAGTGTATATATGTCCATGCCACTCTCTCACTTTGTCACAGCTTACCCTTCCCCCTCCGCATATCCTCAAGTCCATTCTCTAGTAGGTCTGTGTCTTTATTCCTGTCTTACCCCTAGGTTCTTCATGACATTTTTTTTCTTAGATTCCATATATATGTGTTAGCATATGGTATTTGTTGTTCTCTTTCTGACTTACTTCACTGTGTATGACAGACTCTAGGTCCATCCACCTCATTACAAATGACTCAGTTTCATTCCTTTTTATGGCTGAGTAATATTCCATTGTATGTATATGCCACATCTTCTTTATCCATTCATCCGATGATGGACACTTAGGTTGTTTCCATCTCCTGGCTATTGTAAATAGAGCTGCAATGAACATCTTGGTACATGAGCAGTACGTTTCAAAGTTTAGTCCTCCTAACCATCACTTGAGGGACAGGTTACAAAAATCTCTGGGCTTCCTCACAGAAATTTTGACATAGTAAACATAGGATGAAACCCAGGAGTCAGCGTGTTAAACAAGCATGAGGTGATTTTAAAAGATGGCCCATAAACTGATAAAAATAAAAACAAAAACATCAAAAATACTTTTAAATTATTTGCCCTTGAATCAAAAGACACACGTCTAGCTTTGCAACTTATTTCTACTGCACTTCCCTTACTCTTCTATCTGTATAACCCAGTTTAGAAATCTCCTTATTTGCAATCTTCATCAAAAGCCATCTAGCATCTTCTAGAATACCAGTAATGGGAAACTTACTACTTTTAAAAGGAGCATATTGCAGAGCTCATTTATACAATCTTGAGTCTACTGTGCTTTTTAGCATTTTATTTTCTAGTTTCCATATAAGATATAGAACTGGGCTTGTGAGGAGATGCATATTTGGCCAAGATTATTCTGTTCTAGGTAAGACTGCCACGCTGATACAGAGTGTACCCAAGTATACTCTGGGGTCTAACTTCATTTATTTGCATGTAGCTATCCAGTTGTATAAATATTTCATTGTTTCAACCATTTATTGAAAAGCTGATTCTTTCCCCATTTGAATGGCCTTGACATAATTACCTAAATCCAATTGACCATAGATGTATCAGTTTATTTCTCGACTCTAAATTCTTTTCCATTAACTGATATTTTTAATCTTAAGCTAGTAGCATACTGTCTTGAAAACTGTAGCTTTGTACTAAATTTTCCAACAGGAAAGTGTGAGTAATTTGACTATGTTCTTTTTCAGGATTGCCTTGGCTATTCTAGGCTTGTGAATATCTGCAAAAAAGGCACTGGGGATATTAACTGGGATTGCATTGAATCTGTAGATCAATTTGGGGAGGACTTCCATATTAATAACACTGCCTCCTGATCCATGAACGTGGGATGACTTTCCATTTATTCAGGTATACTTTATTTCAACAATATTTTGTGATTTTTAGAGTACAAGTTTGCAGCTTCTTTTGTTTAACTTATTCCTAAGCATTTTATTAACTTTGATACTTTTATAAATTGAACTTATTAATTTTACTTTTGAGTTGTTCATTGCTAGTGTACAGAAATACCATTGCTTTTTGTATATTGATTTGTATCCTGCAGTGTTCCTGAACTTGTTTATTAGTTCTAATATCTTTTTGTGGATTCTGAGTATTTTCTACATGCAAAGTCATGTCATACTCAGATAGTTTAACTTCATTCTTTTTATGATATAATAAAAACATATTTAGATTTGTCCCAGTTCCTGGCACAGTACTCTGAAAACCTTTGGAGTCTCTGGAGTAATAAGAGTGTCTTTTATATGCTAATGAGATGACTAGTAGCTGAGGGATCTTAAATAGCTTCAGATGGGGGCTGGTTGCCAGAAAAATCAAGTCACGATTAGAGGGTTGGTATTTTCAGCCCCCTCCCTGATCTCAAAGAAGTGTAGAGGGACTGGAGATTGAGTCAATTACCAATGGCCAATGACAATCAATTATATATGTAATGAAACTTCTAACAACCCCTAAATGATGGGGTTCTGGAGCTTCTGCGTTGGTAAACACTACAAGATGCTGAGAGGGTGGCACACCCAGAGTGTGCCCCTTTTCCTATAATTTGCCTGATGCATCTTTTCCCTCTGACTGTTTGAGTTGTATCCTTCATAATAAACGGTAATAGTAAGTAAAGCACTTTCCTAAGTTCTGTAAGTTGTTCTAATAAATTATCAAATCCAAGGAGAGGGTCATGGGAACCCCTGATTTATAGCTGGTCAGTCAGAAATGCAAGTAGTAACCTAGGACATGAGACAGGAGTCTGAAGTGGGGGCAGTATTGTGGGACTGAGCTCTTAACCTATCGGGTCTGTGCTAGCTCCAGTGATTTTGTGTCAGAATTAAATTGAATTATAGAACACCCAGTTGGTGTCTGGAGAATTAGACAATTGTTTGACATGGGAAAAAACATCATACATTTGGTATCAGAAGTGTCATGGGTAAAAACAGCTCAGACTTTCCAATCTGGATGACTTTTATCACTTTTAATTGACTGAATGCCCTGACTAGAATTACCACTACAGTGTTGAATAGGAGTTGCGAGAACATATATCCTTGTCTTTTTCCTAATATCAGGCGGTGTCCAGGGCCATATTATCTGCTGTTCCTTTTTCTTGAACCACTTTTCTCCTCCAGGTCTTTGTGGCGCCAGCTCCTTCATACCTTTCAGATATCAGCTCAAATATTCCTATTCAGAGAGGACCCATACATTTCTAAAACAGCTTCCTGTCTCTGTCCAAACTCCAATCACTGTCTATTCCATTCTCTTTTATAAGTTTCATTGTATTTATTTATATTTGAAAGTATTGTACTTAATTTGTCCAATCACCTTTCCACATTCCATTGCTGGAATCTTAGATCAATGAGAGCTGATCCCTTCTCTAACTTGTTCAATGTCCCTCATGCTTATAACACTATCTGACACATGGTAGGCATTAAATAAATATTTGTTGAATAAATGAACGGATAGATAAATGAATTAATTAATCAGTCAATATATTAATATGTACTTGAAGCAGAGCTTCTCAACCAGAATGACACAGAATACCAAATGGTCTTAAAAGGGTGTATCTGATATATTGATGCTTTCAGCAATATCCCTCCCCATCCTAGAAGACAGCCTCATCCATTTTTCTAGGTAAATTGTACAAATAATATCTATGTATGCCATGATGTTTTTAAAAAGTTTGGGAAAATTGGTAGAGATGACTTCTCTTATTCTTACTCCTTTATTTTTTTCTTGCTTTAAAAAATAGATGCATTCATCTACCCAAGTGGAAACAATGGAGAGGCTGACTACTGACTGTAGGAAAGCAGTCCAAATAGTCATTTCAAGGCAAGATTTACCTTCACTGCAACAAATGTTCCATGCCTATAAAGAGAAGAAAGTATATGTGGGTAGGTATTGGGGGGGCAGGGTATGGCTGTATGTGCACTCAATGAGCTGCTGTTCCAAAACACTTTTGCCTAAAAGATGTGGAATGATCATAAATCCTGGAGTGAGTAGCCCAGTGGTCTGCAACTGACACTTCCTATTTGTTAACTAAAGCCGAGACAGAATGCCCCATCGGTTGCCCTGAATATACTGAAAAGAACATATTCTTTTCAGTAAATCATTGTTTCTACAAATCTTGAGTGTCAGTACCAAAGGAATTGTTTTTTCCTTACTGATATGCAGCCACTCAAAGAAGTAACCACCTTACAGACAGATGGCTCTGCTTTAGCCAAGCCATTCAGGATGGGGAGCTGGTATCCAGGATAAGGGGTCACACTGGAAATAGTGCCTCAAAGGGAGAGTCTGGGAAGGAGGAAGGGAGGGAAGGAGAGGAAGAGGGAGAGAGGGAGAAAAAAGAAAAGAAAAGAAAAGAAAGGAGAAAAGAATAAAGAAAGAAAAGAAAGGAATGAGTTTATCTTTATGAAGATAATATTATATATATCTATATAGTGTGTATATATATATATATATATATATATATATATATATATTCTATTTCTGAATGTAGAACTGGAAGAAATTTCCAGAAATTCATTACCTGTTATAATAATCTTTTGACCATAATTGAATTACATGTAGTCAACCACAAAGTCTGTGTGTGTTTAAAGAGCCACAGCATTGGATTAAAGACCTTGCCCTATTTCCCCAGGGGCAGCTTCCAAAGTGAGATTCAAAGCCTAGCATAGGGAAGACCTTCAAGATGGTGGAGGAGTAAGTCATGGAGATCACCTTTTTCCCCACAGATACATCAGAAATACATCTACATGTGGAACGACTCCTACAGAACACCTACTGAACGCTGGCAGAAGACCTCAGATTTCCCAAAAGGCAAGTAACTAACTCCCCACGTACCTGGATAGGGCAAAAGAAAAAAGAAAAAACAGACACAAAAGAATAGGGACGTGACCTGCCTCTCTGGGAGGGAGCTATGAAGGAGGAAAAGTTTCCACACACTAGGAAGCTGCTTCACTGGTGGAAACGGGGGATGGGTGGGGGGTAAGCTTCAGAGCCACAGAGGAGAGCACAGCAATAGGGGTGCAGAGGGCAAAGCAGAGAGATTCCCGCATGGAGGATAGGTGCCGGCCAGCACTCAACAGCATAAGAGGCTTGTCTGCTCACCCGACGGGGCGGGCGGGGCTGGGAGCTGAGGCTTGGGCTTCGGAGGTCAGATCCCAGAGAGAGGACTGGGGTTGGCTGCATGAACAAAGCCTGAGGGGGCTAGTGCACCACAGCTAGCCTGGAGGGAGTCCGGGAAAAAGTCTGGAGCTGCCTAAGAGTCAAGAGACCATTGTTTCACGGTGCACGAGGAGATGGGATTCACAGCACCACCTAAACAAGCTCCAGAGATTGGCGTGAGCCAAGGCTATCAGCACAGACACCAGAGACAGGCATGAGATGCTAAGGCTGCTGCTGCAGCCAACAGGATCCCTGTGTACAAGCACAGGTCACTATCCACACCTCCCCTCCCAGGAGCCTGTGCAGCCCACCACTGGAGGGTCCTGTGATCCAGGGACCCCTTCCCCAGGAGAACACATGGTGCACCTCATGCTACTGCAACCTCACGCCAGCTTCTGCTGCCTCTGCTGCCTCACACTCGCCCCGCATTCCGTACCCCTCCCTACCCCTGGCCAGAGTGAGCCAGAGGCCCCTAATCAGCTGCTACTTTAACCCTGTCCTGTCTGAGTGAAGAACAGACGCCCTCAGGTGACCTACACACAGAGGCGGGGCCAAATCCAAAGTTGAAACACAGGAGCTGTGCGAACAAAGAAGACAAAGGGAAATCACTCCCAGAAGCCTCAGGAGCAGCGGATTAAATCTCCACAATCAACTTGATGTACCCTGCATCTGTGGAAAACCTGAGTAGACAACAAATCATCCCAAAACTGAGGCTGTGGACTTTGGAAGCAACAAATGGAGATTTCAGGTTTGCTCTCTGCATCTAATTTGTTTCTGGTCTTATGTTTATCTTAGTTTAGTATTTAGAGTTTATTATCATTGGTAGATTTCTTTAGTGATTTGGTTGCTCTATTCCTTTTTTTTACATATAGATATATATTTTTGTTTCCTTTTTCTCTTTTTGTGAGTGTGTATGTGTATGCTTCTTTGTGGATTTTGTCTGTATAGCTTTGCTTCCACCATTTGTCCTAGGGTTCTGTCTGTCCTTTATTTATTTATTTAGTATAGTTTTTAGTGCTTGTTATCACTGGTCAATTTGTTTTCTGGTTTGCTTGCTCTCTTCTTTCTTTCTTTTTCTGTTACTTTCTAATTTTTTATTTATAATAATTTTTTATTTTAATAGCTTTATTTTATTTATTTTTTCTTTCTTTCTTTCTTTTCTCCCTTTTCTTCTGAGCCATGTGGCTGACAGTGTCTTTGTGCTGTGCTCAGGTGTCAGGCCTGTGCCTCTGAGGTGGGAGAGCTGAGTTCAGGACATTGGTGCACCAGAGACCTCCTGGCTTCACATAATATCAAACGGCAAAAGCTTTCCCAGAGATCTCCATCTCAACACAAAGACCCAGCTCCACTCAACAACCAGCAACCTACAGTGCTGGACACCCTAAGCCAAACAACTATCAATACAGGAACACAACACCACCGATTAGCAGAGAGGCTGCCTAAAATCATAATAATGTCACAGACATCCCAAAAGAGACCACCGGATGTGGTCCTGTCCACCAGAAAGACAAGATCCAGCCTAATCCAACAGAACACAGGCAGCAATCACCTCCACCAGGAAGCCTACACAACCCACTGAACTAACCTTAGCCACCGGAGGAAGACACCAAAACAACAGGAACTACGAACCTGCAGTCTGTGAAAAGGAGATCCCAAACACAGAAAGTTAAGCAAAATGAGAAGACAGAGAAACACACAGTAGATGAAGGAACAAGGTAAAAACCCACCAGACCAAACAAATGGAGAGGAAATAGGCAGTCTACCTGAAATAGAATTCAGAGTAATGATACTAACGATGATCCAAAATCTTGGAAGTAGAATGAAGAAAATACAAGAAACATTTAACAAGGACCTAGAACTATAGAGCAAACAATGATGAAAACCACAATAAATGAAATTAAAGATTCTCTAAAAGGGATCAATAGCAGAATAACTGAGGCAGAAGAACGGATAAGTGACCTGGAAGATAAAATAGTGGAAATAACTACTGCACAGCAGAATAAAGAAAAAAGAATGGAAAGAATAGAGGACAGTCTCAGAGACCTCTGGGACAACATTAAATGCACCAACATTTGAATTATAGGGGTCCCAGAAGAAGAGAAAAGGAAAGGGACTGAGGAAATATTTAAAGAGATTACAGTTGAAAACTTCCCTAACATGGGAAAGGAAATAGTTAATCAAGTCCAGGAAGCACAGAGAGTCCCACACAGGATAAATACAAGGAGAAAAACGCGAAGACACATACTAATCAAAGTATCAAAAATTAAATACAAAGAACAAATATTAAAAGCAGCAAGGGAAAAACAACAAATAACACACAAGGGAATCCCCATAAGATATTAACAGCTGATCTTTCAGCAGAAACTCTGCAAGCCAGAAGGGAGTGGCAGGACATATTTAAAGTCATGAAGAAGAAAAACCTGCAAGCAGGATGACTCTATCCAGCAAGGATCTCATTCAGATATGACAGAGAAATTAAAACCTTTACAGACAAGCAAAAGCTAAGAGAATTCAGCACCACCAAACCAGCTTTACAACAAATGCTAAAGGAACTTCTCTAGGCAGGAAACACAAGAGAAGGTAAAGACCTACAATAACAAACCCCAAACAATTAAGAAAATGGTAATAGGAACATGCATATTGATAATTACCTTAAATGTAAATGGATTGAATGCTCCTATCAAAAGACACAGACATAGACTGGCTGAATGGATACAAAAACAAGACCCATATATATGCTGTCTACAAGAGACCCACTTCAGACCTAGGGACACATGCAGACTGAAAGTGAGGGGATGGAAAAAGATATTCCATGCAAATGGAAATCAGAAGAAAGCTGGAATAGCAATTCTCATATTAGACAAAATAGACTTTAAAATAAAGACTATTACAAGAGACAAAGAAGGACACTACATAATGATCAAGGGATCAATCCAAGGAGAAGATATAACAATTGTAAATATTTATGCACCCAACATAGGAGCACCTCAATACATAAGGCAAACGCTAACAGCCATAAAAGGGGAAATTGACAGTAACACAATCATAGTAGGGGACTTTAACACCCCACTTTCACCCATGGACAGATCATCCAAAATGAAAATAAATAAGGAAACACAAGCTTTAAATGATACATTAAACAAGATGGACTTAATTGATATTTATAGGACATTCCATCCAAAAACAACAGAATACACATTCTTCTCAAGTGCTCATGGAACATTCTCCAGGATAGATCATATCTTGGGTCACAAATCAAGCCTTAGTAAATTTAAGAAAATTGAAATCATATCAAGTATTTTTTCTGACCACAACGCTATGAGACTAGATATCAATTACAGGAAAATGTCTACATTTTAAATGCCCCTTTTCCCCAGTGCTCTGTAGTTTTTCCAACATTGTAATTACTGCACTGTAGTGAAAGTATCTTTTTATATATCTGTTTGTCCAACTAAACTGATAGCTCTCTTAAAGTGGAGGTTTTGTGTTTGTTCTCTTTGTCTCTGCATGAGAACTAGCCCACTGTTTTCTTCCTAGTACATTGATACTCAATATTTATTGATCTTTTACTAACGTTAGATTGTTATATATTCTGACTCTGGACTCTCTCATAATTACTGTGGAAACTTAGATCATATTCTGATGACCATGTGAACAATTGGCCTTGGCAGATGGTAAAAACAGCCTGGAAATAGCACGTGCACCTTATTCTCAGTGGTATATCCAGCAAAGCTAAAACCATGGGGAACTAATAAGCTGACCTTTGGACAGATGCCAAGATCTGGAGTGGGGGTGGGGGATTTTTGGACAAGCAAAAGAGAAACGTGTAAATGATGCTATCGGGACCTCTGGGTTGCAGCAAGGGATGGAGGCAGCAGATGAAAGAATGAGAGGTAATTTAGTACCCCTGGCAAGGGCCAAGGAAAAAGTTTTTAAATCCAGGAAGGAACAGCTGGGGTAACATTGACATGAGCACATGCAGAACAGCATCAAAGAAAGTAGATGGGCATTTAAACTTTGCCACTTTTTGGTACTAGCTACTAAGACTTCTCTTAGGCATTTGTTCTCTTAATAGACCTAGAATTTCTCTCTGCCTAGCTATCTTTCTCTCTCTTTTTTTGTCCCCCACCCTATCCCTCTGATCTCAGCTATCTTGGGACTCTAGCCAATGCATTACTCTTTCTCAGCAAGAACTCTCTTTTTTCTTTGTTTTAATGTGATAACAGTGCCTTTGTGTTAGTAGATCTCAACATGATATGTATCACATAACATTAGTAGTGGTTACCACTCACTGGGCTTAGTGGGTGAGGGGAACTGACCCACTGGATGGGTCAGAAAGTGGAATAAAACAACAGGGGAGAGGGATAAGAAAAAATCAGGAGACTAGGGAACTAGATAGGCTGATTCAGGGGGCAGCAATTTTATGCCAGAACCCTGCCTTCCTATGGCAAACGGCTTGGTGATGTGAACATGATAGGTTTGATTAAGCCCTTAGAGCATTTATCACAAGGTTTTTGGCATAGGACCTTGCAAACTTCAAAGCAGATTTTAGAGATATTTTCCTATATTTCCTTTGGCTCCTCATCCATGACTCCAGTCCCCATGACCCTAGTCCAACTTTCTCTATTGCCTTTTCTTTGGAGAAGTAGGCCTGTTGAAAGTAACATCCTCATGTGTTCCTTCTGGTCCACAAATATTCAGGACGATTACTTCCCATTTCCTTAATCTTGACAAAGAGGCAATTATATGTACAGGAAATCACAAAATTGCCATGCCCAGGTAGACGAAAAATGTAGCTTCTCCATATATACCTTTTCTGACTTTCCTAATGAGCACCCCTCTTACACACACACACACACACACACACACACACACACACACACACACACACACACACACACACCCCTCCCTATAAGTAGCATGGATATATCACTTTAAGTAACAAATATCTACTCGAATGGCTTAGACCAGTTTTCAGAGGTCATTCCTCCACCCCCTGTTCCTCTCCAAGATGAATTTTAGATATACGGGGAAGGCAAGCTTACCTGACTTGGGAACTGCAAAGAAGAGGTAAGCCTCATAAGTAAGGCCTTCCATTGTCCAGAAGTTTCTCTGTTTACCCTTACATATTTCTCATTTCCCTGAACATGTAGTATCTTGCTGTCCCCCCAGTTCTAAAATCTGTGGCTCGTGACCTCACATCCTGGCATTTTGGTTCTCAGTGACCATTTCTAAGTTAGCAATTGGTCTGCATTTCTGTTCGCACAGGTGACTCAGACCCTTGAGTTAGGATTGGCACTCTGACCCAGTTGATTTGCCCTGTAGCACTCAGTTTTAAGGCCATGTTACCCCTACCTTTGTGGCCTTTTCTTGCAAATTCTCTAAGAAGCAACCTTCCTTACCTCTTTGATACTCTACAGGGAAACTGCAAAGTTTTACATGCTTTCAGCATCACGTGGGGACTGCAATTCCTGACCATATTGTATCACAGCTTTTTTTCTGTCACATCTTCCCTCCAGACTGTAGTGATGCCAGTCTGCAATGTATTCTCAGAAAAGAACATGGGGCTAATCTTATCTGAATTTGGTATTCCTTTAAAATTATCTATATATTTCTGAATCACATCCTTTCCATCCCCAACTGTGGCACTGAAGATGTGGGGCAAAGACCTGATTTCTAATCTTTGTTCAAATTCTATCTTCTTTTCTCCCACAATTCTTCAGGACTAGAAGGAAATAAGCTTCTTTCTTAACAAACACTGGCTTTCAAGCTGATTGGCTTCTTATTTTGATTATTAGAATCTGAATATCCAAACTTTCTTCCTCTTTCTATTTTTGCAACAATTCTAACCTCCTTCCCCAAACTTAAGTACAAATGTGTCTTAGGAATGACTAGGAAGAAGTTTCTATACATTGACATACTTTAAAAATATGATCTCTATACTATGTGTGAGTAGCTAACTATTGTAGATGTTCTGACTGAAGACAAAGAGAACATGCTGGAATAAGCATGTATACTAGCTCATGAGAACTGACTGTGCACATCTCTTTCCAACTGTGTTAAGCCAAGTTGGTAATTTGACATCAGCCATATTTGTAGTATTTACACTGTGGAAATAAGCAAATGCTATGGATCAGGGGGTTTTGCTTCGTTTTGCTTTTTTAAGAGAGCATTATTCAACATTTACCAGCATACCACTGTATTGGATATATTGCAAAGCCAAGTTTATATCCAGAGAATAGCTATTACCTATATGTGGGATATCTATCAATCAGAATGGCTCTTAGGTAGCCTAGAGAGTCTCAGATGTACCCTCTCCGTCTTCCTAAAGCCAAAGAATACTACATGCAAGCCCCCACTGCCAATTCCAGTTTGACAAAGGTAATGGCAAAGTCCACAGGTACACCAGGCTCCTGGCATAACAACATAGCAGTATTAGTAGTACTACCCAGAAATGCATAGTTTCTCCAAATTTGCCTCAATATAGGTATCAAGGGCCATATGTCTTCACCAGTCCTCCTAACAAATTCTGTTTCTATCATTTAAAACAGATAGCCAGATTCAGGAGTACTCAAGTTTGATATTGAAAAACAATGGCTACAATGTATTTTTTCCAGCCATAGTTTACATAATATTTTAAGGTCACTCCTGGTATAGGGCTAACAGCCAACTGTTTTAAAAGAGTTTTTAAAGCATTGTGGGGTTTTTGTAGAATAAATTAAAAGCCCCAAATTTATACTTCATTTTTAATCTTATGTTTTTCCTCTGTTAAAAACTAAAACATCTTATGGGTCATAGCCATGGGAATGATATGATATTAACAGCAGATTCCTGCTAAGTTTTCTGATTTTACTAGAATGTGTACTTAAGAAAGGTCAATAACAACAACAGGAGACAACATTGATCCAGGACCAAAATTAAAGACAGGATCACCTCAGAAGAAGATAAATGTTTTAGAGTCTATTGTATCTCCTTTGGTTGACCAATAAAGGTAAGGAAAGACTTACTCTGGAACACTGTTTTTATTTTATCTTGGTTTTGGAATCTAAATTATTTCCACTGTATTTATTTTTGGACATAAAATATGAAATTGGAAAACCAGTTAGTTAGAAAAGCAAGAAAAAAAAAGCAAGCAAGCAAAAATTACTAGAAAACGTATTATTCAAATTCTCATCATCCATGCAGATAGGGGAAGATAGTATAGACCCAGCAGCAGTGATGTGATAAAGGAGACTTATGGTATGGTTTCAGAGGGATGTATTTGAACTCTGGCAGAAAGCTGGCATCCTACATAGCCCCACGATTCCATGTGTATGTGTGTTTGCATGTATGCGTTTTTCAACTTTTCATAGAAAAATACATATTTCCCAAAATATACAAATATGAGCTATTCATAGTAGATCATAAAGGATCAAAAGTCAAAGTGCTGAATTCTGGTTTTAGCCAATTAATGTAGCTGGAAATCTGTCAGCCACTTCAGCAAGGGATTGAGTTGATTTGTCCAAACTCTAGTCCTTTTTCTCCAATGGCATCCGTTTAGGACAGGGTTTCTCAATCTCATCACTGCTGACATTTCAAGTTGCATAATTCTTTGTTGTGTGAGGCTGTCCTGTGCATTGTAGGATGTCTAGGAACATTCTTGGCCCCCACCCACTAGAAGCCATTATCATGCCACCTTCCAGTTGTCACAACCAAAAATATCTTTAGACACTGCCACATGTCCCTCGTGGGCAAGATCTGCCCCAGCTGAGAATCACCAATTTAGTGAAAAAGAAAAGAAACTCTTATGTCACATCATACAGAAAAAGTAATTCCAAGTGGATTAAATAACTCAAATGTCTAAAAGAAAAATCATAACTACTAGAAGAAAAGATAGTATATTTTCATAATACTGTTTAAAATACAGTATGTTTGGGAGTTAACTAATTGAAGATGATATTCCTAAGCAGGACGCGACATGCAAAAGCTTTAAGGGATTGGACTGTATGCAAATTTAAAACTTCTGTTGGGTAAAAGATGCTATAAGTAAAGCTAAATTATAAATCACAAGGTAGGTGAAAGTATTTGTAACATACTGTATATTCTCAAATATTAGACGAGGCTTATTCTGTTCACAGAAAAAATTACTGCCGAAAAAAGTAGAACCCATGTATGGGAGGCCTAATACAGCTTTCTTCTATTGGGGTGTTTCTTAATGCTTAATTTTAAAAAGCAAAATACCATTTTGAGAACATACCAGATTGCTCCTTATTCAGCGTTAATTTTAAATAATTATAGAGATCACCTGATATAATTTTCCAAAAGTAAAAAGGAGAAAAATAACAAAAATATATTAATTATTGTGACTTAACTACCATAATTGTTAGACACAATTATGTTTTTTTAAAAACTTAAAACTTATATTACAAAGTAAACATGTGCTCTTGCTCTTCCTCTCCTTTTTCCCTTTCCCTTCTTTCTTTATTTATTCATTCATTTTAAATTTGAAGTATAATTGACATGCAATATTATATTAGTTTTAGGTGTACAATATAGTGATTTTAAATTTATCTGATCAACACAATAAATATAGTTACCATCTGTCACCATTTAAAGTTATCACAGTATTATTGACTATATACTCTTTTCTGTATATTACATTCCTGTGATTATTTATTTTATAACTGGAAATTTGTGCCTCTTAATCCCCTTCACCTATTTCACCCACCTTTCCTACCCATCTCCCCTCTGGCAATAACCAGTGTGTTTTCTGTACCGATGAGTCTATTTCTGTTTGGTTATGTTTGTTTATTTGCTTTGATTTTTAGATTCCACATAAGTGAAATCATACAGTATTTGTCTTTTTCTGTCTGACATTTCATTTAGCATAAGACCCTCTAGGTCCATCCATGTTGTTGCAAATGGTAAGATTCCATTCTTTTTTATAGCTAATTTATATTTCACTGAATATAGGTACCATGTTTTCCTTATCCATTCATCTATTGATGAGCACTTATGTTGCTTCTATTTCTTGGCTATCGTAAATAATGCTGCCATGAACGTAGGGGTGCATATATCTTTTTGAATAGTGTTTTCATTTTCATTGGATATATACCCAGAAGTGGAATTTCTGGATCATATGGTAGTTCTATTTTTAATTTTTCGAGGACCCTCCATACTGTTTTCCATAGTGACTGCACCAATATGCATTCCCTCCAACAGTGTATAAGGGTCCCCTTTTCTCCACATCCTTGCCAACACTTGTTATTTATAGATTCTAAAATGGCACTTGCCAGCACCAGTGTCCTTATGGTAGACTGAGCTTACAAAAATGGGTGCCGCCAGTGTCTGTGTTCCCAGGGGAAGTCACAGTTGCCTCCTACTTCTTTGGTCTGTCTTCTCCCTATGTCTCTTCACATGCTCTTTTCTCTTTGTGTAGCACTGTGTCCAAATGTCCAGTTTTCATAAGGACACCAATCGTATTGGTTTAGGACCCACCCTAATAACCTCAGTTTAACTTGATTACCTCTGTAAAGACCCTATCTCCAAATAGGGTCACACTCTGAGCTACTGGGTGTTAAGACCACAACGTATGAATTTGTGGGGGACACACAATTCAACCATAAGAGTACCCATCAATTTTTCCCTTTCTTTTGTTATAATAAAGTACATATCCTTCTTGCTAACTAAGAGTGATAATTTTATGATGTTCTTGACACAGGCTATCCTGCCTTTTTAGTAGGCTCCTCCATTTATCATGTCCTCTCTTTCCTGTATTTTTAACTATTCTTTCCCAACTGGATTATTTCCATTTTCATTTAAACAGATTCAATCTCCAGCGGCCAGAAAGATGAGAAAGAAGGCCCTATATATTTTTTTAATTATCTTAGGAGCTAAATTACTTTTTTTTACTCCTTTGCCACCATTCAGATCCAAGCTACTGTCAGTCTCTCACCTGCACCATTGACATACCCTCCTAACTGATCTTTGATCCACACTGCCCTGTCCCTCCTAAAATCAATTCTCCATGGGGCATCTAGAGTGATTTTTCCAAAACATAATTTTGACCATATCTCTCCCCTGCTTAAAGCCATAAAACGTCTTCTCATTGCCTTTACAATGCAATTCCAACTCCTTAACATGGCTTATAAAGTCCCCCTGCCCCCCTGCCACGATGATCTAGCTCTTGCAAACCCCTTCAGTTTCATTTCTCACCACTTCATTCCCTTTCTACAGGCCAGGCAAATTAAACTCTTTCAGCTGCTTGACTGTACCCATTTTTCTATCTCCTCTTAAGGTTCTTGAACATGCTGTTCTGTCTGTTTGGAATAGAAATAGAATATAAATCCTCCACTTTTCACCTAATGCCTATTCATCTCTTGGATCTCGATTTCACCATTATATCCTCTGGGAAACATTTCCTCACTTCACAGACTTAATTTGGTTTCCTTAGTTATATGCTCTCCTATCGCTCTTTATGAGGACTTATTACACAGTTGGAAGTAACTAAGTACTGGTGACATACTCAATGTTTGTCTTATCCACTTATCTCTAAGCCTTATGAGCTCAAGGAATGTGTCTGGCCTCATCATTATGTGCTCTGGTTCTTAGCCTAGTATCTGGCCCAGAAGTAATGGTCAATAAATACTTACTCAGTAAATATTACAATTGTAATTGCTTAATGTTGGATTCTTCCTTAAGCAGTTAGCAAAGCACAATACTTGATATAGAGCAGATGTTTAATAAATAGCTCTTGAATGAAAAATAAAATATTAATCATAATAGTGATGTTAACAGGAAGGCAAAATAAACACAGAAATTTGGACAACATATTTTAGGATAAAGAAACAGGGAAAAGATACCTGACCTTCAAAAATGTACTCTGTCATATGAGTTTCAAATATTGGCTCCTAGGTTGATTTTGGTCTTCTGAGTTTGTTCTTGGGAGCTTTAAAATTCAGAAATGTCTAAATTTTGTGTAACCACATTTATAAATATTTTTTTCTGTATATATTTAGGGACTGACTATTAATCAATTTCAAATTCTTCTACCACAGAATAATCTATATTCCAAATTTGGTGAGAAACTAAGAAAGGAAACTTTTTTTATTGATACATTATTACTAACTAATGTCCATGCTTTACTTTATTTATTAATTAATTTATTTTTACATCTTTATTGGAGTATAATGGCTTTACAATGGTGTGTTAGTTTCTGCTTTATAACAAAGTGAATCAGTTATACATATACATATGTTCCCATATCTCTTCCCTCTTGCGTCTCCCTCCTAGCCACCCTCCCTATCCCATCTCTCTAGGTGGTCACAAAGCACCGAGCTGATTTCCCTGTGCTATGCGGCTGCTTCCCACTAGCTATCTATTTTACATTTGGTAGTGTATATATATCCATGCCACTCTCTTGCTTTGTCACAGCTTACCCTTCCCCCTCCCCATATCCTCAACTCCATTCTCTAGTAATTCTGTGTCTTTATTCCCATCTTATCCATAGGTTCTTCATGACATTTTTTTTTCTTAAATTCCATATATATGTGTTAGTATACGGTATTTGTCTTTCTCTTTCTGACTTACTTCACTCTGTATGACAGACTCTATGTCCATCCACCTCATTACAAATAGCTCAATTTCATTTCTTTTTATGGCTGGGTAATATTCCATTGAATATATGTGCCACATATTCTTTATCCATTCATCCGATGATGGACACTTAGGTTGTTTCCATATCCTGGCTATTGTAAATAGAGCTGCAATGAACATTTTGGTACATGATTCTTTTTGAATTTTGGTTTTCTCGGGGTATATGCCCAGTAGTGGGATTGCTGGGTCATATGGTAGTTCTAGTTGTAGTTTTTTAAGGAACCTCCATACTGTTCTACATAGTAGCTGTACCAATTCACATTCCCACCAGCAGTGCAAGAGTGTTCCCTTTTCTCCACACCCTCTCCAGCATTTATTGTTTCTAGATTTTTTTGATGATGGCCATTCTGACTGGTGTGAGATGATATCTCATTGTAGTTTTGATTTGCATTTCTCTAATGATTAATGATGTTGAGCATTCTTTCACGTGTTTGTTGGCAGTCTGTATATCTTCTTTGGAGAAATGTCTATTTAGGTCTTCTGCCCGTTTTTGGATTGGGTTGTTTGTTTTTTTGTTATTGAGCTGCATGAGCTGCTTGTAAATTTTGGAGATTAATCCTTTGTCAGTTGCTTCATTTGCAAATATTTTCTCCCATTCTGAGGGTTGTCTTTTGGTCTTGTTTATGGTTTCCTTTGCTGGGCCAAAGCTTTGAAGCTTCATTAGGTCCCATTTGTTTATTTTTGTTTTTATTTCCATTTCTCTGGGAGGTGGGTCAAAAAGGATCTTGCTGTGATTTATGTCATAGAGTATTTGGCCTATGTTTTCCTCTAAGAGTTTGATAGTTTCTGGCCTTACATTTAGGTCTTTAATCCATTTTGAGCTTATTTTTGTGTATGGTGTTAGGGAGTGATCTAATCTCATACTTTTACATGTACCTGTCCAGTTTTCCCAGCACCACTTATTGAAGAGGCTGTCCTTTCTACACTGTACATTCCTGCCTTCTTTATCAAAGATAAGGTGTCCATATGTGTGTGGGTTTATCTCTGGGCTTTCTATCCTGTTCCATTTATCTATCTTTCTGTTTTTGTGTCAGTACCATACTGTCTTGATTACTGTAGCTTTGTAGTATAGTCTGAAGTCAGGGATCCTGATTCCTCCAGCTCCGTTTTTTGTTCTCAAGATTGCTTTGGCTATTCGGGGTCTTTTGTGTTTCCGTACAAATTGTGAAATTTTTTGTTCTAGTTCTTTGAAAAATGCCCGTGGTAGTTTGATAGGGATTGCACTGAATCTGTAGATTGCTTTGGGTAGTAGAATCATTTTCACAGTGTTGATTCTTCCAATCCAAGAACATGGTATTCTCTCCATCTACTTGTATCATCTTTAATTTCTTTCATCAGTGTCTTATAATTTTCTGCATACAGGTCTTTAGTCCCCTTAGGTAGGTTTATTCCTAGATATTTTATTTTTTTTGTTGCAATGGTAAATGGGAGTGTTTTCTTGATTTCACCTTCAGATTTTTTGTCATTAGTGTATAGGAATGCCAGAGATTTCTGTGCATTAATTTTGTATCCTGCTACTTTACTAAATTCATTGATTAGCTCTAGTAGTTTTCTGGTAGCATCTTTAGGATTCTCTATGTATAGTATCATGTCATCTGCAAGCAGTGACAGCTTTACTTCTTCTTTTCCAATTTGGATTCCTTTTATTTTCTTTTCTTCTCTGATTGCTGTGGCTAAAACTTCCAAAAGTATGTTGAACATGAGTGGTGAGAGTGGGCAACCTTGTCTTGTTCCTGATCTTAGTGGAAATGCTTTCAGTTTTTCACCATTGAGGATGATGTTGGCTGTGGGTTTGTCATATATGGCCTTTATTATGTTGAGGAAAGTTCCCTCTATGCCTACTTTCTACAGGGTTTTTATCATAAACGGGTGTTGAATTTTGTTGAAAGCTTTCTCTGCATCTATTGAGATGAGCATACGGTTTTTCTCTTTCAATTTGTTAATATGGTGTATCACGTTGATTGATTTGCATATATTGAAGAATCCCTGCATTCCTGGAATAAACCCCACTTGATCATGGTGTATGATCCTTTTAATGTGCTGTTGGACTCTGTTTGCTAGTATTTTATTGAGGATTTTTGCATCTATCTTCATCAGTGATATTGGCCTGTAGTTTTCTTTCTTTGTGACATCTTTGTCTGGTTTTGGTATCAGGGTGATGGTGGCCAAGTAGAATGAGTTTGGGAGTGTTCTTCACTCTGCTATATTTTGGAAGAATTTGAGAAGGATAGGTGTTAGCTCTTCTCTAAATATTTGATAGAATTCGCCTGTGAAGCCATCTGGTCCTGGGCTTTTGTTTGTTGGAAGATTTTTAATCACAGTCTCAATTTCAGTGCTTGTGATTGGTCTGTTCATATTTTCTATTTCTTCTTGGTTCAGTCTTGGAAGCTTGTGCATTTCTAAGAATTTGTCCATTTCTTCCAGGTTGCCCATTTGATTGGCATAGAGTTACTTGTAGTAATCTCTCATGATCTTTTGTATTTCTGCAGTGTCAGTTGTTACTTCTCCTTTTTCATTTCTAATTCTATTGATTTGAGTCTTCTCCCTTGTTTTCTTCATGAGTCTGGCTAATGGTTTATCAATTTTGTTTATCTTCTCAAAGAACCACCTTTTAGTTTTATTGATCTTTGCTATCATTTCCTTCCTTTCTTTTTCATTTATTTCTGATCTGATCTTTATGATTTCTTTCCTTCTGCTAACTTTGGGGTTTTTTTGTTCTTCTTTCTCTAATTGCTTTAGGTGCAAGGTTAGGTTGTTTATTCATGATGTTTCCTGTTTCTTAAGGTAGAATTGTATTGCTATAAACTTCCCTCTTAGAACTGCTTTTGCAGCATCCCATAGGTTTTGGGTCGTTGTGTCTCCATTGTCATTTGTTTCTCAGTATTTTTTTAATTTCCTCTTTGATGTCTTCAGTGATTACTTCGTTATTAAGTAGTGTATTGTTTAGCCTCCATGTGTTTGTATTTTTTACAGATCTTTTCCTGTAATTGATATCTAGTCTCATAGTGTTGTGGTCAGAAAAGATACTTGATAAAATTTCAATTTTCTTAAATTTACCAAGGCTTGATTTGTGACCTAAGATATGATCTATCCTGGAGAATGTTCCATGAGCACTAGAGAAAAATGTGTATTCTGTTGTTTTTGGATGGAATGTCCTATAAATATCAATTAAGTCCATCTTGTTTAATGTATCATTTAAAGCTTGTGTTTCCTTACTTCTTTTCATTTTGGATGATCTGTCCATTGGTGAAAAGTGGGGTGTTAAATTCCCCTACTATGAATGTGTTACTGTTGATTTCCCTTTTTATGGCTCTTAGCATTTACCTTATGTATTAAGGTGCTCCTATGTTGGGTGCATAAATATTTACAATTTTTATATTTTCTTCTTGGATCGACCCCTTGATCATTATGTAGTGTCCTTCATTGTCTCTTCTAATAGTCTTTACTTTAAAGTCTATTTTTTCTGATATGAGAATTGCTACTCCAGCTTTCTTTTGGTTTCCATTTGCATGGAATATCTTTTTCCATTCCCTCACTTTCAGTCTGGGTGTGTCTCTAGGTCTGAAGTGGGTCTCTTGTAGACAACATATATATGGCTCTTGTTTTTGTATCCATTCAGCTAGTCTGTGTCTTTTGGTGGGATCATTTAATCCATTTACATTTAAGGTAATTATCGATATGTATATTCCTATTCCCGTTTTCTTAATTGTTTTGGGTTTGATATTGTAGGTCTTTTCCTTCTCTTGTGCTTCTTGCCTAGAGCAGTTCCTTTAGCATTTGTTGTAAAGCTGGTTTGGTGGTGCTGAACTCCCAGCTTTTGCTTGTCTGTAAAGGTTTTAATTTCTCCATCAAATCTGAATGTGATCCTTGCTGGGTAGAGTAATCTTGGTTGTAGGTTTCTCTCCTTCATCACTTTAAATATGTCCTGGCAGTCCCTTCTGGCTTGCAGAGTTTCTGCTGAACGATCAGCTGTTAACCTTATGGGGATTCCCTTGTGTGTTATTTGTTGTTTTTCCCTTGCTGCTTTTAATATGTTTTCTTTGTATTTAATTTTTGCCAGTTTGATTAATATGTGTCTTGGCGTGTTTCTTCTTGGATTTATCCTGTATGGGACTCTCTGTGCTTCCTGGACTTGATTAACTATTTCCTTTCCCATATTAGGCAAGTTTTCAACTATAATCTCTTCAAATATTTTCTCAGTTCCTAAGAAAGGAAACTTAAAAAAGGAAATTTCCTTAAGAAAGGATACTTAAAGGAAATTTCTTTACTCTGATATTTCATTCTAGTTGACATGGGCTCCACCGTCTAACAAACAGATAATTAAGAGGTCAGAAAATCAGGAGGATGTCCATGATTATCATTATTTTTGTCCTCAGGACATTCTCATATCATTGTACTCCATGTAGAGTTCAAGCATTGTGCATATAGCCAAGCAGTAATCTGTTCAAAACAGAGAACACTAGAAGAAATAATGATGTTTTGTATCCCTTCAGAAGTCAGAATAGTGCTATGGATTAAGGCTAGATATGAAGAAAACCTAGAATGAATCCTTGGGAGATGTGATCAACTGAAAAATATGTTCACGAAGAAGCAACAGCGGCTTTCACTAAGTAATGACTCCTAGCATTCCTGGGTAAGCTGTTGTTTTAATTAACACAGATATATAAAGTAAAATGAAGAAGGCCAATATCTCCTTTTAAAATCTGGAAGTCTGCTGCCAGCATAAAATTAAACTCAAGAACAAATTTAAATTTCCTTGTTGCTATTCCTTAGTATTGGGATCCGTATTTAATTCAATTCTTTATCTATGTATCTACCCAATAATCTATGGGACTCCAATATTTATTTATAAATTTTCACATTTATCTCATTAAATTCATATATATATATATATATATATATGAAATACACACACACACACATACTGGCAATAAAATCATGTTATCCTAGTATCCTAGGTCTTCTACCCCTTCATTACCACAAGTCAAGGTCAAGTTGGATCTCACACAACCAGAGTAACATTTGACCTCCCTAGATAACCTTAATTCCATCAACAGGTGTCAAGGAGAGAGTCACACACCCTTAGGGTAAATCTGCTTTTCCTCTGATAGGGATACATTATGAGCCTTGCACAAGATAACTTTTTCACCATCACCTGCACGGATCCAGAGATAGACCCAGATATCCCTGCCTCCCTGTACTTTGGAACCCACACTCTCACCTGCCTTGAATCTACCCAATCTCATTGAGTCCCTTACCCTTGCAAGAACCCTAGGCTCATATCACCCCTAATCTTCCACACTCTAATCTCTACTAAGTCTTTGCACATCTCTTGGTTTATCTTTGTTAACTCCTCCTTTACTTCTGAAATACATCCACTGTGCCTTCTGCAACACATGGTCCATCAGGCCCAAAATGTCTGACACACTCAATCTCTTTGACTTTTTCCATCCTCCAAGGAAACTGCTGCAGTCTTTTCAGGTGATGGCTGTTTCCTCTTCCACACCTATCCTACTACTGGGGCTGGAAGTGCAGTAGATGTCCTCCATGTTCCACCTTTCTGGTTCCCAATAGATCATTCTCCCTCTGTCTAGCTCAAATAACCCAACTTTGATTTTGATGTTATCCTATTACATTGCCTACAACCTCTTCTTGTTGCTGTCATCTACTCTCCTACTCATTTTAGATTGTGATTCCCTGACATTCTCTCTAGCACTACTACTGCTTTAATCAGAGCAACTTAAAAATGCACGTAGAGAATTCTTCCAGACCTTTAGCTTTAACCTCTTTTTCTCCAATAGTATTACCAACCTACCACAATACTCTCCCTTATGATCATACCTGTGACTTGTGCTGTCCTATATGTTGCTCACTAGGCACATGTGTGTAGCACTGGAAATATGACTAGTCCAAATTGAGATGTATTGAAAGTATAAAACACACACTGGATTTCAGAAATTTAGCATAAAAAATCTCAATAATTTATATTAATGCTTAAATGATAATATTGGGATATTTGCATTAAATATTTCTTTAAATGTGGGTACTAGAAATTTGACAATTACATTTCCGACTCATATATTTCTATTGGAGAGCTCTGTTGTAGACATCCCCACGACCAATAACTACAAAACTTTCTTAGACACACAAATGTATGTCTAAGATCACATCTCCATTTTTCATTATATTTCTGCATAGATTAAAAAACTTATTGGAGTATAGTTGCTTTACAACATTGTGTTAGTTTCTGCTGTTCTTTACTTAATTTAGTTTTTTCTCTTTTTACTGGTGGTATTACAAGTAACATGTAAGAATGTTGGGTAAAGAAATTTTTTCAGACACCAACACCACTGTTATTCATAAAGTGAGTTCTAGTTTACTTTACAAAATACATTTACAAAAATCTATTATTTCGAATAGCATGCTGCAGAACTAGGCATAATGGGATTAACTACTTATCTGGGTGGCTATTATAATTACTTCTCTTTTATAAATATATTCACTAGCTTGATATACTAGTGTGTTATTCCTCACTATTGTTGTATATCCAAAATATGTTGGACATAATTGGAGATCCAGGGAGATGGGGACTCCATGACCTGTACTGTCACTGGCCATTGCAGCAGGGAAAGGTAGCACTGAAAAATTTACACCTGCTCTTCTATGCATTATACCAGAAGAAAGACAGAGCAGTTCTTACAGCCAATAGCCGAGAACTTGCTGTACGACCCTGCCTAAATTGTTGAATGTTGAAAAGTATGTTGGATGTTGAAAAGTTTAGTATTGTATATGTCACAAAGGAAATAAGAGCTGGACATTAGTGAACTCTGTGATGTCTATCACAGGGACCTTTGACGTATTACAAGGTCAAAGGAATGTCTTCAACATTTAGTGCATACACAACCTAAAGTATGGCCCGTACTACCATCGAAACCATGGACGCTGCTAAATCTCACATTCACTCATTCAACAAATACTTATTCAACAGTTACTATGTGCCAGGAATGGTGCTGCGTGATGGGGATACAACAGTGGAAAAACACAATCCTTATCCTCATGGAACTTAAAGTATGGGAAGAGAGAAAATGAACAACCATTGCATGGGCCTGTGAAAATTCTGAAGCAAAAAGGATGGAAACTTTGTGTTTAAATTTCAGAGTGCAAATTTATCGAGGAGAAGATTTTAGAGGGCATCCATTAGATAAATTGACATTTCAGTAAAGCATGTAAATGAAAGATGAGGTTAAAAGAAAAGAATCGAAAGTGGAATTAGATGGGACAGGCAAGGTTCAAAGATAGCTGAGGGACTTCTGGTTTAAAATGGTACCTGCCTAGCAGATTTGAGGCAGCCTCTCAAATCTCCTTACTCAAATGCATATGAAAAGGCTCTAAAAATGCATAAAAACTCAAAACAACACTAAAACATAAGATTAATGGGCAAATAATAACAGAGGAATTTTCACCAACTATAAGGCAGATGGACTCATAACAAAAACAATAAAACCTAACCAAGTTTTACCTCATAAAATAGAGCCTGCTTAATGTGCTTAAGATAGAAAGTGCTTCTTCCCTCCATTAATGACTGACCCTTATTCAGAATCATGGGGTCTGTACAACCAGTACCTTAAGCCACAATCACTTCATTACACAGATTAAATTTTTTGAGGCAATAAAGAATATAATGAATCAATCACATAAACCTAGCAGCCATGTAAAACACAGGATTGAGGTACTCAAGTCTGAATGCAGAAGAAAAGGACAGAGACAAATATTATAGAGAAGATAATAGATATGGGAAGTAGAGGACAGACATACATTATACAGATACTCTTTTTTACTAACAAACAAAAAAGCCCCCATGTACCAGGTAAAATGGGAAAGAATTAACAAACAATAAATAAAATAAACACAATCCAAGTAGAACACTTTCAGAAGTCACAAAAATAAGTAACAAAAACAATAAAAGCATAATACAGAGATTGAAATGTTTAATCATGTTTTTGGCAAAATCATTATAAAAGTTCTACACATAAACAGATCTTGACATGAACTTGAAATTGAAATGTTTGTGGAAAAATATAGGTTGCCCACAATTGGACATAAAGTACACACGCTCCACCTCAACAAGCTAGGGATATTTCTAAACAGTTTGAAGATAAAACTTTATGATCCAAGAATTAAATACACAATTAGGTTGTGCTCCATGACTGAGGGGAAAAGAATATGATATTCAGATATATAAGTGCTCAGAAATCATGCTCCTCATATACACACCGGAGAAAATGAAAAACAAAAACTCAAAGATGTGCTATACCTGACCTAAATGTGAAACAAAATTAAGAGCTCAAAAACCAGAACATAAGGGTTTAAAAAGGGCTGGTTGTGAGCTCCAAAGCCAGTAAATAAGGAGAAAAATCTAAATTGGTGTAAATCTTTTAAAAAGTTAGGTATGTTAAACATTATTCTTGATAATACAGACGGTCCCCAATTTATGATGGTTTGACTTATAATTTTTCGAATTTATGATAGTGTGAAAGCAGCAGCCCCTACCACAGCTCCTAGTCAATCATGTGATCATGAGGGTGAACAATCCATACATTTACAGCCATTCTGTATTCACACAACCATTCTGTTTTTCAGAATTCCACCTGATAACCTCCATATTGCTATATTCCAACATTCTTTTCAAACCTATTGTAGCACTTCACTCAGATGATCACTCCATTCCTAAAGCTCTTTTCTTTTTTGGCTATTAGACAACAAATATGTCTGGTTTTTTACTTACCATATGGAACTCTATTTGTTTTCTAGAGCTGCCATGTAAAATATCATAGCCTAGGTGGCTTAAACAACAAAAATTTATTTTCTCACAGTGTGGAGGCTAGAAGGCTAAGATCAAAATATCATCAGGTTTGTTTTTCTCTGAGTTCTCTCTCCCTGGCTTGCAAATTGCCATCTTCTCACTGTATCCTTACACGGTTTTCCTTATATTGGGTTAGGGCCCACCCTAATGGCCTCATTTTAAAGTAATCACTTCCTGAAATGCCCTATCTCCAAATACAGTCACATTCTGAGGTACTGGAGGTAAGGGCTTCAACATATGAATTTTGGAGGGACACAAATCAGTCCATTACAGAGAAGTTTCTTCTCTCAATCTTTTTTGCTGCTTTCCACTCATCTTTCGGACCTATAGATGCTAGAGAGCTTCAGAGGTCTGTCCTTAGACATATCCTTTTATTCATCTGCACTCATTCCTTAGATGACTTCATCTAGTCCGATTACTTTAAAAAGCATCTATATGCATATGACAACCCAAATTACATCTCTACTATGCACCTCTCTCTGGAATCCCAACTGCCTAATTTTTGTATCCATCTGGGTATTTAACAAAGAGTTCAAACTTAATATAGTCAATGATAATTTAAGAAAAAACACTAATATTGTGCTTACCACATGCCGATTATTCTTCAAAGATCATACATAAACTTATGAGGCAGTTAGCATTTTTCCCACTTTACATTTGAAGATACTGAAGCAAAGACTGGATATATAAATGACTACGTTCACACAAAAACTATCAGCATCCAAGATTTGGACCCAGGGATATTGGTTCCAGAACCCACATACTTCACAGTACATCAAATCACCTCTGCCAATCAGCCTGTATTTTCATTATCTGAGTACATATCATCTCCCTTTTATTAGAAGAGAAATGTCTTGAAGGCATATTTCCCCCTGATCCAGCACTACCACAACATAAATTATACAAATAAAAGAACATAAGAATGAATGCCTCCATTTTCTCTCTCTCCCAACGCTCTACTAGGCTCTTAAATCATATTGCTGAGTTACCTTAAGAGAGTTAATATTGGGAAGTTCATGTTTATCAGTAGAAAATGATGTTTTATCAATTCCTGTCCTTCTCCTGAATGCCCTCTTTTCTACAGAAACCTATAAAATCTTAAAATAGAAGAAAATAAGAAGCAATCATCTTTGGATACCATTTAAACATACTGACTCCCAATTGATTCTAATATGGAGTGCTCGAACTCAGATTTTATTTGGTATCTGTAACCATATACTCTGTGATCCCTTTTCTTTATTGAAAGACCTGGAACTAGAGACATTTGAGTCCCTTTCTCTATCACTCTTCCTTTTTAAGAATCATAGCATCATATAACTGTAGGCTTTCTGGGTGTCTTTCAATTCTTTATATGTTCCAAGATCTCTCCCACCTATAAGTTGTTTCCCAATTTCTCCCCTTGCCTAGAATTCTCTTCTCCTTACTACTCACAGGGTCAACTCTACTTAAATTATTTTTTTATAATTATTGGCTATATTAATCACTAACTTCAGGTCTTTATTCAAAGTTTACCTTCCCAGACCACCTTATCTCAAGTTTTAATCCAACTCCTCCTCATGCCCCCAACACCAATATTTCTTATGTCCTTTTCTGGTTTAATTTTTATTTCTTCGTAATTATCATACTGACACCCTTAAATTTTTTTTCATCTTGTTTGTGGTTTGCTTCCCACACTTCAATGTAAACCCCATGATGGCAATGATTTCTGTCTGTTTCCTCTGCTTCTACTGTATCCTCAGGACTTTAAAAAGTATGAGGTACATAACAACTACTTAATAAATATTTGTTGAATTAAATACCGAATGCATTTCTAATTCATTCATTTATTCAACAAATATTTAGTAAGCATCTATTATGTTCCAGATAGTATTCTAGGTATTGAGGATACAATGGATAACAAGATTGATATTATTAATACACTCAAGCCACTTACATTTACATGTGCAAATAAGTCAGGTAAATAGACATTTACAGTATAATGCAATACAAGAATATGATATGTAGCAGTAAACAGAAGTAACTGTGGAGGCACATTAGATCCAGTCTGTGGGGTCAGGGGACACTTCTAAGACCTCAAGTTAGTTAGTAAGAAGTTAATCATGTGGATTTCTAAAGCAGATCATTTGAATTAGGGGCTGGCCAGGCTTTCTCTGTGAAGAACAAGACAGTAAGTATCTTAAGCTTGTAAGTCACATATGGTCTCTCTCACAACTACTCAAATTTACCCTCCTAGCAAAAGCTGTCACAGACACTGCAGGAACAAATGGGCATGGCTCTTTGCCAATAAAACTATAATCACAAAAACAGGTGGCAACAAAAATGGAATTTTGCTGACTCCTAATCTGAACCCATGGATTTCAAATTATTTTTTAATTATTAGAACCTTTTGTTTATACACATTTTATGTGGAATACTAATATCTAATGAAACAAAATTAGAATGGTCTTGGTTAAAACTGGGGTAGGAATATAAACCTTTATCTTACTTTCTAAATGAATAGAGAAATAAGAGTAGGCTCCCATCTACAAGATACAAATTATCCACTTCTTCATCTTTTTTCTTGCTTGGCTTCCTCCCCATCTCTCCATGAATAGTTGGGGCCAATGAGACTTTTCTCACTGAAATAATCAAACCTAGTGAATTTGATGTTCAAAAACAATAACCTGGATGAACTTATCCAGGATATTCTTAAAGATGATGCTACGGATTGAGTTGTGTCCCCCTAAAATTCATATGTTGAAGGTCAAACCCCAAATGTGACAGTATTTGGAATACAGCCTATAAGGAGATAATTAAGGTTAAATGAGGACATAAGGGTGGGGCTCTGATCCAATAGGATTAGTGTCCTTATAAGAGACACATGAAAGAGTTCGCTCTCTCTACCTGTGCATGAACCAAAGAAAGGCCATGTAAGCACACAGCAAAACAGGATGAGAAGTCTCACCAGAAATCAACCATGCTGGCATGGTGATCTGAGACTTCCATCCTCCAGAACTTTGAGAAATAAATTTCCATTGTTTAAGTCAACCAGCTATAGTATTTTGTTATAAGAACCTAAGTAGACTAAGACAGACGCTCCTCAAAGAAAAGCTGAGCTGGAGTTCTCTATCATATTTTAATACCAAAGTCAATCTCTGACCTTTCATAAGTCTTTTTATCCAGCTGCTTCCTGAATACCAGAAATTCCTTTCAAGGCAGCACTTACTGTTTTTATTTTCTTGCTGAGTCACTCAATTAATCCTAATGGTTTCTGACTACCTACTGCTGCCCTAGCTTTTGAGGGGAGCTTGTAAACCCAGTGTGTAAGAATGAGCAGATGTTACTTCAGTGATCATCATTACTCATTCTGAACTGCTGCCTGTCCAACGTGTTTTTCTTTCCTAGGCCCATGCTATTATTCTTTGGGGAAGATGATATAATGAACAGGCAAGGCACATGTGTGACTGCTGACTCTGACTGAGAAACTAGCAGAGCTGAAAGCTAAGTAGATGAATGTAGCAAAAGGGCTTGTTAACAGCCCAGAAATCACACAGAGGATGCTGTGAAGACTGTCTGGGAGCTGTCAAAGTCAGATTGGTAAGCATGAAGAGCATCTTGCTTGTCTTGACATTAGAGCTGCTGTGAATGATCCACTTAATAATACTCTTGGGGAGTCTTTGATAAGCAGCCTGGGCCCTCTAAGGCTTACCTCCATTAAAACTAAAGAAACATCCTGCTAGATCTGAGTGAGCAGGAGATGTGTTTTCTCTGTGATCTGAAAAGAGCTAGTAGAAAGTCATTCACTCCAAGGTCCTCATGGCACATTATTTCTTCACTAGAGGAATGAGATATAGGTATCAGTTTTGATGACAACATAGAAATCCAGATTTCCTACCTCTGTTTGTACTCTTCAGGGTAGGAATTGGAGACCCATGGCCCTAGTCAATGCAAAGACTACAGGAAGACTGCAGGAAGATGTTTGGAAGGCCTGTGACCCCAACTCTCTTTATAATTGTGTCCCCAAACTCCTGAGGAAGTCAAAAGTTGCAGGTGACACAGAAGACCTGGTGGTAAGGTAATAACACAGAGTGCTTGCCAAAAAAGATAAGAAATCATGTGCCCAAGTGAGGTATTTCCTTTTCAAAAAGCAGTCTCCTCTGAAAGTTTAGACTTCCGACACCAGTGTTGGCAATGCACAGATAATTGCTTGGAATCCCTTTTGGAAATTAACTTACACTCTATTGAATATTCTCCATGTCAGACATATGTCCTTCTTAATTTGCAATTAGATTATTTGCAGCAGCCAACATATAAATGGAGACTGTTTTCAATGAATTAGTCAGCTAAGCTAATTAATAATACTTTAGAACTCAAGATGATATGAGACTGTAAAGTAATGAGACATTTCTTACATGGTCAGAGAATTAGCTCTGATAGGACTTTCCAAAGAGACACCCAAGAAAGTTTGGGGCAAAAGCAGTATAATCAAAATGTATTTGACCTTGAGGTCTAGTCTAAGTAGTAGATCATGTTGGGGAGATTAGAAGGAGCCAAATCTAACAGGACCGTTGAGGTCATGGTAGGGAATTTAGATTTATTCTGAATATAAGGGAAGCTCTTGGCATGTTTTAAGCAGAGGAGTGGCCCACCCTGGATTACTTTTATGCTCTGGTAAAAATGGATTAGAAGGGAGCTGAGTGAATCTGAGTCATGCAGCTATCGCTGTTGCCCAGGTAAAAGATGGACGGTAGCTGGGTTAGTGGCAATAGAGACTGAGAAAAGTGACCAGAATTAAGAGGTATGTAGGAAATGAAACTAAGAGTTAACACAGCTTAGCATTTATAGCACTCTCTCTTATATGTCCCTCAATATACACTGGTAACATCATGCCAAAATGCAGATGCACTTGCTGATTATTTGGCTTAACAGAAGGGTAAACCCGAGAGAATGGCTGAGCTGCATACACTGTACATTTCTATGATTAAGACACTTGTTTATACACAGTGGGAGCAACTAGTGATTTGAAAACAGTGGTTCATAAAAGAACATGACTTAGAATATTCCAATCGAGCACTGCAGTTATATTTGAATAGATGTAGTCCATTGTTCCTGATCATTTATATATGTGCAGTCAGATTCAAAGTGAGTTTCAGCTTCCATTTGAGCAGAATGCTTTTTATAGCGATTACTAATTTGGCAGGATCCACTTTTTGGTGGGAGTTCTTAATAAATTGTTTCTTTGAATGGAAATGGTCCTAATTAATTTCTCTGTGAATTATTCATCCCTGGTATCAGCTGTTGCTGTGGCACTGGTTCCTTCTCATTATGACACACTGACCTGTTATTAATTATTTCTAGTTAGAAATGCTAACGATATCTCTTGGAACTTTGTTCTGGAAGAGGGAGCCCTAGTTGGAACACAAACCAGCCCAGATGAACCTGTCATCTGCACTGGAAGAAGTTCTGGAAATGCCTCAGCAGCATGGGTCTCATTGTCCAATGGGCAGACCCATATGCCTCTGTACTCTATCCACACCGGGCAGCTGCAGCACCAAAATGAATATTTTCCATTCATAAAGCCTCATTCATCCAGGTTGAGTTGCTGATTGGAAGGGTATTCTTAGAGATGCCTTACACAGCAAGGTCATTTCATTTTCAGACAAAAATAAGTTCCAATGTTGAAAGGACATGTACAGGGAAACCCACTTGTGAGATTTCAGCTGAGTGCTATCTCAAAGATGATAAAACTATTATTCGATTCAATGGAGAAGAGAAATGAGATAAGATAGTCATTTGGAACAGTATAACAAAGCAACTGGTTATTATTGCTGTTGTACAGATATTTATTTTATTATCAATATAAAGAAACTATATGTGGCCAAAAAAAATACTATGTTTTGAGCCCACCTTGACAGGCAAGAAGAACACATTTCCCCAGTCTCCATGTAGTTTTGTGGGGACCATTTGACTGAGTTCTAGTTAGTGGAAATAGGAGCAGAAGTGATGAGATGCTTCTACTGTGATGCAGATAAGAGTAAATGTGTCTTCTCTAGGCTGTCTCTTTCACAACTTTGGGCAAAAATGGAAACAAAGCACTCAGTGATGACTGTGGTGCAAAATGGTCATATGAAGATCTCTGGGTCACTAAATAAAAGCAACCATTGGACGATGGTGTGAGAAATGCATCTCTTTTGAACCACTGATATTTGAGGGGGGGGGCTGTTTTTTTATCTCAGCTTAATCTGAATAAAACAGTACCTTCAAGTAATCACAATGATAATAGTAGCAGCACCATTTGTAGACCACATGATATGTGTAGCATTGTGCTGAGCACTTGACAAAAGATATTCATATTTTCTTCACAAACAAAACCTTCCAGGTCAATATCACAATTTGCATTCCAAAAATTAAGAAACAGATGAAGAAAAGAAAATTATTGGTTTGAGGTCTCACAGCTCATAAGCATGTCACAGTCTACTTGCCTGGTTCTAAATATCATTTTCACTGTACTACAGCTTCCCCTGAGTGCTCATTTTATTGTTACCATATTTTACAGGCAATTTTTCACTGTTGGAACTTCCTAATGCTAAGGATTCTCAAAGCCTTAGCAAAATGATGGGAACAATCTGGAATAAATGAATGGATTAAAAAAATACTGAACCAAATATATAAAGGAACATAGTGCCAGATATCTTTCCAATATAAATGCCACTAAAATCCATTTCAGAAACCTATAATCAAGAACAAAATTCTGGATGGTTCCCTCAGCTTTTTTCATCTTAAAAACCACATCAGCCAAAAGCAGCTGTTCTCAACAGACTGGAAGAGCCCAGCAGACCCACTTAATTTCTAGGAAGCCATCATAAAGGCACGTGGTTCTCCAACTAGCTTTCTGGTGTTCTTGTCACACAGATGAGATGTGTACAGGCACTACAACAAGTTGAAAAGGATAAAAAAAATTCACTTGTTTCTGAAAGGGCTACTTTTAATTTAGATAATATTTAGTAGTCCTGACAATGGTCACCACATATGGAAGATAAATTTTTCAGCCTGTTCTATTATGAAGAGAAAATTCATGGTGTGTTGAGAAATTAATAAGTGTATCTAACTAGAATGTTACCTGACATTCTGTGAGATATGTCTAAAGAGATTTGTTTTTATATAAAGTATGAATATAAACTAATAAAATGGTGTGGTTTTTCCAAATTCTTGGGTGATTTTCCAATCTGTTTTAGAAGTCACTTCCCATACAAGAGTTCGTAAGGCACTTTGAGCAATGGCACCATCATTGGAATATGTGCGTATTCTCCCAGGGGGACTACTTAGAAAGATAGCACTCATTTAGATGTATAAGTTCTGGTTTGTTTGTTTTTAAAATGTCCAGTTATTTTTATTTATGCCTCCTCTATGCTCTTATATATCTTCGTAATGCCTATCTGCAGATTTTTCTTAAAATAAATGTAGTGTTGGAAAAATGCCTTTGAAAGATCAGGTTGGAGATAGTCTTTTCCAATTAATGGAGTCAGGATAGTATTAAAAGTTCCTACTTATTAGAGGTGTACAAGTAGGATTCACGCTGAGTGTTGGCAGGCTGATATAATAGAAAAAATGTTTATACTAGGAGTCAGCTACCTTGGTTCTAGAATTGGTTTGGTCTTGTAATATTAGGAAAATATGGATAAACCACTTAATAATGCCATTCATTCATCCATTCTTCATTCACTTATTCATTCATTCACTTACCCTACATTTTTGAACAACATGAAATCCTCGCTAGGCTCCAGTCACTTTGAGAGTTATAAAAATTGGTACAATGTAGTTCCTTCCCCGAAAGTGTTTCCAATTAAGTGGATAAAATTCCAAAGTTTTTAAACTTTAAAAACCCTCCCTATTTACTTCATCAATGTATTGTGAGAATTTAATGAAAGGGCTTATGTAAAACTGTTTTATGAATTCTAAGTTGCTGTACACATATACAGATATTAACATGAGATCCTCTATAAGAAATATGTATGGCATTGGAACTGCTGTATTGACACAGAAAATATTTTTCTCCTTAAATGGACATTTTGTTAGTTTCATTTGAAGTATTTGGCAACATTGAGGTGGGACAAAAAGAAAGGAGGAATCAAGATTTGCAACAGACAATGTGGGTGAAAAGATAAGAAAGGGGTTGAGAGGGAGTCATGTTGAAGTCTAGAAGAGGAGTGCTGTGACAAACAGGAGGCCTTGAATTCATCAAGGTGGCCTCTAAGCAGGAATACGAAAGAACTGGGAGTGAAAGGAAAGGAGGGTGGAGTGGAGTACAAGAGTGTGGGTGGCAAAGTTTTTACTCTCAGTCCTTTCTCAAAGACACATAGAAATCATCTTTAATGTGAAAGAGCAAACTTTAGTTTCTAACTGTTTTAGGGATTATTCACTTGCAAAAATACTAGGAACAGAAATCTACCCTAAGAAGATCAAAGAAAAAAAAAACAGATTTATTATAAGGATTCAGGGAATCTCATAGAAATCATTGCAGGAAATAAAGCTGGAATTCACAGAAAATAGAAAATGATCAGGCCATTTCTCTCCAGCATTCTTCCTTCCCATTGCCATTCCCTTCCCCTTTCTTTCCCCCTCCCTCTATCCCCCTCCCGATATCCCCCTTCAACTTTTTACTCTGAGGCTACACGGTGCCTATTGTCTGTTTCTCTCTCCATATCAGATTTGTTCTTTTCTCTCTGTAGACTGCTTTACCTGTTTGCTCATGCCTGGTCCCAAGTATGTGGGGTTTCCTCCATAGTTAAGAGCCTGGACTCTAGAGCCAGGATGCCTGGTTGAAATCTTTAATCTGTTGTTTCAACCTGTGTCACTTTTACTGAAGGGACTTAATCTCTATATTTCTACATTTCCTAATCTGTAAAATGGAGGTGATGAATATAATCTATTTTCTACTATATTGGGTTGAAGATGAATTGCAGTTGACCCTTGAAGAAGATGGATTTGAACTGCATGGGTCCACTTATACAGCGGATTTTTTTCAACAGTAAATACTACAGTACTACATGAACTGTGGTTGGTTAAATCCAAGGATACAGAGCTGCACTGAATACAGAGGCAGGGAGGATAAGGAGGACAGACTGTGAAGTTATAGGCAGATTTTCAACTGCACAGGGGTGGGCACCCCTAACCCCCATGTTGTTTAAGAGTTAACTGTACATTAAATTATTATATAAAAACACTTAAAAGACTGCCAGACTCCTAATAAGTGCTTCACAAGCACTTTATACCATCATTTAGTCAGTCAGGCTCTCCACAGAAAATTCACTCAGGGTCTTTGGCCAATTCTAACCTTCCAAAGGAGAGACTATTTCTTCAGTTCTGACACTAACTTGCTATTTGAGCTTGACCAACTTCCTTCCATGCTAGGCATTTCCGTTTCCTGTAAAACAGAGTGAGAACGCTGGATTTGATGCATTCCAAAAATCCCTGCTAGTATGAAGATTCTGTGATTCGAAGAAATGGTTCCCTTGTATTGGACAAACACAGACATGCATTAAATCTCATTTACTGTGTAGTTCCCTTGTAAATAATATATAGTAAACAGCTAAGTTCCAAGAATAAAGGTAAATCTAAATCACAACAGATATAAATATATTCTCAAGTTCCCCCACTCCCTGCACCCTACTCTCAGGGGGTTAAAATTAGCTACATTTCTGTAAAATTAGCTACAATTCTGTAAAATTAGCTACATATCTGTAAGGCTTTAAAACATAAGGCATTGATTTGGCACACCAAATACACTCCATAATAAATATGCATTTGCTTAGAAACTGAAGCAGTTTAGATAGGGACTGGTTGGAATAATGAGAAAGGAAAGGGAAATTAGCAAGAACAAGTGAAGGAGGAATAAAGCATTGACAATCTGCATAGCTTTCGTTAGTCTCCATTAGGAGAGCAGAATCTGACCATGTGGTGATATGATTCCACAAGCAGATGAGATTAGTAGAGAGAGGGATAAGTGTAAATAAACAGGACTGTATTTTTCACTTTGCACTGTTTTGTTTCCAAAAGGGAAACATCCCTTCTGAGTAAGACATTTTCTTGCTATACATATAACACCAAAGGATATTACCCACCTTAGCAAACCAGGAAGCAGCATACCAATTAATAAACTAATTAGTGCAAGACCCCACTGTGGAAGGATTTTCTGAGCTTCCAAATTGAAAGCTTTGACAGTTAACAAAGGGAGATGTTTCACTAGCTAAAACTAATAGAGGTTCCTTTCTCCAAATGAAGCTTCTAGCTCCACAGGGAAATGAAAGCTGCCTATCTAGGGGTTAGGAGGATGTCTATGTTTGGGTGTGTGCATGTGTGCGTGTGTGTGTGTGTGTGTGTGTGTGTGTGTGTGTGTGTGTAGGGGTAGTTGTGTATTCTGATTGCTTTCTAAAGCATTACCAATTAGAAAACTCAAAAAATATTTGAATTTTCTATAATGCTTCCATTGTAAGAAACTGAATGCTTAAATGTGCTATTCTGTTTCATTTAGTTACTCTGTGATAGTTATCATGTCCAAATGAAAAAGAACCTCTAAACACATGAATAAAAGAGTTCATAAAAAGGTCATGGTTAATGGCTAAATTAAAAGGGAATTTACTGCAACCATTTCAAAAATCTCAGTCTAGTTTTGTCTCCTCGTAAATATGTACATAGTATAAGTACTGATCACATATTTAAGTTTACTATGTTAAAATATGTGTGGAGAGCAACTGCTTAGTGTGTACACGGTTTCCTCTTGGAGGGATAAAAATGTTTTGGAACTAGATAAAGATGGTGGTTGCACAACACTGTGAACATACTAAATGCTACTGAATTGTAAACTTTAAAATGGTTATTTTATGCTACACCTTAGTAAAAATAAATAACAAAAATGTGTAAATGGGTGTTTTTAATAAGTTAACAGTTTCTGTTTTCTTTTGAGTATAATGAATTTAAAGTTTGCAGTTTTGGTCCCTCTGGAAGCTATATCTGGCGCCTGCTGAATGTCTGCCTACAAAGCACACTTTAAAATGGGCTCTCTATAATGTTGCTAATGTCATAGAGCTACTTCCTTTCAAAGTGGGATCGCATCACGTGCAGGATTTCTCTTGTTTCAACCCTGATCTCTTAATGATTACTTTGGTAATAGATGCTGGCTTAATCCAGCAGGGCTGAAGCAACTCAGAGACAGTATATTAGACTGGGAATACTCATTCTGTGACTGACTAGTAGTAAAGGCCAGAGTAAGTCCTATTCCCTTTCAAATACCCAGTTGCCTCATCTGTGTAATAAGTAAGTACTCTAGGTGATCTCTAAGAGTCTTCCTTTTTCTATAATGAGGGGATTCTGTGGTCTCTATAAATAGCTTTTTAATAACAAGTATTAGACTGTAGTTACTGTAAATATCAACTGCATGCTTGATACAGGGCTTTGGGTCCTAATTAATCGAAAGGCATGGTTCCTACTCTTATTGATTTTAGACTGCTTTTGCAGAACTAAAATAAAGTTCTGGGTTGTTTTAGAAACTACAGTGCTGTGGGTGGTTGTGAAAGATAAAGATGAATGCTGATTACAGGCATGGGTTCTAGAGGGTCTGGAACCTGAGCCGGAATTGGGATGAAACAGAACAATAGGATAGTTGATTAAGAAGATGTCCATTTCCCCTATTGTGTAAATGAGGAAACACAGCTCGTAAGTGATGGAGGTAAGATTTTAACCTTGGTTGATACAATGCCACAGGCTATCAACTTAAGACCTTCCCTTTTGAATTCTTTCAGTCAATCATTCATTCAATTTACAAATATATTTAGAATCTGCTATGTGTCAGATACCAAGATAAGCTCTGAGATAGAACAATATATAGGACATAAGTGGTCCTGCCCTGATGGAGCACACAGTCTGTTGGAGGGGATGGAAATTAACAAATAATCATAAAAATGAAAAATAAAAAGCAGTGATAAGTCCTGTGAAGAAACACTTGAGTGTGTTAGAAGAGAATATCAGGACTTATTTATATCTGGAGTTCTTGAGGACTTTCTTAAAGAAACTATATTTATGTGGACATATGAAGAACAGATATGAGACAGAAGGTAGCCAAGGACGAAAGAAGTGGGAAAAAATTTTCCAGGTAGAAAGAATAGCATGTATAAAGGCATTGGAACTGATAAAAGCTTCACTCCTTTGAGAAAAAGAAAGAAAAGCAGTGTAGCTCAAATGCAAACAGCCAGGGAGCTAATAAATAAGAATGAATATGGAGAGATTCACATCATCTTTGTGAGGCTACTTGACATTCTATGATATGTTGATAAATACAAAATAAATAGAAGTATATACCATATTCATGGATTAAAAGACTCAATGTCATAAATTCTCCCAAACTTCAATAAAATTTCAATAAAAATCCTAGAAATATGTCCCTTTGTGTGTGTGTGTGTGTGTGTGTGTGTGTGTGTGTGAGAGAGAGAGAGAGAGAGAGAGAGAGAGAGAGAGAGAGAGAGAGAGAGAGAGAATTCTACAAGTTATATGGAAATGCAATGGAACAAAATTTCTAAAGAAAATCAAAATATCATGAGTAAAATCAATGCTCTCAACCCAATAGCAGTCCTTGGATATCAGTATACACAATAAGGAATAATAAAATATGTAAATTATGTACTTTTATGTGCCTGAATTCCTTTGTTCAACATGTTGTTACATGTTTTTGTAGTTTGTTCATCTATACTGCAGTATACTATTTCATTTTGTCATTACACTCCATTTATGAATTGTATTTGTCGATGCACATTTGGAAATTTTAACATTTGAGGTCTTACAAATAATGCTGCTATGGACATATTTGTACATGTCTTTTCGTAGAAACATACACTTATTTTGGGGGGTATACATGCAGGAGTAGTACTGTTAGATCATAAGAGTTTTCATATATTTGGCGTTAGTATATATTCTGGAATGATATAAAGAGCTAATGGATGATCAAAATTAAAGTTTGTTAAACTGACAAGAGAACTTTATCTGCAAATGGCCTGATATTTCATTCTTAGCCTTGACTGCACTCCAGTCTCCTTCTGCTGAGTGACACCAATCGTCTCCATATAAAATAATAAATGGCTGACCCATGAGAATTCCCTATTCTCCTTGGATTTTCAAAAATTCTAACCTGTCAATTCAGATTCTCTAAAATACTACAAGTGAATTATTAACTATAACCATACTTGCCATCAACAGGTTGAAGCTGCTTTTCCTCCAGTTTTAACATCCAAACCACTCTATAACCTAGAATTGGATCTTTAGTTATCTGGAGGCAATATCACTAGGAAACTAATCTTGAACTCTGTTTAAAGTGCCCATACTTCATCCTCCTTACCACTAACACTGCTCCTGAACTCCAGGAGGTCCAACCCTGGGTTCACGTTTCTCCAATTCAAGAGGTATACTCTGAATATAAGTCCATCTCAGTTAGAGATCTGAAACTTAGGCTCTCTCAAGAGCCCCTAGAAGTAGACAATGCACTGAGGTAGATAGCTTTCCCAAGAATTTTGGACCAAGTAGATGACATCATGAGGTAGTCAGATTCTATCCAAGATGTTTTTGAAACAAGACCCTCTAGGATTTCCTTGTCTAATTTCTATTCTTTCCATTTTTATTGTCCTTCTTTGCTGCATCCTTTTTCTTCTCTCTCCTCCAGCATCACCTTTGCTATCCACATAACTCCCACACTGCAACCTCAACCTTTTAATTTTACAACATTTCCCTTAGATTTCAAATATGAAATCACTGTCAAATGATCTGAGCATTTTTTACTCTTTATAAATTTTATTTTTGACATGTGAATTTCAAAACTCTTACAAAATTATAACAACTCAAATAATAGAGAAGAGTCCAAAGTAAAATTAAAATATATGATAATATCCAATTTGGTAAGGGTGTGAGCAATGGTATTCTCATACAGAGCTGATGGAACTGTAAGTTGGCACATTCACTCTGGAGAGCAATTTAGCAATCAATACCTTGAAGAGTTGAAAATGTCCAAAAATGTCTTTGCGCTCAGAGGGCAAAGAAACACAAACAACACTGCTCATTTTAAAATTGTTTATCATAGTTAAAAATTGGAAATAGACTGAATGTCCATAAACATGGAACTAGATTAATGACTTGTTGCATATTCATACAACAGAATACTATGCACCTGTGAAAATAAATGAACTATAATGCTTTTCAACACATATGAATATCACAAACATGTTCTTGAGATTAAAAAAGGTAAGGGCTTCCCTGGTGGCGCAGTGGTTGAGAGTCTGCCTGCCGATGCAGGGGACACGGGTTCGTGCCCCGGTCCGGGAAGATCCCACATGCTGCGGAGCGGCTGGGCCCGTGAGCCATGGCTGCTGAGCCTGTGCGTCCGGAGCCTGTGCTCCGCAATGGGAGAGGCCACAACAGTAAGAGGCCTGCATACCGCAAAAAAAAAAAACCATAAAAAATGTAAGTTGAGGAAGGATTTGCAAAACTTGTCATTTATATGAAATTTTAAAAAGAAAAACTCTACTATATTTTTTCTATGGCTGTTTATGTAAAGAATAAAGACTGGAAGGATACCTTTCAAATTCATACCAGCACTTATCTGTATGAGGAGTGGGAGGGAAAGAAAACCAGGATAGGGATAGAAGTTAAACAGGGTGAGTTTTACCTGTAATATTTTAACAGAAGGTGATACAGTCATTATATTCCTTTTACAACTCGCAACTATGAAAGAGAGAGAGAGAGAGGGAGGGAGGCAAGGAGGGAGAGAGGGAAAGAGAACAATATTCACAGTGCATTATTCTGGATTGTGGATGTATCATTGGCTATTTTGTCATACATATTGTTATGTTTTGTTGTTTTATTCTTTTGGAGGAGGAGGAAGAGGAGGAGGCATTAATGATTAATAAAACTATTCTTCCCTCTAATAGACGTCTATCCTAGTTTTTTTTTTTAGCTGCGTTGGGTCTTTTTTGCTTCACGTGGGCTTTTCTCTGGTTGCGGCAAGTGGGGGATACTCTTTGTTGTGGTGCGCAGGCTTCTCATTGTGGTGGCTTCTCTTGTTCTGAAGCACGAGTTCTAGGCACACAGGCTTCAGTAGTTGTGGCACACGGGCTCAGTAGTTGTGGCTCGTGGGATCTAGAGCACAGCTCAGTAGTTGTGGTGCATGGGATTAGTTGCTCCGCGGCATGTGGGATCTTCCCAGACCAGGGCTTGAACCCGTGTCCCCTGCATTGGCAGGTGGATTCTTAACCACTGCACCACTAGGGAAGCCCTCTATATCCTTTTAGTCACTCACTCAGGTATACTCACGCATTAATTTCTTTCTGTAGGTGGAGCAATATTTCAACCACCATGGCTGATAAATTATCACTTGCTAGAACTAAGACAATCCATGTGATCAAACTATTTAAGTATCTAGAAATATTCTGAGTGGTTTCCCATGATGGAGGGGCATAGGCAACTTCCTATTAAATGCTATACATGATTGCCAACCAAGGAAAAAATTGTGTCACCTTATACATTGTAATATATTATATATAATATATATAAAATATATGTATGTAAATATATACCTGAAATCAAAAGTCCATCAGAGTGGTTACATTTGGACTAGAATCTCCTTTCCAACTATGAATATGAATAAGAATTAAACTATCACCTAAAAAGCAGAGGGAACACTGCCATAGGTTAACTGCATTTTAATCCAAGCGGCCTGAACAATTTAACTCACCATTAATCACTGATGATGTCATCATGTCATCTCAAACTGCACCGACCGACTATAGAATAGTTTGTGCTCTTGTGCAAATGCAAATCATGAACATTTTGGTGGCTTTTAAGGAGTAAAAAGCCAAGATTGTGTTTAAAAAGATAAAAGTTGAACGGTGAATGACAACAGAAGGAAAGAATAATTAGAAAATGAACCTATCCTGTTTCTTTCTAAGTAAGGGCTTCTGTCTTGGTTAGGATTATTATAACATGGAAATACTCTAGCTCAGATGGCTTCCTTGATGTGAAGTGCTTATGGAACATCAGTCCACTTCTGCCATGCATATCATTTAAGCCACATCATAGATTATCAAGCACATACTCAAGGGATAACTACTTGCTTATAATGTCTATAGTGTGTTACAAATCATTTAAGTAATACTATATTTAACAAATCACAGCACTTGAATATATTCTCAGACTTGTTTTATACTGTATACACTATTAATATGTATTTAATTAAATATTTTCAACAATGAATTTTCTGAGGTTAAGGTGATTTTCAAAATTTCTATGTAAACGTTATTCACTCTAGGGCATTTCATACTTTTTTCAAATGCTTTTATGACTTCTGTGATCAATGAAGAAAAGTAAATGAGTGATTTAAAAAATATAATAACTTTTGATTAAATGACTTCTTTCTTTAAATGACTGACCTTTTAAAAGTTCTGCTACCATTATGCCATTTTCCATAATACTTGCTTGACCCCATTCTAATTGTTTTTAAAATGTTAAACACTTACAAATTTATAAGCACAACATTTGCGGATTTTATAATTTAATATTATAAATTTAGGTCAGCAGGAGAGATGCTGCTACTTGAATTGTAGTGCACTTTTCTGCATACCCTTATCTTTAATATCCAGATGATGTTCTTGAATGTCACATAATAGTGAGATGTGTCTCTGAAAAATTCTAAAATCTGATGCTGCGTCAGTACTGTGAAGGCTACATTTTTATAGGGCAGCATCAATCATCTCCAGATCAGTAAACTGAGATTAAAACATGGCTTTTTAAAATTTAAATGAAGTAGCATGCAGATTTTTACAGAACACAAAGGCCAATTTTGTTTTATTAAAGAAGCATTGATATTATTACCGGGTCTTGATGCTCAGTCCTGGTGTCAGGCCTGAGCCTCTGAGGTGGGAGAGCGGAGTTCGGGACACTGGACCACCAGAGACCTCCCAGCCCCACGTAATATCAACTGGTGAGAGCTCTTCCAGAGATCTCCGTCTCAACGCTAAGACCCAGCTCCGTCCAATGGCCAGCAAGCTCCAGTGCTGGACGCCCCATGCCAACAATGAACAACACAGGAACATGACCCCACCAATTAGCAGAGAGACTGCTTAAAATCATAAAAAGTTCACAGACACTCCAAAACTCACCACCGGACTCAGTCCTGCCCACCAGAAAGACAAGATCCAGCCTCATCCACCAGAACAGAGGCACCAGTCCCCTCCACCAGGAAGCCTACATAAGCCACTGAACCAACCACAGCCACTGGGGGCAGACACCAGAAATAACGGGAACTACAAATCTGCAGCCTGTGAAATGGAGACCACAAACACAGCAAGTTAAACAAAATGAGAAGAGTGAGAAATATGCAACACATGAAGGAGCAAGGTAAAAACCCACCAGACCAGATAAATGAAGAGGAAATAGGCAGTCTACCTGAAAAAATTTCAGAATAATAATAGTAAAGATGATCCAAAACCTTGGAAATAGAATGGAGAAAATACAAAAAACATTTTAAAAGAGCAAAAAAGCAATGATGAACAACACAATAAATGAAATTTAAAATACACTAGCAGGAATCAATAGCAGAATAAATGAGGCAGAAGAAAGGAAGAGTGACCTAGAACATAAAAGTGGAACTAACTCCCACAGAGCAGAATAAAGAAAAAAGAATGTAAAGAATTGAGGACAGTCTCAGAGACCTCTGGGGCAACATTAAACGCAACAACATTCGAATTAGAGGGGTCCCAGAAGAAGAAGAGAAAAAGAAAGGGTCTGATAAAATATTTGAAGATATTATAGTTGAAAACTTCCCTAACATTGGAAAGGAAATAGTCAAGTCCAGGAAGCACAGAAAGTCCTATACAAGATAAATCCAAAGAGAAACACAGCAGGACACATATTAATCACACTATCAAAAACAAAATGCAAATAAAAATATTAAAAGCAGCAAAGGAAAAGCAACAAATAACACACAAGGGAATACCCAGAAGGTTAAAAGCTGCTCTTTCAGCAGAAACTCTGCAAGCCAGAAGGGAGTGGCGGGACATACTTAAAGTGATGAAAGGGAAAAAACTACAAACAAGATTACTCTACCCAGCAAGAAGCTCATTCAGATTTGATGGAGAAATTAAAACCTTTACAGACAAGCAAACGCTGAGAGAGTTCAGCACCACCAAACCAGCATTACAACAAATGCTAACAGAACTTCCCTAAGCAGGAAACACAAGAGAAGGAAAAGATCTACAGTAACAAACCCAAAACAATTAAGGTAATGGCAATAGGAACATACATATCGATAATTACCTTAAATGTAAATGGATTAAATGCTCCAACCCAAAGAAATATACTGCTTGAATGGATACAAAAAGAAGACCCGTATATATGCTTTCTACAAGAGACCCACTTCAGACCTAGGGACACATAAACAGACTGAAAGTGAGGGGATGGAAAAAGATATTCCATGCAAATGGAAATCAAAAGAAAGTGGGAGCACCAATTCTCATAACAGAAAAAATAGACTTTAAAATAAAGACTATTACAAGAGACAAAGAAGGACACTATGTAATGATCAAGGGACAATCCAAGATGAAGATATAACAATTGTAAATATTTATGCACCCAACATAGGAGCACCTCAATACATAAGGCAAATGCTAACAGCCATAAAAGGGGAAATCGACAGTAACAGAATCATAGCAGGGAACTTTTACACCCCACTTTCACCAACAGACAGGTCATCCAAAATGAAAAAAAATAAGGAAACACAAGCTTTAAATGACACATTATACAAGATGGACTTAATAGACATTTATAGGACCTTCCATCCAAAAACAGCAGATTACACTTTCTTCTCAAATGCGCATGGAACATTCTGCAGGATAGATCATATCTTGGGTCATAAATCAAGCCTCAGTAAATTTAAGACAATTGAAATCATGTCAAGCATCTTTTCTGACCACAACGCTATAAGATTAGAAATCAATTACAGGGAAAAAACGTAAAAAACACAAACACATGGAGGCTAAACAATACGTTACTAAATAACCAAGAGATCACTGAAGAAATTCAAGAGGAAATCAAAAAATACCTAGAGACAAATGACAATGAAAACACGACGATCCAAAACCTATGGGATGCACAAAAGCAGTTCTAAGAGGGGAGTTTATAGCAATACAAGCCTACCTCAAGAAACAAGAAAAATCTCAAATAAACAAACTAACCTTACTCCTAAAGGAACTAGAGAAAGAAGAACAAACAAAACCCAAGGATAATAGAAGGAAAGAAATCATAAAGATCAGAGCAGAAATAAATGAAAGAGAAACAAAGAAAACAATAGCAAAGATCAAAAAAACTAACAGCTGGTTCTTTGAGAAGATAATCGAAATTGATAAACCATTAGCTAGGCTCATCAAGAAAAAGAGGGAGAGGATGCAAATCAATAAAATTAAAAATGAAAAAAAAGAAGTTGGAACAGAAATACAAAGCATGCTAAGAGACTACTGCAAGCAACTCTGTGCCAATAAAATGGACAACCTGGAAGAAATGGACAAACTCTTAGAAAGGTATAACCTTCCAAGCCTGAACCAGGAAGAAATAGAAAATATGAACAGACCAATCACAAGTAATGAAATTGAAACTGTGATTAAAAATCTTCCAACAAACAAAAGTCCAGGACTAGATGGCTTCACAGGTGAATTCTATCAAACATTTAGGGAAGAGCTAACACCCATCCTTCCCAAACTCTTCCAAAAAATTGCAGAGAAAGGAACACTCCCAAACTCATTCTATGAGGCCACCATTACCCTGATACAAAAACCACGCAAAGATACGACAAAAAAAGAAAATTACAGACCAACATAACTTATGAACATAGATGTAAAATCCTCAACAAAACACTAGCAAACAGAGTCCAACAACACATTAAAAGGATCATACACCATGATCAAGTGGGGCTTATCCCAGAGATGTAAGGATTCTTCAATATACACAAATCAATCAATGTGATACACCATATTAGCAAATTAAAAAATACAAACCATATGACCATCTCAATAGATGCAGAAAAACGCTTTTCAGAAAATTCAACACCCATTTATGATAAAAGCTCTCCAAAATGTGGGCATAAAGGGAACCTAACTCAACATAATAAAGGCCATATATGACAAACCAGCAGCACACATCATTCTTGATGGTGAAAAACTGAAAGCATTTCCTCTAAGATCAGGAATATGACAAGGATGTCCACTCGCACCACTATTATTCAACAGAGTTTTGGAAGTTCTAGCCATGGCAGTCATAGAAGAAAAAGAAGTAAAAGGAATACAAATTGGAAAAGGAGTAAAACTGTCACTGTTTGCAGATGACATGATACTATACACAGAGAATCCTAAAGATGACACCAGAAAACTCCTAGAGCTAATCGATGAATTTGGTAAAGTTGGAGGATACAAAATTGATGCACAGAAATCTTTTGCATTCCTATACACTAATGATGAAAATTCTGAAAGAGAAATTCAGGAAACACTCCCATTTGCCATTGCAACAAAAAGGATAAAATACCTAAGAATAAACCTACCTAGGGAGATAAAATACCTGTATGCAGAAAATTATAAGACACTGATGAAAGAAATTAAAGATGATATCAACAGATGGAGAGATATACCATGTTCTTGGATTGAAAGAATCAATATCGTGAAAATGTCTATACTACCCAAAGCAATCCACAGATTCAATGCAATCCCTATCAGACTACCAATGCCATTTTTCACAGAACTAGAACAAAAAATCTTAAAATTTGTATGGAGACACAAAAGACCCCGAATAGCCAAAGCAGTCCTGCAGGAAAAAAACAGAGCTGGAGGAATCAGACTGCCTGACTTCAGACTATAATACAAAGCTACAGTAATCAAGAAAATATGGTACTGGCACAAAAACAGAAATATAGATCAATGGAATAGGATAGAAAGCCCAGAGATAAACCCACGCACCTATGGTAACTAATCTATGACAAAGGAGTCAAGGATATACAATGGAGAAAAGACAGTCTCTTCAATTAGTGGTGCTGGGCAAACTGGACAGATACATGTAAAAGAATGAAATTAGAACATTCCTTAACACCATACACCAAAATAAACTCAAAATGGATTAGAAACCTCAATGTAAGACCGGACACTATAAAACTCTTAGAGGAAAACATAGTAAGAACACTCTTTGACATAAATCACAACAAGATCTTTTTTGATCCACCTCCTAAAGTAATGGAAATAAAAACAAAAATAAACAAATGGGACCTAATGAAATTTAAAAGCTTTTACAAAGCAAAGGAAACTACAAACAAGACGAAAAGACAACCCTCAGAATGGGAGAAAATATTTGCAAATGAATCAATGGACAAAGGATTAATCTCCAAAGTATACAAACAGCTCATGCAGCTAAATATTAAAAAAACAAACAACCGAATCCAAAAGTGGGCAGAAGACCTAAATAGACATTTCTCCAAAGAAGACATACAGATGGCCAAGAAGCACATGAAAAGCTTCTCAACATCAGTAATTATTAGAGAAGTGCAAATCAAAACTACAATGAGGTGTCACCTCACACCAGTTAGCATCAGAAAATCTACAAACAACAAATGCTGGAGAGGGTGTAGAGAAAATGGAACCCTCTTGCACTGTTGGTGGGAATGTAAATTGCTACAGCCACTATGTAGAACAGTATGGAGGTTCCTTAAAAAATAAAAATAGAATTACCATATGACCCAGCAATCACACTACTGGGCATATATCCTGAGAAAACCATAATTCAAAAGACACATGCACCCCAATATTCATTGCAGCACTATTTACACTAGCCAGGTCATGGAAGCAACCTAAATGCCCATTGACAGACGAATGGATAAAGAAGATGTGGTACATATATACAATGGAATATTACTCAGCCATAGAAAGGAATGAAATTGGGTCATCTGTAGAGACGTGGATGGATCTAGAGAGTGTCATACAGAGTGAAGTAAGTCAGAAAGAGAAAAACAAATGTCATATATTAACACATTTATGTGGAACCTAGAATACTGGTACAGATGAACCAGTTTGCAAGGCAGAAATAGAGCCAGAGATGCAGAGAACAAATGTATGGACACCAAGGGGGGAATGTGGTGGGGTAGGGGTGGTGGTGTGATGAGTTGGAAGATTGAGATTGACATATACTAATATGTATAAAATGGATAACTAATAAGAACATGCTGTAGTAAAAAATTTAAAAAATTCAAGAAAAAAACGTAGTCTTTTGTCTCAAGGAGCTTACTTTTTTTTTTTTTTAAAGGAGCTTGCTTTTGTGTGTGTGTGTGTGTGTAGTAATAGTAGTAGTAGTAGTGGTGGTGGTGGTGGTAGTGGTAATAGTGATGTGTATGGACTCTGGAGTTAGTAAGCTGGATTGGATTGATAGGTCAAACATTTAGTATTCATTTGACTTTGGACTTGTTCCCTAACTTTTCTTCACCTTAGTTCTTTATGTGTAATGAGAGGATATTATTATTAATGAATCATAAGGTTGTATGTGTATTTAAGAGATCACATATGTGGCAAGAGCTCCTAGGTATCCATCGAAATCTAATCAACTTACTTTCACTTAATCACCTATACCCAAATACAGTCACATTCTGAGGTGCTGGTGATTAGGACTTTAATATATAAAATTGGGGAGACACGAAGGGGCTTCTAGTGTGTGGAAATCTTTCCTCCTTCACAGCTCCCTCCCACTGGTGCAGGTGCCTTCCCTATTCTTTTGTCTCTGTTTTTTCTTTTTTTCTTTTCCCTACCCAGGTACGTGGGGAGTTTCTTGCCTTTTGGGAGGTCTGAGGTCTTCTGCCAGCATTCAGTAGGTGTTCTGTAGGAGTTGTTCCACGTGTAGATGTATTTCTGATGTAACTGTGGGGAGGAACGTGATCTCCGCGTCTTACTCTTCTGCCATCTTCCCCCTCCAAGAGTTTCTGGTTCATTAGGTTTTGTGGGGGAGTGGGAACAATAATTTGCATTTCTAACAACTTCCTGAATGATCCTAATGCTGCACATCTGGCTATTACACATTAAGGTCAACTTCCGTAGAATTAGGCCTTGCCTTCGGTCTCAGTCTGGGTGGTCTAAGAAGTTCTAAGAAAGATGTAAGATCTCACTTTTGAGGGTATATAAACATCTTACAATCGTAATTATATTTAACTTCTCTCTTCTAGTCCATCAAAAGCCTCTGTCAATACTTTTCTATGCATTGTTAATAACTGTTCTCAGTCCTGCAAAATTCTGTCCCTGGATCTCAGCACAAGAAGACCTTTTGCATCTGTCTTGCCTAGCAGGCAAGCCATCACTGTATGGATTTGCCTTGTGGTTTTCCTAAGAAATCTCCACTCAACTCCTCTGCTCCAGATGTGACACCAGCCTAGTGTCCATCTCATTCTGCAAATGCGCCTTTTCCACAAGTCACTCTGGCATTAAGAGGTAAGTACCTATTTTATGGTCTCATACCCATAGAATCCTGCTTCTTTTGATCTTTTACTGACAGTCCTCTTTTCTCTGTGTATAGTATTCCCAATGCCAGATTATCCTTCTAGCTCATTTTAACAGTATTGAGAGGCACTGTTGTTGAATGGTTAAGAGCCCTACTTACAATGCTTAAAGTGCCAAGGTTCAAATGCTATCTTACCATTTACTAACTGTGTTAGTTTGGGCATAATATTGAACCTCTGTGTCTCAGTTTTTTACATGTAAAATATGGATAAGAATAATATTGAACCTCATATGGTTGTTGTTATGAGGTATGAGGATTAACTTAGTTATTATTTTCAAATGGTTTCATACAATGCCTGCCTAGTATACAGCAGGTACATCAGTGTTTGTTGGATAAACTATGTTATTATTTATTTCTTCCTAGACCTAAAATACTTATCCATCAATATTTCAGAAAATGCAATTTTATCCTCAATGTTGCTTACAAATTCATTTGTTCAAACTTTGTTGATTTTTTTAAGCTCCCACTCCTCAATGCATTGCAGGCTTGCTTCTGCCACTAAGCTCTCCACCTTCTCAAAGTTGCCTTCAATCTTTCACCCTCAAATTTAAAGTCTTCTTCTCTCTCTCCACTTTCCTTCAATACATCTTTCAACACTGTGGAACAATCCACATGACTGCTTAAATTATATTTTTCTTCCTCATTACAAAGCTAGCCTGTGCCAAATACCAAAGAAACAAATCTGAAAAGCACAATTAAAGATAATGAAAATCCCATAATCCTAAAAAATATTGAATAACATGTATTTATAAAGACTACTGAGAATCATGTGTGCTACAGGCAAGTTAATCACTTGGCACCCCTTCACATTAATATTTCTTTGGAGAGTCTAAGTATCAGGTGAAAGAAATCAGATGCTTAGGGACATGGATCAGGCTTCATCTAGTCTTTGTGCTACTCTGGCCCCAAACTTGTACACCTCCCAGATTCAAACAAAAGTCACAGTTAGTATAACTGAACCACTTTGCTATACAACTGAAACTAACTCAATATTGTAAATCAACTATACTTCAACTTTTTAAAAAAAATAAATAAAAGCCCTATAGGGAAATGAAATCAGCAAATTAAAAAAAGAAGCCATACAGTTAATTGGGTGTACTCTACTTAAAGGAAAATTTCATGACCATGTTTTAGTACTAGAGTATGGGCTCACCACCCCAGACCCACTCTAACTGCCACATTGAAGTATCTATTCCCTCAAAATAGTGCTCTCCCAAAAAGATGTTCTGATAAATATTCTTTTCTCAGTCTCATTATTTTCCTAGTGACGCTCTAGTGTCCCAGATATACTGACACGTATGGAGCTCCCTGCTGGTTTGCCCCTTCGTTTGGCTCAGACATATTTTAGTCATTTTATAGAATGGTAACTTGTTGGAACATTTTCAGCAAATATTGTCCTGCAGTATAATTTTCAGTGGATAAGCAGTAGTCCATGGGACCAAGTGTCACAATTTATTTAAAGGATCCCATCATGTTGGCATTTATATTTTTTCATATCTTGATAGTGTTCACAAATATACTGTACTACTTATATATCGCCGCCTAGAAATCTTTACATTTGTAATGGGTTATTTCCTTAGGAGGAATTCTTAGAAGAAAACTCAATGGTTCAGGTAATATAAATAGTTTAAGGCATCTCATGCATATGTCCTTCCAAAAACACTGTCAATTAGTATATTTTGCAGATATGAACTATAAAACCAGGAAAATATTTGACAGAAGAATGTTCCTGGGAAATGGAACCTGAGATCATGAGATAAATACATGTTTGGTGTATTCCCGGAAGGATAAGGTGGGCAGTGTGGCTTGAACTGAGTGAAAGAGAAGTGGTAGGAAATAAAGTCGTAGAGATAGCAAGGGACCAGACGGAGTGGTGGCCTCATAGGACATTGTAAGAACTTTGGCTTTGTCTCTGAATGAGATGGAGAGCCAATGGAATGTTTTGAGCAGAGAATAGACATGATGTATCTGGTTTAACAGAATTGCTCTGGCTGCTGTGTCGATAAGAGGCTGATGGGGTATAAAGGACAGAAGCAGTTAGACCCATTAGGAGACTAGTGCAATAATAGAGAAAGGAGACATGAGATGGCAGTGATTTGGAATGCAGTGATGGCAGTGACCTCACATTTTAAATATATTTTGAGGGTGGAACTGACATGAGTTATTAATTGACTGAATATGTGGTGCTAAAGAAAGAGAAGAATCAGGAATGACTAAGCATCTTAGTCTGACCAGCTGGAAGGATGAAGCTGTCATTTAAAAAGATCCAGAAGATCAAAAAGAGGAGGTTTTTTGAGATGCAAAGAGACCAGTTTATGTCCCAGATAAAAAGGGCAGGAAAATACATACCTTGATAGGTTAAGGACTGGGTCACTGACCTGAATAACTATTTTAAAGGGAATGGAACAAATCTGTTTTAGTTACTTTCTCAATATCTTAATCACATTATTCCCTGTGTTATAATTATCTGCATGCTATCTCGCTGGATCACGTACTAACTTTGAGAAAGCCATTTAATTTTCTGAGTTTTAGTTTCCTCAGCTATGAGACAGGGCAATGCAGACAACATTATTTAATTGCAAGGATTAAATGAGAAGACACATAAAAGGTGCCTAGTACAATGCTTGCCATATAGTTACGTTTCAACAAATGTTAGTTTCTCTCTTTTCCTCCACAAATTATTATTTCTTTCAGAAAGGAAACAGTGCCTCTGTATCATTCACAGCATGCTGTACATTACCTTATATATACTAGGTGTGCAGTATTTATTTATTGAAATGGAGTAAGTACTTAATAAGCACTTGTTTTTAACCACCATGATCAGTGATCCCAAATCATACGTGTAAATGTCAGGTATGGTTAGTTATATATATAATTCTTTGTACTTAACATTCATAACATTTCTCTAGCCTACAGTTCTCTTCTGATAACGTCTATTTTACTCAAAACTACTTTCGCTGCTTATATCTTTTATTTTCAATTTCAAGTAAAAGTGATTTTTGTGTATATTAATTTCTGCCTCCCCCATTCAACTCCTCTATCAGAAGTGAAGGGCTCACTGACCTCTCTTCACCAGGCCTAGGAAGAATGAACTCAATGTTGTTTCCTCTCAGGAAGAGGGACTACAAGGTAGCTGTGTCTGGGAAGTCTGCTCTGAGGTTGGGTACCAGTGGCAGGGGTGTGGATGTCTTCCAGCTTCTGCCACCTGTGATACAAGATGCTCCACTCTGTGTCATATCTCTTAGAAACAACTGCTTGGGCTCCACTCTCATGTTCAACATTGACATAATCATCTGTGGGTACCAGGAGGGCTGGCTGTGAACACACAGACTCTCCTCCTTCTCCCCCACTTTCAGCTTTGGTCACCCATGGAGGAGGAGCAGCTTGGGGTTCTTCATGAACTCTCCAAAACTCTTGAGATAATTGCCTGCCTCTTATTTCACACTGCCTTCGACAGTCAGAAGAAATGGATTTTCTTTGGATTGGATGTACTCCATATACTAGGGTTCACATTCTTCACATCATAAGTCTAAGTTGCCAGGATACCCAATCTTCAGGCCACTGTGAGAAGGTGAATCATGCTCCATGCATAGTTCAGCTCATACTCCTTGATTGAAGTCAAAACATCCCAAGTGATAGCATTTTTCTCTTGTTTACCATTTCAGGAATTGTACCCAAGGAGTACAAGATGTCTCACAAGGAGACATCTAATCAGCTAAATTGACTAAATTCAGACAGGATGTCATGGAAGTATTCCCAGACAGATTAGTATTTATCTTCTTCTTCAATGTCTGCAGGGCAGGTAATTCCCAAACCTTCTTCAGTTTATGCTAGAATTGAGTGAACTTCACCACCAAGAAATGCTGCTTTATTTCATACCCACCGCTCTCAGTTTGTGGCTTGTTCTTTTTTGCTCTCAACTCCTTTGACCACACAAATCTCTATTTTGCAAAGCCTTTTAAAATCCATGCTACATTAATTCCAATGGCAACTTAGGTTAACAACTGTTCTTTAAAAATAAAGACTCAGTGTTTTCTAAACAAATCATCTTTTTTATGATCATGAAAAATATCAAGTAAAAACCTCAAAATAATTACTTTTGTGCATTCTTAAGCCAGTTACAAATCTCAATTTAAATTGTAACAGCTTCTATTTTGTTTTTAAATTAACAAAGAGAAAGTTATATGTATTTATATATATATATATATATATTTGTTTAGGTATTTAGATCTTCCCTCCTTCTTAAAAGGCTCTGAGGTATCTGGAAATCTAGATGTTACAACAGTGTTTAATAAGTCAGAGTGCAGTATACGAGCATATGGAAAAAATTCAATAAAATGAATAAAGAACAAATAAGCTAATATGACCTTAAAAATAAAAATGAAAGATCAAGAAAATAAACAATTAATTAGAAAAGCAAAATATTACGGATGGGACCAGTCATTGAACACCGATGAAACAGCCAAATAGAGGAACCTAAATGCAAAAGGTCATGATGAAATTAGATAATGAAATAGATACTGGGATTCTCATGGTTTGTCTCAATTTTGGTTTGTATTTATAAAATTAAAAGTCACTAAAGTTTAAGACATTTGAAATTTAATGTTAAGCAACTGTTGTTGTTGTTGTTTCTAAATATATGATTTTGGTCTTTATTTAAGTCAGTCTGTGTAGCCAAGGAATGATGGAAATCTAAAATGTCTGGCTTAAAATGATCACCTAGGAATAAGAAGTTCATGGAAACGAGCAGAGTGCCATTCATTAGTATGTCAATGATGCTTCTTCAACAGGATGCCATTAAATTATTGTGGTGATAATTGAGACACTAAAAAGAGACAGATGCTGGGCCTGTAGTTCCTAAGATCTTATAACCCATTAGCAATTAAATTTCAATGAGCTAACATAACTTCACTCTCACTAAATTAACAACTGGGAATATTCTTTTTGAAGCTGTCTTTTTTTTTTTAGGCATGCTTCTGCGGGATTTTAAAGGCAAACTGCAACGCCATTATGGTACAGGATTCAGGAGACAGAGCATCCAGGTATTCGGGATGTTCTCTATTCTCCAAATTAGAACCTGGGTGGCAGCCAACTAAGGCAGGGCAGAAACTGGCAGTCCAATTAAATCAGAGCAATCTGATGGATACTGCCATTGTAAAGAGCAAAAATGTGTGGTCAGTTCCTTCAGGGAAGGCATGTGAGAGCTCCTAAGTAAGGAAAGCAACCTCAGGGATTCTTTGGATGTGAGACTGAAGGGAATACAGGAAGGCGACAAAATTCCAATCTGACTGGCCTGAATTAGTCAGGATAGACAAGCATATGCTGCAGTAACAAATTAATACAAAAATTTCACTGGCTTAACACCACAGGTGTATTTCTGGTTCCCTCAATTCCCAAAGCAGGTACTCTGATCCAGGCAGATTTGATCTCATGATGTTAGCATTTCGACATATAGCTTTGAGGTCTCTAGAACAGAGGAAGAGGGAGTAGAGTCGAAGCTTGCAGTAAAGATGAATAATATGGGGAGGAGCTTCAAGATGGCGGAAGAGTAAGACGCGGAGATCACCTTCCTCCCCACAGATACATCAGAAATACATCTACATGTGGAACAACTCCTACAGAACACCTACTGAACGCTGGCAGAAGACCTCAGACCTCCCAAAAGGCAAGAAACCCCCCATGTACCTGGGTAGGGCAAAAGAAAAAAGAATAAACAGAGACAAAAGAATAGGGACGGGACCTGCACCAGTGGGAGGGAGCTGTGAAGGAGGAAAGCTTTCCACACACTAGGAAGCCCCTTCGTGGGCGGAGACTGCGGGTGGCGGAGGGGGAAGCTTTGGAGCCGCAGAGGAGAGCTCACCAACAGGGGTGCGGAGGGCAAAGCGGAGAGATTCCCGCACAGAGGATCGGTGCCGACCAGCACTCACCAGCCCGAGAGGTTTGTCTGCTCACCCGCTGGGGCTGGGAGCTGAGGCTCGGGCTTCGGTCAGATCACAGGGAGAGGACTGGTGGTGTGAACACAGCCTGAAGGGGCTAGTGCACCACAGCTAGGCGGGAGGGAGTCCGGAGAAAAAGTCTGGATCTGCAGAAGAGGCAAGAGACTTTTTCTTGCCTCTTTGTTTCCTGGTGCGTGAGGAGAGGGGATTCAGAGCACCGCTTAAAGGAGCTCCAGAGACGGGCCCGAGCCACGGCTAAAAGCGCGGACCCCAGAGACGGGCATGAGATGCTAAGGTTGCTGCTGCCGCCACCAAGAAGCCTGTGTGCGAGCACAGGTCACTCTCCACACCTCCCCTCCTGGGAGCCTGTGCAGCCCGCCACTGCCAGGGTCCCGGGATCCAGGGACAACTTCCCCAGGAGAACGCACAGTGCACCTCAGGCTGGTGCAACATCATGCCAGCCTCTGCCGTCGCAGGCTCGCCCGGCACTCTGTGCCCCTCCCTTCCCCCAGCCTGAGTGAGCCAGAGTCCCCGAAGCAGCTGCTCCTTTAACCCCGTCCAGTCTGAGTGAAGAACAGACGCCCTCGGGTGACCTACAAACAGAGGCGGGGCCAAATCCAAAGCTGAACCCCGGGAGCTGTGCGAACACAGAAGAGAAAGGGATATCTCTCCCAGCAGCCTCAGAAGCAGCGGATTAAATCTCCACAATCAACTTGACGTACCCTGCATCGGTATAATACCTGAATAGACAACGAATCATCCCAAATTGAGGAGGTGAACTTTGGGAGCAATGATATATATATTTTTTCCCTTTTTCTCCTTTTGTGAGGGTGTATGTGTATGCTTCTGTGTGTGACTTTGTCTGTATAGCTTTGCTTTTACTGTTTGTCTTAGCGTTGTCTGTCCATTTTGTTTTTGTTTTCCTTAGTATAGTTTTTAGCTCTTGTTATCATTGGTGAATTTTTTTTTTGATTTGGTGGCTTTCTTCTTTCTTTCTTACTTTTTTTAAATTACTTAAAAAATATTTTTTAATAATTTTCTCTTAATAAATTTATATTATTTTACTTTATTTTATTTTATATTCTTCTTTCCTTCTTTTTTTTCTTCCCTTTATTCTGAGCCATGTGGATGAAAGGCTCTTGGTGCTCCAGCCAGGCATCAGGGCTGTGCCTCTGAGGGGGGAGAGCCAGGTTCAGGACACTGGTAAACAAGATACCTCCCAGCTCCATGTAATAGCAAATGGCGAAAATCACCCAGAAATCTCCATCTCAATGCCGAGACCCAGCTCCACTCAACCACCAGCAAGCTACAGTGCTGGACACCCTATGCCAAACAGCTAGCAAGACAGGAACACAACCCCACCCATTAGAAGAGAGGCTACCTAATATCATAATAAGGCCACAGACACCCCAAAACACACCACCAGACGTGGACCTGCCCACCAGAAAAACATGATCCAGCCTCATCCACCAGAACAGAGGAACTAGTGCCCCACACCAGGAAGCCTACACAACCCACTGAACCAACCTTAGCCACTGCGGACAGACACCAGAAAAAACAGAAATTACGAGCCTGCAGACTGCAAAAAGGAGACCCCAAACACAGAAAGTTAACCAAAATGAGAAGACAGAGAAACACACACAGCAGATGAAGGAGCAAGGCAAAAACCCACCAGACCTACCAAATGAAGAGGAAATAGGCAGTCTCCCTGAAAAAGAATTCAGAATAATGATAGTAAAGATGATCCAAAATCTTGGAAATAGAATGGAGAAAATACAAGAAACATTTAACAAGGATCTAGAAGCACTAAAAAGCAATCAAACAGTGATGAACAACAAAATAAAAGAAATTCAAAATTCTCTAGAAGGGATCAATAGCAGAATAACTGAGGCAGAAGAGCGGATAAGCGACCTGGAAGATAAAATAGTGGAAACAACTACTGCAGACCAGAATAAAGAAAAAGAGTGAAAAGAATTGGGGACAGTCTCAGAGACCTCTGGGACAACATTAAATGCCGCAATATACGAATTATAGGGGACCCAGAAGAAGAAGAGAAAAAGAAAGGGACTGAGAAAAGATTTGAAGAGATTATAGTTGAAAACTTCCCGAATATGGGAAAGGAAATAGTTAATCAAGTCCAGGAAGCACAGAGAGTCCCAAACAGGATAAATCCAAGGAGGAACAGACCAAGACACATATTAATCAAACTATCAAAAATTAAATACAAAGAAAAAATATTAAAAGCAGCAAGGGAAAAACAACAAATAACATACAAGGGAATCCCGATAAGGTTAACAGGTGATCTTTCAGCAGAAACTCTGCAAGCCAGAAAGGAGTCATAGGACATACTTAAAGTGATGAAGGAGAAAAACCTACAACCAAGATTACCCTACCCAGCAAGGATCTCATTCACAGTCGACGGAGAAATTAAAACATTTACAGACAAGCAAAAGCTAAGAGAATTCAGCACCACCAAACCAGCTTTACAACAAATGCTAAAGGAACTTCTCTGGGAAGGAAACACAAGACAAGGAAAAGACCTACAATAACAAACCCAAAACAATTAAGAAAATGGTAATAGGAACATACATATCGATAATTATCTTAGATGTTAATGGATTAAATGCTCCAACCAAAAGAAACAGGCTGGCTGAATGGATACAAAAACAAGACGGGTATATATGCTGCATACAAGAGACCTATTTCAGACCTAGGGACACAAACAGACTGAAAGTGAGGGGATGGAAAAACATATTCCATGCAAATGGCAATCAAAAGAAAGCTGGAGTAGCAATTCTCATATTAGACAAAATAGACTTTAAAATAAAGACTATTACAAGAGACAAAGAAGGACACTACATAATGACCAGGGGATCAATCCAAGAAGAAGATATAACAACTGTAAATATTTATGCACCCAACATACGGCAAACATAAGGCAAAAACTAACAGCCAAAAAAGGGAAAATTGAAACTAACACAATCATAGTAGGTAACATTAACACTCCACTTTCACCAATGGACAGATCACCTAAAATGAAAATAAATAAACACAAGCTTTAAATGATACATTAAACAAGATGGACTTAACTGATATTCATACGACATTCCATCCAAAAACAACAGAATACACATTCTTCTCAAGAACTCATGGAGCATTCTCCAGGATAGACCTTATCTTGGGTCACAAATCAAGCCGTGGGAAATTTAAGAAAATTGAAATCGTATCAAGTATCTTTTCCAATCACAATGCTATGAGACTAGATATCAATTAAAGGAAAAAATCTGCAAAAATTACATGCACATGGAGGCTAAACAATACAGTACTTAATAACCAAGAGATCACTGAAGAAATCAAAGAGGAAATCAAAAAATACCTAGAAACAAATGACAATAAAAACATGATGACCCAAAACCTATGGAATACAGCAAAAGCAGTTCGAAGAGGGAACTTTATAGCAATACAATCCTACCTTAGGAAACAAGAAACATCTCAAACAAACAACCTAACCTTATACCTAAAGCAAGTAGAGAAAGAAGAACAAAAAGCCCCAAAGTTAGTAGAAGGAAAGAAATCATAAAGATCGGATCAGAAATAATTGAAAAAAAATGAAGGAAACGATAGCAAAGATCAATAAAACTAAAAGCTGGTTCTTTCAGAAGATAAACAAAATTGATAGACCATTAGCCAGACACATTAAGAAAAAAAAGGGAGAAGACTCAAATCAATAGAATTAGAAATGAAAAAGGGGAAGTAACAACTGACACTGCAGAAATACCAAGGATCATGAGAGATTACTACAAGCAACTCTATGCCAATCAAATGGACAACCTGGAAGAAATGGACAAATTCTTAGAAATGCACAAGCTTCCAAGACTGAACCAGGAAGAAACACAAAATATGAACAAACCAATCACAAGCACTGAAATTGAAACTGTGAATAAAAATCTTCCAAAACACAAAAGCTCAGGACCAGATGGCTTCACAGGCAAATTCTATTAAACATTTAGAGAAGAGCTAACACCTATCCTTCTCAAACTCTTTCAAAATATAGCAGAGGGAGGATCACTCCCAAACTCATTCTATGAGGCCACCATCACCCTGATATCAAAACCAGGCAAAGATGCCACAAAGAAAGAAAACTACAGGCCAATATCACTAATGAACATAGATGCAAAAATCCTCAATAAAATACTAGCAAACAGAATCCAACAGCACATTAAAAGGATCATACACCATGATCAAGTGGGGTTTATCCCAGGAATGCAAGGATTCTTCAATACACGCAAATCAATCAATGTGATACAGCATATTAACAACTGAAGGAGAAAAACCATATGATCATCTCAATAGATGCAGAAAAATCTTTGGACAAAATTCAACACCCATTTATGATAAAAAAAAAAACCCTCCAGAAAGTAGGCATAGAGGGAATTTTCCTCAACATAATAAAGGCCATATATGACAAACCCACAGCCAACATCGTCCTCAATGGTGAAAAACTGAAACCATTTCCACTAAGATCAGGAACAAGACAAGGTTGCCCACTCTGACCACTCTTATTCAACATAGTTTTTGAAGTTTTAGCCACAGCAATCAGAGAAGAAAAGGAAATAAAAGGAATCCAAATCGGAAAAGAAGAAGTAAAGCTGTCTCTGTTTGCAGATGACATGATACTATACATAGAGAAACCTAAAGATGCTACCAGAAAACCACTAGAGTTACTCAATGTATTTGGTAATGTAGCAGGATACAAAATTAATGCACAGATATCTCTTGTGTTCCTATAGACTAACGATGAAAAATCTGAAAGTGAAATCAAGAAAACACTCCCATTTACCACTGTAACAAATAGAATATAATATCTAGGAATAAACCTACCTAAGGAGACAAAAGACCTGTATGCAGAAAATTATAAGACACTGATGAAAGATAGTAAAGATGATACAAATAGATGGAGAGATACACCATGTTCTTGGATTGGAAGAATGAACACTGTGAAAATGACGATACTACTCAAAGCAATCTATAGATTCAATGCAATCCCTATCAAACTACCACTGGCATTTTTCACAGAACTAGAACAAAAAATTTTACAATTTGTATGGAAACACCAAAGACTCTGAATAGCCAAAGCAATCTTGAGAAAGAAAAATGGAGCTGGAGGAATCAGGCTCCCTGACTTCAGACTATACTACAAAGCTACAGGAATCAAGACAGTATGGTACTGGCACAAAAACAGAAAGATAGATAAATGGAACAGGATAGAAAGCCCAGAGATAAATCCACGGACATATGGTCACCTTATCTTTGATAAAGGAGGCAAGAATATACAGTGGCGAATATACAGCCTCTTCAATAAGTGGTGCTGGGAAAACTGGACAGCTACATGTAAAATAATGAAATTAGAACACTCCCTAACACCATACACAAAAATAAACCCAAAATGAATTAAAGAGCTAATTGTAAGGCTAGACACCATCAAACTCTTAGAGGAAACCACAGGCAGAACACTCTATAACATAAATCACAGCAAGATCCTTTTTGACCCACCTCATAGAGAAATAGAAATAAAAACAAAAATAAACAAATGGGACCTAATGAAACTTAAAAGCTTCTGCACAGCAAAGGAAACAAGATGAAAAGACAACCCTCAGAATGGGAGAAAATATTTGCAAATGAAGCAACTGACAAAGGATTAATCTCCAAAATTTACAAGCAGCTCATGCAGCTCAATATCAAGAAAACAAACAACCCAATCCAAAAATGGGTAGAAGAACTAAATAGACATTTCTTCTAAGAAGATATACAGACTGCCAACAAATACATGAAAGAATGCTCAACATCATTAATCACTATAGAAATGCAAATCAAAACTACAATGAGATATAATCTCACAGCTGTCAGAATGGCCACCATCAAAAAATCTACAAACAATAAATGATGGAGAGGGTGTGGAGAAAGGGAAACCCTCTTGCACTGTTGGTGGGAATGTAAATTGATACAGTCACTATGGAGAACAGTATGGAGCTTCCTCAAATAACTAAAAATAGAACTACCGTACGACCCAGAAATCCCACTAATCTGCATAGACCCTGTGAAAACCATAATTCAAAAAGAGTCATGTACCAAAATGTTCATTGCAGCTCTATTTATAATAGCCTGGACATGGAAGCAATCTAAGTGTCCATCAACAGATGAATGGATAAAGATGATGTGGCCATATATACAATGGAATATTACTCAGCCATAAGAAGAAACGAAATTGAGTTATTTGTAGTGAGGTGGATGGACCTAGAGTCTGTCATTCAGAGTGAAGTAAGTCAGAAAGAGAAGAACAAATACCGTATGCTATCACATATATATGGAATCACAAAAAATGATCCTGAAGGACCTAGGGGCAGGACAGGAATAAAGACGCACACGTAGAGAATGGACCTGAGGAAACGGGGAGGGGGAAGGGTAAGCTGAGACAAAGTGAGAGAGTGGCATGGACATATATACACTACCAAATATAAAATAGATAGCTAGTGGGAAGCAGCTGCGTAGCACAGGGAGATCAGCTCAGTGCTTTGTGACCTCCTAGAGGAGTGGGATAGGGAGGGTGGGGAGGGAGGGAGACGCAAGAGAGAAGAGATATGGGAACATATGTATATGTATAACTGATTCACTTTGTTATAAAGCAGAAACTACCACACCATTGTAAAGCAATTATACTCTAATAAAGATGTTTAAAAAAAGATGAATAATATGCACAGAATGAGAACATATAATTTCCATAGCCTAGAACTAATTATGTGGCCCCACATAACTGCAAGAGGTCAGAGAAATACATGTATATTTGTAAGCAGTAAGTACATCTGAACCAAGGTCTGATCTGAAACAGAGGAAGATTATTACAAGCAGAGCAAAACTGATGAAAACCTTAAAGCTATAATCAAACAGGCAAAGTCAGAAACTCAAGCAGCAGGTCTAGAGAGCACTGGGGCTAAAACCACCCTATTAAAAAGAAAGTGGCAGGGGATAAGGAGAAAGATCCAATTTCAGTAGTTTCATAACAGGAGCTTGGAAAGGCTGTGCCATGGTGTAGAAAGAGTATGAATTCTAGACTTCCACAGACATTAGATTATATCACAGTTTATTCCTTACTTACTAGGATAACTTGGCAGGTTATATGACTTCCCTGATGCTTAACTTTCTTGTTTGGTATTATAGGCTGAATTTTGTCTCCCCAAAATTCATATGTTGAAGTCCAACTTTGAATACTTCAGAATGTGACTGCATTTGGAGATACGGTATCTCAAGAGGTAATGAAGTGAAAAGGAGGTGTGTACAGTGGGCCCTCATCCAATATGGCTGATGTCCTTATAAAAAGAGTAGATTAGGACATGGAGAGACACAGAGGGAAGACCATACGAAGACAGCAGTGGAAGAAAGCAATCTACAAGCCAAGGAGGGCAGCCTTAGACAGCAGTCCCCAAGCTTTTTGGCACCAGGGACCGGTTTCGTGGAAGACAATTTTTCCACGGACAGGGTGGTGGGATAGTTCAGGCGGTAATGCGAGCGATGGGGAGCAGCAGATGAAGCTTCACTCGCTCACCTGCTGCTCACCTCCTGCTGTGCGGCCCGGTTCCTAACAGGCCGAGGACCAGTATTTGTCCGCGGCCCGGGGGTTGGGGACCCCTGCCTTAGAAGAAACCAACCCTGCTGACAACTTGATCTCAGAATTCTACCCTCCAGAACCCTGAAGAAATAAATTTCTGTTGTCCAAATCTCCCTGTCCATGGTACTTTGCTGGCAGCCCTAGCAAACTAATACTAATACATGTGCCAAAGTATAATAACATCAATACTTGCCCAACATATATACTTTCCTGTGAAGCACTTTAATAAGTAGTAAAATGTTATCATACAGCTTATTGTTTTTGTTCTATGCTGTTTAAAAAAGAACGATTGCTTCTCAAAGATGGCATTGTTATTTATTATTGGATTCCCAGTGTTTCACACAAATCCTGGGCATATATGGGTGTTCTGAAATAGTCTGTGGGAGGAAGGAAGGAAGGAAGCAAAGAAGGCCAGCCCAGGGGAACTTATAATCAGGGATCCAGAGAAGAAGTAACAAAAGTTATAACCCAGCTGAAGAGACTGGGGAGAATACTTAAGACATCAGTAAGCATGACCATGGACACTTAGCCAATTTTTACTAATGCAAGTGTTCCTAATATGCTTGATGCTCAGGGCAGGAATCAGGATCCATGGAGAAGACAGCTTATCTTTTGATAATAGACGTGTGCAGTTCTGAGGATCTAGGCATGTATATACTAAAAACATCAAATGATACTGACTTTACCATCTAATGACACTGTGAAATACTCAAGAACCTCATCATGAAGTTTTACTGTGTTTCAAATGATGGCAGTACATTTAGGACCTTAGATGAGGGGTTTCAGTGTAAAGAGAACATCTTCATAGAGGACACCTCAGGTATAAAGAATGATTCAATGTGACAAACATTTAGTGAGCACATTCTCATACAAGGCACCAGCTCAGTTAGAGGGAATAGAAAGGTGACTAAGACCCAGTTCCTGGCCCCAAGAGCTTGTAAAACTCTGCTATTTTGGAAATGATTCCTATTTTTTCAGTCAAATAAGCAAAATATCAGCAAATACACACCTGTGTTTGTATAGTTACATAAAAATAAACAGCAGAACAGCCAGGCTGGAAAATAACAATTGCATCTCAAATAATCCCCCCGAAGCATAAAATAACTTATTTGCATTTTCAGAAAAGGAAATTGAAGTTAAAAAATGCACACAGGCGCTTAGTAAATGCATATTGAATGGAACAGAATTAATTCTTGTTACAGTCAACAGCAAATACCTGCAGGTCAGCTAGTAGAGGTAGGTCAAGAATATAGTTTGTGGTTTAAAAGAAAAAAAATAAAAAGCAAAAACTACAAAAGACTCTGTCCTGGATTGTCAAGGTGTCGAAGGTCAGGGCATGACCTAAGCACCTGTGATTGTCTCTCATGGAAGGGATTAAATATGTAATTCCAAACCTTCCCAAGAGAGCCTTCAAGATACTTGAAGATGTGCCTCTTTGGCATATTTGAAGTGCCTTATCTGTTACTGTTCCCCACTGTATCTTTCTATTGTGAGAATTTGTCTGTGTATTGGTGTGTGTTTGGCAGGAACAGGATAACATTTTGGAGTAGTAACCAACCCAATGAAGTTTATCACCCTGAAATTAATTTCATTCCTACCCTTACCCCTCATTCTACACTGCAAGGGAGCAGAATGTCTTCCAGATGATCTGAGAGCAGGTGTACATGGTATTTTGAGTCAGCGGTCCTAGAGAGGCCCTAAAGTCAGAATGAGGAGGGCATAGAGTGAACTGTGTAGATGGATGCAGGAAGGTGGGAGAAATAGTAGGGACATTTCAGCAGAGACGTAGATAATGATCCCAGCTTAGACTTGAGCTGAGATCACTGCTCCTGGAGTAGAGATGAATTAACAATAGTAGCTACTATGTATTAAAGTGCCTACAATGTGCCAGGTACTATGTAATATAACTTACAGAAGCCATCCACAATAGCCATATGTGTCTTCTAGGAATTCATGTTGTTATGCACATTTTCTATTGTCAAACTGAATCTCAGAATAAATTCCGAAACATCACAAAGCTACGCAGTACAAACAGTAGAATTTGTACCAAGGTCAGTGTGATTCTCGATCTGCTACAATACTCGGTGGCAAAAACAAAGACAAAACAACAGAGTAAAGCAGCCATTCTCAGCCTCAGTGTGACAACACATTATCACGTCACAATTGTTTATTTTTATTGTAGTTGATTTACAAGGTTATATTAAGTTTAGCTGTTAGTTTTAATATGCATCTCCAACAGCGACGTGCTGATAATTGTTTAAAATTTTTTTGATTTGTAGCATTTGCTTATTTTTGTGATGTAGATACCCCTCCCATGGTCAATTTTGGGCTCTTCGTGTGAAGGTGCTGAATCTGCCATTGGGAAGAAATGTTCACAGCCAGCTTTCCTGAGTTGTTTGGGCCAATTTCAGCACACAACCAACGGCACAGGTCATAGCTGCTGTGTTAAAATTTAAAGAATGGTTTCTATTTTTATATGGGCTAGAGTGGATTCAGGATTATCCCTAAAATATCAACACACTTAGGTACTTGCAATCAAATATATTTCTTTTATTAGGAAAGTGTACCATACATGTACGTGTCATCATCATGTGTGTTAGAGTAAAAAACAAAAGGCCAAGAACTGAATTTAATGCTGTACATCAGAAAAATCTAGCATTCTTATGTAGCAGTTTGTTGAAAACTGTTTTCACATGCTGATCAGTAATCTAGCCACATCTGAATCAGGTGAGGTTATTTTAAAATATAGATCCCTCTCCCATCCATAAGAAAAGGAAAATGGTCTGAAAGTGGGACCATGAAACTACAACACGGCAGCATGTTTCAAGTGTGCAGGATCCACACTGAATGCAAGGTTTGATCAAGCTATTGTCCCATTTTCAAGATTTATGTCATTCAACTATCAGTTAGTAACATGAATGGGAACGTGACTCCATAAGGGCTTAGTGTCCTCAACAGCCAATCACCTATTTAGAGGGACGATGGGCTTGTTACAAGATTTGGCTTAGCTTATATTCAGCATCCCTGCGAAGGTTTCTCAAGAAATGCCTCCAGGATCCTTTAAAGCCAAAAGGGGACTTCTGATTATCTAGAAAAATGATGGGAAGGGACTCCCACACTTATATCAAGACGATCAAGGATTGAACTAAGCTTATTAGAGTGCCCTCAAGTGGCGAAGCGGGGAATGTATCCACCAGTTACACACACACGCGGTATGTCAGTAGATGTTAATGTGTAAATAAAAATGGTCCATGAAAAATTAGATTTGGAGATGCTGGATTAAGTAGACAAAAATGAATTATTGAAAGACTTCTTAGAGCAATTTATTATTCAAATAACTTCTGAATCTCCAAAAACAGGATACAGTATGTGATGCTTCTGAAGCATAGTTCACCATGGAGTCTTTTGTGTGTGTGTGTGTGCGTGTGTGCATCTGAGATTAATGTTCAGTGGTTTGGGATATGCTGAAATGAGATCTCAAGATAGTTACTTTTAGTTATTATTAGGTTAAATGGAAAAATTAAGGGTCTAAGATAACCATGATGCTCTAACCTTCTAGCTGGGGAGAAAAATACTTCTTGATTCATGTACATATCTCCTTCCAGACAATATAGCAGTTTAAACTTTGACATTTTATTAGATGTTTTATATGTATTTTGATGATCTATGATAGAATTTACAATGTTTTTAAAGGGCCACTTAGTAAAACATTTTAGACTTTGCGGGCTACATATGGTCTCTGTCAAATAGTTTATCTATCTATCTATCTATCCATCCATCCATCATCTATCTATATACATACTTATTTTTATAGTACTTTCAAATTGTAAATAAACAAACAAACAAAAAACCAGCTCACTAACTATATAAAAATATGCTGCAGACCAAATTTGACCCACACGCCACAGTTTGCCAGCCCCTGATCTATGGTGACAATTTCAAAGCTCATTGAACGATTCAACATCAAACTGAAGGACAGACAAGCTTTCAATGTTCTCAAAAGAGGCTTTCCACTCCTCCTCATCCGAGCTCTCCTGATATGAGTGTTAAGGTCTCTAAGATCAGACCTATTCTTTCTGTGCTTCTGAGAGTACACAGCCCCTCGTGACAGCCAAAACCAATAATCTGCCCTCTCCTGGTATTGACAGGTCTGTGTTGTCCCTTCCCAGATTGTTATGTGTGATCAGTAGAATGTGGTAAAAGTATGTGATATCTGAGGGTAAATTATAAAAGACATTGTGCCGCCTGCCTCACTTTCATTTTCCTTGTTGATCACTTGCTCTGTGGGAAGGCAACTGTCATATTGTGAAGACACTCAAGTGCCCTAGTAAGGAACACAGTAAGGAACTAAGGCCTCCTACCAAAAGGCCTGTGAGTTATGCATCTTGGAAGTGAATCCTCCAGCCTCAGTCAAGCCTATGGATGACTGCATCCCAGAGGACAGCTTGATGGCAACCTCATGAGACACCCTGTGCCAGAACTACTCAGCTAAGTGATGCCCAAATTCCTCACCCACAGAAACTATGAGGTAATAAATATGTGTTATATTTAAGTTGCTAACTTTTGGGATAGTTAGTTACACAGCAATAAATAATACCCTCCTTTAGCTAACCATTCTGACACAGCCAACATGATGTCAAGAATATTTTTTTCACTCACTTTCCCGCAGGCATTTTTATGTAGGGATACTTTGACAAGTCTGTTTTATTTAACTTTCTAAAAAGTACATGGATTACACAAATTCAAACTCTCCTATTTCCAGCTGTGATCTAAATGGTTAGAGACAGGTGAGATAAGGGATGGGCTGAAGCCTAGAATTGAAGTGAAGCTCAGGAATGAATTGAGAGTACAGTAAAACTTAGGGATGGGCCAAGGACGGGGTGCAGGTCAGATATCGGTTGAAAAAAAACAGGGTTAGGGTAAGTTTGCTTACATCCCTTAATAATTTTATTTTTTCATAATCAGTTGACAATTTTTTAATTTACAATATTGTGTTAGTTTCAGGTGTACCACATAGTGATTCAATACTTTATAGATTATACTCCATTTAAAGTTATTATGGACCTAGAGATTATCATAGTAAGTGAAGTAAGCCAGACAGAGACAAATATCATGATATCACTTATATATGGAATGTAAAGAAAGATGATACAAATGAACTTACAATAATTTTTAAATGACCATTATTTTTGTCTAGGCCCATCTTGATTCCTCCTGCTTTACTTTTTGAATAACCAAATTGTTATGCAGGTTGTATACAGGCAGGACAAAAGATTAACACATGTCAATTACAATTAACTGAATAATTTACTCTATACCCCTACCAACCCATCCCTTTCTACCCATAATTACTCATTTATACATTCATGAATGCTAATCAACTTCATGTATTTTATCAAGTGAAACAAATACAAGCTACTTGAGGGCAAGTGTCCTTAGTTCTCAATCTTTGTATCCTTCCCGGTGCTTAACATGGAACCAGATACATAGTATGAAGCTAAGCAGAACAAAGTCCACATAATATAGGACTGTGGGTTACAATGCATTGCTTCTACTTCCAATTCTAAGCTACTCTAGTAGCTTACAAGAGTCATTTTGATTATTTGAGTCTCAATGACCTCACTGGAAAATGGGGATAATAATACTTTCTCACAGGGATATTTTGAGGTTCAAATGGAATGATGAATGTGAAAGAGCTTTGGCAACTTGGAACCTATGGAAACGTTAGGTGTCATTAAAACAAAGCTCCATAAATAAGCACTGAGTTAATCTATTCAAATGCTTTAGGGACTCTGATATTTTCGTTTTCTAAAAATATGAGTCAAGTTTCTTTAAATGTATCAGTTAACAACTATGTTTCCCTATTAAAGGAAAGCCTGGTCTGCATTTTAAAGAAGAAATAAAACATGGAAATTATGATATAATCCATCCATATCAACATAAATATATAAGAAGGAAATGTCAACATTTTATGTATGTTTTGGTTTTGTTGCTTTTTAAAAATTTACTCTATAGGAATTAGTACATATTCCCACCTGTGATTAAAATGCATGACTTAAATTTAAAAATCTATTTCCGTCTCTTCAAGAATGTGATGTTAAATATGTTATCTCTCTCAGTCATATGGTGAGATGCCTGAGATGTTGCATTTTCTCTCATTACAATTCAGTTCTCTTGCTCTGAATTCCTCTTTGTTTCAATTTCTTAAACTATAAAATCAGGGCACGTTGCTTGGTAATGGATTTGCTATTCGTTATTTTCTGGCACAGTAGTAGCTTAACTAAATCATTCACAGTTCATCAGTCTTAAAGAGATCCCACTCCAGCACTGCCATAGGGTGTCAGGATGTTATTAATTTAGAAAATATACAGATTCTTATATGTGACCCAAGTGTTTCAAATCCAATGAGAGCAAGAGAGAGCTTTTTGATACTGAAAAGAAAATCTGATCTTGCAGAAAAATTTTGCCAGAAGCTCCATTCTCAGACTAGACAGACTAGCAATTCACACAATTGAACAGATTTTGGCATCAATGGATATAAAAAAAGAACGCTTTATGTTTTCAAATAGAGTTGAAGAGGTTACATGTTATCTGATTAAATGCAATAAACATTTCTTGTGTTCATTTAATGTACAGTCATTGTTCTATGTGCTCTGAGGGTGTAGAGATGATCTTTGCCCTTTAGGGGTTTATACATTAGAAGACATAGAGATAAATACTTTGTATTATATGAGATATGATGAAATAAATGTTAAATCCATGTATAAGTTTGTACTCTGGATGCAGAAAGACAAATGATTAATTGTGAATAGAGAGACCAGGGCACTGAACCTGTGCCTGAGGGAAGATGGAATCTAATAAGCAAAAACCAAGTGGGGCATATAGCCAACCAGACAGAGGGAACAGTCTAAACAGAAATGCTGAGGCAGAAAAGTGTTTAGGATCCATAGAGTTAAGTGCTTTGTTAAGGACTGAGTTCCATATTCAAGGAATGGTGAATTTGGAGAAACTGAAAAAGTGGTTTGGGGGTCCAATTGGGAATATCATGCTAAGAAGTTTGGAGTTTATTTTGAAGGAAATTGGGAGTCACTGACAAATTTTGAGAAACAGAATTTAAGATGTCACCTTTGCTTTATAAAGACAATTCTGAAAACAATATGAAGATTGGTCTAAGGAGATAAGAGACTGAAAACAGGGTTGCTAGTGATTCCAGAAGAAAGAAGTGTGTCTGAAGGAAGGTAGTGGCAATTTGAACAGAAAGTCAGGGGATAACTGGGACTGACGTGGAAGACATTGCAAAGGAAGGATCACCAGGATTTAACTGATTGGGTGGGTGGGAAAGTATGGATATGAAATAATTTAGAACGAATTTGAAGTGTCCACCATGGGTGACTAGGAGGTGTGATGTGCTGGTGATCTGGAAACTGAACAATCCAGTTACAGAATGGTGTTGTCAGAAATGTTTGCATACGCAAGAATCTACTTGTGGATTGAGAAAAAAAGATAGGCTGGAAACGATTACTGTTCCTTATAAAAAAGGAACAGAACACGATGCATCCAAAAATTATGTGTACATAAGTTAAAGATGGTGACTTCTAGTAAAACGACATTAGTTCACCTCCACGTGGAGAAATAAGGAAGTAGTCAGCATTTAGCAGATAAATCATGCCTTCCGCTTAGGTGAGCCAGGCTCACAGCTGGAATGGTGGCAGGCTTCCATGTGGTCTTTGAGACCCAGAAGAGTAGAAAAGAATCATCCTGGAGGGATGGCCAGTTAAAAGTCAGGAAAGATTTTAGAGACATGGAGACACCGCAAATGGAATGATTTCTCAGGTATTCAGCAAAATAACAAAAGATACAGTTAGCCTTGATTGAATATCTATTACGTGCCACAGACTGAGCTGGGTAGTTCACATCTATCATTGCATTTAATCCTTACAACAATCATATGAGGTGGTGATTGTTATTCCAAAATTTTAGATAAGAAGATGGAATGTGAATTTAAGACGTTTTCTCAGAGTCACAAATGTAATTATTGCAGATAGAAACTGAACACGTATCTGTTTCAATTCAAAGCTCACTTTCTGCTTTGACTCTAGGTTACTATTCAGGAAACTTCTGTATAAAACTGAAGAAGGAAAGTTGGGGAATTACAGATATTAGTCAGAAAATCTCTGGGAAGAGGTAGGCGGTGAGTGTGGAAGTAAGCAAGAAACGTGAATTGGCAGAAGTTTTTCCAGGTGGACATGTGTGAGGGGAAAAAAGCAAAAGGAAGGGAAAGGGGAACAGAAAACATCAGCCAAAGCACTGAACTAGGAATGACCACACAGTGAAGCATCAGAGACCTGGTCTTCAGGAACCCACTGCCATATTGAAAGATGCATAGCGCTTCTCATTTTTAGAATTGTGACCCAACTTCAGTCAGTGAACCTCTGGGAAACTCCACTGGGATATGGCATGGTCCTGTGGGTGATTTGTTTCTTCCAGTTCCAACTCTGCCTGTTTTTAATTAGCTGAATGCTCCTAGAAATCTGTGAAAGTGTAAACAGGTTGCAGCATAATATATGTGAAAGCAACTTCCAGCTGTGAAAAGCTTACCCACTGGGCAACGAGTTTTCAGGTTGTTGCTAAGTACAGTGCAGTTCCAGTTCTGAAGCCTTGCTGGAAGTTTGCCGCTGCAGATGTGTGTGTCAGCAAACAACTGCTGCATCTCCCAGCAGTAAGCTACCTGAATCACAATGCCCCTTGGAAGCAGCACTGTCCTGGGACTGAGCTTCATGGGGATCTGATTGTAGTCTAAGATTGTCATTTCATATCCCTATTGTATCCTTTGATGTCATGCCTTAATGAGTTAATTCAGGACCAAAATTATGGGAAAAAACTGTTACTAAAAGCAACGAGTTCCCACCAATATGTTTGATCCAATCTCTATACTTTATATAAAGGAAACAGAGACTATGACATTCATTCATTCATTAAAACTTTTAAATCTCTCTCCATTTCAAAAACTGTGGTAATCACTGAGAGCAGGATATAAAAATTAATAAGATAGTCTATGCTTATCATCAATTACAGTGTAGAAAGAAAGATAGTATATCTCGATATAATAGTATAATGCCTTGCTTCTCAAAAGAGTGCCTGCAGACATATTCTCAGGGTTCAGAGGTGAATCTATCAGATTGTGAGTGTGCAGATGTGTAATTCTTCAGAAACTTAATAAGTAATACAAGCCTATTTGGATATCTGGAAGTCTACTTTATTATAACATATGTTATATATTATATATGTTATGTTATGATATGTTGGACTATAACATGTTATAATATTATAACTTGAAATTTCACAGCCCAGAATTGTGTTTTTGTTTTAAAGGAGGTAAGTGCCAGGTTTGTGTTTATGTTTTTAATCAGATTGGTGCCAATTAGTACCCTTTTTGTTGTCTAGTAGAAATGAAAGGACAGTTTTATGGTACATATAATGAATTCAGGCCCTGCAAAGGCCAAATCATAGCATGATGTGATGTGCAAACAGAAGTGTGATAAGAGAAAAGTCAAGGGAGAATTCAGTCATTACAAAACTCAAACAATTTGACAAGGTACTTTATATAACTGTAGATTAGTTCTGAGATGTACTTTGATTTCCATACACTAACACCATTACATTAAATTATTTGAACTGTGTATTTATGTGCTTAAATTGTATTTTTTGGTAATAGCATATACATGATTTTAGGTTTGGAAATATTTGAGTAGCATGATAAAAATCATTTGTTACATAACAATTTTTCCTTTAAAAATGGTCCATATATTACCTAACTATTGGAAATCATTGTTATCCTATTATCTATCCTGCCTGCCTCCACCCCCCAGTGCGCTGATAAAGATCACATGATGTTGATCTCCTAATATCCCAGTTTTATGGCCTCTCACTAGTCCTCATCTTTTTCGAGTTTTTGGAGGTATTTGATACTGTTTTATATTTCCTACTCCTTGAAACTCCTTTTTCTTCTGACTACTGAAAAATTACTCTTGTCTTTTCTTCTGCCTCTCTGGCCATTCTTTCTTATTCTCCTTCTGGAATTATTATTCTCATCAGTCTAATAGGTATTGACATGTCTAAGAGATTTTCCATAGTTTCTTTTTATTTTTATCACCTTTTACACTTGACATGGGTAAATGCTCCTAATGTTTCAATTACTATCTATAGGATAATGACAAAATCTAAATAATGTAGCCAAATCTCTCTCTGAAGCACCACATCTATAACTACAACTGTCTACTGGGAATCTTCACCTAGATGGTCCATAGCCTTCACAAATTCAAGATGTATAAAACTGAACTCATCAGCTACATACACACAAACTCGCAACCACTCCTCAACTCCTTCTGCAAAATGGCAGCCATTTTGCATTCCTTATCTATTTTTACCATGTATCCAAGTCAGAAATCTGCAAGTATACTTAAGAAGTTACACTTAGTCAGATGCAAGCAGACAGCAAGTTCTTTCTTTACATTTTCTATTTCAAGTTTACACATATAACTTGTTTTAATACCTGCAGATAAAATAGTTGGGCAGCTCCAATTGGTTTTTCACTGACTTTCAAATTCTTGTAAGAACAGAATTAATTTATGGTTTTGTTTATTTTGCTCACTGCTATTTCCCAGATGAGTTTTCTCTCGTCTTTTGGCTGTCTAGTGGTTCACTCTTTTTCTGGGATCACCTAGTTCTCCAATAGTCCTTTGGGGCAGAGTCCCTACCCAAAGGGCTTAGTCTGCCTGTTTTCCTGTGAACTCCCCATCTGGCCCACAGGAAAAAAAATTCCATGTTTTTCACCATAAACTCTAGAAGTACAAGCCATGCACTATGCAGCCCTGTGTCTACATTCTGCAGAAATGCGGATGAACTTAAACCATAGCTTTTTTACTTCCAACTTTTAAGATGTGAGTCAGATAACAAACCCTGAATCCCTTAAAACTCCAGGGAATGCATGTCAAATTATTCTTGAAGCACCCCTCACTTGATTTGAGGTAGGTGGAAGCTTGCTCCTCTCTTCACCCATGGGAAGCAAAACATATCCACAACTCTGTCCAAATAAATCTGAATCCCTGGCCTCTTCAACCTTCCATGAATTCTTAGCCTTTTCTTAAGAATATGGTTGGTGGGTTACTGCTGGCAGAAACAGTTTGTGGCTATCCCTTGACAAGTGCTGTTAAAATGACTAGTGTCTATCTTTAAAATATTGCTTTTATTCTTATTTGACAACTATTGCTTTCTCCTCAAGGTTTGATGACCCTTCTGAAATTCATTGACATTAGGATAATTCAAATATGACTTCTTGTAATGCAATCTTGGCATTCCCTTTCCCTTATCCCTGAAAGCAATATCTCATCTTTTATGCCCAATTAGTCCCCTATTCCGTCATTGCTAACTTTTAATATCTAACATTCATTCATTCTCATATCCTCTCTTTCTCACACTATTTCCATATTCTAACTTACTTATCTCCACTGATACCATCTTCCTTCTATATACTAATTGCAAACTACCATCCACATATCAAATAGGATGGTGTCTTCAAAATGCTAGTTTGGTCATATCAAATAACTCTCAGCTTCTTACATGCTATACTCAGAATTCCTTGAAATAGTATATGAAGCCTTTTATGATTTAACCTATGCTTCCACCTTATGCCTTCTCTCTTATCCTAAATTTTACGAAGGTTCCACCCCAAAATCTGATATGTCAACCATACTGAAACACCTGCACTTCCTGGAATTATCTGTTTGAAACCGCCTTGATTTTACCTATACAATTTCCTTTTTCTAGAATGTCCCTCCCACCCATACCATCCCACTTAATCTACAATCTGGTTGAAAAACTTGCATTCATCTTTCACAACTCAACTCAATGATGACCTACTCTACAAAGCCTTTCCTGATCTTTCCAGAGGCTTATGAATTTATCTATTATTATTAGAGGCCCCCCATGTTATTATGGAAGGGCTGTCGCTACCATAAGTTGTCCTGAACAGTCTCCAGTCACATACCTGATTTAATCTATGTTGACTCCTATTCTCAATCTAAACATGGGTCGAGATGTCAAATATCATGGATGTTTGAATTAGGAAATTTGGAGGAATATTTATCTTGTTTTGCTTGGCATGGTACCCAGAAGCGTTTTTTCCAATATGTTGGCAAATTCGTAGAGTAAAAATTGCTTTAGTTTCTTCCTTATAACATCCTACTAGAATATAGCAGAGCTCTCTGTCCTAATTTGCTCAGTCCCCTTACTCATTGCTTATCTCCCACCTCCAGAATAACATGGATCTTCAGTTATTTTATAGGTTCTATTACTAAAACAACAACTCCAAATCTACATATATTTATCTCTGTTAACCCATATTGATTACTAATTCCACTTATTTTTTTTTAACAATTATCATCAGCAAATTCAAAGATATAAGATACCTAAATGAAATGGATGAAGCAGATATGGAGCCTATATGAACCAACTGCACTATGACAGAAAGCAGACTGTGAGGTCCTCTCTAGGTTCTGTTACAATTACCTGGCACAGCCTAATGGTGCTCTGAAAACAAAAACAAATAAATACTTTATCAACACATCACTATCTTCTATAGCTAAATTGTAGCACTACTAACAAATGTGACATAATCTTGGAAAATGTTAGAAGACTAAGAAGGAGTCAGTAGTTACTGCTCAACAGTGCAAGTAGATAAGGTGTGTCATGGTTACATTTTTGTGGCAGGAGTGCTTTGGGTAAGATTAAAAATTTATGGTTATATTCTGTTAGAATTACTTGTAATTTGTTATGAAGAGCATTATCTTGTTAATGGAGCAATTTTTTTTTTCCCGGTATGCGGGCCTCTCACTGCCGTGGCCTCTCCCATTGCGGAGCCCAGGCTCCGGACGCGCAGGCTCAGCGGCCATGGCTCACAGGCCCAGCTGCTCCGCTGCATGTGGGATCTTCCCGGACCAGGGCACGAACCCGTGTGCCCTGCATCGGCAGGCAGACTCTCAACCACTGCGCCACCAGACAAGCCCTTAATTTTTGAATAGATAATACATTCCCATATTCATTTATTCAGGCTGCTATAACAAAATACCATAGATTGGATGGCTTAAGTAATAGACATTTATTTTTCAGTTTTGGATGCTGAGAAGTCCAAGATCAATGTGCCAACCAATTTGATCCCTGGTGAGGACCCTCTTTTGGGCTTGTAGATGGCTTCCTTCTTGCTGTCTCCTCACATGACACAGAGAGAGCAATCTCTCTCTCTGTTTCTTCTTATAAAGCTATTAATCTCATCATGAGGGCCCCACCCTCATGACCTCATCTAACCCAAATTACCCCCTAAAGGCCCCATTTCCAAATACCATCATGTTGGGAATTAGGGCTTCGACACACAAATTTGGGGGTACATTATTCAGTCCATAGCAATCCCTATGGTTCAAAATTTTAAAAGGATAAAGGGCTATACAATAAGATGCTTTTCTATTTCCCAGTTATTTACATTGTCTCTTATACAAGCACTATTATTTCCTTATATATTGTGTAGAGATATTTTACCCATATACAAGCACATATGTGCTTGTATAATAATATAACATATATGTGCTTGTATAATAATATAACATATTATTTATGTTTTATATACAACATATATACATGTTGTATTCCAACATGTATATATGTTCCCATTTATACAGAATGCTAACATACTATATACACTATAGTTCACTTTCCTTTTTTCAGTTAACAATGTATCTTGGCAACCACTTTATATTGGAATACAAAGAACTACCTCATTTTTTTATATAGCGTCATAAAATTCCATTGTTGGTTGTACTACAATTTATTCATCCAGTCCAACTGATTGATTGATTGATTGGTGTTTTGTTTCAAATGTGTTGCTATTAGAAACAATGCTTCATTAAACAAACTTATTCAAATTATATTTACATATGTGGGAGTATATCTGTAGTATAAATTTCTGAAAGGGAAATTGATAGGTAAAAGGATATATATTCATAATTTTAACTGAAATTCTAAAAGTACCTTTCACAAAGGTTGTGCTACTTTACATTCCTTGAAAACATAGTATATTTTAAAAATTTTGAATATTTGCTGATCCAGTGAGAGAAAAAATAGGCTTTTAATGTAGTTAAATATAGCTTGATGCAGTTTAAAATTTCATATAAGTACATTATTTTTTGTTTAAGATCTATTTTTATTTCCTTTACTGTTAATTGTCTATTCATATTATTTACCCAATCTGATGTACTGATGTTCTTTCCTTTATAAAATAATCACATTTCTTTTTCTTAGTTTGACATTTATCTTTTGGGTTTGTTTACGATGGATTTTGACACCTATTTCTTATTAGTAATATATATTTAAATATATAAATTATTTATTTGATGGCCTATGAGTTTATATGGACATTAGGAATGACCTTTGTCCCCATGGGGTGCACATATTTCCGGCTGCAAAACACAATGACCCTGAGAAGTGTTAAACCTCATCATTACTAAAGAGGATATGAAGGACCTGAAAGGTTAAGTCAGGGGTCCCCAACCCGCGGGCCACAGACAGGTACCGGTCCGTGGCCTGTTAGGAACCGGGCCGCACAGCAGGAGGTGAGCGGCGGGCGAGCGAGTGAAGCTTCATCTGCTGCTCCCCATCGCTCGCGTTACCGCCTGAACCATCCCCACCCCCGACCCCACCCGCAACCCCGGTCCGTGGAAAAATTGTCTTCCGCGATGACGGTCCCTGGTGCCAAAAAATTTGGGGACCGCTGGGTTAAGTAGTGTGCCCAAGGTCACAGAGTGGAGAAATGTCTGAATCGGGCCTGTATGACTAAAGGTCTGCTTCTTTCCTCGCTCATATATTTATCTGATGTTTTGGCCTATAAACTCCTGAATGACAAGGACAAGGGCACTATTTTATATTCTATATGCAATATAATGTAATACTTCATACAATACCATATATATTATATGAATGAATAAAAGTGTATTAGTAATTTAAGAAGTTGACTGTTTTTTCTTTTTATTCCCTTATGCTTTGCAAATTATGGAAATATTTGTAAGGACTTTTTAAGCTCCACAGATATGGGTTAAAATGCAAAACAGAGTCACGAAAAAGATTGTGGGTTTTGACTATTAGATTAAGTACCTATGAGTATTAGAATTCAATACCCACCACGGCCACCCCCTCCCACAGGCTCCCTGAGACCAACAGATGTATGAGGTTCAATGGCAAAGGACAGTCAACTACCAGTGCAATGTGAGCCTGGCTTATATCTAAACACAGATTCAGGGAATGTGGACACATGGTTTAGGTCCAAACTCAAATCCTAGGATCTTACCAAACTCTAGCACTGCCAAGAAAGCATAAGACAGCCAGGGTGTTCCAATAGAAAAGAAGGCTCTAGTTCACTGTACCACTTTAGACATAAGGAAAGATGATTTAGAAGAGAACAGGGGAAATATGTGTATCACCTTTTAACACAGCATCCCCACTAACTGGTAAAGAGTCCAATTCTTGGCCGCTGAATCTAACTGAAGATCTGTATTCATTAAAGAAGGAATTTGGAAATGAGAGAGAGGTACTGAACTTTCTCCATCGCCTACTGCTAACTCTCATTTGGAATATTGGAGTTAAAATAAATATTCATTCTATATTTAGGCAGGCAGCCTAGTATAAAATAGTACTTCTCAAAATGTTTTCTTAGGAATAAAGAGTTCTCTTGTCAGTTAAATTTGGGAAACCCTGCGCTGTATGGTTTCTTTACTGAAAGTCTTATTTGGGGTGCTTAAAATACTGTGAGCATCAGGAATCTTAAATAAAGGTCATGATATGCAACCTTTTCAAAATCTATTTGGCCAGAAAACATTTTTTTCCCCATTGAAACACCCATTTTACCGAATACATTGTAGGGATGCCAATACAGAAGAAAAGATTATGGAATTTGGCATTGGAGAAACGTCATTTCACTTCATGCTACAGCACTTACTAGCTGCATTAACATGATCCGATCATGTAATACATCAGAGTTTCTGTTTTCTCATATGTGATGAAAGGATAATAATCCCAACCATGCAGATTCATGAGGGTCTTATGAGTTGATAGATATAAATTGTCTATAGGATTGTGCTTCGTTTCAGAAGTTGCTCAACAAGTGGTATTTCCTTCCCCTCTATTATTTTCATATGCCCTTGCTTTGGCAAGTGTTTGTAAGTACCAAGTCATTGAAAAATTTAGTCGATTAACTGAAAACAATCAGTCAAATATATAACAAGGTAATGGAGAAAGCTAACTCTTCAGATGATGGAATACTCAGTTGTGTGTAATGCTGTGGTATTGCATGCACCCCTTTCTCAGTTATTACTACTGGTTTGGGAGAGCTTTCAAAGGTTGAAACTCAGTATCTGTGAGTTGTTTCTGTTCTATTATATACATTCATTTGTTGTGTTTTTTAGATCCCACATATAAGTGATAACAAACTATTTGTCTTTCTCTGTCTGACTTATTTCACTCAGCAGTATACTCTCTAGGTCCAGCCACATTGTTGCTAATGGCAGAATTCCATTCTTTTTATCACTGAGTAACATTCTATTGTGTATATATACCACATCTTTATCCATTTATCTGTTGATGGACACTTAGGTTGCTTCCATATCTTGGCTACTGTAAACAGTGCTGCTATGAACATTGGGGTGCATGTATCTTTTCGAATTAGCAGACTCACAGATATAGAGAACAAACTAGTGGTTACCAGTGGGGAGAAGGAAGGAAGTAGGCGCAAAATAGAGGTATGGGATTAAGAGGTACAAACTACTATGTATAAAATAAGTAAGCAGTAAGGATATATTGTACAGCACAGGGAAATACAGCCATTATTTTGTAAAACTTAAAATGAAATATAATCTGCAAAAATACTGGATCACTACGTTGTACACCTGGAACTAATATAATATAGTAAGCCAACTGTACTTCAATTAAAAAAACGTTGAAACTCAGAAAAGTGGCATGTAACTCAGTGAAAAAGTTGACGTTTATTTTTACTCTGCCAATGCGTATGGGTATATTAGGGAGTGTCTCCTCTGATTTATGCAAAATAAGTTTTGAGGGCTTCCCTGGTGGCGCAGTGGTTGAGGGTCCGCCTGCTGATGCAGGGGACGCGGGTTCGTGCCCCGGTCTGGGAGGATCCCACATGCCACGGAGCGGCTAGGCCCGTCGGCCATGGCCGCTGAGCCTGTGCCTCTGGAGCCTGTGCTCCATGGCAGGAGAGGCCACAACAGTGAGGGGCCCACATACTGCAAAAATAAAAATAAAAAAAAAGTTTTGAGCTGCTATATTATATCCTGGAAGCAGACACCAACCATTTACTGTTGTTTACAAGAAAGTATTACTTCAAAGAAAGTCAGAGCTGGACCAGTTTGGGGTTTGCGTTAAGTAAGTAGTTCAGGTCAAGTGTTAGAAGCAAAGAAATCATATCCGATCTAAGTAGGACCCTCCATTTTGGAGGAAGTTTAGGTTTGTAAAGAGTTTTTCCTCCAGCCAACTTTTCTGTCCAAAAGATTCAGCAGTACTTTCTTTCATCAAACAATGAAAGGCCAATATTGTAGTAAAGAATTTTGAAGCCTTTTGTCCCTCCATCCTGAGTGAAAGATCTAGCAATTTTAAAGCTGAAGCTCAGGACTGGCCATATTTAGGGGACACTTTTGGGTTGCAATGCCTGGGGTTTAGGATATAAGTTGATGTTTCTCAAGGTATGGTCCCTGGACCAGCAGCATCAGCCACACCCCTTGGACTTGTTAGAAATGCATATTCTTTTGACTTTCTCCAGACCTATTACATCGGGAAATCTGGAGCTGGGGATGGTAAGCAGAATTTTGTGTTTTAACAGGCCTTCTAATTCTGATACATGCTAAAATTGGAGAACCACTGATTTAAATATTGCACACATGTGTGTGTACAAAAGATGCTCCTAAAGAATAAGGTTCTTGGAGTGACATCAGCAAGATGGTGGAACAGGAGATCCCCATTCATATCCTCCACAGCAACAATAATTCGGCAGCCATCCACAGACAAAAGTGTCTTTGGGGGAGCTTCAGGAACCAGGTAGAGGGTTATAAAACACCAGTGGAGCCCAAAACTGAGCAGGGCCATTTTGAGAAGGCAGGCCCACACCAGGTAGCAGGCTCACCTACCGTGGTCCCAGCTACAGGTACAGAAGCAGCCCTGTCTCACCCTGGACTTGGCTACAGCCGCGTTTGGCCTTGCTCCTGCTATCGGCACCATCCACCAGGGAACCTGGAAGGAGTCACACCTGACTATGCCTCCCGTAACAGGCCTGTCAACTTTGATTTGACTGTGGATATTGAAGCAGCCCTGTATCTCAGTTCCAACCCCCTTCCAGCCACGGCTCAAGAGCAGTCCTCTCAGTCCAAGGACCCACCAGGAGAAACACTATCTGTGCACCCAGATGCGGGCCTGCCAAACTTGGTCCAACTGCAGATCTTGAAGTATCCCTGTAACTCAGCTCCAGCCCCTCCCAGCTGTGGTCTGGGAAATGGCTTGTCCACACAGGGACTCAGTATCCTTGTCCTTGGAGGCAGGCCCACAACCTCAATCCAACTGAGGATCCTGAAACGGCACTGTAACTCGGCTACAGTCCCTCTCAGCTGTAGTCCAGGAGCAGCCCTAATCACCCAGGGACGTACCCAGTGTCCCAGCAGGAGCTCTACCAAGGGACCTGGAAGGAGTCAAACACATCTGCATACTTGGTAACAGGCCTGCCATGTGCAGACCCAACTGCAGACCCTGAAGTGCCTTTGTCCCAGTGCCAGCCCTACTGACCAACATCCTGGAGGTAGTCCTATTCACCCAGGGACCAGACAGGGTCCATAGCCACCCAAGCCCCTGGTAACAAGCCTGACAAATACAGACCCCATTGTATATCCAGCAGTATCCACATTACCCAGGCCAGACCCTGCTCGACTGTGATCCCGTAGGCTATCCCATCAGTCCAGGAACCTGGCATGAGAGGTCTCTACTTGCTGAAATCAGTATGTAAAGACTGAGAAAGGTGTTTACCCGTCAAATGCTCAGACCCCAATGCAAGGCTACACAGATCACAAACAGGCAAACGTGATACCACCAAAGGAAACTAATAAAGCCCCAGCAACCAACCTGAAAAACTAGAGATCTATGAAATGCCTACAAAGAATTCAAAATAATCATCTCAAAGGACCTCAACGAGATGCAAGAGGACACATTATTCTGCCACAGGAAAGAAGGAAATACTGTCATCTGCAACTTGTATGAACAGGGAGAATATCACGCTAAGTGAAATAAGCCGAACTCAGAAAAAGAAATTTGCATGATCTCACTTATTTGTGGAATCTACAACAGTCAAACTCACAGAAGCAGAGTACAATGGTGATCACCAGGGGCTAGGTGGTGGGGGAAATGGGGAAATGGTGGTCACAGGATATAAACTTTCAGTTACAAGATTAGTAAGTTCTGGGGATCTAATGTACAGCATAGTGTCTAAAGTTAATAATACTGTATTATGTATTTAAATTTGCTAAATTAGTAGATATTAAGTTTTCTCACCACAGGCTAAAAAATGGTAATGATGTGAAGTAATGGATGTGTTAATTACCTTGACTGTGATAAGCATTTCACAATGTATACGTATATCACATCATCATTTTGTATACCTTAAGTATATACAAGTTTTATTTGCCAAATATTCCCCAACAAAACTGGAAAAAAATTCCTGCACAAATAACTCTCTATTCATAGTAGGGCTGACATATCTGTGTAACCAGTTATAGGTCAGGGCAGAGTTGAACAAATTCTAAAATGTCATTGTATACACAGGCTAGGGAATTCTCCTTAAAGGAAGTAGTATTAGAGCTAACACTCTAGTATGACTTTCTGTGATGATGGAAAAGTTTCATGTCTGTGTTGTCCAATATGGCAGCCACATCCTGATGTGGCCATTGAGAACCTGAAATGAAGCTGGTGAGATAGAGGAAAATTTTTTTAAATTTAAATAGCCATATGTTTCTAGTGGCTACCATATTGGAGAGCCCAGTTTTAGGAATTATAATAATGATATCTCCTCTATATGTCCTCCTCCCCAAAACAAAGACAACCTCAAGACTTTTCTAATCACTAATCACACAGCTGCATTTGTGAAGGACATTCCTGGGCTCCTTGCTTTTAACTTGCAACTCTTAGAGAAAATTATTTATGTGGATAAAACGCCCTTGAATTTTTTCAAGTTCCAGAATGCCTTGATATGGCACTGTCTTGGAAACAATACATTTTTGGAGCCAGTCTGGGCTGGGAAATTCAGGATGACAGCATGATTTAAATACCATTATGTTGGTAGCCCCTCAGGTCAGAAGGCCACGTTATTTCTTAGTTTTTGTATTAATAAGCAGGACTGTCCTTTAACAGATATTCCTTTTTAAACCATCCCTTTTGTGTTCATCTGTACATATAATCCCAAAGGCTAAGTAAAGGAGATAATTAAATTGAGTTAGAACCTGTCTTTTGACTGTCTCATTGAACTTTACAAGATTCCTTTTCAGGATTTGTGGGGTTTTGGGGAAACTGATTGGGGATGGGGCCAGAGACCTGCATTGTTGCCTGTCTCTACAACAAGACAGGTATGGCTTGTACAGGTAGATCCTCCCCTTAGTGGAGAAACAATGCAGTGAGCACTGACCCCTCTCATCCCTGTAAGTGAAAGCAGTGGCTTCAAAGCCAGTTATGTTCCTTAAAAAACTACAAATAGAACTACCATATGACCCAGGAATCCCAATACTGGGCATATACCCTGAGAAAACCAAAATTCAAAAAGAGTCATGTACCAAAATGTTCATTGCAGCTCTATTTACAATAGCCCGGAGATGGAAACAACCTAAGTGCCCATCATCGGATGAATGGATAAAGAAGATGTGGCACATATATACAAAGGAATATTACTCAGCCATAAAAAGAAACGAAATTGAGCTATTTGTAATGAGGTGGATAGACCTAGAGTCTGTCATACAGAGTGAAGTAAGTCAGAAAGAAAAGGACAAATACCGTATGCTAACACATATATATGGAATTTAAGAAAAAAAAAATGTCATGAAGAACCTAGGGGTAAGGCAGGAATAAAGACGCAGACCTCCTAGAGAACGGACTTGAGGTTATGGGGAGGGGGAAGGGTGAGCTGTGACAGGGCGAGAGAGAGTCATGGGCATATACACACTAACAAACGTAGTAAGGTAGATAGCTAGTGGGAAGCAGCCGCATGGCACAGGGATATTGGCTCGGTGCTTTGTGACAGCCTGGAGGGGTGGGATAGGGAGGGTGGGAGGGAGGGAGACGCAAGAGGGAAGACATATGGGAACATATGTTTATGTATGACTGATTCACTTTGTTATAAAGCAGAAACTAACACACCATTGTAAAGCAATTATACCCCAATAAAGATGTTAAAAAAAAAAAAAGCCAGTTATGAATAGATGGTGCCTGAACACATTGAAATCTCAGAGATTCAACAACTGGATGATTCTAGCCCCACCCTTTCACAAAGCTGGATGAGCTATGTTAATAAATAGAAATTAGAAATTATGTGTTCTCAATGATGTTAATATTTAAGTACGTTGTCCAAAGTTCTTTCTCAGAAACTTTGTTTAAAAAATGAGACAATCAAGATTAGAGTGGTGAAAATGCCATGGCAGATTTAGAGCTCAAACTTTTGTGTGTCTGACTTCAAGTCAACTGCATATAACTATATACTGCAATTGTATACATTGATCCTTGAAGGCAGAACCCCGTTGGATTTAGTTCCTAAATCTCCATAAAGGCAATTTGTGTGATTGTGCCCTAACATAATATCTGCTGATTAGAAATATGTTTCCAACCCCCTTTTTCTTTCTATCTATGTATTTCATCTTCCCCTCATACACTCCTAGAGCTGCATGATACCAGGATAAACCATTCTCTCTCATCCTGTCCCCCAAGCAGAGAACATATTTTTGTGCAGGTAACTATGGTTCACATGGACATGAAAGGCAGTCTTGGAGGAGTAAGTTATCATCAGTACATGAAACCAAGCAGGATGATCCTTGGCAGTGGGAGTATGGAGGGAACATTCTAGGCAATTGGCCTTAGTTTATCGATAATAGCACTTAAGCAAGATTTCTTTACACATTTCTAAGTTCTAACACACTCCACATTAACCTTCAGTTTATGTTATAAATGTACTCATCCTTTGTAATCCATTAGCAGTTAGCCAACCGATATTTATGAAACACTTACTAAGCAATAGTTACCCTGTTAGGTGCTATTGCATTTCATAAATCTGACAAATGAATGTGATTTTAGTACCAAAGGGATGAAAGAAAAAAACAGTGTAGAATTAATATATGTTACCTTTGATGCAGGAGTGTTTCTGGCTGGGGAGAGACTGAATTGGGACCAATTCTAAGTTCTTCTGCTATGAGGGCTGGTGGGAAAGAGATGGAACTAAGACTTGCTATGGGTTGGAAACTGGCAAGCACTTTAGAAATATTGTATCCTGTAAGCTTCCAACAGGCTTGTGAGGTAAATACCATTATGGTCTTCATTTTACAGATGAAGAAACTTAGGCTCAGAAAAATGGTCACTTGTCCAGGATCACAGAGCTAGTGAAGGGATGAAACTGACTACAACACATGTGCTTTCAACCACTATGCTCCACTGTCTACTTAGGTGCTCCTGTAATCTCTTCTCCTTTCGAAATACTCTGCCTCTGAACATTTAGAGGAGTTGTGCTCAGAATTGGTAGGAATGCTTTTGATCTGACAAGGACTGGGGATATTTTTTTCCAGATTTGAGCAATAATAAAACACATTCTTCATAGCAAAAAGAGGACCTATTCAGGTTGGTTTGAACACAAGTCCAGAGATGCGGCTTTGGGAGATGGCTGAGCACTCTTGACATAAGGATAACAACCATTATCATTTAAAGAACTCTTACTATGTTTCAGAGCCATTTCATATATTTTCTTTTGAAATCCTCATAATGAACCTGTGAAATATGGATTATCTGTGGACCCATTTTACAGATGAGGACAAAGGCACAGGGAAAAAAGACTAACTGCTAAGTAATTCCACACTGACTGCGATTTGCTATTCAGTTTTCTGTCTTCTGCATTAGAATAGGAGCTTCTTGGGTAAAGGTCACTCATTATTTGTTTTAGTATCTGCAGCACTGAGCCCAGGGCTTAGCACAAAACAAACATGCAATAAATGATAATCTTTATTATTATCACTGTAGTGCTAATTCCAAGAATATGAATATAAGGCTGAATGCACCTAAGAGTTTTGTATGTTAATTTTTGCCTAAAGAAATTTATTATCTATAAACCTATTCACCACTATTCTAGATAGTAAAGGGAAAGCTATTTCCCTTTTTGGAAGATGGGAGGGAATATATACGGCTATAGCTAAAGTTTATGAAAACTTCCTCTTAAATTTTGCCACCTACAATAACATTTTAATAGGCCTTGCTAAACTGTGATCCTAGACATCAGATCACCATGTTTATCACAAACACATTGATGGGAAAAACATGCTATGATCTTTACCTTGGTGAGAGTCCAGAAAATCAGAGAAATGACCTGAGTGTAGGGTAAACAAACTTGAACACACATAAATGTTTGTAAATTATGGAAACAGTACTGGGTATTGTAAACTTCAGACTGTATACTGTCCACATTTGATTTGATTACCGAATTCATCCTAAAAAAAATTGGGGCTTTGGTAAAACATGTGTCTTAACCATGTTATAGTAGATTCAATAGCTGCCTTTTGGTAGATCTGGGAGGTTTTTTTGTCCTCTTTTATTTTTATTAAAACTTTTAAAATTTCAAAATAGTTTAGGACTCACAAGAAGTTTTTCCTTCACCAAACTCCCCTCACAGATAATATATTAAATAAACATAAGACAGTATCAAAACCAGGAAACTGATGTTGGTCCAATACTATTAGATCAGTTACTTATCTTATTCAGATCTCACCAGTGCTTATCTGTGCTTTGGGTATGTGCATGTATGCAGTTCTCTTTAATATTGTCACATGTCTAGATGCAAGTAATCATCATCAAAATCAAGATTCAGAATTGCCCCATCATCACAAAGAAACTTCCTCATGTTATCCCACTGTGATTGTTAACTGTATGTGTCAACTTGACTAGGTCATGGGGTGCCCAGCTGTCTGGTTAGGCATTATTTCTGGGTCTGTATGTTTCTGGAAGAGATTAACATCTGAATCTTTAGAACGGTGGTGGGCATTAACCAATCCATTGAGAGCCTGAATAGAACAAAAACCTGAAGAAGAGAGGACGCTTGCCCTCCTGCCTGCCTCAATTTGGACACTGGTCTTCTTCTGCCCTTGGACTGGGATTTACACCATTGGTTCACCCAGGCCTTCAGACTCGGATTGGAATTATACCACTGGCCTTCCTGGGTCTGCAAATTGCAGATGGAAGATCGTGAGACTTCTCATCCTCTATAATCGCAATTCCTCATAATAAATATTGTTATTTATGTGTATATGTACATACACACATACATGCATACACACACGTGTGTGTGTGTGTAACATTTCGGTTCTGTTTCTCTGGAGAACCATGACTAGTACATCCCTTAATGGTTACACCCTCCAACACCTGGCTACAAGTAGTTTGTTCTCCATCTCTGTAACTTTACCATTTTAAAAATACCATATAAATGGGATCATACAGTATTGTAACCTTTGGGACCGGCTTTTTTCACTCAACATAATGCCCTTGAGAGCCATTCAAGGTGTTGCCTGCACCAATAATTTGTTCTTTTCCATCGTTGAATAGAATTTTATTGTACAGATGTGCTATTTGTTTATGCATTCGCCAGTCAAAGGACATTTGGATTGTTTCCAATTTTTAGCTATAACAATTAGGGCTGCTACGAACAATAGTATACAGGATTTTTGCAAACATTAGTTTATATTTCTGTGTAATAAATGCCCAGAAGTATCATTACTGGGTTGAATTTCAGGTGCAAGTTTAATTTCTTTCTTTTTTTTAAAGAAACCATCATATTCTTTTTCAGCATGGTTGTACCATTTTAGACTCCCACTAGCAATACAAGAGACTCAATTTCTCTGCATCCTTGCCACCACTTTGTATCATCACTATTTTTTTATTCTAGCTGTTTTAATAGGTGTGTAGTGATACCACATGATGGTATAATTTGCATATCTTAATAGCTAATGATATTGAACACCTTTTCATGTGCTTATCTTTCATGTCAATATTTCCTGCAGTGAAACATCTCTTCATGCCTTTGCCCGTTTTCTAAATGGATTGTTCATTTTCTTTTGTTGAGTTTAGAGGTTATAAAAATATATAGTAGATATAAGCAGTTTGCAATATTTCCTTCCAGTTTGTAGCTTGTCTTTTTTAAAATTAATTAATTTATTTATTTTTGGCTGCATTGAGTCTTCTTTGCTGCGTGTGGGCCTTCTCTAGTTGTGGCGAGCAGGGGATATTCTTCACTGCGGTGCGCAGACTTCTCATTGCGGTGGCTACTCCTGATGCAGAGCATGGGCTCTAGGCACGGGGGCTTTCATAGTTGTGGCAAAATGGGCACAGTAGTTGTGGCTCACGGGCTCTAGAGCACAGGCTCAGTAGTTGTGGTGCATGGGCTTCGTTGCTTCACGGCATGTGGGATCTTCTCGGACCAGGGATCGAACCCTTGTCTCCTGCATTGGCAGGTGGATTCTTAATAACTGTGACACTAGAGATGTCCTGTAGCTTGCCTTTTACCTAACAGAGTCTTTTGTGGAGCAACATCTTTTGAGGCCTACTATTATCTTTTTTTCTTCTTTGATGGACCATGCCTTTGTTGTCATATGTACAAACAATTCTCCTAACCATAGGTCATGAAGATTTTATCCTATGTGTTTTTCTAATTGTTTTTCAATTTATGTTTCACATTTAGATCTATAATCCATCTTGAGTTAACTTTTGTATAAATGTGGGGTTTGCGTAGAGGTTAATCTATTTGCCTGTGGATTTCTTGGATCTAGGAGATTAAATATGCATAACACATATATGGGTTTTGAATAAAGCAAAAGTGACAGAAAAAGAACTTAAGGAGAATGAGCTAGCTAAGCAGTACCAAAAGGAAAGGGTTCTTTAAAAAGTAATTTACTGGACCTAAAAGATGGTGGAGGAGTAAGATGTGGAGATCATCTTCCTCCTGACAAGTACACCATAAATACATCTACAGGTGGAACAGCTCCTACAGAACACCTACTGAACGCTGGCAGAAGACCACAGACTTCCCAAAAGGCAAGAAACTGCCCATGTACCCAGGTAGGGCAAAAGAAAAAAAAAAGACGAAAAAATAGGGACAGGACCTGCACCAGTGGGAGGGAGCTGTGAAGGAGGAAAGGTTTCCACACACTAGAAGCCCCTTCGCGGGCAGACACTGAGGGGAGCAGAGGGGCGAAGCTTCGGAGCCACGGAGGAGAGCACAGCAACAGGGGTGCGGAGGGCAAAGCTGAGAGATTCCCACAGAGAGGCTTGGTGCCGACCGGCACTCACCAGCCCGAGAGGTTTGTCTGCTCACCAGCCGGGCGCGGGCGGGGTTGGGAGCAGAGGCTCGGGCTTCGGTCGGAGCGCAGGGAGAGGACTGGGGTGGGCGGCGTGAATACAGCCTGCAGGGGGCTAGTGCACCACCGCTAGCCGGGAGGGAGTCCAGCGAAAAGTCTGGAGCTGCCGAAGAGGCAAGAGACCATTGTTTAGGGGTGCGCGAGGAAACAGAATTCAGAGCACTGCTTAAACGAGCTCCAGAGACGGGCGCGAGCCGTGGCTAACAGCGCGGACCACAGAGACGGGCATGAGATGCTAAGGCTGCTCCTGCAGCCAACAAGAAGCCTGTGTGCAAGCACAGGGCACTATCTACACCTCCCCTCCCAGGAGCCTGTGCAGCCCGCCACTGCCAGGGTCCCATGATCCAGGGACAACTTCCCCGGGAGAACACACGGCGCGCCTTGGGCTGATGCACCATCACACCAGCCTCTGCCGCTGCAGGCTCGCCCCGCAACCGTACCCCTCCCTCACCCCGGCCTGAGTAAGCCAGAGCCCCTGAAGCAGCTGCTCCTTTAACCCCGTCCTGTCTGAGCAAAGAACCAATGCCCTCAGGTGACCTACACCAGAGGCAGGGCCAAATCCAAAGCTGAACCCCGGGAGCTGTGCAAACAAAGAAGAGAAAGGGAAATCTCTCCCAGCAGCCTCAGGAGCAGTGGATTAAATCTCCACAATCAACTTGATGTACCCTGCATCTGTGGAATACATAAATAGACAACAAATCATCACAAATTGAGGAGGTGGACTTTGGGAGCAATGATATAAATATTTTTTTCCTTTTTTCTCTTTTGGTTAGTGTGTATGTGTATACTTCTCTGGGTAACTTTGACTGTATAGCTTTTGTCCTAGGGTTCAGTCTCTCCATCTCTTTTTTTTTTTTAAGTATAGTTTTTAGCTCTTGTTATCATTGGTGGATTTCTTTTTTGGTTTGGTGCTCTCTTCTTTCTTTTTTATTACTTTTTAAAAAAATTTTTTAAATAATCATTTTTTGTTTTAATAACTTTATTTTATCTTCTTTATTTCTATCTTTCTTTTCTCACTTTTATTCTGCGCCGTGCATAGGACAGGCTCTTGGTGCTCCAACCAGGCATCAGGGCTGTGCCTCTGAGGTAGGAGAGCCAAGTTCAGGACACTGGTCCACAAGAGACCTCCCAGCCCCATGTAATAGCAAACGGTAAAAACCTCCCAGAGATCTCCATCTCAATGCCAAGACCCAGCCCCACACAACGACAAGCAAGCTATAGTGCTGGAAACCCTATACCAAACAACTAGCAAGACAGGAACACAACCCCATCCATTAGCAAACAGGCTGACTAAAATCATAATAAGGCCACAGACACTGCAAAACACACCACCAGGCGGGGACAGCCCATCAGAAAGACAAGATCCAGCCTCATCCATCAGAACACAGGCACTAGTCCGCTCCACCAGGAAACCTACACAACCCACTGAACCAACCTTAGCCACTGGGGACAGATACCAAAAACAACGGGAACTATGAAACTGCAGCCTCCAATAAGGAGAACCCAAGCACAGAAAGTTAAGGAAAAGGAGAAGACAGAGAAACACACAGCAGATGAAGGAGCAAAACAAAAACCCACCAAACCTAACAAATGAAGAGGAAATAGGCAGTCTACCTGAAAAAGAATACAGAATAATGAGAGTAAAGATGATCCAAAATCTTGGAAAGAGAAGGGAGAAAATACAAGAAACATTTAACAAGGACTTAGAAGAACTAAAGAGCAAACAAACAGTGATGAACAACACAATAAATGAAATTAAAAATTCTCTAGAAAGGATCAATAGCAGAATAACTGAGACAAAAGAACGGATAAGTGCTTGGAAGATAAAATAGTGGAAATAACTACTGCAGAGCAGAATAAAGAAAAAGGAATGAAAAGAACTGAGGACAGTCTCAGAGACTCTGGGACAACATTAAATGCATCAACATTCGAATTATAGGGGTTCCAGAAGAAGAAGAGACAAAAAAAGGGACTGAGAAAATATTTGAAGAGATTATAGTTGAAAACTTCCTTAATATGGGAAAGGAAATAGTTAATCAAGTCCAGGAAGCACAGAGAGTCCCATACAGGATAAATCCAAGGAGAAATACGCCAAGACACATATTACTCAAACTGTCAAAAATTAAATACAAAGAAAACATATTAAAAGCAGCAAGGGAAAAACTACAAATAACACACATGGGAATCCCCATAAGGTTAACAGCTGATCTTTCAGCAGAAACTCTGCAAGCCAGAAGGGACTGGCAGGACATATTTAAAGTGATCAAGGAGAAAAGCCTGCAACCAAGATTACTCTACCCAGCAAGGATCTCATTCAGGTTTGATGGAGAAATTAAAGCCATTACAGACAAGCAAAAGCTGAGAGAGTTCAGCACCACCAAACCAGCTCTACAACAACTGCTAAAGGAACTTCTCTAGGCAAGAAGCACAAGAGAAGGAAAAGACCTACAAGAACAAACCCAAAACAACTAAGAAAATGCTAGTAGGAACATATGTATCGATAACTACCTTAAATGTAAATGGATTAAATGTTCCAACCAAAGGATATAGACTGGGGCTTCCCTGGTGGCGCAGTGGTTGAGAGTCTGCCTGCCGATGCAGGGGACACAGGTTCGTGCCCCAGTCCGGGAAGATCCCACGTGCCGTGGAGCGGCTGGGCCCATGAACCATGGCCACTGAGCCTGCGCGTCCAGAGCCTGTGCTCCACAATGGGAGAGGCCACAACAGTGAGAGGCCTGCGTACCGCAAAAAAAAAAAAAAAAAAAAAAAAAGATATAGACTGGCTGAATGGATACAAAAACAAGACCCGTATATATGCTGTCTACAAGAGACCCACTTCAGACCTAGAGACACATACAGACTGAAAGGGGATAGAAAAAGATATTCCATGCAAATGGAAATCAAAAGAAAGCTGGAGTAGCAATTCTCATATCAGACAAAATAGACTTTAAAACAAAGACTATTACAAGAGACAAAGAAGGACACTACATAATGATCAAGGGATCAATCCAAGAAGAAGATATAACAATTGTAAATATTTATGCATGCAACATAGGAGCACCTCAATACATAAGGCAAATACTAACAGCCATAAAAGGGGAAACTGACAGTAACACAGTCACAGTAGGGGACTTTCTACGGGACACTTTCACCAAAGGACATCCAAATGGACATCCAAATGGATCATCCAAAATGAAAATAAATAAGGAAACACAAGCTTTAAATGATACATTAAATAAGACGGACTTAACTGATATTTATAGAACATTCCATCCAAAACCAACAGAATACACATTCTTCTCAAGTGCTCATGGAATATTCTCCAGGAGAGATCATATCTTGGGTCACAAATCAAACCTTGGTAACTGTAAGAAAACTGAAATGGTATCAAGTATCTTTTCCGACCACAACGCTATGAGACTAGATATCAATTAAAGGAAATAATATGTAAAAAATACAAACACATGGAGGCTAAACAATACAGTACTAAATAATCAATAGATCACTGAGGATTCAAAGAGGAAATCAAAAAATACCTAGAAACAAATGAAATGAAAACACGATGACACAAAACCTATGGGATGCAGCAAAAGTAGTTCTAAGAGGGAAGTTTATAGCTATACAATCCTACCTTAGGAAACAAGAAACATCTCAAATAAGCAACATAACCTTACACCTAAAGCAATTACAGGAGAAAGAACAAATAAACCCAAAGTTAGCAGAAGGAAAGAAATCATAAAGATCAGATCAGAAATAAATGAAAAAGAAATGAAGGAAACGATAGCAAAGATCAATAAAATTAAAAGCTGGTTCTTTGAGAAGATAAACAAAATTGATAAACCATTAGACAGACACATTAAGAAAAAAGAGGGAGAAGACTCAAATCAATAGAATTAGAAATGCAAAAGGGGAAGTAACAACTGACACTACAGAAATACAAAGGATCATGAGAGATTACTACAAGCAACTCTATGCCAATAAAATGGACAACCTGGAAGAAATGGATAAATTCTTAGAAATGAACAACCTTCTGAGACTGAACCAGGAAGAAATAGAAGATATGAACAGACCAATCACAAGCACTGAAATTGAAACTGTGATTTAAAATCTTCCAACAAACAAAAGCCCAGGACCAAATGGCTTCACAGGCGAATTTTATCAAACATTTAGAGAAGAGTTAACACCTATCTTTCTCAAACTCTTCCAAAGTAGAGCAGAGAGAACACTTCCAAATACATTCTATGAGACCACAATCACCCTGATACCAAAACCAGACAAAGAAGTCACAAAGAAAGAAAACTACGAGCCAATATCACTGGTGAACACAGATGCAAAAATCCTCAACAAAATACTAGCAAACAGAAACCAACAGCACATTAAAAAGATCATACACCATGATCAAGTCGGGCTATCCCAGGAATGCAAGGATTCTTCAATATATGCAAATCAATCAATGTGATACACCATATTAATAAATTGAAGGAGAAAAACCATATGATCATCTCAATAGATGCAGAGAAAGCTTTCGACAGAATTCAACACCCATTTATGATAAAATCCTCCAGAAAGAAGGCATAGAGGGAACTCTCCTCAATATAATAAAGGCCATATATCGTCCTCGATGGTGAAAAACTGAAACCATTTCCACTAAGATGAGGAACAAGAGAAGGTTGCCCACTCTCACCACTATTATTCAACACAGTTTTGGAAGTTTTAGCCACAGCAATCAGAGAAGCAAAATAAATTAAAGGAATCCAAATCGGAAAAGAAGAAGTGAAGCTGTCATTGTTTGCAGATTACATGGTACTATACATAGATTATCCTAAAGATTCTACCAGAAAACTATTAGAGCTAATCAATGAATGTGGTAAACTAGCAAGATACAAAATTAATGCACAAAAATCTCTTGCATTCCTACACACTAATGATGAAAAATCTGAAAGTGCAATTAAGAAATCACTCCCATTTACCAATGCAACAAAAAGAATAAAATATCTAGGAATAAACCTACCTAAGGAGACAAAAGACCTGTATGCAGAAAATTATAAGACACTGGTGAAAGAAATTAAAGATGATACAAATAGGTGGGGAGATATACCATGTTCTTGTATTGGAAGAATCAACAGTTAGAAAATGACTATACCACCCAACACAATCTACTGATTCAATGCAATCCCTATCGAACTACTACTAGCATTTTTCACAGAACTAGAACAATAAATTTCACAATTTGTATGGAAACACAAAAGACCCCGAATAGCCAAAGCAATCTTGAGAACGAAAAATGGAGCTGGAGGAATCAGGCTCCCTGACTTCAGACTATACTACAAAGCTACAGTAATCAAGACAGTATGGTACTGGCACAAAAACAGAAATATAGATCAATGGAACAGGATAGAAAGCCCAGAGATAAACCCACGCACATATGGTCACCTTATCTTTGATAAAGGAGGCAAGAATGTACAGTGGAGAAAAGACAGCCTCTTCAATAAGTGTTGCTGGGAAAACTGGACAGCAACATGTAAAGGAATGAAATTAGAACACTCAGTAACATGATACACAAAAATAAACTCAAAATGGATTAAAGACCTAAATGTAAGCCCAGACTCTATAAAACTCTTAGAGGAAAACACAGGCAGAATCTAAGAAAAAAAAATGTCATATAGAACCTAGGGGTAAGACAGGAATAAAGACACAGACCTACTCACAGAGAATGGACTTGAGGATATGGGGAGGGGGAAGGGTAAGCTGTGACAAAGTGAGAGGGGTGGGATAGGGAGGGTGGGAGGGAGACTCAAGAGGCAGGAGGTATGGGGATATATGTATATGAGTAGCTGATTCACTTTGTTATAAAGCAGAAACTAACACACCATTGTAAAGCAATTATACTTCAATAATGATGTTAAAAAAATAAAATCCATATAGAAAAAAAAAAACGAAGAAGAAAGAGGGGGAGTAGGATGACGACTAACCTTAATATTCAAACACATTATAAGCCTTTACTAAGTATGGCCCTGACTCACGAATAGATAGATCAATAATGTAGAGTACAAAATCGAGCTATGTATGAAAGTAAATACAAGAGACTCTTTATGATACAATACCCTGTTTGTGGGTAAATGTCAAATTATTCAATAAATGGTTTGGTATCTGAAAAAAAATTAAGTCAAATCTCTAACCTCACACTTTATACAAAAATAAATAAATTTCGCATGGAGCAAATATTTAAAAGTAAATAATTAAACCATAACAATTCCAGAAAAAGCTATGGAACATTTTTTTCTTTTTTTCCCAATAATTGCTGGATAGAAAAGGCTTAAAAGAGTCACGCAATACCTGAAGTCATCAAAGAAAAACCTTTTTAAAAGACCGTATTTTTAAAATTCCATGAAAAGTAACACCGTAAAACTCAAAAGAAATTTTAAAATAGTAAAAACATACAGTTTTAAAAATTTGTAACTCACATTATAAAATGCTCATCTCCTTACTGTATGCAAGCCCATGTAAATAAATGAAAGAAAGCTTAAAAACTCAGTAGAAAATTAGGCAAAGGATCCTAACAGGCAAGATAGAATGGAAAAAAAAAAAAGGAATGGAATTGAATGATTTTAAGGTGTTCTCAGAGCCTGCTTTGCAATATTTTCTAGATATACTGCTAATGCCCCATACCATGTGGACAGGTACATCCTAGCATAGATCTTTGCTTTGTGTTTCTACTTGAAATTGAGTCTAAATCCAAGTATTGGCCAAAGCCTAGAACTGTGCTGTCCAATAGGGCAACCACTAACCACATGTAACTATTTAAATTTAGATTAAATTTGTAATTCAGTTCTTTGTCACACTTTGCTTCATTTCAAGAATTTAGCTAGGGGCTTCTGCATTAGATAACGCAGATACAGAACATTTCCATTATCACAGAAAATTCTGTGGAGCAGCTCTGATGTACAGCTCAGACTGAAGCATCTTTTTTTCCTAAACCTAAATTTATTATGTCAGATTTGCCAGAGAAGCTTATTAAAATATTACCAACTTCCATCTCATATGTAAATGGCATGCCACTGCTTATCACTAGTATCAAGGTTGGGCAAACTATGGCCCTTGGGTCAAATCTAGCCCACTGCCTTTTTTGTCAATAAGATTCTATTGGAACACAGCCATGACCATTCATTTACATATTATTCATTGCTGCTTTTGCTTACAAGGGCAAAATTGAGAAAGAAATTAGTATTTGCAACAGAGAAAGTATGGCCAGCCAAGCCATATTTCCTATCTGGCAAAAAATGTTTGCTAACCCCTGACTTACAGGAAAACGTCTAAGTTTTGGCCTGGCCTACATGGGTGGTACCTAAGGCCCTCCAAACTCTAGCCTTTTCTTATCTCTCCAGCATCATCTTTCCATATCATGAGCCAGTAATAACTAACCTGTTTTGGTTTCCCGAGCATGGCATCCTAGTTCCTTGTACTGTGCCTCATCTATACCATGTCTTTTTCCCAGGATGTCTCCACTGATTCTCTATTTCTTTTGCCTCCTTTCTATCACATCTCACCTTGGTTCTCACTTCCTTTGTGAAGCTTTCCTAACCCCAGTGCTAGGTGAGCAGTACGTCCTATGTACTGTCCAACACCCTGACTTTCCTTCCTTCCCACAGCACAATGTGCGATAATAAATAGGAGAGAAAAAAGGAAAACCAGACTCTTCAATCTCCTTATTCTCTGCCAGGGGCTTACCAATATTTTAATGGCCCATACCAGTCGTTAAGGACAAAGAAAACAGGTTCCTCACCAAAACAGTTTCAGAATCTAATTTTTTTAAGCATCCCTGCTTTTCTACATGTATGATCAAATGTACTTTGCCTATCACTCCCATACATATTTTGGTCATTTCTTTACCATAATATTGCAACTGCCTGTTTACATGTCTATTTCCCTCAATACACTGGGAGTTCCCAAAGGAAGGAGGCCTGGCATTCATCTCTGTGACTCCAATACTCAGGACAAGCCCAGCACTGAGTCAATGCTCAGAGAACACCAGTGAAATAAATCTCTCTCATCCACAAGAATTCACCTTGTGGAATGAGAAATCAAAGGGAATAGGCAGAGGGGCACGTTGTTGATCAGTTTTCCCATCTCCTGTGAAGCTAAAATCAAAATTCTGGTGCCCTCAAGGCAGTAAAATAATCTCTTGGAATTAGCATATTACTGACTTTCTTTTATCACAGTTGCTTTATCTAGTTTAATATATTTTAATTATTTGTTGTAAAATTAACATCTTGAGGTAACTTTATTATAGCAAATACAAGTTTAAAACTCTAATATACAGGAGAGACAGTGTGTTTATATCTCTAATATGTCACGAATGGAATAAAAATAACTAATGTGATTCCAGATTACCTTTGGAGCTGAATTTGGACCAGACACAGCTGGTAAATGGGTTTTTGTATGAAGCTCATTTATTAGGGATTTCCATGTACTATCTATCTCTGTATTTTTATAGGATTTTCAAGGCTTAATTTTGTTCTAAGTATTCAGGACATCAAAGCAGAATAAACTGATAGCCATCTCTTGTGTGCAGGCAGGAGGAAGATTGTTTGGGGAACATTTGTCCAATTGGATTGACTGGAGGCTAGTAGGGGAATTTTTCAGGTTACCAATCCTGGAATCCTTTAGACATAAAAATCTACATTGGTCTCAAAGCTTTCACAGAGTTCCCTTCAAGACATGCTTTTCACATGAATTGTAGAACTATGAATTCAGCTTAAATCTATACTATTGACTCCATATTATTGAATTCAACAATCTGGAATCAACTTTGGCTGATACATATCTACCTATGTAATTGAGAGCACATCTTCATCCAAAGAGAAAGACTCCCCTCCCCCAAGGAATTTGAACTAAGATTCTTCGTGCTAGAATAGCATGGCCTTGAGACCCTGCTTTCACACACAAGAGCAAAATTGCCACACTTTATTTCATGGCTTTGATTTTTAATTCTCTTGAATTTCTTTCTTTCTTTGAGTCAGTCAAGGATATTTTAAATACACACTTCATATACAACACGAGCAAAGTGAAGTAGAAAGAATAGTAGCTTTCTGGCAGCTTTGATCCATGCCCATGAGAAGAACTCAATACAATTTTTTTTAAAAACCCTACTTAGTAGATCACTCCTCCATTCCGTACTCAGGAAGGGTCTACTGCTCCTTCAATGCTTAGCTCAGACTAACTTAGCAGTTTTGTTGTGAAGACTTGCTCAGTTTCGTTGCTCATCCTACACTCTGTACACATCATGTTCCCTTTTCCTTCATTTGTTTTTTAATTATATAATAAAGAGAAAAAACTATATTTTTAAAGCTGACCAGCTGGTATCTTCTTAGGAAAGCATGGTTTTTATTTGGGAAAATAATTTGATGGTTACTGAATATGTGAAAGTAACCCCCCCCACCCCACCTCGGCCACCTTAGGGCACTTTGGGAATGGGCTATGGCGAGACAAATTTAAAAAGCCAAAACATCCCATTTAATAAAATGGGAGGGATTTTTTTTGTTCTGGAACAATTTAAAAATGACAGGGTGAAAGTGCTAATAATCAAAAGGAGAAAGAGGGACAGAGAGGGTTTAGCAACACGACAGGAGGACAGGAATCCTGAGGAAGAGTCAACCAGTGTAAGGGTCCTTGTGATGAGAATGACCACGGGACTTAAAATCTAGAATTATACATTCCTATTTAAGTAAACTTCTTTGCTTTTTGTAACTTTGCCTCTGTTACCCATGAATCTTCTATATCCTATGCACACTTGCCTCTGAGAGACAGATGTTTTGGGTAAATTAAGGAAAAGATGATAAGTTCAGAGTTGCCAGATCAAATACAGGATGCTCACTTAAATTTGACTTTATGAAATTCAAATTTAACTGGATTTTTTAAAAAGTTGCTAAATCTTACAATTCTAATTAGGTTACATGTCTAGATCAATATAGAGTGGATAGAAGGGAATAGCCACAGAAACAAGATACAGGTAAGACAAAGAATTCAGTCTATGTAAGCCCTCTGAGGTATCAGGGGTAGGATGGAGCCTTTGTTTTCCTCCATAAGTGAGTGCAACACTTTTAAATATTGAAGGGAAAGGTAACTGCACAGGGCCAGAGAACCTGGGGACACCTACTTGGCAGAAATCCCGGTTAAAATTCATTCAGTTTTGCATATGTTATTACCTTACAGGCATATTTCTCACACTAGAGGGAATTCCCAGAGGATTGAGTTCCCCACAGCTGTGAGGGAAATTGTATGTGGTTGTAACATCAACAGCATTTAGAGTAATTCAGGCAACTCCAATTTCCCCTATACTTCTTATTCTGAACAAAGCCAGAGTCCTGCAGCCAGAACAGAAATATCCCTGGTCCTCCAATGAATGTGAGCCTGTGGAAATGAGAGATTCAATACTGTTTCTGAAAAGGACTCCAGTAACTGACAACAGTGGTGTGTCTGCCACGAGTTCCTGAGCACAATGACATACCACTCATAGGGTATCAAGAGTAGTTTTCTTCATTTTATTTATACAATCATTTATAAATAGATGTGCAGATGTGTATTACTTGTTTCAACACCTGGCTGTAGATTCATTTTTTTCCTCCTAAGGTTGCTTTTACTGATTTTCTCTCCAAACCTTTTGTTATCCTGTTTACTCCCTTTGCCCTGTTCCAAATGGAGAGATTACTTCAATAATGTAGCTCAAAATTATGTAGTTTATCAATCAAAAAGCCTTATTACTATACTTCCTTGTATCTATCATGTGTATAATTTTGCTGAAGCCAGGATTTGACTTAATATATTGCAAAGCTTATGTAAAGGGACACATTGCTTAGCTAGTAAGTCAGTCTAGCCATCTGCCCAGTATACCCTTCTTGATTTAGCTGTTTTCCTCGTGTCAGAGAGTACATATTTTTGTGGTGGAATGACATGGTATTTAAGAATTGGTAAAAAGTCCTAGGATGCTTTATTTGTGAATGAAAATATTTAGTGTGCAATATGATGATTAGGACAGACAGACGTTCTCATTCCTGTGAATGAGAGAGGGACACCAAACTCAGGCTGGACCAGGTAGTGTCAAGAAACTTCCCCAGAGGAGAGGATGTTTGTGCCAAATCATGAAGCTACCTTTAGGAAGAGTAGCAAGAGAAGGAGGCGAGAGGGAGTGGAGGGGCAAGGGACAGGAGGAGGAGGGGGAAAGGGAGGGGGAGGAGGAGAAGGGGAAGAAGAGGGGAGAGACTTTCAGGTAGACTGAACAGCATAAACAGAGGAGCAGAACGAAAGAACATGGTTTATTTTGAGAACTGCTAACTGGTATGACTGTAGTTGAGAATGTGAAGGGTAAGATGAGTGAATGCATGGCAGACGTGGATAATAACTTCGTACCAATGGAAGAAGTAAGGGATAGAAAAAATTGACAAAGTATGAACATCTGCACCAAGAAATCAGAGCCCAACTTTCTTCTCCTTCAATTGCTCGATATAAAGGTACCTATTGGGACACAGTGGAGACAGAAACAATGAGGCTATTCCAGGCCTAAAGGGGGTCAAAAATATTTATCCTTTCCCTCTCAGCAGCAGGCTCAGTTTAGTCTTGAAAGATCTGAACGTTCGTAACAGTTCTTTAGTGTTCTATGCTTTTGACTGACCATATCAAAGTTATATATTACACATTCAAATGAAAACTATCTATGTTGAATCTACAGTGAGGACTCCTCCCCATCACAGCCCTGCTGGTATCATAGATGACCAGCAATGGTTGGCATGTATCGGAGGTCATGGCACTGAAAAATATCAAGTAGATGTCTCTTGTCTCTTACATATTCCAAGCACAAATGATCTTATCTATGACCTAGTAATAAGTACTTAGATTCAATTAAATTAATGATATCAAATGTAAAAGCTTCTTTGAACTATTTCAACTTGTGTTAATTTGAAAGCACCTGATGTATGATGTTGATTAAGAGGATATCAACTTAATAAGTCTTGCCACATACAAAGTTCTCTACTGCATGAAAATCTTTGAGCCACAACATATCAGAGACTAATTATGAAAACTGACTTTTCAATTTGCTTCTCACTGTAATTATCCAACTATCGTACATTATTTGCTTGGAGTAATTTCTATGTAAAATGGTCTTTTTATTATCACCAGAAAAAGAGTCAGGGAATTGTGACCAGTTAAAAGGTCTGTGTCTTTTTTAGGTTTACTTCAGCATAGAGAGTTCTGGGTGAAAAGAGAGAAAGTTACACAGATAATAGACTCAAAAAAGGTTTCTAAATAACTTATTAATAGAAATTATTATATATAATGAGGTACACCTTTCATAGTCAAGTTGTTCAATACAGATGATGTAACAAAAAGCCTGCAATCAAAACAATGTAGGGATGAAAGGAGCTATTGCAATTACCCCACCTCAAATCCCAATTGACGCAGCATATACAAACACCAAATCCATACAATTGTCCTACAAGGTAGATATGATTTTCCCCATTTTACACACGATAGAGTTGACTGTCAAAGAGTTTATATAATTTACTCAATATTTTACTGAGAAGTTACAGATTCAGGCTTTGAATCTAAATCTGTCTGATCCAGACACCCATGTTCTTTCCGTTTCATCTGATTGCTGGCCACCTCCATATCCACTTCTTCTACCATTGATCCAGGCCTTAGGACGAAATGAGGCATTTGGTCAAATGCCCTATGAATTAGCATTTTCCTCTTTAACAAACTCATCATGTTATTAAAAAGAAAGCACAGCTAGTTTGGATGAATTGTTCTTAGTTAGCCCAGACTTATTTTTCATGAACTTCACTTTCTCCAAGTGTTTTCTAAATATATTATTATTATATAAAAGTACATAGCACTTTCTACATACAAGGCACTGTTTTAAGCATTTTATATTAATTCATTTAATCTTCACAACAACCCTATAAGACAGTTACTATTATTATCATCATTTTAGAGCAGGGGTTAGAACCCAGGCAGCCAGCAGCATCCATGCTCTTAACTGCTATGGTAGATTAGCTACACTTACCCATACGTATGTTGAATAATTCATTCTGAAATCTTGCCACAGATTGTTCTCACACTTATTGATCTCTGTTTTCCATATGCCACCATTTTTCCCTTTTTAATAAAGGGAGAAGTAGGTGTTCACCCCCAGTCTCCTGGTTTTTCTCTAATATTCTATAGCTTCTCAAGGGTAAAATTGGATATTGTTTTTGACCTTGATAATTTATCTGCAATATAGAGTCTTCAACTCCTTTAAAGAGTTTAGATACTCAGTAATGTCTTACTTGCATATATACACTACCAAATGTAAAATAGATAGCTAGTGGGAAGCAGCCACATAGCACAGGGAGATCAGCTCGGTGCTTTGTGACCACCTAGAGGGGTGGGATAGGGAGGGTGGGAGGGAGAATCAAGAGGGAGGAGATATGGGGATATATGTATATGTATAGCTGATTCACTTTGTTATAAAGCAGAAACTAACACACCATGATAAAGCAATTATACTCCAATGAAGATGTTAAAAAAAAAAAAGAAATGTCTTACTTGGACTTCAATTCCCTTTTATCCATGTTTCTTCACTCTATCCAGTTTTAAGATTATTTTCTTTAACGTAAAAGCAGCTGAGGACTTGAGCAGTTCTGCTCTTTTTTTTTTCTATTTCCATATGCCTTTATCACATATAAGGAGGGACTCACTCCCTTGCTGTCTGTGTGTTGCAAAGTTAGATCAGGATTTTGTAATTATGAGAAATAAAAGTTTGGGTTTCTATGGAATCCAGGTAATACTATGGTCAGGGATCCAGGAACGTCTGAATCCCGCTTTGCCAGGCACCTTCCTTCCTGTGGGGAAACACACACACACACACACACACACACACACACACACACACACACACACACACACGATAGCCAATGAACAACAATGTACTGCCTCATCAGTAGCTCCACAAATTCTGTGTCCTTATCTCTCTCTGATTGCCACCTAGGACAAGAAATTATGTTGACTCAGCATATCATAAAGATGGTTCCTGCATAATGACTATACTAGTGAACAAGGAAGAAACAAGAATGCAGGTGTGGGGAATGGAGCAAGAATTTCCTCCCCCATAGAAGGATTTTCTGCCTGAGCTAATTAAACCATTTCCTCAGTGGCCTCTAGGACTCCTAAATCCATTCTTCATCAAACACCAGAAGTTTTTGTTCTAAAGCTCATCAGAGTTTGTAACGTCTCTTCAGTAGAAACTTCCAGAGTCCTCTATCCAGTCACCAGTTTTGTGGATAGGAGAGAGCATAGTTACAGGAGCAACAGCTTCTTGACCTCTGGATCGCAGTTACGATGCTTTAACCTTGAAATCAATATGCTCACGGCAGACCCTCAACTTCTGTTCCTCATGGTCTTACTATAATTTGTAAGCATGTAGTTGCCTGTATCAAATGTATTCCTGCTTTAAGTAGCTAGAACGTTTTGTTATCTGTACTGACTTACACATACATGTATTAAAGGAAATAATGAACTAAGATCAAAGAACTTATAATGGAAACAAAAGTCTCCCACTCCAAACCTCTCTATTCTTAGACCTACTCCAGAAGCAATCTCTGATGGACGCCTGTGTTTAGTTATTGTGCTTACCTCCACTGCATTATATAACATCTCTGTGTTAACTGTTTCTCAATTTATGAACTTAAGAAAATGAGGACTATAATCACTTATACCACCTCAACTTTTTCATCAGATTCTCCTCCAAAATGTGGATAGTTTTACTGTAATAACCTTTCTAACCTTACATCAAACGCACGAGCCTCTATTTCTCATTCTATCACATTTAATGGTAACTCTGGATGTTTCGTTATGCAAATCTGTGATATGACTGTCCTCTACTCTTTCCACCTTTTCTCCTCCTTCTCCTGGCCTCATTCCTGTCAGCTACCCTTTCCAGTGCTGTAGAATCAATGCCCCATCTCTCTAGAGAACAGTATTCCTAGCATTTGTTTAAAAATGCACTCAGGATTGCCTGTTCCTCTGTCACTCATCACTCTCTGCACGGGTAGGGAAGTTGACACCGAAGGCAATTCTCCAAGTTATTCTGTAAACAATTTCAAGAATCCCCGTTTTCAGCACCACTAATAAACCCTGTTACCTGTAACCACCAACTCAAAGATCAGACCTAGAAAATCGACTGGCATTCACTGCAGTCCTCCCCTGGGCTGTTTGCTCTTCCATTCGACTTCATTTGCTAATGTTGCTATTTTCAGTCTTCCAGAAATATGCTGAAATACCTTCATCACTAGAGGGGCCCTTCCCAATCTCTTCCCTCATATCGATTCATTCCTGTTTCAGTTATCTATCAACTCAATAACAATGCATAACAACAAAGCACAGACCCTCAGTGGTGTACAAACATACACATTTGTTTAGCTTATTTTTCCCTGGTATTCAGCTGACGTGAGCTGGACTCAGCTGATCTGAGCTGTGCTCACACATGTGTCTATAGTCAGCCTCAGAAGCACTAGGTGCTAATCTCAGCTAGGTCCCCTCACATGTCAGCTGGGACAATTCTGTTCTGCTTTACGTGTCTCTCACATCTCTCCGGCAGGCCAGCCCAGACACATTCTCATGGCAAAGGCAGAGGTACAAGAGCAACCAAATTCAATTTTGTAAGCACTTTTCAAGTCTCTGTTTGTGTCACATTTGCCAACATCCTCTCTGTCAAAAAAATCACACTCTGGCTAACACGAGTCTGAGCAGGAAGGTACCAAAAGTTGCATGGCGAGAAGTGTGGAGGGGTGAAGAATTAATACCACGAATGGAATCCATCGACCACATTTTTTCTGCCTTCTTTACTCTCATATTAACAGTGTCTCTGGAGAGAAGGTGGGCAGATGTGAATGTTGAGTGCATCAAATGGAATGGGAAGCCTTCATTGCTCTTTTAGTTCACATACCTTTACCCATATTGTTTCCTGTATCTGGAACAACCCTTTCTCTCCCTTCATCTATTAATATTCTAACCATCTTTCAAAGCCAGATCAAACGTCATCACTTCATGCAAGCCTTCTGTAAATGACGTCAATTGTTTTTTCCTATTTATCAGCCATTCTCCATTGTTCTAATAGAATTTCAGTTTCACTTTGGAGAATTGACATTTCACATCAGTTTTTAGGGTTTCCCATGAGAGAGAACCCATTATTCAACTCAAGGGGGGTGTGTGGTGTATGATCTGGCCAATCGGTCTATTCCTACCCTGGTGGTAGTGGTTGGTTCAGATATAGGCATATGGTCCAAGTCAAATATAGTACTGTGATTTATGCTGAAATAACAGGAAAGAGGCTGATGAATTTCACTGGAATTGCCAAGTTGTTAGGATAGAACCCTAAATCTTCTGGTAATCAACTTTCTCACAACATGGGTACAGCAGACAATGAGTAAAGGCAATGCTAAGGAAAAAAGAGCCAAGTAAGGGACTTCCCTGGCAGTCCAGTGGTTAAGACTTCGCCTTCCAATGCAGAGGGTGCAGGTTTGATCCCTGGTCAGGGATCTAAGATCCCACATGACTTGTGGCCAAAAAAAAATCCAAAACATAAAACAGAAGCAATGTTGTAACAAATTCAATAAAGACTTTAAAAATGGTCCACATCGGGCTTCCCTGGTGACGCAGTGGTTGAGAATCTGCCTGCCAATGCAGGGGACACGGGTTCGAGCCCTGGTCTGAGAAGATCCCACATGCCGCGGAGCAACTAGGCCCGTGAGCCACAACTGCTGAGCCTGTGCATCTGGAACTTGTGCTCCGCGACAAGAGAGGCCGCGACAGTGAGAGGCCCGTGCACCACAATGAAGAGTGGCCCCCACTCGCCACAACTAGAGAGAGCCCACGCACAGAAACAAAGACCCAACACAGCCAAAATAAATAAATAATTTAAAAAAAATGGTCCACATCAAAAAAATCTTTAAAAGAAAAAAAAATAGAGCCAAGTGATGGAAACAAAGATTTCTGAAAATGTGATCTAAACATCTAGATCTAGACCAAGGTGATTTTTTTTCATTTACTTTGAGTACTTTTTAAATCCCTGGATGTTTCCGTTACTTGAACCAATAAATTTCATTTTAACTTAGGCCCATTGCTTATAATCCAACACATTCTGACTAATAAGGTTCTCCAAAACCCTGCCTGTGCTTTACTATGACTATTAAGTGCATAGATCTTGAGTCTTACTCCCTCCCCTCCCCACTTCTCTACTTTGGAGATTCTTGGTGGGGGCACACAACCAGTGGAGTCATATGGAATCACTAGAGGGGAGAGCTTTTTCCAACTACATCCCTTGCTCTGAAGATTCAGATATGCCCTCCAGTTGCCAATTAATTCTGCAGTGAACTACTATAAAAGTGAGTTTTTTGGGTCCCTAAGGTGTCTCGTGATAGAGGTAGGTAGGTTGTGTCATAATGTGCTCTTTGTACAATAAATTAGTATTTATTTCTATGCTTGATAAATATTTGTCTTTTACACTACACTGTAAGATTTATGATGGCAGTGCCTAGATATGTTTATTTCATCAATTTATCTTCAGGTCCTAAGACAGTGTCTAGTACATATTAGGGACTCAGGAGATATTTGTTGTATTAATAAGTGTTGAAAATAAATTCTGTGTTTTATTTATCTCTATACCACAATAGCGATGAACTTGATAAGTGCTTGCTAAAATAAAATGAAAATAAATGACACGATCTGCTCCAAGCCATGAGTTTATTGTTTCACAGTCTACAACAATCATTTCATCCTCCTCTCCATCCTCATCTTCTCTCCACAAAGTCCTTTCTATTCATACTTAGCACTTTCACAGCTTCAGAGAGATTTTCCATGCTCGTCCTTGGTTAGGTGCTTCTCCTTATATTTCTTACATAAGACTCTTTTAAATTAGAGATCTTCCTTCCTGTGAAACTTCCTTCATTTTATTTAATGCCTTCTCTTTTGCTTTCACAATGATTATAATTTAGATAGCCCAAACTGCATTATTCCAGCCTCCTTCCCTCACTAAGCTATCTTTATTTTTACAGTTTCCTTTCTTATGACCTTTTGGATCTAAAAGTCAAGGGTAAACACTACCTCCACCCTGTCCCCAGACCACCATCATTAGGAGACAAGAGGGAACCACAGAGCTACTCATCTCAGGATTAAACCATCTTGCCCCTGTTTTCCTTATATCATTTTTTGAAGAAGCAGCCCTAAATCCCTGTTTGCTCCAGAGAAGACTGTTCCTCCTCTAGACTCCAAATTTCCATTGAAAGGAGTTAAATAAAAGAGTGCCTTCCTCCTGTATGCTTTTAGTAAGATACTCATCCCTCCCCCACTCCCATCATTCTGCCTTTAGACAACCAGGAGTAACCTTACTATGCTCTTCATTTACTTAGGTCAAGTTATGATAAGCAGCCAGATCTCCTAGGGCATTCTTTATCCTCTGGATTATAATCTTTATACTCCTCAGAAAACCCATCTTCTGACCCCACTGCTTCTCCCTTTGAACTTCTGAAGACATACTACTGTTCTTCCTGGACCTCATGGTACATCTTCAGCAAACCCCCCCATGTTTTTAACCTCTTCTCTGTGACTTTCCTCAAGCTTCTTGCTCTAAAGAAAAGCTAGCGCCCCTCTTAGGACCTCACAGCCTCCAGAGAACTGTTTCTGGTGATTGTGTTCTCTCTCACACTCTATATATATAAAGTCAGAAACAGTTCCTCTTTGTCATTTCCAGAACATCAAATTCAACCCTCCATATACATGGATTCTGCATCCACAATTCAACCAACCACGACTGAAAATATTTGGGAAAAAAGAATTCAGAAAGTGCCGAAAAGCAAAACTTGAGATTTCTGCATTCAGGCAACTATTTACATAGCATTTACTTTGTATTAGCTATTACAAGTAATCTAGAGATGATTTAAAGTATGCAGGAGGATGTGTGTAGGTTATACGCAAAGACTATGCCATTTTATATGAGGGACTTGGGCATCCACTGATTTCAACATCCACAGGGTGTCCTGGATCCAACCCCCTGCAGATACTTAGGGGTAGCTATATTCCTTTCACTTACTTAAAACTCCTGAATTTTTTTTTTTACATCTTTATTGGAGTATAATTGCTTTACCATGGTGTGTTATTTTCTGCTTCATAACAAAGTGAATCCACTATACATATATCCCCATATCTCCTCCCTCTTGCATCTCCCTCCCTCCCACCCTCCCTATCCGAACCCCTCTAGGTGGTCACAAAGCACTGAGTTGATCTCCCTGCGCTACGTGGCTGCTTCCCACTAGCTAGCTATTTTATGTTTGGTAGTGCATATTTGTACATGCCTCTCTCTCACTTCGTCCCAGCTTACCCTTCCCCCTCCCCGTGTCCTCAAGTCCATTCTCCACATCTGCGTCTTTATTCCTGTCCTGCCCCTAGGTTCTTCAGAACCTTATTTTTTTTTTAGATTCCATATATATGTGTTAGCATACAGTATTTGTCTTTCTCTTTCTGACTTACTTCACTCTGTATGACAGACTCAATGTCCATCCACCTCACCACAACTCAATTTCATTTCCTTTTATGGCTGAGTAATATTCCATTGTATATATGTGTCACATCTTTTTTCTTAACGTCTTTATTGGAGTATAATTGCTTTACAATGGTGTGTTAGTTTCTGCTTTATAACAAAGTGAATCAGTTATACATATACATATTTTCCCATATCTCTTCCCTCTTGCATCTCCTGCCCTCCCACCCTCCCAACCCCACCCCTCTAGGTGGTCACAAACCACCGAGCTAATCTCCCTGTGCTATGCGGCTGCTTCCCACTAGCTATCTATTTTACATTTGGTAGTGTATATATGGCCATGCCACTCTCACAGCTTACCCTTCCCCCTCCCCATAACCTCAAGTCCATAATCTAGTAGGTCTGTGTCTTTATTCCTGTCTTACCCCTAGGTTCTTCATGACCTTTTTTTTTTCTTAGATTCCATATATATGTGTTAGCATATGGTATTTGTTTTTCTCTTTCTGACTTACTTCACTCTGTATGACAGACTCTAGGTCCATCCACCTCACTACAAATAACTCAATTTCATTTCTTTTTATGGCTGAGTAATATTCCATTGTATATATGTGCCACATCTTCTTTATCCATTCATCTGTTGATGGACACTTAGGTTGCTTCAATGTCCTGGCTATTGTAAATAGTGCTGCAATGAACATTGTGGTACATGGTTATTTTTGGATTATGGTTTTCTCAGGGTATATGCCCAGTAGTGGGATTGCTGGGTCGTATGGTAGTTATATTTTTAGATTTTTAAGGAACTTCCATACTGTTCTCCATAGTGGCTGTATTAATTTACATTCCCACCAACAGTGCAAGAGGATTCCCTCTTCTCCACACCCTCTCCAGTATTTGTTTGTAGATTTTTGATGATGGCCATTCTGACCCGTGTGAGGTGATACCTCATTGTAGTTTTGATTTGCATTTCTCTAATGATTAGTGATGTTGAGCATCCTTTCATGTGTTTGTTGGCAATCTGTATATTTTCTTTGGAGAAATGTCTGTTTAGGTCTTCTGCCCATTTTTGGATTGGGTTTGTTGTTTTTCTGATACTGAGCTGCACGAGCTGCTTGTAAATTTTGGAGATTAATCCTTTGTCAGTTGCTTCGTCTACAAATATTTTCTCCCATTCTGAGGGTTGTCTTTTGGTCTTGTTTATGGTTTCCTTTGCTGTGCAAAAGCTTTGAAGTTTCATTAGGTCCCATTTGTTTATTTTTGTTTTTATTTCCATTTGTCTAGGAGGTGGGTCAAAAAGGATCTTGCTGTGATTTATGTTATAGAGTGTTCTGCCTATGTTTTCCTCTAAGAGTTTGATAGTGTCTGGCCTTATATTTAGGTCTTTAATCCATTTTGAGTTTATTTTGGTGTATGGTGTTAGGGAGTGTTCTAATTTCATTCTTTTACATGTAGCTGTCCAGTTTTCCCAGCACCACTTATTGAAGAGGCTGTCTTTTCTCCATTGTATATTGTTGCCTCCTTTATCAAAAATAAGGTGACCATATGTGTGTGGGTTTATCTCTGGGCTTTCTATCCTGTTCCATTGATCTATATTTCTGTTTTTGTGCCAGTACCATACTGTCTTGATTACTGTAGAATTGTAGTATAGCCTGAAGTCAGGGAGCCTGATTCTTCCAACTCTGTTTTTCTTTCTCAAGATTGCTTTAGATATTCGGGGTCTTTTGTGTTTCCATACAAATTGTGAAATTTTTTGTTCTAGGTCTGTGAAGAATGCCATTGGTAGTTTGATAGGGATTGCATGGAATCTGTAGATTGCTTTGAAAACCCCTGAATTTTTAATCTCAACTTGTCAGACTTTACCACCTCTGCCTTTCCTTGTAACAGACAACTGTTGATATTCTAGGTCTTTATCTTAGAAGAGTTTAGTTCTTGGCTCTGGGATGTTTTCTCTAACACTACTTCCGTCACAATTATTGGTGATTTCAATATCTACATAAGTGATAATCCTAATAAAATGTACAAAATTCCTTAACCTTTCCTCCTCATCTCCTCAACCCTGTTTTAGCCACTTACTTCCATGGTTGTACTCTATATATTTTCATTATTAATCAATACAACTCCTCCAAAATACCATTTTCATACCCTCTGCTTTCCAACCAACACCTTCCTACTGTGAAGACTACTCTCCCTAATTCAACTCCCTGCCTTTAATAATCCTTTGACTCACCAGTATCTTCAATCCATTGATACTAACTCTTTTTAACTGCCTTCATCCCTTTGATATCCTCACTTCCCTCCTTTCCCACCTTTAAATTCTATGTTCCATCATTATGATCACTTTCTTATACAGTCTTACAAGTTACAGTCCTGTAACTTCCTTAGTCTTCTCTCACTTCATTGCATTCTCATGGCTAAATTGCAGCCTTGGCAAGCCAGATCATCATGTACTTTATGTCTAAACATGTATGGCAGAATGTGGCTCAGGAAAAATACACAACAATGCTGACTTGTCTCACTTTAAATTTGTGACTATTCCTCTCAATACAGTACTTAATTTCCACCTTCCTTCATACTCATGTTCCTGTTCTCTTAATATTGGAGTGTCCCAGGGATCAAATCTTAAAATATTTTTATCTACTTTGATTTCCTTAATGATTTCATAAAATTTCATGAGCATAAAATTTCTGCGCTATACCGAATGTATATTGCCAACCCAGCCCTTTTGCCTTAAATCTAGAGTTTTACATCCAACTACATACTTGTCATCTGTAGTGTCTAACAGTCACCATAAACTTAACATTTCTAAAGAAATTTCCTGATATTTTCTCTGAACCTGCTCCTGCAATTCTCCCCCATCTCAGTTGATGGCAACTTCATCTTTACATTTGAACAAACCAAAACCTTGGAGACATCTTCTTTCACATTCCTTTATTGAATCCATGAGCAAAATCCACTAGTTTTACTTTAAATTTATTCAGAATTGAACCAGTTCTCAATCCCTTCACCACTATCATTTTTACCCACACCATTATGACCTCTTATTTGGTTTTTTCAATAGCTACCTAAATGATGTTCACTCCATCCTGGCCCCCTACAATATATTTTCAGCATACCAGCCAGCATAGTCTTGTTTAAAAATATAAATCAGATCATGTCACTGCTCTGCTCTAAACCCTCAGTGACTCCCCATCTTACTCAGAATAAAAACCGAGTCTTTAAAATGGACTGAAGACTCAACATGATCTTTAACTTTATCATCTACTAGTTTCCTCCCTGCTCCTTGCACTGCTTCCTTGCTTACTGTTCCTCAAGTATATCAGACATGCTTCCATCACAAGAACTTTTAACGTATTCTTGCCTCTTCCTGGAATGCTCTTCTCCTAGATATTACCATTACTTGCTCTTTTACATCCTCCATTAGGTCTTTGTTCAAATATCATCTTGTCTCTGAGGCTTTTCTTGATTACCATTTTAATAATTATAGTCTCCAATCTGGTATTCCTCATTCCTCTTTTACAGTCTTATTTTTTCTCCATGGCACTTGTCACCATTTTACCAGCTAAATAATTTAATTATTTGTGCTTTTATTGAGCCCCCAATTACAACCTCAGTGCCAAGAGGGCAGGAATTCTTCTTTGTTTTAGACACTAATATGTCCCCAGCACCTAGAACATTGCCTATCATAGAGTAATTGCTCAATAAAAATTTCTAAAATATGTGAGTAAATCTAGCTATAGCTGGTTGCCCTCCTTCATTTAATGTCATAAAATGTAATAAAATAATGCTTTATTTTTGTTATTTCCAAATATCTAAGCTGTACTTCTTGGTCAGAATTCAGACTTTGATGGTGAAATTCCATTTTTATTATCTTTTGAACAAGTCAAGTCAATAATTCAATTATCTGACCCTCTCTTAGCTGATAAATGCTTCAGTAGATGTCTCCCATCATTAGTGTATTATATTTCACATAATATTTTGACATCTGTGACCAAAAAGAAAATTCCATTTTTGTATCCTCAAACACCAAAATCAGTCTTCCTTTATATTTTGTTCTTATTGAAACTATCCCCACCAAGTTTCCCTCTCATGTGTGTAGAATTCTAAATACAAATGAATACTTCCCTAACTTTCTCTCAGAAAACATTTTTCACTCCAACCACAAGTTATATCAGCAAAAAATAGTGACATCTATCAAATCACATTTACCTTCTTATGATAAAAACATCATGTTTGTCTGACCTTTTATTACCTTGAGTTTTTGGAATCATGTAAAACAACTAAATATGTTACTATGCAAGACATTTGCATATTTTATATACTTCTGGATTTAATGCTTTTGTAAGATTGAGTTAAACAAAGGAGGGAAATTGTCATAATTCCCAAAAGGTATCAAAGAATTATGGTATCATTATAGTATCAGGTATTCATCTGACTTGCTCTGACTCTCATTATAGTATCATTATACTTCTTTTCAGTGTTATAGTAGTACTGGATTCTCTCTCCTGATCCAGTTCCCATACTTCACTAAAGAGTAAAAGAGCAAGACTTATGGTTAAAAGTGGTTGATTGAGCTCACACTTTCACCTCCACCAAGTCCCACTGAAGCAACAAAACTCAGAGAAGAAAAATTTATAGGGAGATGCAAAAGGGAGGAGATATGGGGATATATGTATATGTATAGCTGATTCACTTTGTTATACAGCAGAAACTAACACCCCATTGTAAAACAATTACACTCCAATAAAGATGTTTTTAAAAAAGCAAACATGTATTAAAAAATAAAATAAACCATGATAAATTTAAAAAGAAAGAAAACCCTTCCTCTCTCACACACCACTCTATCCCCAGCACCTAGAACACTGCCTGTCACATGGTAGTGGATCAGTGTATATTTGCTGAGTAAGTGAATATGTACGAAAAAGAAATTTTTCCATAATAAAGCTAAACTATAGGGAAGAGGCTAACAATTCATACTTTGCATAATGTATGAAAAAACGAAAGCATATATCAACAAAGAAAATAGAATGGAGCAAACTAAAACATCATATATTCTGGGAAAATTTTCTACAGTTGAATTTTTAAATTTTCAATAAAAATTCAGAAAAATACCAAGCTTAGAGTCAACAAGCATCAAAATCTGATTGGCCATGGGAGTTAAAATAGGAGAACTAAATTAAAATAACTTCATGGCCAACAATTCTAACATTTATTAGTAAGATTACTGCATGAGAAGAAAGGATTGTAAAAATTAAATATAAAGAGGAAAGAATGGGCCAACCAAAATTAAAAAACATACAATAAAACTATAGTAGGTAAAACAGTACAGAATCCCCATATCATCCAACTTTCTTATGTACTCAATTTCTTCTCTAAACATCCTTCAATCCCCTTCACTGAAATCTGGCTTTCCTCTCAGAACGTTATTTTTGTTCAGTCCTTTCATAATTCATGTATTGTTGATACTCTATAAAACATTAATTTAGAAAGTTAAGTTGTACCTTCCTTGTTGCCCTTTCTTACTTACAGATGGCTCCTTTAAAACCTCATTAAAAATACTCAAAGATTAGAATCGAAGCCAATTGACTGTATCTCCTTCTCCATGTCACATAAACCTGAGAGGTTTATGAACCTCTCAGGTATTTTCCCTAACTATTCAAAGACTTTTTCTCTCAATCGTAACTTCTGCCAAATTTTGGCTTTCTTTAATAACCATGAATACAAACTTCTAAGATTCAGGCTTCTAGGCTCTTTGAATGGGAATTCTAGTCCATCATAACTTGTACTCTTCACTTCTTCTATATATGCTTTCAATTTTGTGGTTCTTCATGTCAATAATGTTCTCACCAATACTCTAAAGTGAAAGGTCACTCTTGCCCTTTAAATGCATAGTAAAAAACAATCCCTGAAAGAACTAAATTATCTGCTTTCTCTGTGACCTCACCCACAAAGCACAATACTACTGAACAAAGTCCAGCAACATGGCAGATGCATTCCACTATAAATCAAAAGCAGACAGTGAACGGGCTCACAACACTAATAGCAATCCTATTTCATTCTGTAAACTCAAGCTCCCTTTACCCACAACAACTATAACAAAACTTTACTCAACAAGCATTCAATGTTGTACCTCCCCTCTGACTGCCAAGATATGATCTTGCTTGTAACTTACAGAGAGAAAGAACAGAAATACTTTGTACTCTTTGCATATTTGCAGCCACACTCTCATTCTGAACATTGTATTGAATCTCTATACCATTTCTTAGGAAACTGACATTATTGACAATTCCCTCTCTCTTATCTGTATTAAACCATAAACTGTCTGCCAATTATTTTTCTTATCTCACTGTTGAGACAAGTTGAAAGCTGTAGAAACTGTGTAAGGTGTGATCATATTTATTTTTTCTTAAATACAAAAAAGTACATGTGTGTTTGTCTCTGTGAGTGCATGTACACACATGTATATGTAAAGATACACTCCAAATGTTAACAGGAGACTTGAACTTTTTGCTGCATATTCTTTCATTTTCACTCTTTAAAAACTACCTCTTAATAACTTATCACTAGTATATTTTAAAATATAAACTCGAAGAAGAAATAGAAGTCAGATTCATCCTCACATCTAGTGAATCAGAGTCTCCAGGGAGGGGATAGGGCAAGTGTTGTTTTTAAAACTCAAGAGGTGATTCTGATGCACAGCAAGAACTGAGACTGTAGAAAACAGTCTGGAAGCACTTCACAACATTAAAGATAGAATTACCATATGATCCAGCAATTCTACCTTTGGGTATATACCCTAAAGAATTGAAAGCAGACACTCAAACAGATGTTTGTACACCCGTGCTCATAACAGCATTATTCATAATAGCCAAAGGGTAGGAAAAACCCAAGTGTCCATTGATGGATGAACAGATAAACAAAATATGGTGTAAGACAATGAAATGTTATTCAGCCTTAATAACAAATTTCTGACATCTGCTACAATGTGGATAAACTTTGAAGACATTACACTAAGTGAAATAAGGCAGACACAAAAGGAGAAGTATTGTATGATTCCTCTTATATGAAGTACTTGGAGTAGTCAAATTTAGACACAGCAAGTAGAATGGTGGTTGCCAGTGTTTGTGAAGGGGCAAATGGGGAGTTGTTTTTAAATGGGTACAGAGTTTCAGTTTGGGAAGTTTCCCAAATAATTTGACCTCATAAGCTGAGAATAACATGTCAAAGTAAAACTACACAATCTGAAATTTTGAATACACATATACTATAAAAATATGAGCACTTTATTCAATGATAACCTATGTCAAACATTCTTTACAACTTTGCTGGTTCAATTATGAATTGCCTAGGTGGTGAGTTGGTGACTTTAAGGTACAAGGACTAATTACTAATTAAGGTACAAGGACTAATTAACCTATTACTTGACTAAAAGTCAAGTAATAGGTTAATGTGGTCAGTTCAGTTGCAGTAGTTCACAGTTTGGGAGATGGGAATGTAATTATCCCAAATTCTCCTAAGTCCCCAAAATGCCCTGAGTAATTTGTATTAAGGCAAGATGTTTTTATTTAGCTTGCTGGGTAAATTTTACTCTGATGACTAAGCTCGAAGCATCTATTATATATTATCATCAACTGGTCTCTTAATATTGCTTTGGTGTGGAAGAAGTTATATAACTTAATAGACTAGACTTTCAGCATCTGAAAACATCCCAAATACAAATACTACACCACTTCCGAAATTTCAGGGTTTTACATTTTAACCTATGCCAGTAATAGTTAACCACTAATCTTAGCATACAGTCGATTAAAATGCCTTCTTAGCATGTAAAATGCAGAGATTTTTTTTTACAATTTCCTATAATTCTGCTCTATTTGCTCAGAAACCAAATGCAAATCAACATTAGCTAGAATGTTACATTTATAGTTCCTAAACATAAATTACAACTTCAGTTTGATTAAAACAGGAGTGCATGCAGTATTAAAAGCTTCTTCTCCCCATGGCATCCAGTGCCAATTTCCTTCTGTCCAGAAAAATCACCCGATTTACTGTGGCATATATGAAATATTCAGTTTTCCTGATTTATCTTATGTTGTGTCTTCTGAGTGACACCTAAAAAGTAGAAAGGAAGTAGGGATGCAGATCTATTGCTGTGCTCTAACTGTACCTACTGGGTAAAGGGTGAAGGTCCAGCACTGTTCATGCAGGGATGACAATTTCTTCTTGGACTCATCCTCAGCAGGTGGTGGGCCAGAAGCAAGCTAATGTTCTCAAATAGGTCATGTTGACTGACACCAAGGTCCATTAGAGACATATTCTCAAAGGTGTGGTGTATAAAAGGCAGTGTACTCAGTGTTGGGTACCTAACTAAAGTGAATTCTTGGCATCTGCCCTTACAACAGGCATGAAAAGAGCCATGGTGATGTCTTAGAATTTTCCTAGCCTGTGTAGAGGAGAAAGTCCAGACCTGAGATTGTTAGGCTCAGTTTGGTTTAAAGATACATCAGTACCATTGTCTTCTGTCATTAAAGCTTTTCAGTGATTGGTATCAGCAGTAGTGGTTGATTACATATCATATCTGAGTAGGCGCCCCATTTCCTTTGTGGGAGAACCGTAACATTTCGTAGAGGTTAATGGATTTGCAGCAAAGTAGGATCAGAGCAACACTGTTGATCCTTAGTAACTACCCCAGTCTTATCTCTCACTTCTCCTCTACACATACCTTAGGTTCAGACCAATCTGACTTTTCTCTGAATATGCCCCCATGATGTCATACAATCACATCTTTGCTTACGGTAAATCTACCTAGAACCCATGATCATCCTCATCCCCACCTATAATTGTCAGTAATATAATCGTTCTTCATACCTTCTATCAAATAGGATTCCAATCATGCTTTGTACTTAATTCAACATTTTAAAATAGTTACCAGGTGCCTTGCTATGTGATGAAGATCCTCTTTCCTTTTTGTGCCCACATGTATCATGACTTGCCTCACATGACACACTTAATTTATGTAAAATCTTCGGGCATACTTTTCTAACCCTTATTTAACAATAACTACTCAGGGGCACAGACAAACTCATCACTCTAACCAGTGAGAATTTAAGGCAGGGTTTAGCACTAGAATATCTGTTCAATAAATGTTTATTGACTAGAATAGCACAAAAAGATGACTGTTAAAATCATAAGAGCATTTTCATTCAAAGTTATATCCACTCTGTACTGCCCACTTTTTAAAGGACACTTTGTGAGACTTCTAAAATACTGCACAGTAAAAGTGTATTTATAGCATCTCCTATTTGAAACAGAATGATGTGGGGAAAAGAATAAAGCTGAAAAAGTAAAAGTCCAACCTCAGTTAAACTAGGAAGTGGCTACTCCTCAAACATAAAATATGATTATCCAGTTCTACATGTAAGGATCTTGGAAGTCACCACTCTATCCTAACAGGTAAAAAGCTGAACAGACTGAAAAATCAATAACTCTTCAAAGATCCATAAGACAGGGGAGGACACAGCACAAATCACTGCTCCCGAGATTGGGGAGAGACAGGTGAATACAGGGAGTCCTGGCTTAAAAGAGCAGAGACACATGTGTAGAAACCTTCAGAGGAACCAGAGCAGGGGCAGAAAATCCTGAACTGTAACTGACAAATTGTTGGAGGCTCAGTGTGGAAACTCTGACAGTTAAAGACTCCAGGGGGGACCCTTTCATAAGGGGGTCCCCACAATTTTGTGAGATTTACCTCCATGGACTTGACCAGATTCCCACAATAAATGTCAGGAAAAAATTCTCTCCTGCTTCCATCAGGGGCAGAGGAAAAGGAACCATTTTGAAATATACCTTCCAAGGCCAGCCCTCGGGGGAAAAAAGTTAACCAGAGCCTAACCTGCTAGGGTATTATAATAGCCTAACTTACCTGGGGGGAAGGGAAATATTCAGCTCAAGCCCACTCTAGCTATCTTCTACCACCAAAGGATGGAGAAAAAGGCTGAGAAACATTTGAGAAGGTCACAGTCCAGAGGCAAATATCCAATATGGGGGAGAGAGGAGGAAAGTCACACTCATGCACTAATGATAAGAGTTTAAATTGACACTGCCTTCTTGGAAAGGGAAGGGAGAGGAATAAATTAGGAGTTTGGGATTACATATACACACTATTATATATAAAATAGATAATTAACAAGGACCTACTGTATAGCACAGGGAACTATACTCAATATTTTGTAATAACCTACAGGAAAACGATTCTGAAAAGATAGATATATATGTATGTATAACTGAATCACTGTGCTGTACACCTGAAAGTAACACAACATTGTAAATCAATTATACTTCAAAAAAATTGTTTTTAAAAACTGACACTGCCTTTTTGAAGGGCAGTCAGGAAATATCCATGAACACAGAAAATGTTCATTCTCTTTAATCAAGCTATTCCAAATTTAGTAAATCTTGTATACCTAAATTCAAATTTATGTATTTAGGTATGTTAAGTACTAATTTTAATAGAAAAAAGGAAAAACCTAAATGTTTGCCAGTAGGTATATGGTTAAATAAGTATAAAGCATCTATACCATGGAATATTTTGCATCTGTTGAAAAAGACTGAACCAGATCTAAGTGGATGGAAATAAAAAGATATTCAAAATAAATTAAGATAATGATGTATACTGTAGAAACTGTGTATGGTATGATCACATTTATTTTCTTAAAAATACAAAAAAGTGCACTTGTCTGTGAGTGTGTGTAGACATGTGAATGTAAAGATAGACTTCAAATGTTAATGGAAAACTTCTACTTTTTCCTCCATGTTCTTATGTTTTCACTCTTTAAAAACTACCTCTTAGTAACTCATCACTAGTACTTTTTAAAATATGAATTATAAAAAGAAACAGAAGTCAGATATATCCTCACACCTAGTGAATCAGAACCTCCAGGGGTGGAGATTGAGGAAGTGTGTTTTTTAAAGCTCAAGAGGTTATTCTGATGCACAGCAAGAACTGAGACTGTAGAAAACAGTCTGGAAGCACTTCACAACATTAAAGATAGAATTACCATATGATCCAGCAATTCTACCTTTGGGTATATACCCCAAAGAATTGAAAGGCGACACTCACACAATTATTTGTACACCTGTGTTCATAACAGCATTATTCACAATAGCCAAAGGGTAGAGAAAACCCAGATGACCACTGCTGGATGAACAGATAAACAAAATATGGTATAAGACACAATGAAATATTATTCAGCCTTAAAAATAACAAATATCTGACATCTGCTACAATGTGGATAAACCTTGAAGACATTACACTAAGTGAAATAAGGCAGACACAAAAGGACAAGTATTGTATGATTCCTCTTATATGAAGTACCTGGAGTAGTCAAATTTAGACGCAGAAAGTAGAATGGTGGTTGCCAGTGTTTGTGAAGTGGCAAATGGGGAGTTGTTGTTAAATGGGTACAGAGTTTCAGTTTGGGAAGATGAAAATGTTCTGAAGATGGGTAGTAGTAACTGTTGCACAACAGTGTGAATGTACTTAGTGTCACTGAACTGTACACCTAAAATGGTTAAAATGATAAATTTAATGTTACATATTTATTTTTACCACAGTAAACAATTTTAATGGAATTAGACCAACTCAAAAAAGCAAACAAGGACAGATAAATGTCTTTACAACCTCTAGTGGATAGGGAATTCTCTAAAAACAAGATAACTTGGTTCCTGAAAATTCTAATAAGCAATTCATCATTTAGAATAATGAGGTCCAGAGGTACAGACAGACTCAATGAGAAATTGAATATCTGTAGTGAGTGTCCTTTCTAAATCCAACAGTGGAAGGGGAGATACAGTAGAAAGAAAGACCACATGGGAATTCTTGCTTTATTTTCTTTTATTTTTTTTTTTATTTATTTTCTCCAGAAATCTGTAGAAAAGTCGTAAAGGTAATACAGCTTGGAATACATAGTGGAAGGTGAAATCAGATTTGTAAATTGTTGACCAAGGTTAATTGAGCAGAAAAAAATGAACAGGAAATCTCAAAATAAAAAACCAATGAGATACAGGGAAAGCGACATGACATTCATCCTAGTTGATTTGCTTATTTCAAAATGACAAATAACCAAAAAAAGGAGAAATATATTGGGTGAAGAAAGACATTTATAGATAAGGTCCTCTGAGAACACATTACCTGATCAAAGACCATAAATAATATACAACAGAGGAAGGATTACTTCCCTTTGAAAAGCTTTCTCTTGACTCCACATTACCACTTGATCCATTATATGGCTCACCTTTTTTTTTACTGCAAATTTATAAAAGAAATTGTCTAGACTCACTGTCACCAAAATCTCTGCTCCTATCTTCTCTTGAACCTGAGCCAGTCAGGCCTGCCCCTATCACATCTCTGAAACTGCACTGATCAAGGTCACCAAGGAAGTTTTTGTTTCCAAATATAATAATACTTTCTCATATTATTTGACCTATCAGAGCATTTGACACAGGTGACCACTCCCTCTTCACCGAAATTCATTTTTCACTTGGCCTTCAGGATACCATTTTTACCTAGCTGCAAATTGACAGTGTATTTGCTCTTTCCTCTTTTCCTGGACTTCTGAAGGTTGTAAGAGTCCAAGCCTCAGTCATTTTATCTATTCTCTCTTATATCTGTACTCACTACTTTGGTTAGCTCATCCTTAATACCATCTATACATTGATGACTCACAAATGTCTATCTCCAGTCCAAACCTCTCTTTGGAAATCTAGCTTTCTGTAACACATTTTTAACTTAACATTGTCACTCATATGGTTGATGGAAATACTAAACTTAACAAGTCCAAAACTGAGCTACTAAACTTTCATTTTAAATCTGTTCTTGTTTAAATATTCCCCACCTCAGTTGATGACAACTCCTTTCTTTCAGTTACTCAGACCAAATACCTGGGTATCCCCTTCTTGTTTCCCCTCTCTTTATGATTCTACATCCGATTAATATATAAATCCTATTAGCTCCACCTTCAAAATACAGTATATCCAGAAATAAACCACTTCTCACCACCTCCACCACAACACCCTGGTCTTTGTCCTCATATTATCTTACTTGGATTACTTCAAAGGCTCATTGCTTGTCGTCCTGGTTTTACCCTTGCCTCACTTCAGCCAGTTTTCCATATAGCAGCCACAATTATCCTGTGCCATTAGAGAATAAACTCTTCTTTAAGTACCCACGTATCCCATATTAAGATATGAACAAAAGCTTGAAAAAGTTCCCAAAGTAGAAAATGTGCAGATCAGATTATTCAAGTACAGAGCTATAAAACTATAAGGTTTTAATAAAAATAAAAGCAGACAAAATATACTGACATAGAAATTACAAGCAACAAGAAGTATACAAATTCTTTGCTACATGGTTCTTATGTCCCGTAGGAAACTGAAGGTAAAATTGCAGAACATCTGGAAAATGCAGATAATGAAAAGAATATGTATCACAGGATTTGACCAAAGCCATGTCAGAAGAAGTTACATTGTTATACAAAATTAGACCATTAAGTATGAAAGAATAAAAATTAAATAAATTTAATAAGTAAAAAAACATGAAGGGGCTTCCCTGGTGGCGCAGTGGTTGAGAGTCCGCCTGCCGATGCAGGGGACACGGGTTCGTGCCCCGGTCCGGGAAGATCCCACGTGCCGCGGAGCGGCTGGGCCCGTGAGCCACGGCCGCTGAGCCTGCGCGTCCGGAGCCTGTGCTCCGCAATGGGAGAGGCCACAACAGTGAGAGGCCCGTGTACCGGGAAAAAAAAAATTTTTTTTTTTTAAAAAATGAAGTTAACAAAAGTAAAGCAGAAAGAAATGATTAATAATGATAAATCAGATATTAATCATTTTGAACACTGAAAAAATGGCAGAGCAACTAAATACTCCCAAGAATTTGTGAAAAACCAAGAAGATAAACAAATCATTAGCTAACATAATCAGCAAAGAATTGAGAAATCACAAATATAGCAAATTGCAAATTACACAGGGAAAATAATTTTAGATACAAATATTGTTTTAAGTAAAATATAATAACTGGCATAAATTTTATGCAAACAGACTTTTTAAATATCTGGATTAAATGACTTTCTAGAAAAATATAAATTACCAAAATTGATTCATAGTGATAAATAAGACCTAAGCAATCTACTAACCACTATCCATGGAAGAAACTGCAAATATTTTATAAAGAGAAAATCTTCCCAATCATTTCCCACCCATATAATTTCACAGATGAGTTTTGGAAAACAGAGAAAACACAGATATTTCCAAAGCTATTTAATCAGGTACAGAATACAGAAAAATAATTCAAACTTCCATGTTTTTAATAAAGTCAGCATTATACAGATAGCAAAATTTGACAAACTTAACACAATGAAAACTACAGAACAATCTTGTATGTTCTTGATGTCAAAAGCTTACATATTGGGTAGACCTTCCTGTAGCATATTAAGAGAGTAGCATCAACCACTTTATACCTCAGGTTCCTTACCTAAACAATGGGGAAAGTAAAAACCTCCTAGAGGTTTTATGAGGGTCAAATGAGTCAATTCCATGTAAAGGGCTTGGAGAATAGCCCCTGGTTCATAGTAAATGGATGGGTGGATGGATGATGGATGGAACGACGGACAGAAAGATAAAGGTAGGAAGATAGAGATACACATTTATTTAGATTCATATTTAAGATTTATACTTAAAGTATTTACACACACATACATCATACCATATTGGGTGTCCCCTTGTATTCCTACGTTTCTATCTCAAAGAGGTGTTACCATCAAAAGAACATAGATCTGCAGTCAAAAATTAATTTAATGAAAGTGAGTGTTTTATTTGTGTCTTTAACACTGTGCTAAGGACAGAGTTCCAAGAAATACTTCTTCAAATTGTCTTTCTTTCCTTCTCTTATCGATTTCCCTCATATTTGAAAACTATTTCCATGACTACATTCTCAGAAAACCCTGAAAAGTGAACAAAGCTCATCAGTATTTAAATTTTTCCTCCTTGTTACCACCTGCCCCTCAATTCTTTAGTGTTGGCTTAATCAATTGCATTTAAACCCCTTCCCTCCTCTTTTAGCCTCTCCAACCATGTTCTCTCTTCACATACTTAAAGTGCAAAAGCTAGAAACATCCCCTTGCCAGATCGATCCTCTCTCATAGGTCCAGGGAAAGTAACAATAGACTGTCTTAGAACCCGAATTTTCTTAATTCAGCAGAAGCAGCACAAGTGCTGAGACACTCAAGCAATAGTAACTTTTATCTCATTTCCGCACGTACATACTTGTATGCATACATGCATACACACAAACATGCATACACACAAACACACACACACACAAACACACACACACAGAGTCCATACACATTGTAACAGAGCTAGGCATCATTCCATAGCAGTGTACACAAAACTACTGCTTTCTGTTCAAAGGATATATAATATTTGATTGTTTGGATGAAACATTATTTGATTGCTCTCCTATTAATGGATATTTAAGTTGTTTATAGTTTATCTTTGTTTGAATATACTCCACTGAATATTCTTATACAAATATCTTCAAATACCTTTGTGAATTCATGAAAATGTATGTTTGTGTGTGTGCGAATACGTTTGTGTGTATATGTGTGTGTATATATGTGTGTGTACATATATATATAGATATATTTGTATATATTTAGGATAAATCACTAAAGTAGAATTGCTGGGTCAAACAATATGTGCATTTTTTTTACATCTTTATTGGATATAATTGCTTTACAATGGTGTGTTAGTTTCTGCTTTATAACAAAGTGAATCAGTTATACATATACATATGTTCCCATATCTCCTCCCTCTTGCGTCTCCCTCCCTCCCACCCTCCCTATCCCACCATCCAGGTGGTCACAAAGCACCGAGCTGATCTCCCTGTGCTATGCGGCTGCTTCCCACTAGCTATCTATTTTACGTTTGGTAGTGTATATATACCCATGCCACTCTCTCACTTTGTCACAGCTTACCCTTCCCCCTCCCCATATCCTCAAGTCCATTCTCTAGTAGGTCTGTGTCTTTATTCCCGTCTTACCCCAGGTTCTTCATGACATTTTTTTCTTAGATTCCATATATACGTGTTACCATACGGTATTTGTCTTTCTCTTTCTGACTGACTTCACTCTGTACGACAGACTCTACGTCCATCCACCTCACTACAAATAACTCAATTTCGTTTCTTTTTATGGCTGAGTAATATTCCATTGTGTATATGTGCCACATCTTCTTTATCCATTCATCTGATGACGGACACTTAGGTTGTTTCCATATCCTGGCTATTGTAAATAGAGCTGCAATGAACATTTTGGTACATGACTCTTTTTGAGTTATGGTTTTCTCAGGGTATATACCCAGTAGTGGGATTGCTTGGTCGTATGGCAGTTCTATTTGCAGTTTTTTAAGGAACTTCTATACTGTTCTCCATAGTGGCTGTATCAATTTACACTCCCACCAGCAGTGCAAGAGGGTTCCCTTTTCTCCACACCCTCTCCAGCATTTATTGTTTGAGATTTTTTTAAATTTTATTTTTAATTAATTTATTTATGGCTGTGTTGGGTCGTTTCTGTGTGAGGGCTTTCTCTAGTTGTGGCAAGCGGGGGCCACTCTTCATCGCGGTGCATCGGCCTCTCACTATCGCTGCCTCTCTTGTTCTCTGTGGAGCACAGGCTCCACATGCGCAGGCTCAGTAATTGTGGCTCACGGACCCAGTTGCTCCGCGGCATGTGGGATCTTCCCAGACCATGGCTCGAACCCATGTCCTCTGCATTGGCAGGCAGACTCTCAACCACTGCGCCACCAGGGAAACCCCTTGTTTCTAGATTTTTTGATGATGGCCATTCTGACCAGTGTGAGATGAAATCTCAGTGTAGTTTTCATTTGCAATTCTCTAATGATTAATGATGTTGAGCATTCTTTCATGTGTTTGTTGGCAATCTGTATATCTTCTTTGGAAAAAAGTCTTTCGGTCTTCTGCCCATTTTTGGATTGGGTTGTTTTTTTGTTATTGAGCTGCATGAGCTGCTTGTAAATTTTGGAGATTAATCCTTTGTCAGTTGCTTCATTTGCAAATATTTTCTCCCATTCTGAGGGTTGTCTTTTGGTCTTGTTTATGGCTTCGTTTGCTGTGCAAAAGCTTTTAAGTTTCATTAGGTCCCATTTGTTTATTTTTGTTTTATTTCCACTCCCCTAGGAGATGGGTCAAAAAGGATCTTGCTGTGCTTTATGTCATAGAGTGTTCTGTGCTTTATGTCATAGAGTGTTCATCTTTACTCTCATTACTCTGAATTCCTTTTCAGGTAGACTGCCTATTTCCTCTTCATTTGTTAGGTCTGGTGGGTTTTTACCTTGCTCCTGCATCTGCTGTGTGTTTTTCTGTCTTTTCATTTTGTTTATCTTACTGTGTTTGGAGTCTCCTTTTTGCAGACTGCAGGATCGTAGTTCCCGTTGTTTTTGGTGTCTGTCCCCAGTGGCTGAAGTTGGTTCAGTGGGTTGTGTTGGTTTCCTAGTAGAGGGGACTAGTGACTCTGTTCTGGTGGATGAGGCTGGATCTTGTCTTTCTGGTGGGCAGGTCCATGTCTGGTGGTGTGTCTTGGGGTGTGTGTAGCCTTATTATTATTTTAGGCAGCCTCTCTGCTATTGGATGGGGCTGTATTCCTGTCTTGCTAGTTGTTTGGCATAGGGTGTCCAGCACTGTAGCTTGCTGGTCGTTGTGTGCAGCTGGGTATTGGTGTTGAGATGGAGATCTCTAGGAGATTTTCGCCGTTTGATGTTACGTGGAGCTGGGAGGTCTCTTGTCGACCAGTGTCCTGAAGTTGGCTCTCCCACCTCAGATGCACAGCCCTGACGCCTGGCTGGAGCACCAAGAGCCTTTCATCCACACAGCTCAGAATAAAAGGGAGAAAAAATGAAAGAAAGAAAGAGATAAAGAAAGATAGAAAGAGGATAAAATAAAGTAGGATAAAATAAAATAAAGTTACTAAAATAAAAAATAATTACTAAGAAGAAAAATTTTAAGTAAAAAAAACCCAAAACACCGGACCGTCAGCACCCTAGGACAAATGGTGAAAGCGAAGCTATACAGACAAAATCTCACACAGAAGCATATAGATACACACTCACAAAAAGAGGAAAAGGGGAAAAAATAATATATCTTGCTCTCAAAGTCCACCTCCTCAACTTGGGATGATTCATTGTCTATTCAGGTATTCCACAGATGCAGGGTACATCAAGTTGATTGTGGAGATTTAATCCGCTGCTTCTGAGGCTGCTGGGAGAGATTTCCCTTTCTCTTTTTTGTTCGCACAGCTCCCGCGGCTCAGCTTTGGATTTGGCCCCGCCTCTGCGTGTAGGTCGCTGGAAGGCGTCTGTTTTTCGCTCAGACAGGACGCGGTTAAAGGAGCCGCTGATTCGGGGGCTCTGGCTCATTCAGGCCAGAGGGAAGGAGGGGTACAGATGTGGGGTGAGCCTGCAGCGGCAGAGGTCAGCGTGACATTGCACCAACCTGAGGCGTGCCATGCGTTCTCCCGGGGAAGTTGTCCCTGGATCCCGGGACCCTGGCAGTGGCGGGCTGCACAGGCTCCCCGGAAGCGGGGTGTGGATAGTATCTTGTGCTCGCACACAGGCTTCTTGGTGGCGGCAGCAGCAGCCTTAGTGTCTCATGCCCGTCTCTGGGGTCCATGCTTTTAGCCGCGCTTCGCGCCTGTCTGTAGACCTCCTTTAAGCATCGCTCTTAATCCCCTCTCCTCGCGCACCAGGAAACAAAGAGGCAAGAAAAAGTCTCTTGTCTCTTTGGCATCTCCAGACTTCTCCGGACTCCCTCCCGCCTAGCTGTGGTGCACTAACCCCTTCAGGCTGTGTTCAAACCGCCAACCCCAGTCCTCTCCCGGCATCCGACCGAATTCCGACATTCCATTCTTAATAGATGGGGTGGATATGTCATCAGTGACGTTACTAAAACTCATGCCTGTGTAGGGAGCATAGAGTGTCCTATTTATAAATACAGAACATCATTAGAGCATCCACTCACTGGTATCTCACTTTTCTTTTTAAAAAGCTGTCTGCAATTTGTCATAATCAGGCCTATAGGTCTGACTTTGGCAAGCCTAAGCTATCTACAGGGTAGATTAAGCTTCAGAAGCAAAAAGTCAATCAAGGCAACATCATAGTTAAAAGACACCTTTAAGATCACCTACTCCACTTCCAACAGTTTGCAGATAAAAAAAGAATGAGAGCCTGGAAAAGCAAAGCATTTTCTCCAGCACGCCACCACACTTCCATGCCTATCTGAAGTAAATGCATATGGATAATAAACATAAAATGAAGATGTACTTAATAATCGGTTCCAGCTGAGTGACACCAAAGAAGAAGCCTCATTTATGAAGGATGTGTCACATGTAAAACATCCGGACAATTTCTGATTTGAAATGGCATATAAAATATAGTCACTTCTGTAATGGCAGAGTAAGGAATTCCAAAAATCTATTCTTCCAAAAAAGCAAGAGAAATACTAGCAAAAGTTGTCAAAATCAACTCTTTCAGAATTACAGAAATTAACAAAAGACTTGCAACTATCTAAGAGTGTTTGAGAAAAATGGCTGAATTTCAGTAAGAACAGTATGTTCTATTGTGTTTTAGTTGTCCTATTTCCACCCCACCATGCTTCACAGTGCACTTAAATACTAAACAGCCTCACAATCACAGCAGTTCTTAAAATCATCAACCTAATAGCCACTATAGGGGCAGAATGTGTTTGAAACTCCCCATATCACCCAATCCCTGAAGAATTGTTACTATTTGACCTGTTTGGCAGTTCCTTGGAAAAGCCCCACCCACAATGCTTCTCTTTATTTGATCTGATTCAGAGTTCTCTCAGGTTGAAAAGCCCTCTCCCCAGGGTGCTTGTCAAAAACAACCAGCAGCAATTGTTTAATACTGCAGCTATATGAAGTAGTGATATCAGTTAGGACAAACCAGTCACTGGCCAAAAGTGAAAACAAATACCTGGGGAATGAGCTATCCATCAAGGGCTTTGAAAAGTAACATATTTTCTGAAAATTTAGAAGTCAATTCACATGTGCAGGGTTTTGTAAGTGCCCAAAGAAAACCTGAAAAGACTCAAAGCTTTCACCTCAGACTGATCTTAGGGTTCTACACAGGTAGGAAGTGAAAGCTAAGACAGGGTTGTCAAATGCCTGCCTGAGAGTTGAAGGCATGCCTAAGCCAAATATAGGGACCCTTGGAAAAAATCAAGGCGAAATATTCACTCAGGCATTTAAGTAAACCTCTATTCAATCACTTTGTTTGCTTGGATTATCAGAGAACCAAACTGAAGGTAGCATAAAAACAGTAAATCAGTATAGCAGATATGCACTCAATGAAAGATGCTGAGAAAAGGAATCAGGAGATCTGTGTGTATAGATCTTATTTTGACAAGGCATTTCATTTTTAAAGTCACTAAATGTGGCTTACATTGCTATTGGATGTAGCTATTGCTCAGTTTTGTGGGACATATAGGCAGAGAAGTCCAGAATAAACTCAAAGTATATATCAGGGGAGAAAACTGGCCTGCAGATATGACTCTAATAGTTAAAACATCCAGTTGTTATTTGAAGCCATGAGAGAGAAGAGACCACCCAAGGAGAGAGTGAAATATGGAAAAGAGAGGCTTCAGACAGAACACTGAGGAGTGCTGCATTAATTGATGAGGAGACTGAAGGGAGCCAGCAAAGGAGCTAAGAAGAAAAAATCAAAGATGGGAGGATAACCAAAAGAGAACAGTACCTCAACATTCAAGAGAAAGAGCACTAAATATGCTACAGGATAGAGAATTAACATAAGAAATAAATGATGAAAGCAGGGAGATGTTAGACTACTGTGCTGTTCTTGGCAAGAGAAAATAAGGGTGGTGATTGTATGTATGTAGTGGACAGAATATATTAGGTATATATTCAGGAGTTAATATTGTCAGGACTCAGTAATTACCTGGATGCAAAAGGTCAGAAAGGAGAAGTCATGGATCTTGCCCAGATTTCTGTCTAGGTATATTGGATACATAATTAGTGCCAATCACTAATTAGTGCCAAGAAATACAGACGGAAGAGCTGTTTGGTAGAGACAATGATAAGTTCAGTTTGGGATATTTTATTTGTAAGTGCCTATTCTATATTTAAGTGTATATATATTTATCAAGTAGACAGTTGAATACAGTTGGCCCTCTGTATCCACAGGTTACACACTAAAGGATTCAACTAACCGTGGATCAAATTGCCATTGGTTGAATCCTTGGAAATGGAGCCCTCGGATACCAAGAGCCAATGCTACTACACAATTTCATGTAAGGGACTTAAGCATCCATAAATTTTGGTATCTGCAGGGCATCCTGGAACCATTCCTCTGCGGATACTGAGGGATGACTGTATACAGTTGTGGAATTCAGAGAAAAGATCTGTGAGGGAGATATAACATTGTGAGTAATCTGCTTCTAACTGAACTCAGGGAGTTTATGAGGTTGCCCAAGGCAAAAGTGAGAAGTGAAGAGGGACAAAGAGATGTCCCTGAGGAATGCCAACATTTAAGGGCCAGCTAAAAGATAATGAGCCTGCAAAGGAGAATTTTAAAAGAGCAGCTAGAGAAGTAGGAGGAGAACCAGAAATAGGTGGTTTCTCAGACTCCGAAGGAGTGTTCATGAGGGAAGTCAATTCTGTCATATGTAATAGGGCTGTCTAGTGCAAAGAAGACTAAAACTATTAACTGGACAAACATTGAGGTCACTGGTAAGACACTTTGTGGAAAGATTAATGGTGGAGAAATAGGAGCACACTGCAGGGCTTCAAGAAATAAATAGATCGTGAAATAATGAAGATAGTAAATACAGGCAACTCTTAGGAAGTCTGCCTCTAAAAGAAAAGAGAAAGAATTAGTTGAAGGGGGAAACTTTTAGTGCAATTGTAAAGTATTTATTTTTTTCATACACCTTCTTATTGATACTAGTGTGAGGCTGAGGTCAGATTATGAAGGGTCTTAAATACCATCCTAAGGAGTTGGAGGCTTTTTTCCTGTAGTCAGTGTGGGATCACTGGGAGTGATGAACGAATCCAGATTTTATTGAGAGTAAGCAAGTTTTTAAGAATAAGATTAACAAAAAGAGACAAACTTGGTTACTACTGTAACAGTCCAGGCAGTCTAAAATAAGGCAGTATTAGTGTATTTAGGAATATTAATGAAATGTAATTATCATGGTGTGGATGTAAAACTGAGGAAAATCCAAGGATGACTCATAAATATTAATCTTGAGTAAATGGCTCAGTGGTGGTGTCACATACAGATGTGGGAACACAGGAGGGACGAGTTTACGGGTAAGGTAACGGTGGGATTTGAAAATATTGCACTTGTGAAATGGCCAAGTAGAAATGTGTAGTAGACGAAGAGAGGATTAGGTGAAAGAAACACTGCATTTAAGGTGTTTCATTGCGTAGAAGTCTGGTGCAAATTCTCAATTTCAAATAAAGAAACATTTTTTGTTTGAAGCTATATTTATGTTTTCATTTTCCTAGATTGAATATACGTAATCAAAAAATGTACAGTTTCATTAACTTAAAAGATTTTCCATCTCTAGGAAACTCTCTATCAAGACCTGTATAAAATAGTTGTATAAGTCAATAAAATCCCAGAGGATACTTCAGGGGAAAAATAACTACCAAAGAAACCAACACATTTGGACTGACAACTTTAAATGATTTATTTGTTTTCACTGAAAAATAAATCTTTGGCTTAGTTTATTATTAATATGGTCTGTCTCATATATGCTTGAAAATTACCCGAGATACACAATCATCTTGAATATGTAGTGCCCTACGTTTATCTTTTTTTTTTTTTTTTTTGGCCTCTCCCGTTGCGGAGCACAGGCTGCGGACGCGCAGGCTCAGCGGCCATGGCTCACGGGCCCAGCCGCTCCGCGGCACGTGGGATCTTCCCGGACCGGGGCACGAACCCGGGTCCCCTGCATCAGCAAGCAGACTCTCAACCACTGCGCCACCAGGGAAGCCTCCTACGGTTATCTTGATGGGGTGAGGTTGATTGCCTTTATGGAGCACTGGAATGTGCAAGCCTTTCAAATCAATGTCAGCTCATTTTATTTGGAAGGGGAGTTTGTTAACAGTTTAAATGAAATTTAGGGTAAATATTATATCACATTTGTTTAATGAGTCTGCATGACATATAAGACTGTAAATGCATTTCACTCCAACTACCACCTCCAAAGTCAAGGGACCCCAGTTGGAAACTTTATTCTTTGTCCACACTCTGCTAAATTTTGATACCTGGCACAGACACAGTTTAACATATACCCATTTTCCCCAGGGATATGGTAGGCATGGAACTCTCCTCACCTTACAAATAAGATACTTTTCAAGTTTCTTTTTTGCTCTAAAGATATTTGCTCTTAAAAATATTATGTTATAGAAAGATTCTGCTGTAGTTGTGGTTTCATTAACTCCAGGCAACAATACACATATATATGGTGTGAGGAGGACAGTAGCATTTAATGGAGTAGATAGAATGACTGGAGATTCAAGTCTATGGATGCCAAGCAAACTGTCTCCATGTGTAGCCTTGAGCTAGTTACTGAACCTCTCCAAGACACAAGCTGGAGCTATTTGAAAACATCCAGATAATCAACTACATTCAGAAACTTTTACCATATGTCCCTATTCTGGGTTAAGTTGACCTTCTCCATCTTCCCAGAGTAGTCTGAGGAGCTCTGTTACTGGCCTTACTACATTATGAATAAAGGTTCTGTGCATAGGCCTGAACCATGAGGTTTTTACCATGTCTTCTTCACCTGTTTATCCTCCACACATAGCAAAGGACAGAGAACTACAGTGAGTGCTCAGTAAAGCTATATGACACTGAACTGAATATTTTCCCATTTTCATCCTAATTATCTCACTAGTGTAGGACTAACCACTGGTCTTTGCAGCTTCACTAGCAAGGAAGATGTGTCATTAAGTATCCATTCAAAACAACAACTGCTCTAAACGGTCAGAAGAGTTTTCAGTCAGATTTTCTTGAATTATAAAATACTGAACATAATTTGCAGTATAAAGACCCCATTTGATTGTTATTTATTCTGACCGATTATATAGCTAAAGCCATGCCATGAATAATGAATTTGGTTTCTGATATAAAATGTATGAAGTATGTAAGTGATGGGAAGGAAGGGTTAGAGCCCTCCAGCCTCAAGACAATCAGAAACTCACTCAAAGCCAATCTTAGTGTAGACAAGTAAGCAACTGAGGGATGATTTTATATAAGAATAAGTATAGATATATTTCTTTAAGTCAAAGTAAAAGTGGGAAAACTTCAAAAATAAGTACACGCCCTAGAGCAGTTTTGCAGGAGTGAACACAGACCATTGATGTAGCATGCTGAAATGGGAAAAAGATTAATTATTCAAATTAATTTCAAGTCAATAATTCAGCAAGAATATATTTACATACGGCAGAGTCCTTGGTACTCTGTGGGCAATGCAAAGCTATAACCGATTCAGTACCTAACCTCACAACACTGGTTACCTAGGGAAATAAAGACATAAATTCAGGTCATTACAATACCAAACAGACTATAATGGATGCTAGAGCAGAGGTTCAAAAATACTATATGAACACAGATAGCAGGAGAAATTCATTTGACCAAGGATTGACAAAGAAAGGAACACTTAAGCTGGATATTCCCTGGAAGGAAAGATAATATTTTGACAAGAAGACATAAGGAGGATGGTAGAAGCAATGGCTCTAAAGTGGAAAGAAGCACATTGGAAAACTGCAGGCAGCTGATCTAAGTGGGGCTAAAGCACAGTGTACAGGATATACCTGGTATTTATTGCTTGGGCTTGCCAGCATCTCTTTTTCTTCTAGTAATGGTACCCCCAACACCTTTTGGAGTCGATATTCTATTTTCTGTTCCTTTAGTGCAATTGGAAATGAACTGAGTCCACTGATGGATCAGAAGACCCAGGCCTGGCCAATTGAGTCACAGAATCCCCTTAGCCACAGTGATTAGTCCACAAGTGGACATGTAACCTCAGCTAGTCCAATTAGAGTGAATCCTTGGACTTGTACATAATTTACTGGGAAAACATATACTGTCTTTTCCAGTGTACTTGAATTTGGGAAATCATAAGCCTGAAGATTCTGCAAGTCACCATGTGGAGCCTGATAATGAAGGCAACACAGGTGAGAGCAGAGCTAAGAGTGGAGATAAATCATGCCAGGATGACAATGTTTGGGCTCCTAGCTCAGGTCTCACTCAAGAGTTTTCTACGTGAGCTAACAAAATCTCCTTTTGCCTGTTTGTGTTAGGTTTTCTGTCACTTGTATCCAAGGGGTCCTGTCTAATAGTCGCAGGATTAGAATATGAATAAGAGAAGGAACGTCTAGAAAATTAGGGTATAATTTGCATCAGACACTTGCCAGGTCTGCCTCTTTTTGATCTTCTCCCCACCCTCCCAAACACAAAGGTAGCTTTCTTGAAGATTCAAACACTGCCAATGGGCCAGTAAGCAAAGTATGAAAGGCCTGTGCACGCGGCGTTAACAGCTCATTGGTCTTCTGATGAGGCTCCTCATTTTTTCCATCTGTGCAACAACCAGTTAACAAGCAGCCATTCTCCTGGATCCCAAGAGCCTCACTAACTTATTTAAAAAAGTAGCAGAGCTGATGCCACAACCATCTAGAATCTCTGTGGGATGTGGTTTGCAAGAAAAGCTTTGAATATAATTTTCTATCTTAGAAAACTGTACCATTTTATAGGCATACATACAGAAGTATATGACCTTGCTAAAAATAGGTTGCCCTCAGTCATATTCAAAAATATAAACGTTCTTATAAAGAAAGGTGAGGTTGATGGAAATGATGAAAAGCTCCTTTTAGCAGAAGATTGCAAGAGCCTTTAAAATATTAATAACAGTAATCCTCACTGATTTTATAACATTCCATTTATTACTTCTTAAAACATTCACTGACTGCCTACCATGCTAGATGTTTTGCTGATAGAGATGAATCTGTTGTTCTAGGCCTCAAGGAACTCAGAGTTCTAGTAGGATAGATAAGACCATCTTTCCTGCCTTTATTCCTTCAGCCAAAATGCCTCCTATGTGCCAGACACTGCTAGGTATTGCAGATTGAATAAGAGCAAATATTAAAGGCAGAAATCTGGTCTGATTTGGGAAGGCTAGGCCTTGACAAAATGCCAGGCAAAAAGCTGAGCGAAATGATAGATTCATCATATGTGGTAGCCAAAATGCAGGCAGATCATACGATGCCAGTTCTAGAAGAAACAGGCTCCACACGGCTTGAGATTGTTGGTCTCTAACGGACAGTGATTCTGACAAGGACTTCTTTTTTAAACTTCTTATTTTGAAATAATTAAAGGTTCACAGAAAGGAGCAAGGATAGTACCTTGTATCCTTCCCGCATTTGCCCTCAATAGCTACCTCTTATACATAATACGATTATCAAAGGCAGGAAATTGATATTGATACAATGTGGAGCTACCATTCTATGTCCTTTGATCACATGTGCAGCTTGGTGAAACTACCACCTATCCCATTACCATAAAGATCTATTATACCTTGTGTGACCCTTTTATAGTTATAATCACCCCCCTGCCCCTGTCCACCTTCTCTAACTTCTGGCAACCACTAATACGTTTTTCCATCTCTGTGGTTTCTATCAAGGACATTTTAAAATCTTCTTGACTTGCAAATCCAGTCGCGAACCCATGTGTCAGCAAAACTGTTAGAAATCTGGAGGTCTTCAGATGAGCACACTGCCCCTGATTTCTGACTATGAAGAAAGGTAGCAGAGCATGTGCTTCCAGGGTGTAGTTACAACGCAACTTAACAGTAGAAACAACAGAGAGGACTCCAGTGGAGTCTGAATGTCTTGTGTTGGCAATGTTATTTTAACATGTGAGTTTTGGATCATCATTCAATATAGCTTAAGATATTGGTAAGATGTTTTAATATTGAGAGTTTTTTATATTAAGATGCAGAATTATCATCTCTGTATTCATCACTAATTAGTATCTGGAAAGAGATTACTTGATCCTTAGGGTTGACACCAAGTAAGAAAACATCTAGTGACAAAACCAGTGAACAGTAGACAAAAGCAAGTAGAGATCTAGTAAAAAGTCTAGAAATATCAGATTGGCCAGTTCAACTTACCTAAAGAGATAATACCTTTTATATAATAAAGCACCATTTAGGGAATACCATCAAGGGATGTTTGTTTTTTCCACAATATTCTATGTGTTCAGTGATCTGGGTCACCCTGTGTGCATTATACATGCAGGTTCCTCACAGGGTTTTTAGTAAGTTACAACAAAATTCTGGCCACTTCTCAAGGCAAATGGTTTAATCTTCAGGATACAGTTCTCCTGCAGAAAACCATTGTCTTGGACATCTGCTGAGTAACTAATATCATTTGTGCACATGGAAAGCTGGGCTATATAGAGGACATCTTTCTGTGCCAGAAAAAGCACATGTTAAACATAAAAGAAATCATTATGAACTGGATTAATAGATGTATAGAGAAAGAGGTTGAGAATCTGCCATTGGTAAGATTTGGCAACAGGTGCAGGATATTCAAACCCTAATTTCTCATGAATGAGGAATGAACATCTGCTCAGAATAGAAATGGAAGAGAATAATCAGCTCTCTACTAAATACACTTGCAAAAACACGAGCCATGGGACCATAACCAAGCTATTTTTTCAGTACCCATTTATGTGCTAGTTAATACTTCACTAACTCTGCATTGAACAGTATTCTACAGCAAAAGTTCCAATGCTGGTTGTGCATTCTGATCACCATTGGAGTTTATTTAAAATGCTGATACCTGTCTCGCACCGGAGGAGTACTGAATCAGAAAGTCCTGGAGTGATGTTCTAGAATATGTACTATTGCAAAGCTCCTCCACCGATTCCAATGTGCAGCCAACTCTGGAAATTACTGCTCTAAATGCTGTTCAGTAGAACATGTCCAGAACTAAATTTACCATTGCCCTCCTTGATTCTCAGTCAATGAGCCATCCAACCCATTCCACCTTCTATGTATGTACTTCTTAATTCCATTTCCTCCTCTCAGGCCTTACTGCTCCTGCCTTAGTTCCAGGCATATGAACCTGGACCATGGCAGTAGTTAGATAACTTGTCTCTCGAGCTTCAGTCTTGTACATATCCATTCTGTCCTCCACAACTACAGAGTGCATTGACACATTACATCTCCAGTATCCAGCCACCAATGGATTGGCTTCACGAGAGCCTTGCTTGCAGGACAATACAGGTAATTCCTCACTTTTCAAAAGTTTGCTTTACACCACCTTTTGCTTTTACAAAAGACCTACAATAGTACCTGTTTTCACTAACCAAAAGAAACCTGAAGAGGATTTTTTGCTTTTAGAAAAACAGGCAAAAAGTGAAACTAGTGTTCAGCAAGCCATTATAGTGGCAGTGCACACCCAAGGCAGTGAGAGTGGCACCACCAAACTCCTTCCCCAGAAACCACACTCAGCATCTCAGCATTCAGCTGCCATAGCTTTGAACTGTGTCTGTGAGCATCTGTGCTTTATCGCCAATCATTTTGTGGATCCGTTAGCAAGATGTGTCCTAAGGTAATTGTTTCTTCACTTTACACCACTTCAGATAAGCAAAGGTTTCATAGGAACACTCTATGCTTGGATAGTGGGGGAAACCTGTATATATCATCTATTTGGCTCTTGATGATAGACATTATTTTAGAGATCCTGCAGGAGAGAAGCAGCAGGTGTGATGAGGCAGCTGGTAGAGAATAACCAGTGTACTGTGGAAGAACAGTCAAGAGTAAAGAGTTACGTCCAATTGGGTATCTGATTTTACCTCTACAGTACTTTCCCCAAGAAGTATTTATTTCCTTGCAATGCATGGAGATGTTAGGATTATATTTAAATCTGACTTGTCATGTCCCCACCCCCGCCAGTGACCTTGTTATAAATTCTAGTTCTTTGAACGACACTTCATGAACTGTGCGGTCCGGACTCTACCTACCTCCTTTCCTCATCTTCATTTGTTTTTATACTTAATGCTTCCATAATATGAACTTTCTAAAGTTTCATCAATACACCAGGCTGTTCTAAACACTCTCCCTTGGCACATGTTGTTCCTTCTGTGTGAACCTTTCCTATTCTTCCTTCAAATGTTCAATTCAGATACCATCTCTTCTGAGGCACTGCCCCTATACAACCTAACCCTAAACATAAATAAGCATTTATTGTTTTGTTTATGTCCTTTGTAGATCCTTCTACTCTGAGCTTAATCATTTTTTTTTCTTTTAACATCTTTATTGGAGTATAATTGCTTCACAATGCTGTGCTAGTCTCTGCTTTATAACAAAATGAATCAGTTATACATATACATATGTTCCCATATCTCTTCCCTCTTGTGTCTTCCTCCCTCCCACCCTCCGTATCCCACCCCTCTAGGTGGTCACAAACCATCTAGCTGATCTCCCTGTGCTATGCAGCTGCTTCCCACTACCTATCTATTTTACATTTAGTAGTGTATATATGTTCATGCCACTCGCTCACTTTGTCACAGCTTACCCTTCCCCCTCCCCATATCCTCAAGTCCATGCTCTCTACTAGGTCTCTGTCTTTATTCGTGTATTACGCCTAGGTTCTTCATGACTTTTTTTCCCCTTAGATTCCATATATATCTGTTAGCATATGGTATATGTTTTTCTCTTTCTGACTTACTTCACTCTGTATGACAGACTACAGGTCGATCCACCTCACTACAAATAACTCAATTTCATTTCTTTTTATGGCTGAGTAATATTCCATTGTATATATGTGCCACATCTTCTTTATACATTCATCTGTTGATGGACACTTAGGTTGTTTCCATGTCCTGGCTATTCTAAATAGAGCTGCAATGAACATTTTGGTACATAACTCTTTTTGAATTATGGTTTTCTCAGGGTATATGCCCAGTAGTGGGATTGCGGGGTCATATGGTACTTCTCTTTGTAGTTTTTTAAGGAACCCCCATACTGTTCTCCATAATGGCTGTATCAATTTACATTCCCACCAACAGTGCAAGAGAGTTCCCTTTTCTCCACACCATCCCCAGCATTTATTGTTTCTAGATTTATTGATGATGGCCATTCTAACTGGTGTGAGATGATATCTCATTGTAGTTTTGATTTGCATTTCCCTAATGATTAATGATGTTGAGCATTCTTTCATGTGTTTGTTGGCAGTCTGTATATCTTCTTTGGAGCAATGTCTATTTGGGTCTTTTGCCCATTATTGGATTGGGTTGTTTGTTTTTTGTCATTGAACTACATGAGCTGCTTGTAAATTTTGGAGATTAATCCTTTGTCACTTGCTTCATTTGCAAATATTTTCTCCCACTCAGAGGGTTGTCTTTTCGTCTCGTTTATGGTTTCCTTTGCTATGCAAAAGCTTTGAAGTTTCATTAGGTCCCATTTATTTATTTTTGTTTTTATTTCCATTTCTCTAGGAGGTGGGTCAAAAAGGATCTGCCTATGTTTTCCTCTAAGAGTTTGATAGTGTCTGGCCTTACATTTAGGTCTTTAATCCATTTTGAGTTCAGTTTTGTGTATGGTGTTAGGCAGTGTCCTAATTTCATGCTTTTACATGTACCTGGCCAGTTTTCCCAGCACCACTTATTGAAGAGGCTGTCTTTTCTCCACTGTATATTCTTGACACCTTTATCAAAGATAACGTGACCATATGTGCATGGGTTTATCTCTGGGCTTTCTATCCTGTTCCATTGATCTATCTTTCTGTTTTTGTGCCACTACTATACTGTCCTGATTACTGTAGCTTTGTAGTATAGTCTGAAGTCAGGGAGCCTGATTCCTCCAGCTCCATTTTTCGTTCTCAAGACTGTTTTGGCTATTCGGGGTCTTTTGTGTTTCCATACAAATTGTGAAATTTTTTGTTCTAGTTCTGTAAAAAATGCCAGTGGTAGTTTGATAGGGATTGCATTGACTCTGTAGATTGCTTTGGGTAGTAGAGTCATTTTCACAATGTTGATTCTTCCAATCCAAGAATATGGTATATCTCTCCATCTACTTGTATCATCTTTAATTTCTTTCATCAGTGTCTTATAATTTCTGCATACAGGTCTTTTGTCGCCATAGGTAGGTTTATTCCTAGATATTTTATTCTTTTTGTTGCAATGGTAAATGGGAATGTTTTCTTAATTTCACTTTCAGATTTTTCATCATTAGTATATAAGAATGACAGAGATTTCTGTGCACTAATTTTGTATCCTGCTACTTTACCAGATTCATTGATTACCTCTTGTAGTTTTCTGGTAGCATTTTTAGGATTCTCTATGTATAGTATCATGTCATCTGCAAACAGTGACAGCTTTACTTCTTCTTTCCCGATTTGGATTCCTTTTATTTCCTTTTCTTCTCTGATTGCTGTGGCTAAAACTTCCAAAACTATGTTGAATAAGAGTGGTGAGAGTGGGCATCCTTGTCTTGTTCCTGATATAAGTGGGAAGGTTTCAGTTTTTCACCATTGAGGATGATGTTGGCTGTGGGTTTGTCATATATGCTTTATTATGTTGAGGAAAGTTCCCTCTATGCCTACTTTCTGCAGGGCTTTTATCATAAATGGGTGTTGAATTTTGTCAAAAACGTTCCTGCATCTATTGAGATGATCATATGGTTTTTCTCCTTCAATTTGTTAATATGGTGTATCACATTGATTGATTTGTGTATATTGAAGAATCCTTGCATTCCTAGAAAAAACCCCACTTGATCATCGTGTATGATCCTTTTAATGTGCTGTTGGATTCTGATTGCTAGTATTTTGTTGAGGATTTTTGCATCTGTGTTCATCAGTGATACTGGCCTGTAATTTTCTTTCTTTGTGACATCTTTGTCTGGTTTTGGTATCAGGGTGATGGTGGCATCGTAGAATGAGTTTGGGAGTGTTCCTCCCTCTGCTATATTTTGGAAGAGTTTGAGAAGGATAGGTGTTAGCTTTTCTCTAAATGTTTGATAGAATTCGCCTGTGAAACTATCTGGTCCTGGGCTTTTGTTTGTTGGAAAATTTTTAATCACAGTTTCAATTTCAGTGCTTGTGATTGGTCTGTTCATATTTTCTATTTCTTCCTGGTTCAGTCTCGGCAGGCTGTGCATTTCTAAGAATTTGTCCATTTCTTCCAGGTTGTCCATTTTATTGGCATAGAGTTGCTTGTAGTAACCTCTCATGATCCTTTGTATTTCTGCAGTGTCAGTTGTTACCTCTCCTTTTTCATTTCTAATTCTATTGATTTGAGTCTTCTCCCTTTTTTTCTTGATGAGTCTGGCTAATGGTTTTTCAATTTTGCTTATCTTCTCAAAGAACCAGCTTTTAGTTTTACTGATCTCTGCTATTGTTTCCTTCATTTCTTTTTATTTCTGACCTGATCTTTATGATTTCATTCCTTCCGCTAACTTTAGGTTTTTTTTTTATTCTTCTTTCTCTAATTGCTTTAGGTGCAAGGTTAGCTTGTTTATTTGAGATGTTTCCTGTTTCTTAAGGTAGGATTGTATTGCTATAAATTTCCCTCTTAGAATTGCTTTTGCTGCATCCAATAGGTTTTGGGTCGTCATGTCTCCATTGTCATTTGTTTCTAGGTATTTTTTGATTTCCTCTTTGATTTCTTCAGTGATCACTTCGTTATTAAGTAGTGTATTGTTTAGCCTCCTTGTGTTCGTATTCTTTACAGATCTTTTCCTGTAATTGACATCTGGTGTCATAGAATTGTGGTCGGAAAAGATACTTGATATGATTTCAACTATTTTAAATTTACCAAGGCTAGATTTGTGACCCAAGATATGATCTATACTGGAGAATGTTCCATGAGCACTTGAGAAAAATGTGTATTCTGTTGTTTTTGGATGGAGTGTCCTATAAATATCAATTAAGTCCATCTTGTTTAATGTATCATTTAAAGCTTGTGTTTCCTTATTTATTTTCATTTTGGATGATCTGTCCATGGGTGAAAGTGTTATAGTCCCCTACTATGATTGTGTTACTGTCGATTTCCCCTTTTATTGCTGTTAGGATTTGCCTTATGTATTGAGGTGCTCCTATGTTGGGTGCCTAAATATTTACAATTGTTATATCTTCTTGGATCGATCCCTTGATCATTATATAGTGTCCTTCTTTGTCTCTTGTAATAGTCTTTAAAGTCTATTTTGTCTGATATGAGAATTGCTACTCCAGCTCTCTTCTGAATTCCATTTGCATGGAATATCTTTTTCCATCCCCTCACTTTCAGTCTGTATGTGTCCCTAGGTCTGAAGTGGGTCTCTTGTAGACAGCATATATATGGGTCTTGTTTTTGTATCCATTCATCCAGTCTGTGTCTTTTGGTGGGAGCGTTTAATCTGTTTATGTTTAAGGTAATTATCGATATGTATGCTCCTATTCCCATTTTCTTAATTGTTTTGGATTTGTTATTGTAGGTCTTTTCCTTCTCTTGTGTTTCTTGCCTAGAGGAGTTCCTTTACCATTTGTTGTAAAGCTGGTTTGGTGGTGCTGTCAGCTTTTGCTTTTCTGCAACGGTTTTAATTTGTCCATCAATTCTGAATGAGATCATTGCTGGATAGGGTAATCTTGGTTGTAGATTTTTCTCCTTCCTCACTTTAAATATGTGCTGCCACTCCCTTCTGGCTTGCAGAATTTCTGCTGAAAGATCAGCTGTTAACCTTATGGGGATTCCCTTGGGTGTTATTTGTTGTTTTTCCCTTGCTGCTTTTAATATGTTTTCTTTGTATTTAATTTTTGATAGTTTGTTTAATATGTGTCTTGGCATGTTTCTCCTTGGATTTATCCTGTATGGGACTCTCTGTGCTTCCTGGACTGAATTAACTATTTCCTTTCCCATATTAGGGAAGTTTCCAACTATAATCTCTTCAAATATTTTCTCAGTCCCTTTCTTTTTCTCTTCTTCTTCTGGGACCCCTATAATTCGAATGTTGGTGCGTTTAATGTTGTCCCAGAGGTCTTTGAGACTGACCTCCATTCTTTTCATTCTTTTTTCTTTATTATGCTCTGCAGTAGTTATTTCCACTATTTTATCTTCCAGGTCACTTATCCATTCTTCTGCCTCAGTTATTCTGCTATTGATCCCTTCTAGAATATTTTTAACTTCATTTTTTGTGTTGTTCATCATTTCTTGTTTCCTCTTTAGTTCTTCTTGGGCCTTGTTAAATGTTTCTTGTATTTTCTTCATTCTACTTCCAAGATTTTGGATCATATTTACTATCATTATTCTGAATTCTTTTTTAGGTAGACTGCTTATTTCCTCTTCATTTGTTAGGTCTGGTGGGTTTTTACCTTGCTCCTTCATCTGTTCTGTGTTTTTCTGTCTTTTCATTTTGCTTATCTTACTGTGTTTGGGGTCTACTTTTCGCAGGCTGCACGTTCATAGTTCCCGTTGTTTTTGGTGTCTGTCCCCAGTGGCTAAGGTTCTTTCAGTGGGTTGTGTAGGTTTCCTGGTGGAGGGGACTAGTGCCTGTGTTCTGGTGGATGAGGCTGGATCTTGTCTTTCTGGTGGTCAGGTCCATGTCTGATGGTGTGTTTTGTTGTGTCTGTGGCCTTATTATGTTTTAGGCAGCCTCTCTACTAATGAACGGGGCTGTGTTCTTGTCTTGCTAATTGTTTGACATAGGGTGTCCAGCACTGTAGCTTGCTAGTCGTTGAGTGGAGCTGGGTCTTGGTGTTGAGATGGACATCTCTGGGAGATTTTCAGTTTGATATTACGTGGAGCTGGTAGGTCTCTTGTGGACCAGTGTCCTGAAGTTGGCTCTCCCACCTCAGTGGCACAGCCCTCACGCCTGGCTGGAACACCAAGAGCCTGTCCTCCACACAGCTGCCTAGAAGGGTCCAGGTCTGTGTTCATGTCTTTGCTTTCCTGAGGAATGATTCTGTGTGTGTTACTTCTCCTCTCTGGGTTGCAGCTTCTTCATCTCCCAGTTGGGTGTATCTCCTTGCAGCTTAGGTGAGCACCAGTGCTTTGGCTCCTCCCCAACTGCTGAGCTTCCCACTGTGCTGGGCTCCTTGAGGCCCCAAGAGTTAGCTGTTCGGCCCCGCCCTCTGCACTATTGCTAAAACTCCACTTCTGCCAGACCTATTCCGATGATCAATTATTGACAAAAGACCACACTCCCAGGCAAACTTGTGTGCAACCGCACTGCTCCCAACGACTCCTTCCAGAAGAGAATCCATTAACTTTTAATTATTTATTTGTGTCTATATCCCTACTATATGATCAGTTCCCTAAAGCTATCACCTGCCTTATTTTTTTCAAATCCTTAAATATTTTTGAAACTTGTTAAAACTTAATTGCTGTCAAATATTTCATAGTTTATATATATATAAACATTCCCCAGTTTGTGGCATTTTAGGCTTATTCCCATATTCTCTTTTATAAATAACACCAAAAAGGACATCTTTATCTGTAAATATTTGACTGTTTCAGTGTATATTTCTTTTGGAAGTATTTGTAGAATTTGGATTAATGATTCAGTAAATATGGACCATAAGACCTTTTGATTCAGACTGTTAAAGAGCACTAAAGAAAAATTGTAAAGTTTGAACTCCCATCAAGCAGTATGTTATGTCTCCTCACATTCAATAGTATTCATAGATCCTCTTCTCTTTTCTATTGACACATTTATCCTGGTAAAATCATGTAGTGCCATACCTCTACATGTAAAATATATAATAAATGTAAATATAAAAATAATATATAAATATATATATGTATACTCACGCATATTTATAAATTTACTCATAAATCTGAATCTCTGACAGGCCCTAAATTTTCTCTAGAACTTCATACTCATACTTTCAAATGCCTAGTTGTCATCTCCGCATAGTTCATAAAAAGGTATCTCAAATTTAACAAAGTAAAAAAGAACTATTTAATCCCCCATAAATGAACTTTTTCTTTCCCAGTCTTCTCCATTTCAGTAAATGATGTCTCCCCACATCACACACTGCAAAATCTAGGAGTTATGCTCAATTTCTTCTTGTTTCCTCAGGTTTCCATACGCAATTCTTACCACACACTATGAATGCTACCTCTAAAATCTATCCCAAATTTGTTAACTGATCTCCATCTTCCCTGCTGCCACTGTGGTCTCAGTCATCATCTTTTCTCACTTGGATTATTGCAAAGCTTCCTAACGGATCTCTTTGCCTTTAATCTTGCTCCTTTCTGGGAACAATTCTCCAAAAAGCAGCCAGAATAATTTTTTGGTAAACTCAGCTCATATGATACTACAGCCCTGCTTTAAACCCTCAAAGGGTATCTCAAGGACACTTCAAGTAAAATCTACTTCTTATCCTATTTAACAAGCCTATATAATTTGGCCATATTAACTTTCCAGCTAGCTTTACCTCGTGCTGTAGTCCTCTTCCATCTTTACATGATTGACTTGCTATTCAGACCCTCAATTAAATACCATCTCATCAGGAGCCTTCCCTAACCACACACTGTTAAGAAGTCGTCCAGTTATATTGATATCCTATTTTAAATCTTGGCATAGCATTTATCTACATCTAATACTTTTCTTATTTTCTTATTTTTGTTAGTCTAAGCTCTTCCCACTGAAAGCAATTTCCATTGAAGCATGGCTCCTACATGCCTTGCTTTATAAGGCATTCCCAAAATTTCAAAACATACCTGACACATAGTAGCTGTTCATTAAACTTCTTTTTGCTTAAATATATTTTTAGTAACTTTATCCAATTGGATGAAAGATATCTCATTGCTTTAACTTGCATTACTTTGTTTTCTGACAGAACTCAATGTTTTTCATATATGTAGTAGCTATTTATAGTTCTGTCAATATTCTATTCCTACAGTGAAGTAAATGCTTCATGTCCTATAGTTTTTCTTATAGGTTACCAGCGCTCTTTCTCATAAGACTTCTTAAAGATACTTGTCAAATATGTTGCACATATTTTACTAGTTTGTTGTTTACCTTTACTGATTTTTGGTGCATGAAATATTTAATCCTTATGTAGTCAAATATACCAGTCTTTTCCTTTGCCACTTACTGTATACTTAAAGTTATACTTCATATTATATTTAAAAATTCCAGAGTGCCGATGAATAGTCACTAATACGCTTTTAGTTTAAGTGATTTTACTTTCTATATTATTTAATCTGCCTGATATTGTTATAAAGTACAAGAAAATTATCTATGTTTTCAAATAGTGCATTTGATTAATAGGCACTAATTCTCTAGTATTTTTAATACATTTCTCATAAATTTAATTCATGCACACCTGTGTGTGTGTTTATAGTAATAGTAGTGGTGGTGGTTATACTATTGCTTGTGAGACTAGCAACGTACATGGACTCTGGAGTTAGTAAACTCGATTGGATTGCTATGTCAACCATTTATTAGCCGTGTGACTGTGGACACGTTCCCTATATTCTCTGTGCCATAGTTCCTTGTATATAAAATGGGAATAATAATAGTACTGGATCATAATGTGTGTGGATTAAAAGAGAGATAATGTGTAGCAGAAGCTTCTAGCTGTCCAACAAAATCCATCTTCCCCTTCTTCAAGCCCACAGTTGGATTACTTTTTCCCAGCTGCCCATCCAGTTAGGCATGGCCATGGAACTAAATGATATATGAAACTTCCAGATCTGGCCTACATAAACCTCCTCCATGCTCTTTCTGTCTCTGGCTGATTGTGTTGTGGTAACCATGGGAACCTTGGAAGCCACTTATGTCACATTTTGAAAAAAGACAAACTCTGGCAGCCTGGGCCCCTAAATGATTTACACAGACTACAGCAACCACTAACCTGGAATCTCTACTCAAGACTATTATATAAACAAGATACAAACTATTATTTGAAGCTATTATATACCTGGGTATATTTGTTACCACAGCCAAACCAACTGTAATATCACATATAACTTGATGAATAGAGTAACTAATTAGCACATGATAAAAGCCTGAACAGTATAGATACATAGCCAGATAAGAAATGTACAAATACAGGTAGATATGGGGTATCAAATATTAGTTGCTTGTCTGTATGTTCTGCTTCGTGACCTTGCCAATTCTCATACCATCAAAACATTTTGAATACTGTAAACTATACTGTATTCCTTAATATCTTGTAGACTGAATGCTACTTTGTTACTCTTCTTTTCTATAAATATCTAGAGTTGTTTTTCCAAATGGATTTTAGAATCATGTTGTCAAATTAAAAGAATTATAAGGGATTTTTGATTGGATTGTTATTAAACGAATTAATTAAATTGGGGATACTTAATAGATTCACTTTATTCATTTTTCTAGTGTATTAAGCTGTTTATATCCACTTAATATTCTTTAAAATAAAGAAATAAAATGTATGCTTTTATTAAACTCATTCTAATGCTTTTATAATTTTGTAATGTTTTGTAATTACTCTAAGATTATTTTCTTATACTACATGCTTTAAAAGATTATTGCCCATATAGAATTACCAATCACAAATATATAAAATCACATATGTAGCAAAAGCTGCTAGCTATCCATCAAAATCCCCAGCTGCCCATCCAGTCAGGCATGGCCATGGGACTAAGTTGTTTCTAGAGGAATAGAAGTGGAAGTGATTTTATATATATATATATATATATCCAAAACATATATACATATCTCCAAAACAAATATAGACATATAGGTATAGATATATCCATGTTATGGATATGTTTGTGTGTGCATGGGTATGACATGACCATTTTAGTGAGCTTTCATTATCTATATTAATTTACATAGTATTATAGTTTTTAATTGGTTATCTTAGCTTCACTAAATAGTTATATGATCTGTCAATAATAACCCATCTCTTTTCCTACACTTCAATGTTCTATCTTTCTGCAATGACTAAAATTTATAGACTACTAAATATTAGAATTGATAGACAATACTGTTACATTGATCCTGATTTTAATGTAGACACCTCTATGGTTTCAGTATGATGTTGGCTTTTTAAGAGTCACATATTTTTAATCTTATTAGGAATTGATTTATGTTTTCTAGTTTTCTATTTAGGATCCTACTTTAAGAGTGGTTTTTAGTTTTTTGTGCTTATTTTTAAAAGAACTGTATGCCAAGGTTGTATTATAATATTAAAACAAACTGAGAAATTTTATATATTTTCTATGATTTGAGACATTTTATAGAGCAAAGCACAAATGAATCACTCATAAAATTGTTCTAGAGTTTTTTGGTTTCAGCTTTCTGATGACTTTCTATAAACTTTCTTTCATAGTTAATGATGTATTAGTATTTTCTACCTTTTGAGAATTTCAGTTATTTATATTTTCTGAAAAATTATTGATTTCAGTTCGATTTTATAATTTGTAAGCATACAACTGAACACAGCATTCTCTCCCATCTCCTCTGCCTCCCTCTCTCTCTCCACAGTTTCATTTCTGTGGCTATATGCCATAAAAACTACTTTCCATATACTTTGTCTTTTTTCTTCATCATTATACGTTGCAGAGATTTTTTTTTACTTTATTGCCCTCCACCCCAAACGATCTTGATTATTCATTCACTAAATTTTTAATTATTTCATTCTGTTTCTGTACAATTTACTTCCTCAAAATTCTTGAGGAAATGATTTGAGAAAGACTAGTTTCTTTTCCTCACCTCTCTAGGTTGTAAGCAATCGAGATACATTATAAGAATACAAATGTGGATGGAGTTACAATACTGGAACCTGAATGTAGCTAGAGGTGTATCAGAAAATGTATCAAAGTCTCCTATCCTTTTCCTGGTATGAACTTACATAGCCAGTCATATGCATGCACAAAAGGTGGATAGTGGCTAAACGGTGTGGACCAACTCCAGTAGTAGGCTTAGACAGGAAGCAAAGTACATATTTCTGCGGGCTTCCATGTGTGAGAGGGAAGGAGAGGGAGACACGCCCATGATGCTTGACTTTTCCCCAGTGACTCTGTCACTGATTAACATAACCACCTGGGCATTAGGACCTACCTGTTTTCACTAATCAGACACATACTTCTTCCTCTGGTGGGGAGGCCTGCTCTATGGGCTTTAAAGAGGGGCCAGAAAGGTTAACTCCAATACTTTGTCCTTCTGGGACGTACTATGGGCTCTGGAATCTGACTGTGCATGTGTAGTGTTGGCTGCTGCGACAGAGCTGAGTGCCTCCTGTAAATTCAATTAAGAGGAAAAGAGCTTCCATTCCCAAGGTCACAATCATTCACCAAAAGCAGCCCAAATTTAAAGCTGTACGGATTTAAGGGCATAAAGATATCCAGCTACCTTTCCTTAATTTGGGATAAATATGGAGGGCTGTGCCAGCTGCAGACCTCCCTGTGGCAGAGACCTCTGCTGTAACCACTGAAGCTCAACCTTGCCCAATCCGCCTTTGTTCATCAGTGTTGTTGCTGAGAGTTTCCCCAAAAACTTCCTCTATTCAAATCTCTATCACAGAGACTGTTTCCTAGGGAACTCAATCCAAGACAAATGCACACTGGATATACTCAGGAGCTTTTTAAGAACACTAGACCCAACACAGAGATTCTGATTTAATTAGTCTAGGGTAAAGTTTAAGTATGTTAAACCCTCCCCAGATAATTCTAATGTGCAGCTAGGGATGAAAACCACTGTCTTAATACATTGAACTTAGTAATGAAGCATATGGCGTGGCCATTCCCTTGGGAAAGTAAACCAGTAATATTTCAGAGCAGTACTGTTCCAAACCTGATGAGGTAGCTCACTCTTGCATCCCTGGTGTCAACCACTTCTATTTTATATATCACCTTGGGATGAAGGCACTTAAAACTGTTGCCCTCAGAAGACTACAAAATAGGTCAAAATAAGACATAAATAAAATTACGTCTATGCTGCACTGTACCCTAAGCAAAGTAGTTTCTCTTTGTTCTATTTTCCTTTCAAATTAGGCCCATCTGCATTGTTTAACATAGCTCACCAGAGATTATGCAATCAGCCCAAATAATTACAACATGAAGGATGTCCCTAATTAGAACACTCTGAATCCCCCCTCAATTATCTCTTTCCCAAGGAGAAATTAAAGAACAAAAAGGAAATCTCCTCAAATTAAAAGTCCAAAGAAATTAAAGTTTAAAATGTTTGCCCTAAATAACATGCAAGGGAATCCCGATAAGGTTAACAGCTAATCTTTTAGCAGAAACTCGGCAAGCCAGAAGGGAGTGGCAGGACATATTTAAAGTGAAGAAAGCGAAAAGCCTACAACCAAGATTACTCTATCAGCAAGAAGCTCATTCAGATTCAATGGAGAAATTAAAACCTTTACAGACAAGCAAAAGATAAGGGAATTCAGCAGCACAAAACCAGCTTTACAACAAATGCTAAAGGAACTTCTCTAGACAAGAAACACAAGAGAAGGAAAAGACCTACAATAACAAACCCAAAACAATTAAGAAAATGGTAATAGGAATATATAGATCGATAATTACATTAAATGTAAATGGATTAAAGGCTCCAACCAAAAGACACAGACTGGCGGAATGCATAGAAAAACAAGACCCATATATATGCTGTCTACAAGAGACCCACTTCAGACCTAGTGACATATACAGACTGAAAGTGAGGGGATAGAAAAAGATACACCATGCAACTCAAAAGAAAGCTGGAGTAGCAATTCTCATATCAGACAAAATAGACTTTAAAATAAAGACTATTACAAGAGGCAAAGAAGAACACTACATAATGATCCAAGAAGAAGATATAACAATTGTAAATATTTAAGCACCCAACATAGGAGCACCTCAATACATAAGGCAAATGCTAACAGCCATAAAAGGGGAAATCGACAGTAACACAGTCATAGTAGGGGACTTTAACACCACACTTACACCAATGGACAGATCTTCCAAAATGAAAATAAGGAAACACAAGCTTTAAATGACACATTAACAAGATGGACTTAATTGACATTTACAGCACATTCCATCCAAAAACAACAGAATACACATTTTTCTCAAGTGCTCATGGAACATTCTCCAGGATAGATCATATCTTGGGTCACAAATCAAGCCTTGGTAAATTTAAGAAAATTGAAATCGTATCAAGTATCTTTTCTGACCACAATGCCATGAGACTAGATATCAATTACAGGAAAAAATCTGTAAAAAATAAAAGCACATGGAGGCTAAACAATACACTACTAAATAACCAAGAGATCACTGAAGAAATCAAAGAGGAAATCCAAAAATACCTAGAAACAAACTACAATGGAAACACAACAACCCAAAACCTATGGGATGCAGCAAAAGCAGTTCTAAGAGGGAAGTTTATAGCAATACAATCTTACTTCAAGAAACAAGAAACATCTCAAATAAACAACCTAACCCTACACCGAAAGCAATTAGAGACAGAAGAACAAGAAAACCCCAAAGTTAACAGAAGGAAAGAAATCATAAAGATCAGATCAGAAATAAATGAACAATAAATGAAGGAAACGATAGTAAAGATCAATAAAACTGAAAGCTGGTTCTTTGAGAAGATAAACAAAATTGAAAAACCATTAGTCACACTCACCAATAAAAAGAGGGAGAACACTCAAATCAATAGAATTAGAAATGCAAAAGGAGAAGTAACAACTAACACTGCAGCAATACAAAAGATCATGAGATTACTACAAGCAACTCTATGCCAATAAAATGGACAACCTGGAAGAAATGGACAAATTCTTAGAAAAACACAATCTTCCGAGACAGAACCAGGAAGAAATAGAAAAAATAAACAGACCAATCACAAGCACTGAATTTGAGACTGTTATTAAAAATCTTCCAGCAAAAAAAGCCCAGGACCAGATGGCTTCATGGGCGAATTGTATCAAATATTTAGAGAAGAGGTAATACCTATCCTTCCCAAACTCTTCCATAATATAGCAGAGGGAGGAAAACTCCCAAATTCATTCTACAAGGCCACAATCACCCTGATACCAAAACCAGACAAAGGTGTCACAAAGAAAGAAAACTACAGGCCAATATCACTGATGAACGTAGATGTAAAAATCCTCAACAAATACGAGCAAAGAGAATCCAAGAGCACATTAAAAAGAGCATACATCATGATCAAGTGGGATTTACCCCAGGAGTGCAAGGATCTCCAATTTATGCAAATCAAACAATGTGATAAACCATATTAACAAACTGAAAGAGAAAAACCATATGATCATCTCAGTATACGCAGAAAAAGCTTTCAAGAAAATTCAACACCCATTTATGATAAAAAACCACCCAGAAAGTAGGCATAGAAGGAACTTACCTCAACATAATAAAGGCCATATATGACAAACCCACAGCCAACATCATTCTCAGTGGTGAAAAACTGAAAGCATTTCCACTAAGATCAGGAACAAGACAAGGATATCCACTCTCACCAATATTATTCAACATAGTATTGGAAGTTTTAGCCACAGCAATCAGAGAAGAAAAAGAAATAAAAGGAATCCAAATTTGAAAAGAAGTAAAACTGTCACTGTTTGCAGATGACATAATATACACAGAGAATCCTAAAGATGCTACCAGAAAACTACTAGAGCTAATCAATGAATTTGGTAAAGTAGCAGGATACAAAATTAATGCACGGAAATCTCTTGCATTCCTACACACTAATCATGAAAAATCTGGATGAGAAATTAAGGAAACCCTCCCATTTACCACTGCAACAAAAAGAATATGATACCAAGGAATAAACCTATCTAAGGAGACAAAAGACCTGTATGCAGAAAACTCTAAGACACTGATGAAAGAAATAAAAGATGATACAAACAGAAGGAGAGATATTCCATGTTCTTGGATTGGAAGAATCAACATTGTGAAAATGACTACACTACCCAAAGCAATCTACAGATTCCATGCAATCCCTATCAAAATACCATGGCATTTTTCACAGAACTAGAACAAAAAAGTTCACAATTTGTATGGATACACAGAAGATCCCAAATAGCCAAAGCAATCTTGAGAAAGAGAATTGGAGCTGGAGGAATCAGGCTCCCTGACTTCAGACTATACTACAAAGCTACAGTAGTCAAGACAGTATGGTACTGACCCCAAAACAGAAATATAGATCAATGGAAGAGGATAGAAAGTCCAGAGATAAACCCACGCTCATATGGTCACCTTATTTTTTGCTAAAGGAGGCAGGAATATACAATGGAGAAAAGACAGTCTCTTCAATAAGTGGTAATAGGAAAACTGGACAGCTACATGTAAAAGAATGAAATTAGAACACTCCCTAACACCATACACAAAAATAAACTCAAAATGGATTAATGACCTAAATGTAAGGCCAGACTCTATAAAACTCTTAGAGGAAAACACAGGCAGAACACGCTATGACATAAAGTCACAGCAAGATTCTTTTTGACCGACCTCCTAGAGAAATGGAAATAAAAATAAACAAATGGGACCTAATGAAACTTAAAAGCCTTTGCACAGCAAAGGAAAACATATACAAGAACAAAAGACAACCCTCAGAATGGCAGAGTATATTTGCAACTGAAGCAACTGACAAAGGATTAATCTCTAAAATTTACAAGCAGCTTATACCGCTCAATATCGAAAAAACAACCCAATCCAAAAATGGGCAGAAGACCTCAATAGACAATTCTCCAAAGAAGATATACAGATTGCCAACAAACACATGAAAGTATGCTCAACTCACTAATCATTAGAGAAATGCAAATCAAAACTACAATGAGGTATCACCTCACACGGGTCAGAATGGCCATCATCAAAAAATCTACAGACAATAAATGCTGGAGAGGGTGTGGAGAAAAGGGAACCCTCTTGCACTCTTGGTGGGAATGTAAATTGATACAGCCACTATGGAGGTTCCTTAAAAAACTAAAAATAGAACTACCATATGACCCAGCAATCCCACTACTGGGCATATACCCTGAGAAAACCATAATTCAAAAAGAGTCATATACCAAAATGTTCATTGCAGCTCTATTTACAATAGCCAGGAGATGGAAACAACCTAAGTGTCCATCATCAGATAAAGAAGATGTGGCATATACATACAATGGAATATTACTCAGCCATAAAAAGGAATGAAACTGAGTCATTTGTAGAGATGTGGATGGACCTAGAGACTGTCATAAAGAGTGAAGTACGTCAGAAAGAGAAAAACAAATATCGTATATTAACGCATATATGTGGAACCTAGAAAAATGGTACAGATGAACCGGTTTGCAGGGCAGAAATAGAGACACAGATGTAGAGGACAAGTGTATGGACACCCAATGGGGAAAGTGGCGGGGGGGTGGGTGGTCGTGGGATGAATTGGGAGATTGGGATTGACATATATACACTAATATGTATAAAATGGTTAACTAATAAGAACCTGCTTTATAAAAAAGTAAATAAAATTCAAAAATTCCAAAAAAAAAAAGAACTTTCTGGCCAAGAAACGAATGGTGGTATGGACTAGCCCAGAAGTCTTGTTAGCCATCTACAGTAAGGGAAGTTGAACAAAAACATGCTAAAATGAAAATGCATACAATTTTCCTAAAAAAACTGAAAACTCAAATATAAGTATTCTTTAAATGCAAAGAGTCAAGGCCTACTGTTGGAACAGTAGGATGCTATAGTTGGAAGCTATTCACTAGTACTAAAGAAACAGGTCATAGAGTTAGTTACCAATTCATATGCTTCTTTGTATCTAGTTAGTTATCTCCTCAGGCTTGCTCAACCTCACCCTATTCTCATACTGTTTTAATCTGGTACTTAGGCACGTCCCCCAGATAGTCTTACTTGAGGGGCTCCTGAAATCAACCTGCCTAAATGGGAAACATTGGAAACCTACATCCAAATAACAGGTGGAATTTGAAATCTGTTGCATCATTATAGGCCACCATCCAATATACCTAGAAGAAACCCTCAGCAATTCTGGGTACACCAAAAGTAACTTGACCTTACCAAGCTAATCTGCTCTCTATTCCTACCTTATTTTCTGAACTATCAGTCCTATTCTTCATGGCTTATGGAAACCCTTAATAACTTTTTCTTGAGGGCCGGATTCTTGATCCTTTTGTGATAGCTGCTGACAATAACTGATGGGATTCCCATGGCTGTGCCTAATAATTTGAAACTCCTCAGATACAATCACCTCCAAGGATCCACACTCAGACAGTATCCCTTATGGCTGGCCCGACAGGTGAGATTCCACAGTCTCAGTCCAGACTTAGGGTTTAGTTGCTATGACTACAGAACACACCTGCCCGCCTCCCAACACACAGACACACAACAGTTTATTTATATGCTGAAATGTGTTTGCTTTGTATATGGCAGATAGGGAGAAAGTTTGGATGAGAGAAATTTATCTGAGGACGTACAATCAGTATAGCTTTATTTATTTATTTCTATAAATTTATTTATTTTTGGCTGTGTTGGGTCTTCATTGCTGCGCGTGGGCTTTCTCTAGTTGTGGCAAATGGGGGATACTCTTTGTTGTGGTATGAGGGCTTCTCATTGCAGTGGCTTCTCTTGCTGAAGAGCACAGGCTCTAGGTGCGTGGGCTTCAGTAGTTGTGGCTCGTGGGCTCAGTAGTTGTTGCACGCCAGCTCAGTTGTGGCTCGTGGGCTCTAGAGCACAGGCTCAGTAGTTGTGGCGCACGGGCTTAGTTGCCCCGTGGCATGTGGGATCTTCCCCGACCAGGGCTCGAACCCGTGTCGCCCCCATTGGCAGGAGGATTCTTAACCACTGTGCCACCAGGGAAGTCCCAGTATAGCTTTATTTCAGTGCTCTTAATGACTGTAAACTATCCTCTATCATATGGATGCATTATTATTTATTTGATCATTCTTCTATTAATGGGCATTTAATTTATTTTCAGTTTTTTTATAAACAATACTGAAACAAACATCCTATTAAGTATGCCCTTATATACTGGTGGGATTGCCAAGTCAAAGACATAAATAATATAAATATACATATACGTAAATGTAAATATAAAGTATAAATATAAATCTCCAGGTCGCTTTCTAAAATACTTGTAATGCTTCATATCTGCACTATCAACAGGTAATTATCTTTTTACTATTGTCCATCTAATGGGTGTAAAATGGTATTTAACTGTTTCTTTTAGATTTCCTAACTGCAAGTAAAATGTCATCATTTTTTCATATATTTGTTGGCCATTTGCATTTGCTTTTTTGTGAAGTGTCTTTAGTAATTTTTTGCCCATTATCCTTTTGGATTATCTTTTCCATATCACTTTGTAAGAGTTCTTATAGTTGTACAAATATTTGTTTCCATTTCTATCATTTGTCTATGAATTTTGTTTGTGAAATATGTTTACCTTTTATTTTACAGTCTTTGGATTTCTAGTCTTAGCTAAGAAGTTTCTATGAATCCCAAATTATACATTTAATCTCATTTATTTTCTTACAAGATTTCATGGATTAATTACATATGTATTTAATATATTGGAATTTATTTGGGGGTATCTTATAATGTGGAGATCCATTTTCTGTATCTTTCAGATGGATTGACAATTGTGTCAGGACTGTTAAAAAATTATTTTCTGACAGAATTGAACTACATATATAACTAATATATTAAAATCTCATATATACTAATATATATCTCTATATTCCTAGTATGTTCTAGTGATATGTTTTCTATTTCTTTACCAAACTCATATTTATTTCACTATAGAAATTCTTTGTTCTTATATTGATTAAAGCACTTATTTTATTTTTATTAGCTATTTTAGAACATATACATTCATATAAGTTCAAGATGATTTTATGTCTCTCAAAACATAAATTTGTTGGGATTCTAACTATAATTGCATTAAATTTATGTATTAATTTCAGAAATTAATATTTACTGGTTTTAAATGTTCTACACAGAAACATTGACATAAGGGATATCTAAAGTTAATTACAGTTAAAAAGTATGAACTAGATATATATCTAGCTATCTAGCTATGTATCTAGCTATACTTTAACCTGGATAAATCTTTAAAAAATTAAGTTAAAAAAGAGCAAGACACAAAGTAATATGTAATGTATGACATTTTTGTCCATTTAAAAAATATAAACACCTATATATGTAGTAAAAATATTTTTTAAAAAGTAAGTGGAAAAGCTGAATATCAACTCAGGAAAGTGGTCATCTCTGTAGGATGGTGAGAGGAGTTTTACGTATATGAAATTTGTACCTCAGTTTAGAAAATATATGAAGCATATAGCAAAAATGCTAACATTTGTTCAAAATAGATGGTGGGTACACAGGTTACATAATTTTCCATAAGTTTGAAATATCTCATAATTTACTGATTACTTGTTAAATATTTCTTCTTTATTTTTGAAGTTCAGAAATCTCACTGGTGTATGGCTATTTGTTTTTCTTTCACTCTGCTGGCTCTTGTTGTGCCCTTTCAATCCCAAAAATCAAGCTTCTATTGTAGCTTACACGTACATTTCTTCTATGGTTTCTCCTCCATTTGTTTTTTCCTCTCTTATCGCTCCTATTATTATAGACTATCTGGTTCTGTCATCTATTTATCGTATCTTTTCACTCATTATTCCCATTTTAACATTTTTAAAAATTTGCTCTGGATTATAGAATACGTCTTCTAGTTTATCTTCTAGGTCAACTATATTCATTGTTTTATCATGATTCTAATGAATTTTGTTTTTAAGCAAGCATTTATCCAAGAAATCTTTATATTTATACTTTTGTGGTAACTTTTCAATTCTAATCTAGAATTTACCTTAGTGTGTTTCATCTTGTCTCCATTAAATCTGTTGCAATTCTGTACTGAATGTTCAGTGGATACCCCCCTTCTTCAAGCTATTGATTCCCCTTAAAGGTGAAACAATTTACTTTTCTTGCTCATTTGAGGGCATAAACAGTCCTGCCTACCCGTTAATCAACTGGAGTGAGTTCCTTCAGTGTCTCTACATGTCAAGCTGTTGGACTCTCATAGGCAGTGGTGAGTCAGTAGCTAGTGAGGCACTGTGAGTACAAGTGGAACACCTCCTTATGGTAATATAATGGATTAGTTCAACTCAGCTTGCAAGCCCCCTCAAGACAAGCTTGCATCAACATGTCTTCTTCTAGAGCTGGAAGCTGACAGTGGTCAAGGTTAATTCTCACCCACCATCTGTATGCATCAAACAGACACACTCTGGCTATATGCTGATCTCCACCTAGCAACTTCATGTTAGTAGACTTCCTCCAAATTCTCCCAGAGAAATAGGTATCCTCTCAAATAACACATTCCCCATTCTTGTTCCACCCCTCCACTATAATAAGTAGTGAAAGAGAACCTGCCCTTCAATGGATCATATCTATAAAGATACAGACAAGAAGTTCAGCAGGTATATCAAACTTTGTTGAACTGCTTTAGAATGATTAAAAAGTGAGCATTTAACATTCAGATTCTTAGATCACCCTTTATGGAGGGAGGTAAAGGTACAAGGTAATAATGAACTAATTCAAGAGGTAATTTGTGAGACTCTGGGCATAAGCAGAGCTCCTCCAGGGACCAGGTTAAAAAAAAACGTATCTCACAGTTGATCTCCCGCCACAGAGTACCCAGAATAGAACCAAGCAACTCTTGGGCACCTTGTGGATTTCATTCTATGGGAGTCTCCTGAGATGACAACCCTTGATATGGACACGGATATGCCCATGGAAGGTAGTGGAATCAGTGAGGTTTCTCCAGGAGGTTTTTCTAGCAGTGAAGGAAACAGAACAAGAAAACAAGGTCAATGTGGAGGCTCTGTAGTGACTACAGCTGCCAGACAGTCAGACTTGGTTGTGATTACATGTGAGACATCCTTATTTGAGAACTTCTAGAACTAACCAAGGTGCATCTTGGATGGGGGGACTGAGATCACTGTTCATGTATAGGTACACTATTAAGCCAATAGATAGTTGGGTAGCATGGTAATAATAATCAACACTTATCAAGTGCTTTCTATGCACCAAGAAATGTGCCAAGTGCCTTTTTTACTTGTATTAATTTATTTAATCCTCTCACCTACTCTGAGTTTGTTACTGTTATCACACCCTATTTCACAGGTGAGAAAACTGAGACTTAAAAAATAAAATGACTAGTCTAATGTCACAAATCTTCAAAACCTGTGAACTCGGGCCTCCCGGTGGCGCAGTGGTTGAGAGTCCGCCTGCCGATGCAGGGGACACGGGTTCGTGCCCCGGTCCGGGAAGATCCCACATGCCGCGGAGCGGCTATGTCCGTGAGCCATGGCCGCTGAGCCTGCGTGTCTGGAGCCTGTGCTCCGCAACGAGAGAGGCCACAACAGTGAGAGGGCCGCGTACCGTAAAAAAAAAAACAAACCTGTGAACTCTTTAATCTCTGCATTCTATATTATATATATTAGAACTGGACACTTCACACTGGGTAAATATTGAGGCCCATAACAATACCTGGTTGTAAACTAATAGGCACCAAAAAGAGTTTAAGGACACAGAAACTTCTAAAAGAGATAAGCCAGCTAAGTAAGGCATAAGTTGTCAACAAGTTGATCAAAGGCTGCCACAACCAGAAGCCAATCACAGACGACCTACAGGATCAGATTTGTCATCTGTTAAACATACTGAAAACATTATTAAAGACATACCTGTGAAGATTTACCAAAGTCTCTTTGGGTTCAAGATGATGAACTGACCCAGGAATTAAACTCACGTTTCATCAGGCAAGTATTTAATATGTGCCTCAGATTTTAATGCAAAAAAAACTGATGAATCATCACAAGAAATACAGAATAACTGGATTGAAGCAAAGGTAAACTGGACAAAATATGTGAAATAATACATTTTCAAAATTTTTTCATTGTGGGGATAAAAGGATAATTTCATAGGAAATGAATCTAGCCCCTTGATAACTTTGTAGGAAGGGTTTTTCAGGTAAATTTTGAAATGCTACTTTGAATGAGCTAAACTCTCCAGGTTCTAGGATTCAGAACCCTGAATTGGTCTGAATTCTCTGAACTGTTAGAGTCAAGTAGCCAGTTGCTCTTTGTGCTTATATGAGGTTCTTTATATATATAAAAAATAAGTCTCAGAGATCTCAACACAACCACCAACCTTATTAAATGTAATGTCTGTCAAACAGAATGAATGGGAATCAATTCATTAACTCTTTTAGAGTTCACAGTAAAAATGGGTGACCAAAGATAAACCCAGACATCTTTCTTCATGATTAGAAATGTTTCAGAAAGGTTACTTTCCACCAAAAACACAAACAAGGAAAATGGATACCTAACCTCACCTGGTCTTTGTTACAAGCAAGTTAGTATTTAATAAGTGATATGTCAAATGGCTGTGTACAAAATATTGTTAATATATGTTTGGCCGCTTAGTTTGTGATCAATTGTATAGTCTTCCCGTGATAGCTATACAATCACCACAGCTACACAGCTATAGAAATAGGAATGTAGTGTACATTTCTTGTATTTGGTTCATCATTAAAGACTTTATAACCCATCCATGTATTCATTCACTCAACAAACATTTATTGATCTCCTACTATGAGATGGAGATAGAGAAGTAAAAAAAAAACAGACAAAAATCTCTTCTCTTCCTAGCTAACAATGCAAGAATTATGTTTGAGGAAAATAATTTCTCTTTTCCTTATTAGTGAGTGGTATTTCCATAGCAGCTTCCTGAGAAAAGTATCATTATGAATATGTACAAAGCAAATTTCATTCGTCTTGACCAGGGGTTAGTAAACTTTCTCTGAAAATGTCCAGATAGTAAATATTTTCATCTTTGCAGGCTATATGTTCTCTGTCGCAAATATTTGACTTTGCCCTTGTAGCACCAAAGCTGCCATAAATAATATGTTTCAATATAACTTTTTTTTTTTTTTTTTACAAAAAATTAGGTGGTTGTCTGAATTTGGCCCATGGGCCTAGTTTGAGTCTTTATCTTGACCATTTTCAAGTTAAAAGGAAAAAAATCTTAATTGATTAGAAATGGATTATCAGATGAAGTGAGTTAATTTTACACTTAAATAGAATATACATAGATGGCCTACATAAATTAAGATACAAGATTGTGTAAACTTATAATCTACACATTTATGTGTCAAATGGATAAAGTAATGACAAAAAATGATAGCAGAAAGCTGTTGAATTGTACTGCCAAAAACCTATAGAAAACGTGTCTTTAGATCAAGCTCATATTGGAAGTGACTTTCCCCACCAAGAAGATATAAAAATTGCCTCCAACTGCAAAAAACCAAAGAACTCTGCTCACACAGAGCAATGGAGCCAACAAAAAATACAAGTATGGTTACATAATATTCTGGTTTGAAATACAGAGCTGCAGCAGCATAGTTCCACAGATGGAATTAAGCCTTTTGTACAATTGATAAAAACTCAGATTATAAGAAAATCTATTCTGAGCCAGTAAATAAGCAAAAACTCAGTCTTAGCAATAATATCCCTGAAACCTCATTACTAAGTATGAGTTGGACAAGAGCATTAGAACACACAAACTAGAGGCCATATGAAACCATAACCCCTCCCTTGACCACACTGATTAAAGGTTATCAGAAATTCCTTTCTGAGGAAGAATCAGGGAATGAGAATGAGGACCTCCTCTACCTCCTATGTTTCTCATTCCAGAGCATGACATTAGCCATACTCAACTGATGCTTTTATAATCTTCATAAAGTCATGAGTCAAAAAGTCACCTTGAGTGCAATTAAATATTGATACCTACATTTTTCAGACCTACCTGATTATTAAAGTTAAGCCTCTGTTGCCCACAAAAGCCAACTCTAATGGGTTTCCACCGATCCAGGAGGCTACAACTTGTTTATCAAGAAGGATAATAAGTGCAATTGGATTGATATATAGCAAGTACACAAACATCTAAGAGTTCATAATAATACTAAACAATAATTCATTGGACAACATTGGAGATTGTAGACACCCACCAACTCATTACTATAAAAAAATTATAAAGGGAAAGCACTAAACATTTACCTTACTTTTTTTTTTTTTTACAACTATACCTCAGGGTATCCAAATATTTGAAGAGGGACAAATGTATTTTTTATACAAGGATTCTAGCTAACAAAGGCAAAATGAAGGATGGTATTAGGAAAAACATTTTTGCAACGCTGTATCTTAATAGGGCAAAGCCATTAACATCCTGGTTTTAAAATCATCAGATGAAATATTAATGGGAACTTAAACAAGCAGGAGGGATCAGATTGATATACCTGAAGGCACTGATCACTCTTGACATCACTAAAAATGGGACCACATATTATGTCTTGTGATTTCTTGCAAGAGAAAGTACATAAAACCACATATGAAGTACTCTTACATAAAATTCAATTTAACCTGAATCTAATCATGCCTCCAGATCTAACTCATAGTTTGCAGGAAATACAAGCTGAACATACCACAAAATATCAGCCAAAGCTAGAATGTGAGCAATTCTACAGGACAAAGGACCTATGTTCTCTAACAAATCAATTGCATGATAAAGAGGGACTTGGGGATTATTACAGAATAAATGAGACTTAAGACGCAGATCAATCAAATGCAAACCAACTGTAAAAAGACATTTTGAGACAATCATGGGAATCTAAACATGGGCTGAGTGGTAGATGATTTTAAGTAATTATTGTTAGATGTGATAATGATGTAATGGGTATGCAAAAAATATCCTTATAAGTTAAAGATGCATACAGAAGTATTTGTGTTAAATGACATATGTATAGGATTTAATTTAAAATACTCCAATAAAAAAATGGGAGACACAGTAACACAACAGAGTAAAATGTTGGAAATTGTTGAAACTGATTAATGGATACATGGGAGTTCATTACAGTATTATTATTTGTTCTAATTTTGTGTATGTTAGAAAATTTGGGGGATAAAGACTTTAAAATGCTGGTACCCAGACTGGCAAAACCAAGTAAACCACCCTCAATATAGAAAGTGAACAAAATGAGACTGGTTTTGAATTGGATGAGCTTATATGCTATGTTCACATACAATCAAGTATGCTATTTTTAATTTGAAATTACCCAGTATTTTGGCTCAATTTTCTAGTCATTAATTACTAAATAGTCAATAAGCTAGCCTTATATTCAGTAAAGTCATTTCCTGTTTTTCCATTATAAAGGAAAAGATCTGTGTGTGAATGTTCATGTTAATCAAATTATCAATATCTGTTCAAATCTCGAATACTCAATGTCATATAAAGACAAAGAGCTGTTGATTATCAAGAAGTCAGAGACAGGTCAAAGCACTGAAGAGTGTGTCTGTGCAGACACAGAGTCAAACAAGCTTTCATTACCAAAACGTAAAAACGCAAGAAATGTCAATGGCATTTTTAAATAGAGGCGTAGTATTAATAGATAGAGGGTAGTGGTAATACGGAGTCCAATTCTGTTGCAATTCAAAAGATGATGAGAAAATACTCCAAATGGCAAGAGTAGTATTCTCTTCATAGAGTAGTATGTCTTTACACTGAGACATTTTCTTCTTTGCTTTACATTTCAAAATTTCTTCAACAAATATATACCATCTGTGAAATCAAAGTTAATTGTAAGAAAATAAACGCAAAAATATATGGGAAGGTGTATGATACCTAGGTGATCTCATGAATGTGAGTTTAGTCTATGTACATTTAATACAAAGAAACGGTGATCAAGATCAGAAAAAGGACAAGACAACCAGGTCTGTAAAGATGATATTCTTTCAAAATATTAAGGAATAAGGCTATGTAGCTACAAATAATCTTTCTAGAAGGGAATAAGTAAGCTTTGCTTGTTGAAATTGTATTATGGACAAAGTTATGTGCAAAGAACATGAAGTCGGGGACTTTTGCCTGTTTTTGTTAATTGCATCATCCCTGGTACTTAGAGGAGTACCTGGTGCATAGTTGGCATTTAAATATTTGTTAAATGAAGGAATAATTGAATGCATTTTCTCAGTCTTCCAAATAATCCTTTGAAATAGATGATGATAGAGGGACAGTGGAGAGATCAGGTAATTTGCACAAGATCACATGGGCAATATAGACTGGAACCGGAAGTATCTGACTCGAAAAATGTTTGCACTGGCCACACAAATTCACTAAAACTGTGTGTCTTGTAATATTATTTATGTGGCACTAGTAAAATTAAGGTGCACCAGTAGGTATCATTTGGAATCAGTCAACCTACAATGCACCCAATAAACACTACAAAAGTCAGCCTTAGTCTTGCAAATTGTAGCATATTACTATATGGAAATGGAGAAGGTTAAAGTTGTGATAGTAAGTGCAACCAAAGAGAACAGTTAACAAAAGATCTAGGAAATAAATCTATGTAACATGACTGTAGGTGTGCTAAAATTGGGTGATACAAATTTTAAGGCTTGTAAAACTACAGAGAAGGAAAAGGAGATCCCATAATGTTGAAGGGACTGACCTTGAAAGTCATAGTGAAGAATATAAAAGAAATTTCAGGTGAGGGGAACAAAACAAGTAAATGCAGGCAGGAAGGCTGCGATGAGACCACTCAGCTCCACTCTACAATCTTAGTGAATTCCTGTCCTTCTCTAGACCCCAATTTCCTTGCATCGAAAGAGGTGGCTATATTAGTACAATAGACACATTTATCTGCTGAACCATTTCCCAAATCTACTGTTTTCTGAAAATTTCCCCTTCTCCCTGCCCCTCACTCCCCTCTGTAGTATACAGGGTTATAGAGGGAGCAGCCGTGTTTCCACAAGATCAACCCATCTTCTTTTACCACAATGTTTTGCCCCAGAATTGGGGGTACCTGAACCAAAAATGAGAACCCCTCCCCCATTAATTTGAACTAGAATTATGACATTCCAGTCTCAGTATGATTGGTCTCTGGAAGAAAGGGAATGTAAAACCCAAGAGCTGTGCAAAAATGAAAGAGCTAGTTTGTATCAAGATTGATGAACCAAGCAGACAAGCAATGTAGCAAAAAGATGAGAGTATGAAAAAAGACAGTCACTGGTTCTATAAGATGTCCCACTATCCTTAAATAGTAAATCTCTCTCCCTTTTCTTCAGCCAGCTAAAGCAGAACTTAGTTACCTACTGCAAAATTCCTGTCCCATACAACTAGAAACTTTTAAAGTCATTTTTGGTTTTCCTATTCTCAAATTGCACAGGTAATTATGCTATACTTGTGGCACAGTATGCACATAAAACTGACTGAAGTGTGTTTAGAATGCAAGCCCCATGAGAGCAGAGATATTTGGTGTGCTCACTGATGTACCCTAAGTGCCTAGAACAGTCCCTAGCACACAGTGGCTGCTCAATATATGTTGAATGAAGACAAAGGTATATAGGAGATCAGTGAGCCATCTATTTCCACATATCAGTGGAGCCAGATTATAGGTAATCGGAAAGGGAGCCCTAAGAATAAATGTTATCTAGAAAGAGTTAGGGAGCCTATGCTGAACCACCAATATAACAAAAGTCAGGTTTCAGAAAAATATTTCAAAGAATTCCCGTTGGTTTTGAAATAAATAGAAAAATACTTGGAATTGACTCTAAAAGCATATGTGGACTGGCCCCTAACCATACCATCCACAAAACACCCAGCAAGCTCCTCGTCAAGTCAATGCTTAAGCCACACAGCTTTCTTTGTTTTTTTTTTAAAAAAAGCAATGAAAGAAAGCTGCTCAACATCACTAATTATTAGAGAAATGTAAATCAAAACTACAATGAGGTATTACCTCACACCAGTTAGAATGGGCATCATCAGAAAATCGACAAACAACAAATGCTGGAGAGGGTGTGGAGAAAAGGGAACCCTCTTGCACTCTTGGTGGGAATGTAAATTGATACAGCCACTATGGAAAATAGTATGGAGGTTCCTTAAAAAACTAAATATAGAACTACCATATGACCCAGCAATTCCACTACTGGGCATATACCCTGAGAAAACCATAATTCTAAAAGAGTCATGTACCAAAATGTTCACTGCAGCTCTATTTACAATAGCCTGGACATAGAAGCAACCTAAGTGTCCATCGACAGATGAATGGATAAAGAAGATGTGGCACATATATACGATGGAATATTACTCAGCCATAAAAAGGAAACAAATTGTGCAATTTGCAGAGACGTGGATGGACCTAGAGACTGTCATACAGGGTGAAGTAAGTCAGAAAGAGAAAAACAAATATCGTATATTAACGCATATATGTGGAACCTAGAAAAATGGTACAGATGAACCAGTTTGCAGGGCAGAAATACATACACAGATGTAGAGAACAAACGTATGGGCACCAAGGGGGGAAAGCGGTGGGGGGCTGGGGTTGGGATGAATTGGAAGATTGGGATTGACATGTGTACACTGATGTGTATAAAACTGATGACTAATAAGAACCTGCTGTATAAAAAAATAAATTAAAAAAACCCTGCTGTATAAAAAATAAATTAAAAAAATATATATGCCAGGTGCACTTATACCACAGAGAAATGCATATATTATTCAATCTATCTGGAAAAATATTCCCTCCCCAACCTTCCTGAGTAACAAATCTTACTCATCCTTCATATTTTATTTCAGTTATCACTCCATCAGAAATGTGTCCCTTGTCATCTTCAAGGTTGACATTGAATATTTCTTCATGTGATTTGAAAAAATTAGCAACTGTCTTTCTTACTGGGCTGTATGTGAAAGAGAATGAGTCTTTCTTTACTCATCAGAGGACCCTCTGCTTCTAGAATATACTCAGTATATACTAGCTGCTCAATAACAACATTTTAATTAATGAGTGAATGAGGAAACACAATTCTGGCAGTCCTATTCAAGATTAATTAGAAAAAGCAAAGTAAGATGGAGGTGCCAGATGAGAGACAGTGTCAATAACTGTGGTATGGGGACAGTAACTTCTAGACTACGGCCATGGCAGTGGTAACGTAGAGAATGATAAAACTGTGGGGCTACTTTTATTAGGTTTTTTCTTTCTTTTTTTTTTTTTTTTTTTACTATAAAAGCAATAGTTATTATAAAAAAAAAACTTCACACAGCCAAGAAGAGTAAGATATAAAAAGTAAAAGTTTCTAATCCTAGTCACCTGAATCCCATGTGCCCTGTATAGTTATTGTTAAGTTTTGTTTCCTTCAGAACAAAAAATATGTACACAAACACATTTTATTTTCATTGTACACATGTGTATACACTGTACACATACAAGATATCTGCTTTTGCCCCTATATATCCATTTTCCATCTTCTTCCACCCTGCTCTTTTCCTAAGACTGAAATGTATGGATTACATCACCCTTGGCCTCTTGCCCTCTGGCTTCCAACTGGGTTCAGCCAATGGGAGGCTCTGGCAGAAGGTTAGGAAGGAGGAAGGCAAGTTGCATAATAGTTACCTCTCTGCTCCCACCTCACAAGTGTGCTTTACACTTGCTGTGCCCCTCCACTGAAGAAATTTCTCCTCTCAGTACAACCTGCTTCACATGATTCACTCTCCTTCCCAATCCTGCTCAATTTTTCCGTTTCTCATCACTGTGGCCCTAGGAGCAGAATTAGCTCTACTGCTACTAGATGCAGGTTTCCTACACTATTCCTTATGGCTACCCCATGACCCACGCACATCTTTGTAATTAACTGCTTTATAAATAAACCCTCTTCACATTACCCTAATTTTGATGGATCATCAGTTTCCTGCTGCGATGTGTCCTTGATTCTTCCACTTGCTTCATTTTACTGATTCTATGATGCACATTTTCCACATTTTAACATCCCTGTAATTAGGATGCATTTTACAATAAATGCTGCATCACAGCTTAACTCTGTTTTTACTTCCTTAGTGGTACATCAAATGGCGGTGCCTCTCAGAATTTATGAAACACAATAATATATCTTGCATCTCTATGCCTATCAGTAAAAAGAGATAGAATACAGAACGTCTGGAGAAGAAAAGTAGTTGTGGGGGTTTCTAAGAGATGAGGTAAACATGACCATATGTTCAAGCTCAGATACCTGGGAGAATAGTGGTGCCGTTGACAGAAGTGGGGCCTTGAGCAGGGGTGTCTGGTGTGCATAGAAGGTAATACTGAATTTACAGAAGTCCACAGGGTACGTGGAGGTAAAGCATTACGGCTTAGATTAGAGGACATCACCAGGGGTCTAGATGAACTTTTAAGAAAAAGCCAGTGTCTTTGGTGTGGACTTGTCTTAATCAGTTCAGGCTGCCACAACAAAACACCATAGACTTAAAAAACAGACATTTATTTTCTCACAGTTCTGGAGGCTGGAAGTCTCAGATCAAGTGCTAGCAGGGCCAGGTTCCAGTGAGAGATGTCTTCCTGGCTTACAGATGGCTACCTTCTCACTGTGTGCACACATAGCCTTTCCTTGGTGCATGCACATGGAGAGAGACAGAGAGACACAGACAGGGAGAGATATTCTCTTACAGAGCCACCATTCCTATCAGGTTAGGACCCCACCTTTATGATCTCATCTAAACCTTATCAGTTCCCATCTCCAAATACCATCACACTGGGGGCTAGGGCCTCAACATATGAATTTTAGGGGGACATAATTCTGTCCATAACATTCTGTCCCTTGCCCCCCCCCACAAATTCATGTTCTTCTCACATGCAACAGCCCAAAGAGTCTTAACTCATTCCAACATCAACTCTAAAGTCTGAAGTTCAAAGTCACATCTAAATGTCATCTAATGAGTGAGACTCAAGGTAAGTTTCATCCTGGGACAAAATTCCTCCCAGCTGTGCACCTGTGAAACCAGACAAGTTTTGTGCTTCCAAAATACAATGGTAGGACAGGTATACGATAGACATTCCCATTAAAAGAGGAAGAAAAAGTGTCAGATCCCAAACAAGTCCAAAACCTAGGAAGACAAATGCCATGAAACCTTAAATCTTGAGAATAATCTTCTGGGCTCAATGTCCCATCTTCCAAGTCCACTGGGGTGGCAGCATTACCCCCATAGTTTTAGGTGGGGAGTTCCGTCCCGACAGCTTTGCTGGGCTAGGGTTCTATTGGGTGTTCCAGCCCCCAGGGCTCCACTAGGCTTGTCCCAGCTCTTTTAGGTAAAAGTATTTTGCCACAGCTGTAAAATAAAATAGCTTTCTAAATTGCCAAATAATCTGTAAACTAGACACCATCAGTCAATTTCTAATTCTTATACTATGTCCTGTCTTCACACTGTAGTGAAAAACAAGGATGTATGGAATCAGAAATTAAGAAAAGGAAAAACATGGATCAAGAGTCAGCTACGAGGGACAGCCAGAGGTGTCTGCTGACCACTTCGCCTAGTACTTCAGAGGCGATTGTATATGTTGACATTTGGTGTCTTATGAAAATGACTGCGACAAATCAGCACAATTAATTGTTGTCATTCAATCATGGATGACCACTTTGTTCCCTCTTGCCCTAGCTGAAACATTCTTTCATCCATTCAATTATCAATTCAACACTGGTAATTTTTTGTGCCAAATAAAGGTCTACACATTGTTCAGCATTTTTTGTGCCAAATAAAAGTCTAAACTTTTTGGATAGTGAGGAATAAGACAGGTTCTATCCTCATGGAACTTAGAGAGTAGTGGAGGGTATAGATAAGTAAACAGGAAATTATCATAAGGTGTATTTGTATGAGATGAGAAATGACCTGGGTGCTATGGGAACACTGAGGGGCATCTACTCTAGAGTCAAAGTGTTGGGATGGGAGATGTTGGGATGACTCAATCAAGGAAGGAGTGGAGTGATCTGGGCAGAGGGAACAGTGTGTACACAGGTTTTGTTAACACAAAAAATGTGGCATGCTTGAGGAAATTAAAGATATTTGACTGCTAAATCAATCAATCAATCAATGGTAACCTTGGTATAGAACAGTGATTGCCAACTGGGAGTAATTTTTCCCCCCGAGGGACATTTGGCAACATCTGGAGACATTTTTGATTATCACAATTGGGTGGGAGGTGCTACAGGCATCTAGTGAGTAGAGGTTAGGGGTGCTGTTAAATATCCTACAGTGCACTGGACTGCCCCCTACAACAAAGAATTATCTGACCCAGAACACCAATAGTGCCAAGGCTGAGAAACCCTGGGCTAGATTCTACCATGTCCAAATAGTCACTTGTTACAAGTTTAAGTAATTAATACTAGAATACTTTTATGGCTATCTCCTCTGCTACACTGAAACTCCATGAGGTCCGAGACTATGTCCCATTCATTATCATGTCCCTAATGTCTAGCATAATTTTTAGCACATAGTGGGTATTCGATAAGCATCCACTGACTGTTTTAAAGGGTGACTGATAAATGACCAGGGATGAGAGTGGCCAAAAGTGAAATGAATTTTAAGGAGGTGCAAGACATGTAGGGTCATGTCTTAGGGGACAGATCAAGAGGGTGGCTTGGAAGAGGGGCAACCTTTTCACTAATATATTGTTAGCCATCTTCCCAGTCTCTGGTATGAAAAGTTGACATTTTCTCAAAGTGTTGCAAAGTGCTATGCAAAATCAGTTTTAAGATGAGTTCACTAACTCCTGATTCTGAGCACATTCATCACCATAATCCCCTCCTGTAACTGCAAAAGCATTTTCTGTATATGATTTCTGGACAGGCCACTGCTGTTGTTTTAAGGGGCTTAGACTTTTTCATGGAGAGAATGGGCAGTGACAAGATCAAACATTCATTTTAGAACATTAACTCTTGCTGTAATGTTAAACGGTTTGAAGGAGGAAAGACCGACTACAAGGAGGACAGTTAGCAGACGGCATTAATCCAATAAGAGACTGTAGAAGCTGAGACTAAAACAGGCAGTAGAGCTGGAAAGAGGTGGATATAATTTTAGATCTATTTAAAAGGATTAGGAGGAGGTAAAACAAGAAGTCAAAAGTGATCCTAGATTTTTGCCCTGGGAAATTAGGTGGATGTGGCAGGAGAGAAAACGGAAGATGAGCAGATTTGAAGGTAAAAATGATTTTTATTTTAAACATGTTGAGATTAAGGTGTATGTAAAACATGTGAGCAGCGATACAGGGTATCCTGTCGCCGATGTTACTTTGAGGTTCAGAAGCTGATCTGAACTGGAAATACAACTTTGTAATTCATTAGAACATCGTTAATGTGAGCACTGGGAGTGTCTAAAACCATCCAGGCAGTGGGGTGTATATTGGGACAAGAAGAGAGCACATGAGAGAATCCTGAAACTTGCCCATATATAAATATTAAAGTAGAGGAAGCCAAAGAATGGATAAAGCAGATGTGGTACATATATACAATGGAATATTACTCAGCCATAAAAAGGAACGAAATTGGGTCATTTGTAGAGATGTGGATGGACCTAGAGACTGTCATACAGAGTGAAGTAAGTCAAAAGAGAAAAACAAATATCATATATTAACACATATATGTGGAATCTAGAAAAATGGTACAGATGAATCGGTTTGCAAGGCAGATATAGAGACACAGATGTAGAGAACAAAAGTATGGACACCAAGGGGGGAAAGCGGGATGGGGGGGATGGTGATGGTGGTGGGATGAACTGGGAGATTGGAACTGACGTATATACACTAATATGTATAAAACAGATAACTAATAAGAACCTGTATAAAAAGTAAATAAATGAAATTCAAGAAAAAAAAGTGTACAAGGACCAAAACATTAATAGAAGATGGCTCTGGGTGATGAGATTAGGAACTCCATTTATTTTTATGACTTTTCTGAATCTTTTTCACTGAAAATATATTAATTTTATAACTGAAAAATAAGACATTTTAAAAAGTGAGCTATGTTCTTAATTACCTGGTTATTTCATCTATACAGTGACAAAATTAGATTGACTTTGTTATTAATGAAGGTGATGTGTCATTTTTAAAAATACTACATATGGACTCAATTGATTGGTACAGTATAGAATGCCAAACTGTTTTTAGAACTTAACTGTCTCTAGGTTTTAATACCAACTAAAACTAGTTTTATAATACTAATTCATTCTCTCCTTCCCTCCCTCTCCCCCCCCCTCTCACATTAATGGTACCCCTGAATCTCTATAACATACACGCTGTAGTAGAGATTTGGGGATGTCTTTAATGTATAAATAATTGATTTTTCAAGAATGGTGCTTAAACTACTTCCTGATTTTTATAGTGTATCTCTTCCTAAAATGCCTTTGCTGAATTTGGAGTCTACCACATATCCTGGGTTGACTGCTACTGTTTTCAAAGAGCTACATGTCATCAATGAACTACTTTACTTGCCTTTAACCAAAACGTTCATCTGAAGTTTTCCACAAGTGAACAGGACAGCTTAAGGACATCTGGAGGATGCCAGCTTTGCCTGCTTGGGCAGAACTAGGACAGTTCTACATGGAGATCAATTCCATGGGCACCTATTAACTCTGGAGACCTTTATTTTTTTAACATATTTTTGGGTCCACCGCTGCATGGTTTGTGGGATCTTAGTTTCCAGACCAGGGATTGAACCCCGCCCTCGGCAGTGAAAGCTGAGTCCTAACCACTGGACCGCCAGGGAATTCCCTGGAGACCTCATTCTAATTTACTGTGTGACCCAGGGTAAGTTTCATCCTTTCTTAGGGCTTCAGTTTCCTTATCTGTTAAATGACAGTGGTGAATTAGATGATCTCTGAGGTTTCTTACATCCCTAATACAGGCATACCTTGTTTTACTGTGCTTCACAGACACTGCATTTTTTTTTTTAACAAATTGTCTGTGGCAACCCTGCATGGAACAAGTCTACCAGTGCCATTTTTCCAACAGCATTTGCTCGCTTTGCGTCTGTATCACATTTTGGTAATTCTCACAATATTTCAACCCCTCTAGCAGCAAAAAAAGATTATGGCCCGCTGAAGGCTCAGATGATGGTTAGCATTTTTACCAGTATTTTTAATTAAAGTGAGCACATTGTTTTTAGACATGTTATTGCATACTTAATAGATGTTTATAATGTAAACATAACTTTTGTATGTAACGAAAAACAAAAAAACTGGTGTACCTTACTTTGTGATATTCATTTTATTGCACTGATCTGGAACTGAACCCACAATATCTCTGAGATATGCCTGTACACTCAATTCTTGCTAAACTAATTTGCACCAAAATACAAATGTGTAATAGTCTACTATGTCTAACTTGGGGAAACAGGGATTTGCAAAGTTTTAAAGCAGCTACAATTTCTCCCAAACTCCTGAGTGAAGAGCTTGGAGAATCCAAGGCCATCTTTTAATCCAACAAACATCTCTAGCCCGTGGTGTGCCAGGGTCTTTGTTCAGATTTATACTGCTTGACTTGCATTGTCTCCTTTACAAAATTAGCACTAATTGTTTCTTGAAGGTCAAATGTTAAAGCTTTTGTACATAGCTACTTAAATATTTGCACTAGCTATCAATAATTAAATCCACCCATGTGTATGCATATGCGTGTGTGTGTGTGTGTGTGTGCGTGTGTGTGTGTGTGTGTGTGTGTGTGAGAGAGAGAGAGAATGATGGGAATGTAGCATATGCTACCTAGAGCCGCTGCTTGGGAATTCAAAGGCAAACAGATTTGGGTCACTAATACCTCTGTTTAGGTGTTTTTTCTTTTCCTATGATGGAGTGTAGAAGTGCCTCACTTTACAAAAACCTGTTATATGAAAATCCGTACACATGGAACATGCAAAGTGATTACAGACATGACAGATTTCTTCCAAATTCCTGCAAACATATAATCAAATGGCTTGGTCACATCAAGACTACATCTTCACAGCACTACAGACACTCAGAGATGAGTTCGCTCACATACATATGATACATGCCTTCCTGTCTGTCCACATATTTAGAGAAGCTTGTGTGCGTGGCCATGTGTGTGGAGGGAGTGTTCTTGCTATTTTTTTGTTTTCTGAGGTGATTTTTGCCTGCCCAGAAACCAGAAGAAGAAATTTTAAAACACTATCACCTAGAAATTAGTTACAACCGATGCTCCAAAAAGAAACCTAGCACTCTTAGCAGGACAAACTTGAGCCTTCTACTTCTGATTCAACTAGAATGCCTCATGACTCTCCCTCCTCACAGTGTTCCCCCCGAAACAGAGAAGCAACATGACCAATGTCACTGAACGGGGCTGGGGTGCACCTGATTGTTCTTCCTCACTGGGGGAGCGGACTTCTCACCAGTACAAATCACCAAGCCCTAAGGCAAGTTGGTCACTCAAGTCATTTACGTAGAGAACTAGGGTCAGGAGAGGAAAGCCATGATTTTTCTACTTCAAATGCAGAAAAGTAAGTATGTTAGCTTTGTCTTTCAGCTAAGGGCTAAATTCACCTTATGTCCTAGATATGTAGAGAAATTAATCAATTAGCTATTAACCCATCACAAAATCTGAAAGAATCACCAGACATCCTTTCTGACTAATCAGGCCCAATAATTGCCTCAAGCTCAGTTGTTTTTTTCCCCAGAAAGTATTAGTTGAAACGTAATAATTATTCAACAGATAAATCTCATTCCAATCTAATTAAGTCAAATATGAAAAAACCACATATGAATGATTACACTACTTTTATCATTTTAAGAAATGTTTATTTCATTGGTATTTAAGATATTAAATTGAATTTCAATTTAAAAATTCAAATATCACTTGGTAAGTGATTAAGACATATTTGATTAACCTAGTAAAAATATTTTGTATAATATTAAAATCTAAATAGCTTTCTGAAGTTTATACAGTAAAAAAACTCGTTTCTGAAATATTCAATTCCAAGGGAAAGAAACAACAGACTAGACATACACATAGAAACATGGAGAGGTCTTTTTTTTAATTTACTATTGCTTTTTTTTTTTTACATCTTTATTGGAGTATAATTGCTCTACAATGTTGTGTTAGTTTCTGCTGTACAACAAAGTGAATCAGCTATATGTATAAATACTGCTGAGTGAAATAGTAAGAAACAATGGTATATAACAGATACATAAATTTAAAATGCATGCCCATAGACCACAATGTGCATTTTATTAACATTCAAACAAGGGGAAGAATGTGCATAAAATTCATTAGAATGACTGTGAAGAAAAGGCAAATGGGGCTGGGGAGTGGAAACAAAGGAGAATAAATGAGGAAATAAACAGCAGAGAGTCCCAAACAAGTAACTCAAGGAATATGATTAATTCAATCCTCTACAGTTGAAGTCGAAACCTCTAGAATACCACCTCAAGAAAGATTTTTGGAGGTAGTAGAATATTTAATGACTGGCATTATTTAGAAATGCTGGCATATGGCAGAGATAATAAAAATACAACTAGCTTTTACTTAGTTTTACTTTTGTATTAAAAATTCTCAGGAGGATAAACAAGGTCCAAATGTACAGGACAGGGAACTATATTCAATATCCTGTGATAAACCATAATGGAAAAGAATATAAAAAAAGAACATATATAACAGTCACTTTTCTGTACAGCAGAAATTAACACATTGTAAATCAACTGTACTTCAATAAAAAATTAATTAAATTTTAAAAATGATCAAAATTTTCGGTAGACAATGCTCCTTATTTTCACCTTCACCCTCCCACTGCCCCACCCTCCACTGGCTCTATCCCAAGTTTCTGAGCAAGACAGTACCCTAATTAGTGTTGGGAATATGGCCTGCAAATACCATCATTTTAGTGTTTAGGGATGTTGCTGGTGACTTTCAGTAGGATGAAGTTTTTGTTTTTGTTTCTGTTTTTAAATTTTTCTGAGGGCCTTTAGTTGCTTACAGCATAGGATGACGTGCAACAAACACCACTATGAAGTATGTGGTCTGGAGGTAATATGTCTGCTTTTATGGGGTGTGTGCCACTGTCACCTGACACATCACATGTCAACCCATCTGGAGGCCCTCCGCCACACTCACACTCACACATGCAGAAACTCCAAATCCTTTTCTTCCTGCCCATGGGATAAAGTGTTCAGGAGGAATCTGTCTTCAGGTGTCAGTCCTCACCTCATCTTTATCCCCCATGTCTGGCTAACTGTGGGCCTGCAGGTCTGGCCCCTGACTCTGCAGGACTCTTCTCCCAGCCCTCAGACACACCTGTCCCTCCCTTCCCTCCCTCCCTCCCCACCAAAACAGAGAACTGGCACACGTACCCCCCCACACACACATATCTCTTTCTCAGATCCTGTTGATGTTATTTCAACCATCACCACCTGTGTACGCTGTTGGCGCCCACTTTGGTGTCTGCAAGGGTGGCCGTTTCTCCACGGGCTCCTCTGGGGACGCAGCAGACAGCTGCTGGTGTCCAGGCCTCTCTAGACACAGGGCGGTTCTGGGACGGGCCGGGTTGTCCGCGGCGTCTTGGTTCTGCTCCGGCTGCAGCCGTGGTCTCTGATTTTGATTCCTTCTGCTCATCAGCTGGAGGTAACAATCGGAGGTCGTTGCCCTTGTTTCTCTCGTGCGCTTTCTCGAACAGGTGATAGATGGTTCAGGGGACCTTGGGACTGCACACTCTTGCAGGGACATTTCTACCCACCTGGCTACCTTCCGCACTGGGTTGGGGGCTGGGGTGCAACAGGTGAGCACAGAGCACAGCACTAGTTTGGGGGCAGAAGATGGAGACTGGATGGGGAGGGGGCTTCACACGGAGTGCAGGCTGAGGATGGGGTTTGTGCCTGGCACAGACAGCATAGGCGTCTGGGGTGGGCGATCCACCAGGAAGAGGAGGAGCATGGGTAGGGCCATCCAACCTTGGCACTGTCTCTGCACTTGGAATGACAGGGGGTCATCCTCTCCTTCGTTTCTTGAGTGCTTATGGCTGGTTGCTCTCCACTTGTTGGTTGTTCCATGCTAGGGGCTGGTTGTTTTGAGCTTGCACTTAGTTGTTTCACACATGTGGTTGGTTGGTTGTTCCATGCTAGGGGCTGGTTGTTCTGTGCTTGTGGTTGGCTGTTCAATATCTGTGCTAGGTTCCTCTGATTTGCAACAGACCTCATCCATGTTGAAGGCAAGCAGTGATCTATCCCAGAGCTCCTATCTTTCCTATATATACCCCTCCCAAGTCAAAGAGGATCAATTACCCTTACCCTTTGTTTGGTCATCAAGTCACTGCTCCAGCCAGTGGTAGGTAGTCCTGGGGTGGCTAGACATCTCAAAGCACTGCTCCCAACACCTCCATGGTGCTGGTGGTGGAGGGGTTGAGGTGTCGGGGAAGCCAAAATGCTCTGGTTGGATGAAGAGGGGGTTTCTTTAGCACCCTCTAAAGATGCGTCCCAAAGCGACTTGCCATGTCTTCTTATCTCCCCTGGTTCCATTCTGGTAGTGCACGTGGCAGGCAGAGAATGTTTCCCCCATTGGCCACCTCCACTAGTGTTTCATGCTTTTCTTGCCCACCCTTCACCATTGTCTATTATTTTGGATGTCTTATCTAAAATCCCTCTAAGACAAAGTGGCCATATTTAAGTGGAAATTTGAATCACCCTACCTCCCTTCTATGACTCCCTTTTATACACCTTGAAGAACTTACACTTCTCAGCTCCTACCAGGGAACTTTTCTGTCCTACCTCCTTTTCCCTCTGTTCACGTAGTTCTCCTCAGTTTTCTATTTCCAGACTGAAATCTCTTTAGGTTATCAAAGTTCTTAGTGAATAAACTTGTTCTACTGGGTATCCTCATCTTGTTTCAAATCTAGGGGATTGAGTTCATCTCAGAGGTGTAATACTCAGACTTGGATTTTACCACTATAGGTGAGCAGAGGAAAATATGCCCATGTTGGAAGTTGCACTGGGTGTTTTCTTACAGAAACCTACAACGTGAGACTTAGGAACAAACCCAGGGAAGGGCTTGGCTTAACCAGAGGCATGGGAGCCTTCTGTGAAAAGCACTTCTCAGTATGGTTCCTCGCCACCAGACACATTTCCCACCTTATTTTACTGCTGGTACTGTGAACATGCTACCTCCCTTCCTTCTCCTGGAGAAACAGAGCCTACCTCACTCCTGTGAGGAGGGACACTTGGGGGGTGTCATATTCATGAACAGCTATACAACAAACTTCCAGCTTCTTGGAAGACAGTTTGTGAATAAGTCCTATCCATTTAGCTCACTAGGTAAAGGGTCTCTCATTCCAGATTTTAGCCTTGGAGGAAATGGGTAGTGGCTTTAGCCATAGGTCATAGGTTCCTAACTCTAATAGAGGGCTGCCTAGCCTATGATCTTCACCTTAGCACGTGTCCTTTTGCCTTAGTGGGTTTTTCCTAGATTTCTTATGGACCGGTAACTTCCTGGAAGTTACTAGTGGCTTACTCACCCAAGGTACATTGATACACTGTACCACTTTAAAAATTTAAGGCATAACACAACATAACAAACTCAAACTCAGAGATAACTGACAAACTTGGAAAAATATTTGTAGCATATATCCTAAATAATAGGCTAATATCACTAATACATAAAGACTTTCAAAAATGGTGGGACAAAAGACCCCAAATCTGATAGAAAAATGTGAAAAATACATGGACAGAAAATTTACAAGACAGATATAGAACTGACCATTAACCATCTGAAATGATGTTTAATCTCACTAAATAGAAATTCAAGTTAATAAATGACATGGAGACCAACTCAGAACTGACACAAGTATTTGAGTTAATAGCCAAGGATATGCAAATCAAAACAATGAAGTACTACTTCATTCCCACTAGGATGGCTATAAAAAAGAACAGAAAATAACCAATATTGACAAGGACAGAGAGAAATGGGACCCCTAGTTCACTGGTGGTGAGAATATAAAATGGTTCAGCTACTGTGGAAAACAGTTTGGCATTTTCTCAAAAAGTTAAACATAGAATATACCATATGACCCTGAAATCCACTCAAAAGAACTGAAAACAGAAAACTCAATTATATCTACATGTATGTTCATAGCAGCACTGTCCTTAATAGCCAAGAAGTAGAAACAGCCCAGATATCCATCAGATGAATAAACAAAACTGTACCTGTACAATGGATATTTTTCAGCCATAAAAAGCAGGTATTGATACATGCTATATAGGTAGATGAACCTTGAAAAGATTTTGCTAAGTGAAACAAGCCAGATGTGAAAGATCACATGCTTCGTGATTCCATTTATATGAAATATCCAGAATAGATAAATCTATAGAAACAGTATGCAGATTAGTGGTTGCCAGGGGCTAGGAGGAATTGGGAGAAACTGCTTAAAGGGTAAGGGTCTTTACTTTGGAATGATGGAAATGTTTTCGAACTAAACAGAGATAGTGGTTGCACATCCTGAATGTATTAAATGCCACTAAATTGTTCACTTTAAAATGGTTAATTTTATGTTGTGTGAAATTCACCTCGTTAAAATATTTTTTTAAACTTTTTAAACGAAATATTTAAGTTCTAACCCCTGGTACCTGTGAATGTGACGTTATTTGGAAATAGGGTCTTTAAAGATGTAACCAAGTTAAAATGAGGTCATGCTAGATTGTGTGAGCCCTAACCAATGGTTGGTGTCCTTATAAAAGGAGAGAAATTTGGATATAGACACAAGAAGGAGGGCATGTTACAAGTGAGGCAGAGATCAGAGTAGCTGAAGTGGCAAGCCATGAAATGCCAAAAATTGCTGATAACCACCAGAAGCCATAAAGAGGCTAAAAAGGATTCTTCTCTAGAGTCTTCAGAGGAAGGATGGGTGCTGCACCTTTATTTCAGGCTTCTAGCCTCCAGAACTGTGACAGGATAAACTTCTATTGTTTAAGCCACCTAGTTTGTGGTGATTTACTATGGTAGCCCTAAGAGATGAATACAGACCTGGAGCAGCCATCATGGACCACAAGATAGAAGCCTCATGTTGAGAATGACAGAAAAATAAGCTATAAGGGGCTGGGCATAAGCTTTTACTATGCAAATAAACTAAATCTGTGTTCAAAGAATATGGCTTAAGACATCTTCAGAATCAAACTATTGTAAGAAATATGACTGGTGTACAGAAAAGATGCGTGATGGAAAACTTGGTGAACTGGAAAAAGGGACTGCAATTTAAACTTATTTTAATGCAATTAGAATAAATAATGCCTCTGTGAAAGGCTATTAAGTGAAAAAATGAAATCACAGGCATCAAGACATACAGATGGCAAGTTTACAAAGGAGTACCTATCAAGCATAGTGGAAATTATGTGTTCAACAAAAATAAGCTGTAGCAAATTTCAGTTTCACCAGTAACACTGCTGCTCAGCATGTTAAATAACATGACTGAGAACTTATAGGAAAGGTATATGAAATGTTAAATGATGTGTGAGGTCTTCCATTTCCAGATATAAATGTGGATGTGAAGACTAAATTTTTTTTAATTCTCTAATTTCAAACTTCATGAAAATGAATTTATATTGTTCAGTTTAATATTTTCAATTCATATTGATAGTATGAATCAGATACATACAAGTTGTTGAAGTTCATTATAGTACTATCCTGTAAATTAAAAAGACAATTAGAATAGATGAAGTCTACAGATATCTCAGAACTAGTAACCCTAAATATAAAAAATATGCAGATTCTATCCATATTTGGAAGAACTTACGCATTTGTAAAAGGATGAGCTCAATGGCATCAAGCTGCCATTTTTCTGTGTCTTCCTTGAGGTATTGATAACACACCCAGGCCACTACAACACCCTCATTGGCCCCAAAGTTGCCTTCCTTCCCAGTTCTTTATATCACCTCATTGCAATGACTTCTGTTAGAGTAGGGGTTCTTTACCTGGTGTTTATGAATTTAGACAGGAACAATTCCATCTTTCTTTTCATTAAACTTTAACTGAAATTCAGCCTTTCCTTACATTATAAATGGAGTAAAAGCTGTGACTTTGTCACCAATAGGAATCACAGATATTTAAGATCACATTACAGTTGTTGAAAATGGCTTCAAATGTCTTTCAGATTTAGACAAGCTGCTAAATCTTGTTATGTAATTCACAGGGAAAAAATACACTTATAGTATTCTATCAAGCATTTGTTTTCTCTGCTTAGATATTTCAGGGCTGGGGACCCCATAAGATTTCCTCAGTGGCTATTTCACTCACGATGAGAGTGAAAAAATTCTCTTATATCCAAATAGCATTTTTCCACATGTCTTATAAAATCTGACATTACCTTGAATATAGTAGATCAATATCAATAATATGGTCATCATTACATAAGAGACAATACAGAATAACTTCTTCAGTGAAAAATGACACAGCTTGAACAAATTTCCCTCACAGCTATTCAATCTGTAAAACTGGGATGTCTGGCAGGCTACCTGTGATAATTCAGTGGGATGACGTACACCCGGGATGGTATTTGGCATACAGTACAAATATGGCAGCTACTTAAGAGTACTGTTATATCATGCATGTGCTGCAAATTAACAGTAATTCATGAGTTCTCCTTAAATATATCTAACTAATTTTCTTTAAATTTACCAATCCAAAGTGAATTTCTAAACATAAAAGGCCACATCTGTAATATTTCAATTTAGTTCACAATTAAACTATCAATATTTTGGAAGCAAAAGTATCAAAAGATTTGATAAAGACAATATTGGGAGAGAGACACATTTTGGTTTGTAATAATTAAAGTTCTGAGCCTCTAAAATTTGGATTCTGGATTAGTCTCCAGTTGAAGAAATGCTCACAATCTTGTTTGAGAAAGAAAGATTGTTCTGAAACTTTCAAGTACATTTTCAGGATTTTCATGGTCATGTATGATTTCATTGGGTAAGAACTTTTAAGTGAAGCTGGAAAACTAAGATTTTGGTGATGTCAACTGTTAAAAATAAATTCTGGTTTCCAAAGACAATATTGGAAAGGAATTTCTTTAAACTTTCACAAGACCCAGTTCCCTGTTGGCAGGGATCCAATTTATTCAGTATAGATCAAAGCCAGAAAAAGGGGTATGGTAAGATGCTCTTGAAGCAGAACCAACTCAGTAATAAGGAGGAATACAAAGTCGGGGGAACCATGTAAAAGGAAACCACAGACATCTTCGGGAAACCATGGGTCTTTCCACTAGGTATATATAGACTGTTGTTCAAGCCTATCCTGAGATGACTGTAAGGATCAGTGATAAACAACTAATCCTTGGGAAATCTATCAAAGTGTTAGAGATTATCTATCTATCATCCATCTATTTATTTTCATCCTATACCCCAAATTATATATCGCAGATGGGAGTGCTTCAGGGAAATTAATCTCTTTAGTGTTCTACTTACTCACCAAACTTATATTCTGTAGACAATATCCCAGCTATCTATCCTGAAAATTATTGATATTGGATGAAGAGAGTTCCTAAGTTCTACTACAAATTAAGTCAAGGGTGCCCGAATTGTTCGTAACTATATATTCAAACCCAAGCCTATAGCTTTATTTAACTAAAAATGAGAATATATAAAAAAAAGTGCCAGAGACTATTTATGTTAGGATTTTATTTAAAAATCCCAATCATAACTACCTTAGTGTTTTTCAGAAAAACGATGACCTACCTTCTTACGCAGCACTTTTGAGGTTACATTAATTTTTCCCATTAAATTTACCCACTCAAAAATGGACAATGCAAGGCTCCTGTAAGTGCCATCTTTCCTAAATTGTCACCATTATCTTAGAGCCTAGGGTATGGGCATCACTACAGTGACGCTAAAGATGTTTACTAGTGGCTTAAATTCTAAATGGTACTTAATTGCTTGACATAACCTTGATTATCTAAATGCTATGGGGTTAAATATTTTCTAAATTATTTTGTTTCTTAAAATGAAGAAAACTAGGCAGTCTTCTACACTCTTTGTCTTGCAAGGTTTACCTTGACAATGCATCACATGGAGACAAGTTGCAAAAGATGAAAAAGAACAAATAATTGTTCTTTCGTTAGAGCTAATTCAAGATTCATATTAGCATTAGCATACCTGATATATTTCAGTGAATTATATAGTAGCTTAAACATATTCAGCATTCAGTATTTCCATGACACATAGGTTATAGTGATTTATCAAAATCTGTTGGATGATCAATTTGTAACAACTGAAGATGCTGTCGTTGTTTGCCTGCTGCAGTGGTATTAAATCACTTCACACATGGAGCAGGGAGGCCATGTGAAATAAAGTTCAATGAGCCTTTTCCTTCCACACGAATGTGAACTACCTGTATTCACCAGCTCATCATGGGTAAGGAAAGTGGATTCTTATTTGGATGGGCTTCTCAAAGTAATCCAGTCCTCCTACCCAGCACTCTTAGATGTTTTTAAACCTTTTGATATGAGATGCTACCAAAATAAGAGAGTGAGAAGAAACAAATATTTGAATTTGTTGAAAAATTAGGGGCAATCATAGCTAGTGCATTATGTCAAGTTGATGTCATTATGTTTGTGCTATTCACATTCCAAACAGATTTTGACATGTCCTTACTCCTAGGCATTTAGTATTTATTGGCAACTCAGAAAGTGAATGGATATGAGAAGACATCAACTGCAGGATATGATTATAAAATGTTAAATAAATAAGTTTGCCTCAGAGAGTCAATGTTATTGGAATTGTTAATGTCACAAAGCAGATACTGAAGTGAGATAAGATGCAGAACCCTACTTTCCATGAATAAGATTAAAATAGCATGTTAATGGCGACGGGGAACTTAGCATTCTAGTCTAAGCCTTGTGCCAACACCACACACACACACACACACACTTTTCTGTGTTGTTTAATTGTTGTTAAGTAGGAAAAATAGAGACTCTAAGAGGGATTAAGTGTGTTAGATGAAGAACACATATAGTTTTATTCCCTGCCATATCATTTTTCCTGTTGCTGACTTTAGACAACCAAAGTTGTGGACTTGATTCCAAGCAGTACCATTTATCCTTGTTTATTACAGATATTTACACTCATCAGTATTTACTATAGCACAAAGTAGCCTCCTCCAAGGGAAAAAGTCAATGCACTGCATTTGACATTTTCTAGGGCAATAATATATTGAGTGAGAAAATAAAATAATAAATTTTCCAGGATGATAAGGATAAAAGTGAAATTTCACTTAATAAAAAAAATAGTGAACACTTACTATGTGCTTTTACTGGCATTTGGGAGATAGTCATTTAAATTTCACACTATTTGATTGAAGGCCAATCATGGCTGTATCAAAGGGCTAGTTCTCAAATGTACAGATATGTTTGACTTGGCTGTTGTACTCTATTAGGTCCCAAACTCTCAGACTACATAGCCCACACACAAATGACTGAGAACATTGAGATAAGTGCTCCAAGAGATATGTAAACAAATTATTATAGAATAAAGATTAATTTTGATGGGGAGAACTGCAAGGATCCTTAGAGCAACTACGATCAAAGTTCATGTGGAAAGGATGGATAGAATTCAATACGTGGAAGTGGGGAGAGTGGTGGTACTCTTGCTAAAGGAGAACTTTAGCAAAGACCCAGGGATCGCGGAGTGAAGGACACATTCTGGAAAGTAAGGAAAAATAAGAATGGAGGTAATAGAGCGTGATAGGTGTATATGTGTGTTTTGGAAGGAAGTATATTGTACAGATATAGGAAAGAAAAATACAAAGGTTGGCTGGGTTTTTGAGAATGGTGGTAAAGGGCATTATCAGAGCAAACCAAGATTATCTCTACTTCAGTCAGATCATCCTAGGCCTATGGATAGATGCTCTCTCTAACCCCAAGTTCTAGCTCTCTCCTCCATAGTCATAACTGGATGGAAAAGAAGGAATCAAATGTCCATGATCCCCAAAGCACACACCTCTCCAGTGCCCCAGATGGTTGGTAGAGCCTACCCAAATTTGGTATACCACAGTCAGATGATAATTCTCTGGGGACTTAGAGCAGAGAAGGATCAATGGTTGGCTGTGATCAGTGAGGAAAAGGCAGAGATCAAAGGAAACTCCTAACAGAGGGAACAAGAAGATAGTGATGACACAAATGTACTGTAAACCAATTCTTACTAATGTGGCTCCCATCATATTAAATGGCACTAACATCAACCTAGTTGCCTAGCCAGAACCTAGTAGTTATACTTGATTCCCCACTTTACCTCTCCTCTACATCTAAGTCACCAGCAAGTTTTGCCCATTCTACCTTTAAAATATCTCTCATTCTATCAATTTTTCTCAACCTCAATCGCTACTACTATAGTCCCAACCACCATCAACTCTCAGTTGGGCTATTTCAACAGTTTCCCCTGTTACGCCATTACCCTGCTCCCATGCCACCCTCTGCACTGTAGAGATATTTTTCTAAAATGAAATCTTTATAATCAAGTAACTTCCCTGCTTAAAACCTGTATTTAATTTTCCATTTCCCCTAAAGATAAAAGCAAAACCCCTCAACATGGTCTTAAAAGCCCTTATTGATCTAGTACCTCCCTACTTTTCCAACTTCATCTCAATCTCTCCTTCAGTGTGCATTCTGCACTTCAATTACACCCATCCATTTGCTGTTTTGTAGACAGGCCTTGTTGATTTTTGTCTCTTCAGCTTTTTTGTTCCCTGTGCCTGGATTCCCTTCCTACCACAGGTTGTCATGAAAATCTTATAAGATGGAACTGAAGCCTCTGCCTCTGCTCCTGTTACCGTGTCTTCCATCTGTGGAGGACACCATTATCCAAAATTCTCAAATATCAGAAGTTAATGATTCATCTTAAAATGCTCCCTCTTCCTCACCTCCCATTTTAAAAGGTTTCCACATCCTGTGGGTTTTAACAACTTCGAATCTACCATATTCCCCCCCCACCCTTATTTTCACGTTCATTTCCCCGCCCTAGTTCAAACTCTCATGAAATGTCACATCTGGATACTAGCAGCAGCCACTTAACTGGGCCCATAAATTCCACATGCCCTTCTAGCACTTCCCATATCCTACGAATAGGGAACTGTAGATTTCTTCACTTCAAAGCAGCCTGGCAGGATCAGCTACAGAGAAGCTGGGATCAAAGCAGTTGGACTTCAAAGGTCTTAAGCTTCGTCAGCTAATTGCAGCCAAGGAACCAAACAAGTCTTTTTCATGCCTTCATTATGATGAATTCTGCCCTCCTCGCTGCCGGTAGGTTGCAAAGGTACATATCTTGCAATCACTATGATATGATTCCATTCCTTAGCAGCCGGGATTGACACAAAAGAATGAGAGATCAGCAGAGTATAATTCATTATCATGACAATAGAGAAAGGCTTCCTGTTGTGTGGGAGACTAGAGAAGTAGAGGGAAGTGGATGATAAGAGGACATAGGGAAAGTCACTGGATCAGCAGAAATTCAATCTGCTAAGTGTGCCAGGGCCAGATGTAACTATTACTATTGCTTCATTTTTCCTGCCATCCCTACCACTAAAGAGCTGTATGTCTTCAGGAAAGTAATTCAACCACCCTGAGCCTATTTCCTTATTCGTAAAATTGGGATAATACTAAAATCTACCTCACAGGGTTTCTATGAGTCTTAAATGAGGTAACATGAGTGACACACTTAACTTGGCACATAATCAGTGTGCAATAAATGCTTCTTCAGCATTCAAAAATCCCTTGTCACCACTCTTCCCAGGTTTCTTTTGTTCCTTCTTCTCTGGCAAATTAGAGTCAACAGTGAGAGATGACCAGGCCATCAGACACAATATGCTAATTTGTGCTTTGTTAAACAGTGGCAATGCATCCATCTATCAGCTGGAAAACTAGTTTAATTGGCCTCCCTGAGCTGTGCCTGCTGAAGTAGATGAAGATTTCTTAGGACACCAATATCCATGGGTAAGCAATCAAGCACTTTGTCCAGAACAGGGCAGATACCAGCTTCTGTGGTAAGGAGGAGCCAGGCATGCTTTAGTCAGGCCCTAGGGATTCCAGGAGCCCTCCACAGAATCCTTTCAATCTCCCCACATTACTGAAGATTGTTAACAAAACTCTAGTTTCCTAAACATTGTCCAGAGGATAAGAAGACCTGTGGTGCAAATAATACGTGGTGCAAAGAGCTTGGTGTAAAGCTCATACACTGGCTTTCCCTGTGCTGTATCCCATGGCCATGAGGTTCCTCCCAGCCTGATTTGCAAAATGATTTCCATGATTAATGAGTGGTATGACAAGACAGCCACAAGGAGAAATGAGAAAGAAAAGAGTGCTAGTGAAGTGGAAACTCCCAGGAGGTGTGTGGAGATGAGTGGTAAATTTGAAGTGAAAGGCTGTAGGGAATAGTCAATTGACTGGAAAAGGAGAATGAAGGGCTAGTTTTCAAAAAAACAAAAACAGAAACACAAGTACCTCAGCCAGCTGTCTTCTAGTGCTGCTCATCTCCATTTAGTCAGAAGAAATGTCAGAAGATGAGACTCTCAATAGAATTTCTTTTATCTTTCAAAGATTTTTTTTGATGTGAACCATTTTTAAGGTCTTTATTGAATTTGTTACAATATTGCTTCTGTTTTGTGTTTTGGTTTTTTTGTTTGTTTGTTTTTTGGCCATGAGGCATGTGGGATCTTAGTTCCCTGACCAGGGATCGAAACCCGCCCCCCCCCCCCCGCATTGGAAGGCGAAGTCTTAACCACTGGACTGCCAGGGAAGTCCCTCAATAGAATTTCTAAAATAACCAAAGAAGATCTATTTTTTTTTCTAAGATCCAATTTTGTACAAGAAACCAGTAAGGATACTCCAGAGAAACAGAACCAAAAAGATACACTATACAGTTGACCCCAGAACAACACAGACGGATTAGAGGCATCAACTTTCCACTCAGTGAAAAATCTGAAATCCCTGTATAACTTAGAGTTGGCCCTCTGTATCCACGCTTCCTCTGTATCCACATATTCAGCCAACCACAAATTGTGCAGAATTTACTATTGAAAAAAATCCACATATAAGTGGACCTGTGCAGTTCAAACCCATGTTGTTCAAGGGTCAACTATATTATATTATATCACATGAGATCATATTATGTATTTAGAGATTTGCATTAAGGAATTGGCTCATGCATTTGGTGGTGGAGACTGGCAAGCCCAAAATCTCTATTGCAGGTTGGTAGGCTGGAAACTCATGCAAGACTTGACGCAGTCTTGGGTCTAAACCCCATAGGGTAGGCCAGTAGGCTGGAAACTCAGGCAGGATTTCCATGTTACAGTCTTTTTTTTTCCCTATGTTATAGTCTTAAGGCAGAATTCCTGTCTCTAGGAAGCCTCAGTTTTTGCTCTTAAGGCCTTCAGCCAATTGAATGAGGTCCAGCTACATCATTAAGGATAATCTCCTTAAAGTCAAGTGATTAATATTTACCATCAGTCATACCTCAAATTACCTTCACAGCAACACCTAGACTAGACTAGTATTTGACCCATCAGCTGGGCACCAAATCCCAAACCCACGTAAAATTTAACCATCACACAAGGGAAAAATCATCAAGAGATTTTAAAAAGCAGCTAACAGAAGAATGGGCTACACCAAGTTAATGAAGGTGATGGACATGCAGCCCAAGCTCAGAGATTGATGAAAAAAAAAAAAAAGAAGAAAGAAAAACCTAAGGTATCTTAGAAGAAATGCTCTAAATAAAAGCAATCACGGGGGACTTCCGGGAAGATGGCGGAAGAGTAAGACGCGGAGATCACCTTCCTCTCCACAGATACACCAGAAATACATCTACGCGTGGAACAACTCCTACAGAACACCTACTGAACGCTGGCAGAAGACCTCAGACCTCCCAAAAGGCAAGGAACCCCCCACGTACCTGGTTAGGGCAAAAGAAAAAACTAAACAGAGACAAAAGGATAGGGACGGGTCCTGCACCAGCGGGAGAGAGCTGTGAAGGAGGAAAAGTGTCCACACACTAGGAAGCCCCTTCGCGGGTGGAGACTTCGGGAGGCGGAGTGGGGGAGCTTGGGAGCCGCGGAGGAGAGCACAGCAACAGGGGTGCGGAGGGCAAAGCGGACAGATTCCAGCGCAGAGGATCGGGCCGACCGGCACTCACCAGCCGAGAGGCTTCTCTGCTCGCCAGCCGGGGCGGGCGGGACTGGGAGCTGAGGCTCCGGCTTTTGTCGGAGCGCCGGGAGAGGACTGAGGTTGGCGGCGTGAACACAGCCTGCAGGGCGTTGGTGCGCCGCGGCTGGCCGGGAGAGAGTCCGGGGCGGGGGGGGGTCTGGACCTGCCGAAGAGGCAAGAGACTTTTACGTCCCTCTTTGTTTCCTGGTGCGCGAGGAGAGGGGATTAAGAGCGCTGCTTGAGAGAGCTCCGGGGACGGGCGCGGGCCGCGGCTAAGAGTGCGGAGCCCAGAGACGGACAAGGGACGCTAAGGCCGCTGCTGCCGCCGCCAGGAGGCCTGTGTGCGAACACGGGTCACTGGCCACACGCCCTTCCGGGGAGCCTGTGCAGCCCGCCACTGCCGGGGTCGCGGGATCCAGGGACGGCTCCCCGGGAGAGCGCACGGCGCGCCTCAGGCTGCAGCGTCACGCTGGCCTCTGCCGCTGCAGGCCCGCCCCGCACTCCGTGACCCTCCCTACCCCCCGGCCTGGGTGAGCCAGAGCCTCCGAATCAGCGGCTCCTTTAACCTCGTCCTGTCTGAGCAAAGAACAGACGCCCTCCGGCGACCTACACGCACAGGCGGGGCCAAATCCAAAGCTGAGCCCCTGGGAACTGTCAGAACAAAGAAGAGAAAGGGAAATCTCTCCCAGCAGCCTCAGAAGCAGCAGATTAAAGCTCCACAATCAACTTGATATACCCTGCATCTGTGGAATACCTGAATAGACAACGAATCATCCCAAATTAAGGAGCCCTGTGGATGAAAGGCTCTTGGTGCTGCAGCCAGGACTCAGTGCTGTGCCTCTGAGGTGGGAGAGCCAACTTCAGGACACTGGTCCACAAGAGGCCTCCCAGCTGCACATAATATCAAACAGCAAAAATCTCCGAGAGATCTCCATCTCAAAGCCAGCACCCAGCTTCACTTAACGACCAGCAAGCTACAGTGCTGGACATCCTATGCCAAACAACTAGCAAGACAGGAACACAACCCCACCCATTAGCAGAGAGGCTGCCCACAATCATAGTAAGTCTACAGACACCCCAAAACACACCACCAGACGTGGACCTGCCCACCAGAAAGACAAGATCCAGCCTCATACACCAGAACACAGGCACTAGTACCCTCCACCAGGAAGCCTACACAACCCACTGAACCAACCTTAGCCACTGGGGACAGACACAAAAAACAACAGGAACTACGAACCTTCAGCCTGCAAAAAAGGAGACCCCAAACACAGTAAGATAAGCAAAATGAAAAGACAGAAAAACACACAGCAGATGAAGGAGCAAGATAAAAACCCACCAGACCTAACAAATGAAGAGGAAATAGGCAGTCTACCGGAAAAAGAACTCAGAATAATGATAGTAAGGTTGATCCGAAATCTTGGAGATAGAATGGACAATAGAATGGACAAAATGCAAGAATCAGTTAACAAGGACCTAGAAGAACTAAAGATGAAACAAGCAACGATGAACAACACAATAAATGAAATTAAAAGTACTCTAGATGGGATCAATAGCAGAATAACTGAGGCAGAAGAACGGATAAGTGACCTGGAAGATAAAATAGTGGAAATTACTACTGCAGAGCAGAATAAAGAAAAAAGAATGAAAAGAACTGAGGACAGTCTCAGAGACCTCTGGGACAACATTAAACGCACCAACATTCGAATTATAGGCGTTCCAGAAGAAGAAGAGAAAAAGAAAGGGACTGAGAAAATATTTGAAGAGATTATAGTTGAAAACTTCCCTAATATGGGAAAAGAAATCGTTAATCAAGTCCAGGAAGCACAGAGAGTCCCATACAGGATAAATACAAGGAGAAATACGCCAAGACACATATTAATCAAACTGTCAAAAATTAAATACAAAGAAAACATATTAAAAGCAGCAAGGGAAAAACAACAAATAACACACAAGGGAATCCCCATAAGGTTAACAGCTGATCTTTCAGCAGAAACTCTGCAAGCCAGAAGGGAGTGGCAGGACATATTGAAAGTGTTGAAGGAGAAAAACCTGCAACCAAGATTACTCTACCCAGCAAGGATCTCATTCAGATTTGATGGAGAAATTAAAACCTTTACAGACAAGCAAAAGCTGAGAGAGTTCAGCACCACCAAACCAGCTCTACAACAACTGCTAAAGGAACTTCTCTAGGCAAGAAACACAAAAGAAGGAAAGGACCTACAATAACGAACCCAAAACAATTAAGAAAATGTGAATAGGAACACACATATCAATAATTACCTTAAATGTAAATGGACTAAATGCTCCCACCAAAAGACACAGATTGGCTGAATGGATACAAAAACAAGACCCATATATTTGCTGTCTACAAGAGACCCACTTCAGACCTAGAGACACATACAGACTGAAAGTAAGGGGATGGAAAAAGGTATTTCATGCAAATGGAAACCAAAAGAAAGCTGGAGTAGCAATTCTCATATCAGACAAAATAGACTTTAAAACAAAGACTATTACAAGAGACAAAGAAGGACACTACATAATGATCAAGGGATCGATCCAAGAGGAAGATATAACAATTGTAAATATTTATGCACCCAACATAGGTGCACCTCAATACATAAGGCAAATACTGACAACCATAAAAGGGGAAATCGACAGTAACACATTCATAGTAGGGGACTTTAACACCCCACTTTCACCAATGGACAGATCATCCAAAATGAAAATAAATAAGGAAACACAAGCTTTAAATGATACATTAAACGAAATGGAGTTAATTGATATTTATAGGACACTCCATCCAAAATCAACAGAATACACATTTTTCTCAAGTGCTCATGGAACATTCTCCAGTATAGATCATATCTTGGGTCACAAATCAAGCCTTGGTAAATTTAAGAAAATTGAAATTGTATCAAGTATCTTTTCTGACCACAACGCCATGAGACTAGATATCAATTACAGGAAAAGATCTGTAAAAAATACAAACACATGGAGGCTAAACAATACACTACTTAATAATGAAGTGATCACTGCAGAAATCAAAGAGGAAATAAAAAAATACCTAGAAATAAATGACAATGGAGACACAACGACCCAAAACCTGTGGGATGCAGCAAAAGCAGTTCTAAGGGGGAAGTTTATAGCAATACAAGCCCACCTTAAGAAGCAGGAAACATCTCGAATAAACAACCTAACCTTGCACCTCAAGCAATTAGAGAAAGAAGAACAAAAAAACCCCAAAGCTAGCAGAAGGAAAGAAATCATAAAAATCAGATCAGAAATAAATGAAAAAGAAATGAAGGAAACAATAGCAAAGATCAATAAAACTAAAAGCTGGTTCTTTGAGAAGATAAACAAAATAGATAAACCACTAGCCAGACTCATCAAGAAAAAAAGGGAGAAGACTCAAATCAATAGAATTAGAAATGAAAAAGGAGAGGTAACAACTGACACTGCAGAAATAAAAGAGATCATGAGAGATTACTACAAGCAACTCTATGCCAATAAAATGGACAATCTGGAAGAAATGGACAAATTCTTAGAAATGCACAACCTGCCAAGACTGAACCAGGAAGAAATAGAAAATATGAACAGACCAATCACAAGCACTGAAATTGAAACTGTGATTAAAAATCTTCCAACAAAGAAAAGCCCAGGACCAGATGGCTTCACAGGCAAATTCTATCAAACATTTAGAGAAGAGCTAACACCTATCCTTCTCAAACTCTTCCAAAATATAGCAGAGGGAGGAACACTCCCAAACTCCTTCTACGAGGCCACCATCACCTTGATACCAAAACCAGACAAGGATGTCACAAAGAAAGAAAACTACAGGCCAATATCACTGATGAACATAGATGCAAAAATCCTCAACAAAATACTAGCAAACAGAATCCAACAGCACATTAAAAGGATCATACACCATGATCAAGTGGGGTTTATTCCAGGAATGCAAGGATTCTTCAATATACGCAAATCTATCAATGTGATAAACCATATTAACAAACTGAAGGAGAAAAACCATATGATCATCTCAATAGATGCAGAGAAAGCTTTTGACAAAATTCAACACCCATTTATGATAAAAACCCTGCAGAAAGTAGGCATAGAGGGAACTTTCCTCAACATAATAAAGGCCATATATGACAAGCCCACAGCAAACATCATCCTCAATGGTGAAAAACTGAAAGCATTTCCACTAAGATCAGGAACAAGACAAGGTTGCCCACTCTCACCACTCTTATTCAACATAGTTTTGGAAGTTTTAGCCACAGCAATCAGAGAAGAAAAGGAAATAAAAGGAATCCAAATCGGAAAAGAAGAAGTAAAGCTGTCACTGTTTGCAGATGACATGATCCTATACATAGAGAACCCTAAAGATGCTACCAGAAAACTACTAGAGCTAATCAATGAATTTGGTAAAGTGGCAGGATACAAAATTAATGCACAGAAATCTCTGGCATTCCTATATACTAATGATGAAAAATCTGAAAGTGAAATCAAGAAAACACTCCCATTTACCATTGCAACAAAAAGAATAAAATATCTAGGAATAAACCTACCTAAGGAGACAAAAGATCTGTATGCAGAAAATTATAAGACACTGATGAAAGAAATTAAAGATGATACAAATAGATGGAGACATATACCATGTTCTTGGATTGGAAGAACCAACATTGTGAAAATGACTCTACTACCGAAAGCAATCTATAGATTCAATGCAATCCCTATGAAACTACCACTGGCATTTTTCACAGAACTAGAACAAAAACTTTTGCAATTTGTATGGAAACACAAAAGACCCCAAATAGCCAAAGCAATCTTGAGAACGAAAGAAGGAACTGGAGGAATCAGGCTCCCAGACTTCAGACTATACTACAAAGCTACAGTTATCAAGACGGTATGGTACTGGCACAAAAACAGAAAGATAGATCAATGGAACAGGATAGAAAGCCCAGAGATAAACCCACACACATATGGTCACCTTATCTTTGACAAAGGAGGCAGAAATGTACCGTGGAGAAAGGACAGCCTATTCAATAAGTGGTGCTGGGAAAACTGGACAGCTACATGTAAAAGTATGAAATTAGATCACTCCCTAACACCATACACAAAAATAAGCTCAAAATGGATTAAAGACCTAAATGTAAGGCCAGAAACTATCAAACTCTTAGAGGAAAACATAGGCAGAACACTCTGACATAAATCACAGCAAGATTCTTTCTGACCCACCTCCTAGAGTAATGGAAATAAAAACAAGAGTAAACAAATGGGACCTAATGAAACTTAAAAGCTTTTGCGCAGCAAAGGAAACCATAAAGAAGACCAAAAGACAACCCTCAGAATGGGAGAAAATATTTGCAAATGAAGCAACTGACAAAGGATTGATCTCCAAAATTTATAAGCAGCTCATGCAGCTTAATAACAAAAAAACAAACAACCCAATCCAAAAATGGGCAGAAGACCTAAATAGACATTGCTCCAAAGAAGATATACAGACTGCCAACAAACACATGAAAGAATGCTCAACATCACTAATCATGAGAGAAATGCAAATCAAAACTACAATGAGATATCATCTCACACCAGTCAGAATGGCCATCATCAAAAAATCTAGAAACAATAAATGCTGGAGAGGGTGTGGAGAAAAGGGAACACTCTTGCACTGCTGGTGGGAATGTAAATTGATACAGCCACTGTTGAGAACAGTATGGAGGTTCCTTAAAAAGCTACAAATAGAACTACCATATGACCCAGCAATCCCACTACTGGGCATATACCCTGAGAAAACCATAATTCAAAAAGAGTCATGTACCAAAATGTTCATTGCAGCTCTATTTACAATAGCCCAGAGATGGAAACAACCTAAGTGTCCATGAACACATGAATGGATAAAGAAGATGTGGCACATATATACAATGGAATATTACTCAGCCATAAAAAGAGACGAAATTGAGCTATTTGTAATGAGGTGGGTAGACCTAGAGTTTGTCATACAGAGTGAAGTAAGTCAGAAAGAGAGAGACAAATACCGTATGCTAACACATATATATGGAATTTAAGAAAAAAAATGTCATGAAAAACCTAGGGGTGAAACAGGAATAAAGACACAGACCTACTAGAGAATGGACTTGAGGCTATGGGGAGGGGGAAGTGTAAATGGTGACAAAGCGATAAAGAGGCATGGACATATATACACTACCAAACGTAAGGTAGATAGCTATTGGGAAGCAGCCGCATAGCACAGGGAGATCAGCTCGGTGCTTTGTGACCGCCTGGAGGGGTGGGATAGGGAGGGTGGGAGGGAGGGAGACTCAAGCGGGAAGAGATATGGGAATATATGTATATATATAACTGATTCATTTTGTTGTGAAGCTGAAACTAACATACCATTGTAAAGCAATTATACTCCAATAAAGATGTTAAAAAAAAAAAAAGCAATCACAATAGTTATGTTTTAGGGAATGTCTACACTGTGTTGTATCCTTACATAAAGTATCACAGTTAATCCTCACAACTCAGTGAGATACCCTCTCTCACAGAGGAGGAAATCAAGACTTGGAGTGTCTCAGTGCTTTTCCCAATGTCACACAATTGATAGGTGACAAATCTGTCTAGAACTCACATCTATCTGGCTACAGAACCTTTGCTTTCGTCATTTCGAAGATTCCTAGGAGAACAAATTGAAAAGATTCATATTTCAGTTAAAAATAATATCCGTTAGAGCTCAACTTATTTTACACGTATTATACTCCAGTCACTGGTCTAAGACCTTTACATACATTAACTCCTTAGATCCTATTAATAATTCTATGACATAGACATTTATATTATGCCCACTTTGCACATGAGAAACCAGGCTTATGCCTTGCCTACACAGGCAAGTAACAAGGATGTTCAGAGCAAAATGATAAACTATGAAAATATTTCTTTTGTTGCCCAAGCTCTTATATCTGCCGCTGATGACCAGTACTTTTGAGGGGGAGCATTAGCCAGTGGAAAACCCCAGCCTGGTCTGTCTTATACGGCGCTATTGGTAAGAAGACAAGACTGAATGTCAAAAATCCTCAGCACTGGCCTCTGCTCCACCACTAAATACCCTCTCTCTAGGACCCAATTTCCCAGTCCTTAAATCATAGGTGTTGACTGCTTATTATCCTGGGTTCCAAGCACTTTGTCCCTGAGAAGCTGATGGTTAAGACCAAAGGCATGGTAACTGTTACAAATAAACAAGATGAAAGACAGTATGAGCAGAGCTTTGTCTCTAGGGATCTACCAGAAAATATGTGCTGAATAAGTTTCTGGAGGTTTGAATCCTAATATATCAGTTAGAATTGGGTTTATCTGTGTATAACAGAAACCAAACTATAGTGACTTAAGCAAACACTGATTTTTTTTAATGCAACTAAGTCTGGAAATTCATCCTCCAGGGCTGGTACAGCTTCTCCACAAAGGCTCATTCCAGCTTTCATCTCTGACTTCTGGCATATTTAGCATGTGGCTTTTTTTCTTTTCTTTCTAGTATCAAGATGGTTACAAAGATAGCTATTCCACCTCTAGGTATTATTTCCATGGCTAAGCTTAAAGAAGGGTGCATTTCAGCAGAGTCTGGCCCTTTTTATCAGGATAACAGCTTTATTGGAAACCCTACCCAGTATATTCCTGATTACATTACATTGGACAGAGCTGTGTCACATACATAACCAAAGCTCCAGGAAATTCAGGAAGTTGAATTTTTAGCTGGCCACATTTCTACTCTGAGGGAAAAAATGATTCTTTGGTAAGGAAGTCAAGGAGAACGTATTTTAAGTAGTCTGGCAGTATCTGCCACATCCAATTTCATTGCCAAATAGCTTTGCAATCTTAGGTCACTTGTGTGAACACAGGCATGAAGTCAGCCAGCCCTGGCTCAACTATGTCTAGTTTTGTGAACCTAGATAAATTGCTAATCTTCTCCTGTATAACAATTATAGGATGTAGAACCCATCTTTATCCTTATTTTACAGAAGAGGAAACTGAGGCTCAGAGGGCTTAGCAAATTTGTTCAGGGTCATACAGTTCATCAATAGTGGAACCAGGACTCAAACTAAGGTCTGCATTACTTCAAAGCCTTTGATTGAAAGCACCACCTATATTGCACAAATCTCAGGTCAAATCATAAAGGAAGGGTGCTCAGAGAGCATATTGCTACCTTTTCCCTGTTCATGGTATCCTTTGCAAAGCCGACCAGTTGACCAGGTAAGGCCAAGTGACTACAAAAGCACATGATTTATCAACCGCACAGACATGGCCAGAGTCAGTGGGAAAGATACAGGTCTAAAGTATCTCTGAAGGTCTCACACAGAGTTATGCAACAACCTTCTGGTCCTTGTCCTTTTTCTTTTGACTCCACCCAGGTTTCCAGGCAATTAGGACTGTCTCACATTCAGGACTGTCCCACAATGCCACTCTCTTAAATAAAATTAGGCTTATATGGACTCTTCCTTTTGCCATTATTCCATGACACTATCGATAATGTCATAGTTGGGCATCCTAAAGCCACCTTGTTTGGGAGTCCACTGCAGTCCTTCCTGAATGATCACCCGCATGCTAGTTGGCTTTCTTCCAGTGGAGCGCTGCAAACCATATTTTGTTTTCTGTGATCAAAACTATGCAAATGACCAGATGTTAGTTTTTTCTCATATCTTATAGACATCAGTTGGGGTTAAATTGACTTATTTTTTCATTGCCATTATGTTTTTGGTTCCGATTTTTGGTGCAAGCCTGTATTTTCTCAGATTGTTGATTTCAAATGCACTATCAAATGAACTATTTGACCTTGTACACAATATATATTATTATTTTTCTATCATTTTTCTCTCCAACACAGGCAAGTAAAGTGACTCACTCGAGCTAACACAACTTATTAGTGTCAGAGTGAGAACTAGAAAGCATTCCTCATATTGCCAGTGCGCTTTGCCTTATTTTACACAGCATTCTTAGTGTAAAATCCAATTAATCCTTACAGTTTATTGATCATTTACAGATGTCTTAATGTAATATCTCTCATACCAATTCCTTAGGAATTCTGCAATGGCCTCTGTGTTTTAATACTACTATATTAAAAACTTAGTAAGAGACCTCAAATATATTTAAGATTGTTAATATCACTTGCCTTTGATTGAAATCTTCCATAAACAACATAGTTTTCTGGGTCTATTGGCCATAGGAAAACATAGCCTTTGCTTGTGCAATGTAAATAAGTTATCAGGTTGGAAAAGTGAATGAAGTAACCTGCACTAAGCCTTCTGCAAGTGCCACAAAGTGGACTGAATCAGATGCAATGGCCACTTCCAGTGTGTTTACATAAAAGGATGCTTACAGGATGAAGAACTTGGCCTTCTTGATTTGGTCTCATGTCTCTAGTTTGTTTTTATTAGCATAAGAGGCTAATGAAAGTGGGTTTTTCTCCTTCAGCAATAGACCCAAAAGACTAGGGAAATCACATAAGATTTCAATTTGGCATCCAGATGGATGCAATGTTGACAATTTTTAATGCAATCACCCTTTTTTTCCAAAGTATCCCCATGTATATTTAATATATAGTGAATACTTTTTCAGTGCTAAGACTCAGTTGTACTATTAGTATCTAATTTACCTCGAGAATATTTTCAGCAATTTATAATTGAACTGAAAATGAAAATAAAGTATTTCTCGGTGATGACAGGTAGAATTCAGTCAAATTCAAGTCCAGAAGAAAAATGGCACTGCACCACAACGATAGACTTTTACAGAAAGACAATTTCCAACAATATGATTTATGGTCATAACATTCTAGAATTCTGTCCTTTCCAACAAAGCTTTGCAATCATTTGAGGACAGCAAGCCTAGAATGCACATTATTCTTTAAACATGGCATTGCCCACTTGCATGCCACTGTAAATAAAGGAGCCACTGCACAGCCTGACATGTGGGGCACCAAAGGGCAAGTTTCCTCAAAATTGATTAGCAGTCAGCAGCTGCAGGTGACTCAACACCTCTGACACTCCAGGCAGATCTAATTGCTTCTCTTCGAGAATAATATGCAGAGACGTTGAGCATGAAGTTATTTTTTGGCCTCTTCTTAGGATTTATGACTCTCCCAGTTCTCTTAAAGGAAAATAATTTAACAAAAACAATCTCATTACAATAAGTTGGCCATTGAGGAACAGATATATCCTACAACGTTGAGTTTTTTAAAAAGCATGATATTAAATTGCATATACAGTATGATCTCAAATAGGATTTACATGCATAGTCAAAGCATAGAGGGTAATAAATCAAAATGTTAGCCATAGTTTATCTTCAGGCAATGAAATTATGAGAAATTGTCATTTTCTTCTTTGCATATTTCTGGCTTTTCAAATTTCTTTTTAGTTTTAGCATGTGCTACAGTTTTGAGCAGCAAAAAAGGTAACCATATTAAAATGATCAGTTGGGAACATTTTTCCGTAACTGTTACCCTGTATTTCCAGTGGTTGGCTAAAGATCAACTTCTTTAGCCTAACTAAAAAAAAAAAAAAGAGGGAGAGAGAGAGAGAAATTTCCTTCTTTATATTTTTCTGGTTTGAAGATGCCACATGAACTCCTCTGAGGAATTCTTTTTACATTTGTTGGTTTGGTGCAGTATGGTCCACAGAATCACCTGGCTTCTATCTCCGACCTGCTGAATCAGAAGCTCTAGAGGTTAGACCCAGGAAAATGCAGCTAAGCAAGTGTCCCAGGTTATTCTAATGCACACCAAAGTTGAATTACTATCATAATAGTAGTCAAAGAAATCGTAGCTATTTTTATCATTGTGGCCACTATGGGTGAGGTCTCCCTTCAGAATCACATTCATAGCTAAGAAGATATAAAGGCTTCCTTGGGAATCATCACTTATTATTCCCCTTTTTCTGTATTTATGATCATGACTCATTGGGCCAAGAAATATAGATAGTTTATTCTCATTAGTTCAGGGAAGAAGATGAGTAGAGAGCCTTTTCCTTCCCCATACCTTAGTTGACTGGCTCTTTCTTCATATGCTCAGATCATGAAGCAAAGTTCTATAATTTTCATCTATTCAAGCAAGCAAACAATTTCTTAGTACCTATTATGAGCCTGCTTGGTACTTTGCTAGTTATAGGAAATACAACAGTGACTAAGAGATGGTACCTACCTCTTTTAGTTTCTGATTACTTCTGTTAATGAATTACCATAAACTTAGTAGCTTAAAACAACACACATTTCTTAAGTTGTGGAAGTGAGTATTCTGAAATGAGGCTCACTAGGCTAAAAACAAGGTGACATGCCAACAGAGCTATGTTTCCTTCTGGTGGCTCTAGGGGAAATCAGTGTCCATGCCTTTTCCAGCTTCTAGAGGCAGTTTGCATTTCTTGGCTCAGGGCCTACTTTATTCATATTCAAGGCCCATAAAACTGCATCTCTCTGACCCTTCTTCCACCATCCTCATTGGCCTCTGACCATAGTCATGAAGGATTCTTTGATTTTAGGGATGCATGTGATTAGATTGGGCCCATCAGGATAGTCAAGGATCATTTTTCTATTGTAAGGCCCTTACCCTTAATCACATCTACAAAGGCCCTTTAGCCATGTGAGGTACCATAGTCACAGTGTCCGGTGATTAGGATGTGAACATCTTTTGGGGGGCATTATTCTGCCTACCACACTACTCAAAGAAGTTCAGTTCTGGCAGAGAGAACAACATAAAAACAATCACAGAGCAATGTGCCACATCCCATAAATAATGACATGTGCAAATGCCCTTGCCAACGTAAGAAAGGAGCAACGAATTCACCTTTGGGTTGGGAGAAGTCTGGGTAGGTTTACCAAAGGTGGTGCCTGAGACGGGTTTTGAACGGTGATCAGGGAGAGAGAACAAGACAAGGAGTGAGACACACTTAGATTTAAACTCCAGTTCTACCACTCATGAGCTCTATGATCATGGGCCAATTTCTTAACTCTTCTGAGCCCAGGGTCCTCAGCTATGGAATGAATAATTCATTTCTCATAAGTTTGTTATATGTATTAACTAAGTAAATGTGGTGAAAGTGCTATGCAAGCTGCAATGTCCAAGTGAACAGAATGGGTTACATACATTAACATGGCTTCTAAAGAGGTAGGGTTTCTAGATATCGCAAATAAAAATACAGGGCAGCCAGTAAAATTTAAATTTCAAATAAACAAGTTAAATTTTTGGTATAAGTATGCTCCAGGCAATATTTGGGACATACTTATACTGAAAAGATAGTCACTGTTTATCTGAAATTCAAATTGAACTAGGCATCCCATATTTTATCTGGCAACTCTTTAAATGGGGTTGTAATCACGTTGTGCTACTAAGAGAGCAATTGCTACGTATGCTTGGTCCTTTTTGAAAAAAAACAAAACTAGGGAAGTTTTTTTGTTCTACAAGAGAGAAGCTATTGAAGTTGATGCCATGCAAGATTCAGGAGCACTGGCTTTAGAGTCAAAAGGTCATGAAGGTATCCCACAGCCCCCTGAAATGCCAGCAGAGCAAGTTCTTCCACTTCTCTGAGCTGGAGATAGTGTAGTGGAGAATGGATCATGGACTTTGGAATAAGACATCGCTGGGTTTCTAACACAGCTTATCCATTTAGAAACTTTGTGACCTTGGGTAAACAACTTCATCTCTGAGGCTTAATATCCCCGCCTATAAAATTGAGATAGTCATAGAATCTACTTCATAGAGCTATTTTAAGGATTAAATGCAGTCATTCTGTTAAAGACTTTGCACAATGTGCATAGCAGTGCCTTAAGTTATCAGTATAACAGAAAATACTAGAGAGTTTTATATTCTTATGACAGAATCTGGACTGTAATTAACTTTCATTTTATAAACAATAACGTTCCTAGTATATCTGTGAGATATAAAGGCCTCATTATTCTTTCATTACATCAAGACTCATTGGGCCAGGCACTTGGACGGGTCCTGAGGGGAAATAATAGGGAAACACAGAATCCTTACTGTCACAGAACTCAGTTTTGATGGGTTATCAGATAAAAGAATGGTCGTAGTGAATATTGGAATTTGGCACCATTTTCACCCTCTTCTTTACTCTCCCCTGAATTGCAGGGACTGGAAGACTAGGAACTACATTTCCCAGATTCCCTTGCCAGAAGGGTTCAAGGTCCAGCTTAAGTTCTGCCAGTGTGAACCGTAACTTGACATCTGTAAGGCAGAAGAGAAGCAGAAGCCACACTACCTTTTCTCTGCAGCAGCAGGCAGACAACTGGGCCTTAACATGTTTAAATTTGGTAGCAGTCTATAGGCGTTTCCACAGAAGTTACTTACCTCAATGCTGCACAGCAATTGTGGCCATATTCAATAGTGCCTTCCTGTTTCCTGACCTGGGAGAAGGGCTAGAAGGGTCTAGTGGGAGCAAGCAGCAACTTCTAGATTACTGGAAGCTAGAATAGAACCTGATATCTAGTAGTGGCCTCCTTGACATTCTTTCTTCCAGTTCTTCCAATTGATTTGTAAGTACTTAATTTCCTATGTTGAATCTCCTTCTTGAAATACTTGCAATGGTGTCCATTTTCCTGACCAACCCTGACTAATATAACAAGCAACTGCAGTACCATACCATAAGCACAAGGTGATTCAGATACACATAATATGGACACCTAATAGAACCTTTAATAGAAACAGGGAAGTTTCTTTAGAATCAAAATATAACTCAAAGAGGAACATTAACTATTCCTGCATGACTGAATTCAGAGTTAAAGGAGAAGAGTGGTAAACAATAAGGCTGGAGAAGTAAAGGAGGTAGATGGTGGTGAGATTGCAAAGGGCCTTGTAAACTATACTACCAGATGATGGTAGGGCAAGTGGGATTGAAGGAATTTATGCAGAGGAATGATACAATCAGATCTGAGAAAAATCATTCTGCTTGTACTGTATGGAGAATGGTCTGCACAGTTTAACAACAGAAGCAGCGAACCAGTTAAGACACTATTGTGACAGACCAGATGAGAGAACACAGTGGCTTGGACCACAGCCATGAAGATGTGGGATGTGGATAATTTCAAGATTTAGTTTTCCTTTAAAATTGACAAGATTTGGTGATAGATTAAAATGTGGTTGGTGGGGAAGATAAAAGAAGTATAGGATAACACCTGTTTCTGGCTTTAGGAACCAGATAGAGGTGTCATATACTGAAATGTACAAGTCTAATGAAGTACTCAGTTTAGGGGGAAAAAACAGATTTGACCATTAAACATAATAAAGAGAAGCACTTTTATTTTGGCCTTGCCATGTGGCTTCTGGGATCAAACCCGTGTTCCCCTGCAGTGGAAGCGCTGAATTTTAACCACTGGACTGGCATGGAAGTCCCAAGAGAAGCCCTTTTGAAGTGTCCAATTAGAGATAGCCAGAGAGCAGTTGGATACAGAGGCCTAGAATTCTAAGAAAGGCATCTAAGAGGTTGGGTATCTAAATTCAGGAGCCATCAGTATTTAGATGGTAAATGAAATGCATTGGAATATATGAGATAACCTAGAGAAGATTTGTAAAGTAAGAATAAAAAGATGGCTTAGTACAGATGTCTGAGGAACTTCAAATTTAGAGGTTTCAAAAAAGTATGGTAAACTGAACTTAAAGCTATAGAGGTATCAGGTATAATAAGTTCTTAAAAGAGAGCCACTGGATTTATCAACATGTGTGTCATTGATCATTTTAACACAAACCTTTCTTGGTAAAGTGATGAAGGTAGAAGACAGACTACAGCAAGCTGAAGAAAACAGAGGAAGGGAGGGAAGAGTCAGCAAGTGTAGAAAACTCTGAAGAAATCTGAAAAGAATCATAATAAAAAGGACCATAGCTAGAGGAGGTCATGGAGTGAAGGGTGATTTTTACAAATTGAGTTTAAATGCTAATGAGTTGGAGCCAGTAGTGAGGTTGAAGATAGAAGAGAGATATAGGATGACTGAATAATCATCTCAAGAAGTGAGGAGGGAGTGGAATCTAGAACTTTGGTGAAAGATTAGCCTCAGACTGGGTAAGAACTTTAAGAAAGGATTCATGCAAATGTAGCTGTCTCTTGGTGAGGTAACAGACTATTGGGGAAATTACCTCTGAATAGTCTATCTTTACTGAGAAGTAGCAGGCCACTGAATCTGTTGAGAGTAAGGAGAGAGGTGGCACTGTTTTGAGAGTAGAATCAGTTTGAATTAGCCACACTTTAGAATTTGTCTGAGGATAAATACCCCATCAGAAAAATGAAAGGAATGATGGGAAATGTTGAAGGCCCAACATCTAGACCATCTGACAGTCCAGAAGCCGAATCCTAGCAATTCCTCTTATTACCGTGTGACCACCAGCATGCTAGCTGACTTGTATGAGTCTGTTTCCTTGTCTGTAAAATTAATAATGATATCCATCTCACAAATATTAAATTAGATTAATAAATGATGTAATGGATATCTGTGCTTGTGTCCTCCCAATATCTCCTCTTCCCCTTCTTATAACAGAACACTTCTTTACCATTGGGAATATATTTCATGAAATTTGAGAAGGACCTAACCTACCCACCTGTAGACACATGATCCAGGCCTGGCCAATAAGAATACTGACACCCCACCAATACCAAGACCACAGTGATTGATTCAGAAATCTATGTCTGTCTATCTCTAATCCAAGCAGAGCCAACCATTTTTCTTTGAGATTCCTATTTATAAGGAGCTATATGGCAATATACACATAAATTTTCTAGGGGTCATCTTTGCCACCGTATTTGCCAATAAAAGGTTCAACCTCCCCTGATACTGAAAGTAACAGAGTAGAAAACTCACCTTGAAGTGGAAAAAGGTACAAATCTGTTTCTTTCATTTGAACATGCAGATAAAGCCATGCTTACAGAAAGATCTGCTTCTGGGCTTTTCAACTTCATGATCCAAGTAAGTTCTTTTTTTTTTTCTTACTGTAACTGGTTATTTTTCTGTCACAAACTAAAGAACCCCAATTACATGACAATATAAAGTGCTTAGATGTTGTGTCTGGGACAAAGGTTGTGTCTGGGACAAAGGGTGGAAGAACTACAGGTATTAGTATTATTACTGGAGTACTAATGCTAATAGTATAAAAAAACAAAATTTTTGCTGGGTTCTTTTTCATATTGCCACAGAGAAAAGAGACAAAGTCCCTAGAAGCTTCCTTGGGATAGTAGGACAATGAAAAGAAGGTACAGAGAAGGGGCTGAAGATGTCTCCCTGATGTTCTGGCTAGATTTCAATTACACTGGAAGATGTGAGTCATTTTGTTGGTGGGAAGTATACAAAGATATACTATTTATGGAGAAAAAAAAACCCTTACAGGCTATAGTGACCCTTAAATGAACCAATATAATGAGCATAAATTAAAGAAAGACTACATTTGATATGATCAGACAAATGTCAAGGTTAAAAAAATATAACTGAAACAGACAATGTCCCATAAGTAAATAGGAAACTCAACCAGTACTGGTAAAGGTTAATTGGCACAATATGAATTATCCCAGAGAGAGGCTAAATACAATAGTAAAATGGGGCAGCAGGAGTGCCAAAAGCTCTGAATAGGAAGGAAGTAGGTCATCTGGAAGACAGTATCAAAGAGAAATAACTGATGGGGCAGTGGGTCTATGTGTCCTCGCTATTTATCAACATTGGTCTTGGCAGGATCCAGGTGCAAGCTGAGTCAGATAATAAAAGCCTAATAGCTGTCTGAAGCTCTCTCAAAACATTATAGAGCTCACACCATTAGCTCCCTCCCATTGCATGGTTGTCATTACAATGATTTTTATAGTTTGTCCATTCTCAATTCACCTAAGAAACCCATGAAGAATTAGAACATTGCTTCACTATTACAGCAACTAAACTGAGTCAGGATGACTGCTGATTAGTAGGATACTGAAATTTCTCTACATTTACCACATTATTTTTCCTATCAAATTTTTTTCTTTTGAATGCTTGGATCCTATTGGTTCCATTTCAGCAATGAGTAATCCTCAAGAAACTTATTTTGTCTTTATTCGGTAATTTGTTAGATTGTTCTAGATCTGTTTTGAGCTAAAATCAAGATGTTGAACTAAAAAGTTCCTAAAAAACACCTAGGGACAGTTACGTGCATGTTCCAGTGCAGGACAGGAAACCAGGAACTCAGTTCTAAAGAGTCACTCGCTTTTATCTCTATTAATAAAGAGATCCTGAGTTTGACAATACTATAAAAGCACTGCTGCGTCAGCCAGAATCCATCCACCTCAACCTCCCCTTGTATGACGCTAATCCCTTACGAACACTGTCGTTGATATTCTCAAAAATCATCTGCCCAGTTCCTAAATGGGGAGGGAACTAGGGTGCACCTAAGTACACCTGTCTTTACTCCAAAAATGCTTCTTAGTGAAGATGGAAGACAGTACCAGCTATAAGTCCTCCTCATTCTCTTTCAGATTTAAGAGAAATTCATTGTATACCTAGTGATATGTGGCAAGTGCTTTAATAATAAAGTAACTAATATTTATTGAGTGCTTATGATGTGCCTTTGTGCTGAATGATGTTTTGAAGAGATTATTTCACTTAATTCACATTAAAAAGCCTCCTGAAAAGGTACTATAATAATCCTGAGGGTTGATTTTCTTTTCCAGAAAATGAGGTCCATAATGGGTACCTAATGGTTAGTATTGGTAGATCCAGGATTATCTAAAATAAGAAACTTGCTACTTTTCAACGCATCACACTACCTACTTAGAAATTTCTGTGGTATTCTAATATGCATGTCGGAGAACATTCCAGGACTCGGGGGAATAAGTCATAGCCAATAAACCTGTCCTGATACTGCTTGAGTCCCTCTCATCTCCAGACTCCTTACCCACTCCACAACTGAGAAAGTGAGAACCCCTAATCACCACAACCAGTACGCTGGTGCTACCACCATAGCCCTACCATCATAACTTCATTCCTGGATTTTTGCAATAATCTTTTTTTTTGTTTAACATCTTTATTGCAGTATAATTGCTTTACAATGGTGTGTTGGTTTCTGCTTTATAACAAAGTGAATCAGTTATACATATACATATATTCCCATATCTCTTCCCTCTTGTGTCTCCCTCCCTCCCACCTTCCCTATCCCACCCCTCTAGGTGGTCACAAAGCACCGAGCTGATCTCCCTGTGCTATGTGGCTGCTTCCCACTAGCTATCTACCTTACGTTTGGTAGTGTATATATGTCCATGCCTCTCTCTCACTTTGTCACATCTTACCCTTCCCCCTCCCCATATCCTCAAGTCCGTTCTCTAGTAGGTCTGTGTCTTTATTCCTATCTTACCCCTAGATTCTTCATGACCTTTTTTCCCCCTTAGATTCCATATATATGTGTTAGCATACAGTATTTGTTTTTTTCTTTCTGACTTACTTCACTCTGTATGACAGACTCTAGGTCCATCCACCTCACTACAAATAGCTCAATTTCGTTTCTTTTTATGGCTGAGTAATATTCCATTGTACATATGTGCCACATCTTCTTTATCCATTCATGTGTTCATGGACACTTAGGTTGCTTCCGTGTCCTGACTATTGTAAATAGAGCTGCAATGAACATTGTGGTACATGACTCTTTTTGAATTATGGTTTTCTCAGGGTATATGCCCAGTAGTGGGATTGCTGGGTCGTATGGTAGTTCTATTTGTAGTTTTTTAAGGAACCTTCACACTGTTTTCCATAGTGGCTGTATCAATTTACATTCCCACCAGCAGTGCAAGAGTGTTCCCTTTTCTCCACACCCTCTCCAGCATTTATTGTTTCCAGATTTTATTTTATTTTTTTGTGGTATGCAGGCCTCTCACTGTTGTGGCCTCTCCCATTGCGGAGCACAGGCTCCAGACGTACAGGCTCAGTGGCCATGGCTCACGGGCCCAGCTGCTCTGCAGCATGTGGGATCTTCCCAGACCAGGGCACGAACCCGTGTCCCCTGCAGCGGCAGGCAGACTCTCAACCACTGCACCACCAGGGAAGCCCTGTTTCTAGATTTTTTGATGATGGCCACTCTGACCAGTGTGAGATGATATGGGATGCAGCAAAAGCAGTTCTAAGAGGGAAGTTTATAGCAATACAATCCTACCTTAAGAAACAGGAAACACCTCAAATAAACAACCTAACCTTGCACCTAAAGCAATTAGAGAGAGAACAAAAAAACCCCAAAGTTAGCAGAAGGAAGGAAATCATAAAGATCAGATCAGAAATAAATGAAAAAGAAATAAAGGAAATGATAGCAAAGATCAATAAAACTAAAAGCTGGTTCTTGAAGATAAACAAAATTGATAAACCATTAGCCAGACTCATCAAGGAAATAAAGGGAGAAGACTCAAATCAATAGAATTAGAAATGAAAAAGGAGAGGTAACAACTGACACTGCAGAAATACAAAAGATCGTGAGAGATTACTACAAGCAACTATATGCCAATAAAATGGGCAACCTGGAAGAAATGGACAAATTCTTAGAAATGCACAACCTGCCAAGACTGAACCAGGAAGAAATAGAAAATATGAACAGACCAATCACAAGCACTGAAATTGAAACTGTGATTAAAAATCTTCCAACAAACAAAAGCCCAGGCCCAGATGGCTTCCCAGGCGAATTCTATCAAACATTTAGAGAAGAGCTAACACCTATCCTTCTCAAACTCTTCCAAAATATAGCAGAGGGAGGAACACTCCCAAACTCATTCTATGAGGCCACCATCACCCGGATACCAAAACCAGACAAGGATGTCACAAAGAAAGAAAACTACAGGCCAATATCACTGATGAACATAGATGCAAAAATCCTCAACTAAATACTAGAAAACAGAATCCAACAGCACATTAAGAGGATCATACACCATGATCAAGTGGGCTTTATTCCAGGAACGCAAGGATTCTTCAATATATGCAGATCAATCAACGTGATACACCATATTAACAAATTGAAGGAGAAAAACCATATGATCATCTCAATAGATGCAGAGAAAGCTTCCGACAAAATTCAACACCCATTTATGATAAAAACCCTGCAGAAGGTAGGCATAGAGGGAACTTTCCTCAACATAATAAAGGTCATATATGCAATAATCTTATCATTGATCTTTCTGTCCCTTTTCTCTTGTAGATCAAATTCATCAAGTTCATACTTCTAAATTAATCTCTCTGAAATAACACTTTGCTTACTCTGATAACATTGAAGTCCAAGCTCCTTAGCACAATGTAAACCCAGGATTGAATTCATCTCTAAGCAGAGAAATCCAAAATTACAGCAGTTTAATCAAAGAAAGAAGTTTACTCCTCTCTTACATAAAATAAATCCAGAGTTAAACTGTCCAAGAACAGTGTGGTGACTTCAGAAATTTTACCAGGACCCAAGAACTTTCCAATTTACCATGTACTATCAATAGAGTATGGGTCATGTTCTCATGGTCCAAAATAGCTGCCATAGCTACAGCCATCATACCCAAGTTTAGCACTGCAAGAAGGAAAAAGAAAAACAGTATCCCCTCCCATTTAAAGAGGTTTTAAAGAAGTACCACACAGCACTTCCATCTCAATGGCAAAAATTTAGTCACACGGTCACATCAAGCTGAAAGACTGGCTTGGGTTTGTAGTATTTTAGCTGAGGAGTGGTTTGCCCTGATATAAAACAAGATTTTTATTATTGATGAATAAGTTACAAATAATGGGAGACAACTAGTAGTCTTTATTCAACTTTTATGGTACTCTTAATGACTAGCCCTTGCCCATCAGTTCAAGTCAGACCTTAGAATTTGGGAAAGCAGTTTCTAAAATACTCAAAGTTCTTAGGATTGCTGATACTAAGATGTTACAAGGGAAGATGCTCAAATTAGATACGCAACTCTTGATAACAACATTCTAACATTGCAATAGTCAATAATTCCCATGAGGACAAAAAGGGAGGAGTAAACAAAGAGGAACAGAGAGCTGCACATGGAGCCCCCCGAAGGCTGCCCTCTAATGAGTTGAACTTGTAAGAACACAACAGATGGAATGAGTGATCCATAACTTAAAGGAGAACCAGAAAAGTAGTCCAAACCTGTTATATTACTGATCAAAGACTGTATTTAAATTTATATTCAGGGAAATAGAAAGACTGCATTACATTTCTATTGAAAGCTTTCTCAAATTCTAGTTTCTGTCATCTCAACAAAAAAAGTATCTTCAGACAGGAAACAAAAGGAAAAACTTTATGTAAGAGGGGGGTTAAAGGCCAAACAAAGGGAAGAGTTATAAGAGAGGAAACCTAAGATGGTTTAATGATCTCCAATTTAAAAAGGTATCTGGATTATGGTGCCTTAAAGAATTCCTTGCAACTTTCTGTAACTCAGGAGTTCTTTGGATTCTTTCCCCTTCTTTTTCATGGGTTCCATCCTTCACTATCATATACCTGTCCACAGCTTTACTCTGGTTTATTTTTGCTACCACAGATCCCCAGATGGAACTCAAGTCATCATCAACTAGACATTATAGATTTGCTATCATCTAGCAAAGAGGAGTGGTTTGAGAAACATTCATATTTGTTAGTTGAAAGACAGTAAACCTGCAAGTCTCAATCCTGCCCCACCATTTGTAACTTGGCCCAGAGCCTCAAGATGGGTACATGAGTGAGGGATCTGCAGCCAAAACTATGATGTGTCTTTGGATGTTAAACATCTTAGATTGGGAGATAGGGTAGGATGAGCATCATAAGGAAAAGCAAAGAAATGAAACACCAAAGGGCTTTTTGTTAGTATGACTAACTCAGCACTCTGAGCCTGAGGTTCAGCCAAGAAGTGTGACGGTAGAAATACTGTTGAATGAAAGCACTGGTAAGGAAAAATATATTCTTGAATTATCAGCACTATAATGTAAAAAATTGATAAAAATGGACAAATATAAGATGAAGTTAAGGAGAAGAACAATGTATGGTACAGATAAGTGCTCAATAAATGTTAGCTATTATCATCACATGTGTGAAGTAAAAGTCACTGCGCTGTTTTTCAATATGCAGGGAATATACAAATTGACTTCTTTTTGAAAAACAGTAATACAGAGAGAAGCAAGTACCTCTTCCAAGTCTCTAAAGAAAAAAGTTCTAAGACACGTAGTCCATACAGGAAAAGCCAGGGAAACAAAATTAAGATAAGTATACAAACATGAATACAAACAGAATGTCTTAAGTCACAGAATTCAAGTGGTAGCAATGAATGATGGATGGTTTGTGGTGGGTAGCTTTAGCATTTCTCTCTTATTCTTTCTGTTCTCCAAAGCCACCCAAAATCCATAACAACCACAACAATAAGCCATATTTACTTGATTTCAACTAATTTCACATAAAGTATCAAAAATCTTTAGAAAGCTTTGACTTCTATTGATCTGTAAATTAAGTGAAAACCATGTCTTACTATGTAGACATGACTTCAAGACAAGCCTCCCAACCTTTCTTACAACCATATACTGCCTTTGGGGCTTAGAACCTACCCATACTGAAATTCTGGAACAGAGAAAATATTATTAAGTTACATTATTAAAATTCAAAGACCCTCATATTTAGGTAAAATATAGAATTTGATACTGTATCATTTAAAAAATACAAATCTAATGCAAAGGAAGAAAAATTTCAAATTAAAGGAGTGAAGTTACCAATCAAACCAAAGATAACAAGCGTAGGGATAATGATGAAAACTAAGTCAATTTCAAGTCAAAAGAGAATGGGTTAAAGAGGGTCATTTTAACTGACAAAAGAGAGGGACTTGTCTTTAATTATAGCTTTCCTGTATCCCATAGGCCTTGATATGAAGGGTGAATGTAAAGATAGCTTCTTGACCAAATAATTATTTGTGTTCCTTCTCATTCCCAAGTATTTTCTAATATTGTCTAAATTTTTATCAATTTTTGTTCAATTGTATTACAGCCTAAAAATGTCTTTGGTAACTTTAGAAACACAGAATGTGGTCAGTCAGATGCCTTACCAACAGATAATACAAGAAACTATGTAAGGTGACTTGTGTTATCTGTTTAGTATGTAAGGTGACTTGCATTATCCATTTGTAAAATACAGAGCTTGATATATATCCATTCCCTCAATCTATAAGGGATACACTTAGATATTATAACATCACAGAGAATGTAAGGGGATGGAGAGAGTTATGCTTACCAGAACTCTGAGACGACTACTTTAATGTGGTTTAAAAAATACTTTGGTATGCTTCTTGTAATAGATGTGTATGCAATAGACATCTTCAAGTATCAATAGATGGCCATCAAGCTTTATAAGGAATATGGGTCCAAAAAGCTACAGGATTTCCATTTAGATTAGTGGCATATGCAATTTGGGGATTATGGCATTCTTTCTTAGAGGGATTATAATCAGTTACCAGCTATCTTTTACCCTTCCCAATGCTCCACTAAATAAATGTTGAAGACAAAATAACCATGTTAAGGGGTAAAAGAAATGCATTAGTCCATAAAGGACACCTACTTGTCTCTCTTTGGCTTTGCCTAGACCCCATCTTAGAATACTTTTTTCAGTAGTTCTGCAATAATTGATAGTAATATATAGTTTTAACAAGCTTGCCAAAGGTTTATGATGGACAGTAAGTGCTGGAAATCACTGCTATAGGTATTCATGTGTTCCCTGGAGAACCACTTCTTTGGGACTTGATAGAATGGTTCTCACTTGGTAGTGAGTTGGAATAGAAGGGTTTCATAATTCCTTCCAAATTAAATGTTCATTGATTTCACTAATACACTATTAATTGAAGGAAAACGTGTGCTTCAGGCAGATTTGGTGCCATTTCCCAAATTTGTTATGTGCATTTTCACCTCTGTGCTTTTCATCTATCATTATCGATCTTTAAATTTCCACCCTCCTGCCTTGTTCCCCTTACCCTCAATCAAGACTAATGTCTATTTCTACCTTGCCTTCCAAACCACCCCAGTTCTGACTTCTGACAAATGATATATGTGGTCCTCATTACCTACAAAATGTGTAGAAACCTTAGCCTACGTTAGCTTATACTATTATACCTTTATTTATACCCATGGCTTGTTATATCAACTAGTTGGTGGATCCTCTTAGGAAAACGTAATGCTTCTGACAGTACCCTGGGTTGGGTAAGTGCCTGATAAATGTACAGCTTTGTGTCGATTATGTAAAGGTAGATCAGTGTCACTTGGTATACTAACTTTTATTGGAAAAGTGGAAAAATATTTACCTGCCATAATTATTATGGTACTGATATGGGAAAACGTATGTAAAAAATAATGCTTCATACATAGTAGTTGACCAATCAATGGTCCTTGCTTTCATGTCTTAAAGCCTTGGTTTCAATAGCTGCTTTCTTCTGAGGTGTTTTTTGTTCTGTTTTTTCCTTTTGACAGCTCTTGGAAGCTCTTGAGTGGCCACAGAGCACTGAGGGGTGAATAGAACAGGAGTTATTCTATTTTACTATAAACGAGTTCATGGTTGATCTACACCTTGCTCAGGGTTGGTCTTGAGAAATTAGTAATCACAACCTGAGAACCTGACTCCCAATAACATTTAATCTTCTTTAACTTGCCTGGGGAGGCCTTAAGACTTATGTAAGCTTCTTTTTAGAGACATATCTATTGAAAGCTCATTTCAAACCAATGTAAAATTGTTTTTTATGGCAAGTATCAATTGATTTCACCCATATTCCCTATTGTTTAATAATTATTTTTAATTTTTTTTCTGTGCTACTCCTCCCTCAACAGGCTGGCAAAACAGTCAACGGATTTATTACTATATTATTGGAATATATACCAGACAGGATGGGCTTGGTTGTGCAGTAGTAACAAAGAACCTATAATCCTCAGTGACTAAAAGAATAAGGGCCTATTTCAGGTTCATACTCCATGCTCTCCTTGGATTGGCCAGGGGTAGGATGTAGTGGGGAACTGCTCTACATTATTCTCACATAGCAACACAGACTGAAAAAGGCTCCATCTCCTTGCTTCTACAGTGAATAAAGAAAATGTAGTGAAACATGCACTAGCTTATGGGGATTCTGCATGGAAGCTCATACTTCCTGAACTAAAACAGGTCATTTGACTATGCCTATCTTCAAAAGTGATGGAGAAGTATAGACTGATCATGAGCCTAGAAGGAAGAGAAATGGAATATTTATGGACAGCTGTAATGACTATTACAGAAAGGAATTTTGTTCTTCATGATCAATATGAAAGTTTTGAACTGGCCTAATTGTTTTAAGATCAGGCATACATAACTGCCATAACGTTGGAGATCTCCTCCCCTGATAGTCAAGTAAGCATTCAATCTTTCCCTCTTGGTTTGAGATAGGTTTTATCTTGATGATGCCAATACTCTCAGGTCAGGTGGGCCATACAATGAAACATATAAATGCAGCTGAACCACTGGTGAATTTTAGATCTCATATTTCCCTGTAGATATAGAAAACGATGCCTAATTAAAACCCTCAGATATTTATTAAATTCTTACTATGTGCCAAAATTTATACTGAAAATGACTGACATTTCTGACTGGTTTACTCTTTAATACTCTTACCCAGTGTTATGTGGCAATGTATTCATAAAACATTTGCAAAATTCAAGATAAAAAATGTTTCCCTCTAATTTACAGATCAGGGCTTTAAATCTGATTCAGATTCTCCCAGTTTGAAATTTTGAACATAGAAAAAATGATTCCATTTTAAGTGTATGTCAACCTCTACCTTTTTACTTAACTCTCAGAATTTTACTCATGCATGTATATATGTTTTCCCACTAGGTAAATGATATAGACTCTTGGAAGTGGAATCATGGATCAATACAGTGCCATGCAGAATCAGAGAAAGTATCTGCACTCACCATTTTCGATTTTGTTCTTTTATATTTTCACATCTGTGTGACTAATTGCGCTTGAATTCTGAAGTACAGAAAAGTGGAAATTTCACAGGAGGAAAAACAGCCATTTCTTTTTTTTTTAAGTTTCTTTTTAACATCTTTATTGGAGTATAATTGCTTTACAATGGTGTGTTAGTTTCTGCTGTATAACAAAGTGAATCAGCTATACATATATCCCCATATCTCCTCCCTCTTGTCTCTCCTTCCCACGCTCCCTATCCCACCCCTCTAGGTGGTGACAAATAACCAAGCTGACTTGTATGCCATGATTATGTGGTATCCATTTGTAAGCTGTTGTAGCTAAAAACATCAAGAATCCAAATGCAAGGAGCTACTAGAATTATAATAAAAATAAGGACTGGGAGTCCCATTAAAGATCATGGATAAACTTAAGGAAATAACCTAATAATTGTAGAATAAGTTTTAGAAGATAATTTAAAGGTCTTGTCACAATAGAAGAGAACATATCACAGGATGCTACATTTATCAGATTTTCTTTTTTTTTCTGAGATGTTTTCCCTAAAAACATTTCTAGAGCAACAGCTGTGTAACAGCCGTTTGCAAGAGGTTAGGAATATCATAGACTTTCAGCTCAAAAATCTCACCTTTTTGTCAGAAAGGAATAAAGGAAAAAAAGTAAGATGACTATAAATTGATTATATTCTAATTGAAGTGCTTATAAATACATTTTGGGAAAACATAACTGATTGGCTGTCTGCAGGTATGGGAAATGCTGAATAACAAGTTCTTCTTGAAGAACGAGAAGGAGTTTGCTCCAAGAAGAAAAGGGGACAGGGGATAGGGAACAGAGAAGCAAACACAAATTATGGAATCCCCAAAGAGCATGGTATGAAAAGAAAATGGCAAAAAGTTTGGTGTAACTGCAGCTGAGTAATGGGGATAAGAGGGGAAGAAAGAATGGCTCAAATAAAAATTGGAGCCAGGTCTTAGATGGAACTACATTTGAGGCTACGATGTTTCAGTGGTAGCTCATGGAAGGTTTATAAACAGGGGAAATAGTATGATTTTATTTATATTTTGGAAAGCACCCTATGTTGGAAGCCCTTGTTTTAATCACGTTGCCAAAGAAAAATCACCCTCATCATGTTTTCTAAAGTTGAATATTTTTCCTAATTATTCCAAATAAAGAGATCACCCTCAATAATGTGGATGTATCTTTTCGACTGAATATGAGAACAAAAACTGAGGTTTCTCAGAGAAGAAATTCTGCCCCAGGACTGCACCATCAACTCCTACCTGAGTTTCCAGCCCACTGCCTGCCCTATGGATTTCAGAATTGCCAGTCCCCACAAACACATGAAACAATTCCTTAAGTACACGTACGTACGTACACACACACACACACACACACACACACACACACACACACACATATACCACACACCTGACATGTTCTGGTTAGCTAATAGTTTTCTTCCAATTATACAAGTTTTGAACTTTTCTAATCATTTTAGTTAGAGTACAATCAAAACCAAAATTGATCCTTTTACACGTAACCCCCTTTTCTGTTATTCTATTAGAATTGGAGTTGCTCTCTATCTGTAGGAGAGCAGGACAATTCATGGACTTCCAGATTCAGAGTTATTACCTGGAGCTCGGTAAAAATTAGCTTTGCTACTTAGTGGGACTGGTCATATGGACCAACTTTCTAGGAGGGAAATCATTCTCCCATTATTGAAAATGTCTTGGAATAAAGATCATTTTCCTTGCATCATGGGCTAGGATATGATGCAATAACAAACATTTCAAAGTCTTCTTGGCTTAATAGAAAATGTACACAAACACACACCATTTCTTGTTCTTGCTATCTGACCATTACAGGTTGGCAGGGGGCCCTCTTTATTGTAGTCATTTATGGAGCCAATCTGATACAGCAGCCAGCACCTCCAAAGTTACAGACACCTTGCCATAGGGAAAAGAGATCTGGAGAGACCGCCCCCAGCAATTAAACTCAGCAATAGTTTCATGTCTCTACCCAACCACATGAGGGCCAGGAAGTACAATCCCACCATGCACACAGAAGACAGAGAACTGGTGAACTGTACTAACGACAACCATACTTGCTAAAGCATTCTTGCTTCCTCCAATCACCTCACCTAGGGAGCAGAGCAATTAGAGACCCTGAAATGGGGACATGGCAATAGTTTTGTATCACTGATGGTTGACCATGCAGAGGTAAAAGCTGGAGAAAAAAATGGTTTCTGGTCTGGGTCATTATTCTTTTTTCAACTCTTGTGTACAATATGAAAAAGTGGATCCACTCACATTTCACAACACATAATTCTAAAGTTCCAGGAGTGTTTCTGGTTTGAGACAATTTATCTCCATTATAAACAAGTTGTTCATTACCTATGTTTGTGGAACTGGATTCCCAGCATTAGATTGTTGGTTTGATTTTTTTTGTCCACTTTGGGTTCTTGTTTTGTCTTTCTTTTTTCAAATCCCATTGCCATGACCTCAATGTTTTTTATAGTTCTGAGCTACCAGGCTAATTGTGTTCTAATGTGTAACAGGGTTGGTGTTGCACCCTTGCAACAGAGTACTGATTTTCCAAAATGAAATAGACATGGCTGTAATGACCTGCGGTGTCGAATCTCGCAGGATTATTAATTTGTACATTTTAAGCCATTTACTTTGTAAGTCTGTATAACCATGAATGCCAGGGAATACCTATCCATCTAGGCTGTTGTATGATTTTGGGATCAGACTGGAGATTGCCCATGATATTACGCAGAATTTTTACCTCTATAGTCCACTTTTCCAATGGCACTCTACCTAACCAGAGGAGCAGCACAGAGTAACCAATGATAGCACTGCTGCACTTCTATAGCAGCTGGAGGCAGAATAAGCCCCCAACATGGAAGCTTAAAGATTTTCTCTAAGTTTGGTGCCTGCTCAGTGTCAGAATACAGTTCAATTTCTCTATTCCAGTGCTCTTCAAACTCTAGTATGTATCTGAATATCTTGGGGATCTAGTTACCGTATAGATCCTGACTCATTAAGTCTGTGTTGGGACCTAATAGTCTGTGCTACTGCAAGCTCCCAGGTGATGCTGGTGTTACTGGTCCACGAATCTCAGTTAGGATTGTAAAGATCTCACCCCCTAATATCTCCTATCTTACAATGCTATTCCTAAACTCTGCATGGGCCTCCAAATTTCTCAGGCAGATCAAGTTTTCTAAGGGGTTCATTTCTCAGCAACTTTCCTTCTGAGTATGGGCTGCATGACGCCTAAGAGCCACCTTTAAGTGTTTCATAAACGACCACTTTTTAAAAAGGAGTTACTTCTATTGAGCACTTACTTTGTGCCACTGGTAGATGCGTTGCATACAATTTCTGATTTAGTATTCCAGTATGTACTACTCTGAGATAAACAGTCTTATTTTCCACCTTTTAAAGGAAGGGAGAGTAAGGTTCAGGGAGATGAAACGACTTGCCTAAGGCTGGAGATGAATTGTCCAACAATTACCTATGTCACAGGGCTTTAAAACTTTGCCCTGCAATAATCCAGGGCCTAGGTTACTCCCCCTGTGCCATACTGTCTCTAAGTGAGAATTTCATTTTCCTATCTAAGGAAAGCCCCTAAAAATCGCTCCTTTCAAGTCTGCGAAGTCACCGTGGAAGCATAGCAAGGATGCCATTAGCCTATTAGAAAAAATTACTCCTTCCTCAAGCAAAATACTCAAATTGTTTTTTCTTATTATTGCTCCAATGTCTAATTTTCACTAGAAATTATCACTGGTGTTATCATGTTTATTTTAACCTTAAACCTTAAATCAGTTTTAGTAAATTTAACTTTTGAGAGACTACTTTCTCTTTTGTCTACTAATATTGACAAAGTTAAATATATCCGGAGAGTGATAAGTGTTTGCAAATCCACCTGGTAAATTGTTGCTGCAAAATTGTTGTGATACATTAACAGGAGCAACACTGAGTTATAGAAAACTTAAAGTTTTCATTTACACATACATCAATGCCCAATCAATTTTCTATAATTACTATGCACAGTCAATTTTAATTGTAAATTTTTATACAGTTGCAGAAGTTCAGTTATTAAAACTCTACAAATTACATGTCATTTAGAGCACTGAAAAGGCTATGTTATAATTTTGTCATAAACCTCATTTAAAGATTATATTGCTATACCTTTAATAGTCTATAAGGGAAAAGAATCTGAAAAAGAAGATTTTATATATATATAAAATGTATAACTGAGTCACTTTGCTGTACACCTGAAACTAACACAACATTGTAAACCAACTATACTTCAATTAAAGAAAAGAATTTTAGGGGACTTCCCTGGTGGTGCAGTGGTTAAGAATCTACCTGCCAATGCAGGGGACACAGGTTTGATCCCTGGTCTGGGAAGATCCCACATGCTGTGGAGCAACTAAGCCCGTGTGCCACAACTACTGAGCCTGTGCTCCAGAGCCACAACTACTGAGCCCATGTGCCACAACTACTGAAGCCTGCATGCTCTAGGGCCCACGTGCTGCAACTACTGAGCCCACGTGCTACAACTACTGAAACCCATGCACCTAGAGCCCGTGCTCCACAATAAGAAGCCACTGCAACAAGAAGCCCATGCACTGAAATGAAGAGTAGCCCCTGCTCGCACAACTAGAGAAAGCCCACACACAGCAATGAAGACCCAACACAGCCAAAAATAAATTTTTTAAAATTTTAGTAATAAAAAATAAAGATTATATTGCTATATCTAATATGAAAAAATAAATTAAATATCAAAATCAACTTAAGCACATATGGGGCCAATTGTGAAATTTAGAATCAAATTGACTTTCTTCCTTCATTTTCTAGAATTTTCTACAATGGAGAAGTTAGTGTTGATATCAAAAGACTGAAAATTCTTAGCATCAATAATGTATTTTCACGAACATCATAAACTATGTTTTCTTCAAATAACTTTAAAAATCCTTTGGTGCATTTCAGAGAATTATGTATGTAGATTTTCCTGCATAGTTGTCCTTACAATATTATTTTTTAAAAACACTACAACAACTTAGTACTGAATAAATAAATTTAAAACTAGATATTTTCAAAAGTATAATTTTGGTTTACAATCTAGAATGTTTATCACTATTAATAGAATCAAAAGTGTCTAGAAAAGCACTGCATATAGTCTCTAATGAAGCTTTAGTGGCAGGATGGCATCACCTTTAGTGGCATGATGGCATCACCTTTATTTTCCCATTGGCTATTTGACAAAAACTTCAAATTTATTTGGGGTAAAAGTTTTTCAATACACTCCCAAATTTCACTGAAACTAAGAAGTATCACTTGATTTTTGGACTGTATTTTAAAAATCAGTAGTGTCAAAATGTATTTGATGTACTATTTACTCTAAATAGAAAGGAAGTGCATAACGGAATATAGAATGCTTCAGAATCTAAATTTTTCCAAACATAGTATATTGTAACCCACTGTTTCCTATACACAGTTAAAAAATTATTGAATCCCTAGCCTCCCCCAAATAGAGTTTATCTAGATTTAGTCTTTGTAAGTAGTCCTAAAATATGTTCATTATCTTTCTCTGGATGTGTCATTCCCCGGACCAAAATGAATTCCAAACATATACAGATATAGAAATATATGCTACTGGGAAATTCACAAACTTAAAAATATTATCTGCTCAACAGGAATTACAAAGCTTTACACACAAAATAATGAAACAATGTCTAACATTTATTACATTATTCTAAGTTATTTCATTCATCTCATCTTCTACCACTTTTTTCTATTCTGTATTTATCTAAACTTCCAAATAATACATATTATACAGTATTGATGTCTGTGCCTTATAAGTATTTTGCCATACTGTTATAAAAGGGGGTTTGGTTTCTTCCAACTGAAGAAAATTCCATAAGACATGTGAGTGTCCTCTGAATGCTAGACTTTGTTTTAAAAGTTGAACCATCAACCAAGAACAGAAACAGACCCCTGAGCGTAAAAATAATCACTATCGAGAACTGCTATATTACCTAAGATGTACAGTTTTTGAAAACTAATTAAAGACCTGGAAAGAAATGAGAAAATGTTAACCTTACACACACACACACAAAAAGCAGGCAACAGAAATGCCCTTTTGGAGGGTCCAGATATCAAACTAAACACAAACTAAAAGGCAGTCATAATACTTATGTGTTTTTTAACATCATTATTGGAATATAATTGCTTTACAATGTTGTATTAGTTTCTGCTGTATAACAAAGTGAATCAGCTATATGTATACATATATCCCCATATCCCCTCTCTCCTGCATCTCCCTCCCACCATCCCTATCCCAGCCCTCTAGGTGGTCACAAAACCCCAAGCTGATCTCCCTGTGCTATGCAGCTGATTCCCTCTAGCTATCTATTTTACATGTAGCAGTGTATATATGTCCATGCTACTCCCTCACTTTGTCCTAGCTTACCCTTCCCCCTCCCCGTGTTCTCAAGTCCATTCTCTACATCTGTGCCTTTATTCCTGTCCTGCCCCTAGGTTCTATAGAATCTTTTTTTTTTCCTCTTTCTGACTTACTTCATTCTGTATGACAGATACTAGGGCCATTCACCTCACTACAAATATCTCAATTTCATTTCATTTCATGCCTGAGTAATATTCCATTGTATATATGTGCCACATCTTCCTTATCCAGTTATCTGTCGATGGACACATAGGTTGCTTCCATGTCCTGCTTATTGTAAATAGTGCTGCAATGAATATTATGTACATGACTCTTTTTGAATTATGATTTTCTCAGGGTATATGCCCAGTACGGGATTGCCGGGTCGTATGGTAGTTCTATTTTTAGATTTTTAAGGAACATCCATACTGTTCTCCATAGTGGCTGTACCATTTTACATTTCCGCCAACAGTGCAAGAGGATTCTCTTTTCTCCACACCCTCTCCAGTATTTACTGTTTGTAGATTGTTGATAATGGCCATTCTGACCAGTTTGAGGTGATACCTCACTGCAGTTTTTATTCGCATATCTCTAATGATTAGTGATGTTGAGCATCCTTTCATGTGTTTGGTGGCAATCTGTATATCGTCTTCAGAGAAATGTCTATTTAGGTCTTCTGCCCATTTTTGGATTTGGTTGTTTGTGTTTTGGATATTGAGCTGCATAAGCTGCTTGTATATTTTAGAGATTAATCCTTTGTCAGTTGCTTCATTTGTAAATATTTTCTCCCATTCTGAGGATTGTCTTTTCGTCTTCTTTATGGTTTCCTTTGCTGTTCAAAAGCTTTTAAGTTTCATTAGGTCCCATTTGTTTATTTTTGTTTTTATGTTTCATTAGGTCCCATTTCTTTATTTTTGTTTTTACTTCCATTTCTCGAGGAGGTGGGTCAAAAAGGATTGTCCTGTGATTTATGACAGAGTGTTCTGCCTATGTTTTCCTCTAAAAGTTTTATAGTGCCTGGCCTTACATTTAGGTCTTTAATCCATTTTGAGTTTATTTTTGTATACGGTGGGAGTGTTCTAATTTCATTCTTTTAAATGTGGGTGTCCAGTTTTCCCAGCACCACTTATTGAAGAGGCTGTCTTTTCTCCATTGTATATTCTTTCCCCCTTTGTCAAAGATAAGGTGACCATATGTGTGTGGGTTTATCTCTGTGCTTTCTATCCTGTTCCACAGATCTATATTTCTATTTTTGTCCCAGTGCCATCCTGTCTTGATTACTGTAGCTTTGTAGTATAGTCTGAAGTCATGGAAGCTAATTCCTCCAGCTCCTTTGTTCTTGCTCAAGATTGCTTTGGCTATTCAGGGTCTTTTCTGTTTCCACACAAATCGTAAAATTTGCTGTTCTACTTCTGTGAAAAATGCCATTGATAGGTTGATAGGGGTTGCATTGAATCTGTAGATTGCTTTGGGTAGTATAGCCATTTTCACAAGGTTGATTTTTCCCATCCAAGAACATGCTATATCTCTCCATCTGTTTACATCATCTTTAATTTCTTTCACCACTGTCTTATAGTTTTCTGCATACAGGTTTTTTTCTCAGGTAGGTTTATTACTAGGTATTTTATTCTTTTTGTTGCAATGGTAAATGGGAGTGTTTCCTTAATTTCTCTTTCAGATTTTTCATCATTAGTATATAGGAATGCAAGAGATTTCTGTGCATTAATCTTGTATCATGCTACTTACCAAATTCACTGAGTAGCTCTAGTAGTTTTCTGGTAGCATCTTTAGGATTTTCTGTGTGTTGTATCATGTCATCTGCAAACAATGACACTTTTACTTCTTTTTCTCTGATTTGGATTCCTTGTATTTCGTTTTCTTCTCCGATTGCTGTGGCTAAAGCTTCCAAAACTATGTTGAATAATAGTGGTGAGACTGGGCACCCTGTCTTGTTCCTGATATTAGAGGAAATGGTTTCAGTTTTTCACCACTGAGAACGATGGCTGTGGGTTTATCATATATGGAGTTTATTATGTTGACGTAGGTTCCCTCTATGCCTGCTTCCTGGAGATTTTTTGTTTTGGTTTTTGTTTTTATCATAAATGGGTGTTGAATTTTGTCAAAAGCTTTTTCTGCATCTATTGAGATAATCATATGCTTTTTACCCTTCAGTTTGTTAATATGGTGTACCACATTGATTTGCGTATATTGAAGAATCCTTGCATTCCTGGGATAAATCCCACTTGATCATGGTGTATGATCCTTTTAATGTGCTGTTGGATTCTGTTTACTAGTATTTTGTTGAGGATTTTTGCATGTATGTTCATTAGTGATATTGGCCTGTAGTTATCGCTTTTTGTGATATCTTTGTCTGGTTTTGGTAACAGGGTGATGGTGGCCTCATAGAACATGTTTGGGAGTGTTCCTCCCTCTGCTGTATTTTGGAATACTTTGAGAAGGATACGTGTTAGCTCTTCTCTAAACGTTGAGAGAATTTGCCTGTGAAGCCATCTGGTCTTGGGCTTTTGTTTGTTGGAAGACTTTTAATCAGTTTCAATTTCAGTGCTTGTGATTGGTCTGTTCGTATTTTCCATTTCTTCCTGGTTTAGTCATGGAAACTTCTGCTTTTCTAAGAATTTTTCCATTTCTTCCAGGTTGTCCATTTTATTGGCATATAGTTGCTTGTAATAATCTCTCACGACCCTTTGTATTTCTGCAGTGTCAGTTGTTACTTCTCCTTTTTCATTTCTAATTCTATTGATTTGAGTCTTCTCCCTTTTTTTCTTCATGAGTCTGATTAATGGTTTATCAATTTTGCTTATCTTCTCAAAGAACCAGCTTTTAGGTTTATTGATCCTGGCTATTGTTTTCTTCATTTCTTTTTCATTTATTTCTGATCTGATCTTTATGATTTCTTTCCTCTGCTAGCTTTAGGTTTTGTTTGTTCTTCTTTCTCTAATTGCTTTAGGTGTAAGGTTAGGTTGTTTATTTGAGATGTTTCTTGTTTCTTTAGGTAGGAGTGTATTGCTATATTAACTTCCCTCTCAGAACTGCTTTTGCTGCATCCCATAGGTTTTGGGTCATCGTGTTTTCATTGTCATTTTTTCCTAGGTATTTTTTGATTTCCTCTTTGATTTCTCCAGTGATCTCTTGGTTACTTAGTAGTGAATTGTTTAGCCTCCATGTGTTTGTATTTTTTCCAGTTTTTTTCCTGTAATTGATATCTAGTGTCATAGCATTGTGGTCAGAAAAGATACTTGATATGATTTCAATTTTCTTAAATTTACCAAGGCTTGATTTGTGACCCAAGATATGATCTATCCTGAGGAATGTTTCATGAGCACGTAAGAAAGTGTATTCTGTTGTTTTTGCATTGAATGTCCTATAAATATTAATCAATTCCATCTTCTTTAATGTGTCATTTAAAGCTTGTGTTTCCTCATTTATTTTCATTTTGGATGATCTGTCCTTCGGTGAAAGTGGGATGATAAAGTCCCCTACTATGATTGTGTTACTGTCGATTTCCTCTTTTATGGCTGTTAGTATTTGCCTTTTGTATTGAGGTGCTCCTACGTTGGGTGCATAAGTATTTACAATTGTTGTATCTTCTTTTTGGATTGATCCCTTGATCATTATGTAATGTACTTGTCTCTTCTAATAGTCTTTATTTTAAAGTCTATTTTGTCTGATATGAGAATTGCTACTCCAGCTTTCTTTTGGTTTCCACTTACATGGAATAACTTTTTCCATCCCCTCACTTTCAGTCTGTAAGTGTCCCTAGGTCTGAAGTGGGTCTCTTGTAGACAGCATATATAAGCGTCTTGTTTTTCTATCCATTCACCCAGCCTGTGTCTTTTGGTTGCGGCATTTAATCCATTTTCATTTAAGGTAATTATCAGTATGTATGTCCCTATTACCATTTTCTTAATTGTTTGGGTTTGTTATTTTAGGTCTTTTCCTATTCTTGTGTTTCCTTCCCAGAGAACTTCCTTTAGCATTTGTTGTAAAGCTGGTTTGGTGGTGCTGAATTCTCTTAGCTTCTGCTTGTGTGTAAAGGTTTTAATTTCTCCATTGAATCGAAATGAGATTCTTGCTGAGTAGAGTAATCTTGATTGTAGGTTTTTCCCTTTCATCACTTTAAATCTGTCCTGCCACTCCATTCTGGCTTGCAGAGTTCCTGCTGAAAGATCAGCTGTTAACATTATGGGGATTCCTTTGTATGTTATTTGTTGCTTTTCCCTTGCTTTTAATATTTTTTCTTTGTATTTAATTTTTGATAGTTTAATATGTGTCTTGGCATGTTTCTGCTTGGATTTATCCTGGATGGGATTCTCTGTGCTTCCTGGACTTGACTATTTCCTTGCCCATGTTAGGGATGTTTTCATCTGTAACTTTTCAAATATTTTCTCAGTCCCCTTCTTTTCTCTTCTTCTTCTAGGACCCCTATAATTCGAATGTTGGTGCATTTAATGTTGCCCCAGAGGTCTCTGAGACTGTCCTCAATTATTTTTATTCTTTTTTCTTTATTCTGCTCTGCAGTAGTTATTTCCACTGTTTTATCTTCCTGATCACTTATCCGTTCTTTTGCTTCAGTTATTCTGCTATTGATTCCTTCTAGAGAATTTCTGTTTTTATTTATTGTGCTGTCCATCACTGTTTGTTTGCTCTTTAGTTCTTCTAGGTCCTTGTTAAACGTTTCTTGTATTTTCTCCATTCTACTTCCAAGATTTTGGATCATCTTTACTATCATTACTCTGAATTCTTTTTTTCAGGTAGACTGCCTATTTCCTCTTCATTTGTTAGGTCTGGTGGGTGTTTGCCTTGCTCCTTCATCTGCTGTGTGCTTCTCTGTCTTCTCATTTTGCTTAACTTACTGTGTTTGGGGTCTCCTTTTCGCAGGCTGTGGTTCACAGTTCCCATTTATGGTGTCTGCCCCCAGTGGGCAAGGTTGGTTCGGTGGGTTGTGTAGGCTTCTGGTGGAGGGGACCAGTGCCTGTGTTCTGGTGGATGAGGCTGCATTTTGTGTTTCTGGTGGGCAGGACCATGTCCAGCGGTGTGTTTTGGAGTGTCTGTGAACTTAGTAAGATTTTAGGCAACCTCTCTGCTAATGGGTGGGGTTGTGTTCCTCTCTTGCTAGTTGTTTGGCATGTGGTGGCCAGCACTGGAGCTTGCTGGTCATTGAGTGGAGCTGGGTCTTAGCGTTGAGATGGAGATCTCTGGGAGAGCTCTCACCAATTGATATTATATGGGGCCGGGAGGTCTCTGTTGGTCCAATGTCGTGAACCCAGCTCTCCCACCTCAGCGGCTCAGGCCTGACACCCAGCTAGAGCACCAAGACCCTTTTGGGAGGTCTGAGGTTTTCTGCCAGCATTCAGTAGGTGTTCTGTAGGAGCTGTTCCACATGTAGATGTATTTTTGATATATTTGTGGGGAGGAAGGTGATATCCACCTCTTACTCCTCTGCCATCTTGAAGATCCCTATGTAGTACAGTTTATTAAATGTAATACATTTTAAATAGTAATTCATATGATGAACTTACTTTTTGATTCAAATTGGGGGCACAGCAATATCTGTTTCAGTAAATAATTTGGCAATGACATGAACTGCAATATAAGTCAAATTCTGATTAAATACAAGTGAAGCCTGGAATTTGTATTTTAACATACTTTGCAGGCCATTCTAATATGTAACGAGGGTCACCTACCACTCAACCAGGTTGGTGATACTAAATCATCCTATCTGTTCTGGATCTGTAGGAATTTACAAGTGAAAATTAGAATTTGTGTAACCTATGAAGCTCTCAGTTTCAGGGGCACACACACCGGGCAGTTTATTTTATCCCCCAAACATTACCTTTATACTTCATAGCTATTCTATACTTTTATTTTCTAGCTCATCAATTGGGTGAATTTAGAATGGTTAATAGTGCACCAGGGAAGAGTAAGAATGGCTGGCCTATGAAACCAGGAAATCCAGCTAGGAACCAGGGAGAGGGTTTTAATAGAGTCAAATACTTAAACTATCTACTATGTGCAAGGCACTAGGTATGTACAGTAGAAAATGCACTGGACATGGAATTAGAAGTTCTGGGCTTAAATCTAAATTCCTGTACTGACTTGCTCTGAAATAATGGGTATAATAGTGTGATTAAGAGACGCATCTGGAATAGACTGCTTAAAGTTCAAATGCTGGCTTTATAAATTACTACTTTGGTGAGTTGCAAGAGTGCTAGGTGTCTCAATTGCTCCATCTATAAAATGGAATGAGATGAGAGTAGTACCTATTTTATACAACTGTGATGAAGATAAGATGAGGCAACATGCATAAAACATAGATCAATGTTTAGTACATTCAGATCAGTCTTAGCTCTAATTATTACTGCCATTTATCTAAAATCGGAATAAGATCTTCCCTATTCCTAGATTGTTGTCAGGATTAAACGATTTGATGTTTATTCATTCACTGGTCAATATCCACTATGTATATACTATATGGCGGGCATTATTCAAAACATAGTATTGGATGAATGGCACAGTGGTTCCCAGGTGGCACAGTGGTTAAGATTCCACCTGCCAATGCAGAGGACATGAGTTTGATCCCTGGTCGGGGAAGATCCCACATGCCATGGAGCAACTAAGCCTGTGCATCACAACTACTGAAGCCTGCACGCCTAGGGCCCCTCCTCTGCAACAAGAGAAGCCACCGCAATGAGAAGCCCACGCACCACAATGAAGAGTAGCCCCCGCTTGCCGCAACTAGATCAAGCACATGCACAGCAATGAAGACCCAACACAGCCAAGAAAAAAAAAAGGACACAGTATTGCTCTATGAAGATGATGCAGAAACCCCCTCAAGAAGCATATAACCTGGTAAGGGATATAAGATAAGTACACAAAATAGACTAGTAAAATGCATGGTAGAAAGTGACCATATGCTGAAACAGGTATAGGTAACATACTTTGACAGTTCAGGTAAAGAAATCATCACTTCCCACTAGAGCCATCGATAGGAGCTGGATGGATGTGCTAACACTTACTTCAGGGCCTAAAGGGAAACTAGAATTTGGAGATGAAAAATCTGGAGGGAAAGACACAGCCATTCCTGGTGGTCAGGCAGTGTGAAGAAAAGTATGAAGGTTGTTAATAAGACTAGCGTGTACATAAAACCATCATCAACGGCAAACCGTTCACCACTGCATTTCAAGTCTTGAATTTTTTGGCTCTCACAGAAGGACATTCATATACATGAGTGCTTTCTAAGACAAATAGGGAACCAGGGAATCTCGCACAATGATTTTTGCAAGAGAGCTTAGGCTTGTTCTTCATGTAGCACACTCAAAGAGTAACAGTATACCGTCAATCCAGACCTAACCCAGTTTGCCTTTGTTAACTGGGCCAATTCCCACAGTAGAGAATGGGGTGAAAATCTGCTGACCTGCGTGCTACCCATGACCCACTCTCGCCTGTGAAAGGATGGGCATCCGTTTTCAGTATTCCTAGCTGAGCTGCAGTTCACGATCTAGAGGAGAGGAAAACTGCAGCCACTGTATTTCTTGGCAAGCTGCTTGAATAAAAATAGCGATCTGCTGACTAAGTATTCACTATATCTGCAGACATTCCCCAGCTGGGAAAATAGACCTTTTCCCCTAATTTCTCCCTTTTTGAATGTTTAAATTAGGCCTTCCACCCTACCTCTTCCATTAAAAAAGATAAATAACTTTTCTGAATTAGTATTTTTAAAATACACTCTACTTATATTTTTAAAATTTGTTATCTGTTCCAACCGTTCTTAACTGTTAATCCTAAAATATGTTTCTTTTGGAGATAAAAGAAGGCCTCCATGTATGTCTTTGAATCTACACATCAAATTGGGTTTTTTTAATTAAAGAAAATGAATCTGAGCCCATGACATCATTATTTAATAAATGCATTCTGGAACCATTGAATTTACAGCTAGGGATATTTCAGAGAGCAAGTATAATATTTTATTCATTCAAACACTTGTAGGCCCTGTTCTAAGCATTGTGCATGTATTAAATCCCTTAATCCTAAAAGCAACCCTGTGAGATTGGTATTATTCTTTTCCACATTTTGTGGTTAAGGAAACGTAAGCACAGAGAGATTACGTAACTTGTCCAAAGTCACTCAGCCAGAGTGTAAAGGAGATGTAGGAGTCACACCCAGGCAGTCTGTGTGCAGGGGCCATCCTCTTAAACCTTATACTATACTACTACTCTGTACAGATGATGATTTTAAGAACGGGTATATTTTCACATCTGAAAAAAGCATTCAATTCCAAACAAGACTATCATTTCAGGTTTTCCAATTTTTTTTCTCTTGTCCTAATTTGTGACAAAACCACTGACCTTTCTGTTTAGTGATAACATCAGTCCCCATAGGAGAGATCTGAAATGGTCTTGCCTCCATGTGACAGTACTATTAACACACTCTAGGGTAATATCATCCCCCAAACTGATAACAATATTATAGCTCAGGATGGGGTTGCTGCACAGATTCAATGAGATAACACAAGTGGACGTTCTTGCCATAGACAAGGCAATTCATTCCCAGTAGCTGAATCAAAAGGGATAGTAAAAAAAAAAAAAAAAAAAAAAAAAAAAGGGATAGTAATGCATGGTTTTCTTAGTCCCTTCCATCAAAAAATATTCATAAATTGCCCTCCCAAAAGGCCTTCATTTACCCAATTTATATTTGGATGTAATATGTTAAGGTCCCTTTTAATCATAATGATGGATCCTGGATATACTAAACTCATAAAATTAAAATTATTTCATTTTGTTAATCAGTGAACATTTTTATGACTATGGCATAGAAAGGAAGTTTAATCTAGTACTTAAGAGCATGGACTCCAAAACTCAGTGGCCTGGGTTCAAATCCAAGTTGTATATACTAACTGTGTGATTTGACCCAAGTGCCTCAGTTGCCTTGTCTGTAAAATGGGGCTGATAACAGCACCATCTTCACTGGTTCATCATGAAAATTAAGTGTAGTGATTCTTAAAATTTTTATTGGAGTATAGTTGCTTTACAATGTTGTGTTAGTTTCTGCTGTACAGCAAAGTGAATTTGTGATACAAATACATATATCCACTCTTTTTTTAGATTCTTTTCCCATACAGGCCGTTACAGAGTACTGAGTAGAGTTCCCTGTGTTATACAGTAGCTTCTTATTAGTTATCTATTTTTTTCAACGTGGACCATTTTTTTAAAAATCTTTATTGAATTTGTTACAATACTGCTTATGTTTTGTGTTTTAGTTTTTTGGCCATGACACATGTGGGACCTTAGCTCCCTGACCAGGAATCAAACCTGCACCCCCTGCATTGGAAGGCGAAGTCTTAACCACTGGACCACCAGGGAAGTCCCTAGTTCTCTATTTTATATATAGTAGTGTGGATATGTCAATCCCAATCTCCCTATTGATCTCACCCCCCACCTTTCTCCCCCTGGTAATAATAAGTTTGCTTAAGCGTAGTGATTCATGTGGAATGCTCAGACCATTGCCTGGTAAATGGTAACTGATAAATAAATATATATACATACATATATACATATATATATATATGGTTTCTATTACTCTAAATAGATGTAAAAACCATGGGTCTATAAAACATCTAAGCACACGGTCTATTCAAAGAGAACTTGGTTATATGCTGGTATATGCCTGGCTAAGTGCTAAGTACACAGACTTAAAGAACAATGCAAAAGAGAGGAGCTTCAAGATGGCAGAAGAGTAAGATGTGGAGATCACCTTCCTCCCCACAGATACATCAGAAATATATCTACATGTGGAACAACTCCTACAGAACACCTACTGAACGCCGGCAGAAGACCTCAGACCTCCCAAAAGGCAAGAAACCCCCCACGTACCTGGGTAGGGCAAAAGAAAAAAGAATAAACAGAGACAAAAGGATAGGGACGGGACCTGCACCAGTGGGAGGGAGCTGTGAAGGAGGATATGTTTCCACACACTAGGAAGCCCCTTCGCAGACGGAGACTGCGGGTGGCGGAGGGGGAAGCTTCGGAGCCACGGAGGAGAGCTCAGCAACAGGGTTGCGGAGGGCAAAGTGGTGAGATTCCCGCACAGAGGATCAGGGCCGACCAGCACTCACCAGCCCGAGAGGCTTGTCTGCTCCCCCACCGGGGCGGGCGGGGCTGGGAGCTGAGGCTCGGGCTTCGGTTGGAGCACAGGGAGAGGACTGGGGTTGGCGGCGTGAACATAGCCTGCAGGGGGTTAGTGCGCCATGGTTAGCCGGGAGGGAGTCCGGGGAAAAGTCTGGACCTGCCGAAGAGGCAAGAGAGTTTTTCTTACCTCTTTGTTTCCTGGTGCGCGAGGAGAGGGGATTAAGAGCACTGCTTAAAGAAGCTCCAGAGACGGGCGCGAGCCGTGGCTAAAAGCGCGGACCGCAGAGACGGGCATGAGACGCTAAGGCTGCTGCTGCCGCCACCAAGAAGCCTGTGTGCGAGCACAGGTCACTCTCCACACCTCCCCTTCCGGGGAGCCTGTGCAGCCCGCCACTGCCAGGGTCCCGGGATCCAGGGACAACTTCCCCGGGAGAACGCACGGCGCGCCTCAGGCTGGTGCAACGTCACGCCGGCCTCTGCCGCTGCAGGCCCGCCCCGCACTCCGTGCCCCTCCTCCCCCCCCCCCACCCCCGGCCTGAGTGAGCCAGAGTCCCCGAAGCAGCTGCTCCTTTAACCCCATCCTGTCTGAAAGAACAGACGCCCTCCGGCGACCTACACGCAGAGGCGGGGCCAACTCCAAAGCTGAACCCCGGGAGCTGTGCGAACAAAGAAAAGAAAGGGAAATCTCTCCCAGCAGCCCCAGGAGCAGCGGATTAAAGCTCCACAATCAACTTGATGTACCCTGCATCTGTGGAATACCTGAATAGACAACGAATCATCCCAAATTGACGCAGTGGACGTTGGGAGCAACGATATATTTTTCCCCCCTTTTTCTCTTTCTGTGAGTGTGTATGTGTATGCTTCCATGTGTGACTTTGTCTCTTACAGCTTTGTTTTTACCATTTGTGCTACAGTTTTGTCTGTTTTTTTTTCTAGTACACTTTTTAGAGCTTGTTATCACTGGTGGATTTGTTGTTTGGTTTGGTTGCTCTCTACATTCTTTGCTTCATTTTTATTACCTTTAATTTTTAATAATTAGTTCTTATTTTAATACATTTTTAATTTACTTTTTCCTTTCTTTCATTCTTTTTTTTTCCCCTTTTATTCTGAGCCGTGTGGATGACAGGGTCTCGGTGCTCTGGCCGGGCATCAGGGCTGTGCCTCTGAGGTGGGAGAGCCAAGTTCAGGACATGGATACACCAGAAACCTCCTAGCTCCATCTAATATCAAAGGGAGAAAATCTCCCAGAGATCTCCATCTCAACGACAAGACTCAGCTCCACTCAACGACCAGCAAGCTACAGTGCTGGACACCCTGTGCCAAACAACTAGTAAGACAGGAACACAACCTCACCCATTAGCAGAGAGGCTGCCTCAAATCATAATAACGTCACAGACACCCCGCAACACACCAACAGACACGGACCTGCCCACCAGAAAGAAAAGATCCAGCCTCATCCACCAGAACACAGGCACTAGTTCCCTCCACCAGGAAGCCTACACAACCCACTGAACCAACCTTCGCCACTGGGGGAAGAAACCAGAAACAACGGGAACTACGAACCTGCAGCCTGCAAAATGGAGACCCCAACCACAGTAAGATAAGCAAAATAAGAAGACAGAAAAACACACAGCAGATGAAGGAGCAAGGTAAAAACCCACCAGACCAAACAAATGGAGAGGAAATAGGCAGTCTACCTGAAAAAAAATTCAGAATCGTGATAGTAAAGATGATCCAAAATCTTGGAAATAGACTGGAGAAAATACAAGAAACATTTAACAAGGACCTAGAAGAACTAAAGAGCAAACAAACAATGATGAACAACACAATAAATGAAATTAGAACTTCTCTAGAAGGAATCAATAGCAGAATAACTGAGGCAGAAGAAGGCATAAGTGACCTGGAAGATAAAATAGTGGAAATGACTACTGCAGAGCAGAATAAAGAAAAAAGAATGAAAAGAATTGAGGACAGTCTCAGAGACCTCTGGGACAACATTAAACGCACCAACATTCAAATTATAGGGGTACCAGAAGAAGAAGAGAAAAAGAAAGGGACTGAGGAAATATTTGAAGAGATTATAGTTGAAAACTCCCCTAATAAGGGAAAAGGAAATAGTTACTCAAGTCCGGGAAGCACAGAGAGTCCCATACAGGATAAATCCAAGGAGACACATGCCAAAACACATATTAATCAAAGTATCAAAAATTAAATTCAAAGAAAAATATTAAAAGCAGCAAGGGAAAAATAACATACAAGAGAATCCCCATAAGGTTAACAGGTGATCTTTCAGCAGAAACTCTGCAAGCCAGAAGGGAGTGGTGGGACATATTTAAAGTGATGAAGGAGAAAAACCTACAACCAAATGACTCTACCGAGCAAGGATCTCATTCAGATTTGATGGAGAAATTAAAACCTTTACAGACAAGCAAAAGCTAAGAGAATTCAGCACCACCAAACCAGCTTTAAAACAAATGCTAAAGGAAGTTCTCTGGGAAGGAAACACAAGAGAAGGAAAACACCTAAAATAACAAACCCAAAACAATTAAGAAAATCGTAATAGGAACATACATATCAATAATTACCTTAAATGTAAATGGATTAAATGCTCCAACCAAAAGACATAGACTGGCTGAATGGATACAAAAACAAGACCCATATATATGCTGTCTACAAGAGACCCACTTCAGACCTAGGGACACATACAGACTGAAACTGAGGGGATGGAAAAAGATATTCCATGCAAATGGAAATCAAAAGAAAGCTGTAGTAGCAATTCTCACATGAGACACAATAGACTTTAAAACAAAGACTATTACAAGAGACAAAGAAGGACACTACATAATGATCAAGGGATCGATCCAAGAAGAAGATATAACAATTGTAAATATTTATGCACCCAACATAGGAGCACCTCAATACATAAGGCAAATGCTAACAGCCATAAAAGGGGAAATCGACAGTAACACAATCATAGTAGGGGACTTTAATACCCCACTTTCACCAATGGACAGATCATCCAAAATGAAAATAAATAAGGAAACACAAGTTTTAAATGATACATTAAACAAGATGGACTTAATTGATATTTGTAGGACATTCCATCCAAAAACAACAGAATACATATTCTTCTCAAGTGCCTATGGAACATTCTCCAGGATAGATCATATCTTGGGTCATATATCAGGCCTTGGTAAATTTAAGAGTATTGAAATCCCAAACACACAGCTGGCTAAACTAGCGAGAAGTTCAAAAATATGTAAAATATGTATTTCTTCACTGTTTGCCAAGAAGAAATCCAGATAAGCAGAAGTGTCCAAGATAACCAGCCAGTCAGACAACCCCACTTATATTTTTATTTATTTTGGGCCAGATACACATGCGTGAACACATGCACAAAGTCGTCTCTTAAAACTCAAGTAAGGTGATATGTTCTTGGATTTAACAAAACCTACAATTGCCTGCTGGGTTTGTATGTGAGAAATTGTGCCTCGTTAGCTCACCTCAGAGACTCCTTCATGAATTATGAGGACGTGTTTCTTGTGGTATTAGAGCAATAACGCCATTGCTTCCAGACGAATTATACAGTGTGGACTGGTGTCAATTTCCTGTTCCATGACATTCTTTAATACAGACATTCAGTCATAAAGAATGAGTATCTTGACCATAATAGTAGGCCTGAGTATATTTTTATTGCCTAACTGGATGACTCAATGAATCCTATACATTTTGCATATAGATTATTGAAGGAAATACTGTCTATTATTTAGATATTTATATAAGATATTTAGAGGCATTGATTCATAAATATGGCTCAAGAACTGACATGGATGTGAACTCCCCAAGAACTTTAAGAAACATTTGACAATTACCACAAAAAACATCTTCTCTTCCATTTCTATTTTAATAATTAAAAATGTTTCCAAGTAGTTTATAAAGTCCAATAGTTTCTTAGGAACTGACACAAAACAAAGCAATGAAGCTGAAACATGTTTTATCCAGTCATCATTTTGGGGTTATCTATCCTTGAATCATTCCAAACTGATAGAGAACAGTGAATTACTTAGATCAGGCCCCAGAGTCAAAATTTAGCAGAAGACTGAAATAGGAGTTTATGAATTTGACTAGTATCGACAACCAAGTTGGATAAGTCTAGAGCTGAATGTGGCTTTTGCTCTGAGTTTATGAAAGCAGGCTAGGTCAATACAAGTTCCAAACTGGTAAATTCATTGAATAATAAACCAGGCAAACAGGATGTTGTATTGAACTACTAAAATCCGTCAAAATATGAGTTCCGTGGAGACACGGGCCACAGAGTACCAGCAAAGGCACCGTGGCTGAAGTAGTCAAATCAGAGGTAAGGTCCTGGTTCTGCCGCCTACTGGATGCATGACCTCAGGGGAGCAGCTGAACCACTTTCCCCCCTCATTATTCTCATGGGAAAAACTGGGACTATTTCACAAATACATCCCAGGGTTGTTATCACACTTTGATCATGCTCTGCTTTACCATTTGACAATGTGAAGGAAACAGTAAGGAGTACTGTATTTGAAATATTTCAGAAACTGGGTTTGTAACCCTTGTTCAAGGCATGAGGATTATCATTGCAAAAAAAAATGTACAACACGCAATTATTATTTGAGAAAGGTCAGTGGACTGCTATAGGAAATGAGCCTTTAATATATGTGTGAATATTTTTTATTTTTAAAAAATCTGTATTAATTATCTACCACACAGAAGTAGTAAAACAATTTTGATTCTGGGCCCATATGATTTAATATGTGAGGCATCCAGCGTACTGTCAATTGATCCCATTAACATCTAAGGAAAGGCAGACATTAGCCAAAGTTTCCTTTCAGCCACCTGATGCAAAAATTATAAACCCTCAAGAAAACTGCTGAAATGTTTATTTATAATTTATAGCACACCATTTTCCAAACTGATTTGTTCATCTCCTTTCCAAGCTTTCTGTTCTTTTTTCCCAATAACCAAAAATCAATTCCTACATGCTACAGTTGGAAGTAATTATAAATTAGTCCAGGGAACTGTATGAAAATTCATATAATCACTTCTGACATATTCATTGCTCTCATTCAGTATAAATATTTGGGATTGCTATGCAAAATGCTTTGAATGCTTTTAGTTTTGATGACTTTTCACATCCCAATTAATCAAATACCATAATATGAAATAATACAATAATTATGTACTTAGGTAGCATATAAGTTGTGGACCTTATGTGTGGATGTATCTAACTTAAGGCCTCTGGTTTCTAATAAGGACACCAGATGCTGTAAGTCTCTTGGCCATCTGGCTTTATAAGGAAATCTTCCTTTTCTCCACCTCTTCCCTCAGAATGCAACTCATACAACTAAAACCATTCTCATTATATATTAAACTACGAAGACTGACACATCATAGCTTTGATAACTTATACAAGATACCACCATGGCAAGGTTATAAAGTAAAAATGTTAGTATTTTATATATACTTAGGTATAGTGTACAGAATATACCCAGATTCCTTCTTTTATTTTAATTCACAGTGAAAACTTGTCCATACTCAAATATTCCATTACAATGGTAGTAGAGAAGCAAAGAGCCTGAAAGATCTATTTCAACGCCTTCATTTTAACTAGTCAATAAACTATGGCCTGGAGCTACAACTGGCCTTCTATTTTTCAGTGCACCCTCCATTGCTCCTTGCCACAATGATTTACAGAGAAAATGCTTAAAAAGAATTGGCACAGTTAGAGTTTTTCAATGAAACACTGAACTTTCAAATATAAGAAAAAAGGAACACTTTCTAAAACAAGAAGTTCCCTTTTTTTTTTTTCTTACAAGTCACTGTTTGAGGGTCTCCTTCTCATGGTCTACCATATCCTACCAGCACTGTTAGTTCAGAGCAGCAAGTAGAAAGACCTGGAAACAAATTAGTTCTTCCAATGAAATGCAAAAGACAGTGAGACATAGATCTACACCATGAAAGTATTTTACAAGTGTGATATCCAAAAGTCAAAGCCATGCTTTTCTGAAAAGATTATGCAAGCACTTCCCCTACATCTTTCTGTCCCAAGACAGTAAACCTCAGCTGCAGTCAAACAAACTCCACACTAGTGTTCAATATCACCATTCCCAGAGTGAGAGCAAAGCTGTGGCTGACTGTGGCTCAGTGTAAATAAGCAAAAGAGGAAATCGACAAAGAACAGTCTACAGATAAGAAATTTAGAGGTTGGGGAAAACTCCACTGAGGGACTATCAGGTCTAAAACTAATTATTAAATCCTAAATTGTTGGCAGCACTTTTAGGTTCTGTTAATTTCACTAAATTTTATCTGCATTTGGCATCATCACTGCCACTACCTAGTTGACGGTTATAGCTGCTGTAGGTGATGTTAGCCCATTGCCACCCTAATAGCTGTTCAGCTGCCTGAGTATGCTGTCATCTTATTGAAAACAAATCGCTCATTACAAAGCAAGGAATAAAACATAGATTTTGCTGTATTCAGCTTCCAGTAGTAAAAGACTAACGGTTCCCAGAGTGGCAATAACAGAACAGCCAACCTGGAGGCCACTGCATTACCTCTACACAGAAATATTACCATCCATCAGAAATAGGAGAATGATGATCCACCACACCTGATACACACCCATAATGGCTGAAGAAATGTATGCCAGTTTTTAATCAGAAGTAGAATTGTTGACCCTACTTGGGAGTTTGGGGTTCACTGATACCAAGTCACTAACTTAGCATGGATCAATGCAAGGTATTATACAGTTTTTCTGTTTGAGGTTGTGGGGTTTTTTTGGGGGGGGTTGTGTTGTTTGGGGTTTTTTTGCCCTTGGGAATGTTTTGATCTAGATAGATAGATAGATAGATAGACAGATGTAATAGAAATTAAGTTTCCAGTGAGACAAACAAGAACAGTTTCAAAAGGTTAGGTTCATCAAGAAAAATCTCCTAGAGGAGCTACTATCGAGAACTATCGATTTCCATAAGCCTAAGACAAACAGGAAAGAGCTCAAGGCAGGAAAAGTAGCATAAGCTGAGGCAGTGAAAATAAGTGGATGGTGAGATACAGTAAACAGGCCTGTTTAGCAGGAATGGATAATTCCTGGCGGGAAGTAGTGGGAGCCAGGTGGGACCAGGGGCTTCATGCTGGATTTTGGAAGGCTGGGACTACCAGGCTTGGTTTGGAATAAGGAATTGTCCTAATATATTTTAAGTCTAGGGGCTCTGTATGCCTAGGGTTTGTTTAGGTCAATTTGGTAGTTGCCAAAGAATGGATCAGAACTGAAGACAAACAAAACACCTATAAATGCAGACATTATATTTGATTTATACAGAAGTTCTTAATAAGTGTGAAAATGTGATTTGCCTCAATGATGATGATACTTAGAATTATAAACATATGTATTTGTGTATATATACACATGTATACTTGTTATATATAAATATATTTATATATGTATTTCAGTTAATTCACCAAGATTATATAAAATGTTTTCTTTCTTCAAATGCTTTAATGAAATATCACTTACTTTTCAGAAACCAACTGAAATTTAAACAGCAAAGGAGAAGCCTGTATGCACTGGGTAGGATTCTAAGTAAAACCATCCTAAATTATTTTTAAGGCCTACCTAATTACAAGACAATCAGAGAGTGGAAAACTAGTCATTTAAACAATGTTTTGGAAACTATTTGGCTAAAAATGAAAATGTTTATGATATAATTTTAAATGAAAATGCAGCACAGAACATGATACATATACACCTATGTTAAATATTGACATGGACAAGTAATCGCAAGAAATGTGCACATTTAGCATTATGGAATTATGGACGATCATTGTATTTAAATATATAGGTAAATTCTAATTCTTTATATAATTTCAAATGATAAATCAAGACAAATGTTGATAATTTCAGTCATGTTGGAAATGGACAAAAGCCCTAGAGTAGCTTAGAGTCTAGATACTAGCTTAACATACTTGACATGAATGTTGTCTGTCCTACATACCACTATTCCTCAACCTGTGCCCATAACAGACATAAGTAATCAAACTTGGTCTTTCCTTATTTATACAGAATTCCAAGGAGCCACTATCAGTAATTGAGAATCTTCACACAAGATGAAATCTCTATGCCATCTACAGCCAATAAACAGCTTTCTGTAGCAGATATTCAATGGAGAAATAATTAAGGAATTATTTCCACAAAGTAATTAATAGATAAATGAATGAGTGCAACGGATAACCAAAATCCCATTTCTCTCTGAACCCACAGCTTCATTTCCTTTAGGCCAAGATGTGTCCCAAACAGATTTGTCAAATTCCTCTCTAGGCATAATTAAACTGAGCAAGAATTTTGGCAAGTACAAGTCTGTTTGCATTTTAAGCATCTTGGAGAAAATTTAAAGAATATATAGAAAACAAAGTAAGGGCCACTTGATAAATTCTCTATATTTGCTTTGTCTATACAGCTTCCAGTACTTCAGTGAACAATTCATTCAGATAAAATATGCATTTGCAGCCACCACTGGCAGAATATTTAAGGAGCATTTGCAAATTGCTTCCAACGTGGAAACATCTGCTAACGTACTTTCCCTCAACGTTAGGCTAGAGAAAACTTCTTTTGTTGTTCTATTGTTTTTTAACTTTAAAAACAGCTGTGGTACCTTGAACATTTTCTTTTAAGTCTCTTGAGTTGGTTTCAGCCATCCCTGAGCTGAAAACTTCATCTAAAATGACAAGAGGAAAAAGTCTGTATCATGGCCAGGAGACACCTTTTTGAGAAGAACACCTGATCATTGCCACCTCCACCCCCACCCCACTGCTCCCAAAGTGTCCTCTCGGGCCATGTTATAGCAACAAATCTGGATGTTCTAATGGAAAGGTAAGGTCTATATACAGCTGAGAGAGAAGACAACAAGCCTGGGCAATAAGCCTTCGTTAAATTAAGTCTCTTTTTCATCATGGGGGAGAAACACCAATTTGACTGCAAGGACCAAATGCAGCCCACACTGGACAACAGCAACTGTTTAAAACATACCTGTGGATATGCTCTTTGAAAGGCCTGAGTCGACTGGCCACTCTGAGTGTTGGATCAATACCTACTCATCTTTCTTAACTCAGCATACTTGCTATCTCTTCTATGCTACCTTCCAGGAAGTCCAAACACAGAGTTAATTCTTCTCCTGCAGACTCTCTACCTATTGGTGTGTGTCTCTGATAGTGCACTTATCTCAATTCATTAATCTCTAGTATGTAAATACCTTGAAGGTAGGAAATCAGCTTCAGTAACTGTTGTAACCCCAGCATCGTGCACAGTGCTTAGCACATAGTAGACACTCACATTTTTGCATACTGACTAAGCAATTATATCTGCGTCATATATAAAAGTTGGGGGGGCTCCTCTAATGAGATATAGAGGACCAGGATACATCATGTAGTGTTCATCAAAATGTTTATACTCAGATGAAATCACAACTATAAAAGAATATCAAGGGCAACCTTGAGTGGTACATATTGTTAAGAAAAAGTGTTCAAATAAGCATTTGGCTAGCTGAAGGTGTGGGGTAGAGAAGAAAGTAATGACCTCTGTGATAGGCCAAGATAATGTCAGAATTACATTAAATGAGCTGTGCCCTTTTCCACCACATGCTACCTCCCTGGTTGCCTGATTCCTACAGGCACGTGTGTGTGTGTTTGTGTACAAGTGCCTATAAGATTCAGGACAAAGAGGGAACTTGCATACCAGCCTAAGGAATTTGAACTACACTTCATAGGCAATGAAGAGGTTGTGAAAATTTTTGAGCTGGAGAATAAACTCAGACTATACTTTAGAACCACTGGTTCATTAACCAGGGATAATTTTGTCCCCCCACACTCCAAGGGTATTTGGTCATGTCTGGAGACACTTTGGGTTGTCAAAAATGGGGTGCCAGTGCTACTGCAATCTAGTAGGTAGAGGGCAACAGGCTGCTAAACATCCTGCAATGCACAGGACATAGGCCCCCTGCCATAAAGAATCATCTGGCCCAAATTTCATGAGTACCAAGGTTGAGAAGCTCTACTTTAGAGCCATGTTTCATAGAAAATATTTCATAGACATTGCTCCCTTGAGATGTAGTTTGATTAAAATGGTTTTTATATTTACATTAAAGTGGAAAATGCTGTTTACAATAGACTCATCTGTCATTCTTTTATTCACTCAAGCTATATTTATTGAGCATCTACTACTTGATGGGCATCATGAGAGCATTCTGGAAATATATCAGTGAAAAAGGCAAAGAAATATTTGCCCCCCCATGGGATTAAATATTCTATTGAAGATTAATAACATAAATTAAACATGCTAGAGACTCTGAAAAGTCCAATAACAAACATATTTTACTCAGTTTAGCCCAGCATTTCCCAATACCATTTGACAACTCCCTTCTCAAAAAAAGCATACTCCCTATTAACATTCCACAGAATTATCATTATTTGAAACAGTTTGAGAAAGACAGCCTTAAGCCAATGGAACGAGCACCAGTAGACAGGATTATTTGACAGCCTGAAGTCTGAATTCAGAGCGGCCAGCTAGATTATTGTAATAGTCAAAATAATAACGGCAATCGAATGAAACAGAGCATTAGTGGTGGAAATGGAGAGTAGATGTAAAAGATATTTCAGAGGTAGAAACAACAGAATGGGGTGGGCAGCAAGTTAGGGGGATGAATAAAAGATATCTCTGACACTTTTAGCCTGGAAAGAGGAGTTCTGATTTCAACATTTTGAGATCAAAAATACACAGGCAGTAAGCAAAAAAAACAAAAAACAAAAAACAAAAAACGGGCTTGGATATTAAAACTAGAGATATATATAACATAAACCTTGGCTTTAAAATTGATTTTCAAGGGTAACTGTGTAGAAGGCTAGAGACAAGGAAAGCATGGGCAGAACTCTGAGGGGCATCAACACTGAGGGAGTGAGTCAATAAAAAGAAAAATCATTGAGGAGGTGAAGAAATGGAGACAAAGGAAGAGGTCTAAGGAATGCCATAGGAGTCAAAGGAGCCTGTCAGTGGATTCCCATCCCCAACTTCTACAGTGATGACATAATCAGAGTAAGGCCCCTGTCTCTGATATGGTCTCAAATGTATAAAGTAGGCCCTCCCTGGGGCCTACTGTTGTGTGCTACTATTCTTATAGTGTACAATTCAGTCTTCCACAGTTCCTCACCATGGTGTTTGTCTTATTCTTTGGACCTCAGTATCCACTGAGCGGAATCTTTCTTAGGCCCAGAATGAATACATGGCCAGGGGGTCAGAACAGTTTTCCCAATTGGGCTACTCTTTTCTTTGACATTCCTATTTCATTACCGTTTTCACTTTCTGCAATTTTGAAACTTCAGTTTTCCCCTACTCAATTCAGCTCTAAAGGGACTATCTCAGGCTTATCAATTTAATGCGTATTTTATCTTCACAGCCTAAGCCTAGGGGGAAAAAATTAAGCCCAACTGTTAGCTTTGGCCTCTGTTGAAAAGGTTATAATTATCTAGGCCTTGTTGGAACTCCCAAAGCTATTACTTTGATTTTTTAAAATGTTTTTGGTAATTCTCTTAACTGGCTAGGTCCTAAGTCACACCCACTCTTCTTTTAAATGATGTTATTGTTGTTACTGTTTTTTAAAATATCAAAGCTAAATTCGTATTTGATCATCTATGAACTACAGTGATCTCATCTATAAAATGGAAATTGGGGATTGATGCTAGTACCTACTTTCAAGGTTTGCAGACAGGATCAAATGAAATGATGTATGACCTTTATGTTGAGGTAAATTCCATCTATGTCTACTTTCTGGAGGGTTTTTATCATAAATGGGTGTTGAATTTTGTTGAAAGCTTTTCCTACATATATTGAGATGATCATATGGTTTTTCTCCTTCAGTTTGTTAATACGGTGTATCACATTGATTGATTTGCGTATACTGAAGAATCCTTGCATTTTGGGGATAAACCCTACTTGATCATGGTGTATGATCCTTTTAATGGGATGTTGGATTCTGTTTGCTAGTATTTTGTTGAGGATTTTTGCATCTATGTTCATCAGTATATTGGCCTGTAGTTTTCTTTGTGATGTCTTTGTCTGGTTTTGGTATCAGGGGGATGGTGGCCTCATAAGATGAGTTTGGGAGTGTTCCTCCCTCTGCTAAATTTTGGAACAGTTTGAGAAGGATAGGTGTTAGCTCTTCTCTAAATGTTTGATAGAATTCGCCTGTGAAGCCATCTGGTCCTGGGCTTTTGTCTGTTGGAAGATTTTTAAATCACAGACAAACCCACAGCCAACATCATTCTCAATGGTGAAAAACTGAAACCATTTCCTCTAAGATCAGGAACAAGACAAGGTTGCCCACTCTCACCACTATTAGTCAACATAGTTTGATGTTTTAGCCACAGCAATCAGAGAAGAAAATCAAATAAAAGGAATCCAAATCAGAAAAGAAGAAGTAAAGCTGTCACTGTTTGCAGATGACATGATACGATACATAGAGAATCCTAAAGGTGCTATCAGAAAACTACTAGAGCTAATCAATGAATTTGGTAAAGTAGCAGGATACAAAATTAATGCACAGAAATCTCTTGTACTCCTATACATTAATGATGAAAAATCTGAAAGTGAAATTAAGGAAACCCTCCCATTTACCACTGCAACAAAAAGAATAACATACCCTATGAATAAACCTACCTAAGGAGCAAAAGACCTGTATGCAGAAAACTATAAAACAATGATCAAAGAAACTGAAGATGATACAAACAGATGGAGAGATATACCATGTTCTTGGATGGGAAGAGTCAACATTGTGAAAATGACTCTACTACCCAAAGCAATCTACAGATTCAATGCAATCCCTATCAAATGACCAATGGCATTTTTCACAGAACTAGAACAAAAAAATTCACAATTTGTATGGAAACACAAAAGACCCCGAAGAGCCAAAGCAATCTTGAGAACAAAAAACAGAGCTGGAGGAATCAGGCTCCCTGATTTCAGACTATACTACAAAGCTACAGTAATCAAGACAGTATGCTACTGGCACAAAAACAGAAATATAGATCAATGGAATAGGAGAGAAAGCCCAGAGATAAGGTGACCATATGTGCGTGGGTTTATCTTTGACAAAGGAGGCAAGAGTATACAATGGAGAAAAGACAGCCTCTTCCATAAGTGGTGCTGCGACAACTGGACAGCTACATGTAAAAGAATGAAATTAGAATATTCCCTAACACCATACACAAAAAAAACTCAAAATGTATAAAAGACCTAAATGTAAGACTAGGCACTATAAAACCCTTAGTGAAAAACATAGGCAGAATACTCTTGGACATAAATCACAGCAAGATCCTTTTTGACCCACCTCCTAGAGAAATGGAAATAAAAACAAAAATAAACAAACGGGACCTAATGAAACTTCAAAGCTTTTGCAAAGCAAAGAAAACCATAAACAAGATGAAAAGACAACCCTCAGATTGGGAGAGAATATTTGCAAATGAAGCAACTGACAAGGGATTAATCTCCAAAATTTACAAGCAGCTCAATATCAAAAAAAACAACCCAATCCAAAAATGGGCAGAGACCTAAATAGACACTTCTCCAAAGAAGATATACAGATTGCCACCAAACACATGAAAGGATGCTCAACATCACTAATGATTGGAGAAATGAAAATCAAAACTACAATGAGGTATCACCTCACACCAGTCTGAATGGCCATCATCAAAACTATCTACAAACAAATGCTGGAGAGGGTGTGGAGAAAAGGGAACCCTCTTGCACTGTTGGTGGGAACGTAAATTGATAGAGTCACTATGGAGAACAGTATGGAGGTTCCTTAAACTAAAAATAGAACTACCATACGACACAGTAATACCACTACTGGGCACATACCCTGAGAAAACCATAATTCAAAGAGTCATGTACCACAATGTCCATTGCAGCTCTATTTACAATAGCCAGAACATGGAAGCAACCTACGTGTCCACTGACAGATGAATGGATAAAGAAGCTGTGGCACATATATACAATGGAATATTACTCAGCCATAAAAAGGAATGAAACTGAGTTATTTGTAGTGAGGTCGATGGACCTAGAGACTGTCATACAAAGTGAAGTAAGTCAGAAAAAGAAAAACAAATACCATATGCTAACACATATATATGGAATCTAAAAAAACAAAATGGTCATGAAGAACCTAGGGGCAAGACAGGGATAAAGATGCAGACCTACTAGAGAATGGACTTGAGGACGCAGGGAGGGGGACGGGTAATCTGGGACAAAGTGAGAGAGTGGCATGGACATATATACACTACCCAACGTAAAATAGTTAGCTAGTGGGAAGCCGCTACATAGCACAGGGAGATCAGCTTGGTGCTTTGTGACCACCTAGAGGGGTGGAATAGGGAGGGTGGGAGGGAGGGAGATGCAAGAGGGAAGAGACATGGGGACATATGTATATGTATAACTGATTCACTTTGTTATAAAGCAGAAACTGACACACCATTGTAAAGCAATTATACTCTAATAAAGATGTTAAAAATGTAAAAAAAAATGTAAAAAAAAAAGCTGTGGCACATATATACAATGGAATATTACTCAGCCATGAAAAGAAATGAAATTGAGTTATTTGTAGTGAGGTGGATGGACCTAGAGTCTGTCATACAGAGTGAAGTAAGTCAGAAAGAAAAACAAATACCGTCTGCTAACACATAGATATGGAATCTAAAAAACAATGGTTCTCGGGCTTCCCTAGTGGTGCAGTGGTTGAGAGTCTGCCTGCCGATGCAGGGGACACAGGTTCGTGCCCTGGTCCGGGAAGATCCCACATGCCGCGGAGCGGCTGGGCCCGTGAGCCATGGCCGCTGAGCCTGCGCGTCTGGAGCCTGTGCTCCGCAATGGGAGAGGCCACAACAGTGAGAGGCCCGCATATCGCAAAAAAAAAAAAAAGAAATGGTTCTGAAGAACCTAGTGGCAGGACAGGAATAAAGACGCAGACGTAGAGAATGGACTTGAGGACACGGGAAGGGTAAGCTGGGACGAAATGAGAGAGTGGCATGGACTTATATATGCTACCAAATGTAAAACAGATAGCTAGTGGGAAGCAGCCCCATAGCACAGGGAGATCAGCTCGGTGCTTTGTGAGCACCTAGAGGGGTGGGATAGGGAAGGTGGGAGGGAGACGCCAGAGGGAGGAGATATGGGGATATATGTATATGTATAGCTGATTCTCTTTGTTATAAAGCAGAAACTGAACACACCATTGTAAAGCAATTATATTCCAATAACGATGTTAAAAAAAAAAGAAATGGTATCTGAGAGTGCTTTACAAACAGAAAACTATTTTAAAGTATTACTTATGGATAACATCTTTATCATTATTACTATCATTCTCTATCTTGACTGTGATCAATTTCATATTGGTTATATCCACATAATCTTCCAGTGGGAAAGATCATAAAGTTCACCCAACACTTAGTGTAGACCCAATATCCTGCGAACTCAATTCCTGGGTTCACTCCCACTCTAGCATTTTTGCCCCCAGTCTTCTCTATATGCAAAAAAAAAAAATCACTGTGTTGTAGATAGAGACTTAGTCCTCTATATCCAGAAACTGCCAGGTGTCTACTAACTAGTCCTGGCCTCCTTGGGAACTTAGAGGGGATGTATTCTTTCCTCTCAACCCATGAATTTGCAATCTTCTCAAATACATAAGGTAGGTAGCTTGCTCTTTACTCCTCTGTTGCCCTGAGAAGCATGGGTTTGGGAGACCAGAGATCAGGACCAGAAATGAAAAAGAATCAGAATATTCCACAACTTACTAGTTGAGTGACCCTAAACAACTAACTCAGCCTCTCTGTACTTCAATTTCCTCATCTGTACCATGAGCATGATAACAATACCTACCTCACTGGGTCGCTGGGGATGCCTAAACGATTCCGTATCAGGTATGTAGCACAATTTCTGCACAATGTAGACATTTTATATTTTGAAATAGCATTGATTGTTTTTAAAAAATATTTGACTGCAGAATCTCCTCTCATTACCTGCTCAAACAAAATACTAAAATATAAGTTTTATATCTGCCACATTACCTTTTCCCTCCTTCCTACCACTTAGCAACTCCTCCCAGGCTGAGTATCATACACTAGACTTGACCTTACATATAGATATACCTATACTTAACTCCTGTCTGGCCCAAAGCATTTCTCCCTACCTTGTAAGTAAGTTGGCCTCAATTCTTGGGTAGTGGAGTCTCTAGTGTGCAACTTTTCCAAATAGTTTTCTTCTCTCACATATTGTTTGATTTATCTATCTTCTCTGTACTTTCAGCCATGTATTGGTGCCCAGCATGGAAAGGGCATATTTTACAAAATGATATATGCCAAAGGCAACTTCAGTATTGAAAGGGGACCTATGTATTTGCCCATTAGCTTTGTAAGTATTATCACATGAGACCAGTTAGCAACATTTTTATTTAGGAACTGTCACTGTAAGAACTAGAAGCACATTTTACACCTCCAGAAATATTAGCCCCTGGGAACTGCAGGAGGTGTTTCCAAGAGGAGAATTTCTGTGTGTTTTAAATGTTCCCTTAAAGCTGGAGAGAAATATTTTTTGGATTTACTTTTTAGACAAAGGGATATACAGCCAAAGACATTGAACGTACCTTCCAGAAAAGGTAAATGTTAAAAAAGTTAACAGGGGATAAAATACTAAAGCACATCATTGTAAGAAAGTCAACCATGCAATTCTCGTGTGTTTATCCAAAGTAAGAAAAAAGGACTTAAGATTATAAAATATCATTTCTGTATTCTACGGGCATCCTCTGAATTATCAGTGGTAAGCTCAGTACTAAAATCAAGTTTATTTCTCTATTTAATGAATCAGTCACCTGTTATATATTGATGTTATTTTATAACTCAGGGATAATGGTTTTTAAAGTTTGCATATTTGAATGGTTAGATCAGTTATGATAGAGTAATATAATGCCTATTTTAAAGGATATGAAGGTAGATAATAGACTATATGGATATTTATTTATAAATTAGTGCCCAGTTATGGAAGCAAAACAATGCACAAATACTATATATACAGTCTAAAATATATTCATGTTACTAAAGATTGGAAGTTACAGGAAAAGTTTTGCATTTGACTCTCATAATTCTTTTTATATAGATCACTCTTAGCTGCAGAATTTATAAGTGAAAAACAATATGTAACCTCTGCATAAAATTGAAAAATCACAGAGTTCAAAGGAAACTTCAAGGTCATCTCATCAAATATCCCCTTATCTACCTCAAGTCATTGACTATCAATTGTAATACCTTAAATGATATAGGTGATACGTGCACATGAGCAGTGAGACACACACTATATGAAAGAAAATAATTCAGAACCCGTAGCAGGAGAAAGAAACTATGTTCTGCTGTCAGGAAGAGATAGATACAGACCCATTTGAGGAAAAATGCAGGAAAAAAAATCCTTAAAACCATGGATGTTGAGTGGCTGTAGGAACTAACTTAAGAGAAAAGATCAAAGAAATAATAGGTGCATTTGACTAAATAATGTCTAAGGAGTTGCTGTCTACAGGTATTTGAAAACCCTAGTAAGATGGAAATTACAGGGACGATTTGAAGAGTATAATTAAAAATAATGGGATTAAATTGAGAAAAGGAAAATGTACCTGAATAGAGAAGAAACCCCTGATTTTCAATGGATGAAATCTATTAGACTGGGAAGTAACCTTCAAAGGGAGGCAGCAAAATCTTTCAATGCTCAGCACATGGCAGCATCATACAGGTCAAAGCCCCCAAAACAGAAGCATTGCCCAGGTCCAAGGGTGGATAAAATGGCCTGGGATGTTTTTGATCTCCCTTTTCTGATTCTCTCTTTAGTAACTTCATTTGTCCAAAGTGCTGTCTTTTCATCTTGTCTTTTATTTCTCAACCTATCTGGCAAGGGCTGATGCCCCTCTGTTAATAAACAAGAGAAAACAGGAGTAGAGAAGTCATAAAAATCAAAAGGTAATTTAACTAAAGCTTTTTGTTTTCCTAAATCTGATTTTCCTTACTCTGCTATAGCAGGCATTTCCCCCTCCCCCACCATCTAAAAGAAGGATATATATTTGCCATATAAACTACATTTGTGTAATTATTACATCATTATTAAAAGCACATGGAAATAATAATCCAGCAAGTACAGAAAGGTACAAAATTAAAAAGGTACGGTTCTTCCCACTCTCCCCTTTCCTCAGAGGCAACCATATTTATACCATTTTTGGTTTTAAATTGTCTGTGGTTGACTCCATAACTCTAAATAATTTGCTTATACCTATGTTTATAAACTTTAAACAGCAGTGACTGCTAACTATTTCCCATATCTATTCTCTTCTTCCACATTAAAAGCATTTTTAGCTGAGCACATATCTGCCCCAATAAAGCCTGTATTTCCCAGTTTTTCTTGCAGATAGGTGAGGTCATATGACTAGTTCTGTGAGGATGTGAGAAGAAGGGATGTGTTTCCATGTCATGCCCTTAAAGTAAAGGAATGTGTCTTCCCCTTTGGGTTTTCCTTAAAATCCATAGCTTGAAATGAAGTTATGATGGTTGAGCTAAAACATTTAGAGGGATAACAAGATGAAGATAGCGCAGCAATGTAATCAAAGGAGCCTAGATCCCAGACCCCATCAAACCAACATACCAGCCAGGACCAACTACTTAAACTATTACATGAGAGGGGAAAAAACATTTTGGTATTTCTTCACTCTGGCAGCCTAGCTTGTATTGTAAACAATAAAAAAGTACTTATTTTGTATCCACCATAAAAGGTGAGAGATTTAACTCACTCCCACTACTATGGGACACTCTAATCTTTGTAAATTACATGTTTTGAGTTGTTCTCATTCCTGACATTATAATAATATATTTAATCATTGTTTCTTGATCCATCACCTATAGATAGTAGCTCTTGACTCCCCACTGTATATGTTACCATTTTATACTCCCCACTACTTCTCCTTCTACTGTTAAACTGTATTACATTATAATCTGTTTTCAATTATCATAGTTTTCTATAACCTTGTTTATAGATTTCTTGGTTTTCAATTTTTAAAAATCAAACTACCAACCAATATCTCTTATGAAAATAGATGCAAATATCTTCACACTATTAGCAAATTGAATCCAACAACGTGTTTAAAAACTATATATACCACAACAAGCTGGGATTTATCCAAGATATGCCAGGCTGGTTCCACATTCAAAAATCAATGTATTCCATCACATCAACAGGCTAAAAAGGAAAAAGTCACATGATCTTATCAATAAATGATGAAAAAGCATTTGACAAATTCCAACACCCATTCATTATTAAAAAAAAAACTCAGTAAAGTAGGAATAGAGGGTAACTTCCTCAACTTGATAAAGGATATCTACAAAAAACCTACAGCAAACATTGTTCTTAACAGTGAGAAACTTGAACTTTCGCACAAATATCTGGTAAAAGCAAGGATGTCCCCTCACCACTCCTTTTCAACCCTGTACTGATGCGAAGATTACTGACTAATCCTCCCGGTTCAAAGTCAAAGTGGTTCTCTTTTCACTGACTCCATATATTGCCTAAAATCATGGCACATTTTCAAGTTATTTCATTTTGTTTGTTTTGTCTGTGGGCCAAGACTCTCTTGTGTATAATTTCATTCTTCCAGAAATTGCTAAAGGCCTTTCTATGTCTTATTTATAAAATAAATATGCCTTCTTCACCATGAAATATCATTGGGTATCATAGTTATACCATTTGTTAAATGCAATAAAATGCTTTCAAGTCATGTCAGAGACTGCTAGTTGCCCACCCCAAAATCTGTTCTCTCCCTGGTCCTATTTGAATATAATCTCCCTTGCACCTCGGCTTGGCCAATGACATTTAAGTAGAAGTTGTAGGGTGGGGCTTCCAAGGATTGACTTTACTGGGAGGTACTTTTTTTCCCCCTTTCCCTTATTTCTCTGTTTCATCCTAGAATGCCAATGCAATGGCTAGAACTGCAACCGCCATTTGGGAACTTTGAAGTGGTACTGTTGATAAAATGCCAGCAACCAACTACCTCAACATTGTGCATAATATGAGAAAAATATTTATATATTTTAATCACAGTCAGGACTGTCATCATCAGCCAAATACAATTTCCAACTATTATTCTAGGACTACTACACAGTTATCATCCTGGGAATTATTTCTATTGTACTCTTTAGTTTCATGTTTCTTAGATCCTATTTCTACTCTTTTCATTTTGATTGGTGCATAACCACAAAAACTTTTAAATCTTTTTTTGAGAAAATAATTCATGACTAAGCCTTTGCATTTTAAAAAATAAATTGTTCACTCTTACTTAATTTGGCTACGTATTGACTTCTAAATCCAAAATCATCATCCCTCGAACTTTAAGGTATTGTCCACTGTCTTCCAGAATCTTATGACACTACCTAGAAGTCTCATGCTAATCTTTATCATTTCTTTGTAGATAATCTACTGTGCTTTTTTGTCTCCTTTATAGATACCTTTAGGTCTTCACATAATCCTTGGTAAAACAATATCTTTATGAATATTTGTCTAGATATTTTTCATTTTATCATGCAATGGGCCCTTTCAATCTGTAGAGATTTAGCTTTCTACAACACTTGGAATTTCCTTTTATTTCTTTGCTACTTGTTTTCTCACCTTCTTTGTTCTTTGGGGAACTCCTAATTAGGTGGTTGCTTGTCCTTGTAGATTGGTCCTTAATGTCTTCTAACTTTCCTCTCATACATTCTACTTCATTTTTTTCCTGACTTCTGAAAGTGTTTTTCAAACATTTTGTTAAAACTCTTATATTGAATTACTTATTTTGGTAACATTTTTAATTTTTCCAAATTATTCCTTGCCTGTGATTGTTCTTTTAAATAAGAAGCCTGTTCTTATTTTACAGATGCACATCTTATCAAACTCTCTGAAAGAACAAACTAGATTTCTTTTTAAGTTCTTTTCTCTTCCCTAAACAATATATGCTTCTTCTCAAATCAGATGTTGTTTGCTTATAATGGTCCCTCTCTTCTGGTTAGTTTTCCTATGATTTTTTAAGGCTCTTATTTTTCTAATTTTTTAAAAGAATAGTTGATTAGATAGTTCATAATTCCCTCCACTGTTAGCAGTCCCTATTATGAATGAGTGGACGAAACTATCCATCTTTCTGCTAGCATATCTTTAATCAAAGCCCTTGACTTAGTAAAATTGTCATTATATGAAGATGACGTAATACTCTATTTATAAAACCCTAAATACTCCACAGAAAAACTATTAGAACTGAAATGAATTAAGCAGGTAGCAGGATACAAGATTAATATACAGAAATGTGTTCATTTCTTTACACTAACAATGAAATTTCAGAAAGAGAAAGTTAAAAAAAAAACAATCCCATTTAAAATTGCATCAAATAATTACCTAGGAATAAACCTAACAAAGGAGGTGAAAGACTTATACATGGAGAACTATAAGACATTGATGAAGGACATCAAAGATGATTCAAGGAAATGGAAAGATATACCACGCTCTCAGATTGGAAAGAATTATTGTCAAAATGGACAAACTATCCAAAGCAATCTACAGATTTACTGTGATCCCTATCAAATTATCTATGACATTTTTCACAGAACTAGAATAATACTAAAATTTATATGGAACCATAAAAGACTCAGAATTGCCAAAGAAATCTTGAGGAAAAAGAACAAAGCTGGAGGTATAACCCTCCCAGACTTCGGACAATACTAGAAAGCCACAGTAATCAAAACAGCATGGTACTGGCACAAAGACAGACATGTAGATCAATGGAACAGAACAGAGAGTCCAGAAATAAACCCACACACTTACAGTAAATTAATCTTTGACAAAGGAGGAAAGAATATACAATGGAGAAAAGACAGTCTTCAGCAAGTGGTGCTGGGAAAGCTGGACAGCCTCATGTAAATCAGTGAGGATTGAACATTCCCTCACACCATACACAAAAATAAACTCAAGATGGCTTAAAGACTTAAATATAAGACATGACACCATAAAACTCCCAGAAGAGAACACAGGCAAAACATCCTGACATAAATCGTACCAATGTTTTCTTAGGTCAGTCTCCCAAAGCAAAAGAAATAAAAGCAATAATAAACAAATAGAACCTAATCAAACATAAGCTTTTGCACAGCAAAGGATACCATAAACAAAAAGACAATCTATGGACTGGGAGAAAATATTTGCAAATGATGTGACCAACGAGTGCTTAATTTCCAAAATACACAAACAGCTCATACCATTCAATATCAAAAAATCCCAAACAACCCAATCCAAAAATGGGCAGAAGACCTAAATAGACATTTCTCCAAAGAAGATATACAGATGGTCAACAGGCACATGAAAAGATGCTCAGCATCGCTAATTATTAGAGAAATGCAAATCAAAATTACAATGAGGTACCACATCACACCAGTCAGAATGGCTGTCATCAAAAAGTCTACAAATAATAAATGCTGGAGAGGGTGTGGAGAAAAGGGAACCCTCTTGCACTGTCAGTGGGAATGTAAATTGGTGCAGTCACTATGGAAAACAGTATAGCGGTTCCTTAAGCTAAAAATAGAGTTGCCATATGCTCCAACAATCCCACTCCTGGGCATATATCCAGAGAAAACTCTAATTTGAAAAGATACATGCACCCCAGTGTTCACAGCAGCACCATTTACAATAGCCAGGACATAGAAGCAACCTAAATGTCCATCGACAAATGAATGGATAAAGGAGACGTGGTACATATATACAATGGAATATACTCAGTCATAAAAAAGAATGAAATAATGCCATTTGCAGCAACATGGATGGACCTAGAGATTATCATACTAAGTGAAGTCAGACAGAGAAAGACAAATATCATATCACTTATATGGGGAATGTAGAAAATAATACCAATGAACTTATTTACAAAACAGAAACAGATTCACAGACATAAAAAAAACAAACATGGTTACCAAAAGAGAACAGCGGGGGAAGGATAAATTAGGAGTATGGGATTAACAGATTCACACTACCATATATAAATAGGTAAACAACAAGGATTTACTGCATAGCGCAGGGAACTATATTCAATATCTTGTAATAACCTATAATGGAAAAGAATCTGAAAAAGAAATTTATATATATACACACATTATAAACAATCACTTTGCTGTACATGTGAAACTAGCACAATATTGTAAATCAACTATACTCTATACTTCAATTTTTAAAAAGGCAAACACAATCCACAAACAAACCAAGAAAAATAACTTATATTCCTCTTCTCACTTTCACTCTCCATATCTGCTGACTCTGGAAAACTGCACTGGGAAGAAGAGCTCTCTCCTCTACTTGAACCTTCATGCGTGGGTGCTCTGAGCTTTGTTTTACTCTGATCAGGATCATCTATTAATATGATTTCCTGACCTTTCCATTCTCCCAAAATTCAACACAATCTTTAGCCACTGATTCCTGATCTCTATCAGAATACCCACTATATTTTTACTAATTTTTCCCAGTCTTTGGCTTTTTTAACATCATTTCAATGGGTTGGGGGAGGGAGAGAAGAGGTGAACGTGTCTTCCATCTCAAATCAGAAATCATAGATCTCTGCTTTAAGAACTTTTCTTAGTATAACCATACTTTTATATCCAGTTATATAATCTAGTGTCTTCAAATATACCAGAAAACATATTTGAAGGATGAACTTATTAATTCAATGAAAGAAAACCAGTTGTTATTTGAAGCTCTTTTACTCTATTAGATATAGTTTATTAAAAGATATTTATATAAATCTTTGTATCATACATATTTTAACTCTTTGTACCATTTAAATATTTCATTCTCACATCTTTCTAAATAGCTTTCCAAGAGCAGACAACAAATTCTCTATACAGCAGCCTACACAAAATTTCCAAAATAGCAGTACAAGCTCAAAATCAGACCAAACACTAAAATTGACAGAGGCATTTTTCCTAACATTTACCTCATTAACTCTAAAATTCATTGAGGAATAAATCAATCTGGAAACCTCAGTGAATAGCTATTAAAGCTGCTTCTCTAGACACAGTAATTGGTGAGGTTAGACCTCTGAACTGAAATATCAACAGAAAAAAAGAATTTTTAAAATGTAACTTCACCATGTATTTGGTGAAGGAGGGAACAGGCAATTTGTTTTCTCTGTTTCTTAGACTCCAGTAAGTCAAAGGAGTAAAACTAGCCCATTCTTCCACACTTGAAGAATTCCTTCAAATGACAGGTGATTGTGGGGACTTCCCTGGTGGTCCAGTGGTAAAGAATCCACCTTCCAATACAGTGGACGCGGGTTCGATCCCTGGTCGGGGAACTAAGATCCCACATGCCGCAGGGCAACTAAGCCTGCGTGCCACAACTACTGAGCCCACGCACCTCACAGGCCACGTGCTCTGGAACCTGCGCATCTCAACTAGAGACGATCCTGCGTGCCTTAACAATGATCTGATGCAGCCAAAAATAATAAATAAATCTAAAAAAAATGACAGGTGATTTTTAAAAGCCCCTGGTTGAATTCAGTCAAATGCCCATGTGTGTCTTTATGATGCCATATATCCCACATTTACCTTGAGTGATGATTATAATACCTTGTATAGGTTAAGCTTAGTTCCTAGCCTAAAAGCCAATTATCTGGAGAATGATGCTTTAACAATGTGCATATTAAGAAGGAAGCAAGACAAAAAATCACATAAATCGCCAAAAATTACTGAAATATAACTTCAATGTTTTCAGTGGAGGAAGGAAGATGGATTTTTGAAAATGTCATAGTTCAGGTGAACATAGTTAAATTCTAAGAATAGTGACAGTGACACTGAACCACTTGAAAGTACGGAGAAAGAGCTGAAATATGAACATCTCAAGGAGTCATTTTAAGAACATCTTGGGTGTGCTGCAAGCATTCTATTCTTATCTAATAAATGGGGAGGGAATCTAAAGATTAGCCACATTAACCTTTGCTGCAAGCAACCTTAATTGCTTTGATTTGTATCTCATTGTGATGTTTCCTGGCTCTGGGTGATGGTTTTAAAGTTTTAACATATCAGCATACCTACAAGAAGAGGATATTTTTTTAGCCATCTTATTTCTCATAACTGTGTAGCAATTACCAGAAAGTGAATCAATTCATCACACTCTTACACTGAATTAACAGACACTATAGAAAGACTACAGATCCATTTCCATTATTGAAAGAAAAATCTACTTTTATCTGATACAGTCCAATCATTTTCTCTTTGGGGGTCTACTAAGTAGTACCTAGTGAGACAGAAATTATCTTTGATGTTAATGGCCAAAGCATTTCCAATAGGCACTCAAGATAGGAAATGCATCAACATATATGGTATGTAGAAATTTTCCTGCTAAAGATTATTATAGCTCCATTAATCACCCACTATGTAAATAAGGTTGATGAGAAAAAGCAAAAGGGGACTTATTTAGCCTAGACAAACACAGCTCTGTGAAAGAAGGCAATAAGCATTAAATATCACTTCTCAGGAAAGAATTTCATTTGTAGAATCACATTCTCCTTTTATTGTAGATGAAATAAAATGCAATGTTTTGAAACATAAAAAATTTAGGTGAGATGTAATTCAATCCCATTGGTATTTAGTAAGGCTATACAGGATAGAGAAGATAACCCTATAGTCAAGGTGCTTTGCAGTTTAAGTGTGTAGAATAGAACAAAGCACCATTGACACAGTTAAAAACAAAAAAAGAGTGTGCGTGTGTGTGTGTGTGTTTACTAAGGAGTTGTCAGAAGATTACACAGTTAGCTGGGCATGAACAGAATTTATATTAGTGAAGAGGAAGAACATGAACAGTCCAGGAAGAATGAACAGAATGATGAGATAAAGATATAAGATTGATACCAACCTAAATGGGGATATTCCTTGGGATGTAATGGAAGACATGAGATTGTCTTAAAATTCCCTATAATTTCTAAGGATCTTTATCATGTATGAAAATGTATTCATATATGTAATCCCATGTTATCTTATTATTAGAATTATTATGCCCACTTGGTAAATGAGGAAAAGACATTTCAAAGAAGAGAAATTATCTAGCTGAGGCTTCAGTTAGCATGGGCAGAACTAAGACTCAAACTTTTTCTTCTCTAATATAAGATGACCCTATTATGGAAGCTTTGAAAGCTAGGGGGAGGAATTTGATCTTACAACCATGGCTGTCTTGTCACAAATATAAGATGGTTAGGTAGGAAAATGAAGATTTTACTGATATCAGTAATTGTATCTCATCTCCTTCCTTGAAAATATTTAACCATTAGCCAACTTTCTTAATTGACCTAACTTTTGGAAGATTACTGGAAAACTAAACCTTTTGGGAATCGAACTTATTATCTTTTCTCTAAAATCTTACTCTTCCTATTTATTCAATCCAATCAAATCCATAATACCACTATCTTGTTGGCCTTTCAGATACCCAGACTCACCCTTATACTCTCTTTTCTTCACCCAATTTATCTATTTCAATGTGGGTCTCATTGTCTATCACATCATAGTTCACACATATCTACCTTCATATCTGTAGCTATTACAATAGTCCAGGCTCTCACAAATGTGTCCTTGGAATATTCTACTGGTTCCTACTTCTTTCTTACTTTCAGTCTATCTTTCCTCCAGCTGTTATAGTGGGAAGGAAATCTTCCTTACAGAATAATTATATCCTCTAGTTACCACTATGTTATACTAAATAATAGTTATGATAATAGAATCCTATAATGCAAAGCCACCCTTACATTTCCAATGGGGAAATCATTTATTATGGTCGTTAATAGCATGGTTTTGTAGTCAGAAATACCTGTGATAAAGTATTGGTACTGTCATTTTCTATCTCTATAATCTTGGTAAAGTTATTTAACCTTTCTGAAATGCATCTTCGCCATTAATGAAATTTAAGTATTAACATTCTACCTGCCAGACTGCTGGGTGGATTACCTGAGATAATGAAGGTAGAGCACCTACCCTGATACTATTGTACTCAACTTTCAAAGGACACAGAATCTAATCTGATCCTCACAAAACTATGAAATAGGCTGCTTATTATCATCATATCAGCTTGATAAATGAAGAACTAGAAAGGTAGAGATGCTTAGCGTCTTACCAAAAGTCACTTTGAAAGCCTTCAATAACACGGTTGGATTAAAAAGTAGCCTTGTGAGAAAAGCCTAAAGATTTCTGAATGGGGAATTGGGTAAATTGTAAAGATCTGCATAGAAAGACGGGTTTATCGTTGTTTTGAGGATAGCAATTCTCACCAAGCACTTAGTATATGCCAGGCATTTGTCTATATATATCATTCAGTCTTCTCAATGACTCTAGGTTTGGGACTATTAGTTTACCCATTTAATGGATGAGAAACTGAGGTTCAGAAACACTAAATAATTTTGGCCAATGGCACACGATTATTGTTTGGTGGAGGGGAGACTTGAACACAGGTCTATCTCAGCTATTAGGAGGAAGTGTTTGTACATTCTGTGTAAAACACAAATCTCACACACAGAATTGTTTCTTCAATATTGCCTGTAATTGCTGAGACAAATAATCCAAAGTAAAAACATACTAATAAGTGGTGGCTATAAACATTTATGAAGAAACCCCTGGAAGAAGTTTTTATCCAAAGTGCCATCATAAAGAAGGGAAAAGATCCACAAATCAAGAATTCTTTATCCTTCAATCGTTCCTGAGCACATGGACTAAAGACAAACTAATAAGTCAGATCCTGGTCACATACCATCCTTACATGCTTAGACAAATCCAAATAATTATTTGTTCAAATGATGTTGTTTCATCCAAAGGGAGAAACACCAAGTAAGGAGTCATTTGTCATTCTCCAGAATTCCACTAACATGTGGATAAAGAGCTCCCCAAATATAGAGTCCCCCCCGCCCCCGTGCTACTGCTTCAAGCTTAGAGAGCCACACAAAGAGGTGCAACCCTTAACTGTCCTTAAATGCCCTTACTTATGAGGAAAAGAAAATTAAGATGGTACCCCATTTAACTGTCCCTCCACACTTGGAAAATAAACATGGGATAAGTAGTTTATTCCTTAAATTTCTGAGCACGTATGATTTTCTAAGAGTTGTTTCTGTACCACCTGTTCCTATATTCTTGGCCAAAACATCCAAGAAGAAGGTATTATTTGCCACCAAGAGTCCCTGATGACTTGGATAAATAACCCCATCTCAAGTGCTGCTTATCCCCACAATGTCACCATGAAGAATTACAAGCAAGGAGCAGGGGGCAATTTGTCCCCAAACTGTACCCAAACACATGATTTGACTTGAAACCCTAAATGAGGACTTATTTGTTCTCAGACTCGTTTGTGTAACTTGGTAAAGCAACCACAAATACAATCCAATTTGTCTTCATGTTAGCTAAGTCTTTGGAAAACCACTTGAAATCTGGAGTTGTGACCATAGTCTGTCACTAACACTACCAAGTAAGGCCACATTTCCCCCCAGAACATCCCTGTTCAAATGGAGGAACACTCTAAGTAAGGACATATGCATCTTATATCGGTAAACCCTCAGCCAATTCATCCCAAGCAAGGAGTTCTCTGCCCCCAATCAGTACCTACATACACGGAGAAACAATTTAAAAATACAGACATGTTTGTCCTCAAAACATGGCCAGGGAACCCTGCATGAGAAATATCTCCTAAATTTGCTTTCATATACAGGGAAAGAGGCTAAGGAGTTGTTCTCTAGCTTGTCAAAGAACGCTACGTCAGCAAAACTCCAATTTGGATTTATTCAATTTGTCCCTGAATACACAGGAAAATATTACTTCATAAGGCTGTTCTTGAGTGGAAGAGGTGTTCAAGCTATCCTTACATTCTTGAGCAATGAACCCTAAGTAAAAAGCTATTTGTCCCCAATCTTTGTATTCAATAAACTGACAGAGAGTTCATTTTTCATGAAGCAGGACAATAAGGTCCAAAATAAAACACACGTATATATATACACATATATCCAAACTCACCTTGTATTGGTTGACAAACATCCACTCATTTGTTTTCCTTGTCAAATATAAATGTTTGTTTCCCTGTCAAATATAAATGTTTGTTTCCCCAAATAAATGTAAAGGTTTGGTTTTTCTTCAGGCTAAAAATACCACTTTTCTCCATGTTCAACCCTCTGACGTCAAATGTTTGCTCCTAATGCCAGGGCTAAAGGATCAAGACCCTCCCTCAAATTTTTAAAGACAAAAATCTGCCTTTAATAGATTACCGCTAGTAAAACCTCTTTGCTTGATTGATCTGATTTCTCCAAGTCTCTTGAGGAACAAAAGCCTACACTTCTGGCTCCCCCAAATTAATGTTACATTTAATCTACTTATGTAGTATGTGATGAAGAAGAAAGTCATCTCTTTAAACCTGGATCAGAAGTTGTCCAGATTAAAGTAACATCTGATATCAATTAACTTAAATTGCCTCCCTCCAAAAGTCCCACTCCAGTGAGCAAAACAATATACCAAACTAAGTGAAATATGCATCATCTCTGGAAAATTTTGTCCAGGTGCAACTAGCTTACAGGAAGGGCTACATTCAAAGCAAACACCCGCCTGGGGAATAAATGGAAGAAAACCCTAGCAAAAGCCCACTAACACCTCCAAATTCTGACTGGCAGGCACTGGAGCCAAATATAAGGTGTGGGACAATTGTGGCAGGATAAATCTTAAACCTATATCAGAATGTGTGTATGGAACAGTGTTGATAAAACAGCCACAGAACCCACTCATATCTTGGAATCTTGTGTAAGGGGTGCCATAATTAAAACTGGGGACGCTTTCATAGCTGGCCCATAGCAGGACAGTGTTGCAAAGATATAAAGGAGTGAAAAAAGCTGAAAGCAAACTCAATAAAAAGGAAAATTCATCACCACCTCCCTTTCCCGCTCCAGAAGGGAGAAGAGGGTGTAATATAATGAGGAGTCATGATTGTGGAATATACCAGTTTTATATTTCTGTGTAACAAATTACCACAAACTTAGAGATGTAAAAAACGAAAAGAAAAAAGAAATAATTTATCAACTCACAGTTTCCACGGGTAGTGAGTCCAGAACTTGTTAGCTGGGTTCTCTGCACAGGGGTTCATAAGTCTGAAATCAAGCGTTAGCCAGTTGTGCCTTCTTCCTGAGGCTTGACTGGGGAAAGACCAGCTCCCAGGCTCCTTCAGGTTGTTGGCAGAATTATTTCCAGTGTGGTTGTGAGACTGAGGTCCTGGGTTTGTTGCTGCCTGTAGGTCCTAGGACACGCTCAGGTCCTTGTTACGTGCCTCCTTCCACAAACCCCCTCACACTGCAAATCTCTCTCACCAGGAAGAGCCCAGAACCTTTTTAAAGTCTTGTGATTAGATCAGGAGCACCTGGGTAACCTCCCTATTTCAGTCAAGCAATTTAGGACTTAAATTACATCTGCAAAATCCCTTTACAGCAGCACCTGTCTGATTAAATAAGTGGGAGAAGGTGGGTTTACAACAGACCTGAGAATCTCTGGGGGCCACCTCAGAATTCCCAACTACACTGAAGTAAGTGAAAACCATGATCACCTCCCGCTAATGAGTGGCTCAAACTAAGGCACCTCTCTTTTCATTAGTGATTGAGCACTCCTCATTTCACCTTAAATATGCATTCTCTGTGGAGGCAATATTGCCCCGAAAGGGGTGAAAATTACTTTGGGTACAGGGGAGAAATCTTAGTACAATGGTTTGGGAGCCTCCAAAGCTCTACCTGAAAAACTTTTGTTCGTCGTTATTTAATTTCTCTCATTAGGGAGAAATTTAATGAAAATTAATTTAAATCATTCATTGGACTTAATTAAGTTGATTAATTTTTAAGTTTAATTTATTTTTTCTCTTAGGGGACCAATAATAAAAGAAAGGTTGAGTAGCTCAGCTTTTAGGGATCCCCCTGAGTCTACATCTTAGACAACTTTTCTATTCTCGTTTCTGGAACTGTCACAGTTGCCTCTGTAGCTTTTCTTCTTTTACAATAGGAGAAAATTTACTTGCTGCCACCAGTACAAAGTGCAGGTGTCATGATAACTTAAACTTACTTAAACATTGGTCAATTAGCTTTCTCATCAGGTGAAATGCTCAATTACATCCTCAGTAGAAGAGTCCAAGAACACACATCAGTATCACTAGAAGCCAAAGGAGTCTAGTCTATCTTTCAATAGTCCATAAAGCACAAAGAAATATCACCTTAACCTTTAAATAATAAATTTGTTTAGCCAGGGATACTAAAATTTAGATGCCCTCTACAAATGTGTCATGAGATTTAAAATTGGTCATATCTTTGACCCAGAAATTTAAATTCTAGGAATCTATTCTAAGGAAATTTTCAGATATGGACAAAGATTTTTGTAGAATTACCTCTATTTCAATATTGCTTACATTAAAAAATATATACACATCAAGAGTGAAAAGGTTCAATAAGTTATATGATATCCATAGGATGACATATTAATCTAACATTTAAAATGATATTTACAAAGATATATAAGGATGTAGGAAAATGCTTAAGATATAATGCTAAGGAAAAACTGAGGACTAAAAATCTAAGTACTGTTTTATCACAATGTTTTATATGTATATACATGGAAATATAAACAAAATGTCAACAGCAATGGGTTTATGGGTAATTTTTATTTTATTTCTTATGTATTTTGTATTTTCCAAATTTCCTATAATGCCAATTTCTTACTTATAGTTAGAAAAAGAAAACTTAAAACAATGAGGAGCCCTAAGCTGAGAAAGCTGAGAAATATAACTTCAGCATGCTCATTGAATACAAAGACTCATGTTATCCAGTTAAATACTTTCTGCTCTTTATTGCTGGCATCCACCAATCGCTATTTCTTCATGAAGAGTGTAGTTCCTAAATCACTGTCTTCCTCTTCACTCCAACGCTTATTAGCATGTCAAGGGCATTCAATATCCAAGATGGTGACCCATGCAACAACTTGGACTCAACTCCTTTTCCTCCTTACTTTACCTCCAACCTACTGAAGACACCCACTCCAATTATTACATTCTGGGTCTTGTTATCTCTGTTAACTGTACCACTTTTGAAACTGTCATTTTAAGCATCCCCCTTTCTAACCTCCTATATTTCCAGCACACTTATTCTAGTAACTCAATGCGACAACACTAACTTCTTTGAAACTTCCACATTATCGAGACACACACACTTTTGCTCAAATCCCATTGATGGATGAAACCAAAAATACATACAAATGGCTAAGAAGTACATGAAAAGCTGCTCAGCATTACTGATCATCAGTGAAATGCAAATCAAAACCACAATGAGGTATCACCTGTTAGAATGGCTATTATCTAACAGGTATCACCTGTTAGAATGGCTATTATCAAAAAGACAAGAAATAACAGGTGCTGCCTAGGATGTGGAGGAAAGGGAACTCTTGCACATTGTTAGTGGGAATGTAAATTGGTACAACCAGTACAACCAGTATGGAAAATAGTACGGAAATTTGCCTCAAAATATTTAAAAATGAACTACCATATGATCCAGCAATTCCATTTCTGGGTCTATAGCTAAAGGAAATGAAGTCAGTATTTCTAAGAGATATCTGCACTCCCACATTCATTGCTACAGCCAAGATATGGAATCAAGCTAAGTGTCTACTGACACTTTATACATAAAATTGACCTTATATACATGTATATAAGAATATAATTCAGCCTTAAAAATAAGGAAATCTTGCCATTTGGGACAACATGGATGAACCTGGAGGACATTAGGCTAAGTGTAATAAGCCAGACACAGAAAGACACTGAATGATTTCACTTGTATGTGGAATCAAGAAAAATAGTTGAACTCATAGAAGCAGAGAGTAGAATGGTGGTTGCCAGGGGCCGGAGGCTGGGGGAAGTGGGGAGATGTTGGCCAAAGAGTACAAAGTTTCAGTTATGCAAGATGAATGAGTCCTGGAAATCTGATGTACAGCACGGTAACTATAGTTAATAATGCTAATGGTATACTTGAAATTTGCTAAGATAGTAGATCTTCAATGACCTTGCACCACCAACAAAAATAACTATGTGAGGTGATGGATATATTAATTGACTTGGTTGTGGTAATCATTTTACAATGTGTATGTACATCAAAACATGTACACTGTAACTATGTAAAATTGTTATTCTCAATTATACCTCAACAAAGCTAAACAAAGAAAACTCATTGAGGTCTTTGATAATGTTTAAGAGTGTAAAGTGTTCTTGAGATCAAAGAGTTTGATACCTACTGATTTAGAATAACATATGAGTATTTGACAAAAATAAATCAAATTTGGAGCTCTGTTAGCCAGGAGGAAGGGGAGGAATGGCTATTGAATAAGCAAGCAATAGTGTCTGCTTGTCCTAGGCCTTTCCAGCAGCCCCCAGTAACCATTCTTCCCATGTCCAGTTTTTTTTAGCTTCCATCCCCACCCCTATTATCCACATATCAGCCAAAAATCCATCCTCAAAACATAGCTTTGATTATGTTACCAAGAATTGTTTAATGTCTATCCATTACATTTATAATCCAATTCAAACCCTTTTTGGCAGCCCACAAGGCCATGTGTCATCTGACCATTATTTCTGAAGCCATACTGTGTTCTGGTTTAGAGCACACTCTCTACATGGATTAGAGTCCCAGTGCAACACTTTACCAGCTGTGTAATTTTTGCAAGTTACTCAAACTCTTCATGTATTCCTTTCCTCATCGGTAAATGGGGCTAATAATAATAATACCAAATTCACAGGCTTGGTATGAGTATCAATGGAGATAAGCCATAGAAAGTTCTTAGAAGAATTCCTGGCCAAAACGTGCTCTTAGACAATGTTAGCTGCTATTTCCCAATCTCATTTTATGCCGCTCTCCCATTTACTTGTTAGTCCACCCAGACTTAAGCATTCCAAGTTCTTTCCTGTCTCAGAAACCCTTCACATCCTTCCCACTGTTGGACACATAGCTACCTTCTTCTTTGAGGGTGAGGCTTACATGTCAGTCCTTAGGGAGGCTTTCCCTGACTGTGATTTCTACATAAGATCTCTTCTCATCAGCACCCCACCTCTGACTGTTATTCTCAGCACCCCACCTCTGACTGCTATTCTATCTCACAACAACCTGTTTTTCCCTGGAACTCATCACGATTTTAAATACTTATTGTTTAATCATTTTCTGTCTCCCCAATTGAACTGTAAGCTCCGTGATGGTAAGCAACATTCAGCCTGTGTCCACAGTGCCTTGATCAGTGGCTGAAAGTACTCAATAAACACTTCCTGAATGAATATATTGATGAATAAATGGCCACATGATGCAGGTCACAGCCATGATTAGCTGGACTTGCCGGTTTCAAGGGTCAAATATATTAAGGGAAGTCAAATCTATGTCCAACCAACAAAAATTACATATACAATTCAAATGCCAGCTAATGCCCATGATAGGAAATAATGAAAATAAAAGCATGAACTATGACATCTTCCTCTTTTCAAGTGAAATCATATGCCCTTTTTATATGAGTGCCTAAGAGTCCTGATCCCTTTTTTCCCCCTTGATTGAAAGGAAGACTTACCCAATTCAAATGTCTTGAAACTCTGAAATCAAAAATCCTAAAATCTTAGACCTGGATGGAACCCTTAATATCTTTCAGTCCAATACCATCACTTTGCAGGAGAGACTGTATAAAGTCCTAAAGAGGTAAAGTGAATTGTCAAAAATAACACAACTAGAACTGGAACTCAATCCTCCTGAACACTTACACAGTTTCAGAAATTTTCTCATCACCATCCCAGGGTAAATGCAAAGTAAGTTTTCCTTGTGTCATGCTCATCAAAAACCATTATCAAAGGGACACATTTATTTGAACAAATATATTTTGGAATAGATGCTGAAACAGAAACAAGTCATGGATTTCATCATTGATCAGGCCTGCTATGGAAGTTGAGCTTTTGCATACAGAGCTAAAATATCATAATTCCAGATACGCATTGAGGGAAAGCTAAGAATTAGCCTGGTGTATGCAATATGGGCATCAGATAGAAGTAAAGTTTCATGGAGTAAATGAGCTTTAACTTGTCAGTTCTTTTAAATGGCAAATAATCTGGAAAAAACTTAAATATAAGTCTTTTAGGAGTAAAATACAATATTAGCTTTGTATTAGAGTTTGTGCATCTAATACTCTGTTTATTTTGTGAATAAACAGTCTTCAGGAAAACTGAGTGAATCTTAGAAGAAGAAAAAAATGTTGTACCTTCTTTCTCAATAAGTCAGGACTTCATTACATGAAGGTCACACCAGCACTGATTATTGAAAACTAGAGATTAACATTCTGTGAACCTCTGAGCTAATCTCTTAGTGAAGGATGCTTCTCTGTATCTATATAAATTGACTTCATATATTTTAGTCTGCTGCTAGTTCTTGGTTCTATATTTGTCTAAATATTTTCATTACTTTAAGAGTAATTATAATACAGAAAGTATATGTGTAAAATGTATAAAAATACACTAAAAGTATATGTATAAAATGTATAAAAATACACTAAAAACACTGGACCTTAAATGTTCAAGAAAAACCATAGCACTATTGGTATTGTGAATGCTAATGCTTTCTGTTCTCATCTATTTTATTACTCCTTGATTCTGTTTGATTTTATGCCATATTTTTGTCCTTTATGGAAAAGGCTATGATTGTTAAAGTGCAATTCCACACCTTGGGTAACCTCCTCCTTTTTTTTTTTTTTTTTTTTTTTTGCGTTACGCGGGCCTCTCACTGTTGTGGCCTCTCCCGTTGCGGAGCACAGGCTCCGGACGCGCAGGCTCATTGGCCATGGCTCACGGGCCCAGCCGCTCCGCAGCATGTGGGATCTTCCCGGACCAGGGCACGAACCCGCGTCCCCTGCATCGGCAGGCGGACTCTCAACCACTGCGCGACCAGGGAAGCCCCCCCTCCTACTTTTTAAAGTCTCAGTTTTTTCATCTGAAAAATGGGATAACGATAGTATTGCTTACATTCAAAATGGCTATTATAAAGATTTGATAAGACAATATACATAAAACTTTGAGCACAAGGCATCTACAATGCCTGGCATGTAGGAAGTATCCAACAAAGGTTAACTGTTACCACGACTGGTCGTGGTGATAGAAGTAGTAGTAGTAGTAGTAGTAGCAGCAGCAGCAGTAGTAGTAGGCAATCGTCGGCTATGTAGTCACAGTGTACCTCTTCTTCTCTGCATGGGCTGCGCATAGTTCTGTGTATTCAGGTACAGAAAGGTAGGCAAAGAAATCCTGCTTGTGCCCTGTTCATTGATGGGGTATGTAGAAGGCAAAAGATAATCAGATTTTGACTGTCCCAAGACAGGTCGAAGGCAAATCTTCTCTTCTTTTTCTTTATAACAAATCAATAGAACCAAATTCATTAAAAACTATTAAGTGATAAAAGGATACTAGCTTCTCCTACTAATTCATTTTCACTTCATCTTTTATCTGGAAGGTTGAAGCTAAAATTATTTTCTGGGTCTAGTATCTGGGCAAAGTTAATGTTGAGTGAGCATGATGTATGGCCCTCTGCCAGATTTCCAGGGTAGACATCAAATGAGGAGAAAAGAACCTCCCTTCTGTGACCAATGAAAAATTCTTTTTAAAAGGATGTAGGTGAGAAATGCTCAAAGCTACTGCTGTGTCCCAAGTTTTTGATGCTGAGAGCCTTGAATTAATACAGTGAGGCACAGGATGTAAACAGCTTTACTGAGCACAACCTATTGAGCTAAATGTCTACATAAGACTAAGTCAAACTCTCCCTAAGTCTTTTTTCAGGTAAGAAAGTATTAGGTGTGTGCGGAATCTGGTGTAGCATCCAGATGATGTCTTACCCTTGGGTGCAAGCCCTAGGTAGGAGGGAAGGGGGAGGAAGTTGGCTTGGAGACTGTGCTGAGGACACAAGAGGAAAAGTGTTGCAGTTGGACAGCCAGGGTGTGGAGGAGTGGCAGGGAAAGCGGGGGAAGGGGGGAGGATATGAAGACACTGAGGGGAAAATGGATGAATAGGCCTAAGAGAGTGATCTTTTCTCATTCCAGGATATAAAAATATTGGAAGAAAATGTCACTTAATAGCACTTCCTACAAAAATACAACAATGCGTTTATCAAATCTGTTAGTACACCCACTCCAATAAGAGGCAAACTGAAGGGGAAAAAAAGGATAGTGCTGACCAGGAAATATGGATACTGCTGAAGGGGTTCTGCTTGGCCAGCAGTTTTGCCTTTCCAATATTCTTCATTCTGGAAAAGGTTAGTGGCAGTCTGGGCCCTGCTTTGAATTTGGAGGGATTTGAGTAAGATAGGGGTGCATGTTTCCCAGAAGTGTCCAAACACTTTTTTTTTTAAAGGAAATCAGTCCAATCTGCATCTTGACGCCATATGAGACTTCAAAACCTATTTGCTTTCCTGAATTACTTCATCGAAAATTAACTAAACCACTTTGTGGGAAGATAAACATTATCCCAAGAGACGTCTATATCAATTCCATTATAAATATTGCAAATATGTAGACTGACTAACAAAGAAATAAAAGAGAGCATTTCTTTGGTGTTATATTTCTTTCAGTGGCTTTCCATGTGATTCATTAAAGATATTTTTAACTTCTTTTTCCCTCAGTTGAAAAATTACATATATAAATCCTGACTTTGGAATTGCACAAACATGCACAGCTGCTGGTTTAAGCTTATAAAAATACCAAACAAAACAAAACACAACTTGGAATAGAGCCATGGTTAAACCTTTTGTAACTGAATTTGAGGGGGATGGAGGTAGAAATCCATTTCACACAGAAGAAATCATTTTATTCTAGTTATACAGAAAGGACTCCATGATGATATAAATGATTTTCTATGTCATACTGAGAGGGCACATTATTCTTAATCTCATACACTGAGAAGGAAGCCTGATACATTTTTGAGAGCACACTGCCTTGATGCAGATATTTACTACTCATTAGAAATGATAGCCATCTCATTGTTTAGCGATAATTTGGGAGGCCCTTTTTTGTTTTGTATCCTGGAACATCTCCAAATTTATTTCTATTAATTGGCTTTTTGTTAATTTCTGCAATAATCAGAACACAGCCAGTCCTCTCATAAAAGGCCTACTGGCTAGGTTGAACTTCGGAAGAAGAACAAAAATGTTTTGCCTAAGGTCCTGGGTGGAAAGAAGTGGGAACGTCAAGTTTCTGAATTATAACTTGGTAACAGGCTACAGCATTTTGTATTCATTCATCATGGCTGAGGCACCAATATCCAGTTTTCTTTTCAATTAGATTTGCTGAAGCAATCCAGCTACTTGTGCCCATCTATCATGTTGCAAGGTCTATAGTCCAAATGCCCCAAGCATATCTGAATACAGAGGGCCAGAGTTTTCTTCTGTGTGGGGTGGGGGTGGACAGGAAGGTGTCAGGAAGACAAGACTGAAAGAAGAAAATCACCCAGTATGATCATGGACAAGTTCTCCTGTGTTTATTCTAGACCTCTTCATAATAAGGCAGCCACCCTTTTTCAAAATTCTGGTGGGTATCGTCCAGTCTCATAAAGAAAGATACATAAGATGTGAAGGTTAAAGCATCTTACCTACTTCAAAATCCTTGCCAAAAAAAAAGGGATGGGGGTTAGGGGTAGGGGATCTCCCCCAAATAAATTTGGTTTTGAAATAACAAATACACATGGCAAACCTGAAGCTTGTTAATTATTAGGTTCAATTATGTAATCTCACCTAAGGACCTCGATGAATGACAGAAGGTTTGCATCACTGATCTCAAGGTACTAAATGCCAGTAGCTCCTCCCAGGCACTTTGACAACTATATGTCCCCACACACTTCTGAGTATTCACTAGTTGGGCAGTATAGCCTCAATTTGAGAAACACTGGGCCATGTGGTCCACTGTTTCCTTCCTAGAAGTTCCTTGATTGTGTCATTTCTCTTGCCTTGAATGGGTTCTGCATTCTCTCTCCTAGTCTTAGTTTCCACATAAGGTTCAACCTTATTTCCCTTTCCACCACTAAACTCCTAGAAGCTGGTTCACAGTGATCCATCCTCACTCCCATCATCCCTAAACTCTTCTTTTCACTACTGGTTTCGCACTTAGCTTGATGGTGTTTTTCTTGCATGTAAATATCCTACATTCTCTATGAAACTGAGAGTCAACTGAGGGCAGGGGTCTTCCTTGACTCTCCAGCGAGTAGCACAATAGCATGTTTTAGTTTCCCTCATGTGTTGGGCTTTCTCATGACTCTCAGCCTTGGCTTATGCTGTTACTATGCTCTGGAATATCCTTACATACCGTTTTCTACCTTTGAAATCCCTCCTCATACTCAGGATAGAGCTCAGCTGTCACCTTCTTTGGGAAGCCCCTGACCCTAACCCCATGATAGGGACCCTTGTCTGCTTTCTCATGGCGTTCTGCGTGTACCTACATCTTAGCACCTGTCACTGTATAATACGTTTGCCTGGTTAAGTAACTTCGTCTCCCCCACTCTATTGGGTACTCCTTGAGGTGGGGCTTTTATTTTCCAGTCTCTAGCACAGTATCTGTCACAGGTGCCACCACTTTCAACTTTATAACCTCCATTATGTTGGCTTTGTATGGCAACAGCTCATTTGTTTTCAGCTTTTGGAAAATATGCTAGGGATCCTTTTCCCAATGTCAAAAGGATGATTCTGATGCTTACAAGTCAGATAAAGCTTCTTCACTCCCCTGTAAAAGTTTTTTTTAGGACTGGAGGATTGTAAGGCATTGAATAAAATGAACATTTCATGATCATCTAACATGAGCCAAGTATTACCATATACACATTATAGTAACACACACTCAAACACATGCAGCCAACAACAAAAACAACAATAAAATGCAACATCTATCCTACTATCTCCCTATTAGACATAAACAGAAAGGGGTGGGGGAGAGAGACAGAGACAGAGACAGAGAGAGAAGTTTTAAGGAAATGGCAAATTGGCTCACACAATTGTGGAGGAAGGCAAGTCTGCAATCTGCAAGGCAGATTAGCCAACTGGAGAACCAGGGAAGAGTTCATGTTGCAATTCAAATACAAAGACAGTCTGGAAACAGAATTCCTTTCTTTTCAGGCGGACCTTAGTCTTTTTCTCTTAAAGCCTTCAACTGATTCAACAAGGCTTACTCACATTATGGAGAGTAATCCACTCTAATAATTTAAATGTTAATCTCATCCAAAAAATGACTTCACGGCAACACCTAGAATGGTGTTTCAGCAAATATCTGGGAAGCATGACCTAGCCAAGTAGACATATAAAATTAACCTTCACACTGGGTAATACCAAAGAGTAAGTGCTCTGGAATATCCTTACAACTTCATTTTTTTATAGGACCTCTTCTTCTAGAAACCACTTTTATTGTTTGACCTTAAAAAAAAAGATATAGTGAAATGAGTCTACAGATTCTGGGATCTTCTCTTGGGCTGAGATAAGGACTCTCACTCAGGCAAGGGAGAGGGAGAGAGACACGAGATGGTACCCCTGTGGGTTGGAGCTGGACACAGAATGGGAGAATCCACTTCTGCCCCAACGCACACACACGAATTCCTAGAAATCCCCTTTCTGGGCCTCCTACTCTTCCATTTCCTCTCCCTGCCCAAGGGTCATCTGAAATTTCACAGCCCATTAGTGTATATTTTGAATGTACCTAATACCAGGTGTGAGATGTCTAACAGCCACATATCTCTCCTAGTCATCTCCAAACCTTTAAACTTTGGAAATGTTTTCTCCTCCCCAGCAGAATCTTTGTCTTTCTTCTGTTCCTTCCAGAGTTTAGGCTCACAGAAAGGAAGAATGTGTCTAAGGAAAATAAAGAGTCCCTTACCTGCCCTTTCTACCTCCGATATAAATAATGATTATGATAATATGTACCATGGTTTATAATTTGTGTAGATCCAGCATATTTATCCTCTTATATGACCCTCAAAATTTAGGTAGATAGGATAAGAGATATTCTTGTCATTTTGTTTTGGACTTCATATATAAAGTCTTAAATAGCAAGTGGGTTGAATACATTATATACTTTTAAGGAGAAAATACATAATCTTTTTGCATCAAATTATTCATATTTTTACTCTCTGAATCATAGGCCTGGAGTAGACACAAATTTGGATGACTTCCCAGGTCACAGAAACTTCCCCAAGGATTATACCTTTGCTGCACCCATGCTCTTCTTTGGTGGAACCATTTCTCCCCCCTTGTCCCAACTTATAGGTGACCCAAATAGGAGCTACCTGACCCCATCTCCAGACCCCCAAGGATTGGGCTAATGCATGGGTGTCTTACCACACTCTTAACCCAGTGATTAGCACAAGAAATAGACATAAACCCCAACATTTAGTCACTGAAATTTTTCAAATTGAAGATTAGAGTTTCATCTTTGGCCAGTTTCATCTCTGCCACAAATATGTAAGAGTGTAAACCCAGAAGCTAATATGGACAAAGTTTCAACCATAAAGTGATAGCCAACCTGAATGAACAAAGCTATCACTCAGAGACTAGCAAAGGCATAAGAGGGCCAGAGAAGATAAGAAAATCATGAGAGTGAGGACGCCTGTTCTAGTTCAGTCTCATCCTCCTTCTGCTTAGTTATTGAGCCTTAATTACTTGCTTACTTTCTACCTAAACAAGAAATCAAAGCAGAGAGTTCTCTGAGAAAAAACAAAGCATCTCATCAATTATCTGCATACTATTCTAAGTAATTGAAGATGTTTCCTTTAAAGTTTTAATTGTTGGGGAAGATGGCGGAAGAGTAAGACGCCGAGATCACCTTCCTCCCCAAAGATACACCAGAAATACATCTACACGTGGAAAAACTCCTACAGAACACCTACTGCATGCAGGCAGAAGACCTCAAACCTCCCAAAAGGCAAGAAACTCCCCACGTACCTGGGTAGGGCAAAAGAAAAAAAAAAAAGAAAAAACAGAGACAAAAGAATAGGGACGGCACCTGCACCAGTGGGAGGGAGCTGTGACGGAGGAAAGGTTTCCACACACTAGGAAGCCCCTTCGCGGGCGGAGACTGCGGGAGGTGGAGGGGGAAGCTTCGGCGCCGCGGAGGAGAGCACTGCAACAGGGGTGTGGAGGGCAAAGCGGGGAGATTCCCGCACAGAGGATCGGTGCCAACCGGCACTCACCAGCCCGAGAGGCTTGTCTGCTCACCCGCCGGGGTGGGCGGGGCTGAGAGCTGAGCTTCGGGCTTTGGTCGGAGCACCGGGAGAGGACTGGGTTTGGCGGCGTGAACACAGCCTGCAGTGGGTTAGTGCGCCACGGCTGGCCAGGAGGGAGTCCGGGAAAAAGTCTGAACCTGCCGAAGAGGCAAGAGACTTTTTTTCTCTCTGTTTCCTGGTGCACGAGGAGAGGGGTTTAAGAGCGCTGCTTAAAGGAGCCCCAGATACGGCACGAGCCGCTGCTAAAAGCACGAACCCCAGAGACGGGCACGAGCCGTGGCTAAAAGCACGGACCCCAAGGACAGGCGCAAGCCACGGCTAAAAGCACAGACCCCAGAGGCAGGCGGGAGACACTAAGGCTGCTGCTGCCGCCAACAAGGGGCCTGTGTGTGACCACAGGTCACTATCCACACCCCTCTTCCGGGGAACCTGTGCAGCCCGCCACTGCCAGGTTCCAGGGATCCAGGGACAACTTCCCCGGGAGAACGCACGGCGCGCTTCAGGGTGGTGCAACGTCACGCCGGCCTCTGCCGCCACAGGCCCGCCTCACACGCCGTGCCCCTCCCTCCCCCCGGCGTGAGTGCGCCAGAGCCCCCGAATCAGTGGCTCCTTTAACCCCGTCCTGTCTGAGCAAAAAACAGACGCCCTCCAGCGACCTACACGCAGAGGCGAGGCCAAATCCAAAGCTGAGCCCCTGGGAGCTGTGAGAACAAAGAAGAGAAAGGGAAATCTCTCCCAGCAGCCTTAGGAGGAGGGAATTAAAGCTCCACAACCAACTTGATGTACCTGCATCTGTGGAATACATGAATAGACAACGAATCATCCCAAATTGAGGAGGTGGACTTTGAGAGCAAGATTTATGATTTTTTCCCCTTTACCTCTTTTTGTGAGGGTATGTGTGTATACTTCTGTGTAAGATTTTGTCTGTATAGCTTTGCTTCCACCATTTGTCCTAACGTTCTATCCGTCCATTTTTTTTCTAAATAATTATTTTTTAATTCAATAACTTTATTATACTTTATTTTATTTTACTGTATCTTCTTTCTTTCTTTCTTTTTTCCTTCCTTCCCTCCTTCCTTCCTTCCTTCCTTCCTCCCTCCCTCTTTTCTTTCCTTCTTGCCTTCTTTCCTTCTTTTATTCTTTCTTTCTTTCTTTCTTTCTTTCTTGCTTCCTTCCTTCCTTCCTTCCCTCCTTTCTTTCTTTCTTCCTACTTCTACTAATTCTCCCTACGTTTTCTCCCTTTTATTCTCAGCCGTGTGGATGAAAGGCTCTTGGTGCTCCAGCCAGGAGTCAGTGCTCTGCCTCTGACGTGGGAGAGCCAACTTCAGGACACTGGTCAACAAGAGACCTCCCAGCTCCACATAATATCAAACGGCGAAAATCTCCCAGAGACCTCCATCTTAATACCAGCACCCAGCTTCACTCAACGACCAGCAAGCTACAGTGCTGGACAACCTATGTCAAACAACTAGCAAAACAGGAACACAACCCCACCCATTAGCAGAGAGGCTGCCTAAAATCATAAGTCCACAGACACCCCAAAACACACCACCACACGTGGACCTGCCCACTAGAGAGACAAGATATAGCCTCATCCACCACAACACAGGCACTAGTCCCCTCCACTAGGAAGCCTACACAACCCACTGAACCAACCTTAGCCACTGGAGACAGACATCAAAAACAACGGGAACTACGAACCTGCAGCCTGCAAAAAGGAGACCCCAAACACAGTAAGATAAGCAAAATGAGAAGACAGAAAAACACACAGCAGATGAAAGAGCAAGATAAAAATGCACCAGACCTAAAAATGAAGAGGAAATAGGCAGTCTACCTGAAAAAGAATTCAGAATAATGATAGTAAAGGTGATACAAAATTTTGGAAATAGAATAGACAAAATGCAAGTAACATTTAACAAGGACCTAGAAGAACTAAACATGAAACAAACAACGATGAACAACACAATAAATGAAATGAAAAATACTCTAGATGGGATCAATAGCAGAATAACTGAGGCAGAAGAAGGGATAAGTGACCTGGAAGATAAAATAGTGGAAATAACTACTGCAGAGCAGAATAAAGGAAACAGAATGAAAAGAACTGAGGACAGTCTCAGAGACCTCTGGGACAACATTAAATGCACCAACATTCGAATTATAGGGGTTCCAGAAGAAGAAGAGAAAAAGAAAGGGACTGAGAAAATATTTGAAGAGATTATAGTTGAAAACTTCCCTAATATGGGAAAGGAAATAGTTAATCAAGTCCAGGAAGCACAGAGAGTCCCATACAGGATAAATACAAGGAGAAATATGCCAAGACACATATTAATCAAACTGTCAAAAATTAAATACAAAGAAAGCATATTAAAAGCAGCAAGGGAAAAACAACAAATAACACACAAGGGAATCCCCATAAGGTTAACAGCTGATCTCTCAGCAGAAACTCTGCAAGCCAGAAGGGAGTGGCAGGACATACTGAAAGTGATGAAGGAGAAAAACCTACAACCAAGATTACTCTACCCAGCAAGGATCTCATTCAGATTTGATGGAGAAATTAAAACCTTTACAGACAAGCAAAAGCTGAGAGAGTTCAGCACCAACAAACCAGCTTTACAACAAATGCTAAAGGAACTTCTCTAGACAAGAAACACAAGAGAAGGAAAAGACCTATAAGAACAAACCCAAAACAATTTAGAAAATGGGAATAGGAACATACATATCGATAATTACCTTAAATGTAAATGGACTAAATGCTCCCACCAAAAGACACAGATTGGCTGAATGGATACAAAAACAAGACCCATATATATGCTGTCTACAAGAGACCCACTTCAGACCTAGAGACACATACAGACTGAAAGTAAGGGGATGGAAAAAGATATTCCATGCAAATGGAAACCAAAAGAAAGCTGGAGTAGCAATTCTCATATCAGACAAAATAGACTTTAAAACAAAGACTATTACAAGAGACAAAGAAGGACACTACATAATGATCAAGGGATCAATCCAAGAAGAAGATATAACAATTGTAAATATTTATGGACCCAACATAGGAGCACCTCAATACATGAGGCAAATACTAACAGCCATAAAAGGGGAAATTGACAGTAACATATTCATAGTAGGGGACTTTAACACCCCACTTTCACCCATGGACAGATCATCCAAAATGAAAATAAGTAAGGAAACACAAGCTTTAAATGATACATTAAACAAGATGGACTTAATTGATATTTATAGGACACTCCATCCAAAAACAACAGAATACACATTTTTCTCAAGTGCTCATGGAACATTCTCCAGGAAAGATCATATCGTGGGTCACAAATCAAGCCTTGGTAAGTTTAAGAAAATTGAAATTGTATCAAATATCTTTTCCGACCAAAACGCCATGAGACTAGATATCAATTACAGGAAAAGGTCTGTAAAAAATACAAACACATGGAGGCTAAACAATACACTACTTAATACGAAGTGATCACTGAAGAAATCAAAGAGGAAATAAAAAAATACATAGAAACAAATGACAATGGAGACACGACGACTCAAAACCTATGGGATGCAGCAAAAGCACTTCTAAGAGGGAAGTTTATAGCAATACAAGCCCACCTTAAGAAGCAGGAAACATCTCGAATAAACAACCTAACTTTGCACCTCAAGCAATTAGAGAAAGAAGAACAAAAAAACCCCAAAGTTAGCAGAAGGAAAGAAATCATAAAGATCAGATCAGAAATAAATGAAAAAGAAATGAAGGAAACAATAGCAAAGATCAATAAAACTAAAAGCTGGTTCTTTGAGAAGATAAACAAAATTGATAAACCACTAGCCAGACTCATCAAGAAAAAAGAGGGAAAAGACTCAAATCAATACAATTAGAAATGAAAAAGGAGAAGTAACAACTGACACTGTGGAAATACAAAGGATCATGAGAGATTACTACAAGCAACTATATGCCAATAAAATGGGCAACCTGGAAGAAATGGACAAATTCTTAGAAATGCACAACCTTCTGAGACTGAACAGGAAAGAAATAGAAAATATGAACAGACCAATCACAAGCACTGAAATTGAAACTGTGATTAAAAATCTTCCAACAAACAAAAGCCCAGGCCCAGATGGCTTCACAGGCGAATTCTATCAAACATTTAGAGAAGAGTTAACACCTATCCTTCTCAAACTCTTCCAAAATATAGCAGAGGGAGGAACATTCCCAAAGTCATTCTCCAAGGCCACCATCACCCTAATACCTAAACCAGGCAAAGACGTCACAAAGAAAGAAAACTACAGGCCAATATCACTGATGAACATAGATGCAAAAATCCTCAACAAAATACTAGCAAACAGAATCCACAGCACATTAAGAGGATCATACACCATGATCAAGTGGGGTTTATCCCAGGAATGCAAGGATTCTTCAATATATGCAAATCAATCAATGTGATACACCACATTAACAAATTGAAGGCGAAAAACCATATGATCATCTCAATAGATGCAGAGAAAGGTTTCAACAAAATTCAACACCTATTTATGGTAAAAACCCTGCAGAAAGTAGGCATAGAGGGAACTTTCCTCAACATAATAAAGGCCATATATGAGAAACCCACAGCCAACATTGTCCTCACGGTGAAAAACTGAAACCATTTCCACTAAGATCAGGAACAAGACAAGGTTGCCCACTCTCACCACTCTTATTCAACATAGTTTTGGAAGTTTTAGCCACAGCAATCAGAGAAGAAAAAGAAATAAAAGTAATCCAAATCAGAAAAGAAGAAGTAAAGCTGTCATTGATTTCAGATAACATGACACCATATATAGAGAATTCTAAAGATGCTACCAGAGAACTACTAGCGCTAACCAATGAATTTGGTAAAGTAGCAGGATAAAAAATTAATGCACAGAAATATGTTGCATACCTATACACTAATGATGAAATATCTGAAAATGAAATTTAAAAACACTCCCATTTACCACTGCAACAAAAAGAATAAAATATCTAGGAATAAACTGATCTAAGTAGACAACTGACCTGTATGCAGAAAATTATAAGACACTGATGAAAGAAATTAAAGATGATACAAATAGATGGAGAGATATTCCATGTTCTTGGATTGGAAGAATCAACATTGTGAAAATGACTCTCCTACCCAAAGCAATCTACAGATTCAATGCAATCCCTATCAAACTACCACTGGCATTTTTCACAGAACTAGAACGAAAAATTTCACAATTTGTATGGAAACACAAAAGACCCCAAATAGGCAAAGCAATCTTGAGAAAGAAAAACGGAGCTGGAGGAATCAGGCTCCCTGACTTCAGACTACACTACAAAGCTACAGTAATCAAGACAGTATGGTACTGGCACAAAAACAGAAATATAGATCAATGGAACAGGATAGAAAGCCCAGAGATAAACCCACGCACATATGGTCACCTTATCTTTGATAAAGGAGGCAAGGATACACACTGGAAACTACAGCCTCTTCAATAAGTGGTGCTGGGAAAACTGGACAGGTACATGTAAAAGAATGAAATTAGAACACTCCCTAACACCATACACAAAAATAAACTCAAAATGGATTAAAGGGGCTTCCCTGGTGGTGCAGTGGTTGAGAGTCCACTTGCCAATGCAGGGGACACGAGTTCGTGGCCTGGACTGGGAAGATCCCACATGCCGCGGAGCAACTGGGCCCATGAGCCATGGCTGCTGAGCCTGCGCGTCCGGAGCTTGTGCTCCTCAACGGGTGAGACCACAGCAGTGAGAGGCCCACGTACCGCAAAAAAAAAAAAAAAAAAAAAAAAGGATTAAAGACCTAAATGTAAGGCCAGACACTATCAAACTCTTAAAGGAAAACATAGGCAGAACACTCTATGACATAAATCACAGCAAGATCCTTTTTGACCCATCTCCTAGAGAAATGGAAATAAAAACAAAAATAGAGAAACGGGACCTAGTGAAACTTAAAAGCTTTTGCATAGAAAAGGAAACCATAAACAAGATTAAAAGACAACCCTCAAAATGGGAGAAAATATTTGCGAATGAAGCAACTGACAAAGGATTAATCTCCAAAAATTACAAGCAGCTCATGCAGCTCAATATCAAAAAAACAAACAACCCAATCCAAAAATGGGCAGAATATCTAAATAGATATTTCTCCAACGAAGATATACAGATTGTCAACAAACACATGAAAGTATGCTCAACATCATTAATCATTAGAGAATTGCAAATCAAAACTACAATGAGGTAACACCTCACACGGGTCAGAATGGCCATCATCAAAAAATCTACAAACAATAAATGCTGGAGAGGGTTTGGAGCGAAGGGAACCCTCTTGCACTGCTGGTGGGAATGTAAATTGATACAGCCACTATGGACAACAGTATGGAGGTTCCTTTAAAACTAAAAATAGAAGTACCATACGACCCAGCAATCCCACTACTGGGCATATACCCTGAGAAAACCATAATTCAAAAAGAGCCATGTACCAAAATGTTCATTGCAGGTCTATTTACAATAGCCAGGATATGGAAGCAACCTAACTGTCCATCAACAGATGAATGGGTAAAGAAGATGTGGCACATATATATGATGGAATATTACTCAGCCATAAAAAGAAACGAAATTGAGTTATTTGTAGTGAGGTGGATGGACCTAGAGTCTGTCATACAGAGTGAAGTAAATCAGAAAGAGAAAAATACCGTATGCTAACACATATATATGGAATCTAAAAAAAAAAGAAAGAAAAAAAAAAGGTCATGAAGAACCTAGGGGCAAGAAGGGAATAAAGAAGCAGACCTACCAGAGAATGGACTTGAGGTGGAGTTGAGGATACGGGGAAGGGGAGGGTAAGCTAGGACAAAGTGAGCAAGTGGCATGGACATATATACACTACCAAACGTAAAATAGATAGCTAGTGGGAAGCAGCCACATAGCACAGGGAGATCAGCTCGGTGCTTTGTGACCACCTACAGTGGTGCGATAGGGAGTGTGGGAGGGAGGGAGATGCAAGAGGGAAGAGATATGGGTACATATGTATATGTATAACTGATTCACTTTGTTATAAAGCAGAAACTAACACACAATTGCAAAGCAATTGTACTCCAATAAAGATGTTAAAAAAAAAGTAAAGGGATGTCTAAAGATATACTGTGCTAACAGTAATCAAAAGAAAACTGGAGTACCTATATTAATTCCAGACAAAGCATACTGCAGTAAAAGGAATATTATCAGGGATTAAGAGTGATATTACATAATAATATTGATAATATAATCAATTCTCCAAGAAGACATGACAGTTCTTAATATGTATGTGACTAACAAAAAAGTGTTAAAATATGTGGAGTACAAACTAATAGAAATGTACAGAGAAATAGATAAATCCATTATTTTCAGTGGAGACTTTACACCCCTCTGTCAGTAATTCACAATTCCAGCAAGCAGAAAATTAGTAAGGATATAGTTGAACGGAAGAGTACCATAAATCAACAGTTTCTAATTGACACTTATAGACTACTTCATCCAACAGCAGAACACACATTTTTTTGAAACTCATGTGGGACATTCACCCATATATACCACACTGTAGGCCATAAAACACATCTTGACAAACTTAAAAGAATAGAAATCATATAAAGTATGCTCTCAGACAGTAGTGGAATTTAAACTAGAAACCAGTAACAGAAAGATAGCTGGGAAATGTCAAGATATTTGGAGGTTAAACAATCCACTTCTAAATAATACATGGGTCAAAAAAGAAGTTGCAAGGGAAATTTTTAAAATGTATTGAACTAAATGAAAATACAACTATTTACAATTGTGGGATGCATTAAAGCAGTGCTTAGTGGGACCAAACTATTGGGTCATTGAGGGCATTGTATAGCACTGAATTCATATATTAGAAAAGAAGAAGTATATAAAATCATTAACCTAAACTTCCACCACAGGAAACTAGAGAAAGAAGAGCAATGTAAACCAACAGCAGGCAAAAGAAAAAAATAACAGAGCAGAAATCAATGAAATTGAAAACGGGAAAACAGTACAGGAAACCAACCAAACCAAAAGCTGGTTCTTTGAAAAGATAAATGAAATTCATAAACCTCCAGCCAGGCTAACCAAGTAAAAAAGAGAATACACAGTTACTAATATCAGAATTGAAAGAAGGATCATCACCAATGATCCCAGGGACATTAAAAGAATAGTAATGGAATATAATGAACAACTCTATACCCACAAATTTGATAACTTAGATGAAATAGGCCAATTCCTTGGCCTGTCTATCACAATCTAACAAAACTCACAGAAGGATAATTAGATAATCTCAATAAGCCTATATTTATTAAATAAATTGAATCAATAACTAATAACCCTCCAAAAAAGGAAAGCACCACTCTTAGATGATTTCACTGGTGAATTTTATCATTTAAGCAAGAAATGACACCAATTCTCTACAATATCTTCCAGAAAATAGAACCCCAAAGGACCTTGTTCTAACTCATTCTATGAGGCTGGCATTACAAGTATACCAGAAACAGATAAAACATTATAATAAAGGAAAACTATAGACCAATATCTTTCCTAAACATAAAGGCAAAAATCTTCAAAAATATTAGCAAATTAAATCCAACAATGTATAAAAAGAATTATACATCAGGACCAAATGGGGTCTTTTCCTGGTATGCAAGGCTAGTTTAACATTCAAAAATCAAATAATAATAAAATCTATCACATTAACAGGCTAAAGAAGAAAATTCATATGATCATATCAGTAGTTTCATAAAAAGAACTAGACAAAATTCAACCTCTATCCTTGATTAAAAGCTCAAAGCAAGCTAGGAATGAGGGGAACATCTTCACCTTAAGAAAGAACATCTACAAAAAAACCCTACAGCTAACAGCATACTTAACAGTGAGAAACTATATAATTTCTCCCTAAGATTAGAAACAAGATAAGTATGTCTCCCGTCATTACTCCTATTCAACATTTTACTGCAACTTCTAGCTAATGCAATAAGACAAGAAAAAGAAATTAAATGTATACAGATTGGGAACAAAGAAATAAAGCTGTCTCTGTTTGCCAATGACATGATTGTTTATATGAGAAAATCTCAAATAACCAGAAAATTAAAAAACCTCCTGAAACTAATAGACAATTATAGCAATGTTGCAGGATACAAAATTAATAAAACTCAATTGCTTTCTCATTTATCAGCAGTAAAAAATTGAAAATTTAAATTACAAGCTCAATACCATTTGTATTAGCAACAACAAAAAAGAAATACTTAGGTATAATAAGATATGTACAATTTCTATATGAAGAAAACTAAAAACTATGGGGAAAAAATCTAAGATCTAAATAAATGAAGACAAAGTCCATGTTCATGGATAGGAAGACTTAATATTGTTAAGATGTCAGCTTTTTCCAACTTCATCTGTAAATTCAATGCAATCTCATTCAAAATCCCAGCAAGTAATTTTGTGGATGTTAACAAACTAATTCTAAAGTTTATACCAAAAGTCAGAAGACTCAGAAGAGCCAAGTGAATACTCAGGAAGAACAAAGTCAGTAGACTCACACTACCCAACTTCAAGACTTGCTACAAAGCTACAGTAATCAAGACAATATGGTATTGGCAAAAGAATACACACACAGATCAATGAAATAAAAAAGAATGCTCCCAAAGAGACCCACAAAATACAGTCCACTGATCTTTGACACAGAAGCAAAGGTAATTCAATGAGGAAAAGATAAACTTTTCAACAAATGGTGCTAGAACTGGATACCCACATCCCAAAAATAATGAATCTAAATATAATTTTATGCCTTTCACAACAAAATAACTCAAAATGGGTCATAGACCTAAATATAAAATTTCTAAAAAATAACACAGGAAAATTTAGGTGACCTTTTGTTTGGTGATGACTTTTTAGATACAACATTAAAATGTGATTCAAAGAAAAATTAAAAGCATTTGCTCTACAAAAGACACCATTAAGAGAATGAAAAGACAAGTCACTGACTTGGAGAAAATATTTGCAAAATACATATCTGACAAAGGACTTGCATACAAAAATATACAAAGCACTCTCATAATTCCAAAATGAGTAAAATAAAAAACCAATTTTAGAAGTTTAATTAAAATATGTATAATTGTCAAACTCAAAAACTGAGACTGGTTGAACAGCAGATAAGACACAGCCCAGATCTGAAATACTGCTCAGGAAATAAAGCTAAAGAAATTATGGAAAGAGAAGTAGATGAAAAACAATGAAGAAGAGGTAAAAGATAAACAGAATAAGGAAGGTTAATATATATCTATATACACTGATTGGGGGGAAAATGGATGTAAAGCAAGATACATTAAAAGAAACCCACATATTTTGAAACATCATAGTAAAATTTCAAAAACTCTAAGACAGGAGGAGGATCTTAAAAGCAATTTTTTAACCTTAAAGTCTAAGAGTAAAAAGAAGGAGGCAGTGGGATGGAATATGGAAGGAGCACATAAGTAACTGCAACAAATTGCTAATGATCTAGTTTTGAGTTGGATGGTGGGTTCATGGTTATGCTTCATAATTTTATATATTATCAGTACTCTGCACTATCAAAAAGTACACAACAAAAATAAGTTTAAACTCTTTCCCACACATCATTTAATTTGACTATTATACCCATCTGAGGCAAGTTTTTCTCACTTTCCAGTAGGGAAGCTGAGACAAATTGACTTTTCCAATGTCATATATTGGGTAAATAGGGAGGTGGATCTAGAACCAAGTATTCAGACTTCTTGTACAGTGTTTTTTCCATTAAACGGCACTGCCTCCCAGAGAGATGTGATGTGAAAGAGATAATTCTTTGCCTTCTATATCCATATTTTAATTTCCAATAAACACATCTTAAAACTGACTAAATGGAAAGACAGTCAATCTGGCTAAAACCTGACACTCAAATTCTCCATCCAGAAGCTCTATTACAGCCAAGTAGGAGACCCTATTAAAGTAAATTATGTTAAATGTGCTGACACATCCATACTATATCAACTATATCTCTGCTTTGAATGTTATTCTGCTTTGACTAAGAATTAATGGGTTGTGGTGAATCAATTACAATCTAATAAAGATACCATTGGAAAGTCTGAAGAAAAAAATGTAGAATCATTGTTATAAAAAACAAAGCAAAAGAATGTGATTTACAAAGAACTTAATACCCACTTTTATACATTTTTTTCATTCTTAATTCACTTAAGTGTTTACCTGCACATCTTCCATTTGCAATCACACATCTAGTGAATGACAGTTAGATTCAATGTAACATTATGGAACCTTGGCAGTCTAGCTCCTACTTACGTAACTTTATTTTGTGCTTCTCTACTAAGAAGCAACTTTGGGGGTTTTGTTTGTTTGCTTTATTAGTGATGGTGTTTACTAGTGATTTTTCATTAAAATTAGATTTGAAAACAACACTCCTACTCCCCCACCTGATAAATCAAAGGCATTTTGAGAAGTCAGGGACAAAGCAAGGTTCTTAAGTTTGCGAAAATTCTTAAATCACCTCCAGAATCTCTGCTTTAAAAGAAGCTGAGGGCTTCCCTGGTGGCGCAGTGGTTGAGAGTCCGCCTGCCGATGCAGGGCACACGGGTTCGTGCCCCGGTCCGGGAAGATCCCACATGCCGCGAAGCGGCTGGGCCCGTGAGCCATGGCCGCTGAGCCTGCGCGTCCGGAGCCTGTGCTCTGCAACGGGAGAGACCACAACACTCAGAGGCCCGCGTACCGCAAAACAAACAAACAAAATGGTTCATATCAAAATATCTTTAAAAAAATAATTGCTTAATCATTCATTCATAAAAACTTACATTAACTGAATGACAACTGAGTGATAACTGTAAGCAATTCATTGTAATAAAATATGTAATAATATTATGACTTGGGTTAGTGATATTAGATCTAGTATTAAACAGGCACTCAGATTTTTGTAGACACATTTTTATGGATGCCCTTGATTACTTGCCCATATAAAACTAAGCTGACCAATCAGATATCATTATCATTTATAACACCAGATAAGTTTATCTCAACATTTAGGGAGCTTAGGATATGCAGGAAGTACTTTATTGTACTCATGAATGAATGATATGCTCCAGCCAACACAGTTCAATATGGCTTCCCATGTACCAGGGAAGCTCAAATACTAGGTAGCAAGAGATCCCAGAAGACAGTTTTAATGAGCTATGGTGAAGATAAGTGGGATGATCAATCAGAGATGTCTAGAAACAACCTGAGTGATCTTTAAATGCACTGAGTTAAGTACCATTGTTGAGTACCTACTATGTGCCAAGCAGTATACAAAGTGTCTTTACATATTCAATATCATGGCAACTCTATGTGTCATGTTACAGATGAGAGAACTGAGGTTCAAAGTGTTAATTAAGTGTCCTCTAGCTTAACTACAGACACACTTATGGATGCCAGAGTCTGGTCTAATCTCTTGCAGCCTTTTTTTTCTCCACTTAGAAACTTTTGGGGGGATCCTAATGAAAATAAATACATAGAGAGGTACTCATAATTTTCAAGCTAGAAAACAAATGGAGCTAAGCAACAATACATGCTCGGCAAATAATAAAGAAAAGCTTTCTCCTGTACAGAAACCTATGACTCTCATGCAATTATTTATGTATCTAAAATGCATATACTCCCCTATTCCATTTGTTCACCATTAAGAAGCCACTGAAGCAGAAGGAAAAATTAGACTGACATTGATAGCTGCCTGCAGAACAGGTTTTTGTGGAAAACTGTGTCTTTCCTTTTGGAAGATGGTATCTGGGAATTATGAAAGATTGATAGCCTTGCTGGCTAAAATTTTTAGCATATTCACCAAAAATGCAAAAGGGGTTGTATATTTCTTGGAACTCTCCCTAAAAGCAGTTTATTTTGTCCTTCTATCATCATGTTTCATAAAGAGATTGAGTAATGATTCAATAAGCATGGCATTAATACCACCAATTGTTCCTCAAACTAGATCTGCGTGTTCAAAATAACCATAAGATGGTGACGCCAAGCAAAAGACTCCTCCCTTCTGAGTGATGAGTGGGCATCACTGCTGGATTAATATGACAATAGATATTGACATTGTGAGAACAGTTGCAAAGGCTTGGGAGATCTGCCTACGTGGCTACCTGTAGGCTATGTCTCTGATACCAAATTCTGAATAAAAGTTGAAAATTTTGAAAAGTATTCAGAGATAGTCTATATAGTATCAGCGTTCCAAAATTCAGAAAACTTTTTATTGCTTATATTATGAGTCAACTTAATTCAGTGATCCATATTAATACAAGGGAAGGGCAGTGTCTCAGTTTGGTTGCCCAGGATCACTTAAACACACCCTCCTATTGTTGATACACACAGAATTCCTCTAGGAGGATTAGCGGTTAGACAATACCCAGTAAAGAAAGGCAGCTATTTATCTCCATATAGGGGTCAACACGTGACAGATGAGCAATACAGTCTGTATTTCTCTCAGATGGAAAGCCTATTTGCATAGTAAACATCAAATTGTCTTAGCCAGTAGCCTTGGTTCTGAAATCCGCACCTTTACCACAGAGGTTCCACTCTGAGAACCTGAAATAAATTGATTAGGACAACAGAATTTGAAGATACTGTCAGAAATAGAAGGCAGCAAGGCAGTTTCTTCCTCTAGAGGATATATATTTTTTGGTAAGTCATCTGACACACTTAGGAACAGCTTTATTGATTCTGAATGGATGTTGGTGTATTACGGCTGACTTGGTCCGACAAAAGCATAGCTGGGTCCGCTTCAGTTAGGTGTAGCCAGGAACTCAGAAATGTCTGCTTTTACCATTTATGTAGCTCTCTTCTTAAGGGTAGAATGATAGAAACCAAATATTTTAATGGTGAAGTATTTTTACAAAAGAAATATCTGACTTTCCATTGATCTTATTATAAAATCCACTCTCTTTGCCATGACTAATGGGCCCTGTAATGTCTAGCTGGCCTCTGCTCCACTCTGAAGCCTCATTTTCAGTCATCCCCCTGCCCCTCCATCCACTTACATCGACAGAGAAGCCATTCTTAGAATCTTCAGAATTCTGACTCGTATAATTAAAATCTCCTATATGATTTTAATCTTACCCTTTGGTAATGTTAGCACATTTGTTTAACGTCCATCTCCGCTAAATTGTAACTTCTATAAGGACAGAAATGCTGTTTGAATTACCACTGTGTCTTTATCAACTAGCACACAGATTGGCACATCGTTGCCTCTCGGCAAATACTTATTGAAATTCTGAATAAACGAATGAATCTGTGAGGAAGTGAGTGAGTAGAATTGGGTCCTGTTTTATTTTGAAAGCAAACGAAAATGTAGGATGACAAACCATCCTGGTTTGCCTGAAATTGAGGGGGATCCCAGAACGTGGATCTTTCAGCTTTAAAATTGGGACAGTTTCAGGTAATCTGGGATAGGTTGCTCACCCTAGACATGACCTTTGCTTAGTGAGGGTAGAAATGTTAAACAGGCACTCAGATTTTTGTAGACACATTTTTACGGATGCTTCTGATTGCTTGCCCATATAAAACTAAGCTGACCAGCCAGACATCCAAGAAGTCTATGTTTTCCCTCAACAACAGATATTTTGAGGACTTATTTTTCTTTTTTGTTTGTTTTTTGTTTGTTTTACATCTTTATTCAAAGGTTTATGTGGGAGAACATTAACATATTTGAAAGCATTTTTGTGAATTAAATGAAATTGTATTTATAAAAATATTTTATAACTATGCAAATAATTACATATCAAGCAATTATCCCTTCTTAATCTCAGCTGAAAAATAATAAATATTTGTAACTATCTGTTTCCTAGTTGATTCATCTCTATGCTCTGATTCTATGGAAACCTGGGACCAGAGACCCATTCTTATTTTGTCTCCACACTGAAGTAGCTCCTAAAATATTGGAAATTACAGAAGTCATCTTCTAACAAATGGGTTAAAAAGATAATAGCTTTTTGATCCCAGAAAAATAAGTTATGTGAATTGATAATACAAAATTATTTCTTAAAACCATTTTTTTGCAAAAAGAAGGCAAGATGAATGGTAATCTTGATTTCAAAGACTATTTCTAACTCTACAAGTTCTCATAAAATGACAATAATTACCATAAGGTATATTTTCTGAAATTCTTGATCCATAATATTAATTCATTTGAAAACACCCTTATTTTACTAGGAAAAGTATTACTTGGGTCTATTGAACAGATTTTAAATTTTCTCCACTAAATAGTATATGATATGTTTCAATAGTACTTGGTTTAGGTTGAAGAATTAGATTAGTTACATTAAACAAGGGCAAAGTAATTCTGGAACATTTTTAAAATTTGGCATGTAGAGAAGCACGTGGTACATTTATATATGGAAAAGACATAAAAGACCTCATTCGTAGCCATCAATTAAGCTATCAAGGATAAATTACAATATGCTTCATTTTGCATAGTAATTCTTTAAAAAATCATAATTTATAATTTGAAAAATATCAATGGTAATATGATCTAATAAACTTCTAAGGAGAGTTATATTTATACTCTCCTTATTTACTAAAGTCCAGATTTCATAGGGAAAATATAATTTTTTAGTTGTCTTTTTCAGGGGCGTATTTCCAACAGATTTAAACATGCAAGGGGTAAGATTAAATAATGTATCACTAGACTTAAAAAAACTAAAATACGAAACATGCAGGTAAGAAAGAATGTTTTTCAAATAAAAGATAGAGCTCAATCTTTTTTTATAGTACATCTTTTAAAGAAATGTAAACAACTGCTAATTCTCCAACAGTTAATTCCAATATGTGGGACAAAACCATTATGTGGAGACCTTGTCGAAAACTCATATGCCTGGTTTCACCCTAGAAACCCTAAATCAAAACCCTGAGAGCTGCTGCTTATGTGCACCCCAGGTTAAGCTACACTGCTCAGTATTGCAAAGTCTTGGCCTCTTGAGGAAGGAAAAGAAACACTGAAAAGACAAAAAGAAAACAAATCAAAAAAGCAGGTTAGCAATGCATTTAAACAACCAAGTTACTAGCCAATTCTTCTCTGCTCACTGGTCTTTGTTGATCACCCTGAGCAAAGAAGTCTAGGGTGATGAGAACTAAGAAACCTTTGTTAGTTGTATAATTAAGAAGCCTTTTGCAACCTTGAACAGAACAGCGTTAGAAATTGATGAGCGTTGACTTCCAATTGCACAGGATAAGGGATTTAAGGGGAAGGGAGGAAATACGAGCAGTTAGAATAAACACCTAAGAAAGATGGAAAACAAAGAAATAAGCTCAGGAATGTAGCAAGGCCAAGAAAGTTGCTGTTTTAGAATGATGGCAACCAAACTCAAATATATTTGTAGGAAGAAGGAAGGAAGGAAGGGGGGGGGGATTTTTGAAAGGTTGAAATGCACTTTGGAGTCAGGCACTATCACCCACTAGCATTAGTGGGTAACTTTCAGTAAAATACTTAATCTCTGAGTCTTAATTTCCTCACCTACAAAATGAGAATTAAGACATCATATACCACATAGTGTTGACATGAGGATTAAATAAGGTGACAGATGTAAAATGCTTAGTCTAGTGACTGGCACACTGTAATCATTCCATAAATGTTCCCTACTCTTATCATGATTATGTTGCTATTGTTCTATTCTCAATCATTAGCACAGATCCTCAACTACCTCTGAACAAACATGACTTGAATAAATGATGTGAACAAGTAGACCCATAAAAGTGACTTCTTCCCCTTTTGTAACAAATGGATAATAGAGCTGGTAACTCAAAGGAATGTAGTGAGAACAGAGTAAGATGATACTTATAAAGCCCTCAGCACAGTTCATACTTTTAAGTATTCGCTAAGTATTATGTAATATTACTATTATAAAACCAATCACTCCAACGCATCTATTATAAATATTGTTTAAAGAGCTGCTCAGAAGCCTATTATTATTGTATTTGTGTCTGCTCTTCTCAATAAGACCAAAATACTCAATGACAATAATTATCAGAATTATTAAAATAATGTGTGAGTATTCACACATGTATATCCACACACATATAACTCTACATAGAAGTAAATAAATGAATGCATACATAAATATCTCAAGGCTGATGGTTCTCAAACTTAAACACACATAGGAAGATCTGAAGAATTTATTAAAGTGTAGAAAGTCTGGAACACATTTTGAGAAACAATGCTTTAAAAATTCCAAAGAAATTCAGGAAAAGCAATATTTAGTGGATTGAATCTTAAGATGCCTATACCCTCAGTTTACTCAAATTCCTTTTTGCTGTTTTGTTTCCCCAAGGAAAGTTAAGTTTACCATATTATTTGTCCAGGATATCCAAAGATTGCAAATAACCTAGAAAGTGTTTGAAAACATGGCCAGACTACTCTCTGCTGAATGTGTTACCAGAGGCTCTAAAAACAAAACTGGACTGCCCCAACTTTTAAGACTCTGTATGGTCCTAGCTTTGTTTACTAAGGTGCTCTTCTATGGCAGCTAATTCATAATTTGAATGTTAATGAATTTTGGCATAAATTCCTGAACTTGGATAACAGATGTCAGTTTTTCTTATTTTTGTATTCTCATGAAAATGCATTCTTGCTTCTTCTGCTCAAATCGTGATGGGAAATGTACCTTGAAGCACTCAGAAATACATCAAAACTGAACTCAGGGCTTCCCTGGTGGAGCAGTGGTTGAGAATCCGCCTGCCGATGCAGGGGACACGGGTTCGTGCCCCGGTCTGGGAAGATCCCACATGCCGCGGAGCGGCTAGGCCCGTGAGCCATGGCCGCTGAGCCTGCGCGTCTGGAGCCTGTGCTCCGCAATGGGAGAGGCCACAGCAGTGAGAGGCCCACGTAACACACACAAAAAAAACTGAACTCACTTGACAGTTGAATCATAAAATAATAAGAAAGTCAATGTTTCACCAAATGATCTCATTGGTAGAGACTGTTTATTCCTACAAAATATATTTTAGTGCATCTGTTTAGCTACCTTGGTTACCTCCAAAGACTTCTCAAAATATCCCCTTATTTAGACCAATTTCCCTTTTTGTAATGTACCCCCTTCAAAAGCAAATGAAGCAGAAAAATGATTTTGAAATGTTAACTGCTTTGTAACCTTTGTATCCTCCAGTACTTCCTGTTACCCTCTGATGTGTCTCCCCCCACCCATCACCTACAAACTTGGGCAACTGGAACTAAGAGAGTGTTTACTTCAGGAGACAAGGAACAAAGGAGTCAGTTCTTAGTTTCTGAGTTTCAAAAGCAAGACAATGGCCTAAACAAAGGATTTGGGAAGACATCCCTTGATGTATATGTCTATCCACCTACCAATCTCGGGAGTGTGTCAAAAGGTAAAGTTCATAGAAAGCTTAGACTAGAAACCGGTAGGTGAATAGGAAAGTCTCAAAGCCTAAAGAACCAGCAGGACTGAAGTGGCCATGAAGCCAGAATAGAGGAGGAATAGAGAGAGGGATGAGGCTGCAGCAGTCCGTGCCAGTGTTTGGAGTGCAACAGCGAGGAGTAGACGCACACCTCACCCTCCAACTCTTGGTGCAACATGAACTCCCCAAAACTTAGGTGAAGGAAATGGGAGAACCCCAAATTAACCACATTTTTCTAACTTTTCAGAATAGGGGCTCATAATAGAAAGACAGTTAAAGAAAATGAAAGAAAGCTCACCTTATTTTGTGGAACTGAGACCATCATCCATTAAAATCCAAATGAGGGAAATGTTTTTTAAATACTTAGATCAAAAAAGCACATAAGCATGCTGTCCAAGAGTTTCTAAGTTTTCTCTGATGGCACATTTTAAGAATGATTTTTAGATATGTTCTCTTTAAAGTTGTAAATTTTGAAAAGATAGAAAAAAAGCTAGTCGCCATAGTAGTTCATGTCCCTTTTTAACTTGAAATAATGACTTAGCCATTTGTAAACAATGTGGCCTATCGGTGGTTGCAAAGAACAAATGCTTATATGTAACTACAAAACAGTTTGAGTCAACCACAGAATTGCTAACTCAGGTTTTAAAATCTGCTCTCCAAATTTGTGCAAGAAAAGCTTAAACTTCTAGAGGATAAGAAGCTTTTGATTCCAAAATCCTTTATTTCCAGTCTTCCTGCTTTCCCAGTAATAGCCATTACATTTATTATTTTTATTACATGTCAGGGGATGGTTTATTCTGCAGTAAATATCACATTTAAATGATAGTTAACATAAACCTGGGTCAGACGCAAGTAATTAAATTCTCTTCCTTGTAGACATCAGTTTCATAAGTCACCTTCCCTGTCCACTGACTTAATAGGGCTCAGTGGAACCCCTAGGGCTGTGTAGAACACATCTAAAAAAATAGTCCTCTAAACTGTACTTTTAAAAAAGAGGAGAATGTTATTTTCGGGTGCATACCATAACTCAAATTAGGAAAACAAAGTGTTGCTTTATATAGGTCCCTTGATGAATATGTATGGTTTTACGTAATATATTCTTTAGACAGATGACTTTATGTAAAGAGCTACTCTAAGAGTGGCCAAGGATACTGGGGACAATCTAGTCACAGTCTAAATACTACCTCTCATTGGGATTAACATATGCACACTACTATATATAAAACAGATAATCAACAAGGACCTACTGTATAGCACAGGGCACTATACTCAATATTTTGTAATAAGCTATAAGGGAAAAGATTCTGAAAAAGAGTGTGTATATATATATATAGAACTGAATCGCTATGCTGTACACCTGAAAGTAACATGATCTTGTAAATCAACTATACTTCAATTAAAAAATTTAATTATAAATAAATAAATAAATAAATACCACCTCTCGCCCTTAATTCCTAAGCCAACATTTCTTCTTAGTTAAACTCAACCCAAACAGTTTCCAAAATGTTTACTGTGCTTTTATAACCCAAAGAAGTAGTTTTCTCCTCTTGTATTTAGAGCAGTGCTTGCATTTAAAATTAGGCTGCATTATTAACTGTAGTTAATTCAGCTTAAATTGTCTCTCTTTCAAGTGCTATCAATTAATACTTAACTAACTCTCAGGTTGGTATACTTACAGTCTAATAATTAGGCTTTATTTAGAACTCACTGATATTTCCATAGGTAAAAACAACAAAAACAAAAAACATGCCTGATTCACAACTTACTCACTAGTTTGCTTGACAAAGATACCTGCAGGAATTCCCTGGTTCTCCTTTGGGCAGAAGGATGACAGAAACTTTCCTAAAGATCAGCTACTTTAACAAGGAAGTAGCGAAGGTGCAGCTAACTAGAATTACTTCATGAATAAACCCCAGTAACTAGTGGTTGCCAGTGGCTAGGGAGCTAGAGGAAAAAGGAAGTTGCTGTTCAATAGGTATAGAGATTCAGTTATGCAGGGTGAAAAAATTCTAGAGCTCTGCTATACACCATAGTGCCTATAGTGAACAGTACAGGAAAGTGCACTTCAAAATTTCAGAGACTAGATCTCATGGATTTTTTTGCCTGAAATTTATTTTTTTTCTAACTTATTCAGGTATAATTGACATATAACACTGTGTGAGTTTAAGGTGTATGACATGATGATTTGATATATGTATAAACTGTGAAATGATGACCACACTAAGGTAAAGTAACACACCCATGACTTCATATACTTACCACTTCCTTTTCTTTTTCTTTTGTAGTGAGAACATTTGAGGTCCATTGTCTTAACAATTTTCAAGTAGACAATATGGTATTGTTAACTATAGTCACTATACTGTACATTAGATCCCCAGAACTTATTCATCTTATAACTGGAAGTTTGTACCCTTTGACCAACATCTCCCCATTTCCTGACCCCCAGATCCCAGCAACTACCAATCTACAATTTGTTTCTATAAGTTCAGCTTTTTTAGATTTCACAAATAATTGTCATCATACAATATTTGTCTTTCTCTGTCTGACTTATTTCAATTAGCCTAATACACTCCAGGTTCATCTATGTTGCTGCAAATGACAGGATTTCCTTCTTTTTTAAGGCTGAATAATATTCCATTGTGTATATACACCACATTTTCTTCATCCATTCATCTGTCCAGGGACATTTAGGTTGTTTCCATGCCTTGGCTATTGTGAATAATTTTGCAATGAAAAGGGTGGTGCATATATATCTTGGAGATAGTGATTTTATTTCCTTTGGATACATACCCAGAGGTGGAATTGCAGAATCATATATTAGTTCTGTTTTCAATACTTTGAGGAAATTCCATACTTTTCCCCATAGTGGCTGTACCAATTTACATTCCCATCAACCGTGCACAAGGATTCCCTTTTCTCCACCTCCTTGTTACCACTTATTATCTCGTCTCGATTTTTGTTACTGATACTATCTCCTTACTCATCACTGGTCTGTCTGAATTTTCTGTTTCTCATGATTCAGTCTTGGTAAGTTGTATCTTTCTAAGAATTTATCCATTTCTTCTGGGTTATCTAATTTGTTGGTATATAATTGTTCGTGGTAATCTCTCATGATCGTATTTCTGTGGTATCAGCTGTAATGTCTCCTCTTTCATTTATAATTTTTTAATTTGAATTCTCTCCCTTTTTTTGTTTGGCTAATCTAGTTAAAGTTTTGTCATCTTTTAAAAAACCAACTCTTTGTTTTGTTGATCTTGTCTATTTTCTTTCTATTCTCTATTTCATTTTTTATGCTCTGGTCTTTATTATTCCCTTCTTTCTATTAACTTTGGGCTTAGTTTTTTCTTCTTTTCTAGCTCCTTGAGGTGTATATTTAGGTTGTTTATTTGAGATCTTTCTTTTTTTCTTCATACAGGTGTTCATAGCTATAAACTTTCCCCTTAGAACTGCTTTTGCTGAATCCCATAAGTTTTGGTAGGTTGTATTTCCATTTTCATTTGTCTCAATATATTTTTTTTAATTTCTCTTTTGATTTCTTCTTTGACCCATTGGTTGTTCGGGAGTGTGCTATTTAATTCTATGTGTATGTGAATTTTCCAGTTTTCCTCCTGTTATTGATTTCAGTTTCATATCATTGTGGTCAGGAGTGATAGCTGATATAATTTCAATCTTTTCGAATTTGTTAAGACATTTTGTGGCGTAGCATATAACTATCATAGAAAATGTTGTATGTGTACTTGAGAAAAATGTGCATTCTACTACTGTTGGATAGAATGTTCTGTATTTGTCTGTAAGGTCCATTTGGTCTACAGTGTTGTTCAAATCTGCTGTTGTCCAAATTGCTTGTTAATTATTCTTACTACAATAAAACCAAAACAAGGACACAAGAAAATTCTAGGAAGTGTTGCCTATGTCTCCTACCTTGATTGTAGTGACGGTATCAGTGGTATCTGCATATATCCAAACTTATCAAGTTGTACACCTTAAATATGTGCTATTCTCTGTATGTCAATTATACCTCCATAAAGCTGTTAAAAGACAGTTACTATTCCTAATTTGTAGAGGACTGTCAGTACAATGCAGTATATCATCCACTCTTTGATTCAAAATTGAAAAAATGTCACCTCTGTACTCCACTCCCCATGGCATAATACAAGCTGAGGTCTAATGTCATGATGGCTGCAATTTCCTTCCCTTTTCTGTTTCTCACTTTGCCCTTCCCAACACTGCCATTTCCTGATATTCTTCTCTCAGAAAAGACCACTTTGATGCATGGCTACCCATAGTTCCTCTACAGCAACATGTGCATTCTTATTGTCGCTTTTATTTAAACCAATCTGTCTACTTTTGTTAAAGATCACTAGCAATTTATAACTTGGTTCGCAGTCATAGCCACACTGCTCCTCTCAGGGACTCTGCCCTTTTCCCCCTTCTGAACTTTCAAAGCATAATTTAACTATACAAAACAATACATATCCCTTCTGAAATAGATAAAAAGAACAGTGGTGTCTCAAGTTCACAAATCATGACAAATCCCAAATTAATGGAGGGAGGCCCAGAAGGATAAAATGTCTGTGTGGGAAATCAAGGACATTGGGTGAGCCCAGAGCCAGCCAGTGAAGCCCAGGGGCGAGCAGTCCTGTGGGCATTTTATCCCTAAAGCAGGAAAAGAAGTTCAAGAGCAACTGTGAGAAGAGCTCTTGCCCTTCCAGAGAGCTTGAAAGGCAGAGGGAGTTGAATAACTCCTGATAATGCAGAACCGTCAGAGTTGCAGTTTATAGGACCTAAATGAAAGTGTTTTTCAGTTGTCTCCCATTTGTTTCTCCAAATCCAAACACCTTTCCAGTCTCTGCCAAACCATTCCTCTGAATACCAGGCAATGTCATAACTGTGCAGTGACTACTGCAAAGTGTCATCTTTTGAAAGTAAGTAAAATTTCACACATACCATCCAATCCAATTTCTTCGTGGTTTATTAATTCTTTCAAGATTATGGGAAGCACACTCTTCTGATATTAAAAAGATTAGTTTAATATAAGTATAGGTTCATCAGTGAGTGCCAATAATTCACAGTCTTGGAAACTTAGTTATTCTAAACTATGTGGTTTTCTGGAGAGCTGAAGGTTTATTGCTTTAAGTTCAAATATTTAGTTTTAATTATTTACTGTATAGATAATTCTGAAATAGGTTGTACTGGTCCCTGCCTTTGTAAAATGAGAAATCTGAGTAGAAGTTAACTGTATCTCACTGCCTTAGAGTATTGATGGTAATACCTGTTATTATACTTCATTTTAATATAATTTGGGTTCCTTTAGCTTATTGATACATATATAGGGCTATTTGCCCTAGACAGCTTTGAGGTATGTTTTAATAGTTTTTCTACATTTTATTCTCTGAAAACTATCACTACTTACTTCAGTCAACATCCCAACCTTTAGAAACTTTTCTCACTTCTAATTTCCTGTAGAATGGATCTAGAAACAAGATAACCCACATTTATTACCATTGTAGTTAAAATAATATAAAGAGGTACTGACTACAGACATGAGAAACTGTACTATTAGTGAAATTCATCAACTTTGCTGGACATCACCAGCTCACTTTTGGCCACTTCTAATACGTCTTTTTACTTAATTATGAGTTTCTGACTTAATTATTCTGTAAAAGAGAAATTTCTAGTTTGGTGGAGTGTTACTATATTTTCATTAATTTTGGTATATTTCAAAGATTAGTGTTTTTGTTGTTTTTGCTTCTGTCATTCCAAGTAACTCCTCTGATATGTTAATGAAAAAATATCAAGAAATTTGATTTTCGTCTACACTAGCATAATTGCTTATATTTCAAAACAAAATACATAATTCTTATGGGATATTAATGCTTAGGAAATGACTTATGCACAGGCCTTTATTTCCGCCATTACATTTGATCTAATCAAGAGCCATTGCTCTCAATTAAGAAAGTGCATTTTGCTGGCCACTGCCTTTGCTGTTTCTGAGCTAGTTCTTTCTTATATTCATTTTTCCTTTAGTCACTTTACTCTCAATGGAAAATACTGTACAAATCTAGTATTTTTTATTTCCCTTATATTTTTCTATCCATAATATATCTTAAAATTGGATTAAATGTAGAACTTGTTATATCAATATTTTTACATAATTTCTCTCACACCAAAACACCCTGTATACCTAAATGATGTAAAACAGAATTAACATTTTATGTCATGTTTTCTTTCTTAAGGACATAAAGATAACTTTTAAATTGAAAGATATTAAAATGAAGATGTAATGGATTTTTATATATTTAATTGTCGAATAGCTAGAACGATGATGATACTGGTTTTCACTCCATGATATCAGATTATAAACTTTCCTCTCTTTATAATGGTCACTATTCTTCCATCCGTGTGTGTGTGTGTGTGTGTGTGTGTGTGTGTGTGTGTGTGTTGGACTGGGGGGGTGAAGTTAGAGTTTGGATGGGATTTCTGCTAATACCAAGTGATATATAGCTATATTTAGAGGTAGAGGGTTATGTGGGAAAGAGTAGGTTTTGGAGACAGACAAACGTGGATTCATACATCTACTATCCTATGTATTAGCTGTGTGACCTTGGACAGGTAACATGACCTCTGTAAGCCTCACTTTTGGATCACCTGTGAAGTGAGGATAATAATACATACTTTGAAGGATCTGAGGGAAGATTAGAATGGAAAACTCATGCAGAAAGCATTAGATAAATAGTAATTATTATCGTCCTCATCATTGTAGATAACTGGGAAACCATATAAAACCCAACTCAAACCTCAGTTGTTCTACTTACCAGCTGCGTGATCTGGGTCATGGTAAACTGAACATTTATTTCACCTCCTGTAAAAAGAAGATGATATTTACCTGTTATTATCATTATAAAGATTAAATGAGATCATGTATGTAAAGTGCCCATTACGCTGCCTGGCTCTGGTTCAGCTCTCTCAAAGAACAAGTTTCTTTTCTACTCTCCTTTGAAGATCAGATGAAGAAGGGATTAAAAATGTGGATCTAACCAAGGCTTACCATTGCATGTCTTGCAGTGAACATTCATGGAGCCTCTTTTTCCTGTCTTACTAGGAAAATGAAGAAGTATGGAGAGGTAGGAGGAGGATGGAAAAATATCGTGGGTACGGAGACTTAGGACTTTAGTTATTTACTCCAACACCCAGAAACATGTGATGACATCTACCATGTGCAAAGCACTTTGCCTGTTTTTTAAGATGCAATATTTAATTCAAAAAATTTATTCAAATTGTGATGGGTTGTAAGAATGTGTGCAGATAACGTTTCTGCCATCATATCCTCAACCCTAGGCAGCTTTTTGTTTGATACACAGAAGAATTTGGTCATAAACCAGAAGACAGAACAGAGCCCAGCATGGGTTTAAATTTTTCAGTTCAAACAGTCCTGTCTTTCAGCCAGGAAGATTTATATTTCATAAAGTTTAACTTTATGGTATTAAATTGTGGTGTACGGATAGGGCATCCATTAAACAACTACAAATTCAATGAGTACAAAAAGATATACCATGAAAACTCTCCCTATCATCCCCTCCCACTACCCCTTACAAACAATATTACATTTTCCTGTATAGCCTTGGAGGGAACTTAAAAAGTTGATCTTCATTCCTGCAGTTTGTCTCTCTTCTCTATTATTTCCTGAAATGCACGTGTAATGAACAGTCAGAAATTCTTGTGCATCTTGCCCAAGGTGAAGGAGCCGGGGAGATGGTAGATGCTATTACAGCAATGTATTAACCATCATTACACTTACATCAAATGAAAAAATCAACTAAGGACCTTTTTAGTGCTACAGTTCTTGAATGCATCAGAGGTTTTCCCAGGGAGAGGCCTCAAGTAATTAAAATGAACTCTGTAGCTGTGTTCTATGGCATTCCAGGACAGCTCAAAGTAAACAAGTCACAGTAGTAAATATGCCCCAGAAAATAGACATTCTCCTAGAGAAGAAATTCATCTTGACCTCTCAAACACTCTTGTGTTCATTACTTTAAAGAGAGTTCAGTTTTCTCTCCATAAATTCATTTGAAGGTACCTGGTTAACTGCTGCTTGCCCTCCAAAACTTGGAATTACTCATGCTTTTTAAAAATTAGACATTATCCTAGAAATTTGTAGGAAACAAATTGTCTCCTGCAACCATTTTTCTGATCTGAAACTATTACATTGTTGCAGGCTGTGTAGAATAATTAAGGTTTGGGTGGCTTAAGGAGTTGAAGATGACATGCTTTTGAGCTAGATAAAACAAATTCAGGTTTGGGCTCCTTCACTTGTCTGTTGAACCCCACTAAGCCTCAGCTTTCTATGCCTAAAAATCACAATTATAATACCTATGTGCAGTGCTGTGGTGAGGAGTTAAAGGAACCATATAATACTAGAGAGCACTTAAAAATAAATAATACCAGAAAGCACTCAAATGAGAGTTATTATTATTAATATTATTGGTGTTACTATTATTACTAGATGAAACAAATGAGCTTTGCTTTGAGCACATTTTAGGAAGTCAAATTAAGGACTTGCTGTATTTATGACAATGCATTATCATGATTCTGAACCGCTTGGAACAAACTGAACAACTTACAGACTGGAGTTTCCATGTGGACGGGGTAGTAGGGGGATGTTCAACAATGTGGATGATCCTCCTGCACTGACTAGGGTCTAGACAAAGGGAATAGTGGATGAGGTGGAAGGAGCACTTTTTTAACAGAAACATTTTTTTTTTTTCTGTGCCTGGCCATATCACCCGATGTGTGATTTCAGCAAATCACGCCTCCAATTAGAGTCCCTGCACAATCATCATCTCCAAGAATGCCACTATTCCTGCCATTCTGTGAGTCTCTGACAGTTGAGCTTTAAAGAAGTTGGTGGGATGGAGCTACTAGAGAGGACTGCTCATGAAAAAAAGAAAAAAACAAAACTTGTTTGCTATCTCAATGCAACTGGTCAGCACCACAGCACCTACCGTGAAAATGAGTGGAAACCATGTAGATCAGGGAGGTCCTTTGCTACAAACTCAACCTATTGTCTTCATACTCCATTTCCCCTCAGTAGCCTGGAGACTTTCAGGACACCGTATACGAAAAGGACATATGTATTATGATATACGTAAGCTTCAAATTGTGTATCCTCTTCATTCACTTAACACAATGTGTTAAACAAACTGAAAGTCTAAGGCAAGCATTTTGGTTTGACACAATGTGGGAATTCACTCTTTATGAAGCCCTTCTTAGCACACTCTAGTTTTGCCTTGTCTCAAGTGAAGGACTCAATCAAAGTGATTTCATTTTCCCACTGACCTTTTCTCATTTTGAAAAAGCAACATCTGGCTTGTGACCAAAATAACAGTGTGTTAATTAGTCTGTGAAGCAGCTTTTCCACCTATTGCACTTTAAAAAGAAGTACTCTTTATTACTTGGCCTTAAAAAAGAATGAAATATTGCCATTTGCAGCAACATGGATGGACCTAGACATTATCATACTAAGTGAAGTAAATCAGACAGAGAAAGACAAATATCATATAATACCATTTATATGTGGAATCTCAAAAAATGATACAAATGAACTTATTTACAAAACAAAAATAGACTCACAGACATAGAAAACAAACTTAGGTTACCAAAGGGGAAAGGAAGGAGGGATAAATTAGGAGTTTGGGATTAAGAGATACACACTACTATAAATAAAATAGATAAACAACAAGGTCATACTGTATACAACACAGAGAACTATACTCAATATCTTGTAATAACCTATAATGGAAAAGAGTCTGAAAAGAATATATATATATATATATATATATATATATATATACACACACACACACATATATATAACTGAATCACTTTACTGTATACCTGAAACTAACACAATATTGTATATCAGCTATACTTCAATTTAAAAAAAAGAAGTATTCCTTGTTGTTTCACTCTTTTGGAAGATTTTGAACTGAGAATTGCATAATATAAGTTATATTTGCCTTTAAATATAAGAACTTTAGTTAAATTGTAACATTTTATATTGACTATAGAAGTTATCTTTGCTAATTGCATGTTGTGTGATGTTTTTGTTTCCTGAAAAATGGAGTGGTTTAAATATATATGCAGTGGTGTGCTGAAGCCAGCTCTTACTGTTTCATGAGACCAGGTTGTTAGTATTTTTCCCAAATCTACATTCAGTGTCATATTGGTAGCTTGAAATTGGTCATGCTGGGGACATTTATGCCATGAATATCAGCAAATACTACAAATCAGGACTTTCGCACCCAGTCTCAAGCCAGCTGTTATCCATTTACCAGCACATCATCCATCATCACCTTTACAAATTTTTGGTAAAATAGCATATTGAAATCCACTAGATATTGGATATTTACCAATATAGCTTGAGCCTTGAAACATATCTCCTAGAAATCTCTCATGCCCAGATCCAAGAGGTAGATTGCTGTGTATAGAAGGAAGTTAATCTCCTGTCTTCTGCAGCACGCAAGCTGCTATTTTCATCTTCACCATAACACACTCTGATATCAGTATTGTGAAAATATTTGGCTGATGTAGATGTGCTCTGAGTGGTAATACTGTTTATTTGGTATTGCCCAGAGAAGAGCATATCACAATAATAAGTAATGTGGGGACTTCCCTGGTGTCACAGTGGTTAAGAATCCGCCTGCTAATGCAGGGGACACGGGTTCAATCCCTGGTCCAGGAAGATCCCACATGCCGTTGAGCAACTAAGCCCGCGAGCCACAACTACTGAGCCCGCGTGCCACAACTACTGAAGCCCGCGCACCTAGAGCCTGCGCTCCGCAACAAGAGAAGCCACCGCAATGAGAAGCCCATGCTCTGCAATGAAGAGTAGCCCCTGCTCACCGCAACTAGAGAAAGCCTGTGCGCAGCAACGAAGACCCAACGCAGCCAAAATAAAATAAAATAAAATAAGTAATGTGCATGTTACCACATTATGTTCAAATTTCACAACTGTGTATAGCAAGGCTGCAGCAAACAAACTTCTCAAATATTAGTAACAGTTTAGAGAAAGATTAAGGAAGAACAGGAGTCTCTGAGCAGGAGGAAAGGAACAGAAAGAACAGAGAAGAAATGTTTGGCATCAGCCAATATTTTCTAAACCACTAGTTGTCTGAGATTGGGAGGTGGGGTCGGAGCTCAGGCAAGGGATGGGAAATATATCAAAAAACACTTAAGCCTTTAAAAAAATCTTAACTCCTGAGTCATGGAAATATTAAAGGAATTTACCAAAGACAGTAATGATTTAAATGGTTTAAACGTGAAATAATTTCCAAAACGTCTAGTCAATTATTATTTGGCATAGATGATTAAGGCCCGTGAAGTGATTTTCGACATAACAAACATTAAAAGGTTGATCAAATCTGAGGATGAAAACTCAGGAAGGAAAAAAAAAACGATAAAGAAAATCTGCACAGGGTATAAGACGTCTTAAGTCCTGTGAATGCTTAGAATTGCATCTGAAGTCATTTTCTCCCAGCAAACCAAAACAAAAAAGCACAGCTCGCTTTTGTGCTTTGGCAGTTCATTAGGGTAGACTGTTAGCGAGGCAAATCAGCAGTAATTCAGCATGATGCTGCTATTCCTCAACTTTACTTAAGCCCATAGAAAATTCACTTAAGGCAATAAAACATTATATTAAAAGTTAGGCAAAGTAAAAAAATTCAGTCAATCAGTTCCATGGTCAGGTTGAATAAAATAGTCACATTTTTTAAATTTAGCTTCAAAAAACCTGAAATGATGTTAAATTAATTTCTGAATTTGTGTGTGCAAAGTTATTGACTTACATTTACCACAGGGAACAAGTACCATCATTTATTAAGCTGTACGCCAAGTTCCGTGTACTCAGAACACATTCATTATATCATGTGATCCTCATAATAAATATAGCACAGGATGCATTACTCTCATTTTACAAGTAGGGAAATTGAGGTCCAGAGAGATTAAGGAACTTATTCAGGATCACACAGCTTGATCAGGATCACACAAAGATATATGAACTTAGTTTTGTCCGACTGCTAATTACAGTTCTTTCAAATTTACCAACTACTGAGCCCTTCTAAATGTATCCCATTTATCATGAAGGCATTCATATAAAGAGAAAATAATCACAAAGTAAGATAGCTCTTTTTAGAGCTCAAAAACCTTCAGTAAAATCAAAATACAACTTGTTTCTGTGAGAATAGACTCACAGTTTTATAAGACTAAATGGTATTGATTACTACTCATGAACCTGTGTATAGTGATTATTAGATCTCTTTTTATGCATCCAGCCCCCTTCCTTTTAGAGGCAAATCCCCCAATATATGCAGTGTTTATGTGATGCTGTGTTTTTCCTGCTCCCTAATTTGGGAAGCAAAGTAGGGCAGTGTTGCTCTTTCCATTTTCTGGCAATGGCTTTGTGTATCTGGTAAGGAAGAGCCAATAGGACACTTCTGCCTAAGACTTTGACTCTGGAATAAATGAGACAAAGGAGAAAGTTCAGTTCAGATCCCTGCATGATGAATGTTGGGGTGTCCCACTGGAAGTAGCAATAATGACCAAGGGTCATTAAGATAGATATATATATATATATATATATATATATATATACCACAAAAAAGGAAATCCTTCCATTTATGACAACATGGATGAAGCTGGAGGACATGGGTATTATGTTAAGTGAAGTAAGCCAGATGGAAAGGGACAAATACTGTATAGTATCACTTATATATGGAATGTTTAAAAAAAAAAAGCCGATTTCATAGACTAGAGAATAGAATGGTGGTTGTCAGGGGCTTTGTGGAGGGGGAAATGGGGAAATGTAGATCAAAGGATACAAACGTTCACTTATAAGAAGAATAAGTTCTGAGGATCTACTGTATAGCATGGTAACTATAGTTAATCATACAGTACTGGATACTTGGAAGTTGCTGAGATTAGATCTTAAGTATTCTCACCACACACACAAAAAAGAGTTAACTACGTGAGGTGATAGATTTCTTAGTTATCTTGATCTTGGTAATCATTCCACAATGTATATGTATATCAAATCATAACATTGTGTACTTTAAATATATACCATTATATTTGCCAATTATTCATCAATAAAGTTTTTTAAGTCATAGGACTATTAAAAAGTATAATTTGTGATTAATAGTAAGATAACTTGGATTATTTGAGGATGGCATGCTTTAAAATTTTTTTAAATAAAAATCTATTAACCAGTTTTTTTAAAAAAAGAAAGAAACACACATAAGGAAAATAAAGTTCTCTCAGCGTAGTCTATATTTGAGTTACTAAATTACCTGACTTCTTAATCAAGAAACTTTGAATCTTGGTACAATAACAAGGAAGTTCCATTCAACTGTTCAATGTCATTCATATAATAACTACAAGTAAAAATAGTGCATAGTTTAAAAAATGACAGTACTTACTGAAGGCAAAAGCCTGTGGCTGACAGCCAACAGATGGTCTGTCAGAATGAAACTGATGAAAAAGTCCCCAACTGCATGACTTGAAAACAACTTTGAGAAATCAGTTTCTTCCTATCAGAAGGCACATATACTAACTGATCTAACTCTGGATCACATTCCACAATCTTTGTTAAAAAAAAAATAAAAGAAATTAGTTCATAATTCTCCTAATTCTTTTCTTTTTTGAGGAAAGATCACTCAATTCAAAATTTAACATTTATCAAATGTACATAAAACAGGTATGTGATAGGCAGCTTCTGAGACTAGGACAAATGTGTCCAGGCAAAGTGAGGAAAAGTTTGAGTTTCACCCTTCCCAAATATGGAAAAATGTCTGAGTCCTCTCCTAGTCCTCTTTCTGGATCTTACCACCCGACTGAGGGAGGCAACCTGGGAAAGCAAGAACCCTTTTCTCAAAGGCCTACAACAGAGTTGCTACAGGCTACCACTAAAGGGCTCCTTGTTCTGAGTCCCCCACCCTGGTCCTACTAGGTTATCCCAGGACATGGGGGATGTGGTAGGAGATAATAAGTATTAGGAGAGCCCAGAGACAAATTCCATGCACACAGACATGAATAGACAGATAAGCCAACAGTGCTAAGCAATAGAGACAAAATAAGGGATTCCAATAAAAGAAAAAAATTGAAGCTAAACTACTAGATAACATAGAGATTAGGAGTGTAAGCTCACAGATCAATAGACCTAGATTTCCATAGTTTTCCCACCTGTAAAATGGAGATAATAGCATCTATCTCATAGATTTGTCATTAAGATTAAATTAAATAAACAAACTAGTGAATATAACAAAAAGAAACACACTCACAGATGATACAAGAGAACAAACTAGTGGGTACCACTGGGGAGAGGAAAAGGGGAAGGGGCCAGATAGGGGTATGGGATTAAGAGGTACAGACGACTATGTATAAAATAAGTTACAGGATATATAGTACAATGCAGGGAATATAGCCAATATTTTATAATAACTATAAATAAAGTATAACCTTTAAAAATTGTGAATCACTGTGTTGTACACCTATAACATAATATTGTATAGCAACTATACTTCAATAAAAACTGACAGTTAAAAAAGATTAAATAATAGACATAAATCACTTAGAACGGTGTTTCGTGCATGTAAGAACTCAATGAGTATAACGTCTCTGAGCCTCAGTTTCCCTATCTTTAAAGTAGTGTGAACTAACAGCACCTACCTCTTAGTGCTGTTATGAGTATTAAATGAGATAATGCAGGCAGGCTGTAAATAAGGGATCATGCTTGTTATTAATGCAAGTATGCATCCATACGCTCAAAAGGTTCCATTCAAGAGCCTCACAATTGAGATTTTCCCATGCTTTAACAAATAAACCCTTTAAATCTGAAAGTCATTCACATGTCAAGATGGCAGAGTTGGTATCAATGCATAAAAGAGAAAATATTTTGTAGACTAATAGATTTTTTTAAAAACTATGTAATGGTGGCTGAAGCAGTTCACATTTTTAATGTCTGGCAAGCAAACAAAGACCGGGTTCTGAGGCTGTATCTGTAAACTATATATTATTGACATTTGACCCTAGAGTTAAAATTAATGAGCTTCTACTAACATTTAAGAGTAGCTTCATCTATTTCTTCTAAAATTTCCCTTCCAAGTAGAGGAAGCATAAGAGGCCAGGAAATACAGGGTATATTCGTGAAAAATAAATTAATCCTACCTGGCTGGAGTAAAAAGTACAGGGTAGGGCTTAGTAAAAAAGAAAGCAAGAAAGCAAGAAAGCAAGCAAGAAAGAAAGAAAGCAGGAAAGAACGGTTGGAGTTACATTGTGAGGGCTTTGAACACTGTGCTACAGAGGTTGGGCTTTCAAATATTTTAGCTGGCATGTTAAGTAAAGCTTATGTTAAATTTATGTTTTGATTATGTTTTGAGTTGTATAACTTTGTAAATGCGTCTGAAGAAAAAGTAGATATAGGACACTGCCCAGCTTCATTGTGTAGGTTGATGGACATTATAAAGTACTGTAAAACTCTAAATTTTTCTAAGTCAAGCATTTCATTACACTTTATATCTTAAAACTGGCAAATGCTTGATCTGAGAAAGGTATACATATATTCCTAAATGACTCTCCCATTTTATCCAAACACTTTTCACATTTTCCCTTAGGCATGATGTGCATTCTACCTCTTAGAATTCTATATTCTAGATCTGTTTTGTGCATTGTTTTCAGTGTATTATTTCAAATCCAAACACATGGTCAGAGTATTTCCTATAATTCCCTCAGAAACATTTTAACAATCTAAAACTGCGTATTTACAATAAAAGCTTGAAATACTTAAGTTTAAACAAATCTTTGACTATGTGGACTTTTGCTAAACTTAAAAACAGGTCTTAATGTTTAGAATCCTTAACCATAGACAACATAAGCACCCATATCTAATAGCCCAGGAGACTAATTAGTCTAGAAAACAAATGTTTTAAAGTCCCTCTTTCCATTCCCACCCCAACTCTGAGTCATTTTTATTTACCAGGTTTTAATCAGAAGAGAATATATAAGGCTAAACTGGAAAAGGCTAAAACTAGCCTTTAAAAATATGGACAGACTCTTAATTATGGCAATAGTATAAATAGAAAAGTGCCCTAATACTGTGTGTTACTTTTTCAAATGCTTATAATGAACTCCTTTATAGAACCATGCCAGTGTAGAGCTAATTTAACTCAGTTTTCAGTTAAAACTAAGAGAACTGTAATCTATTGTCTATAATCCCTTTCTCAAATACAATGCAACCAACTTTCACTTTAATGATCCAGTAGTTTATTCAGAAGAGTAGTCCTAACTTTAGGAAAGAATTAAATAATCTGCAGCTGCAGGTTACCAGCAATTTCACATAAGATTCAGCTTAAAATAGCTATTAAAGAAGGCGTCCTAGTAATGGTTCACTTCCATTAAAAAAGTATGGTGTACATTTACGTGTGTTTATGCGTGTGTGTGTTGTATATGAACGTCCACTCTGTCAGATCATTATATAAAGTAAAGTTTGGCCAATTATGGCCCTTTGGCCAAATCCAGATCACCATCTGCATTTACGACCGAAGTTTTATTAGAACATAATAATTCCCATTCATCAATGTATTGTCTATTGATTTTGCAATACAACAGCAAAGTTAAGTAGTTGCAACAGAGACCGTATGGCCCAGAAACCCTAAAATATTTACTATCTGGCCCTTTACAAAGAAGTCTGCAGACCCCTGATTTAAAGGATCAGACTCAGATATCACTTACTAAAAAATCTACTCATTCTCAAAATATATACATGCAAGCAAACTGAAGACATTAGGTTAGTAATGTCTCTGGCAAGGGATTTACAGTTATCATAATCCCCAGCATTTACTGAAGATTCACAAGCACATCAGTGAGAGATAGTATGCACACACTCAATGTGGCATACTTTGTGTCTCTTTTAGCTACATAAAAGAGAATTTAGGCTAGGAGAATTCATGAATCACCTTCATCAATTTACATAGGGTTCTCTGACTCTATATACAAATGAGCTGCATCTGCACAATGTAGAAGTATTTTTTTAAAGAAAAATTCAGTCAACTGGTTATTTTTCATAAAAACCAGGTGAACCTAATATTTATTGCACTTATAGAATAGTTTGGCATGTTTTGAGAAAAACTAAACTGTGTCCTTGAACAAAAGGTCAGTAGTCAGTCAATTCAAGCTTTATAGACAGTTTGAATGAAAGTCAGTCTTACGTAGTAGATATAACTTACGTAGTAGATATAACTCACAGATTTACTCAGAGACAGTTTGAATGAAAGTCAGTCTTACGTAGTAGATATAACTTACGTAGTAGATATAACTCACAGATTTACTCAGAGACAGTTTGAATGAAAGTCAGTCTTACGTAGTAGATATAACTTACGTAGTAGATATAACTCACAGATTTACTCAGAGACCAATCAAGTCCTGATTATGCTTCTTAGCAGCTGTGTAACTGGAGCAAGTGGTTTGTCCTCTCTGAGCATTTTTTTTTTCATGTGCTGATATCTACTTCAGAAGTTGAGGTAAGGATTAGATGAGGCACTGTGTATACAATACAGCCTACAATACCTGGCACTTAGCCAACAATCATTAAAACGTAATATCCTTCCCTTTACAAATAATGTATATTTTTTCAGTTGATTATTCAGATACAAAAAGAACTATGGAAACTTGAGTGAGTGCATTTTGACAATTATGATGACTCAAAAATATAGACCAGATTGGTGGGGTCAACTGAAATAAATCTAGGTCCAGGGAAGGGAGGGCAGGAAACAAACAAACACTACTGCTGGAAAGGCATATTCAGAAAGAACTTTCACATTACTAACTGTTTGTTTTATCAATGATACATCATAGTTTTCTTTTCTTTTTCGCTGCACGACACGGCTTGCAAGATCTTAGTTCCCCGACCAGGGATTGAAATTGTGCCCCTTGCAGTGGAAGCACAGAGTCCCAACCACTGGACCACCAGGGAATTCCCCATAGTTTTCTTTTTCTTTTTCTTTTTTCTTCTTTCTCCTCCTCCTCCCCCTCCTCCTCCTTTGTCCATACATGTCATTGAAATTACCATCTTGCCCTGTGATGATTGGCAGAAACCCAAATGAAACTACTTTTTAGATGGAGTCCTGTTTAAATAGCAAGAAGGGCTATTCAGAATAATGGAGGTAATTCTTAGAGTAATTTTGTTAATGGTAGATTTTTTAAAATTTGACATACACTTTAATAATGTACAATAGCAGAATTGCAATATTTAAAAAATACTGCATGAGTCAGAAATAACACAATAGTACTCATGTCATTATTTTGAACTTTAAAAATACCATGCTAGGACTAAAATTATTTTAAATGAATAGAAATTTAAAAATGATAAAGAGAAAAGAATCCCCAATGGCTACACAGATGGCAACATCACTTGAGAGAATCCTTTCCATTTCCACTGGAAGATAGAGATTAATGTACTCTTTGGTGAATTAGAAATGCAAGAGAAAGGGTGTTTTCATTCACTCCATTCAATTATTGGAGGGTAACAAAAATAACAACTTTGGGGACTGAATAATTTGATGATTATCAAGGCAATTTCAATTGCTGTTCACAATCCATATTCATTTCATATCCATTAAGGACAAATTACACCACCCTATTTAGCAGAAAAATTAAAGAATGAGGATGCTTTCAGAAAAATTACAGCTCTATGTGTGGCCCCTTTCATTCAAATACAATCAAGTGCATCTCTTTGTGGAAGAAACAGCAAATACATGAATTAATTTTTAAAAAGACAAAAACAATGAAGGTTAAGATACAAAACACAAACTCTTTTCTGTTTGACATGGGCATCTAACCCTCCATTAGCAAAGGAAGATTTCACCTGCGGCATTGTTAAGATTCTGTTTAGAAAAGCAGTTTAAATGTGTCTATACAATTAATGTTTTCACAAATTAGATACTTGGAGCCATAACTCTATTTCTATATCAGTATGAGAAAGACGAAATATCTGTCCCAAATTAATTAAAATCATACTTGTGATTCTATTTCTGAACATTTGGAGTGCTTTCCTTTCCCTCGTTTCTTGTTTAAAACATACCCTATGCAGGACATTTTAATGAAACAATTGACTTACTCTTTTGGTTTAATGTTGCATAAAGAGGCAGGTAAAGCACAGTGGTTAGAACACAAATGTTGCAGTCAGGTGATCCTAGGTGTATAGATTCTCATTTACCTCTTCTTGGCTGTGTGACTTTGGTCAGGTTCCTTTACCTCTCTGAACCATGGTTTCTGGTTTCATAGGGGTAATAATAGCATTTATGTCATAGGTGTCTATGAAGATTAAAAGAAGTTGTGCATATTATTTACAATAGCCAAGACATGGAAGCAACCTAAATGTCCATCAGAGCAATGAATGGATAAAGAAGATGTGGTATACTTATACAATGGAATATTACTCAGCTATTAAAAAAAGAATGAAATATTGCCATTTGCAGCAACATGGGCAGACCTAGAGATTATCTTACTAAGTGAAATAAGCCAGACAGAGAAAGACAAACATCATATGATATCGCTTATGTGTGGAATCTAAAAAAAATGATACAAATGAACTTATATACAAAACAGAAACAGACTCACAGACATAGGAAACAAACTTATGGTTACCAAAGGGGAAGGGGGGTTAGGGATAAATTAGGAGGATGGAATTAACATATACACCCTACTAAATACAAAATAGATAACCAACAAGGACCTACCGTATAGCACAGGGAGCTATACTCAATATTTTGTAATAACCTATATGGGAAAAGAATCTGAAAAAGAATATATATATATATATATATATATATGTATGTATGTATGTATGTATATATACATATGTATAACTGAATCACTTTGCTGTACACCAGAAAGTAACACAACATTGTAAATCAACTATACTTCAATAAAATAAATTTTTTTTAAAAAGTGCATATGAAGCAGTAACAATAAATATATGTAAATACATTTAAAATTGTATTTCCAGATACATTATATTATTAAAACATGATACATTACTTACAAATACAAAAACCATAGTAAAATTAACACTTGATGTTTATGTCTATACAAACAATAAATGTATAATGATGTACATGCACAGACATATATGTAATATATGTGTGCTTGTTAGGGCACACATGATGTTTGACTAGGTTTTAGCAAATCCTAGATTTTACAGGTTAAAAAAATCAGGATTCCCAGATAAATTTGAATATCAGGTAAACAAGGAAGTATCTAGCAACTGGAACCAGGATGCTTCATTGAGCTAGAGGGCTTTCAAATGTCTCCACAGGTAATAGTTATCAATAGGTTTACTTCATTTTGTAAACTAAATTAAGGTAATAGCCAGTTAATTGAATGGCCCGGAACACTCCCATTCCAACTCTGATCAATCTGCTTCTCCACCTCTTAGTGACATCTCTTTCAGATCCCATAGTTCTCTGGTCACTTATAAAATTGTCTAATTTTCAGATATTGGCATCTGTTTAAGCTGGTGCAAATCTAACTACCTCTAAAGCATCCACCTGATCAAAGTATAACTGACACATCAGTGCCATGCCATGATGCTGGACAAGTTAGCTGCCCCACTGTCCTCATGGGATGCCCCATGTCTAAAACTGGCACCTGGCTGTATTCATGCAAGGACTTCAAATTCCAGGAAATATTGGGTCATGCTCTTCCAACAATTTTTTTACCATTTGCCACTTGGGTGGAGCACTGTCAAGAGCCTATAGAGTTTCTGCTTCCCAGACAGCCTTCAATGGAGGGGGACAGTAAGCTGACCTTCTTACAGGCATCCCCACTCCCAGGAACCATCTTAGTTTGGGGAGAGGAGGAGAAAAGTCAAAGCCTGATCTATTTCTACAAATTCCCTTCCAACAATTTCTCTTTGAATTTCTTGTCTCTCTGAAATAAGCTAGAGGCAGATGGCAATGGTTGGACTTATTCTTACTTTTAGGAAATCCTACATGGATATGTCTAGCACCTTTCTTTCGACTGTGTGGTCACTATTGTGAATTGTTTTCAGCTTCGGGGCTTCAGCTAAAATCTGAGACATTAGGGAAAATCTCATATAATATCCTGATACATTATTTAATGCACATTGACTAAGAGAACTAATTTAATTACAAAATGCCAGAATTTTTCAACTTCATTAGTAAGCATCATGCATGATGCTTATTGACAACATAAAAACTGTATTCAAGATAAATGGAGACTTTAATCATTTGATCTTAGTGAAACCATCATTTAAAAACGATTCTCTGGGTTTTGACAATGCATGATCTATGATCCTTTTGATTTGGAACTCTTCAGGACAACATCTAATCACTTTGGGATTGATACATTATTTCCATTCTTGACATTTACTTATTCCCTAAATTCCTTCTCTGGAAAGTCCTTAATTTAGAGTTAACACAGACCTATCTCAAGTAGTTCCACTTTCCTTACCATGTATATCGCTTAGCAGTCTGTCATTTTCATTCCTTTATTCATGGTTTTTCTTATTTCTATGGTTGAGGATTCCACTTAAAAATCTTAAAATGTTTCAATCATCCCAATATTGGGTACCTATTCCAAGAAAATACTCTTAAATATAGAATACAAGTTTTATCACAAAGATAGCCACTGTGACACTATTTGAAATAATAAAATAACCCTTAATATTGTCTTTGACTATAGAATTAGTAAAGTAAATCATGACACATATACTGAATATATTGCATGACTATTTTAAGTGATATTTATAAAGAATTTGAGAACACAGGAAAATACATTTTATTTTGTATTAAGTGAAAAATAAATATAAATCTATATGTCTATCAGCATTACATGTAAAACACATAAAGTAATAATAATAATAATAACAACAGACTAATAACAACAGAAATATACCATGTAAGCCAAGGTTGACTTTGGGTGGTAGACTATGGGTGATACATTTTTTCTTCTCAATATTCTAATTTTATCCTATTCCTAAGTTTTCTGTAATGTGTATATATTCCTATAGAATAGGAAAAAAATCTTATTTAAAAATCACTTTCAAATATACTTTTGGAAAACTGCCTTCTTGTTCCCCAAGTACTTCTTTTCTTCTTTCCTTCAGTTTGACATTAAATTCAGTTTGACTTCAATTAAAAGCCACAAATGGTTTAACAAGTGTATTCAAATGGCTGAACAAATGTATTTTATTATGTTATTTTTTAATCTGATGACTAAAATTTAAACTTTTCACCAGCTATTTTGGTGCCGTGCAGACATAACTATAATGTACCCAAAGAGGAAGGAGCTGCTGCGTACCATCAGATACTCTTCATTCTAACAAAAATTAATTCTTAATCTTTTACGTGCCATTTTTAACTTGTCTCTTTTCCTTTATAAAAGGTAATTAACTGTAGCCAGTATGTTATAACCATCTATTATTACTGTGTAAAAGTAGCTGGCATTTACTGCCAACCATCATCACCTTCTTCATCATCTACTATTTGAGTAGCTTCTCAACTAAACTACTGAAATGACCTTCCAACTGCCCCCCTGCTTTTACCCTTGCCACATAACCATCTAATCTCAATGAGTATCCAGGGTGTGATTCTGTGACCTGTTTTAAAACATGTCATATAACATCATTCCTCTCCTCCAAAACCCTTCAGTGACTGCCTATCTCAGAGTAACAGTCAAAGTTTGTACAGGGACTATAGGCCCTTTATGACAAGATCCCATTATCTTCCCTGGCCTTACCTCCTGCCTTCTCCCCTGTGTCAAGGTCAGTCAGCTTCAGCCACGGTGGCCTCCCAGAACTTCCAGAAACTTTAAAGAACTTCTTGCCTCAGGGTCTTTACACTCACCCCTTTCTCTGCCTGGTCTGCTCTACCCAGTGCACATGGTTTGCCCCTTCATTTCTCTAAGATCTCTACCCAACTGTCACAGTCTCAAAGCAGCCTTCCCTGACCACTCCATATGAAAAAGGATCACCACCACCCCAGAACCCAGTACTTTCGATCTATACCTCTCCTCTGATTTATTGGTCTACATAGAATGCATCACAATCTGACATACTACATATTTTACTTGTCTCTTTAGTGTTCTCTTCTCCACTAGAATGTAAGGTTCATGAGGGTAGAGATTTTGTTTTGTTTACTGCTGTATCCCCAGTACCTAGAACTGTACCAGGCGCAGAGTAGGTGCTTGGTAAATTCTTGGGGAAGGAAGGAAGGGAGGGAGGGAGGGAGGGAGGGAAAGAAAAGAAGGAAGGGAATAAAGGAAGAAAAACTTTACATAGATTATTTCGTTTAAATCACCGAACACCTCTGTATGGTGGTAGTATTATTATTCCTTTATTATTCCCTTACCACGCATGAGAAAACTGAAGTCTAGAGAGTTACCAACTCAGTCAAGATCACATAACTTGCAAATGACAGAGCTGAGACTAAAACCCAAGTGTGTCCGTCAAGATAGTCCATTCTCTTAACTTCCATGCTTCACAGGTTACATTAACAGACATAAAGGATGCCAGTGTTTTATATTAACCTCAGCCAAAATTGTGCTGTTGAACTGAAATAGTGCTCAAAGTGGTCTCGAAAAACCTGCCACGAGGCCAGATCCAGAAAGAACACTACCTGGGTGGCTCTGAGAATGTGTTTGTGCCCCGTTCTCCTCATCTGCAAAATGTAGCATATGGAAATCAGTGTCTCAGCTGCCTTGTCACCCTAGCCCTTTTTGGATCCTGTTTTGTCTATATGGTGCAATGCTGTTGCCTTCTCCACTCACAAATCACCAAAAGGGAAGGTCGTCCACTGGTCTGTGGACTACAGGGTAGTTAAACCCTGGTACCCACTCCAGTTTAAAATAACATAACAACAACAATGAATGATAATTGTGTATAATCTAAATGGGACCCTCCAACTTCAAGAAGGAAGCTATTTCAGTCTTATCTTGGAGTTTTCAAAAGGAAAGTAGCAAATTAAACTATGTAAGTATACAGATGATATGAAAACAGTGGTTACACGATGGAATTGTTCCTGCAGGAAACAGTATGGAGCATTCTCTGTGTGAGAGCTTGAGAGAGTAAATCAAAGAAGACGTGATCCTTGCCCTTGAATTGCTCACGACCTGGTAAGGTGGGAGCATCTCATATATGTATGGCCTGCTTTTGTGTAAAGATGTGTAGCTGTGGGTAGTATGTATGTATACAATACACACACACACACACAGAAATGATATATAGGTGTATATACTGTATGCATATGCATATACATGATATGCATTTATGTGTATATATTGTATGCATATGTATGTATACACGATATGCATATGTACAATGGCATATATATGTATAGTGTGTGGGGATATATATTTGCTGCACATCATGTTATTTATATTACTAAAACTAAGGGGAAATGATGAACCCCACCTAAGCAATTTAAGTTAAATGCCTATATACTAAAATGTCTCTCCCAACTCTGTTCTAGGAAGCAATATTCTCTTGTGTCCTGAATTCTACAACAATTTAATGGTCTCAGGTACCTAATCATCCCATAGAATTTACTTGTCTTTGGCCTTCGAGGAAAATTACCCCTACTATTGGCTCTCAGAGATGCTCAGTAGAAAGACCTTCCTCCCAGTGACAAGTAGCAACGGAACTCGCCTTTACCTTTTCTTCCTTCAAACTCAATCTGAATGGAAGCCCAACATTTACCAAGCTGCTGCAGTTTCTCCTCACTCCCTCATCTCTTCCTTAAAGCCTACATAAAGATGCCCAGGCCTGCCTGTTGCTGTTACCATGGCAACCCTCCCCTGCATTTCGTCTGTGAGAATATCTCCAGGTTTCCATTAAGTCTGCGATAGCGCTACCTGGGTCAGTTAGCTCTGTGGAATCCACAATTAGACAAGCTCATTAATAGTAAACCATTAGCTTCGAATGATCAACTGCCTAATTATTTCCCTAAAATAAATCACATTACTCATTGTTCAGACTGAGTAAATAAATGCCAGTGTTGACAAAGTTCATTTAACTTTTTGAAATTGCAGAGCAAAGGTTGTAAGTTTGCATTATTTATAAATTGGCTTAAAACTGTGCTCAGTGAATAGACAGTTACATTTAGTAGTATTCTGAGACTGTCAGAAAATATTTAGAGCCTAGACACACTGGCTCTTTCCAAATAGGATAGCTGAGAGCTGAAGGAAACAAACATCTAGGTGTGGCTGAATTTTCCTACTTTTTTTTCCTGATGTGGGGCAGTGTATAAACTGATAATTTGAATAGATGCTCACCAATTCTGTAACTCACCAATCAAGTTCCAGAAAGAGTACTTTTTATTTCTTCTTTTAAAAACACTGACTTTGCTGTCCTAATAACCAGTTAACTAGAAGCCACTGAATCACTGCTAGTTCAAATGTAATTAAACTGCTCAAATGCTAATCAAACCTTTTTGGAGTTATTTACTGTTGACATGTTTGTACTAAAACACTTCCAATTTTATAATAATTTGTAAACTACAACAGTTGGTTGAATTGAACATAATGGAAAAGATATTTTGTTTATGCTGTCACAGCAGCAAAACAGTCAAATCAAATGGTCATTTTAAAGTTGTGCCTTCACAAATAAGCAGGTTAGTCATTTCTACTATGACCAGTTAAGTCATTGAATACGATGCCTCTTAGTCACTGCCATCTTAATTTTCAATAATGTCTGAAATCCGTAGTAAATGAGATTTTCCTCTGGCATGTGATTGCTGTAGTCTGATATTACATTTCAGCGAATACATTAAGATTTGGACTCAGAATGGTTACATTGCAAGCAAGTTTTTATGAACATTTCATATTTTCACACCAGTCCAGTTCCATGTAGTGCCATATTAAAGCCTGAGGCAAAAGGAGAAGTCAGTAATACTGATCCTGTCTTTATTTAAAATTTTGATGTTTTGTTCATAGCGGATTTTTTGCTTTAATTTTGATTTCTGAAAACATTGGATTAAAATATTATTTGTCTCGATGTCTGAGTTTTTTGGCACTCCCTTAAATTTTGCACCAGAAGCAGTTGCCTCATACACTTTACCCTAGTGCTAGCCCTGCACCAGTCAGTATACATTTTAATCCGTAACTTCATCCTGAAGCACCTTTGGGGTATATGAACGCAGTTTGATTTGTAACCACTAGATGGAGACCTTTTCATTAGGTAACACAGAGCCCCCCCATCCAACCCCCACTCAGTCTCTTGAATTAAAGAGGATGTATGGGGAACTTCCCTGGTTGTCCAGTGGTTGAGACTTTGCCTTCCAATGCAGGGGGCGCAGGTTCGATCCCTGGTCGGGGAGCTAAGATCCCACATGCCTCGCAGCCAAAAAACCAAAACATAGAACAGAAACAATATTCTAAAATTCAATAAAGACTTAAAAAAAAAATAGTCCACAACAAAAAAATCTTTAAAAGACAAACAAAAAACAACCTATGTATTCAGTAGGGAAATTGCTAAATAGGTTTAAAAAAAAAAAAGAGGATGTACGTATATGTATAGCTGATTCACTTTGTTATAAAGCAGAAACTAACACACCATTGTAAAGCAATTATACTCCAATAAAGATGTTAAAAAAAAAAAAAGAGAGGATGGCAGCTGGCAGAGAACACTCAGATTAAACAGAACTAAATTCTTGGTTAATTTAAAACGTGTTAGGAAAAAAACTGGTCAACAGTAAAGAAAGATGGTATTGTCACAGCCAGAGTCTGAGTTGAAGAGTCTTGAGTTTGACTCCCGAATCTGCTGCTTTGAATACCAGTTGTGTTGAATCCCTAAGCCTAAATTTCCTCACCTATAAAACACAGAGTGCTGACCTCTTAGGGTTGTTTGCGTGCACTTAACGTGTGAAATCTCCTAACGAAATGACTGGTCATCAATAAATACATTTCCTTACTCTCTTGCTTCTCTTATAGAAGATTTGAAATAGAAAAAACAGTCTTAAAAAAAAAAAACAGTCTAGTATCACCAAAGGAACTGCATTCACCATTATGCCCCTTCCCAGCTACTGCTCTTTTAAGCCAGGTTTAGAAGGACAAAGTTTCAGAAATCCCATGAAAGCTTACACATTAACTAAGCTCAGTCCAGAGACCAGCTCCCGCTCTTTTTGTAAGTCAGCCTGCTTGGTATGGAAACTGACAAGTTCATTTCCATTCAACAAACGCTTGTGGAGCACCATGTGCCCAGGATTCTGCCAGGTGTTAAGGTTATGGAAATAAGATCAACACTGGTACTAGGAGCTCACAGAATCTAAATTAAGTGTGAGGTTAAATAACATAGGCATTACAACTTATGATTCAATTTTACCAATATGTGTTGAGATTCTACAATATGCAAAGAACTGCATTAGACACTGACAAGCATATCAATACCTAGTACAGTCAGAAAAACACAGCCCTGGCAGAGACAGAGAGATTAGCATTCAAATCTACTTCTTACTGGTTGTGCGACCATCTGCAAGTTCCCAACTTTTCTGAGCCTCATTTACTTTTATCTATAGATGAAGATAATAATAATTACCTCCTGTAATTGTTGTGAGGATAACATGACATACTGCATACTGCTTAGAACAAGACCTGGCATGTTTTAAGAATGCAAAAAAAAAATGTCACTCATTATTATTAGTACTAATAGAAATGTTGGAAGACACCAACAAGCTGTGTAGTCTGAGGCTTCCTGTATAGAGGAATTACTTTTGTTTGTATTATTTCATTTATTAAGGTTTCTATAAAATGTAAGCTAATTTTTTAATTGAAGTTTAATTGACTTATAATATTACATTAGTTTCAGGTGTACAAACATAGTGATTTGATATTTTTATACATTACAAAATAATCACTACAATAAGTCTAGTTACCATCTGTCACCATACAAAGTTATTACAATATTAGTGAAACTATAGTCTATATGCTGCACATTATATCCCCATGACGTACTTATTTTTAAATGGATGTTTGTATCTCTACATCCCCTTTACCTATTTCTTCCATCTCCTCAACCCACTCTGGCAACCACCAGTTTGTTCTCTGTATCTATGAGTCTGTTTCTGTTTTGTTATGTTTGTTCATTTGTTGTTTAGATTCCTCATATAAGTGAAATAATATTGTATTTGTCTTTCTCTGACTTATTTAACTTAGCGTAATATGCTCTAGGTCCATCCATGTTGTCTCATATGGCAAGATTTTATTCTTATTTTTATGGCAAGTAATATTTTATATACATGTATGTGTGTGTGTGTATATATATATATATATACACACACACACACATACGTTTTCTTTATCCATTCAAACCTACAGGAAGTACTTTTATCTCGTTTCCTCTTGTCCTGACACATTTTCCTCCCCAGCTGGAAGAATGAGATGAGATTGTTTTCTCTGGTAAACTTATAGAAGGTCCTCAAATGAGGAAGACTCCCAGGACAATTTTCTTCACAACTGAGTATGCAGAAAGAAGCCGCATATCATTAAAGAGATGGGGGGTGGGAGGGAAGGGGCTCTTTTGTGCCCTGTGTGGATTTCCTTGGTGAATGTAAATACTACCACCAGAGCAGATTTTAAGCCATCAAAGCTTTCACAACCGGCTTGCAAAATTGCTGAGACTTCAACCATCAGTTCTCCTGCGATCGTGTTTAAATGAGTTCCAGCAAACCCCTGACAGAAAGCTATGGAGACCAGCTGACCTGTTAAAGGCACTGAGGACTTTTTAAGAAATATAAGCCAGAGCTGTTTTCAGATTTATTTTGAATTTTTTATTGAAGTACGTTGCTTTACAATATTGTGTTAGTTTCAGGTGTACAGCAAAGTGATTTGGTTATACATATATATATATATGTATACATATATACATATATACATGTATATACATATATACATATATATATATATATCCATATTCTTTGTTTATTCTTTTCCATTATAGCTTATTACAAGATACTGAATATACTTCCCTGTGCTATACAGTCAATCCTTGCTGTTTATATATTTTGAATTTTTGAGTGAGTATTCTGAATCTTCGCTATAAGGACTTCCCAATACAAGGGCCTCAGTCCTTTGGGGTTTTTTTTGTTTTATTTTTGTTTTTGCGGTACGCGGGCCTCTCACTGCTATGGCCTCTCCCGTTGCGGAGCACAGGCTCCGGACACGCAGGCTCAGCGGCCATGGCTCACGGGCCCAGCCGCTCCGCGGTATGTGGGATCTTCCCGGACCGGGGCACGAACCCGTGTCCCCTGCATCGGCAGGCGGACTCCCAACCACCACGCCACCAGGGAAGCCCCTTTGTATTTTTTAAAATTAATGTATTTTATTTATTTATTTTTGGCTGCGTTGGGTCTTCGTTGCTGCATGCAGGCTTTCTCTAGCTGCAGTGAGCAGGGGCTACCCTTCATTGTGGTGTGCAGGCTCCTCATTGTGGTGTCTTCTCTAGTGGAGCACAGGCTGTAGGCATGTGGGCTTCAGTAGCTGTGGCATGCGGGCTTCAGTAGTTGTGATGCATGGGCTCAGTAGTTGTAGCATGTGGGCTCTAGAGCGCAGGCTCAGCAGTTGTGGCACACGGGCTTAGTTGCTCCGCGGCACGTGGGATCTTCCCAGACCAGGGATCGAACCCATGTCCCCTGCATCGGCAGGCGGATTCTTAACTACTGCGCCACCAGCGAAGGCCCAGTCCTTTGTATTTTAATACTGATATTAACACTGGGTGATTTTTCTCAGCTAACCAATTATGTTTTGAATAACTGATCCTGAACCCTTCGCAGAATAACATTTATCTCCTCTGTATCTAACTTGTTTATGTGGGAAAAGTGGTCTACACGCTTCCTGACCCACCATCAGTACAGAAGGGCAGGGATGGCACCAGGCTGTTTTCCAGACTCCCCTAATCTCTCCATTTCAGAAGCAGACTGAAGTCTGGATGGTCCTTGCACTTACAACCTGGGCAGGCAAATGCTGCCTCTGAATTTCTCAAGCTGCCTCCCATGTGCAAAAGGAATGTAGAATCAAATCTCTTACGATATGATTGAACAATTCTCCACAACTGAAGCATGAACTTATGGGAAATTAATTCAATGACCGTTTCCCTGTTATATTTACCATCAGGCTGGCTTTTGCCAATAAATGTTTAAAGGGAAATACCCGTTCATTAGGGGCCTAATGAATGCTACCATTTAGTCACAGCCATTTACTGACTGATTACAATTTATCAGGTGCCATACATATATTTATATTTACATTTACATTTATATTTATATTCATTCATTTCATTTAACCCTGACAAAATTCTGCCTGCTTTATAGGAATTCGTATCACCATTTTCCACATAATGAAATGAAGGTGCAGAGAAACAAAATTACCCACAAAGGTGATGCAGCCAGAAAATAGAAACCAGGATTCAAATCCAGGTCTGTGTGATTACAAAGTCCATGTTCTCAGAATTCTGGGCACTTTACACGGCTTTGAGTATATAAAGATGAATAAGAAATAAGCCCGGCTTTGAGAAGCTTATGGTCCAGCAGATCTTTATAAATACCTCTTACGTGCCAAGGACTACCAGGTGTCTGTCAGCCCAACCCTTGGCAACACAAGCCAATCTGCACGTTATGAGTGCATCTACCTTCCTCACAGATTTGAAGGCTTAGGCTCAAGTGAGGCAGTGTATGGGGGCAAACGGACAGTGGTTAGGAAAACAATTAAACACTTGGGGGAATAGTCCTCCTAAATCATGCCGCTTAAATATGTAGTATTTACAAGTACATGAGAAATAAAGTGAAGAATCCATACTGCAGGACTCTCAACCCAAAGGTCTAAAGCATAAGTGAATCAAACCGCCTCCAGTCAAGTTGTCAGATAAAATACAGGACACCTCGTACAATCTGAAATGTAATAAACAATGAATATTTTCAGCATAAATATATCTCAATTATTGCATGGGATAAACTTGAACTAAAAATGCATATATTTATGCTGAAGTACTTAAACTAAAAATTACTCACTTATCTGAAATTCAAATTCAACTGGGCTTTCTGTACTTTAATTTGCTAAATCTAGCAACCCTAGACTCCAGGGAAAATGGGCTGATAATTAATTAATTCTGTATCACTTCCATCCTCATCTTTGCCCTTTGAGTAGCCGCTGAGACACATGTAAAAGCTAACCACTGGCATCTCCCAGGCAAAAAGAAATTAGCATGTTCCCAAGATACCCTTCACTTACCACTGAGTCTTCCCCTACCCCTTTTAATAAGACCACTTTGAGACCTGGTATGCTCTAGGCATGTTTACTTTTGAAAATTTCATCTCATGTCATACCAAACATAATAAAATGTATCCAGATAATATCTTTGTCTCTATGTATAGGAGTTGAGTTCACTTGCAAGTGACTAGGTGACCTAATGTTAAGTAGTCATTCAATTACACATTTATTCATTTCAATGTTTTGATTTTTTTCCTACTCTGGAACCAATATTTTTTCCAAGTCTCAACCATTTTCATAGTCACACGCAAAACACATAGGTCCTAGGTTCCATACCTTGCATACCAAATGGATAAAATAATGTTCCTCATCTCTCTCCATCCTATGAGGGCTTGCAGGACCCAGGCAGTTCAGGGATATTTGATTTTGTGCCTGTAGGGATTCCTGTAAAAGTCAATAGGCTTTACATTTTGTTCAACTGAATCCTTGCCAAACGCACTGGCGAAGGAAGCATGACACTTAACTAGGGCTCCCCTTGTCCTGGCTTAGCCATTTATGCAACCAATGACCCAGGGCCCTACCTGAGCCTCATGCATAGAAAAAAAGATTATACATCCCACCCTACTTCTTCCTTATAAGAATCAAATGAGGTCTGATCAAAGTGCTTTAGAAATCCTAAAGTGCTTAAAGATAATTAGTAACCACCCTCTGTATCCTTATCAACAGACTTCCCGGGTGAATTTATGTAAAGGATACTTTCGTAATTAAAAAAAATACTCAAAACACCAACATCCCATTTTTCTGAGCTATAAATCTGAATGTTTACACTACATTTCCTTAAAGCAAAATTTCTCTGTTTCAACTAAACTAATACAGAAAGGCAGGCTCTCTTAATTAGCAAAAGTATCAATGTCACCATGTAGGTATCTGAGTCAATTAGTAGGGCAAAAGGTAGATTAGACTCATTTTGAAAGTTGTTTGTGAAATGTATTTAATTGGTTTGTCTGTTTTGATTTTGAGTGTGAGTCTCTGTAGCTGTCCATGTAATTACCGCAGTTTTGCAACAAACCACAGAAAAAAAACAGTTGTTCAGTCTGAAGGCAAGACAGAGATTCTGTGTGCACATTGTATATAAAGCCTTCTGGCTGTGAGTATTAAACTCTGGTATAATGAAGACCTTGTATTTCTTGTATAGGAGGCCAGAACTCTTCTCATACTGCCAGGGATCCGGCAGCCTCTAAAGACTGGAAGTAGCTGCTGCCAAAAGACTGCGTATCATGAAAGCCCTTCTACTGTAACGTATGATCATGGACGGGTCTATGGGAAAGACTTGAATTTGCAAATTAAATATTTACAGTCTATCTGAGTTAACTGAGTAGTTCCTAACAGCTGGACATGTGTGTGTGTGTCTGTGCCCCTGTATGTCTGTGCATGCTCATTTTAATACTGTTTAGATTCCAAATCCAACTGAAATGCAGTAGTTGTGCAATTTACACTGATCAATTCCATCAGAGAACTGGGAGATGCAAGTCTTTGAAGGCCTTGCTGACGGTCAATAACGGATACCGTTTATTAAGGGTACAGTTTTATTTCAAATACACATCATTTGGCTATTCATCTTTGTTTTCTGCTCTATTGTGTCTTTAGGTTTTTAGGTTTTTAGGTTAAACTACTTAGAAAATGTTCATGGATTTAAATTTTCCCCATCACTGAATGTGATTTTTCTTTGATTTCTTTTCTCCCTAAGATCCATTTGCCACCTCAACTTTGCCAAAGGAGATGTCAAGAAAGGTACATTACCATTGACTGAGTTCTTATCATGTTACAAAGAACTACATGCTAAATGCCTTTTATGTACATTATTTAAATCCATCCATGAGCCTGTGGAGCCAGGACAGTTTCAAAACAGGTGATTAGACATTCTCCATGACTAATAGTAAATTTATATTTATTTTTGCTTTTTATAGAAAAAACTGCTCTTTTCCTCTCTCCTTACACCAGATGCTGTTCCTAACTTTAAAAGCCATTATATTTTTGGAGGCATTATTAAAGGAAATGGTAAAAAAAATCTTCTCTTGTAGTTTCCCAAAGCAGCAGAGATTCTCCTCATTTGGTACAGATTGAAGTAGGGCCCCAACCAAAGACCAGAGAATGGATGAAATGTCCTCCTTGGCAGACTTACAGTCGCCTTCTCCAGACCACTGAGCTGCCTGCATGCTCACAGCTCTGGTGTGTCCAACACCCTCCCTCAGCACTAAGGATTTGCTGAGCTTGTTGTCAATGGAGAGAATGTAAAGAATAGGGACAGACCTGCTCTCCTCATCTGTAAATGAGGCTACTGACGCCCACCTCACAGGGCAGCTGTCACGTCGAAATTAGAGAACATATATGAAATTCATTTGTCTCCGAAGTGTTGAAAAACAAGAAAGGAAAGTCGCTCATTTCAGCGAGGCAGCCATGAATTCATCCAAAATGACCTATCTAAAATGCCTCTATGTTTTTTAAACAAATCCAAGATCTGGCTGACTTCTTAGAATAAATGGTGAAAATAATATCTTCATAATGAAGTAAAAGCAGATTCTACTTAGTTAAGCAGTTACATGAAAAATGAAGATACAATATGTTTTTAATATGTTTTATTGCTATAAAATTATTTTCAACATTCACTTTGGAAAGCAGTACACTATTGAGTCTATTAAATCTCTGATTTGTTTGAGAAATTTGATAATCTTGTTAGAGAAAAGTTGCAGTACAAATTATGCTCTGTTTCCCCTATATCCTTTAGGCTAATAGTCGTTATTATAATTATGTCTGTTAATAGAGTACTTACTATGTGCCAGGTACCTTTCTAAGACAGTAAACAACTTGCTAGGCATGGACTACTATCCACATTTTCCAGATAAAAAGCAGGATGTTTAAAGTAAGGTACTTTAGCCAAAAGTCACTCTACCAGCAAGTGGCAAATAGACCTAAATCCTATTCTAGAAGATTCTAGAACCCACAAATTAGCTACTAGACTATACTATCTCAGGTTCACTTAGAATTAATGAGTGGGCTTGCCCGTAATCTACAGCCCTTAAATAAACAGCAAGTTCCTCATATCTCAAGTAGATTTTTGATTTTGTCTGTAAATTGAGGTAAGTTTACTAAAGATCAAATAGAATGGTACCTGCTTCCCAGACACTTGGGGAGGAAATAAACTGAAGAGGCATGAATCCTTAATCAAGATAACATGGGGGAAGATGGGGCCCTAGTGCCATCAGCCAACCCAGTCCCAAGTCCATGGCCAAAAGTCTACTGTGACCATGAAAAATTTCCCACTCACTCTGGACTTAACCTCAAAATCCTTCTAAACTTAAGAAGGATTGTAGCTCTCCAAGTAAGAGCTACTGTTGATTTATTTAGATATTATGTATAGGACTACCAAGTATAGGGCTCTCTTCTCAGAGTTAGCATGTCAGACGAAACTAATTCCAGTCCCTTACAAAAAACCGAAAGTTGACATAAGCCAGGCACATGTTTCTAAGTTACAATGTTTTATTCCAGAGTTTTTAGGTAACTTGTCCTTATTGATGGAGATAGAACTGAAATAACACGTTAAGAAGAAAGAGAATTGGGTTCTTTCTTTTAAGTAATACTTGTTCTTAAGTCCTTGTCTTCTTGAACAAAGCATGTGAGTACTTTCTGTTTGGGTAGTCTGGTCTCTTTCTAGGTTTTGTGTATTTTGAACATTGAAAAATGGCTTGTCACCAAGAAGTACATGCCCCTACTTTTGTACAGGGATTTGTGAGGTTTAAGAGGTAACTTTGTGGATGTAAGCTAAGCCCACAATGCGTCTATCGATTTTGGAGGTATAGTCCAGAAATGCTTCAAAACGATGTTAAAATTTCTAAATTTCTAAGAAGGTCTACACTTCCCAAAGAGCCAGATAAGGTTTTTGGCTCAATCCCACATGAAGCCCAACAACGTTTACTGAGCAGCTACTGAATCCTAGGCACCATACCCAAATCTAGGTACAAAGATGATTACAAAGCAATTGCCAGCCTGATGCAGTTCACAGATGTCCAACTCTGCTCTGCAGCAATGGCTCCCCACTAGCCTTCCATTGCTATACTCCATGAGGTAAGAGAGTCCTGGAGTTGTGTGGAGTCCCCTAGCCCAGCTCCTTAGCCAGGCCAGCAGAGACAATCTGCTGACAGCCACTCCATAGCATTTCTCTTTAGAACGCACAGCGCTAGATGCCTCTCCTGACAAATGGGAAAATGCCTTTCGTCTCTTCCTGATGAGTTGCAGAAGAGGAAAACAAAGCACTAGGTAATTTCTCAATAGGTCATCGTGCTATGTGAAATTCTCAGCAAATCACACTGTTACATTTATGAAAATCAGTTTGAAAAATGGTTTGGAACAAGGAGAGATTTGGAACAGAGAGAGACCAGTTAAGAGGCTATTGTAGTAATCCAGGGGAGAGGTTATGATGGCCTGAAATCGGGGAGTGGCACTGGGGATGGAGAGAAATAGAAGGATTTTGAGAGCTATTTTTGAAGGTACAACTGACAGGAGCTGTGAGAAATGAGGCTCAAGATGTAGGCCTAAGAGAGCTTTGTATCCCACATTAAGGGGCTCAGACTTTATCCTAGAGGATAGAAGTTGAGGCCTGGTGATTCACAAACCCAGTAGCCAGTAGACCTGTGTCATTTTCCCCACCCCCAAGGGATTAAGAAAAAGAATTAGTTGCGAACATTTAAAGATCAAGAGATTTAACGTAAAAATCTGGATTACTAATTTCTTTTGAGGAGGTTAAAAAAAAGGAAATTAGGCAAAAGTGGCCCATAATTCTGCATGACAACAGTGGGCGAGAGCTGAGTGGTGCTTGCCTCCTTTTGATGGGCTGTGGACCCTCCATTTAGATACCTTCTCCTCCTGGGAGCAGCTGCATTCATTTCTATTGCCTGTTAACCCCTGTAGACATTTGATATTGTTCCTTTTTCTGTAGGTCATGTAAAGTCCCTTGAAATGTTTCAAATGGGAAGTGTCATGAGCATTTTTTAAAGATCGATGACACTGGTGGCAACATTGAGTATGAACTGGAAAGAGGCAAGATCAAAGATAAGGTGACCAGTTCAGAAACCATGGCAGCCTTAAACCTGAGCAAGGAGGAGGCCTGAGCTAAGATGGGTGGTCCCGATGGAAAGGAGAGGGCAGCTTCCAGAGGTGTTTAAGAAGCTAAACCAACAGAGCTTAGCGATGGGTTGGGAGTGGGAGAAGGATGCAGAGGGCAGGGCAAAACAGAATCAAGGATGACTGACTCTCAGACTTTCTTGCCATGAGTATCTAGGTTTATATTAAAAATACAGAAGAAGCAGCTGGCTGAAAAACACAAATTCCTTTCCTGAATTTCAATATATTCATTATTTTCTGAGCGAAAATTAGGCGCTGCATAGTGAGTCATGGACTATATGGAAAAATAACCCAAGATACTCCAGAAAATAAACTTCAGAAAACAAAACCTGACTTCCGGTACAATTGGATGCATAATAATCGTTTCTGCTATATGGCCACATTGTGGCCAAGATGAACATACAGATTTCAAAAGCAAAGTGAATGAGAGCAAGATGAAAAAGGATAAAGTGAGAACACAAATCCATCCCATTACTCCTGTTATTCATAGTTCACTAAAGAAGAACCTTTATACTATCTATAAGATGCCTGTAGACATTTATTAAAAGATGACTATGAAGAGCTGACACATAAACTTAATTCCATTTTCTTCTATGTTAGCTAAGTCTGCCAGGGGTAATGAATGTTACCCTGCAGGGAAGATGAGAGATTAAGGCAAATGAAATTACTATTAAGTCATTTCTTCTTTCCACACACACAATAATATATAGTTCAGGGAAGAAAAGGGTTCACAGTGATTACAGAAGTGTAAATAAATATTTATCAAGATTGTGATTTAAATGTCCTCAAATTAGATGTAAATAGCGAGCCTCAATTTTTTATCATAGGAAGATGAATCCTGATTTGCATTTTCATCGTTATTTACTATCATTGTAAAGCCACTGTCAGGGAAAAAAATGTCCATCTAAAACTGAAAGATCTTGCAAAGCTGACTTAAAGTGAAGTAAAATACCCTCTTTATCTTGACCTATTTTCCCCTTTTATTCACCTCTCAGAGGAGGAAATGAATGGAGGTAGACTTGAAAGAAATTAAACAGATGAAGACAACTCGTAGGCAAGTCACAGACATCAATCCTTGATCATTTATATTAGAAGCTCACGGGTTTCCCTGGTGGCGCAGTGGTTGAGAGTCCGCCTGCCGATGCAGGGGACGCGGGCTCGTGCCCTGGTCCGCGAAGATCCCACATGCCGCGGAGCGGCTGGGCCCGTGAGCCATGGCCGCTGAGCCTGCGCGTCTGGACCCTGTGCTCCGCAACGGGAGAGGCCACAACAGTGAGAGGCTCGCGTACGGCAAAAACAAACAAACAAACAAACAAAAAACCTCACACTTATCAAATTCTCTTTTCAAGTGAAATAAGCAACCAGAAAGAGGCACTGCTAGTTTGTCAAGGATACTTCAGACTTAATTATTGTACTTAGCGTGAACCGAGAATCTTATTGTACATTTGTAACTGATGTCTCCAAATCAAATTTGCCTCTTTTCTACTAGAAATGATGTATTTTTATCTAATACAGTTCTTTTTTCATATTATCTACATCTAGATGCTATTTTTCTGTTTATATATTGCATTGCATGTCAACAGTTTACATTCCCAGCAATCTGGCCCTTAATATCACCACCATGATCAACATGATTATACTAATTATATTGCTGTTAGACTCCATGGCATCAGACTGAGGTGATATAATTATGGCTTCCAAGCAATGACTTTTATAGTTTTCTTCTTCCTATATACTGTATATCAAAAGAATATGCTCAAGTAAAATTGTACCATTCTACTAACCCTAATTCTTAACCCTAATTTCACATAGAGTTATTTAACTCCAACAGAAGTTAAATTTTCCTCTGAATGTGTTATTATGCTACTTTCATCCAAAGTTAACCCACTTTGATGCACTTGTATGTGCTTGGAGACCTCATACTTTCCCTCAGTTCTCTTCACTAGAATAGCATCAAATGGTCCCACTCCGAATGCAGTTTTACTTTGGCAGGGCCACAAGCAAATCTGCTAAAATTTTTGGAATAGAAACTATAGAGCACTGATGCCCTCATAGTTTTCCTGAATTTCAAATGAACTCCGACCACAGACAAAATTGAATCAGTGCATGAGGCTACGTAAACACAAATACACATGAAAGATGTGTTAATTTTTTCTCTTGTATTTTATACCACCCATCAAGCCGTCACCAAAATCTAAAGAAATGTGATTTGAGACATTTTGGAAAAACGTTCTCTTGATGGTTTCCATTTTATCTGAAACTAATATAGTTATCTTCTCCCAGGACAAGAGGAATCTGCTATGTGTCACTTAAAAGTTCAGCAACTTGGATGATTTCTCTCTGACCAACACTTGTCCCTTGTTTCTGATTTATGAAGAACATTCCAAGGAGCTTTTCTCCATAAAGAGAACAGTTATATATAGATAGACTCAATGGATGCCTTTTTTTTTCTTACTGTTTCATTTACTAAGGACAACAGATGGACATTCTAAGCTGTTAATAAATGCAGACGAAAGATGATATGCTGGCTGGCTGGCACGTTAGCAGAGTTTTCCCAAAATGAAACAATGACCTAAGCCAAGATGAATGCTCCCCAGTTGTTTAAGTTGATGGGTCAACACTTGTTTTACTAGGTAGTAAACATATGCAGTGTTAACTGGCAATTTATCAGCATCTAATAATCATATAAATGTATCATACATTGATTTGAACATTGGGCACTTTATTGTTATCCTCAATAAAGAGCTTTGGAGGCAGAACACATAGTTATTTTGTGATTCCATTTAAAAGGGTAGAGAGCTAATCAAGCATGTTACTAATAAGAAACAATCAGATGAAGAGACCACACAGCTGCTAATTTCCATAATCTATACGGCATATTTCAGCTCTATTCCAAAATCCCATATCATGGTGGCTTCACACAACCTTCCATTTCTGTCTCCACTTTTCAGCAATATTGTTAAGGCGAAAATGGAATAAACACACAGATACAGCCTTGGACCAATATGGATTATCAAAAAGGAATGACTGTCTAATCAAAGTCCATACAAGGTTAACAAATGTAGGCATGCCTACAGTAACTGGGTACTTGAATGCCAAATTAATGCAGCCATTTTCAAATAAACTTGAGAATTATGATCTGAAGTGTTTGACAGTGCCTAATGAGCCATCATCATCAACAATAGAGTGATAAAATGGAAAAAGAAAAATACTATTTGAGATGCAGTCTTCCTGATTATTTTTAGATCTTCCACAGTATTATTTCACTAATGTAAATGGCATGTGAATGCCTACTTCTTCCTAGTTTAGATCTGAAACTGATATCCTGTGACCAAAAAACCAGACATAACTTTTAATTCACATTCCTTGATCCCCGATACACATAAGAATTGTAATAATTGTCTATATTTAATGGGACTGATCATCTGACATGCATAAAGGCCATTCCAAGAAGCTCTGTGGCCCTCTTATTTCACACGTGTAGGTAAATACTGAAAGTTAAGTGAAAGAGGCCTTTTCGTGGAAGCTGATGACGGTTATGAAGAACTTCAGTGATATTTTTGTTCTAACTTGAATTATTCAAAATAATCCAGAAGAGTCTTTGCAATCAAAAGGATGGAATGTGGGGCTTCCCTGGTGGTGTGGTGGTTGGGAGTCCGCCTGCCGATGCGGGGGACGCGGGTTCACGCCCCGGTCTGGGAGGATCCCGCATGCCGCGGAGCGGCTGGGCCCGTGAGCCATGGCCGCTGGGCCTGCACATCCGGAGCCTGTGCTCCGCAACGGGAGAGGCCACAGGCCACAGCGGTGAGAGGCCCGCGTACCAAAAAAAAAAAAAAAAAAAAGGAATCTGGGAGGGGGCTCAGTCTGCTGCACACGAGATGCCAAGAGCTCCGCCCCAGAGCCACTGTGACTGATGTGCATCCCTGCTGAAGAAGCCATTTCAGGGATCCCAAGGAAATCAGAAGTTGAGGCCACTTCAGTACCCCTGGAGTCAAGCAGGTTGTCCACAATGAGGCAGGGTTGGGTCTCCTTCTGGTTTGGTTGTTTTCCGCAATAAGTTATGTATTAGTATTCTCCCTTTTGCCCCCTGTTCCTAGAAATAGCCACTTCTTTGCAAGACTGGCTTTCATGATACCCTTTTTCCTTTTTCTTTGTTGGTTTGTTTAAGTCATTTTCTTAGCTCCTAAAGACCATGAATGTAAAAGACTATCTGACAGAGATGCCCCAACATGAACTAAACAAGGGATAATGCTGTCAGGTTCAGTGGCCTCAGACTTCAGACTTCTGCTGTTCTACTGTCTGCCCATCATACTTTTGATTTTCCTCCTCCTCAGGATGGGCAGAGTTTAATTTTCATGTGAATTCATTTTCTCTTGCATGCTCTTTTCCTGGATAAGACCCCACTCCTCCCATAATTTTGAAAATATTCACCTGATGCCTTATTTTGTTTTTCCCTAGACCCTCAAAAACATCTGCTTTGGCTCCAAATCACAGTGGACTGGTTAGCAGGGTATTCTAAACCAAACTCGCTTTACTTAGGTCAATATCCCATAGATAAACAAAATATATTTTCCATGTTAATTCTTTTTGAATCCAACCGGAGAGCATTTTGCCAAAGTATGTCAATCAACTAAAAAGGCAAATATCAGATAACTGTAGAATTTCAGAACTGGAAAGTACACTTGGAGGTCATCTAAAACAACTCCCTCGTTTTTTTATGTGAGGAAACCAAGGCCCAGGGACGATGAGTTGCCAAAAGTTTCAAGTTAAGAACAGAGCTGTATGTGAAGTACTTAACAAGAACTGTAATGACGTCTGTAACTTAGTTTAAAATAAGATGGATTGAGAGATGGATGGAGGGATAAATGTGATAAACCAAGTGTTGATGATAGGATGTAGGTGGCAGGTTCATGACTGTTCACTGTAAATACTCGCAACTCTTGGGTGTATGCTTGAAAACTTTCATAATAAAATGTTGGGCATTTGAGACTTGCAACAAACTTATGAAGCTAGTAAGTCAATGAGATTGGGGATAGATGCCTCATAATAGGTTTGGTGTATGCATGGGTGAATGCTGGTATCCACTTTCATGGTGGATAACCTAACATGGACTCTTACTCAGAGAACACACTTTAAGATGCATTGGAGGGATTCAAAGAAATGAAATCGTTTTGATTTAGTCAGAATTCTTGCAATTCTGGGTGAAAGAAAATCACCCCAGACTGGCTTAAGCAAATGAAGGGACAGTATTGGTTTCCATAAATGAAAAGTCTAGGGGTAAACCTAGCTTGATCCTAGTTATCTGCACCCAGATTTTCCACCTCCTGGTTCTGCTTTCTTTTGCATTGGCTCTGTTCTCATTCAGGCTTTCCCTTCCTAGTTGCAAGGCTCTCTATACCTCCCTGTTTATATCCCCATAGGTCCAAACTCAGGAGAAGTGAGAGCATGCCTCTCTCAACAGTAGAAGCAAAAGTCTAAAGAGTACATTTCGTTTCCTCAGCATGAATTATGCAACCGTCCCTAGACCAAAAACCATTTGCCAGAAGACTGCAATATTCTGACTGGACATGGCTAAGCTGGCATGTGCACATGAACTCTTAGAAGGGGAAACTGATGGCCCAAAGGAAATTCCAATTTGTGTTCCCAAAAGTCTAGGGATGGATGCTGAACCATTAAAATGAAATGCCATGCCACAGGTTTGCTGTCAGAATATCCCTTAGATTGCTGAAGAAATCATCTTAAGGTTGGAGATGGCAACAAGGAGTAGATGTCCTAGATGTGATCCATCTTCCAGTAGATTCCATAGTATATTTCTGACCTAAGGAATCTCTCCCCAAAGGGTCACAAGTGCAATGGGTGAAAGTGGCCCATTTCAAGAATAGGTGCACAAGCTGGATCTGGGACCATGACAGCTCCCTGGAGAATGATCTAGGACGTGGTGAAAGAGGAGCTTGAGATATTGGTAGACATGGGTTCCAGGCACATAGGAAAAGTGATAAATTTGGGGTATTGAATAATACCCTTAAAGCCAGAGACACTCTTGGAGCCCCACTCTTGGAAATCTTAGCTATTTTTGCAAGTCAAATTGTAAGGACATTCAGTGACAGTTCTTATCTCTGGCTAATTTAAGTCGATTTCCAAATAAATTGAAGAGTAGGTGTGAACCATTTTATTAAATAACATTACTTTGACTGGGCTACTCATTCTGATTTGGTGATTATATCATCAGATGCACTGTTCAATCAAGACCATTTTTATCTTCACAATCATGAGTTCAGTTAGGCAGAACTGTGAAGGCTGTAAAGAGCTGTCTATCCATCCCCCTTCCCAGGGCAGAACTGCTGGGCTCAGTAGAGCTGGTCCAAAGGGCCAGGCTGCCACGAGCAGGGCACAGTGTAGCCCACAGCTGTCGTGTGTGGAGCCAGAAGGCAGTGGCCAAGCAGCCTCCAGGAGAGCCTCTTCCCAGGCAACCACAGAAGAGTATGTCTCTAACGGGTCATGAGGACAAGGAAGGCTGGAAGCCAAAGTCAGAACCACAGCATGGAGCCAAAGGTTTAAGATAGCCCACGAAGATTAGAGCAAGAGACAGCGAGTCATGACTGGCAAAGGAAGGTGCCCTGGACAAATCCTAGAGGTAAGACTGCTGGCAACAGACTGAGAACATGGGTTAAGTTATCTAGGGTGGGGAAAAACACTGAGCAGTTTCCAGTAATATCTGGCAGCACCCTCAGAAACCTAATTTGAACCGTGTATAAAAATACCCCTCCAGATGCAACCTGACCTAAGCACATCTTTCCAAAGATGGAGTGCTACCTAGAAAATGTCTTGAAGAAATATTTAATGGACAAAGTTGGGATTTTTAAAGGTGTCTTGATCCAGATATTTGCACCTGCCTTATACCTTCCTACAAATTGTTCAATTTGTTCTTTTCTACATTTTTATCAGCTGTCAGGAAGGCAGTGCCCAGCGTGACCACCAGGTTGACAGACATGGCAAATGCATACCTTGTAAGGAAAAAAAAGTATTTTCATTCATTCCAGAACTGCTGGCAGAGCATCTGCTGTGTGCTGAGTCTCGTGCTCGGCAGTAGGAATGCGATGGTGACTGGCAGAGGATTCAGGCAAAGCTAAGTGAAAATCTTGGTTCTGCCATGGAGTGGGGGTGTGACCTTGGGGCACATTATTTCTGCAAGTATTTTCTTTCATTTAAAATTCAGTTAGAAATACCTGAGTCACAGATTATTGTAAGGATTCAATTAGATAACTAAACATAGTTTCCTCGAACACCCATAATGAGTACAACAGTACCTACCTTTCAGCATCCTTGTTGGATTGAAAGATAAGCTAACAGATGTAAAATGGCACATATAAGACATCCAATAAATCAGAGCTATTAAGAGGAAGGGAAACCCTGTGCCTGTTCTACATAAACAAAATGGGAAAAATCCTTGATTTAGAAAAGTTCTCATTATTTAAATAAAACTGATAAACGATTACTACCCCTTTGATGAACTTGCACTTTTTTCCAAACCAATATTGCATGCAGTTTTTCAAAGTTTCTTAACAACAAAGTCCTACTGTACAGCACAGGGAACTATATTCAATATCCTATAATAAACCATAATGAAAAAGAATATGAAAAAAAGAATGTATACATATTTGTATAACTGAATCACTTTGCCATACAGCAGAAATTAACACAACATTGTAAAACAATTATACTTCAATTTTTAAAAAGTAAAAATAAATAAAAATAAAAGTTTCTTTTTCAAGTTTTAATTTGTAATGCAGTACTGTAAAAATAATTGTTTTCATCTTAATGCCATGATATAGAATCCTGAAATTTATCTTCTTTCAAATGGTACTTGAGAGAAGTTGTCTCAGATTATCCTGTATAAAAGAGTATCCCTTCCTTCATCCAAAGCAGGGACCTCATTCCACCACCACAGCTTTCCTCCACCCCCTCTCTATCCTTTATTCTCCATAGCAACTATCACCAACATCTGACATGCTGGGTAATTACTTTCCCCGCTAGAATGAAAATTCAAGGAGAGTAGAACTGTTTTGTTGTATGTGTGTGTGTTTTTAATCAAAGTATAGTTGAGGTTTCTTTGTGTTTTGTTCACTGACTTATGCTTGACACCTAGAACTACACCTGGCACATAGTGGACACCAATAAATATGTACTTTTAAATGAACAAAAATATCTGTGCACACTTACCAAATAGAGATACGGCTTCTACTATGAATTAATATAATAACAAAGCTTTCATGCACTCTACATGCACTCTACAGTTTAACCATTTTCAGCTCACAGTTCCTATAACAAGGCTAGAGAAAGTGATCACTCTACTTTGCGGTCAAGTAAATTGAAACTCAGATAAGTTATGTGTGTGATCTATTACACAGCTCATGCGTGATTCCCTCACTGAAACCCGATTCTAGAAGAAGCAACTACAGTTGCAGTGTCACAAGTGCAGAAGCCACTTTGAATATGCAAAATAGCAGTGTTCCATTTGGATCTGTCATTAAATGAATTGCTCACCTTCTACTTGAATTTCAAGTTTCTTGTATTAATGACAGTATGCAAATAGTGACTTTTTCTCACCCTGCATTACAAAGGTTAAGGGCAAAGAATGAACACCTGCTGTATGATATTGCTTTTGTACAGATAAAGCAAAAAGATTTGGAGCTTGATTTATAAATACCTTCATAATAACAATGCATGGTAAACAACTAAAAAAGCCTGACTTCCATCTGACAGAGTGTAACAGCAGCACGTCCGATTGAGATCTGCATTTTTCCCTACACCACAGAAAATGTGTTTTGCTAATACAATGATTTAAGGTGAGTTTAGGGAGTCAGCATCTTAGTAAGCCCCGCCCTGGAGAAACTGGGGAGTAGGCAGACCTTGGCTTTTGTGTGTTGCCTGGGCTTCCATGCCACAGCACTCCCAGGCAACAACAGGCTTCTTAAAAAGTCCCTTTGACCTGCTCATGACCTCCTCCCCTGCCAAATGCCCAATGTGGACCCATCCCTCCACTCAAAAAAGAAAAATAAGTTGAAATGCTAATTTATGCTAAGTTGTTAAAATCCTAATGATTCCATAGTAATTTTGGACTCAGATCTTAGTGCAAAGTCAGGCTCCACCACTTACTAGCTGTCTGGCTTTGGACAAGTTACATAATTTCTCTTTGCTTCCTCTTTCTCATCTATAGAATGAGGTTATTAATAGTACTTAATTCACAGTGTTGAGTGAAGATTCTGTGTGTGTGTGTGTGTGTGTGTGTGTGTGTGTGTGTGTGTGTGTGTATCAGAGTGCCTGGAACTTAGTGTTATTTAAGTATTTGCTATTAAAGAGACAGGTCATACAATATAGAAAAAGAAGTGACAGATCCAAATTTGATTTCTGTGACCTGGGCAAGTTACCTAATTTCTCTGAATCTCAGACTCCTTAGTAAAATGGGAACAGTCTCTACTTTCTCAAGTCAGATAAGGATTGCTAATATCATATGTAAAGCGTCTGTAATATTATATGATGCAGAACAGATGCTTCATGTTGTATCAAATATTATTCTTTGCAAATTAAAAGGGGATTGTGGGAGGTGTAAACGTTATTCCAAACTAATCAAAGGGATAGTGGCCTTGAGGGAGTGGATTTGTTGAAGAATGAGGCCTTCAAGGTATCTTTTAAATGAGACCAGCATTAACGATATAAAATTTGGGTTTTAATACTATATGTGTAGATTGCATTTTTCCAGGATGATCACAGCAATAGCCCTAGGCCACATACTCGCCTTACTCTAAGACTTTGACATATTCTGAATGTAGAGGTGGGGTATATGTCCCTTCCCCTTGAACTTGGGTCTTTGTAACTACCTTGACCACTAGAGATGCTATATGACTTCCAAAGCTAAATCATGAAAATGCCATGCACTTCTGCATAATTTGTGGGTGACAATCCTTCTGGGGGATGCCAGCCACCATGTAAACAGTGGAACTGCCCTGAGGTTTCCATGCTGTGAGGAAGCCCAAACTAGCCCATGTGGAGAGAACATATGGAGGAGCCCTAAGACTATGTGATAAGCTCCAAGCCAGAATGGCCTAGCAAAGCCCTTCCCAAATTCCAGAAGTTCAGAAACAATGAGAAATAGTAAAATGGTTATTATCTTCAGTCACTAAGCTTAGCAGTGATTTGTTATGTAGTTTTAGATAATAGATTCACTATGCCATGGTTTTATTGTGCTTTACCGGGTGGAAAGATCTTTTATTATATCTTATTGTATCTTATTTGACACAAATGTCTCATGAAAATAGATATTACCATCTCTTTTATGGCTGAGGAAATGGAAGATCTGAGAAGTTAAGTGATTTTCCCAGAGGCCACACAGCCAAGAGTAGTGGCAAAGCAGGTATACAAACACAGATCCTCCAATTTCAAGCCAAAAAGTCGGTCTCTCCATCTCACCCACCTGACAGTAAAGTACTTCGAGAAGAGTGATATAAAAATTGCTGATGGTGCAGCCCTTCCTTGAGTTCCAAAAACCTTTTGTAAACTGAGATTGTATAAGCAGATGTGATTTACTTCAAATTTTCCTGGTGTTTGACTGATGGATTTCCATAGTTTGTACCATAATTATGAGTTAGTGTGGTTTATAACTCTTTGAAATGAAAAACTGAAGCATGTTCGATATTTACATTTCATTTTAGATCTTAGTCATTTTATTGTTACTCAATTTCACATTGTAGTTTTATGATTTCTCACTTGCATGAATATTAATCGAATGGGAAATGTACTCAATGATTTAAACACATGTATTTTTAAGTATTTGGGGAAAAGTCTAATTAGGGTGATATGTCCTGAAAAAACAATCTTTCTACAAAAGTGAAAATTACTGCCATGCCATTGTGTTCTCTGAAAATTCAGAGTGAAAAAAGATCACCCATTAAAGAGAATATCTGCTCTCTTGAAATTCCTGCAGGTGATTAAAAATGTGCTTTTATTTCACCCTGTATATTTTCAACATACAAAATGCTTGTTTTTTCCTCCTGATGATTCTGACTACTGCTTGTTTCTGATTGGCCATGGCAACTGAAGTTTGTCTACAGAGCACTGTAAAGTGAGCATCAAGAATCCTCTCTTCCAAACCATACTCAAAAAGATACATGCACCCCAATATTCATAGCAGCACTATGCACGATAGCCAAGACAAGGAAGCAACTTAAATGCCCATCGACAGATGAATGGATAAAGAAGATGTGGTACATACATACAATGGAATACTACTCAGCCATAAAAAAGAATGAAATAATGCCATTTGAAGCAACATGTATGGACCTAGAGATTATCATACTAAGTGAAGAAAGTCAAGGAAAGACAAATATCAGATGATATCACTTATATGTGGAATCTAAAAAAAAATGATACAAATGAACTTATTTACAAAACAAAAACAGACTCACAGACTTAGAAAACAAACTTATGGTTACCTAAGGGGAAAGGGGGGGAGAGAGATAAATTAGGAGGTTGGTATTAACATATATATCGTACACTACCATATATAAAACAGATAATCAACAAGGACCTACCGTATAGCACAGGGAACTCTACTCAATACTCTGTAATAACCTATATGGGAAAAGAATCTGAAAAAGAATAGATATATGTATAGCCAAATCCCTTTGCTGTATACGTGAAACTAACACAACATTGTAAATCTACTATACTCCAATATGAAATAAAAATTTAAAAAAAGAAAAAAGAATCATCTCTCTTCCATACGTTGCCCTGGCCCACAAGCATTCTCTAGGTTACATCCTAGAGTGCTTTGGGATGGATGGAGCATGGAACCAAGGACTTTGTTTGGTTTCTCCTCCTAAAAGTTCCCCAATTCAGAGTTCTATTACCTTGATACCATGGATTTCTTTCCCTATAGTGGTTGTAAGAACAGAAACATTTTGAGGATAATACCAGTTGAGATTTTAGTTTTAGGACTATTTTTAGGAATCTTGGACATGTCACTTCCTGAAATTCAGATTGACATTGCCAGCTTGCCTAGGATTACAAAATATCAGAGTCAACAGAGCCCTTTGAGTTCATTTAGTCCAAACTGTTTGACAAATAGCCCAACTGAGCCTCCAGGAGAGGAAGGACCTTGTCCACGGTCACACAGTAAACTGATGGCTGGCTTCCCCCATGTCCAGAGCCCTCTTTGGCTGGAACTCCTTTGCTGAGTGAGCCTCCTTCATTAACTTTTGCCACTGGGGAAGTTTTGCCTCTGCAGTCCCACGCGAATATATCACATACCAACATGACACGGACCAAACATATGATTCCTTGTTTCTTTCCCGTGCAGCCTGTGGAAAACCTTTCAAAAGCCATATTGACCCAAGCGGGGCAGACAGCCAGAAGACTTTGTGGACCTCACGGTGACTGAACTCAAAGATGCTCTAATCCTACCTTAGGTAAACAACTTCTCTGCCCTCTGAAAACTACTTGACCACTTATGGGCAAGGCTATGGGTACCATAATAAGCCCTTTTCTTCTAAGATTGAATGCATAAGGATGTGTCCCGGATCTGCCCCACCCCAGACAGAGACACACCTTTCCTATTTGCCTCTCAGGGTGTTTTCAGTTGAAGATAGGAAAGGAAACTTCCATTCAGGTTGTGCCTCTCTTTCTGGCCTAACATTTCCTTTGATCTTTCTCTTTGATTCCTGACCTGCCTCTTTTGGTTCTGCAATGTCTTACGGCCAAATTTCCTTGGCTCGATATGCACTACTGCGATTCAGGCCAGACCCATGAGTGAGTGAGAGAGAGTGCCTTGTTTCTTCACTGTGCTTCAGACCCATTCTCCCAGGCCAGATGAAACTTGCCCAGTTCAGCAGCAGCCATTAATGTAGCTCCAAGTGAGGTGTCAAGTTTCCCACCACGAACTCCAACACTGACATAAAGTGTCACAGCTGTAAGGGTAAGTGATGGTCCCAGGCCAGTCATCATGTATAGACATGGCTACAGTGTGGGTATAAAGTGCCCTTGTAAAATGGAAAACACTTAATTAAGCAAACAATGAATCCTAGAGCTTTTCCCATATTACAGAGAAGTCCTCCGATGCCAAAAGAAACCTACCGCAAATTTCTCCATGTGCACACTGCATCATAGACACAATATATACATTGTGTGGAAAGCAAGGAGAAAAGAAGAAATAATCATCTCAAATTTGACAATTAATGTAATCAGTTTTAATGAATATTGTTTGAGTTGCACAACAATCCTATAAATCAGTGTTTCTCAAACTTTAAGGTATACAAGAATCATCTGGGAAGCTTGTAAAAATGCAGCTTCAGATTCAGTGGGCCAGAGATTCTGCATTAGAAAACAAGCTCCCAGTTGAGGCCCAGGCTTCTCGTCCACGCACCATACTTTAAGTATTAAGGCTATAGGCTAGAATTTCCCAGCCGGTATGTTGCAGTATTGTACTCCAAGTTGATATCCACATCCCTTGGGGCAGCTGGTCAAGAACTGAATCAGAGCCTCTGACAGTGAAGTTTATCCTAGAATGCTGTGCAAATGTTATCATTTTCTATGTGTGCCTGTGATAGGGGAAAGGTTTGGAGGCACATCTGTAAGGAATAATGGAGGCTTACCAAAATTCCCATTAGCAATAGATTATTCTTAATAATAATTATAACAATAACACGAGTTATCATTTATTGCATATGTATTATGTGCTGGGAATGGTGTCAAGTACTTTACATGGTTTTTTCATAGAACCTTCATAACAGTCTTAAAAGGTACATGCTATTATTAGACCCTAGGTAACCACCACTAATCCCAGGGCTTTGCATTTTAATTATTATCTCTATAAGGATAATTCTCAAATTTATATCTGCAGCTTTAACTTCTCCCCTGAATTCCAGGTGCATTATCCAACTGCCTACTTGACATCTCCACTTGGAGATGTTCAAAGTCCATAACATGTCCTAATCAGAATACCTGCCCCTCTCGCAACCAAGCTGTTTCTCTCCAATTGCTCTAGATAAAAAGCTAGGAGTCTTTTTTTTTTTTTGAAGTATAGTTGATTTACAATGTTGTGTTAATTTCTTCTGTACAGAAAAGGGTAGGAGTCATTTTTTTTAACTTTTCTTTCCCTGACCCTCCATACACATGTGATCCGTTAGGAAATACTGTCAGCTCAGCCTTCAAACTAGATAATCTGAGTCAGTCTAGTTCTCTCTGTCTCCTCTGGCACCCTCAGCTCTGGCTTGGATCACTGCAACAGCCTTCTGGCTGTTTTCTCCCTCCCTACTCTCCTCTTTGAGCAGTTCTGGTTGTCTGGAGGGAGGTAGCACGTCTGCAAATGGCAGCTAGTGAGGCCAGACCAGCGGAGTTGAGCCAGATGATAATAGCAAACACTTACATTGCAATCACTATGCTCTAGACCACTTTCTACGTCCCTTGCTCAGAATAACATTTAATACAATAACCCTCTGAGTCACATACTATTATTACCCCCACTTTACAGATGAGGACACTAATGACCAGAGAAGCCAAGTAACTCGCCTGAAGTCACCCAGCTAGTGAACAGTGGATCCAGGATTCAAACAAACTGACTCTATAGTAAATGATCTGAACTCCTCTGCTCTACATCATCTACAAAAGGTTTCCTGTGTCACACTAAGAAGTATGCACTGTGACCTGAAGGTCGGGAAAAGAGGCATTAAAATTAACAAATCCGCTAAGTCAATGATGTGGTTGTTTTTGTTTACAGACAAGTAAACAAAGTCAAGCAAATGATTATTTTTAACTGAATTGATCATTTGAGTGAACTGAATCAAAATGGTCAAGTTGCTTAAGGAAACAGGCAGCTGCCCTTGGAAGTTGTGTGCATTGCTAATTATGCTGGTCCATTCCTATATCCTCAGAAAAGTGTCCTTAAGGAACCCCAATTGCTTTAGATAAAGAACATTTGTCTGATGTCTCCATATATTTAGACCGGTATATATTTTTACAGTTTTTCTCAATGTATAATTCTAGTATGAATAAGAAGTAGAAGAGTATGAATACCAATCTCTTTCACAACTGTAACAATACCTTGCCTATTCCGAAAAATATCTCCCAAGAGACTTGGCTTATACTTAACTCACCTCTTAGGAAATAAAACCTGGAATGTCATTCACTATATCTCTGGCAGTGATCAGTCAATGCACTATGCTAACAAAAAATATCTCTTCACGCCAATCACTTGCCTCTAAAGGTTTGAGAGGAAAGACACATTAATAGGGAAGGCACATGTTCACATGGTACCCTGTGCATGACTCTTTCAGCACTGACCACTCTATATCACCATAGTCTGCTTACTTGGCCATTTCCTCCACCGGACTATAAACTCCTCCAGGGCAAGAACCATATTTTGTACAGCTTTGGATCACAAGCACCTAGCACAGTGTTTAGAAAAGAGTGAGCCCTCCGTAAATGATTAATGGAAACATGAAGTGGCATTTGATATAGCTAATCACTCCTTCCAACCTAAACAGCTTTGTTACTTAACATCTAAGATGCTATTCTCTCCTGGCTTCTCTCCTACACTTACTGGCTATGCTTTTTCAGTCTCCAAAGGTTCTGCTCTCACTCCTTTGCTGAATATCTGGTCTCATGACTTTAAATGCCACCTGTAAATTAACAATTCTAAAACCTTTATCTTTAGCCCAGATCACTCACCTTAACTCTAGATTCATATAGTCAACTGCCTACTCTGCACTTCCAATGAGATGTCTAAACACAAACCTAATATAACCAATGTCTAACTCTTGATTTTTATTTATTTATTTATTTTATTTTTTTGCGGTATGGGGGTCTCTCACTGTTGTGGCCTCTCCCATTGTGGAGCACAGGCTCCAGATGCGCAGGCTCAGCGGCCATGGCTCACGGGCCCAGCCGCTCCGCGGCATGTGGGATCTTCCCGGACCGGGGCACGAACCCGTGTCCCCTGCATCGGCAGGCGAACTCTCAACCAGTGCGCCACCAGGGAAGCCCGATTTTTATTTCTTAACCTTCTATCCTTATGGTCTTTCCCATCTTAGTAAGTGGCAACTTCATTTTTCCAATAGCTCAAGGCAAAAAAGGTGTTTTATAACAATGTCCAATCTGTCAAGCAAGTCCTATTGTCTCTACTTTCAGATTCCTTCCCCTAATTCAACCATTTTTCACCAGCTGCACTGCTACCATCCTAGTTGAAGCCTGCAATATTGTGATTTATAAGAAATATGCATTTGGTCATTCAGGTGACCAAAATATAGTTCTCATATAAATTTGGTCTTCTTCCATGGTTCCTGGCTCACAGCTCCCAAAACCCCTGCAATGTCCTGAGCAATAAGAGCAGTGGGAGCACCTTTTGTTATAATATCTGCTCTCTTGTCCTCAGCTCCTGCAAATGCAACAGAGCCATAAAGATGGAATGGGTGTCTTGTTATTCCTAACAAGCCCCTTTCCACCACTACTGGCTCTGTGTTAATGAGGTGACTTTTGGAAAGCACCTGAGGATGGGGGGTGCCAGGGAACCAACCATGTATAGAGGGTGGAACTTTCAGTCCCTCATCCTCATTTCTGGGGAGGGGAGAGGAATTTGAATCAATCACCAATGGCCAATGATTTGACCAAGCATGCCTATGTCATGAAGCTTCCAAAACAATCCAAAAGGAAAGGGTTCAGAGAGGGTTCAGGTTGAGGAACCAGAACACTTCCATGTGCCACCATGCCAGGCCCCAAACTCCACAAGGACAGAAGCTCCTTTGTTCAGGACCTCGTCCTATGTATCTCTTCATCTGTCTTGTTGGCTAGCATCCTTTAATGTCTTTCATAATAAACCGGTAATCTAATGAGTAAACAGGTTTTCTGAGTTTTGTGAGCCACTCTAGCAAATTAATCGAACCCAAGGAAAGGGTCCTGGGGACCTCTGATGTATAGCCAGTCGGTCAGAAGCACAGGTCGTCACCTGTGCCTTCTCTTGACACCTAAAGTGAAGGGCAGTCTTGGAGGACTGAGCCCTTAACCTGTGGAATCTGATGCTATCTCTGGTGGATAGTGTCAGAATTGAGTTGAACTGTAGGACACTCAGCTGGTGTCCTGAGCATTGCTCGTTGGTGGGGGAGGAAAGGTCCAAACCACACACTGGAATTGAGTCCAGAAACCAAATAAGCCACCATCGATCTCTTGACTCAGTTATTGCATAAACCTCCTAACTGGTCTGCCTACAATCATTAACCAAGCATCCAGGATGATCCCTTAAAAACCAGAAGCAGATAATATCACTTTTCTGCTCAAAACCATCCAGTGGCTTCCAAGCACACTTTTAAAATAAAGTCCAATTTCTGCACAATCCTTTCCAGGCCCTCCCTGGCCTGTACCACCCTTCTGACTTCCTGTCCCAAGCCACTCACTCTCCCCATCGCTCACTGTGTTCCAGCTGCTCTGGCCTCTTTGCTGTTTGGGGGAATATACCAACCACGTTTTTGTCCCTTGGACTGCTCTGACCTCGAATCTCATTCCCTTCAGGTCTCTTCTCAAAGACTTCTTTTGAATGAAGCCTTCCCTGACCACCCAATATGAAGTAGCTCACATCTCACCCCTATCAAGTTCTATCCCCTTTCACTGGGAATTATTTTATTGTCATAGCACTTACCACCATCTGACATGTATATTCATGTGTTTTGTCTTACTGCCCCCCTTCTAGGCTATAACCACCAGGAGAGCAGGGACTACTTGTATTTCCAGTACCTGGAACAGTGCCTGGAACAGAGTGGGCACCCAATGAGTATTTCTTGAAAAAAAGGGATTAATAAATGGCAGAGTCTAGAAAGCAAATGATAAACTGTAATTTATACTTGTAGCTGGTGAAACCAACTCTAAATCTCAGCGTCTGTAAGTTCGACTGTACTCCTCATCTAACTTTGTGACCAACTAGACCACTGACTCTGCCTTACACATTTTTGTATCTCTAATGCCTCACATAGAACGTGGGACATGTAAGGTACTCAAAAAATGCTGAATGAATGAATCTATTTTACTATTAGAAAGAAAGCTTAGCTAGTTCAGCTTGTGCCCCCTGGGTTGATGTGAGACAGGCTTGTTAAAAGTGATTGTACAACACTTTACAATTGTCGGGCACCAGGGCCATGCCTGGTGGCAGTTGGATTTTTATTTGAATGGAGAAGCCATTAGCACTGTGGTTAATTCAATGATCTGATTTGTCCACAAGGGCTCCTTCATGTGGCTCTAACAGCCCTTCCCTTATGAGGGAATTAACCTGCCTGCCTTTGCAGAATAGGAAGACAGAGGTATTACAGATGAAATCACAGCACTGCTTAAGAGTTAAGGCCTGTAAAGCCTTATATTTACACCAAACCAGAGTCATCTGGGAATGACCCAGAATCACAAAACCTATTCTAAAACAAAATGAAATTAGGTCTGAGTATCAGAGAAATTTCGTTAACATACAAAAATGCTTATTTTTTAAAACTTATTCATCAACACTGAAAAGCCCACACTTTTAAAGAGCATATAATCCTCATTTATTAGATTTCTTTATTGCAAGTTGTTTTTAATTCCTTGAATATCATTTTCTTAAACTTCAACATTTCCTATATATAATGCTGACTATGAAATGTGTTATTCAAACTGGAACCCTCTGAGAGTGAAAGGACGCTCTAGCAATTATTTGCACTCACCACAGGGGCAAACGGAGACTGTCTCGGGCCATCTGAGACATGGGGTTTCTGTTCAAATATATGTTGATAAGCTCATATGTAGATAAATTCAGTTTAAAAATCCACATTTCTGGTTGTCTGGAAACATATATAGGTTACATACAGGTTGTTTAAAAAAAGTAGATAGCCAATACAATAAACTCAGTAACCTGTATCATATATTTATGTTTCTTTTTTCACGTCATTTTATTTATGACTCACATTTGATTATTATTTTTGACAGATGAGGAAACTGAGGTTATGTAACCAGCCCAAGGCCCCTTATGATCAGTCAAGAGAACTAGGATTCTAACCCAAGTGTCCGAACTCCCAGAGTTGAGATTAAAATACAGAGATGTCTCACTTCAGAGTCCATGCTCTTTTCACCCGCCCCACAGCAATTGTTACTAATCCTTTCTGAGTAGGGGGGGTACAGATAAAATTACTATTGTTCATGAGTTGATGAATATTGAAGCTGGACAATAGGTAAGAGGAGGTTCATTATACTATTCTATGTGATTTTTGCTTCTGTCACTTTCCATAATAAAAAGTATGTTTTAAATCCTTCTCTTCTTTCCACTCCAGTAACTCCAACTTTCCTTGAGTGCTAGGTTTAAGTATTAGAGTACATGCATTGCTATTTATTTCTTTAAGTTTTTATGCTAACAAAATTAATACATGCTCATTTAAAAGATTCATCGAGTACAAGCATAAAAATTAGAACATAAAAATCCTTTATAATTCACTCACCCCCAAATATTTTAATATATGGATATCTCACTTTCTACCGAATTTTTCTTGTTACTGTGGTATAAAATATACCATTTTTAAGTGATCAGTTCAGTGACATTAAGTATTATTCACAGTGTTGTGTAACCATCACCACCATGTAGTTCCAGAACCCTTTCATCACTGCAAAAGGAAATTTCAAACTCTTTAAGCATCATTCCCCCAGGTCCCTGGCAACCACTAATCCTCCTTCTGTCTCTACGGATTTGCCTATTCTGGATATTTCATATAAATGCACAGTCATATAGTATTTGGTCTTTTGTGTCTGGCTTCTTTCATTTAGCATAATGTTTTCAAAGTTCATCCATGTTGTAGCAGGTATCAGTACTTCATTTCTTTTGATGACTGAACAATATTCCACTCTGTGAATATACCACATTGGGTTTATCCATTCATTGCTTGGTGAGACTTTGAGTTGCTTCCACCTTTTGGCAATTGTGAATAATACTGTTACATACCATGTTTTTAGTTAAATGTTTTATTTTGATATGATATTCTAGTCACATGCAGTTGTAATAAATAATACAGAGAAATTCCTTTATATCCTATACCCAGTTCCTCCAGTGGTAACATCTTGCAAATCTATTCTACACTATCACAACCAGGACATTGAGACTGATACAGTCTAAATACAGAACAGTTCATCACCACAACAATATCTCATGTTGCCCTTAGATAGCCACATCAACCTTTCTCCTGCTATCACCCTTTCATGAACCCCTGAAAACCACTAATCTTTTCTCCTTTTCTATAATTTTGCCATTTCAAAAATTTTATATAATAATATGATTTGTAACCTTTGAGAATGGCTTTTTTCACTCTGGTGATCTATCTAGATTGCTGTATGTATCAATATATTATTCCTTTTTTTGTTGCTAAGTAGTATTCCAAAGTATGGATGCAGCATAGTTTGTTTAACTATTGACTCATTGAAGGACATTTAGGTTGTTTCCAGTTTGGGGCTGTTATGAAGAAAGCTGCTTTAAACATTTGTGTACAGGTTTTTGTGTGAAAGTACACTTTCCTTTCTTGAGGATAAATGCCCAGAAATGTCACTGCTGTGTTCTTATGATTGTGTTGCATGTTTAGTTTTTTTTAAAGAAACTGTCAAATTGTTTTCTAAAGCAACTTTACCATTAAACATTCCCACCAGCTATCTATGAGTGGTCTATCCCACCACCTAAGTATGAGTGGTTTAGTTTACTCACATCCTCATCAGTATTTGCTGCTGTCACAATTTTTTATTTCAGCCATTCTGAAATCTCATTGTAGTTTTTAATTTTTATTTCCCTAATGGCTAATGTTGTACAATTTTCACGTGCTTACATGTCATTTGTATATCCTGTTAGTGGAACATCTGTTCATGCATTTTGCCCATTATCTAATTAGCTGTTCGGGTTTCTTTAATATACTTTATTTTTTAGAGAAGTTTTTGGTTCACAGCAAAATTGAGCAAAAAATACAGAGAGTTCTCATGTACGTATGCCCTGTATGTGCACTCCTTTCCCCACTATCAACACCTCCCACCACAGTGGTACATCTATTAAAAATCAGTGAACCTACATTGACATATCATTATCACTAAAGTCCATAGTTTACATTAGGGTTCATTCTTGGTGTTGTACATTCTATGGGTTTGAACAAATGCATAGTGACATGTGTCCACCATTGTAGTATCATGTAGAATAATTCACTGCCCTAAAAATTCTCTGTGCTCTGCCTATTCATCTCCCTCACCCAATTCCTGGCAAACACTGGTCTTTTTACAGTCTCCATAGTTTCACCATTTCCAGAATGCCATGTAGTTGAAATTACATAGCATGTAGCCTTGCCAGATTGACTTCCTTCACTAATGTGCATTCAAGTTTCGTCCATGTTTTTTCATGCCTTAATAGCTCATTTCTTTTTAGCACTGGATAATATTACATTGTCTGGATGCACCACAGTTTATTTATTCACTCACCTACTGAAGAATATCTTGGTTGCTAACAAGTTTTGGAAATGATGAATAAAGTTGCTGTAAACATCCATGTGTAGGTTTATGTGTCGACATAAGTTTTCAGCTCCTTTGGGTAAATACCAAGGAGTGTGATTGCTGGATCATATGGTAAGAGTATGCTCAGTTTTGTGAGAAACCACCAAACTGTCTTCCAATGTGTCTGTACCATTTTGCACTCCCAGCAAAGAATGAGAGGTCCTGTTACTCCACATTCTCACCAGCACTTGGCATTGTCAGTGTCTGGGATTTTGGCCATTCTAATAGATGTGTAGTGGTATCTCACTGTTGTTTTAATTTGCAATTCCCTAATGTCATATGTCCTGGTGGGTCTTAGGGACAAGGATGGAGAAAAAGCACTTGCCAGATCAGCAGCTGCATACCATGTACCAGGGGATGTGTTAATTTGCTCAAGCAATGAAGCAACATCTGGTACAGCAGCTGCAGTTAGTCATCCCCTGGTTAAGCTTATGTTAATCCACTGTCATTCACCAAGATCTGTCTTCTGCACAGGTCAAGTAGGAGACTCGAATTGGGATGTGGTGAGAATCACTACCCCTATACCTTTCAAGTCCTTAATGATGGCACTAATCCCTGCAATCCCTTCAGGGATGCAGTATTGCTTTTGCTTTAGTATTTTCCTAGATAGAGGCGGTTGTAATTGCTTTCACTTGACCTTTCCTATCATAATAGTCCTCATTCCACACGTCAGGGAACATTGTGGGGATTCTACTAAATGTTAAGTATGCCTATTCCAATTATGCATTTTGGAGCTGGAAAACAACCACAGAGTGGGTTCAAAGACCCACTGGATCCACTGTGAGATTGACCCAGCTAAAGCTCCATTGATCACCTGACCTCCATAAGCCCCTTCTGTGGCTGGTGAGCCAGAGTGATGATTTGGATCTCCTGGAATCAATGTTGGCTCAGAGCCTGTGTCCAGTAGTCCCTGAAAGGCTTGATTTTTTTCCCCCAGTGTACTGTGACCTTGGTAAAAGGCTGTAGGTCCCTTTGGGGAAGGCTGAAAGAACTATTAACAGTATACCACAGTCCCTACCTCCAAACAGCATGATATTGTGGGTTAGGATTTCAACATGTGAATGTGGGGAGAACATAAACATTCAGTCTTAGAGCATGCTTCAAATATCTCTTCTGTTCCTTTCTTCTGATATTCCTATTATGCATTTTTGCATCTTTTGTAGTTGTCTCACGGTTCTTAAATAGTCTGCTTTTTTTGTTTGTTTTCTCTTTGCTTTTCAGTTTTAGAAGTGTTTACTGTCATGTTCTTAAGCTCAGATATTCTTTCCTCAGCCATGTCCAGTCTACTAATAAGCCCATCAAAGGCATTCTTCACCTCTGTTAAAGTATTTTTGATCTCTAGCCTTTCTTTTTGATTCTTTTTAGAATTTCCACCTCTCTGCTTATATTATCCATCTGTTCTTAAATGTTAAATGTTGTCCCATAACATATTAATCATAGCTTCTTTTTTTTTTAATTCCTAGTCTGATAATTCCAACATTACTGCCATATCTGACTCTGGTTCTGACGCTTTTTAAGTCTCTTCAAACTTTGCTTTTGCCTTTTAGGGTGCCTTGTGATTTTTGGTTGAAAGGCAGGCAGAACATACTGGGTAAAAAGGCCTCTGGGGGAGGGGATGGGTTCCACAGTCCTGAATTAGGTCTCAGTCTTTTAGTGAGCCTGCACCTCTGGGCTGTGAACTTCGCAGCACTTCTCAGTTTCCCCTGCCCCTTTAGGTGGGACGTGGTGACTAGAGGGGGCTGGAATTGAGCATTTCCCTTCCCCGACATGAACGGCTAGAGCTGACTAGAGTTAGGTATTTATTTCCCTTCCGTCAGATAGGTTAGTCTCTGATAAAAGTCCACCAGATTAGGCTCTGGTTAATAGCTTCTCCTGAGGGCAGCCTTGTTAAGAAGAACAGAATGCTCTGCTATATTTCTAAATGGTTCCTTTTCTGGAAGCAGGAGGGGATTTTTATCTGACATTCACTGGGAAGACTTGGTAGAGCTCCTGGAGGTAAAACTGACAAAAGCTTGGGGGCTCCTTATTGACTGGGTCCCCCTGGAAATTTTAACTCTCAAACTTGTCCACACTGACTCTCCAGCAATTTGTCACTTGCAGTTCAGATTTTCCTACCTCTGTACTGGTTCCTGCAGAGGTTTCTGTCTGTGAGTTTCTGCTTCTGTGTGATATGATGGTCTGTATCTTCCTGTCTGTCTTTACAACTTCGGATGTTGCATTTTGCCCTGTGACCTCACTCTCTGAAGGATTTAAGAAGAGCTGTTGATTTTTCAGTTTGTTCATCTTGTCATTTGTCAAGATGAAGGGGCAACTTCTAAGCTCCTTAAATGCTGGGCCAGAACCAGAAGTGAGATTATTTGTTTTTTGCTATTGAATTTTGAGATTTCATTATATTTTCTAGATAATAATCATTTGTCCAGTATGTTTGCAAATATCTCCCAGCCTCTACCTTGTCATTACAAGGTCATACAAGGGTTGTTTTTTTTTTTTGTACAGCAAAAGTTCTAATTTTGATGAAGTCCAGATTATAACTTTTTTTTCATTTATGGACCATGCTTTTCTTGTTAAATCTCTTTGCATAGTTCAAGGTTCTGAATATTTTCTCTTTCATTTTCTAAAATTTTATAGTTCTGAAATTTGTATTTATCATTTAAGTCCATTATTCATTTTGAGTTAATTTTTAACAAGGTGTGAGGTTTGGGTTGATGTTTCTTTTTTTTTTATTCTTTCCTTTTTTGGCATGTGGATGTCCCATTACTCTAGGACCATTTGTTGAAAAGACTCTCTTACCTCCACAGAATTGCTTGTGCATCTTTGTCAAAAATCATTGGGGCATATTTTTGTATTTCTGTTTCTAGGTTCTCCATTCTGTTCTGTCCATCTTTGTGCCTATCCTTCAGCCAATACCACACTGTCTTTACCACTGTAGCTATGTAGGAAGCCTTCATATCGACTAGAGTAATTCCTCCAACTTTATTCTTGTCAGGATTGTTTTAGCTACTCTGAGGTCTGTTCCTTTCCATATAAATTTTAGAATGTTTGTATCCACAAAGAAAGCTTGCTGAGATTTTTATAGAAATTTGGGGAGAATTGATATTCTTAGTATACTGAAGATTCCAATGTACGAATATGGTATACCTCTCCGTTTATTTAGGTCTTTGATTTCTTTTATTATCATTTTGTAATTTTCAGCACCAGATCCTGTACATATTTCATTCAGTTAAACCTACATACTTCATTTTCTTTGGAGCTATGGTAAATTGTGTGTTTTTAATTTTTTTCCACATGTTCATTGTTGGCATACGGAAATATATCTAATTTTTGTGTGTTGATATTTTGTGTGTATCCTGTGACTTTTCTGAATTCATTTATTAGTTCCAGAAGTTTTTGTGTATATAACTTGCAATTTTGTAGGTAGACAATCATATCATCTGCACAAAGGGTCAGGTTTTTTTCCCCATTTCCATCTTTATGCCTTTATTTAGTTCCTTCCTTTCTTCCTTCCTTCCATTCTTTTTCTTTATTGCTCTGGTAAGAACTTCCAATGCTATAGCAGAATTTTCCAGTGAAACCATCTGGGCCTGGAGATTTCTTTTTTTGGAGGTTTTAATCACAAATTCATTTACTTTAGTGGTCATAGGACTACTCATGATATCTGTTTCATGTTGGTCGAGTTTTGATCATTTCTGGTTTTTGAGGATGTGGTCCATTTCTTCTAAGTCTGCATTTATCTGTGTTCAGTTTTTCATCATATTCCCTTAATATTTTCTAATGGCCACAAGATCTGTAGTGATATTCTCTATTTCATTCCTGATATTGGTGATGTGCGTATTGTCTCTTTTTAACTTTGTCAGTCTTGCTAGAGGTTTACCATTTTTACAGATTTTTTTTAAAAATCATTGTTTAATTTATTGATTTTCTCTATTGCTTCCTGCTTTCAATTTCATTGGTTTTGGTTCTTATTTTTATTATTTCCTTGCTTCTGATTGCTTTTTAAATGTAAGTTCAGTTTCCCCTTCAGCAACTCTGACATCTTCTCAAAAGAAAGTGGGGAACAAATTTACACAATCTCATTGCTTTTTAGTGGGGATGTAAGTTTAGCTCCTTGATAAAGGATGAGTCACATAGTTTTGGTGGCTTCAGGGTAGAAACTGAAGCTCAGCTTTCACTGGGTCACATCGATGCCATGGCAGGTTGAGAGAGGGAAACAGAATACCAATCAGTCTCACCTCCCATCACATCATTCAACCCCATTAATGTTGGGTGCAGAGATTCAGTTTCCAACTGGGCTCAGCTGACATCAGAAGTGGCAGGAAAGTGGAGTATTGACTAGCCCTGGCTTGCCTCACCTTGTTCAGTCTTGCTGATGCCAGGTATCTTCCCACTGAACCTCCACCAACACCAGTGGGACTGAAGCCTAGTGGTATCTAGTTCCACTTCACACTGCCTCATTAAGTCTTTCTGATGCTGGTGAGGCTGGAGGCTCAGCTCGGCTAACCCCTACTAATGCTGGGCTGGTAGGAGAATCAGAGCTCCAACTGCCTCCGCTGGGTGGAGTATGGAAAATTAGCTCCTTGATAAGTACTGCTGACACTACTCTGCAGCAGAATCAAAGCAAGGCCACTTATGTCTGCTGTGAGAGAAATGAAAGATCAGCATCCTGTTTGTCCCAGATGACACCGCACAGCAGAGGAATGGGAGTGCACCACCCACTTCAGCGGAGAGGGCAGTTGAGGAGAATATCAGCTCCCTACTCAGCTCCATTGAAACCATAGGGGGTAGGTTTTTCCATTGGTGTTTGACTAGAGTAGGGTGGGTACTGTCAAAGTTTTCCATTGTGTTAGGCCACTGTTTTTACAGTCCTTTCACTATGGGAAACAGGATCTTCATGGAGCTTTTTTTTTTTATTGTGCCTATTGTCTGTTCTTGGTTAGAGTTCTCTGTACCACCCTCTCCAAGATATGCAGGAGACAATAAAGAAATCCAGAGTGCTCACCGCCATGCTGTTCCTCCAGTCCCCAGATCCCCATGCAATCTGCCTCCTTTCCACCTTTCAGAATCTTCCTATGCTTGGTCGTTGTGTTACGTTAGGGATTTTTAGTTGTAAGAGGCAAGACCGGGAGGAATAAGGCTACTCCATCTTGGTGGAACTGGAAGTAGTCACTCAGAATCTAATTTTAATCATATGAATGAATATATATTTTGTGTAACCAGGCTCAAGGTAGAGTAAATTTATTATTCTAAATAAGAATTTTAAAAGAATCTTAGAAGAAACATAGAAGAATCTTAAAAGAAGCATTTAAGCTCTAAAGTCATTATAGGTTTGCTTAGTTGTTTGATTTTTAATCTATAAAATGAGAAAGTTGAACCGGATGACCTCTAATATCTTCCCAGCTCTGGCAATCTAGGATTCTAAGTGCATTACAGAAATAGAATAAGTGACGATTCCAAGGCACTTGGTACACACTTTCGGTCTTCATCATTACATTAAATCTTCAGAGACAGAACCTGACGTTTTAACTTCAAGATCTAAGATTTTCTCTGTGACAGACAATCCATTTAGTGAATTTGGTTCCTACATGCAAATCTCTGGCCTCAGTACAAACAGAGTGTGACTGAGTATCAATATCATTATTATAATTTTTACAAGAATTTACAAGAAGCACATATGTTTAAAACTTCAGCTTCAGGTGGTGTTTCAGAGAGGGAGGGTCATCCTACTTAAGGCAGCAGCATGAGCTCTGGAGTAAGTAGCCCTCTATCTATGTACTCTTAGTGAATTCCAACTCACCCACATCTTACCTGTGTGAACTGGAAAGGTCAATTAACTCAGATCTCTCACCTCTAAAATGAAAACATTTATCTATCTCACAGAGTTTATATAAGGATTACACAAGAAAAAAATAAATATAGGTAAATCTTCAAGTATTATGTCTGGAAAAGATAAGTAGTCAACAATAGCAGCTAATGATAAAAATTTTCATCATAAAAATTCTTATCCTCCTCACCCTCCTCCTCATCATCATCAGCCTTATCTCTATTCTTAATCTAAATGGTAGAAAGTGGTTTCTAAGAACAAAAGCTCCTGATTCCTACTGTCTAAATTCAAAGGCCTTATCCTCCACTAGCTGTGTGACCTTAAACAGATTACTTATGCTCAGTGTGCCTCATTTTCTCTAAAATGAGAATGATAATAGTGCCCAACTCATAAGGCTTATTGTGAGAATTAAATAAGCTAAATGGATACAAAGTACGTAGAATCATGCTTGACGTATACTGAGTACTCAATAAACATTAAAAATTATTGTTTACATCTATAAATGTATTGCTGTCTCTGACCACCTGATATTGGAATATGAAGTCAGTTCAATCAACACTGAAGGAAACATGATTTCTGACTGAGCTGACTGGAAGTTTTTACATCAGTCAGTCATGCTCTCACTTTGTCAGCTATGCAAATACTTTAAATGTCCTAAATGACTCTACTGAATGCAAGACATCTGCCTTAAAATGGAAAACACTTCAGACAGTCATCCAGTCTGCTTCTCCTAAGTCCTGTAACCATTTTTAGGTACCTAAGATCTGGAGACCCTTATTTGACTTTACCTATTTGTATAAGCTTTCAGAGTTCGAAGCCTCAGTCCTAGGCCTCTCCATCAACCTGAACCATCCTGCCTCAAGAAAGATGGAGCATTTTCATTGAGTTCCCCAAAATAGTGGTAAAGTCCAAAACTGTTCTGAAAATATCCAAAACAAAGCTTCAAAACTGTTCCTGGCAGTGTCTTATGAAAGCAGTATACTGCCAACCATATTTAAAATATAATGATCTTATTCAAAAGTGGTAACAGGGCACTTCCCTGACAGTCTAGTGGTTAAGACTTTGCCTTCCAATGCAGGGGGTGCGGGTTCGATCCCTGGCCGGGGAGCTAAGGTCCCACATACCTCACGGCCAAAAAACCAAAACATAAAACAGAAGCAATATTGTAATAAATTCAACAAAGACTTTAAAATACATGGTCCACATCAAACAAAAATCTTTAAAAAAACAAAACAAAAGTGATAACACAATACATCCATACTCTAATGATGGCAGTATAAAACTGTGGCACAATATTTAAAAAAAAAAATAATCTGGGCTTCACAGGTGAATTCTATCAAACATTTAGAGAAGAGCTAACACCTATCCTTCTCAAACTCTTCCAAAATATAGCAGACGGAGGAACACTTCCAAACTCATTTTATGAGGCCACCATCACCCTGATACCAAAATTAGAAAAAGATATCACAAAGAAAGAAAACTACAGGCCAATATCACTGATGAACATAGATGCAAAAATCCTCAACAAAATACTAGCAAACAGAATCCAACAGCACATTAAAGGATCATATACCATGATCGAGTGGGGTTTATCCCAGGAATGCAAGGATTCTTCAATATATGCAAATCAATCAATGTGATACACCATATTAACAAACTGAAGGAGAAAAACCATATGATCATCTCAATAGATGCAGAGAAAGCTTTCGACAAAATTCAACACCCATTTATGACAAAAACTCTCCAGAAAGTAGGCACTGAGGGAACTTTCCTCAACATCATAAAGGCCATATAGGACAAACCCACAGCCAACATCGTCCTCAATGGTGAAAAACTGAAATCATTTCCACTAAGATCAGGAACAAGACAAGGTTGCCCACTCTCACCACTATTATTCAACATAGTTCTGGAAGTCTTAGCCACAGCAATCAGAGAAGAAAAAGAAATAAAAGGAATCCAAATCAGAAAAGAAGAAGTAAAGCTGTCACTGTTTGCAGATGACATGATACAATACATAGAGAATCCTAAAGATGTTACCAGAAAACTACTAAAGCTAATCAATGAATCTGGTAAACTAGTAGGATACAAAATTAATGCACAGAAATCTCTTGCATTCCTATACACTAATGATGAAAAATCTGAAAGTGAAATTAAGAAAACACTCCCATTTACCATTGCAACAAAAAGAATAAAATATCTAGGAATAAACCTACCTAAGGAGACAAAAGACCTGTATGCAGAAAATTATAAGACACTGATGAAAGAAATTAAAGATGATACAAATAGATGGAGACATATACCACGTTCTTGGATTGGAAGAATCAACATTGTGAAAATGAGTCTACTACCCAAAGCAATCTACAGATTCAATGCAATCCCTATCAAACTACCACTGGCATTTTTTACATAACTAGAACAAAAAATTTCACAATTTGTATGGAAACACAAAAGACCCCAAATAGCCAAAGCAATCTTGAGTACAAAAAATGGAGCTGGAGGAATCAGCTGAAGTCAGGCTGAAGTCAGGCTCCCTGACTTCAGACTATACTACAAAGCTACAGTAATCAAGTCAGAATGGTACTGGCACAAAAACAGAAATATAGATCAATGGAACAGGATAGAAAGCCCAGAGATAAACCCACACACATATGGTTACCTTATCTTTGATAAAAGAGGCAAGAATACACAGTGGAGAAAAGATAGCCTCTTCAATAAGTGATGCTGGGAAAACTGGACAGCTACATGGAAAAGAATGAAATTAGGGGCTTCCCTGGTGGCGCAGTGGTTGGGAGTCCGCCTGCCGATGCAGGGGACACGGGTTCGTGCTCCGGTCCAGGAAGATCTCACATGTCGCGGAGCGGCTGGGCCTGTGAGCCATGGCTGCTGAGCCTGTGCGTCCAGAGCCTGTGCTCCGCAACAGGAGAGGCCACAACGGTGAGAGGCCCACGTACCACAAAAAACGAAAACGAATGAAATTAGAACACTCCCTAACTCCATACACAAAAATAAACTCAAAATGGATTAAAGACCTAAATGTAAGGCCAGACACTATCAAACTCTTAGAGGAAAACATGGGCAGAACACTCTATGACATAAATCACAGCAAGATCCTTTTTGACCCACCTCCTAGAGAAATGGAAATAAAAACAAAAATAAACAAATGGGACCTAATGAAACTTAAAACCTTTTGCACAGCAAAGGAAATCATAAACAAGACAAAAGACAACCCTCAGAATGGGAGAAAATATTTGCAAATGAAGCAACTGACAAAAGATTAATCTCCAAAATTTTCAAGCAGCTCGTGCAGCTCAATATCAAAAAAAAACAAACAACCCAATCCAAAAATGGGCAGAGGACCTAAATAGACATTTCTCCAAAGAAGAGATACAGATTGCCAACAAACACATGAAAGAATGCTCAACATCATTAATCATTAGAGAAATGCAATTCAAAACTACAATAAGATATCATCTCACAGTGGTCAGAATGGCCATCATCAAAAAATCTACAAACAATAAATGCTGGAGAGGGTGTGGAGAAAAGGGAACCCTCCTACACTGTTGGTGGGAATGTAAATTGGTGCAACCACTATTGGGAACAGTATGGAGGTTCCTTAAAAAACTAAAAATAGAACTACCATATGACCCAGCAATCCCACTCCCAGCCATATACCCAGAGAAAACCATCATTTGAAAATATACATGCACCCCAATGTTCATTGCAGCACTATTTACAATAGCCAGCACATGGAAACACCTAAATGTCCACCAACAGAGGAACGGATAAAGAAGATGTGGTATATATATATACAATGGAATATTACTCAGCCATAAAAAAGAAAAAAATAATGCCATTTGCAGCAACATGGATGGACTTAGAGATTGTCATACTGAGTGAAGTAAGTCAGACACAGAAAGACGAATATCATATGATATCGCTTATATGTGGAGTCTAAAAAAAAGGGTACAAATGAACTTATTTACAGAATGGAAGTAGAGTCACGGATGTAGGAAACAAACTTATGGTTACCAGGGGATGGGGGGAGGGATAAATTGGGAGATTGGGATTGACATATACACACTACTATATATAAAATAGGTAACTAATAATAACCTGCTGTATAGCACAGGGAACTCTACTCAATACTCTGTAATGATTTATAAAATGGAAACAGATTCACAGACATAGAAAACAAACTTATGGTTACCAGAGGGGAAAGGCGGGGGAAGGGATAAATTAAGAGTTTGGGATTAGAAGATACAAACTACTGTATATAAAATAAACAAAAGGTCCGACTGTATAGCACAGGGAACTATATTCAATATCTTGTAATAAAGTATAATGGAAAATAATCTGAAAAAATATATATATAAGTGAATCACTTTGCTGTACACCAGAAACTAATACAACATTGTAAATCAACTACACTTCAATAAAAAATTAAAACTATATTAAAAAATACTCTGTAATGACCTGTATGGGAAAAGAATCTAAAAAAGAGTGGATATATATATATATGTGTAACTGATTCACTTTGCTGTACAGCAGAAACTAACATAACATTGTAAATCAACTATACTCCAATAAAAATTTTTTAAAAAAGAAAAAGGATGACATGGCAATGACGTTCCGCCCCCCCCCCGCCACACACACACACACACACACACACACACACACACAAAATAGCTCCTCACATAACTAACAGAATTTCTTTGGTCATGAAAAAAGTTCAAAACCAAATTATTTTTTTATTCATTCTATAGTATAATGGTAAAAAGTGAAAGCTCTGGATTCAACCTGAGTTGAAACAGCTTCACCAGGACAGGTTACTTCCCTTTTGTCAACTTCAACATTCTCATCTGTAAAGTGCAAAGAGTAATAATGCAGAACTCAGAATTGTTGTGAAGATTAAATGAAATAATGTGAATTGCTTAGCATAATACCTAGAATGTAGATGTCCAGTAAGTGCCAGTGTTATTGATATTGTTCCACACATTAGCTGAAATGCATCAAGGAAACTATGCAGTCATCAAGATTGATACCACTACTTAATTCTAAATGGACAGAATGTAGCTTTCAAGATTCAACATATTGAAAATAGGACAATTAAAGATTAATTTTTTTAAAAAAAGAAGAGAATATAATCTTATGAGAGAAGGAAGGATCAACGATACACGTACCTGAAACAAGATAATTACAAGTGAATACTGATGTTAGCTCTAGTTTTTCTGCCAAGGAAGGTATAAATGTCATCACCTTGGTTTTCATAGTTGATACTGTCCAGTTAAACAATGCATACACTCTTACCTTCAGAAGCTAAATTTTCCAGAAGCTCAAAAATGAATGTATGTTATTGACTATCACTTAATGAATGTCTTCAGTGTGGCACTCCCAAGAGACATGTATACCCTGTCCAAATAGAAAAGTGTTGTATCCAGGCTATCTGGAGTTCATAAGCAATAGTGGGGTGAAGGCATTTTAGACACTCATCTTCCTGGTGATCTTCCTAACTTTTGAGAAAACGTTAAGAAGAATATCCCAGCTTTCTGTTTGGTCACACTTAAGATCAGCAATTTTGAAAGTCAAAATAAATATGAAGGTGAAATAATTTTTCTCAGTAGAATCTAGGATTTGCATTTCCAGGGCAGCTATAAAAAAAAAGAAAAGAAAAAATATATGAGAGTCACCAGAATAAGATTCTAGTTTACAGAAATAAGTGTGTTATCCCCCTATCATTCCAGGGGCTCCAATCTCAAATTACATTTCTCTGGAAGTGAATATTAGACCAAATGTCTTCCTCTGTGGAAACTGAAAGAATGAGCCTATAGGAAAAAGGGAAAGTGACAGACTTTTTCAAAGATGGCTACACCAATATATTTATCTCATCCACATCTTACAGTGGGAATGACATTCCTCCCACAGAGGTGGGGTCTGTACTCCCTCCCCTTTCATCAGAGCAGGAGCCTGTGACTGCCCAAGCTATTTCATGGCCGAAGTGATGCCAGAACTTTGGACACTAGGTGTACTATGCATGAAGCTTCTACTTGGCTCTCTCTTTGAGGACCCGCACCTTTGGATCCCAGCCACAATGTTACGTATAATCTTGGGCTACATGAAGAAAGCACATGTAGGTGTCCTGGCAACAAGTCCTGCAAAGGTCTAAGCCTACGTGCAGCATCAATTGCCAGGCATGAGGGGGAGCAAGCTTTCAGGTGGTTCCAGTCTCAATCTGTTTGAGCCTTCCAGCTAAGCAAGGCTCCAAACATCACACAGCAGAGACAAGCTATACCCACTGGGCCCTGTCTGTATACCCAAACCACAGATACTGTGAATATAATAAATGGTTGTTTTTCACCACTGAGTTTGTTATACAGTAACTGCAATAAGAAGTTAAAAGTAGATTGCAGTGAAAAACTCTCCAACTCCTTGATTATCCTCCTTTAAGTACACCCTGCCTACCGGGAGGAGCTCTTTTCACCAGCACACGAGCTGGCTACAGATTGGCTGCGAAAACTGGCAATTGGCCTTCTTGACTCTTGGGAAGACCATTTTCCAGAGGGGCAAACTTTTGAAACTAACAGGCAAGTGAAGCCCCACAAGTATAAAATTAGATTCAGATTCTCCTACAAATAACAATCTCAAAGTTCACCCTCATGATCCATCCCAAAGCAGTATTATACAGATTGTTTTTATTAGGACAAAAGAGTTGAAAATGAATTTGGAGAACATTGCTACCTCATGTTAGAGCAACGTTCAAATTCTCCTCGGCATCCTTAGTATTTCGCCGTAACCCTCCATCCCACTCCTGGGCCCTTGGTGTGCTCGCTTGCTTTCCCTGCTTCCATAATGAGGTTAAATTCATTCATACTGATGTATAAATTTAGCTGGCAACTAAAATTGGTGCATCTCTGTGGTAGCCTGCCACCCAGATCTTCCTTTTAGAACCAATACATTTACTTCCCCAATTGCCAGCTCAGCACAGTCCATCTGTGTGAATTACCTATACAAGTTCAAGGTCAGTCACAATTCTTGCCTAGAGGCAACCCAGTGCCTCCAGTGACTGTTTCATGGGAGGATACAAGGTCTTTGCCTCATTTTAGGGTACCTCCAAGGTATCATCCCAGCTCCAGAGCGCTCTGTGGGCTCAGCTGCAGCCTCCATTGCAAGTGCATCATAGGTCAGCTTAGCACTCTGTCCAATACCACTTCTCTCCTCCCTTCCAGGTCATTCCCATTAGACCACCTATACACAAATCTTTGTCTTTGAGTCTGATTCCTGGGAACCCAACCTGCCACACATCCCCAGTGGAATATTTAACAAAGGTTAAAGACCAAAAAGAGTGAAGCCTTGATTGTGGAATGTCATGTATTAGCTAGCAGAGGAAGTGGGATTGAGGGTGAATTGGGAAAGGTCATCCTGGCCCAAAGTCAGAATTTTTTATTTATTTTTTGAATAGTGACTTCCTGGAGTATGTACTGAGAAGGATCCTGGGCAAAATCAGTTCTTGGGGGAGGAAATATCCTACAATCAGTCAATTATTGTGTACCTTGGACAAGAGATGGGCTGAGAAAGAACACATGCCAAGCAATTACTGGTCTAGTAATAATTACTCAATAGATAGCATTTTGAAAATACATAATTTTGTTGCATCCTTATGCTTTTTATTATTGAGGTAAAATTCCCATACCATACAATGAAATGCTAACCTTTTTAAAGTATACAATTGAATATAATTAAATACATTCACAATGTTCAACTACTACCTAATTCCAAGACATTTCACCACCCCAAAAGGAAACCTCAAAGGCATTAAGCAGTCACTCCCCTCCCCACCCCCACCCCAGCCCCTGGCAACCACTAATCTGCTTTCTGTTTCTATGGATTTATCTATTCACGATTGCTATGTCTTCTTAGATAACTGACTCCATTACCATTACATAATACCCCTCTTTATCCCTGATAATTACCCTTGTTCTGAAGTCAACTTTGTCTGAAATTAATATAGCTACTCCAGCTTTCTTTTAACTACTGTTAGCATGGTATATGTTTCTTCAGAAGTTTCGTTTTAACCTATATGTGTTTCCATATTTAAAGTGGGTTTCTGGTTGACAACATATAATTGGGTCTTGTTTTTTGATCCCTTCTGACGGTCTGTCTTTTAATTGGTGTCTTTAGACAATTAAGGTTTAAGTGGTTATTGACATAATTAGATTAATATCTACCATATTTGCTACTATTTTCTATTTATTGCACTTGTGTTTTGTTTCTATTTTGTCTTCTGTATTTATGCTTTCTGTGGTTTTAGTTGAACATTTTATGTGATGCCATTTAACCTATCAATTACACTTCTTTTTTTAACTTTTTTTAGTGGTTGCCCTAGACTCTGCAATATACGTTCACAAACCCAATCCAAACCCATTTTCAAATAACTCTATACTTCTTCATGAGTAGAGCAATTACCTTAAACAAAGTATTCCTAATTCATTCTTCCCATCCCTTGTATCATTGCTGTCATTCACTTCACTCACCCATAAACTATAACCATGGAATCTACTGTTGCTATTATTATTTTAAACAAACTGTTATCTGTTAGCTCAATTAAGAATAATACAAGTAAAAGTTATTTTACCTTCACTTATTCCTTTTTCTAATGCTCTTCCTATCTTTATGTGGGTACAAGTTTCTGACCTATATAATTTTCCTTCTCTCTGAAGAACTTCTTTCAACATTTCTTGGTCTATTAACAGCAAATTCCCTCAAGTTGTGTTTATCTAAGAAAGTCTTTCTCCTTCACTTTTGAAGGATAATTTCAATGGATACAGGAGTCTAGGCTAGTGGGGTTTTCGATCAATGATAAATATTTCACTTCACTCTCTTCTGGTTTATATGGTTTCTGAAGAAAAGTCAAATGTAATTCTTATCTTTGCTCCTCTACAGATAAGCTGTTTTTTTCTCTAGCTTCTTTCAAGATTTCTTCTTTATCTTTGATTTTGTGCAGTTTTAATTTGATATGGCTAAATGTAGCTTTTGTTTGTCTGTTTTAAAGCATGTATCCTCTTTGGTGTTCTTTTTCTTAAATTTTTATTGCAGTATAGTTGATTTACAATGTTGTGTTAAAGGTGTACAGCAAACTGAATCAGTTATACATAAATATATACACACACACACACACACACACACACACATATATCCACCTTTTTTAGAATTTTTTGGTGTTCTTTGAGCTTCTTGGATGTGTGGTTTGGTGTGTCTGACATTAATTCAGGGAAATTCTCAGTCATTATTGCTTCAAGTATTTCTTCTGTTCCTTTCTCTTTCTTCAGCTTCTGGCATTCCCATTATCCATAAGACACACCTTTTGTAGTTGCCCCACAGTTCTTAGATATTCCATTTAGTGTTTTTGCATTCTTTTTTATCTTTGTTTTTCACTTTTGGAAGTTTCTATTGATATATTCTCAAGCTCACTGATTCTTTCCTCAAGACATGTCTAGTCTACTAAGGAGTCCATCAAAGGCATTCTCCATTTGTGTTACAGTGTTTCTAATTTCTAGCATTTCTTCTTTATTCTTTCTTAGAATGTCTATCTCCCTGATTACATTACCCCTCTATTCTTGCATGTTATCTATTTTTCCACTACAGCTCTTAGCATTTTAATCATAGTTTTAAATTCCTGGTCTAATAATTCTAGCATTGCCACCATGAGTCTGGTTCTGATGCTTGCTCTGTCCCTTCAAACTGTGTTTTGTTAATTTCCCTTTTGTATGCCTTGTAATTTTTTTTGGTGAAAGCTGGACATAATGTATTGGGTAAAAAGACCTGTGGCAAATAGACTTTTACTGATGGGAAGAGGCAAGTATTCTATATTTCTATGGTTAGGTCTCAGTCTTTTAATAAGCCTACCCATAGGCTGTGACCTTTACAAATGCTTCTCAGTCCCACATCCTTTAGGGGAAACCAAAAAAGACTGGAGAGGAATGGAGAAGTATATTTCCCATCCCCCAGGTCAGTTAGGCTCTCATGAAACTCAAGTATGTTAGACTCAGGTAAAATAATTTCTTTTGAGGGAAGGCCTTGTTAAGAACGGAATGCTCCGGGCATATTTCAGAATGGCTGCTTCTCCCCTTCCCTGACCAAAGCAGGAGATTTTTCTCCAGTCTTCACTGTGAGAACCTGGTGGAGCTCCTAGAGGTAAAACTCACAACAGAGAGGCCCCCTCAAGACTGTGTATCACTGGAGTCATTTTTTACTCTCATGCTTGTTCACACTGAGCTTCCAGCAAATCATCTACTACAGTTTAGGCTTCCCTACCCTGGGGAAGAAATGCCTATTTTTATGGCCATTTTTTCCTGCCCTTTTGGTCTTGTGGATGGGTAACTCTGACTGCTATGAAAATCTTGATTATGTCAGGAAACTTGACTAGGGAGAGGTAGCTCCCCTCTCTAACCATGAGTCATTTGGGGGTCTTTAAATCTATAGCAGTCATACAGCTACTCTGAAGGTGATTCCCTGATTCCCTCAGTTACAATTCCCTAAAGTGTCCTTTGCTTACAATAATTTTTAATTGGACCCCAAACAACTTTGATTCCTCTTTGCAAAACTGACATGCAAGAAAGACCCTTCTAGCCATCCCTGGCATACCAATTGTCAGGCATTGATCTAAGAGACTGACAGACAGGCATTTTCTCATTTAATTCTCACGGTCAGCAGGTGCGGGGGGGGGGGATAATAAGATGTAGTAGCCCCATTTTATAGAAAAGAACACTAAGTCTCATAGAGGCGAAATCATTTGCCCAAAGTCTTGACCCCAGGTATGTCAGGCTCCAAAAACTTTACTTAGTATATATTGTACCATACTATATGTAATATACCATGCAAAAAATATTTTTACTTACTAGGGAATATTGCAGGACCAAAGAAACTTTAAGAAGAAGGAAATGTTCTATGATTTTTCAGTATCCTTTCCCCTGTATATGTCTGAGATCCAAAGACTAGATAGCCAGCCTCCTGTGTCTAATTTGGTCTGCCTTGTGTTTTCTATTAAGTTTATGTAGAGGTAATACATTTGGGCCCTAAAATGTTATCACAGGTCATTAAAAATAGACCATGAAAATTTACTACCATTATTATTATAAATTAAGAAATATTTGACTTAATGCTAATCCTTCAAGTGTTAAGAGTGCTGACTGAATTCACTACTTTGTTTTCCTTTGCCTAGCTGGTTACTAGGATTGTGAAAAGCAAAAAAAAAATAATAATATGAAACAGAGCAAAGGCCTCACTAAAAGTGGGTTCTCCAAAACTCCAAAATTTCAAAATGCATGGGAAAAGTATGAGATTCCTTAAAGAAAGAAAAATCCCCTTTTCAGAGCAACAATCAGGAGGAGATAAGTCCTGTGTGTGAGGACACACAGGCTGGAAGACAGACAATCCCTGCAGTGAATTAAGCACCGTGTAGGACGTCACACATTAGAGAGCATACGGCACATTCGCCCAGGTGCACATTGTTAGTTGACAGAGCTGAGATCTGGTGCTGAAGTAGTTTAAGGTCATCTCCATTGGTTCATTAGTAATTGTTCTCAACTACCCCAGCTGCAGCATTCTGCAAAGAAATTTTCCAAATGTGTATATATTTTTCTAAGCAATACCTGAAATGCAGGAACTCAAGTGTGTTTAGGTGTCGGTGCCCAAAAAGAGAAAATTCCAGAATGCAGTCTGTAAAACTAAGTATGCAATCATAACATCTTTGAATTTATATTACAGCAAATATGCATATTTTCCCTTATTGCTCTGATGAAAAGTCAAGAGATGATAACCTTTAAAATGAGTAGATAAGAGTTCATACTCTTTACGTAAGGCTGCCTGAATCTGAATCCCCACTTCATCACTTCCTATGTGGCCTCTGTTTCTCATTCCCTAAGGATGGTGATAGTAAAAGTATTAGGCTCATTAGCTGGTTGTGAGAGTGAAATTACATTATGCATGTGAAGTACCTGATATTTAATAAGTGCTAAGTAAATGCTGGATATATAGACATAATTATTTTAAAATGTTAGATAGTATTGGTATTAGTGGTATTCACTGTAGTGAAGCATTTCAATCCAAAGGAATTATTCTTAGCTTAAATGTGCACTGGTTTACAGTTTATTAAAATAACATAATTATTCAGGGTCTTTTTAATATTAAGCTGGTTTAATACAAAAATAATAATATAAATTAAAATAAGTATATCTACTGTCTACGCTTTCTTTGAGTAGAGACCAGCCTCTGCATTCTATTGAAACCTCAGCTGGAGAGACTCATCCATTACCTTGGATATCTTGGATATTTCTGATCCCAGATCAATATGCTGCATAGAAGGAGCTGAAAACTCAAACTTGTAATGACTAAATTGAGACTCAAAGAATTAGATACCTGGAAGTCATCTTCAAGGTCATTTATATAACCAGCCAAAGATGATATATTTAGTTATAGCCAGAGCTGGGACTAGAACCACATGTAACATGAGTCACTATCTTTTTCTCCTTTACCCGGCTACCCTTCACTTCCCATGGCTGTGCAATCATTCAGCAAATATCTACTTGTTGCCTACTGTGTGTCAGGCTCCATTTTAAGTCCTGATGATGGCTCAGCAAACAAGATTGAGTCCTGACCTACTGGGAATTAGTGGTCAGGCCACTGCACATCATTGCCACTGTTCAGATTTCTACATTTAGTAACTCTTTTTAAAGTGCTATCAAGCTTAAAAGAACACAACTTTCTTTTTTTTTGCCAGGGGAAATATCGTTGCAAGTGTTGGACATTTTGATGTAGAGAGTGATAGGCATGGTGAGACATTCATGCCCACAGGAAAGAGCAAAATGTCCTTAAATGACAACGGAACATTTTGTAAATAGCTTTCCAGGGTGAACTCAACCAGATCAACTGCCTGATGGAGTTTATGTCACTTTCCTGTAAGTTTCTTATTGTGATACTACTAATCAGAGTTATGACACTCAACAAGTCCGAGTCCAATCTGCTTCCACATGACCATACATCACAGAGCTAAAGAAAGATACTGTGACTGCTCCTGAGGTGTTGGCTTCTCTGAGTTCAATGTTAGTATATCGTCCATCTGCATCACCAGACCCATTTTCCACTCTTCTCCACCCTGCCCTGTGCTCTGACTCGTGTGAACCATGGGCTATATTCATGGGCTCTCTTGCTCTCTGTTTATTTTTGATCAGTGGGAATCCCCTCCGGATTATTGGAGGGAAGGATGAGAATGCAGTCAAAGTACTTATTCACCTGGCTCCCTCCTTGCAAGGTTTGTGTGGTCTTGTTTTATTCTTTTACCTAGATCATCACATTTTTTTCTGACAGTTCTTTCCATGTTCCAGTAACTATCTCTTCCTTCTCCCTGTCCAGCTTAGGGTTCAGAGTGGTTTCCCTCCTGTTTCCAGCCCCAGGTTACGTCACTATTTCTTATGGTTTCCCTACACTCTCCCATTCCTTCGCAATCAGTGTTCATTATCCTGTTTGAGTGTATAATCTGTTTCCCATCAGGACCCTGCCTCATACAGTTCCTTTATCATTTGTTCTATCACACAGTTTCAAGTTCTATCATCACCTTGGTTTCTTTCTTTCCTCTAGGGGGAAGTGGGTGTGGCTATTAAAGGGCAACAGGAGAGATCCTTCTGTTGATGGAACTCTTCTATATCTTTACTGGGGTGGTCCTCACAGGAATCCCCACATGTGATAAAACTGCATAAATATACATACACACAAATGAGCAGGTACAAAACTGGTGAAATCTGAATAAGGTAGATGGACTGCATTAATGTCAATTTCCTGGTCACAATATTAAATAATTATGTCAAAATGAAAAGCCTAATTTTAAAAATCTATCACACTTCTATATACTAACACAGAATATGTGGAAACCAAAATTAAACACACGATACTGTTTACTGTCACTTCAAAGAAAATGAAACTTTGAGGTATAAATCAAACAAAACATGTACCAAGGGGTAGGTACAAATATTAAAAGTGCAAATACCTTTCTAAAACTTACAAATAAAAAATAATGTATCTGACATATCCATTTAAAGGGAACAACAGACTAGACACACACATAAGGAACACAGATGGATCTTCAAAATGGGGCTCAGTGATACATTAGGAAATGATGTGTAATATTAACAACAGATACATAAATTAAAAACAAACGCCCACAAACAATAATATACATTTTATTAACACTCATGAAAAGAAAAGTATATGCATCAAATGTTTTAGAATGATTGCCTATGAGAAGACAAATGGGATTGGGGGGTAAAAAGAAGAGGAACAAGTGAGTAAATAAACAGGAGAGGGCCCTGAACAATTACCTCTAGGAATGTGATTAACTCAAGCCTCTAGATTTGATGTCGAAATCACTCCACCATCCCACCCCCACCCCCCGCCACACACAAAAACAGATTTTTTTACCAGGAGAAGAATACTTAATCACTGATTGGCTTAGACATACAGAAGTATGGAGGTGATAACATGAAGACCAGTTTTTACTCGGTTTTATTCTTTTATTAAAATTCTCTGTAGACAATACTCCCGTTTATTGCCTGTGGTTTGGGGGGTGTGGTGGACCACTTCCACTGCCCCACCTTTGTCAGGCCACTGCTAACAAGAAAGTGCACTAATCAGTGTTGAACTTGTGGTTTCCAAACACAGTATTTTAGTGTGTGCGGGTGCTGTTGGTTACTTTGAGTAGAATGAGTTTTTGGTCCTTTTCAGGGCTTCGGTTGCTTATAGCCTAGTGGGTTACAACGCACATCACTGTGAGGTAGGTGGCCTGAAGGCAATTATGTTGTGTTTGTTGCCTTTTTGTTGGGAGTGTGTCATTGCCACCCCACACACATTACAACTCTTCCCATTCACCCCACTCCCACCCCACACACCCTCCAAGAAATACCAAGTCCTTTTACTCCTTGACCCTGACATAAAGTGTTAAGGAAGGAAACTGATCTTCAGGGCTCAGTCCTGAACTAGTCTTTATCCCTAATGTCTGGCTAACCAGCCAGTGGTAGGCCTGAGGTCCACAGGATGCCCCTGTAAATAACCTTGAAATTTCTTTTGAATCTATAATTATTTCAAAATAAAAGTTAAAAAATTAAAAGAAAGGAGGGAGACAAGGGTAGAAGCAGTATGCCTCTAGAGTCCTCCAACAGGAATTCCCACAACTTAATAATGAGACAAAAACTAGACTAGAGCCCTGATTCCTGGCTCAGCATTTGTCCAGCTCACACATCTTCATCTCATACACCAGAACATCAAGAAAGGCCTATCACGATGCCCTGCTGACTTCCAGATGCAACAAATTTATAGCATTCCCATGACCACAGTCTAAACACTCATAAACAGAGAGAATGCTGTTACTAAGGTCTACCTAATGCTGTTACACAGGTACACCTAATGCTGTTACTGAGGTATGCTTATTCTGTTACTAAGGCATACCTACATTTTTCTTAGTGAATCCCAGATGGTGTCTTTTGGTCATTACTTTCATTTATTAAATGCTCATAAGCTAATTTCTAAGAGTTTCTTTTTTTTGGACTCCTGTCTGCAATAAGCAGTGAGAATATCTTTCATGTGATGATATTAGAAAAAAAAGTCAGCAGACTGTATCAAATAGGACAAGTCAAAAAATGATTTAAATTGCTGTAAATAGCAGACTTCCCTTCCCTTATATGATTGTTTTCTAAATTTATTTACCTGGACTTTTGTTGGTTAGGAGTTTTAAGTTACTGATTCAATTTCATTACTAAGAGTTCATCTGTTCATATTTTCTATTTCTTCCTGATATCTTAACCTCACACCTGTCAGAATGGCTATCATCAAAAAGAACACAAATAACAAATGCTGGTGAGGGTGTGGAGAAAAGGAAACCCTGGTACACCGTTGGTAGGAATGTAAATTTGTGCAGCCACTGTGGAAAACAGTGTGGAAGTTTCACATAAAACTAAAAATAGAACTACCGTATGACCCAGCAATTCCACTCCTGGGTATATATCTAAAAAAACCAAAAACACTAATTTGAAAAGATACATGCACCTTAATGTTCATAGCACCATTACTTACAATTGCCAAGATATGGAAGCAACCTAAGTGTCCATCAACAGATGAACGGATGAAGAAGATGTGGTGTATATATATATATATATATATATATATATACACACACACACACACACAAACATACAATGGAATACCACTCAGCCATAAAAAAAAAAAATGAAATTTTGCCATTTGCGGCCACATGGATGGACCTGGAGGGCATTATGCTAAGTGAAAAAAGTCAGACAGAGAAAGACAAATACTGCATGATCTCATTTATATGTGGAATCTAAAAACTACAACAAACTTGTAAGTATAAGAAAAAAGAAGCAGGCTTCCGGGAAGATGGCGGAAGAGTAAGACGCGGAGATCACCTTCCTCCCCACAGGTACACCAGAAATACATCTACACGTGGAACAACCCCTACAGAACACCTACTGAACGCTGGCAGAAGACCTCAGACCTCCCAAAAGGCAAGAAACTCCCACATACCTGGGTAGGGAAAAAGAATAAACAGAGACAAAAGGATAGGGACGGGACCTGCACCAGTGGGAGGGAGCCGTGAAGGAAGAAAGGTTTCCACACACTAGGAAGCCCCTTCGAGGGCAGAGACTGCGGGTGGCGGAGGGGGAAGCATCGGAGCCATGGAGGAGAGCTCAGCAACAGGGTTGCGGAGGGCAAAGCGGGGAGATTCCCTCACAAAGGATCAGGGCCGACCAGCACTCACCAGCCCGAGAGGCTTGTCTGCTCCCCCGCTGGGCGGGTGGGGCTGGGAGCTGAGGCTCGGGCTTTGGTCGGAGAGCTGGGAGAGGACTGGGGTTGGCGGCGTGAACACACCCTGCAGGGGGTTAGTGCGCCACGGCTAGCAGGGAGGGAGTCCGGGGAAAAGTCTGGACCTGCCGAAGAGGCAAGAGACTTTTTCTTCCCTCTTTGTTTCCTGGTGCGCGAGGAGAGGGGATTAAGACCTTGGGAGGAGCACTGACCTCTCCAAGAGACTGAGCCAGTCCTCGATGACTAGCAGGGAGGGAGCCGGGAGATGGAGCACCCCACTCCCACTCTCCTCCCCCCAACTGTCCTTGGGGCTCCCCAGCCGCCAAACCCAATGGAGGTCCCGGGGGCCCCTTGATATAATCCACAGGACACCGCCTGCCAAGATAGAGAGGGGGTCGAGAAGGGCAGAGAGTGGATCTGGATGTGCAGAGGGAAGATGCCTAGCAGAGATACAAGATGCACAGCAGTCGCAGGAGGTGGGTACCAATTACCGTTCCCACTGACAGTTCAGGGAATTGAGGCTCAGAGAAGCCAAATAACTTGTGCTACACTGTGAGGGAGGACCAAGACTCGGGTTCTCGAGGCCCTGCGTCTCGTGTTCTCTCTGGTCATCTGGATAAACCACATGCCCTCTCTAGGCTCCAGTTCCCCATTCATGGGACGAGGGAATTGGGATAACTGATGCTAACCTGAGAAAATGTGCTGTGGTTCTATAATTCTCACTTTTAATAATATTATGATTCCTCTAAATTTTCATCACTATGATTCTAGCCAACCGGTCTTACAACCCGGAAGTATAAAATGACAAGCGAGGGCCCATCCCGGCTGGAGCTGCTCTCTTGCTCTTTCTGATTCACTCATCCCTGGACGGACACCAGACCCAGTCGGCCCCTAAGAACAAGGTCTCTGGTTGAATCTGGGGGATTATCCTGGAAAGAGGGCGCTTTAGACAGAGGTAAGCCATAGAACAAAGACTGTTAAGCCACTCAACAACCCTTGAAGAAGCATGTGTTCTTTGTCGAGCACAGAGATACAGAGACCAATAAGACGTGGTCCTCGTCACACGCCTTCTGAAGAAAATGTATCTGCTCCATGCCTTCCCGAATGGGTACTTCTGCATATGGCATCGTGAAGAGACGTCTCAAAGTCATTACCATGCTAATAGAAAATAAACCTGAACTCTTAAATCAAACATTATGAATATTCAGACATTTCCTACAATGCTCAACACTTTAAGCTTTTTTTTCCTCTGAAATGCCTAAGGCTGTGGAGTGTGACCCTTTATTACTAAGCCTAATATGAAAAATGCTTTAATGCCACATGATGGATGGAACATCAGTTTGCAGTAAGAAATACCTTCAATTGTACATATCAAAGAGAGAGAAAAAAGCATTCTGATTTCTTTTTACCCCGTGGCCTGACAACTTGAAAGAATATTCTTCTATTCCAAAGAGGCTATTTAGGGGCACTTTTCTGGAAATAATTGCTAGGTATTTAGGTATTTTGAGAGTGAACAGAAGATTGTGCTGTTAAAAGATTTTGCCTATCGTAATAACAAATCAATAAAATAAAAACGAAGAGACAATACATATAGGAACAAAACAAATGTGGATTCTTTAAAAAGACTAATAAAATAGGTAGATATTCAACAAGAATGAGCAAGAGAAACAAGAGAAGGCACAAAGAAACACTGTTGGGCATGGAAAGGAGCCATAACTATAAATACAGTAATGATTTTTTTTTAAGTATGAGAATTCGATTCTCTACTTTAAAGCAGTAAAACTAAAAACAGATGAAATGGAAAATCTCCTAGAAAAATATGTTACCAAAGTTGACACCAAAAAATAGAAAAAGAACAAAAGCTGCTGAATGTATCTTTATAAGTTCAGTCTAAAGCTATATTTTAGAAGTAGATGGTACAAAAAAGCAAAGCAATAAGGTCAATCTCAGTTAAAAACATCAATGCAAAAATCCTAAATATGATATTAGCAAACATATCCAGCAGTGTGGTGTGTGTATAAATGTATATTTATTTTAAAATATGTTTTTTGATATGATATACATCATGTATCATATATATCATTATCACATATATCATATTTATCACATGGTAAATATACGGTATGCGTGTGTGTTTGTGATGACCAGTAAGGTTAATCCCAGAAGCTCAAGGAAGATTCAACATTAGAAAGTCTTACTGTAACTCACCACACTGACAGATTAAGGAAAGACTAATCATCACAACAGATGCAGGAAAAAACATTCATAAAATTTAGTACCCATTCATAATTTAAGAGTACAGTAAAATACCTAGCCAACCAAGAATAGAAGGAAGTTTTTACTAAGCAGTTTCTACTAAAAACCTACAATAAACTTTAGGAACATATTTCCTTTAAAGTCAGGAACTAGACAAATATGTTTTTTCTAACACCACTCCACTCATCATTGTGTGACATATCTGGCTGACACAATAAACAAAGGAAAAGGAGTTAGAGAAATAAGGATTTGAAATGGAAGAAAAAAAGAAGAATCATGTGCACATAAGATTGTCTACATAGAGAATCCATGAGAAACTACAAACAATTAAAAGTCATAAGAGAGTTTGGCAAGAATGCTGGAGACAAGATTAATATACAAACATCCATGGCATCCTTACCAGCAACAATGAATTAGAAAATGTAATTTTTAAAAGATCCCATTAGCAATAACAATAAACTATGACAAACCTAGGAATGAATCTAAAGAAAGAGGTGCAAGAGTTAAATGAAAGCAAATTATGAAACTTCACTGAAAGTCCTAAGACCTAAATAAACAGAGATATATCTCATGCTCAGAGATGAGAGGATTCAACATCAACATCAGTTCCTCCTAAGTTAATACATAAATTGAATGTAATTCAAATTAAAGTCCTAGAAAGGTTTGTTTTTGTTTTTGTTTGCGGTACACGGGCCTCTCACTGTTGTGGCCTCTCCCGTTGCAGAGCACAGGCTCCGGACGCGTAGGCTCAGCAGCCTTGGCTCACGGGCCTAGCTGCTCCACGGCATGTGGGATCTTCCCAGACTGGGGCACAAACCCGTGTCCCCTGCATCGGCAGGTGGACTCTCAGCCACTGCGCCACCAGGGAAGCCCCTTAGAAAGGTTTTTCATGAACATTTTTAGCTGGTTTTAAAATTCATATGGAAGAATTAAGGTCAAAAAACAGCCAAGGCGATATTGAAAAAGTGTAAGATGGACACTTGTCCTACCAGATATGAAGACATTTATTAAAGCCTTATAATTAAGACACAATAAGATTGGTGCAGGGTTAGACCAACATAATAGAGAGAGCCCCTCTGTGTATAGGAACTTGGGATGTGACAGAGGTAGCATTATAGAACTGCGGGAAATGACTGAACTATATATTAAATGGTCCTGGGACAGTTGGTTATTTACAGGGGAAAAAAGTAGACCCCTAATTCATGCTGTATCCAAAAATGAGTTCCAAGAGAATTACAGTTAACTTTAAAAGATTTAGGAAAAAATACAGACACTATTTTTATAATTCCAGACTAGGCAATGACACAATAGCACAAACCATGAAGCAAAAAAAGAAGAAAATATTGACCAACATGATTTTAAAACTTATGTGACAAGACAGCAAAAAACAAAGGTTAAAGGCAAGAAATGGAGAGAGCTGGAAGCTGTAAGAGGCCAACCTTGCTGACACCTTGATTTTAGCTCTTTAAGACTCATTTTGGACTTCTGACCTCCAGAACTGTAAGAAAATTAATTTGTTCTATTTTAAACCAAACCAAAACAAAACAGAAATGGAAAGAGTAGTTTTGTTTTTGTTTTTTAAGTGTCCAGGATATATAGTGAACATTTGGTAACTGTAAGGAAAAACACAAATAACCCACTATAAAAAATGAGCAAAATCTATAAACTGGCAATGCATAGAAAAAGAAACCCAAATGACCAACAATCATGAGAAAGAAAAGCATAAATCACCAGAAATCCAGAGAAGTATAAATCAGTACCACAATGAGATACCTTTCAATCTATCAGATTAGCAAAATGTAAAAGCCTGATAATGCCAAGAGTTGGAGAAGATGCAGAGCAACAAGAACTCTCATACACGGTTCTGGAAGTGTAAATTGAGAGCAATTCAGCAACATCTACCAAAGTGGATGATGTTTGTCCCCTAAGACCCAGAAATCCACGTCTGCATCTATACCTTTGGGAAGCTCACATGTCCACATGGAAACAAGCCCAAAGAAGTACACAACAGGGGCTTCCCTGGTGGTGCAGTGGTTAAGAATCTGCCTGCCAATGCAGGAGACACGGGTTCGAGCCCTGGTCTGGGAAGATCCCACATGCCTCGGAGCAACTAAGCCCGTGCGCCACAACTACTGAGCCTGCGCTCTAGAGCCTTCGAGCCACAGCTACTGAAGCCCGCGAGCCTAGAGCCCGTGCTCCGCAACAAGAGAAGCCACCGCAATAAGAGAAGCCACTGCAATGAGAAGCCCGTGCACCGTAACGAAGAGTGGCCCCCGCTCGCCACAATGAGAGGAAGTCCGCGCACAGCAACGAAGACCCAATGCAGCCAAAAATAAATAAATAAATTTATTAAAGAAAGAAAAAAAGAAGTACACAACAGCTCTGTCTGTAAAATGAAAAGGTGGAAACAATCTAAACTCCCGTCAATTAGAGAATGGATATATTATGATATATTCATTGAAAGGAATAATACAGCAGGTAAGGAAACTAGCTCTACATCAATTAATTAGGGTAAATCCTAAAAACGTGATTTTGAGTGATAAAGCAAGCTGAAGAAAGATGGATTACTGAGTAAGAACATTACCATAAATGTTTTAAACTCACAAAATAATACTAGTTATTGTTATGACACATAGCCGGGAGCCAAATGCAACAACATGTATGTAACAACACAACTTTGGAAGACTGGCTCCCTCTAGGAAAGCTGCAGGGGAATGGGATCAGGGTGAGGTAGAAAAGAGGCTTTAACTGCAACATTTTCTGCAAAAAAAAAAAAAAAAAAACTTTTTAAAATGTGGCTAAATATCAACATTTATTAAATGTGAATAGAAGGCGAAACAAACAAAAAGTTTTTGCCTATCAATATTTAGAATATTTCCTATTTTAATTTTGTCATGTTACCAGTGACAGTGTAGATAAAAACCTAGAGTAGTACAGAACTGAAATTTGCCCCACATTTTTCTTTACCCCCACATGTATCCTGATGAGAAGAGCTTCCTGTTTTACTCATATTTTAGACTCAATCATCTTTCCAAGGCCTTCTGAACTCCAAACAGAAAAGCACCACCTGAAGGTCAGTTCAAAGACAGAGGCACTTAGGTCTGCGGTCCACACATGTATCCAAGGTGAACCCCAAGGTGTCATGTCCCTTAACCCATGTGAATCCACCAAGAAGGGGTTTTATTATTATAAAGATTAAACTGTTTGACATTTTAAAAAATCATTTTATCAATTTCTATAGCCTTAATTAAATTATCTTTCAGGAAATTACAGTACCAAGCAGAAATGTCATAAAGCCAATAATAGCCTCGCTGGCATAAAAGATGATCCCCATGGCTCCACGCATAACCCACATCACTACTGTGCAGCCCACATTCAGCTTGAAGTCAGCTCTTCTCACTTACCCTGTTTACTTTCCTCTCCAGCTGATGGCTATTCTGAATGGGTGCACTTGGCAGATATCAACATATTGGCCAGGCATACTTACCTCGGTTAGAGACTATTGAGTTCACTACCCCAGGAACATAAACATTTAAGATGCATTGAAAACTTTGTTTTAGAATTGCTTTCCAATCATTATAAGCAACTTTTTCCTACTATTTACTTACACATAAGTATGATATTTTCTGTTGTATAGCACTTCACATTTAATAGAACATTTGCACTTTATAAAGCATATATTTCTAACACAGGAACATATAAGTATAGGTAGGATGGGTGGCGGTTCTTTCTCATTTACATTCAACAGAACAGCGGGCTCCAATGGGCCACTGGATGAACATACACAGACCTCTATTTCTAACAGACCCCTTCTGTTCCTTACACAGAGGACACAATCCACCTTTCACCTAAGGTTCACACACTCCCTCTGAAGCTCTTTCGGTTCAATCAGAATCAAGAGCTGTCGTTTACAAAGCTGTCAGGATGTCACAGAGGAGAACATGGATTCCACATGCTCTGCTGGGGGGATTCCAGGACAAGGAGGAAAGTAAGGGCAGACAGATGTCCGGTTTTCCAAAAACTGGACCTAGAATTAGCAAAGTTCTCACTCGGGATGAGCTTGGCTCTAGGATCAATGACAGTTACCTACTGGCAATGATAGGGAAAAATATGATTTTCACTAATAATGGTTTGTTTCAACAGAAGTCTGCAGTTAAATTTATTTTGTCCTTACGTGGGAAGATGCTTACATTTCACCAGGATCAATCTGATCATGAGAAAAATTGTGGGTGCACTGCTGACAGATAACAAGGATTACAAATGGTGACAGAATCCCATGAGGTCACCCCCAGAAACAGCCAAAGTCAGGAAGACATCCGTGTCATATTACTGGACATCCAGACGCACTTGCAGCCAGAATGCATTCTGCCCCTAGGAGCCCAGCATTGGATGCCCGCACCAGAGAAGCTCATGGGGACGCCAGGGTCCACTCCTCAGCATGTTCCCCATTGAAATCCCTGATCATCTCCTGAGCTCCTTCCCTGGGCCAGGCACTGAGCTGTGAGGGACACCCCGATGAACTGACATGTAGCTTCCATGGGAAATAGCATGTGATATGGCATGAGCAAGAGAGACAGTTAAAGAGGGGTAGGGGACATTGTCGGGGCTCAAAGAGGGACAGATCATATATTCACAATGGCCAAGATGTGGAAACAACCTGTGTCCATCAATGAATGAATGAATAAAGAAGATATACACACACACACACACACACACACACACACACAATCGAATACTGTTCAGACATGAGAAAAAAGAAAATCCTGCCATTTGCAACAAGATGGATGAGTCTTGAGAGCATTAAGCTAAGTGAAACCAGTCAGAGAAAGACAAATATGTATGATCTCACTTATATGTGGAATCGAAAAGAGCCAAACTCGTAGAAACAGAGAGTAGGCTGGTGGTTACCAGGGGCTGCCAACTGTCACTTATCAATGAGTTTCTGCAGCTACTTTTTCTTATATCCATTATATTTCATTAATTTATGTTGCCTGTCTGACCCCCGCAGGCCTTGACTTTGCAACGCCTGTTCTCATCCAATCTCCTCCTTTTCCAGATAAGAACATAGCAACCCAGAAGGAAATGAAAGGACTTACTTAAGTCACACAACTGCTTTGTGGTGGGTGGGGTTAAAACTCAGGTCCCTGACTCTCAGTCCAAATCCCATACAGCATCGTCCAGTTTCCCCCTCACTCTAGAAAAGGTTTTATAAATGTCACATACTGTTTATTTTGTTCAAAAATAATCAGGAACAAATTCAAGAACAGCAAACACATAGTATCTCCAGAGAGCCAGACACTGCCCTGAGCGCTAGTGGAGTAGAGATGGAGCAGACAGGACCCCTTCCTGCTCAAAGAAACTCTGTAAAAGTCTGTGGGAGGATGGAGGAAGGAGCCCCTCAACCTCCTGAGGAGCCAGGAGACAGCAGGGAGAGGCTGATAAGATGGAGGGAACTACACCTTTGCCCAGTGGAAAGTCAGTGGGGGCACATAAAGGGGGAAAAGTTGCTCGGGACAAAGAGAGTCAATCATCTTTTTCCTTAAAATTCTTCATAGCATGTAACAATATAGGAAGTCAATTTTCCCTGGCAGATCTATATGCTTGCAAAAACAGGTCCAAACAACTCAAGTCATATACTTGGAGTTGGGGATGGAGTGAAGAATTTGACCCCTCACGGCTCAATGCCAACTGAATGTCTGTTCTTGAATCCTCTTTTAGTTCAAATCCCAGCCCCACATCAGATTAGAGAACTGTACATCCAATGAAAATCAGCTCCATCTGTTAGACCACCCTCTGGCAGAATGAGGGCACCTCACGTCTCACCAGTCAGTAGAACCCACCTTCAGACTGGCGTTACTAGCAAAGTTAAAAATCACTCAGGAGAACAGATGGTCCAGAAGTAGATAATCATACATAGACAACAGATGTTCAACAAGGCAAATCAATGGAGAAAGAATAGACTTTTCAACACATGTTGTTGGAGCAACTGGACATCCATACGGAAAACAAAATTAAACCTCAACCTAAACTTCATACCTTATAAAAATTAACTAAAATTTGTACATAGACTTAAAAGTAAACTTTAAAACTATAAGGCTTTTATAAGAAACCATAGGAGGAAATATTTGGAACTTAGGGCTTGGTGAAGAGTTCTTAGATATGACACCAAAAGCATGGCCCATAAAAGAAAAAAATGAATGAACAGAACTTAATCAAAATGTGTAAAAAAAAAATCTTTACTCTGAGAAAGTCACTATTAAGAGAATTAAATGACAAGCTACAAACTTGGAGAAAATATTTGCTAATTTTTTTTGGTGTGCATATATCTTTTACTTTTTAATTGAGGTATAGTTTCTTTACAATGTTGTGTTAGTTTCTGCTGTACAACGAAGTGAATCAGCTATATGTATACATATATCCCGTCCCTCTTGGACCTCCCCCACCCCATCCCACCCATCTAGGTCACCACAGAGCACCAAGCTGAGCTCCCTGCACTGTATAGCATGTTCCCACTAGCTATCTGTTTTACACATGGTAGTGTATATATGTCAATCCCAATCTCCCAATTCGTTCCATCCCTCTTCCCCCCCACCGTGTCCACACGTCCATTCTCTATGTGTGTGTCTCTATTCCTGCCCTGCAATATATTTGCTAATCTTATATCTGACAAAGAACTTGTGTACAGAGTAAAGAACATTTAAAACTCAACTAAAAAACAATTTTTAAGAATTGGCAAAGCTGTGAACAGACCCTTCACCAAAGAGATATAGAAGGCAAATAAACACATTAAAAAGGTGTCATTAGGAAAATGCAAATTAATGCCACACTGAGCTACCACTCTACCTGTTAGAACGGGAAAATAACAATCTGGCAATACCAAGCCCTGACAAGGATTCAGAACGACTAAATCTCTCATAAACTACTGATTGGGATGCAAAATGTATGACATTTTTTGAGAATTATTTTGCAGTTTCTTATAAAGTTAAACATATATTCACCATATGACCCAGCAATCCTACTCTTAATGTATTTGCCCTAGTCATTTACCCAAGTGAATTATGTTCACATAAAAACCTGTAACTGAATGCTTAATAGCACCTTTATTTATAATCATCAAAAACTGTAAATAACAGGAATGTCTTTCTGTGGGAGAATGGACAACCAGAAGTGGTACATCTATATAATGGAATACTACTCGGTGATAAAAAGGAACAAACTACTAATATAAGCAACCTGGATGATCTTCCAGAGAACTATGCTGAGAGAAAAAAAAGATAATCTCAAAAGATTATACACTCTAGGATGACTTTCTTAAAAAGGCAAAACTATAGAAAGAAGTACAGATCAGTGACTGTCAGGTTTCCTGGCTGGGGGAGAGTTTGACAATAAGGGGGCGACATGAGAAAATTTTAGGGGGTGATAGAACTGTTTTGCATCCTGACTGTGTTGGTACTTATGTGAATTTATGCATGTGTTAAAATTCATAGAATTGTACGCACCAAAAAAAGTTAATTTTATAGTATGTTAATTTAAAACAATCACAGAGACAAGACTGGAGTTGGGGAGAGTTAAGTATGTGAAAAAAAATAGTGGTATTAGTCAGGATTCTCCAGAGAAAGAAACCAATAGAATGGAAGGATGGATGGATGGATGGACAGGTAGAGAGATAGATAGATGACAGATACATAGATATATAGATACACAAATAGATATATTTATTATAAAGAATTGGCTCATGTGGTTATGGAGGATGAGAAGTCCCAAGACCAGCAGTCAGCAAGCTGGAGATGCAGGAGCTCTGATGTGGAGATCCAGTGTGAGTCCAAAAGCCTGAGAACTAGGAGAACCAATGGTGTAAATTCCAGCCCTAAGTTGGCAGTCTCAACTGTCCTTGAGATCCAAGTCTACTATGGATGCTTTTATTCCTTCTCTTCCTATTATGAGACATTTGGTATTATTGCTAAACCCACCTCAAATATGGAGGCCAGAAATCACATTAAAGCAGATATGAATCGCCTTAACATCTCAGACAGCAAAATCTGATGTAAATTCCCCAACCCTAGTGCTATGGACTGAATGTTTTTGTCCTCTCAAAATTCATATGTTGAAACCCTAATCCCAATGTGATGGTATTAGGAGGTGAGGCCTTTGGGAGGCAATTAGATCATGAGGGTGGAGCCCTCAGGGTGGGATTAGTGTCCTTATAAGAAGAGAAACAAGAGGGACATGGCTCCCTCTCTCTCCCAAGATGGGAAGACGGCCTTCTGAAAACCAGGAAGAGGGCTCTCACCAGACACTAGACCTGCTGGCACCTTGATTTTGGACTTCCCACCTCCAGAACTGTAAGAAACAAATGTCTGCTGTTTCTGAGGCACCCAGTCTGCGGCATCTTTGTTACAGCAGCTCGAACTCATGAGGACCCCTAGCAGCAATGTGAGTGCCTCGCGGAAGAAGGAATAGGTGACTCGGTCAGTGTTTGACAGGATGAGGTTCCGGGATCTATGGGGAAATCCAAGTGGAGACGCCAAGGAGGAAGCTGCGTCTCTAGAAGATAGGTGTGCACGGCGGATCCGGGTGTGAGGGTGTCGGCAGTGAGGGTGAGGATGAATGAGGGCCCCTGACCACGTCTGAAGAGCAGGAATGCCCAGTGCACTCAGGGCAGAGGTTCAGGAAACATAAACTTTTAAAGTGTGAATAGCGAAAGAGGATTATCTGGCAGAGTCTGAAGAAGGATTGCACTCAGGACTGCAATCAGGAGAGAATGGTTTCACACGAAGAAAGCATATCAGGAAGAGGGTGGTCACAGTGCCAACGACTGCAAACATTCCTACAGGAAGAAAAAACGGGGAAGAAGAAAGTATCTCGTTCATGGATTATTTGAAAAAGTCCAGACCACTAATTTTCTATCGTGCACCCACTTTATCCAGGGAAGATAATGTTCTTCTCATTCGAAACGACAGAGCAGACAGTTCAAGGAGGGAATGGCAGCCACAGGTTAATCGGGAGACGGCAGGAGATTATTTAACCATTTACAACACATACAGGCCCTCCGGTCAGCCTAACGACTGATGTTCCTGCTACTGAAGGACCACACAGGTATCATCTCAGTCACTGTCAGCAAATTTTGTCATCACTTGTAGAACAGGGGACAGGTGACAGGAGATTGGGGATGGGCAAAGGTTGCTGAGAATTTCAAGACAAGGGAAACAAATGGGGACTTAGAGAATAACACTGTCAGTCTGGCCCTGCATCCTAACAAGGTGTTTGGAAGCAGGAGGGGTCAGAGGTGACTCCAGGGCTTAGTACCAGGTCACTGATTGATGGTGGGGACATCAAAAACTAACATAGAAGCCTGGGCCACACTTTTGCAGGAAAGAGAATGTAACTTGGCTCTCTTGGGCCCGAGCTGATGCTGGGCTGTGCACATGTAAACACTGCAGACGAGGTGACACTCCAGAGAAGAGGACCGTCCCAGCTGCAGATTCACACATGGGAGCCCCCGCATGGCTGATGTTTCCTGTTATGGTATGAAAATAACCGTTCTCAGAAAGTGGTAGGAAGAGGAAGGCCCCGGGCTAAGGACTGGGCCTCGAGTGCTTCGTGCTGTTGGCAGTGAGAGGAGAAGGATGCTCAGGAAGGTTGGGGGAGAAGCAGGAACAGGCAGCGTCAGGAGTCCCGTGAGCGCACCAGCCTCTCACTGCCCCACTCGTGACCTTTCACGACTTGTCCCCTCTACCTGGGATGCCCTTCCCCCACACCCCAGCCCATCGCCAGGGAAACTTCTCTTCCCCCTTAAAACCGCACCTCACGTGTCACCATCTCCAGAGGACCTTCCCTAACCCTCCTCCCTTCTGCCCCCTCAAACACACACACACACACACACACACACACACACACACAGAGCTCACCCCCACCCCATTCCTTTCCTGTGCATGTGTTTTTACAGGCGCGCACACCACACGAGTATCAGTTGCCTGTGAGGGAAGGATCTGCTCCAGGCCTCTCTCCTTGGCTTGTGGATGGCCGTCTTCTCCCCCGTCTCTCATATCATCTCCCCTCTATCCATGCCTCTGTGTCCACATTTCCCGTTTTCATAAGACACCAGTCACATGGGATCTCATGGTGTTTACTTGGTTACCTCTGTAAAGACCCTGTTTCCAAATACAGTCACATTCCGTGGTCCTGGGAATTAGGATTCAACATGCGTATTTTGCAGGATACCATTCCACTCTTAACGATGTCCAAGCTGAACCCGTTTTCTAAGGGCTGGTCTTCTCCTTATTACCCATAAACAGAACAGAAAAATAGTGAATGATGATATCCTATGTAGAGGGTCCAGTCCTCAAATCCTTTCCATTTTATGTGAAAGAAAAACAGAAACGTTGGTATAGACCCATTTGATCACATGCGCAAACACAAAACCAAAGGAGTTCTGGAACTTCAGCCTCGTCTACAAATGCTTCCCTGGAACAGACCCTTCCCTGCCTTGGCTGCTCGGCTGACTTAGGGTTACTCATTCACCAATAGCGTGAGTCAGAGGGATCTCAGAATAAGCAAGACGTCCACTGCTGCCAAACAGAACAGGTCACAGGAAGCCCACGGCCAGGTAGAGCAACAGAAGGGGCCAGGCCGAACCTGGGAAAGTCTCCTCACCTCTCTCAGCCCCAATTCCCCATCAGTAAAGTGCAGATGAGGATAATAGTACAGCCCACTGGCTCATTCTAAAGATTAAGCAAGATAGGAAGCTAAAATGTACATCACAGTGCCTGACAAATAGGAAGTGGTCCATAAACGTTAGCTTAAAAAGATGTAAAGCGTAGCCAGGTGTGAGCTAAATACTCATTCTTCCTGGTTCACTGGATTTAGAAGCGATAACCAGGTGGCCTCTTACTTCACTTAGCATCCTCTGGAGGCCCAAATGCTAGCCCACTCCCATTGCTGGAGTTTAATGTGTTAAGACAGCTTCACTCTGATGATTCCTCGTTTCATAGAAGCCTTGCTTTGAGATCCATAATACAAGAGGGGTTCTCCCAAACACACACAGGCAGTATAGACCGAGGCAATCGTTTCCATGACAACAAGGAACCTAGGAAAGTGACAGGTAAATTTCTGCCACGTCCGTACCTCATCCCACTCTTCTCACAGGTGAGTTTTTTGCCTCATGGTTTTGAGACACTGAAAAATCCAACAGCCCACCTTAGAATATGCGCCACAGAAAAGATACTTAAAAGGCAAGTCCATTCTGCCTAAGGTTTTGACTGGACATCAATCATTCCTTTAGTTTAATGCAGATGTCAGACCAAGGGTAAGAGAACGTGTGTATAGGGTCGGGGGCGTTCATAGCTTGTCATCATGTGTTGAAACAATTCTTGATTTCACTAAGGATAGGCAACAAGAAGCTCTTTTCTTCAGGTCAACAAAGTCTGGTCAGGTGAGCTCTGGGGCGCTTGCTTCATTAAAGCAGAAGTTTAGCCCCTGGAGGAAGGACACCACCTAACACTTGGAGCACGAGGAATGTCTTGGCAAAAGCAAACCAGCCTTGCTGTGCTCCGGAGCCACAGCACAGATGCTCTCAGGAGATGCTGGTGGAGCTGAACAAAGCTGAGTTAGCTCCTCACCGACTGGCACCCCGACATCATTTCACCGCCTTCCTTCCTCTCTCAGCACCGCATCCACTGGTCATGAACTTTCGCCCATTTCACCATGAAACTCTATGGAATCTTGTTAGCCTGTTCTTGTTCATTGCCTCAGCCTTGTGTCAGGCTCTCATGGCTCACATTTGACCTTCGCCCCCCTTTGGCCCCACAGGTATAAGGAAATCCGAAATCCCCGGCACGCCATTCAGAGGCGCTCTACACCGGGGCTCCAAGCTCTTGTTTCCAGGCTGTTTCTCACCACTCCCAACCCGAACTCTGCTCCACCCACAAGGGCCATCCACATCCCTTTCTCTGAAACCTCAGACAAACTCCTTGGTCACTGCTTTTGCTCTCGCTGCTTTTTCAACCTTTAACAGCCTTTTCACCTCCTCAGTTACATCTTACCCCCGCCTATCAACACCTCCTCAACCATCAGAGCCCTTCGCTTCCTCCAGGAAAGAATTAATAACGTCTCCAAACCTCTATAAGTCTTTCATTTTATTTTTTTTCTTATGACACTAGGAGGTAGTGTACTTTAGGAGAAAAGGTGGAGTCAAATAAGTTTTGTTTAAAATCCCAGATCTACTACTTTTTAGGAGTCTGACTTTGGGCATGTTATCTAACCTCTCTATGCCTAAATTTCCTTATAACAGAAGTTACTGGTATGATATAAGCACTTAAATATGATTTCCCTTGTTCTTTCCCAGCATGTTCTGTGTGCTAGCATGCTCTCTCTCTGTCTCATATATGTGTATATATACATATAACATATGCATATATATTATACATCTATAGGCACAATAGAGGTACTCAATAACTATTTGTTGAATGAATGAAAAATTAGTATATTCTTAATGAACGCTTTTTAGTTGAGCTGATTCATTCCATTAAACATTTGTATTCTGATCACAGGAGGAAGCTAAGCTAGAGAAAGAAAAAAAATGTCATCACCCCTCAATTCCAGTCCAGCATTCACCATCTTTATCATTGTCACCACCACCACCACCATTTCTTTCTTCTTACTGCACTCTTCTTCCTATGGAAACTTTATTCCAAAGAGAACAAAGCACCTAATTACCCTTACAATAGTTCTATCTTATAATTAATCAAAACCACCTGGGAAAGCAAGTGAAAAATTCCAATTTTTTCAGTCCAATTCCCCTTCCTAAAATTATGTGTGGAATGACTTCAGAAGAGGATTCATCATAGTGAGGGTGCAGACCCCTGCCTTTAAAAATCAAAGCTGCCTGACTACAGAGCTGATGGCCATGGACACTCAAGGACAAGGCCCACATTCAGCAGGTGCTCAATATTATGAGAGTCAATAAACACACAAGAGGAAGTGCCCACAGTCGATTCAATTCTGATGTTCATCACCTAACACATCTTCCAGTGTCAAATAATTACTAAGTTGTAGCCAAAGGCATCTTTACCTTTACCATATGATTGTATATTTCTTAGTTAATGCAAATACCTCCTGAAATAAAACCCAGAGCAATGCATACAGAGTCATTGAAAAGTTCATACCTTTTGTCTAAATAATATGAATTCTCAAAATTTATCTCACAAAATCATTTCCAAAGGAACAAAACCCAATATGCACAAAAATAATTACTGTTTTTTAATAACAGCAAACATATGGAAACACTTTAAATGTCCAAGAATAGGGAAATAATTTTTTTTTCCCCAGAGGCACTCCATGATTACTTAATTTGATCATTTCCACATCATAGGGTTGTGAGGATAATTCAGGTGAACTGCGAAGTGTATAATCGGCCCTTCAGAACTGTCAGCTTTTTTTTTTTTTTTTCCCGGTACGCGGGCCTCTCACTGTCGTGGCCTCTCCGGTTACGGAGCACAGGCTCCGGACGCGCAGGCTCAGCGGCCATGTTTCACGGGCCCAGCCGCTCCGCGGCACGTAGGATCTTCCCAGACCGGGGCACCTAACCCGCGTCCCCTGCATCGGCAGGCGGACTCTCAACCACTGCACCACCAGGGAAGCCCAGAACTGTCAGCTTTATAATGATATTTTGTCCCAAATCCTCAGCGTCCTTTCAGTCTCATTTCTTCCTGTTCCCGACACACAGACCCTCCCTTGGGAGCAGGGTCTCCACCATCAGACCTGCTCTTCTCTCCCGACTTCTACGTTTACACCCACCATGCATCAAATGCTACAGACCAGGCTCTGTAGTAAGAAAGTTCCATAAATTCTCTCAGTCAAAGCACCAAAAGCCCTTAGGAGGTGGCTTCTCTCACTGCTACCATCTTAGAGAGCAGGGCACAGGCCCTGAGGGTTTGAGTGACTTTCCCAATGTCAACTCAGGCAGCGAGCCCCCTTCCCAGGTCGGAGGTGCACCCTCGGTCCACGCAAACCCCGCCCAGCCCCGCACTTCCGGCCACTTCCCCGCCGCCCCGCGCGCCCCTCTCACCGAGAACCTGAGTCAGGCCCTGAGGGCGCTCCACCGTCCTGGGTGCTTTTCCCCTTTTCTCCGCCAGAGCCTGAGGGTGAGATCCACGTTGGTGTCCCGGACGCGAGGAGGTCACCCTGAGGTGACCCAACGGACAAGTCCCGCAGAGGAGGGAGGGAATGTGCCGCCGCCGGCCAGGGTGTGGTAGGGTGAGGGGGACTCCGCGCTGGACTGGCCGGGAACGGCGGATCACGTGGCGGAGAGGAGGCGCCAGCGCGCCCAGCCAGGGAGCTCATTCTCTTTAAAGGGTAAGTGCTGGTACCCCTCTGGGTCTCAGTTTCCTTATCTGTAAATTGGAAATAATATTTACTTAATTGTTTTAGGGGATCAAATTAATTAATGCAAATAAAGTAGGTACATTCGAAATTGGGTTCCAGGAGAGTCCTCGTAGTAGTAAATCGCCTTTTCACTTGAGCTCTTTTGAAAGGTTTTTATTTGTTGTTCCTTGCAGTCCAGTGATCTTGGGTTCTGATGAGCAGTGTGGTGCAGAGACAGACACAGAGAAACATGGCCCTCTCTTCACTCTACCCATAAGTGGGTGAAAAAATGCAATAAATGTTTAATTATAGGTGACATAAATTACCAGATATAACACCTATACAAATGTCATTCCAATTCTGTTTTTCCATAGAGATGCATGTTAACCATGGGCCACCCACTGCTCAGCACCATATGTGCAAGATCTCATTAAATACTGATTATTTCTTCCATCTTACAGATGAGGAAACGGAAGCTCAGAAAAGTTATATATCATGAGTTGAGGAGATTAAATTTCTGTATGAAGAGTTTAGGCCTGCAGTCTCCATTAGTATGTGAGTGTGTGTGTGTGTGTGTGTGTGTGTGTGTGTGTGTGTGTGTGAGAGAGAGAGAGAGAGAGAGAGAGAGAGAGAGAGAGAGAGAGAGAGAGAGAATGAAAGAAAGAACACAGAAGTGAACAGCCAGGAGTGGGAGTTGGCTAAAGGACTGACTTGTTTTGAAGTTAAATTTGCCTACAAAACAGTTTTTTTACTTAGTGTTTTTTGTTTGTTTTTGTTTAAAATTTTTTGCATGGTTTGTGGAAGTTACTCAAGATAAGGGTATTTGTCTTGAAGCTTCATTTGTATCTGATGCAATCTGTCTTTATCAGTGCTTAGGTATGTGTTCCTTTGGGGTAAATTGTGGCGCATAGGGCTGTTGAACCATCGCATGTGGAAGGCTAAAGTACTTACAAATCCCTCTCTCCTCTCTTGCTCCCCCATTGATGAAAATCTAGTCCAGAGTCACACAGATTGGCCAGACTCTAAAACCAAAGTGCCTAGCCACAAAGGTGACCTCCCTTTACAGGAACAATAACATCTGTTTTTAAATCTCACATTACTAAAGTACTGTATGGTTTTCAAAGAATTTTTTTATCTGTAATTTTATTTAAGTGTGACCCAACTTGCAGAGAAAACATTCTTATTTTAATGAGACCGACTTAAAGATACCTTCAAGTAATCCAGATATCCCAGAACTCACCAGCCTGAAAGATCACTTTTATTTTTCATAACCAAAGCATGAAACTCAAGCTTCCACCAACCTGATTGCTGGAAATCAGGCTTCTATTTCCAAAATATCCCCTTGGTGTATCTTGGGGTACTTTCAGTTGCAGGCATCACACAGGGTCCACTCTGTTCTTTGCTTTATTCTCCCCCAGGTTGCTGCCTTCCAAGTAAGTGAGAAGAGGCTTCACCATTTTCACTGCCCATCTTGCAAGGCCCAAGGTCAACACCAAGAGTGCTATATCCAGATGCTGTCTCAGGTTCCCATCTTCAGGGTATAGGGCATTGCTGGGAGAAAAGACTCCAAGAACTCCAGTTCAGGGTCTCAACTTAGCCCTGAAGCAGCTCAGCTTGCGGTGCCTGTTGTTGCACATGGAGAGTTTTGAAAGCTTTGGGCTGGAATCTCACCCCTTACTTGCTTAGAATTTCATCAGTTATCTTGTAAAAATATGATTCTCTAGATTCCTGGGGCCCAGGAGGAGCTCAAACCAGAGGAGCTCAAACCCAGGCCAAAAGACCAGATGGCTGATTGTTTTCTGGTGGTTGCCTGGAAACGGATTCTGAGACAGAGAGTTGCTTACCAGAGGTGAACTGGGGAAAGCTCTTGAGAGTGGCAGTGTTGAAGTTTACCTGTGCCCTGGGTTCCCAGAAGGCAGCAGCAGTTAAGAACTCATCCACCACCACCACTCTGTTTTGTTCTGAAAATGGCTAACCACAAAGGACCATCCAACACTGGCATATTTGCATAAGCCCAGATAAGACTATCTCTATCCATCCACTTGGCCTCTGTAATACTCTTGGATGAAGCAAATGACTTCTTGTCTCCTGCCTTTATAAAATTCTAGCCCCCTTCTTTTTCTTTGAGAAGTTCCTTATTAATGAATATTCTACCTATTGCATCTCCTTAAGTGCCTTGTGCCATTAATTCTGTCTTTGACCAGAGACAGGGCTGTGAGGAGGTTAGGGAGGCACGGCTGAGCGGTAGAAGATGCCAAAGGACAGTGTAGTTGCAAAAGGGGCCTCAGCTCATCCCATAGGGGCTCCAGAGCTGATGTGGTCCTTCAGAGCTGTCCCAAATTCAAGCAAGGACCCCCAGCCTTTCTATCCTTGAATTAGTCAGTTATCCAGCCCTAGGCAGGAGATGTAACCTGGAGCAAAACAGTTCTCTGAGGCCTAAAGTGATTCCCAGTGAGAAGAAGCAACTGTGACCTTTCAGCAGCCAAATTCCCAAGAGCTAAGGATGGTTGCCAGCATGGGGGATCTGGACTAAGGTATCCACTCCACTGATGGGAAACTAGCCATGGATCTTCCACATTTCTGCCCTCCTTCCATCCCAGCCCCCAAGGAAAATGACTCCTTCCTTCTCAACTTAAAAATCAAAAGCTGCCATGAATATCAGTGAGCGGAAAGGATACAAACAAAGCTGGGGTGGAGCTAAGATACAGAAGATAGCCAGGAGCAACTGGGCAAAGGGGAGGGGCATGCCCTCTACATACCAGGAGTGTTTCTCAAACTGTGGTTCACAGACTTTCCCATGCTGGTCTCTTAATGCATTAAACTTGATAACATGCCACTTTATACTTTTGTTTCTGAAATGAATTAGCAATGTACTCATGAATATTTAATGAAAATAAAATTAAAAAGCCAACTGACACCATTTGTTGCTACCTAATCAAAGGTAGCCCAAGTCTCTCCATTCTTTCCAAGGAGAGGTTTTACTGACTACATTCCCATGAATTTGTATCCGCTTGGGCTCAAGACAGAAATATTGCAAGTCACTCTTTTGTTATACCGAGCCTGATCCTTTGTACATCTTTCCTTCTTCCCAGAAGCAGTTACTGAGCTCCTATCCTGTGTCAGGTATTATACTATACCCTGTGAGGAAGACAAACTTTTTTCTCTATCTTTCCCCCCGTGATTACTGCCTCCATAAGGCACATATGACTTAGCTGGGATGATGGCAGTGACAAGAGAGAGGCAAGATGCAGAGCAGTTAACTGAGGAGCTAGGGTTAATGAGCATGTGAAAACAACATTGTGTAAAGTTTTTTCTAGATTCTAGAAATCTAGAATCTGGAATCTGGAATCTAGAAGCATTGCTGGTCTAGTGGGTAGCTAAATGGAGACACAGCGTAGTGGGAGGGTGTGTTTTTTTTTTCTTTGTTTTGTGTTTCGTTCTATATAGTCGGAGAAACTGAGCATGTTTAAGTACTAATGAGAAGGAACAAGGAAGCCAGTAGACAGGATTGGAGATGGAGGAGATAGGCTCCTGCATCTGAAAATGGGTGAGAAATGGGATTTGCTCCAGACTGAAGGAAGAGTATGTCTTTAACTGTGGTTGGATGGGCTTCCCTGGTGGCGCAGTGATTAAGGATCCGCCGGTGCACCTACAGAATCTGCCTGTGTGCCTATTGCTCTGCCTTCTCTACAAGAGAAGCCACCACAATGAGAAGCCTGTGCACCGCGACGAAGAGTAGCCCCCACTCGCCACAACTAGAGAAAGCTCATGTGCAGCAATGAAGACCCAACGCAGCCAAAAATAAAAAGAAATAAAATAAATAAATTTATAAAAACCTTGCCTTCGTGAAGCAGCATAGAACGGATGGTTTGGGAGAAAATGGAAGAGTTTAAAGTTGGGAGCTATCAAATGGGTTTTTAAAAGGCAGTGTTGAAGGAGAGAGAGAGAAGAGTAGCAAGAGCAAGCACTTACGAAGAGCCAGCCATCGTTCGAAGCCATCAAGTCGAAATAACCTGAAGAGACATAGGCTATTATTTTCCACATTTTGTATAAGAGGAAACTGAGGCACTAAGTGGTTAAATCATGTGTGTAAGGTCACACAGCTAAGAAGTGGTACAGCTTTGGTAAGTCTGGTTTTAGTCTCTGCTTCTCTCTGCTTTGACCAGGCCAGAGAGGAGAGTTTGAGTTTGTTATTTCAGGTTGGCAGTGTGGGTGATGACGAGGTCCAGGGTCTAGGTGAGGATGTGGTCTAGGGTGGATCATAGCAATGTGTTGATGAAGTGGGACAGGTGCTATACCTAGTCCACTACAGCTCTTCGGCCCTCTCCTTTTGCTCTGCAAACAGGACTGCTGCATCCCAAGGACCTTCTGCTGGTCTTTGTCATTGCAGCCTTATGGGGCCACTGTCACCAGCTAGGCTTTGACCGGGTACCCAGTAGAGAAGATAACTGTGAAACCAACCCAAGAGGAGCTGCATAAGGAAGTTCAAATCAAAACATCCATCCACATTCTCAGGAGACAAGAGAGCATCCCAAAATACATGGACAAAACCTAGCTCTTTTCCAACCCAGGCCACATTTTTCAAAATTGTCACTGTGACTGTTCCTTTTTTGGGAGTTCTCTGTGATTCCAGCTAAATGTTTGGCATTGCCCCAGAAATGTCAGTTTGGGGCACCACCGCTGAAGCATCCCTGCCTTGTAGTCACATCATTAGTGGAAATCTGAAAAGTCTTAGTCGCCCCAGCAAATGTGTAGTGCCCTGGGTTCAGAGCCCCAGCCTTGCAATACAGTTATTTGAGTTAGAAAGTTGCTTTATGATGTGTTTTCGCTTCAGAGTCCCCATGCTAAGAAAACTAAGCACACAGGAATTCCTCATCTGCAGCAAATGTGAAATAAATGCCTAGAGCGTTCTAGTATGTCACGTGTGAGAAGAAATTGTATTTGTATTTGTGTCCCAGTCCTGCCACCTGCTAACTGTAACCTTGCCCACGTTACTTAAGCCTCCTGAGCCTCCATTTTCTCATCCGTAAAATGGAGTTAGTAATCGTGTGACTGGGATCATTCTTGAGGAATGCTTCACAGAGCCTGGCTCACAGTAGGACCTCATTCATGGCAGTGGGGGCGGGGGCGGGGGAGAGGAGGAGTAATATTAGTGATTGTGGTTGTTATATTTATTGTTTGTACTTCCTCACTGCCCATTCACTCATTCACCCTCTGATACCTTCCCCTGCACTGAAAAAGTTCTCACCAAAGTCATCAATAACATCCCTGATGCTAAAGCTCATAAATACTTGGCAGTTCATGTCCAACAGGGCCTCTTGCCAGGAGTCGGAGAGCTAATGAGTGATGGAGCTGAGATTCGGACTAAGACTTGGTGTTCTTCAGGTTGCTGTCCTAGACCCTCTTCTCATCTCACTCTAGACATTTGGCACGTGTAATCTTATCCATTTCTCTGACTTCAAAGGCCATTTTTGAGTGTTTATGGTGTTCCGAGTACTATGTGAAGCCTATATGGATGCTGTGGGGGGATGGATGGATGGATGGATGGATGGTTGGCTAGATAGATTCCTTTAATCTCAGTAATAGCCTTATGAGATGGATATTATGATTCTATCATTATCTACTTTGACATGGAGAAACTAAGGCTCAGAAAGGTTACATTAATTGCTTAAGGTTCTCCTGCTAGTAAGTGACAGAGTCATGATGTGAGCCCAAGCCTATCTAATTCTAAAACAATCGTTCTTGACCTTTACATTACACTACAGCACCATTCCCAGACAGTGCCCATCCAACTTCCTGTGAGATTAAAATAAACTAGACCTGAATGGAACTCAGATTTAAAGTTTACTGAAATATCAATGTTTGTATTCAGGTATAACTTGTAGGAGTAGAGCTGGATGTTCAGAACCACTAGCCTCAGATGCTGGTTCGGAAATAATGAAGGCCATCCCCAGGCATCCTTCAGAACCATCGGCCCATTATAGCCCAGGTGGAAACACTACGGCTTCATTTGTGAGAGGCAGAGGTCGGCAGAAGACTGGGTTTTAGCTTTCAAGCTGCCAATAAAATAAACTCTGGCCTCAGTACTCTGAAAATCAGTACGCACAATATCATCTACTCCTTCAGAACAGGTGGAGAGTGAGCCCTCGGCACCCCCTGGGTGGCCATAATGGTACCAACAACCCCCCTCTATCTACTAAGGCAGCAGATAGGACCATTCAAGGGAACTTGGCCGTGATTGCCGCTGCCATAAGTAATAGCCACTGTTTCATGATTCAGCATTTCTCTATGCGTAATTCTCCTAAAGAGTATAAATAATTCACACTAAATTACAGTTACTAGAAGGACGTTTTAAGCTTAAAGTTGGAATTAATACATTAGTGTCTAAAACCATCTTGAAGGGAGAACAGCAAACATTTTGATTATCTAAATAACACTTTAAAGGCTTTTAGGTAGCTTATTTCACATTCTTTAATAGTGATTTCTACATGAAAGTGAAATATTATGTATAATTTTTACATTAAAATGAAATATGATAAATATAATTAAGAGGTTTATCAGCATCCGCACATTTGGGGGGTGGAATGCAAAGCTGTGAGTTCAGAAGCTTATGAAACTGGATAAGTGATTGCTATATCTGTTTTTTTAATTGTGAAATATTTATACCCCTGATGTCACAGACCATGCAGTATTTATGCCAGATGTGCAGTGAAATCTATAATCAATATTTGGGCAACATAACAGGGGAAAGAACCTATCCCCTAAATTGATGCTAAAATTATCTTCAGTTTAAAGCAGTATCTCAGAATTGCACGTGAAGCTCTAACTTCAAGAGAAAGGAAGATTATTTTTACTTGAATTACCATAGAATTTGCTTCGGGTCTTTAGTCCCTTTGACAGTAGAGATAGCCAGAATTTTATTAAGCACTTCTCCACCAGAAAGATAATTTTGCGATAGACCCTTGCCCACGCATACCCCCACTTGCCTATTTTTAGAAAGAAATCCATTTGTCTTTAAACGTTAAAATACAACTGAATCTTTTATCACCAATGTGAGGTTTGGAGGTCTTCCAGCGGAGAGCAGATTATAAACTAGTAAAAAGGAAGCTTCCTATAAGGTTCCTTATTTTGTTTTCTTTTAAGCATAGAGGCGAAAATCAAGTCAAGTCCTAAGGCAGAGAGTTCTCATACTATATATCGCATAGAAGAATCGTCGGCTAATTCTTCAACTCACCCTCTACAGACTGAGTCAGTGAGTAGGTGTAGACTGGGGCCAAGGAATCTGCATTTTAATGAGTCCCTTCAAATATATCTGACGTAAGTTGCCCCCAGATTTCACTTTGATATAATTTGGCATAAGGATTCTTCCCCTGACACTCAGAGATCATATTTAGCAAAACCTACAGGTCAGATTGTATCAGAGAAGGAGTACCGGAGCAGATGGCCTGGGTTTGATGGCAGATTCTGCCATTTTCCAGCTCAGTGGCTTTGGGCAAATCACTTCATCTCTCGAATCCCGTTCCCTCATCTGTAAACAGAGGATATTAATCCCTGTCATGTACCTCCCAGAGTTCGTAGGAAGATCAAACGACATAATGGCCACGCATGGCAGAGATGCTATTACGTGTTCACTAAACTCTTTCCACTTTCCCTGTGAGCACAAAGCTAGGCTGCTTGTCCTAGCCTCCCGGCTGCAGTGAGCAAGGCCACGTGGCTGTGTTCTGACCATTGGAAGGGCATGTGTATTACTTCCCTCCAACCTCCACCCCTCCCCCCACTGACTGTCTTTCCTTTTTGCCATCTAGATGCCAATTCTCAGAGCAATCTTGAGAGCCACATGTGGAACATGGTCAACCTTGGACTGGAAGGGCTGCTCAGAGCTGAGCTTCCTCTCTGTCTACCTGCATTGGACTGAAAGGTGCACAAGAAATGTAAACCTATTGGGTTAACCCACCACGATTTGGGAGTCATTTGTTATCTCAGTTAGTCTGCGCTGTGAAATGTAAAGTTGTATACAGATACAAGAGACTGAATAAAAGGACAACAACTGGGGCAGTGAAAAAGCGGAACTGACAGGCCAGGCTGGCTTTGTTAGAGTAGGCGTTGGAGCTGAGAGATATCTTCCCGCTCACAAATACCTCTTCACCACATGTTCACTGGTTCCACTGGGCCTTTTGCTGGATGGGAGAACAAAGACATTGGCAGCAATGAAAAAGTAGGAACCAGGTCTAGGCCATGGGTGCCTAGATGGAGGGTTAGCACAGAAGCCTGAAGTCTTGCAGAACACCTTGGATTCAGAAACCAAGAATCCAGGGGTCGGGGAGCGCACTGGCAATGAGTGTCGAGAAAGGCAGCAAAGCAAAAACTGGGCACTTTGTTCTGAGCCAACAAACATGCTGAAGCAAGTGGTCAGTATGAGCTGTGGGATCGGAGAAGACAGGTTTGAAGACCAAGAAGACTTCTTCCTCACCGTTTGAAATTCTAGCCATTCTTCAGAACTCACCTCAAATGCCAAAGACTCCAACTAAATCAGAAGTTTTTAAGTCCATTTACCCAAGGGGTTTAAGAATGAACTTCCACAGTGTTCTTGAACCCTCTGAACTTGGATGCTGGAGATGGAGTCCTTACTTTGATCAGCCTCTTAAAGGGAGTCTATGGAGCAAAAATATTTAAGAACCACTTCACTGGTTTTGTGAACACCTAAAATACAGGCATTGTTCTTATCCCTCCTTACCCTCATACTCACTCATCACAAAGTAGGTACGCAGTAAATGATCACTGAAGGGATACACGTGTCCTCTGATTCTCCAGGTTGAAATTGCTCTCTTGGTCTTTATGATTCCCGAATCACTTGGTTTGTCATTCCCTTGAGGCATTTGTCACCAGCTGCAGTGCATCGATGTTCGTCGTTTACTTGGGGTTTTACCCAGCCTATTTATGGGTACGCAGGGTAAGCTTTGTATTCTCAAACATTGTCTAAGGCAACAAAGAGCATCATTCAAGATACCCATTAGCTAATTTTATTTTGACAACAGTTATGAAAGATATGTAGTATCATCATCCCCATTTTACAGATAGAAAACTAAAGCTCAGAAAGATAAGTTGGTTTCTTTAAGGTCATATATTGGGTTGGTCAAAAAGTTCGTTTCGGTTTTTCCATAAAATGTTACGGACAGGGCTTCCCTGGTGGCGCAGTGGTTGAGAGTCTGCCTGCCGATGCAGGGGACACGGGTTCGTGCCCCGGTCCGGGAAGATCCCACATGCCGCGGAGCGGCTGGGCCCGTGAGCCATGGCTACTGAGCCTGCGTGTCCGGTGCCTGTGCTCCGCAACGGGAGAGGCCACAACAGTGAGAGGCCCGCGTACCGCAAAAAAAAAAAAAAGTTACGGACAAACCCGAATGAACTTTTTGGCCAACCCAATAGATAGTTAGTTGAGAGCCCAGAGTTAAATTCTTATCTATCTGATTCTAAAGCCATGTACTGTGTTGATATTATATCATACTTTATAATATCATATTATAATACACTGCTTTAGCTGTCCCTCAAGATTGTTGGATTGAACTGACTTGAGCTGAATTGAATTTTATGGGCAAGGACAAAGGCAATCAGAAACACCGATCTAGTCCAATCAAAACATTTTACAGGTAGGAAAATGGAAATTTAGAGTGGGAGAGTGACTTGCCCAAAGTCGTGCAGCAAATGAGTGATTGAGCTGAATGTCTCGCCTCCTGTTTCTTCCATTCTGCTCTGTTCCTCCCTTGTTTCTTTGGTTCATGCGGCACTGGAGTGAGATCAAAGGGTCAAATCCAGGTAAATTTCTATAAAAAAGGTATGACATGTCGTTACAGCTTAATTTAGATCATTAAACATTTTAAGATATTCTTTGACAGCTGGTAGTGATCATGGTTCTTGATTAGACAATGCATGTTCATGCATCTAATTTTCTGCGTTTTTTCGTTTCAGATATTCTTTCTAAAATGGAAGTAGAAAGGTGCCAGATCTTATGATAAATGTAGTCTACTTAATTCACAGCAATTGCAGTCCCTCATTAGTAACAAATTAAATATTGAAGAGACCAGATCATTTCAATGTGTCAAAAAGAGCCTTGTAACTTGGCATAATTTAAGGGGTCAAAGTATGCATTTTATAATGATCATCCATCCATAGCCAGTATTTCTAATCCAGCTCACGCTCAGCTTCTATGACTCATGGGACTTACCCAAGACACTTGTTAAGTTACAAACAGAGCTGAATATGAGGAGCAAAATAGAATTGTAACCTGTGTCCAGCAATTGTTGGACAGATCCTCAGAGCTGATGCACATCATTGGATTAGGAGTATCACCAGAAGAAGCTGCATCTGGTGGTTTCTATATGACTCCAACACAACTCTTCAAATTAGGCAATTAAAACAATCAAATTATTTTGGTACTGATTTTACCAAACAGTTCCATTGAAAAGCAAATAAATAAATATCTTCAAATCTCAAAAAGCCAATTCAAACTATTAGTTTATTTTTCCTTTACTTTTGACCTAAATGCTTGATAATCGTACCGTTTTTGTCTCCCTTAATGGCCTAAGTTCGACTGCTGAGCTAGTTCAACCTATAGTGAAATCAGTCACAAAAGATAAGTTTTGATAGAGAAAAAAAACAACAAATTAGGGATCAAACATATATTGACTTGATTTAAACACAACAAATCAAGTCCCTCACATAATAAAAGAATCTGACTTTCTGTGAGATATTTACCAAATGCTTTTTTTTTTTGCAATATGCGGGCCTCTCACTGCTGTGGCCTCTCCCGTTGCGGAGCACAGGCTCCGGACACGCAGGCTCAGCGGCCATGGCTCACAGGCCTAGCTGCTCCGTGGCATGTGGGATCTTCCCGGACCGGGGCACGAACCCGTGTGCCCTGCATTGACAGGCAGACTCTCAACCACTGTGCCACCAGGGAAGCCCTACCAAATGCTTTTTTGATGATTTTGTTACCAAATTTTGGAAAGCAGGGAGTACCACACAGTTCTTTAGCAGAAAAGCTAATAGTCTTAAATATTATAGTAGCATCTTCTTTTCTTTCTTTTTTTATTGACGTATAGTTGATTTACAATGCTGTGCCAATCTCTGCTGTACAGCCAAGTGACTCAGTTATACATATATAGACATTCTTTTTTTATTCTTTTCCATTATGGTTTATCACAGGATATTGAATATAGTTTCCCTGTGCTGTACAGTAGGACCTTGTTGTTTATCCATTCTACATGTAATAGTTTGCATCTACCAACCCCAAACTCCCAGCCCATCTCTCCCTCCCCCCTCCCCCTTGGCAACCACAAGTCTGTTCTCTATGTCTATGAGTCTGTTTCTGTTTCATAGATAGGTTCATTTGTGCCATATTTTAGATTCAACATATAAGTGATATCATATGGTATTTGTCTTTCTCTTTCTGACTTACTTCACTTAGTATGATAATCTCTAGTTGCATCCATGTTGCTATAATAGCATCCTTTAAATGATGAAACTATATCATCAAAAAGATGTGATAGAAATGCGGTATAAGAAAAAATGTCCATAAGTAAAATTCATTCATTCATTCATTCAACAAGCATTGATTGAGTGCCTTGAAATTGGTTGCAAGCCAGTAGGCCCAGTGGTGCATACAGTGGAGAGCTGACTAAAGCAAGAGGCGCACAGTCCTGCCCTCCAAGGGCTCTCAGCCGAGTAGTGGCAACAGCAGTGCAAACTAACTGTAATACAAGGTGTCTAAGGAATGAGACAGATGAAACACAGTGGGAGTTCAGGGATGGAAGAGAGCAATTCCAGCAGGGGAGATATTTGAAATCAAATAGTGAGTGTCTAGAGCTGACACTCCATGAAAAGACAGCCAATCTCCTGGACATACTACTCTCTCTAGTGCAGTATGATCAGGTTATGCTAGTGGTCTAAATGGAGTATTTACAGGAGCACAAGGAGGTCTGAGAAAGATCTTGAAGGTCACATGTGAGCCAGGCTTAAAAAATAACAGGACATAAAGCTGGAGGGTCAGTAGGGACTTGCTCATTTAAGGTCTTAAAGACCATGTGAAATTATTTGAATTTGGTCCTCTGGGCAATGGAAAGCCATCGTGGGTTTTAAGTGGAGGAGTGATGTGGTCATATTTGCACTTGAGAAAGATCACTCTGGCTACAGTGTAGAAAACAGATTGGAGGGGAAAGGAGCAGAAGAAAAGGCAGGGAAATTCACTGAATTAGTTTTTAAGTTAAAGATGATGAGGACCTAAGAAGGTAGTGGTAGTGAGGCTGGAGAGAGTGAAATTTTTTTGACAGTAGAAGTGGTATAGTAATGATAGGTCTTAGAGATATTACCAGGTAGAATTCACTGGAAATGATAAGTGATTGGGTTTGGGGGTATAGGAAAAAAGAAGAGTCAAAATTACCCCTCAGGTTTTAGCTTGGTTGACCATATAGTAATAGCATTTTATTAAGATATAAAACACAGAAAGAACACATTTTAATGGGAATGCTGACAAGCATGGGAAAATGGGAAAAAAGAAAGTAGGAAACTGATCAAACTCCATGAGACCAAGAATCACTTTATTTGTCATCATTGTAACCCCAGCACCTGGCTCAACAAATACTGGAATGAATAAAAGAGTGAAATGAATTCTTGTATTCAAAGTACCACTGAAGGTATTTGAATCTGTGAACTCTACTGTGGAATAAAAAGAAAGTCCATTTCACACCTTGACCTAATAGTTATTGAGCACCTACTATCTGCCAGATAGAATTCTAGGTACTGAGGATAAAACCGTAGTGGACCTGTATTCATGAATTTATATTCTAGTTAGGACAGACAATAATATATATATATATATATATATATATATATATATGTATGTGTGTGTGTGTTTTATATATATATATATATATGTAATCCTTCAATTTGTGATAAATACACTGAAGAAAAATAAATCAGCATACTGGGGTTGGAGAGTGACCAGATACTTTAAATATCAAGTGGCCATGACTACCACGTTCATGTTCAAAGACTAGCAAGGAGGCATATGTGACTTGAGGAGAGTGAGCAAAAGGGAAAAGGGTAGGAGATGAGGTCAGGGAAAACAAGGACTGGGTTTTGAAGACTTTAAAAGCTCATGTAAGGCTTTGGTTTTTCTCTGAGTGATATGAGCTTCATTGGATGGCTTTTAGCAGAGCAGTGACGTGGTCTGACACGTTTTTAGAGGATCACTATCCTCTGTAGAGAATAGTCTATAGAGAGGCAAGAGTGAGGAAGCCAGCCAACTGGTTAGGAGACTCTTGAAGTCATCTAAGCAAGAGACCATGATCACTTGCACCAAACTGAAAGCAATGGAGATGGTATGGTGAGAAGTGGCTGGGTTCTGCTTTTGTATCGTTTTGATATGATTTTTGTTTATTTTTTGAAGGTAAAACTGGCAGGATTTACCAGAGTATTGGTTATCAGGTGTCGGATAAAAAAAAGAGGCAAAGCTGATTCCAAAGGATTTGGTTTAAACAACAACAACAGCAAAAACAACACTGCCCTTTACTGAAACAGTTAAGCCTATTGGAGGAACAGGTTTTGGACTGGGGTATCAGTATCTTTGTATTGGACATGTTAAGTTTGAAATGCCTGTTAGTGCAGATGTATAGTTGGCTTTTAAGTATACAAATCTGTAGTTCAGGTAAGAATTCTGGGCAGGAGATAAAAATCTGGGAGTCATCAGTTTATAGATGATATTTATAGCCTTAAGATGAGATAGGACCACCTAGGAAATGAGTATAAACAGAGAAAAAAATAGATCCAAGACTAATCCCCGGGACATTCCAATGTTTAGTTGCCAGCAGGATGGGGAAGACCTAAACAAAGAGCCAGAGATGTCAATAAGGTAAGAGAAAAAATGGGAAATAGTGGAGTCCTAGAATCAAGTGGACCAGTATTTTACAAAGGAGAAAACAATCAACTTTTCAGATGTTGTGGACAGGTCAGGTAAGGGAAAGACTGAACATTGATCTTTATATTTTGCAACTAGGAATTCACTTGTGACCCTGACATACAGCTACTCAGTGATGAGGAGTGGTGTGGTTTGGATGAAAACATGATTATAGTGAATTCAAGAGAAAACAGGAAGAGAGAAAGTGGAGACAGTACTTGGTAATTAATATTTCAAAGAGTATTGATGGAAAGGAAACGATAGAAATGGGGATACTTGGTCAGAAAGGTAGTGGGGGGGAGTGCAAATCATGTAGGGTCTTATACTTTGGGTTTTACTCTTAGAGAGATGGGGCTCCATCATCCTAGAACAGAACACTGAGGAACCTCAATATTTAGAGGTCTTAGAGAGAAGAAAGAATCAGCATAGGAGACTGAGAAGCAATTAATGAAGTAGGAAGGAAAACCAAGAAAGTATGCAGAAGCCAAACAGGAGAGGATGGAGTGGTCAACTATATTAAATACTGCTTTGAAGTCAAGTAGAATGAAGTCAGTCCCTTGGGCTTGGAAAAATGGAGACCATTGCTTTCCTTGCCAGAGATGTTTCCCTTGCTTCAATGGGATAGAGGGGATAATATGATGTTATAGTGGGTTCAGGAGAGTCAAGAAGATCCAAGAGTAACAGTCATCAGACCCATTGATCTAGGAAAGAGGAGATGGGCTCCAATGACATATACAGAAGGGGAATGTGTGTGTGTGTGTGTGTGTGTGTATCAACCATAAGATGCATACAGTAATAGTGTCTTACAAAATTGCCAGTAGGGATTGAAGATTTAAACACTGGGCTTTGAGGAACTAAGGATGCTAACCATTAAGGATACTAACCATTAAAAAAGATTTGAATGAATGGAGAACATAATTCTAACTTTATAAAGGTGTAAGATTGTTGATTAAAGCCTGGAATGGAGTGACTGAGTTTGAAAAGTAAGTGGAATCCAGATTTCTGTGACTTCAGAGCTAAAATAAGTGCACAATTACACTGATTATATCTTCCTCTTTCCCCGGTACAATTATCTCCCGATCTCTCTGGTTTTGGAGCTCTTCTTGATATTTATTGAAGCCACCCTTTGTGAATGTACTTTTACTATGAGTTTCTTCCTAGTAATCTCTTTTGGAAATATGCAACTGCAAAGAATATTTAAACACATCTTAGGAACTAGTACTGAGTTAGAAATCTTGAAGAGGAAGTAATCCTAACCTGTTAGGATTAGGATAAGAATGTTTCTAGGCAAGTCTTGAAGATAATTGTTTGGTGAATGTGGAGCTCCTCAGCAGGTAAATTAGAGCTGGAGAATTTTAACAGTATACTTCAACTGTGACAGACTAATGTGCTCGGGGCTGACTTGTCAAGGGGAAGAGAATTTTTGAGGACACTGGTCAAAGCAACCATCTACAAGGTGACTGGATAAATATGGAATATTTCTGCTTTCGATTGTCTCCCAACTTTCCACCCCACTAAATTCCAGTCAGACTCCTGCCCTTCTGTTAACATGTTTACTTCTGATTAAAATGTAACTACCATTTATTGAACAATTACACTGACTCAGGTATTTGGTGAAGCTGAAATATAGCTTACATTGAGTGGAATGTGCACTTGAAGTACTTTATCACTATTGAATGCTCACAGCAAACCTCTTTGGTAGATGCTATTCTTCTCCCATTTTACAAATGAGAAGATAGAGGAAAAATAAGTTGAAATAATTTGCCCAACATCACACACATAGGTAGCAGTGGAGGCAGGATTCAAACCCAGGGGTTGTGGCTCCAGGATCTATGCCCTTAACCACTAAACTCTACTGCCATCCTGGGGCTAGGCATACCTTATTTCACCTAACATTTTTATCACCATTTTATAGAAGAAACTGAGGGTCAGAGCAAAGGATCAGTAAGTTGTTCAAGGTAACACATGTGGAAAACGGAAAGAATTTCCATGCCAAGCTTATCACTCTTTCCACACTTATAAAGCACTTGGTATGTTTAGAGCTTACTTTTTCCTTAACTCACTAATTGCCAAAATGTGTTCCTTGTTCTATTTCAATAGGCATTAAAAAAAAAAAAGCTCCATTAGCAAACACATTTGGGGAATGCTGGGTTAAACAAAGCTAGAGAAGTGTCCTTTATACAGGTTGTTTCAATACTTTTGATATGCTAATGTGCCTTTTGAAGCTTTGGGGGATGGGTATTTAGCAACTTAACCACGTACCTTGTTTTTCTGGGAGCATCTTACCAGCAAGTGCATAGAACATATTAGACTAACTGCATAACTACATTCCTGAGCACACATACTCCGATTACCTTAATTAGATTGAAAGACAATCTGGTTTCTATATGCAATTAAGAGACACTCTCCTCTTCATGGTCAAGATGCAGGATATAGCCTTTTCTCAGTAATACCAGATTTACATGCCATTCATTATGTTATTTTGAAGAGGTCCAGTCATGTCCAATAGATATTTGTTCCATTTTGAAGAGTGATGTTTTTCAGATTTGGTCCCAAAGTTCTAAGAAGTCTTTGTTTGCAGGCATTCTATGCCTTACACACTGACAAGCCATCTTCAAGGGTGCTGCCAGTAATTTGTGATATTATTTTGTGGTTTCTGTTCTTGTAAAGCTAAGTGAATACAATCCATTCACTTTCTTCAGAAGTGTCACTGAAGTTGGATGAGTTCCATGAGTAGTAACCAACATGAGAAATAAAAATATTTAAAGCATGGGAAAATAAGAATCTGTTAAATATGTTTATCGATTTTCATCACATCTTAGCTCAAGTGAGGTCACACCTAAAATATCTGCTTCAATGATGACATGAAACTGATTATAATGATGAGGAGGTCTCAAGCCAGAAATTATTCCATGTTCCCATTATGACATAAAGTGGAGAAATGATATTTTGGAATAGCAGTAAACTTGGAGAACCTACAGGAAGGTGCAACCCCCCAAAATTATAAATGCATGTAAGAATGTACTATGTGCCAGAAAAGAATCAGCTGAAATGCAAATGCTTATTTCCCTCAAGGAAGTCATTAAGAATAAAAGCCAATACTCAGGTTATTGTGACTTGGTGCCAAATTTTATGGCTGTTAGGAAAAAAAGCAGAACCTCTATTTTCTTAAAAAGTCCAGTTGAGATGGGGCTGAGCAAGGTCCAGGTAGAGTGGATACGCCTTAGGTCTAGAAAAGAGGAAAAGGAAAAATACACACGTACACACAGATACACACACACACACACACACACACACACACACACACACACACACACACACACACACACACCCCAATCTTCCACTTAGGTTCCATAGCATGTCACAGAACCAGGAAATCAGAACATCAGAACTGGAAGAGACCATTCAGCTATCTGAATTATCAATCTCACGTATAATAGTTCCCACAAGGATTATCAAATATTTGCTTGACAGAACTAATGAGATACTCTCTTTCATTGCTACAGAACTTATTCTGGTCACCTGGGAGGCCTTGTATTATGATGAAAAGAGCATAGATTTTGGAAGCAGAATAGACTAGCTTCAACTCTGACTCTTCTACTTACAGCTGTATCAGCTAGCGTGGGCTAAGTTATGCCACAGTAACAAATAACCCAAAGTCCCAGTGATAAATAGGAGTTTATACAACAGGACTCTTATAGCTTAGACCAAGAATATAGAATAAGGAGATCTAGATCGAGATTGAGATCTAGATCTAGATATCTCAGCATCTCTTGGGTCTTCATGACCAATGAGAAAGATATATATCTCACTTATGTTCAGGGAACTTTTGCTTCATCTTGGCATGTTTTCATTATCACCACTACAGGGGGAAGAGAATATGGTGAATCACATAGAGACTTTTAAAAATTCCACCCAGCAGTTACATGCCCATCTTTAGCTTCAAATAAGGTTGGAAAGTACAATCCTACCCTTTGTCTGGAAGAAGGAGAAATAGAATATTTGTGAATGGCCTTAATCACTACCACACTATCCAGAGGACCATGGGAAAATTTACCCCTTCTGGTGCTTTTTCTTCAACTGTAAAATGGGTCAACAATGCCTATTTTTGCAGATTTGCTATGAATATTAAGTTACATAACATACATAAAATGCTTAGAACAGTCCCTGGCCTAATAGGTACTCAAGCATAATACTTTCCTTTGTGTCTATTAAATGTTTCTTCCTTTTTCAAGCACGCTAAACAACAAGCTTAATAGGTCCTCCACGGACAGCCTTTTGAATATTTAAAGATAATATTCCTACCTGCACACAATTTTTCTTCTCTCCAAGCTAAACACTCCCAGTTCCTTGAATAATTCCTCATATGGCACATATTTCAGTACTCCGCCCGCCATCTTGGTCCCTCCCCTCTGAGCTTCTCCCAGTTTGTCTCTGCTTCCTCTTAAAGTGAGAGTCATATCTGAGCACAGTCTCCCAGCCAGTTCTATTTTCACCAGCATAGCACATTGAGACTATAACTAGCCTCATCCTGAACACATGCTTCTCTTCATGTAATAAGGACATTTTGAGGTCACATCACACTTGTAAAATCAAAGGATATGGTAGCTAGAAAGAATTAGAAGTCATCTAAACCAGTGGTCCCTAAGTATATTCCTGGAACCCAGCAATATCAGCATCACTTGTAGAGTTTTTCATAAGGATACATTCACAAGCGTCACTCCTCTAGTTTCCAAGTTCTTGGGTAGAACTCTCAAAACTGGTGTGTGGGGCTTCCCTGGTGGCACAGTGGTTGAGAGTCCGCCTGCCGATGCAGGGGACACGGGTTCGTGCCCCGGTCTGGGAAGATCCCACATGCCGCAGAGCGGCTGGGCCTGTGAGCCATGGCCGCTGAGCCTGCGCATCTGGACCCTGTGCTCCGCAACGGGAGAGGCCACAACAGAGAGAGGCCCGCGTACAGCAAACAAACAAACAAACAAACAAACAAACAAAAAACTGGTGTGTGGACAAGTTTGAGAACTCATCTGTAACATCCCCTCAGGCTTTCTTGACTTTATATCTAAGGCTCTTTCCAAATGTTCACATACGGAAAAAACAGAGTTCAGAACACCTGGAGCACTAGTTAAAAATTGTTTCTAGAGCTTTCCTCCAAAATTTAGAATCAGAATTCCTGGGAGTTGGGCCCAGAACTTTGCATTTATAACAAGTACCTTAGTTGAGTCTGATGTGCAGCTAGATCTGGGAACCTGTGGTCCAGTTCAACCTTGCAACCAATGCTTGAACTATAAATCACCCTGCCAAGAAATTTTACAGAAAACATCACCTTGAGCTCAATTAAAAGCTTACACAGTAGGACACTTACAGATTAATTAGGCCAAGAACATAGGATAAGAATGTATATACATAGCAGCCTTCTCTTGGGTCTTCATAGCCAGTAACAGAATAGTGGAATCATAAATACTCAGAGTTAGAACGAAATTGAAATTCCAATTAGTCAGGATTTCCCAAGGTGTGTTCCATGGCACATGAGACCTTTAAAAAGGGAACTGCAAGTTAAATTAGATTAGGAAACACTCTATCGCATGTCTTGGAGTGTTAAAACCTACGTTAGAACAATAAACACTATGAGAAGTACCCAGTTAATAAACCCGTTTAACTGTAATAAAAATCAACATTTTCCCAAAACTATTTGAGCCTAGAAAACACCCATTAGCCTAAAGAATCAGTGTTCTCTATTAAACTCTTAGAGGAAAACATAGGCAGAACACTCCATGACATAAATCACAGCAAGATGCTTTTTGACCCACCTCCTAGAGAAATGGAAATAAAAACAAAAATAAACAAATGGGACCTAAGGAAACTTAAAAGCTTTTGCACAGCAAAGGAAACCATAAACAAGATGAAAAGACAAACCTCAGAATGGGAGAATATATTTGCAAATGAAGCAACTGACAAAGGATTAATCTCCAAAATTTACAAGCAGCTCATGCAGCTCAATATCAAAAAAACAAACAACCCAATCTAAAAATGAGCAGAAGACCTAAATAGACATTTCTCCAAAGAAGATATAGAGATTACTAACAAACACATGAAAGAATGCTCAACATCATTAATCATTAGAGAAATGCAAATCAAAACTACAATCAGGTAACATCTCACAGCACTCAGAATGGCCATCATCAAAAAATCTACAAACAGTAAATGCTGGAGAGGGTGTGGAGAAAAGCAAACACTCTTACACTGTTGGTGGGAATGTAAATTGATACAGCCACTATGGAGAACAGTATGGAGGTTCCTTACAAATAGAACTACCATACGACCCAGCAATCCCACTACTGGGCATATACCCTGAGAAAACCATAACTGAAAAAGAGTCATATACCACAATGTTCATTGCAGCTCTATTTACAATAGCCAGGACATGGAAGCAACCTAAGTGTCCATCAACAGATGAATGGATAAAGAAGATGTGGCACATATATACAATGGAATATTACTCAGCCATAAAAAGAAATGAAATTGAGTTATTTGTAGTGAGGTGGATGGACCTAGAGACTGCCATACAGAGTGAAGTAAGTCAGAAAGAGAAAAACAAATACCGTATGCTAACAGATACATATGGAATCTGAAAAAAAAAATGGTCATGAAGAACCTATGGGCAAGATGGGAATAAAGATGCAGACCTACTAGAGAATGGACTTGAGGACACGGGGAGGGGGAAGGGTAAGCTGGGACAAAGTGAGAGAGTTGCATGGACATATACACACTACCAAATGTAAAACTGATAGCTAGTGGAAAGCAGTCCCATAGCACAGGGAGATCAGCTCGGTGCTTTGTGACTGCCTGGAGGGTTGGGATAGGGAGGGTGGGAGGGAGGGAGACGAAAGAGGGAAGAGATATGGGAACATATGTATATGTATAACTGATTCACTTCGTTATAAAGCAGAAACTAACACACCACTGTAAAGCAATTATACTCCAATAAAGATGTTAAAAAAAAAAGAATCAGTGTTCTGTGGAACAATTTTGGAAAACAGTTATCTAGGGCATTGTTCATCTAATATATGAATGTCCTACCTAACATTCTAACAAAACTCACTAAAATTAGAGGTTAACAATTCCATTTCTGACATCTCTAATTGTTCACACATAGATCAACATATTCTCTTCTGTCTCTTCTACAAAGTTCAGACCATATGCTTTATATCTAGAGACAATATAAGATAGTGAAATGCATATGAAATTTACTGTCAGACATCCTGGGTTTGAATCTTGACTCTACCAACTACTAATTATTTGGCCTTGGGCACTATTTAGGCTTCCTGAACATCATTTTTCTCATATACAAAATAATACTTATCTCACAAAGTGCTGTGAGAAATAAATGAGATAGTACATGTAAAAAGCTTAGCACGGTGCCTGGAACAGAGTAAGCACTCAAATAACAGCCGTATTTATTTCATTCACAGATGAGAATGTAAAGGGCTTAGTGTCAGTACAGAAGGCAGGAAATTCTGTCTTGTTCTCACCCCTGCACACCCCACGCCATATACAAGTCTTTCCTCAGTGCTCTCCTTCTTCATTTGTCTGACGTGTACAAATTAATATCAGTCTGAAATTAACATCCTGATAAATTTTATTTTAATAAAAACAATTCTATTGACCTTATTATTCCCTAATATGTTATTTTCAGAAGACCAAATGGAATACAATGAGAGCATATTAATCTCCCAGGAAAACCTGATAGATGAGGAAACACTGAAACAAAATAAACTGTAGAACAGTGGGGAGGTGGGGAGGTGCTGAAGACGCTATTATGAGAACTGATGTGTTCTGTGAAGAGACTTTTCTTGGAAATATTTAGTAGTGACCCCAGTGGGATTACCTACTCCTTAACACTCTACATATTTATAGGAAAGTCAAGTTAATAGGACATTTCACATGCTAAAGCATATGGCTGCCTTACCGTGAAGCAAAGAGTGCGGTAGGGAGATGATTATGGCTGTAAAAGCAAAGATGAAAGTGATAGTGCTTAAAAGCAGTGCAGCTGCTTCCATTAAAAAAAAAAAAAAAAGAACCCCAAAAACAAGATGTTAAAATTCCAGCTCTGTCATTACCTAGTTCTAACATTAAGTGAGTCATTTAAATTCTTTGAGACTTGGTTTCTTCCTCTGTAAAATGGGTAATGCACGACAGTTGGTTGTGTTTCCATTTTCTTTTAATTTTAAGTCAAAATTCTGGAAACTTCCAAACAATGGAATTGATTTAAGATAATTGTTTAAAATGATAATCAGTTTTAAAAACCATTCAATTGTCAAGAACATGAAAGGGCAATTAATATAAAAGGATGTATAAATAGCTTATAAACACAGGAAAAGATGCTTAGCTTTAATCATATTTAAAGATATGCAAAATAAAACAGTAATGAGGTACTATTTTTCACATATTGGAATGGTAAATATATAAAACAAAATTAGTAGTTCACAAAGTTTTTGTGGGTGTTGGGAACTGGCACTCTCATACAATGTTGATGGCAGAATAAGCTGGTATAACTTATTGGAAGTCAATTAGGCATTACAGATCAACATTTTAAGGGCATATTCCCTTTAACCTAGCAATTCCTCTTCTCAAAAATTATCCTAACAATATGCTCACGTGTGTGCAAATGTAGTAGTACAAGGATTTTCCTTGCAGTGATGATTTTAATAGCAAAAACCTGGAAACAACTTCAATATTTATCAGTAGGGGGTTAGTTATATAAAATTTGGTTCCAAGTAATAATATAAGACCATTAAAAAGAATGCCAGTAGATAGGGAAGCTGCCCATGGGACAAAATCCTCTATACTTTACATGCAAAGAAATAACAAAGGTCTAGACTAACACGAATGTAAAGATCACTTACTGAGGGACTGGTGCTGGCTCTTTATTTACTAATTCACCAAGTCTTTACATCTAACCCTATGAGACAGGCTCTGTTATCATCCCGGTATAACAGATCAGGAACTGGAGATATACAAAAGGTTAAGTGATATGGCCAAGTTCAAAAAATTGGTTTGTGACAGGACCCGGCTGTAAACCCAGCTAGTCTGTCTTCCAAGACTGCACTATATCAACCACTAGGCCTTTCTGCCTCTTCCTATGTAGAGGCCTCTGTATCCTTCCATTGGAAGAAGACACAAAATAAAATATGTGCATATGTCTGATTATGACTGAAAAAGTCCTGGAAAGATATCCAAGAAAGTGTCAGCAGCAGTTGACTATAGAGAAGGGGGCTGAGGCTGCAGATAGAAGACTTGCTCTAGGGCATATATAAGTTGGTATAACTTATTGGAAGTGTATAACTTATTGCTTGTGTTTGTTGGTTTGTTTTGTTTCGTCTTCTTTATCTTTTGCATGAGTTACTTTATACTGAGTGATAACTACAAAAGCAACTAGCTTTTTAGAGTAAAAATAAAAGAAATGAATACCCTCATTCAACAGATTGGAAACTGAGACAGATAGAGGGGAAGGGAACCACTGATTTCAAGGATCTAATTAACAGATAAGTAAGTCTAACAATCCCTTGTGTGCTTGCTTGAATTTTCTTTCAGCTTTCTTATTCCTCTTATCCCTTACCCTCAGAGACTCTGTGGGTCAGAGATAAAAGAGTCTTCATTTTCACTGTTTATCTTTAAAAAATTTTTTTAAACATTGCAAGTTTTTAAATTAAAGAAATACTTTGTTTAAAATTCCATCATAGTACTAGCAGACAGAATTCAACAGCACATTAAAAGAAACGCATACACCATGACCAAGTGGGATTTTTTTCCAGGGATTCAAAAATGGTTCAACATATGAAATTCAATTAACGTGATATACCACATTAACCAAATGAAGGATAAAAATCACATGGTTATCTCAATAGATGTAAAATAGAAAAATAATTTGATAAAATTAAACAATCTTTCATCATAAAATCTCTCAATAAACTAGAAGTAGAAGGAAATTACCTCAACATAGTAAGGCCGTATATGACAGGCCCACATCACACTGAACATCATACTGAACAATGAAAAGCTGAAAGTTTTCCCTCTAAGATCAGGAACAAGGCAAGGATGCCCACTCTTGCCACTGCCACTCCTATCCAACATAGTACTGAAAGTCCTAGTCATAGCAATTAGGCCATAAAAAGAAATAAAAGGCATTGAAATAGGAAAAGAAGAAGGAAAATTTGTCTCTGTTTGCACATGACATGATCTTATATATGAGAACCCCTGAAGACTCCACAAAAAAACCTGTTAGAACTAATAAACAAATTCAGTAAAGTTGCAGGACACAAAATCAACATACAAAAATCTATAGCATTTCCATACACTGAAAATGAATTATCTGAAAAGGAAATTAGGGAAACAATCCCATTTACAATAGCATCAAAAAGAATAAAACAGTTAAGAATAAACTTAACTAAGGAGGTTAAAGTCTTATACACTGAAAATTATGAAACACTGATGAAAGAAATTAAAGACACTAACAAATGGAAATACATCCCATGTTCATGCATTGGAAGACTTAATATTGTTAAAATGTCCATACCATCCAAAGTGATCTACAGATTCAATGCAAGCCTATCAAAATACCAATGACATTTTTTACGGAAATAGAAAATACAGTTCTAAAGTTCATATGGTGCCACAAAGGACCCCACATAGCCAAAATAATCTTCAGAAAGAAGAGCAAAGCTGGAAGCATCACACTTCCTTACTTCAGAATATATTAGAAAGCTAAAATAATTAAAGCAATATAGTACTGGCATAAAGTCAGACATACAGACTGATGGAGCAGAATAGAGAGCTCAGAATAGAGAGCTCATAAATCTACACATATGAGATCAACTGATCTTTGACAAGGGTACCAAGACTAGTGTTGGGAAAATTGGACATTCACATGCAAAAGAATGAAACTAGACCCTTATCTTACACCATAAACAAAAATCAACTCAAAATGGATTAAACACTTAAAGGTAAGACCTGAAACTATAAAACTAGAAGTAAACATAGGGAAAAGCTTCATGATGTTGGTCTCAGCAATGATTTCATGAATATGACACCAAAGGCAGAGGCAATAAAAGCAAAAATAGACAAATGGGACTACATCAAACTAAAAAGTCTTTGTAAAGCAAAGGATGCAATCAATCAAGAAAAAAGGCAACCTACCAAATGGGAGAAAATATGTGCAAACCATATATCTGATAAGGGGTAAATTTCCAACATATACAAGAAATTCCTACAATTCAATAGCAAAATAATAATAATAACAAGATTTAAAAATGGACTAGAGTAGACATTTCTCCAAAGAAGACACACAAATGTCCAACAGGAATACAAAAAGATTCTCAATGTCACTAAACATCAGGGAAATACAAATCAAAACTGCAATGAGGTTTCCCTGGTGGCGCAGTGGTTGAGAGTCCGCCTGCCGATGCAGGGGACACAGGTTCGTGCCCCGGTCCGGGAGGATCCCACATGCCGCAGAGCGGCTGGGCCCGTGAGCCATGGCCGCTGGGCCTGTGCGTCCGGAGCCTGTGCTCCTCAACGGGAGAGGCCACAACTGTGAGAGGCCCGTGTACCACACAAAAAAAAAAAAACTGCAATGAGATAGTACCTCATACTTGTTAGGAGGGCTGTTACTTTAAAAACCTAATACAACAACTGTTGGTGAACTTGTGGAGAAACGGGAACCCTTGTATACAGTCGGTGGGAATGCATATTGCTGTAACTGCTATGGAAAATAGTATAGAAAATCAAAAATAGTATGGAAAATCAAAAAATTAAAACTGGAGCTATCAGCAGTCCTACTTCTGAGTATTTATCCAAAAGAATTTAAATCAGGATGTCAAAGAGATATTTGCACTCCCATGTTCATTAGAGCATTATTCACAGTAGCCAAGAGGTGGATACAACCTCAATGTCTGTGAAAGGATAAATGGACAAAGAAAATGTGTTGTATACATGCAATGGAATATTATTCAGACTTAAAAAAAGGAAGAAATCTGGCCACATGCTACAACATGGATGAACCTTGAGGACATTATGCTAAGTGAAATAAGTCAGTCACAGAAAGACAAATATTACTTGATTCCTCTCTTAAGCGGTATCTAAAGTAGTGAAATTCATAGAAGCAGAGAGGAGAATGGACGTTGTCAAGGGCTGGGAGGAAATTGGAATTTGCTATTCAACAGGTATAAAGTTTCAATTATGCAAGATGAATGAGTTCTGCAGACCTGCTGTGCAACATAGTGCCCATAGATTAAAATACTGCACTGTATGCTGAAAAATCTGTTAAGAGGGTAAATCTCATGTTAAGTGCTCTTATTACAATAAAAATGTTTAAAATTCATCATCATAATTTAAAAATAATTTGTTCAGGTAACAAGGAGGATGCTGTGATCTGCCAGGTTGCAAATATCATAGGAAGCCCAGTCTGTACACTTGAGACTTAATGAGCACTATCAAAACTCATGTGTTACAATAATCCTAGCCTCCTTCCTTGCCTACCAGGTAACTGCTATCAAATAAGGGTGCAGAATAACTGAGGCAGAAGAATGAATAAGTGACCTGGAAGATAAAATAGTGGAAATAACTACTGCTCCGCACAATAAAGAAAAAAGAATGAAAAGAATTCAGGACAGTCTCAGAGACCACTGCGACAACATTAAACGCACCAATATTTGAATTATAGGGGTCCCAGAAGAAGAGAAAAAGAAAGGGACTGAGAAAATATTTGAAGGGATAATAGTTGAAAACTTCCCTAATATGGGAAAGGAAATAGTTAATCAAGTCCAGGAAGCACAGGGAGTCCCATACAGGATAAATCCAAGGAGAAACACACCAAGACACATATTACTCAAACTATCAAAAATTAAGTACAAAGAAAAAATATTAACATCAGCAACGGAAAAACAACAAATAACATACAAGGGAATCCCCATAAGGTTAACAGCTGATCTTTCAGCAGAAACTCTGCAAGCCAGAAGGGAATGGCAGGACATATTTAAAGTGATGAAGGAGAAAAACCTACAACCAAGATTACTCTACCCAGCAAGGATCTCATTCAGAATTGATGGAGAAATTAAAACCTTTACAGACAAGCAAAAGCTGAGAGAGTTCAGCACCACCAAACCAGCTTTAAAACAAATGCTAAAGGAACTTCTCTACGCAGGAAACACAAGAGAAGGAAAAGACCTACAAGAACAAACCCAAAACAATTAAGAAAATAGTAATAGGAACATACATATTGATAATTACCTTAAATGTAAACACATTAAATGCTCCAACCAAAAGACATAGACTGGCTGAATGGATACAAAAACAAGACCCATATACATGCGTCTACAAGAGACCCACTTCAGACCTAGGGACACAAACAGACTGAAAGTGAGGGGATCGAAAAAGATATTCCATGCAAATGGAAATCAAAAGAAAGCTGAAGTAGCAATTCTCATATCAGACAAAACAGACTTTATAGCAAAGACTATTACAAGAGACAACGAAGGACAATACATAAGGATTGAGGGCTCAATCCAAGAAGAAGATATAACAATTGTAAATATTTATGCACCCAACATAGGGGCACCTCAGTACATAAGGCAAATACTAACAGCCATAAAAGGGGAAATCGACAGTAACACATTCATAGTAGGGGACTTTCACACACCACTTTCACCAATGGACAGATCATCCACAATGAAAATAAATAAGGAAACACAAGCTTTAAATGATACATTAAACAAGATGGACTTAATTGATATTTATAGGACACTCCAACCAAAAACAACAGAATACACATTCTTCTCAAGTGCTCATGGAACATTCTCCATGATAGATCATATCTTGGGTCACAAATCAAACCTTGGTAAATTTCAGAAAATTGAAATCGTATCAAGTATCCTTTCTGACCACAACACTATGAGACTAGATAGCAATTAAAGGAAAATATCTGTAAGAAATACAAACACGTGGAGGCTAAACAATACACTATTAATAACCAAGAGATCACTGAAGAAATCAAAGAGGAAAACAAAAAATATGTAGAAACCAATGACAATGAAAACACGATGACCCAAAACCTATGGGATGCAGCAAAAGCAATTCTAAGAGGGAAGTTTATAGCAATACAATCCTACCTTAAGAAACAGGAAACATCTCAAATAACCTAACCTTATACCTAAAGCAATTAGAGAAAGAAGAACAAACAAAACCCAAAGTTAGCAGAAAGAAAGAAATCATAAAGATCAGATCAGAAATAAATGAAAAAGAAATGAAGGAAACAATAGCAAAGATCAATGAAACTAAAAGCTGGTCCTTTGAGAAGATAAACAAAATTGATAAACCATTAGCCAGACTCATCAAGAAAAAAAGGGAGAAAACTCAAATCAATAGAATTAGAAATAAAAAAGGAGAACTAACAACTGTCACTGCAGAACTACAAAGGATCATGAGAGTTTACTACAAGCAACTCTATGCCAATAAAATGGACAACCTGGAAGAAATGCAGAAATTCTTAGAAATGCACAATGCTCCGAGACTGAATCAGGAAGAAATAGAAAATATGAACAGATCAATCACAAGCACTGAAATTGAAACTGTGATTAAAAATATTCCAACACACAAAAACCCAGGACCAGATGTCTTCCCAGGCGAATTCTATCAAACATTTAGAGAAGAGCTAACACCTATCCTTCTCGAACTCTTCCAAAATATAGCAGAGGGAGGAACACTCCAAAACTCATTCTATGAGGCCACCATCACCCTGACACCAAAAACAGAAAAAGATGTCACAAAGAAAGGACACTACAGGCCAATATCACTGATGAACACAGATGCAAAAATCCTCAACAAAATACTAGCAAACAGAATCCAACAGCACATTAAAGGGATCATACACCATGATCAATTGGGGTTTATCCCAGGAATGCAAGGATTCTTCAATATATGCAAATCAATCAACGTGATACACCATATTAACAAATTGAAAGAGAAAAACCATATGGTCATCTCAATAGATGCAGAGAAAGCTTTCAACAAAATTCAACACCGATTTATGATAAAAACCCTCCAGAAAGTAGGCATAGAGGGAACTAACCTCGACATGATAAAGGCCATATATGACAAACCCAAAGCCAACATCATCCCCAATGGTGAAAAACTGAAACCATTTCCACTAAGATCAGGAGCAAGACAAGGTTGCCCACTCTCACCACTCTTATTCAACATAGTTTTGGAAGTTTTAGCCTCAGCAATCAGAGAAGAAAAAGAAATAAAAGGAATCCAAATTAGAAAAGATGTAAAGCTGTTACTGTTTGCAGATGACATGATACTGTACATAGAGAATCCTAAAGATGCTACCAGAAAACTACTAGAGCTAATCAATGAATTGGTAAAGTAGCACGATACAAAATTAATGCACAGAAATCTTTTGCATTCCTATACACTAATGATGAAAAATCTGAAAGTGAAATTAAGAAAACACTCCCATTTACCATTGCAACAAAAAGAATAAAATATCTAGGAATAAACCTACCTAAGTAGAAAACTGACCTGTATGCAGAAAATTATAAGACACTGATGAAAGAAATTAAAGATGATATAGATAGATGGAGACATATACCATGTTCTTGAATTGTAAGAATCTACATTGTGAAAATGACTATACTACCCAACGCAATCTACAGATTCAATGCAATCCCTATTGCACTACCACTGGCATTTTTCACAGAACTAGAACCAAGAATTTCACAATTTTTATGGTAATACAAAAGATCCCAAATATTCAAAGCAATCTTGAGAAAGAAAAACGGAGCTGGAGGAATCAGGCCCCCAGACTTCAGACTATGCTACAAACCTACAGTAAACAAGACACTATTGTACTGGCACAAAAACAGAAATATAGATCAATGGAACAGGATAGCAAGCCCAGAGATAAACCCATGCACATATGGTCACATTTTTGATAAAGAAGGGAAGAATATACAGTGGAGAAAAGACAGCCTCTTCAATAAGTGGTGCTGGGAAAACTGGACAGCTACATATAAAAGAATGAAATTAGAGCACTCCCTCACATCAAACACCAAAATAAACTCAAAATGGATTAAAGACCTAAATGTAAGTCCAGACACTCTAAAACTCGTAAAGGAGAACATAGGCAGAACACTCTATGGCATAAATCACAGCAAGATCCTTTTTGACCCACCTCCTAGAGAAATGGAAATAAAAGCAAAAATAAACAAATGGGACCTAATGAAACTTAAAAGCTTTTGCACAGCAAAGGAAACCATAAACAAGATGAAAAGACAACCCTCAGAATGGGAGAAAATATTTGCAAGTGAAGCAACTGACAAAGGATTAATCTCCAAAATTTACAAGCAGCTCATGCAGCTCAATATGAAAAAAACAACCCAATCCAAAAATGGGCAGAAGACCTAAGTAGACAGTTCTCCAAAGAAGATATACAGATTGCCAAAAAAAAATGAAAGAATGCTCAACATCATTAATCATTAGAGAAATGCAAATCAAAACTACAGTGAGATATCATCTCACACCTATCAGAATGGCCATCATCAAAAAATGTATAAACAATAAATGCTGGAGAGGGTGTGGAGAAAAGGGAACCCTCTTGCACTGTTGGTGGGAATGTAAATTGATACAGCCACTATGGAGAACAGTATGGAGGTTCTTTAAAAAACTCAAATTAGAACTACCATACAACCCAGCAATCCCACTACTGGGCATATACCATGAGAAAACCATAATTCAAAGAGAGTCATGTACTACAATGTTCATTGCAGTTCTATTTACAATAGCCAGGATATGGAAGCAACCTAAGTGTTTATCAACAGATGAATGGATAAAGAAGATGTGGCACATATATACAATGGAATATTACTCAGCCATATAAAGGAACGAAACTGAGTTATTTCTAGTGAGGTGGATGGACCTAGAGCCTGTCACACAGAGTGAAGTAAGTCAGAAAGAGAAAAACAAATACCGTATGCTAACACATAAATATGGAATGTAAAAAAAAAATGGTCATGAAGAACCTAGGGGTAAGATGGGAATAAAGACACAGACCTACTAGAGAATGGACTTGAGGATATGGGGAGGGGGAAGGGTAAGCTGGGACAAAGTGAGAGAGCGGCATGGACATATATACACTACCAAACGTAAAATAGATAGCTAGTGGGAAGCAGCCGCATAGCACAGGAAGATCAGCTTGGTGCTTTGTGACCACCTAGAGGGGTGGGATAGGGAGGGTGGGAGGGAGGGAGACACAAGAGGGAAGAGATATGGGAACATATGTATATGTATAACTGATTCACTTTGTTATAAAGCAGAAACTAACACACCATTGTAAAGCATTTATACTCCAATAAAGATGTTAAAAGAAAAACAAAGGGTATAGTTTAGCACTTATTGCACCCTACTATAGGCTAGCTATTGCCGTACTATGGAGAAATAAATTCCTTTGTGTGATCTGTCTCAATATTCTTAGCAACATTATGGGAGGTGTGTGCTATAATTAGCGAAGTTTGTAGCTGAAATGTTCAGAATCTGATGTTTTCAAATTTGTATCTTAATACTATGAATCTGATGATACTAAATATTTTCTCCACAGTTTACATAACAAAAGTATCAGTAAGCACTGTCAATACCGTGTGCTAACACATATATATGGAATCAAAAAAAAAAGAAAAAAGGTCATGAAGAACATTGGGGCAAGACAGGAGTAAAGACACAGACCTAGTAGACAATGGACTTGAGTAAGTGGGCAGGCAGAAGGGTAAGCTGGGACAAAATGAGAGAGTGGCATGGACATATATACACTACCAAATGTAAAACTGATAGCTAGGGGGAAGCAGCCATATAGCACTGGGAGATCAGCTCTGTGTTTTGTGACCACCTAGAGCGGTGGGATTGGGAGGGTGGGAGGGAGGGAGACACAAGAGGGAAGAGATATGGGGATATATGTATATGTATAACCGATTCACTTTGTTATAAAGCAGAAACTAACACACCATTGTAAAGCAGTTATACTCCAATAAAGATGTAAAAAAAATTATTATGAGATAATGGCTATAATTCCTTGTGCTACACAATATATCCTTGTTGCGTATCTATTTTATACATAGTAGTTTGTGTCTCTTAATTCCCTACCCCCAATTTGCCCCTCCCCTCTTCCTTCTTCCATTTGGTAACCACTAGTTTGTTTTCTATCTGTGAAAACATAGAAAAAAATGTGAAACTCACAGTTTTGTTTTTGTTTTTGTTTTTCTGTGGTACACGGGCCTCTCATTGTTGCGGCCTCTCCCGTTGCGGAGCACAGGCTCCGGACGCGCGGGCTCAGCAGCCATGGCTCACGGACCCAGCCGCTCTGCAGCATGTGGGATCTTCCCTGACCGGGGCATGAACCCTTGTCCCCTACATTGGCAGGCGGACTCTCAACCACTGCGCCACCAGGAAAGCCCGAAACTCACAGTTTTATACCTGTGTGTCTGTTTCTGTTTTCTATACATGTTCATTTGTATTGTTTTTTAGATTCCCCATATAACTGATATCATATAGTGTTTTTCTTTCTCTATCTGATTTATTTCACTAAGTATAATATTCCCTAGGTCAATCCATGATACTGCAAATGGCATAATTTCATTCTTTTTTATGACTGAGTAATATGCCATTGTCCATATATACCACACCTTCTTCTTTTTTTTTTTTTTGTGGTACATGGGCCTCTCACTGTTGTGGCCTCTCCCATTGTGGAGCACAGGCTCCAGACACGCAGACTCAGTGGCCATTGCTTACGGGCCTAGCCGCTCTGCGGCATGTGGGATCTTCCCAGACTGGGGCACGAACCCCTGTCCCCTGCATCGGTAGGCGGACTCTCAACCACTGCGCCACCAGGGAAGCCCCAACCGTACCTTCTTTATCCATTTGTCTCTTGATGGACACTTAGATTGCTTCCATATCTTGGCTATTGTAAATTGGGCTGCTATGAACATTGGGGTATGTGTACCTTTTCAAATTAGTGTTTTTGGTTTTGTTTTGGATACATACCCAAGAGTGGAATTGCTGGATCATATGGTAGTTCTATTTTTAGTTTTTTTGAGGAAACTCCATACTGTTTTCCTTGGTGGCTCCACCAAGTTACATTCCCACCAACAGTGTACAGAGGTTCCCTTTTCTCCACATCCTCTTCAACATTTGTTATTTGTAAACTTTTTGATGATAGCCATTCTGACAGGTATGAGGTGATATCTCAATGTTGTTTCGATTTGCACTTCTCTGATAATTAGCAATGTTGAGCATCTTTTCATGTGCTTGTCAGCCATCTTTACATCTTCTTCGAGAAAATATCCATTCATGTCTTCTGCCCATTTTTGATTGGATTTTTTGTTTTGTTTTTATATTGAGTTGTGTGAGCTGCTGACAAATTTTCGACATTAACCTTTTATCTGTCATATCACTTGCAAATATTTTCTCCCATTTCATAGATTGTATTTTCATTTTGTAGATGGTTTCCTTTTGTGTGCAAAAGCTTTTAAGTTTCATTAGGTCTCATTTGTTTATTTTTTAATTTTATTTATTTTGCTTTAGGAGATACATTCAGGAAAATATTGCTACAATTTATGTCAAAGAGTGTTCTGTCTATGTTCTGTAGCTGTCCAGTTTTCCCAGCGCAATTTATTTAAAAGATTGTCTTTTCTCCACTGTATAGTCTTGCCTCCTTTGTTGTAGATTAATTGACCACAGGTGTGTGGTTTTACGTCTGGGCTCTCTATTCTGTTCCACTGGTCTATGTGTCTGTTTTAGCCAGGCTCAACAAGAAGAAAAGAGAGAGGACCCAAATAAACAGAATAAGAAACGGAAAAGGAGCAATAACAACTGATACTACAGAGATACTACAGAGAATACCATGAACTGTTATATGCCAATAAATTGGACAACCTAGAAGAAATGGACAAATTTGTAGAAACATACAACCTGCCAAGACTGAATCAAGAAGAAACAGACAATTTGAACAGACCAACCACTAGTACTGAAATTGAATTTGTAATAAAAAAAAAGCAACTTCCAGCAAACAAAAGTCCAGGACCTGATGACTTCACAGGGTAATTCTACCAAACATATAAAGAAGTAATTCCTATTCTTCTCAAAATATTCCAAAAAAATTAAGAGAATGGAACACTCCCAAACTCATTCTAAGAGTCCATTATTACCCTGATACCAAAACTAAACAAAGACACTACCAAAAATGAAAATTACAGGCCAATATCTTTGATGAATACAGATGCAAAAATCCTCAACAAATTATTAGCAAGCTGAATCCAATAACATGTAAAAAGGATCATACACCATGATCAAGTTGGATTTATTCCAGGGACACAAGGATGGTTCAACATTCACAAATCAATCAATGATATACACTACATTAACAAAAGAAAGTATAAAAAATCACTCGATCATCTCAATAGACACAGGAAGAGCATTTGACAAAATTCAATATCCATTCTTGATAAAAACTCTCATCAAAGTGGGTATAGAGGGAGCATACCTCAACATAATAAAGGCCATTTATGATAAACCCACAACCAATATAATACTCAACAATGAAAAGCTGAAAGCCCTCCCTCTAAAATCAGGAACAAGAGAAAGATGCCCATTCTTGCCACTTCTATTTAACATAGGATTGGAAGTCCCAGCCACAGCAATCCAACAAGAAAAAGTAATAAAAGGCATCCAAATTGGAAGTAAAGAAGTAAAACTGTCACTATTTGCAGATGACATGATATTTTATATAAAAAATCCCTAGTCTCCAACGAAAATTTTTTTGAATAAATGAATTCAGCAAAGTTGCAGGATACAAGATTAGTATACAGAAATCTGCTATGTTAATATATACTAACAATGAAGTATCAGGAAGAGAAGTTAAAAAAGAAAACCTGTTTAAAGTCACATCAAAAAGAATAAAATACCTAGGAATAAACTTAACCAAGGAGGTGAAAGACCTATACTCTGAAAAGTATAAAACACTGAAGAGGGAAATTGAAGATGATACAAAGAAATGGAAAGATATCCTATGCTCTTGGATTGGGAGAATCAACATTATTAAAATGGCCATACTACCCAAAGCAATCTACAGATGTAATGCAATCCGTATCAAAATACCCATGACACTTTTCACAGAACTAGAACAAAAAGTCCTAAAATTCATATGGAACCACAAAAGACCCCAGACTGTCAAAGTAATCTTGAGAAAAAAGAACAGAGCCAGAGGTATCATGCCCCTAGACTTCAGAATATACTACAAAGCTACAGTAATCAAAATTAGCAATCTTTTTAAATTCTCTTGACAAAGGGCATAGCAATTATTTCCCCTCCCTCCATTCAAAAAAAGGAAAAAGAAAGAAAGTAAATATAGGACTTCAAAGGAGTGACAACATGGTGCTTCAACAAATGTATCAAGAGCCCTCCCCTTGCTTGTCATTACAGTCTGAGATCCTAAAGCAGGCTGCCTCCTTAACCACTTTGCTTTCAAGACAGGGATGTCTGCCTTTCTCTGCTGCATACTCCTCGTGGAGTAGGGAATCAAGGATAGATTCCCCGCCTCCCCAAAAAGGGGAGGAGACATGATCAACTTCACCTCTATGAATAGAAGCACCATGGGAAGAAGGATGGGGTACCTGGTGAGTCTTCCTTAATATGAGTGGCTTTTTTGCCAGTTTTATTTTGGTACAAGTGGAGGCTGAAATGGAAATTCAGCTCCAAGTTAGAAAGAGGATGCGTCTTCTCTTCACTATGTTGATATTTGATCCACGGTGTTCTAGTTATTGAGAGCCACGTGCAACTGAGTAGACCACCCAGTCTGCTGCTTTATTTACAAGATCCACTGAGCTGCACTCCAAGAGTGACCTCTGTTCACAGAAAGGTGACAGCTCACCAAGACCCTCCTTCCTCAAACAGCCAAGCACACTCGCACAAAAAAGAAAATGAAAACTGACTCTCCCTTACAGAGAAAGAGGAAAAACAGGAAAGGGAGGCAAAGAAAGAAATGAAATGACACCCTCCCTATCACCTGAAACCATGGGCTAGGGTGAACTGGAAAACATAAAGACACCACGTAGAAATTGCTAGGTGGGTACAGAGTGCCTTGAATGGAATAGTTGAGAGCTATTTTTTAAAAAATCTGCAATACTCAATTCTTTCATCCCTGAGATGCCTGAAAAGAATTAGAACACAAATCCTGGCAACAAAAGCTTCATCTGAGCTTAGCAGAGTACACCCACCAAGAGAAGGAGCAGTATGCAACGCGTGCCCAGCTTTCAAGGTTTAAAAAACAGTAACCCCAAACTCCCTCAAGGGCTTTGCTGAGCTAGAAGGAAATACAAACTCTTGCACTTGATTGAGAAAACACCTTGCCTTTAGTCCTTTCTAATTCAGATTGGAGATAAATAGCCAGAAATAAAGACCTATGAATGATTTAGTCTAATTCTGTGATTTAACTACAAAGTAAGATTTTTGCATAAACAATGCCAAACTTCTGTGTTAAAAGAAATGTTGGTGGAATGAACTATGTGAGCTGCAGGGTCTTTGAAAGAAGGAGTGGGTCTTGTTCTCCTTTGTCTTTCTAAACATATACCTCAGCGCCTAGCCTGTAGTATTTATTCATTCTTGTGTTCATTCAGCTAATATCTAACAATGCCTACACTGGTGAGCCTGGTGCTAGGTCTGGGGGCAGAGAGCTGAGTCATACATGGTCCTATCCTTAAGAAAAGCGAAATCTAGTGGAGCATGTCAAATTAAAAAAAAAAAAAGAACATCAGTCAGGAGAGAATTTATTGGAAATAAGGATTGCTTGTGGGGGGAAAGGGATAACTGCAATAAAGAGAGGAGGGCTACTGCAACAGAGAGAAAGCTTTGATCATGAGGTCTGCAAGTGCCTTGATGGTCAGGAGTGAATAAACAAGGGTAGAAAGAACTGGGTGTGGGGAAGCGGGATGGATGAGCAAGGGTGGCCAGGTGGGATGGAAGGTCAGAGAACGTTTTACCCTCAAGAGGAGGCTTTAAAGAGGGTTTGTAGTCTGGCTGAGGGTAGGCCAAAGTTCAGGGGTGTGGGGAAAGAAGAGAAGTTAGATTGTGTAGGACTTTAGAGCCCATTATAAGAACTTTAGTTTTGTTTTTGTTTTGTTTGCTATTTTTTTTGTGTGTTTTTTTATTCTGAGAGAAATGGGGAACCATGAAGGGTTTTGAAAATAGGAGTGACATCATCTGGCTCACATTGTTTTGAAGGCTCTCGTCGCCTACCACTGTGAGAACATACTGAAGGGGTGAAGGGGTAGAAGCAGGGTGACCAGTTAGAAGGCTATTGTAGTATCGAGCCAAGAAATAACGATGAGCTAGTTGATGGCTGTGGAGTGGTGGGAAGTGGGAAGGTTTTGGATATATGTTGAACGTAAAATCAACAAAATTTGTGGATAGATTGGTTTGAGAGAGAAGAGTGGCAGCAGAGGAAGAACTTAGAGGCAAGTAGAGATATGAGTTGCAGAGAGGTACCTGGTAGCATCCTGTAGTTATCAATAGTTATCTCATGGGCAGCTGTACTTTCTCCCGGCCCTTCTCATAGTTTTCCAAGATACCTTAGAATCCTTTCTAGAAATTTCCTTTTTGTCTAAGCTAATTTAGGCTTTTTTTTTTTTTGTCTTTTGCTATCAAAAGAGGCCTGAAGAATACCTACATGCCCAACCCCATTTCCCACTAACCTTTCATGTATACCATACACTTCTAGCTGCACACCTTGGCTGAAGCTTTGCCCTCTCTACCACCTATCCAAAGCCCACCTATTCTTTAGGGTTCAGATCTATCATCACCTCCTCCATTATTGATCTCTACGGGCGGAATTAAGTTCTCACAATTTCTTCTTCTCCCGATGTCATTTACGTCTTTCTAAATATTTATTTGGGTGTATGTCTTATGTGTACAAGTCTTGTGTTCACTGTACTATAAGATCTGTGTGGACAGGAGCCACATTTTATTCATACCTTTGAATAAGGGCCTTGTACATAATAGATGCATCCTGAGTATATCTTGAATAAATGATTTCCTTCCTCCCAACACTATCTTCATTTAAGCCGTCACTTAAATGTTATTGATCATTTGGTCTCTAATACCTTGGGTCATCACTGACTCTTCTTTCTTCCTACTCTGCATGTAACTATTTGTCTTTTTGTGTGTTTCACGTCTCATCCTCTAAGCCCATATCATGTATCATCTATAGCAGTGTTTCCCAAGCTTTTATTCCATCCCACTGGAACTCAGGGATATGATACTTCTATTAGGAACAATAGATCCTATCAGTAACAATTCTGAAACGTGGGGGTAAAGACAAGATTTTTAAAAATATATATGTGATTACCCTGCCGTTAAAATTTTTTAAATTTATATATATATATATTTTATTGGAGTATAGTTGATTTACAATGTTGTGTTAGTTTCTGTTGTACAGCAAAGTGAATCAGTTATACATATACATATATCCACTCTTTTTTAGATTCTTTTACCATATAGGTCACCACAGAGTACTGAGTAGAGTTCCCTGTGCTATACAGTAGGTTCTCATTAGTTATCTATTTTATACATAGTAGTGTGTATATGTCAATCCCAATCTCCCAATTTATCCCTCCCCCCTTTCCCCATGGTAACCATAAGTTTGTTTGCTTTTTACACCTGTGACTCTATTTCTGTTTTGTAAATAAGTTCTTTTGTACCTTTTTTTTGGATTCCACATATAAGCAATATCATATGATATTTGTCTTTCTCTGCCTGACTTACTTCACTCAATATGACAATCTCTAGGTCCATCCATGTTGCTGCAAATATGCCCCTAAAATTTTGTTCCAGATTTCAAGGCAGGGCATGCCTCCTTACTCCTCATGGATCTAGACTGCAGCAACTGCATCCACGGTAGATTAGATTATCGTTTAGCAAATACTCACTCTCTCCCCTTTAACCTCCATGGGAGGAGTATTTTTTCCCTGCCCTTTTGATGTTGGACTTGCCTGTGTAATTGCTTTGGTCAATGACATTGTACAAGTAGGGGTTTGATATGTACTTGCATGGTTGGGCTTGTCCTCTTGCGCTTCTGAAATTGCTTTGAGAAGAGTTTCCTCTGGATGACCAGCTAGTCTCAGAAGAATGAGAGACACATGAAAAAGACAGAACTGAAACCACAGACTGGAACCAAGCCAGCCTAGATTAGCCAACCCGCACACCTGCAGTCTATAGACGAGCCTTCATAGCTGACCCACAGACCCATAGCCTGAAGCAAAGCCACCCCAGCCAACCTGTGATGTATGCTGCCGAGTATCCAGGTAATTCTTTCATGCAGCAGAAACTGACCAATATCCTAATTTTCTAATTATCTTAATGACATCCTAATCATCTTCTTGCCTTCAAAATTCTCTCTCCAATACCCAGAGTATCAGACAAAACTTCCTAAAATAAAAAGTTCAGATTATGTCACTCCCTTCTCAAAAATCATCAATGGCTCCCCATTGCCTGCAGAATAACATACAAATATCTTAGCATGGAATCCAAAGCCCTTCATAATTTGATGCCAAACTCTCTCTTTCAGACTTCATCTGCTGTCATACCCGTGACTAAATTTACTGACTCAGTAAATATCTGTTCACCACCTACTACGTACCAGGTACTATGCTCAGCACTGGTGATATAAGATGAATAGAATATGGATTTTAATTGGAGAGACAGATCAGAAAACCTGCAATTTTAATACAAGGTACAAGTGTTGATACAGGAGTCAGCACAGGATACTATGGGGATGTCTAGGAGAGGCTTCCTGAGGGAGATGGTGAGCAAGCTGAGATCTAAGATGAGAATAGAAATCAACCCAGCAAAGAGAGGAGACAAAGGGAGGTTTAGGCAGAGAGATGCAGCTGCATGTTCAAAGGCCTGAGGATAAGAGAGCATAGCACGTTCACATAATTGCAGACATTTTGTTCAGTGTGCCACATGGAATATCAAGGGAGAGAGGGTAACAAAAGCAGGAGGTTAGAGAAGACAAGCAGAGGCCCAACCATGCTGATTATGTAGACCATGCACAGTAAAGAGTTTACGTTTTGTAGGAGCCAGGTAGCAGAGTACACAAAAGTCTGGGGTCTATAGCCCAGATGCCTGCGTCTGTTTTCCAGCTCTGGTACTTACTTGTGTGTAACCTTAGGCAAGTTTTTAAAATCTCCCTTTGCCTCCATTTCTTCATCTGTGAACTGGGGACAATAGTAGTGCCTACAACATAAAGTTGTTATAAGAATTAATTTAGATGGCACATGCTCAATGCTTAGCACAGTGACTGGCATGTAATAAGCATTCAATACATGAGTACGATTTTTAGCTATTTTTATCGTATCCTAAAGGCAATGGGAAGTCATTGAAGGGATTTGTATGTGACTGAAAGATTAAGATGACTGTGGCCTATCTTGTGTGGAAAATGGATGTGAGGCAGCTGGGGGTGGGAGAGCAGCAAGGAAGCTTCGGCAGAGATCCAGGAAAGCAGTAATGGCTGGCGGCCTGGACCAATATGGCAGCAATGAGGTATAAAGGACAGAACTTGGGGAGAAGCTCCAGACTTTGCTGATGTGGAGTGAAGGACAGGTTGGACTCAGGATGACACCTGGGTTTCTGTTTGTAGTGACCAGGTAGCTGAAAGACTGGCCATCAGGATGGCAAAGGCTGGAAGAACATTCTGTGCAGGGAGGATGATGAGATCAGTCTGACACATGTGGAGCCTGAGGGAGCTGTGATTCTTCTAGTTGGAGAGGGCGGGTAAGCAGGGAGAGAGATCCCTCAGGAGGCACGTGCTCTAGCCACACTGAACCACCCAGTATCTTGAGAACAGCAGGCTCTCCCAACCCTCTCTGCCTTTACACAAACTGTTCTCTCAGCCAAAACTTACCTCTCCACCTATCAAATAGATAACCAACAAGGACCTACTGTGTAGCACAGGGAACTTGGCTCAATATTCTGTAATAACCTAAATGGGAAAAAGAATGGATACTTGTATGGGTATAACAGAATCACTTTGCTGTACACCTGTAACAAACACATCATTGTTAATCAACTAAACTCCAATATAAAATAAAAATTAAAAAAATTCCAACCCAGCCTTCAAAGGTAAGGTCAACATGAACATCGTCTTTATATCAGAGGGGGCACATTGTCTTTATATCAGAGCATTGAAGATGTGATAGTCTACTCATTTGGTCACTTTCACACCTGCCTCCTCTAATAGGTTGTGATCTCCATGGCCAACTCTTCTGCATCCTCCAGCCCTCAACCCAGAGAAGACCGAGAGTAGACACTCAGTGAATGTGTATTACCTTCAATTTAAAGAACACACTTTATGAAGGAAATGTGGCTGTAGTGGGCAGGGGTGTGAGTAGTGTTATCCTGGCAGAATTTGCTCCAATTCAAAGCCCACAGCCAACAACTGAAGCTCCGAGATTCCCCTATTGGTTCCTCATCCCTGGCAGGGCCAGAACCACTGGGCATGAGGTCTTTCAAAAAGTGCTGGAGTTTGGTGACCTTCTGTCACATCCTACCTTGATGCCCTCTGGTGCTGACTCCAGGAGCTCACTTTGACCTCCTGCCCTGGATACGACTCTGCCACTGGCTTTGATGTTTCCAAGCCCCTTTGCTCTGGAATACCAAGTTTTCTTGCACTCATCTTTTCTTTTTTGGCTGTGCTGCATGGCATGCGGGATCCCTGTTCCCCGAACAGGGATGGAACCTGCACCCCCTGCATTGGAAGCACAGTGTCTTAACCACTGGACTGCCAGGGAAGTCCTTCCTTGCATTCATCTTTTGCTTCCACTTTGCCCCGTATTCCGGTCCTGATTCTTGTCTCATTTCTCAGACCATCTCCATCTGTGGTGTATTTGTCTGCGATTCTGTCTGCTGTCAGGGCATGGAGTCCCACAGCTGTTCTGACATTCGGCTTGGCTGCAATTCAAGTGGGACTGGTACCAGAAAAGCCTGGTGAGATCACACTGATGTCTCTCAGCAGCCTTGGGCATGGTCAGCCGCTCCATCCCTCTTGTAGACACTCTTCTTTCTGTTCCCAGGACCCCACAGCCTCCTGGCTTTCCCTCTAGCTGTCTGCTTCTGATTTCTCTTTTTTGCAGGTGCTTTCTCTTCCAAGTTATCGTAACAGTAGAGATTTTTACAATTTCATGTAGATAAGAATAACCTGGGAAGCGTTAAAATGCACATTCTCGGGCTCTGCCCACAGATACTCAGATTCAGAAGAAGCCCGAGAGTCTGGAGTTTAACACATACCTCAGGTGATTCTGATACAGATGGTGGTTAAAGCGCCTGCACTCTTTGCTGGGCGTTGGCTTCTCATTCTGTGACCTCCTTCTGTGACCTTCCATGTCAGTGATGGCGATTCTCAATTCTGTCCCTGGCCTAACGTTCTCCTCGGAGCTCCTGCTGGACCAAGGCAGCCACCTACCTGCCAACTTGAAGACTTCGAGCCCATTTCAAATTTAACACATTCAACATGGAGCTCTTACTCTTTTTTTTTTTTTTTTTTTTTTTAAGCGGTACGCGGACCTCTCACTGTTGTGGCCTCTCCCGTTGCGGAGCACAGGCTCCGGACGCGCAGGCTCAGCGGCCATGGCTCATGGGCCCAGCTGCTCCGCGGCATGTGGGATCTTCCCGGACCGGAGCACGAACCCGTGTCCCCTGCATCGGCAGGCGGACTCTCAACCACTGCGCCACCAGGGAAGCCCGCTCTTACTCTCTTGACATCTCCTCTCCACAGCCCCCCTCCCTAGAGTTCCTCAGCTCAGTGAATGGCATCTTCATCAGCCCAGTCATTCACGGCAGAGAACCCCGAGAAGCCGCCTTGACTCCCTCGTCACTCTGACTTTCATATCTATCAGCAAGGCCTGCAGAGTCTACATTGAAAACATCGATCACAGCCATCTACTTTCTTCATCTTGAACAGCTTAGATCTCCTTCATCTTGCTTGTTTCCTCCCTTACACTCTGTTCCTCACTCCCTCTAGTTCAGCCTCAATAAAACAGTCAGTAGGTCTGTCCTAAAACAACCTAGTCATGTCACCTCAATGCTTTTTCAAACCTTCATCTACTTCCCAAAGCACCTGGAAGTCAGAAGCCTACCAGGTCCTTCACCACCAGCAAGTATGGCCTATGGGACAAATCCATCCCACCACCTGTTTTGTTAATAAAGTTTGATTGGAACCTAGCCACACGCATTTGTCTACTTACTGCCTATGGGTACTTTCATGCTACAATGGCAGAGTTGACTACTTGTCACAAAGACCCTATGGCTCACAAGCCTCAAGTATTTGCTGTCTGGCGCTGGGCAGAACAAGTCTGCCAGCCCCTGGTCTGGCCCCTGCCTGCATCACCAGCACCATAGAATGAGCTCTTTCCCACATCGGGGGTTTAGCCCATGTTGTGCCCTCAGCCTCAAAGACCTTCTCTCAACCCTGCACTTCAAAAACTCATTTAACATCACCCTTCAAGAATTTAAATGTCATTTCCACAGGAGAGCCGTAGCTAACTGATGCACCCTTCTCCTCAGGCCAATATGAAGAAGGTTGACTGAATGAAAGCCACTGAGGGGACCTCACGTGGATCTCTAGGGGAGTGGGTTTAAGTCAGTCTCCCAGTTCAAATGGATGTGAGTTCCACCAGCTTTACAAGTGCTGTGACTGAAGGAAAGCGAGGGAGGCCCCCTAGTCCACTGCTTGTCACAGGCCTGACATGCTACCCTGTGGCCTAAAGGAGTCTCCTCCTCTACCCTTCAATCTTGTCTCTTAAAAATGCAAGAACCTCTGAGAATACTGATGTACTCACGTGCATGTGAATCAGCTGCAATGTGAATTTGCTATCTGAATGTGAATCGGGTAGAAAGAATAACCTTAAGCAGAATCAGAGTTTTACTGGGGGTAGAGAGGTTACTCTTAGAGCTTGTGGCCCGTGTTGCAGAAGAGGCTGAGTGAGGGGCAGCGGGGCGGGCAGGGTGACGTGGAGGCATCTGTGGGCATGCAGACAAGAGAGAGGGGAGGTCAGTCAGTACGCCTCCCTCCAATAAACATCTTCGCGTGTCAGCAACAAATCAAACTAAATATGTTTATTCCCTTCTATTCTCCTCTACTTACACACAAAAAATAATTAGGCAGAGATTATTTATACATTTAACACTGTGACTATTTCAGAAGTAAAGTACAATTCCCAAGTGTGAAACTGCTCATTTTGAATGAGTTACTAACTCGTACCTGAAGGAATACTTTTTGTAATTAAAGGTGTCAGTGAATGCCCAGTAGTCATTTTTTTTTTCTCACTTTTTTTTTTTTTTTCTTTTTTTGGCCATGCAGAGCGGCATGCGGGATCTTCCCTCACCAAGGATCAAACCTGCGCCCCGTGCATTGGGAGCACGGAGTCGTAACCACCGGACCGCCAGGAAAGTCCCAAGTAATCAGTTTTAAGGGGGGCACTTTTAACGTGGCTTAATGACGACAAATTCACAATTGCTGAGTGATCTTGGATGTACTCAGAATCTTTAAAAACTAACTGCAGCCAGAATAAACAACCGGAAACCCTTGAGGTCTGAAGGGTTTTTTTTCCCCTTTCTTTTCATTTTTTTTTTAAGAAAACTTTCTCTCTCTATAGAATGAAATTCAAAGAAGAAGTTCTGAGAGTATTTTTTATAGTTCAGATCATTTATAGTTGCTATTCTGAATATAGTCTGTTGAGCTATAACCTGAATTTAAATTCTTTGGAATACTTTTCAATTCTATCTAATTGAGGGTAAGTAATTAAAAAAATAGACCCAACTCCAATTAGAGAAGATGATATTACAATAAACTAACCTTTGTGTTCCATTTACCAAGCTCAAGAAATAACCTCAAAATTGAAACCTAGGATTGAGATAATAAACAGAAGCACGTCTTACCATTTCTTGTGTGAGGTTGTTACTATAGTGCCATCTTCAGTGCAATGTACAAAGGAGGTTGTTTTTTTCCTTTATAAAAAAAAAATTAAACATCAGAGAGTATTCTTTTTGGAATGCTCACAACATGAAAATGCTAAAAATGAGAGTGAAATTTATGTCCCTTTTAAAATGATGTTTAATATCTAACTGGCATTTTGGGTTATGTATTTGTTATTCTACTGTCTAGCAGATAACATGTAATAGCAATTAAACTACTATAGATCTGGTATTTGAATGTTTGGGAGCAAATACATATTTAACTTGCTGGATAAATGACTTCAGGGTATTAATCAGAGAACCCTTGGATCTTAGAGTTAAGAGTGTTCTCCAAGATCATCTGGTCTAAATTTGCATTCAAATAAATTTTTCTGAATGACATTCGTCCTCCTTGTCAGAACCATTCGAACTTTGGACACCTCCGTGGGCAAAGAATTCTGTATTTGGGAATCTAGCTCATTCCAGTTACAGGCTGCCATAAAACCTTATGGAAAATGTCCTTCTGCCACATTGGAATGTTTCCCTGAAGCGTCACCCACAGATCCTCACTCTCCCCTCTGGAACTTCCAAATAGAACAGTGTAATGGAAATAACATTATCCTGTGAGTCAGGAGAATCAGGATGTAGACCAGATTGGCCTTCATGTGTTGTTTGACATTGGGCAAGTCACCTTCCTGCTCTAGCCCTAGTTGCTCTTCCAACAGGAAAGGAATTGGAACGAAACGATCTGATTTGGAAATTCAACGGGTATGTATGCTCCCATCTTCTTATGATGGTTCTTAAACATTGAGGACAACTACTCACCAACAGGCTCTTGGTTTAAGCCCACTCTGATGACATTTCAGATGGAATAAAGACTGTTTAGAACAGTCTCACTTGGTTATAGTAAGAGCACTATTTAGAAACTGTCGTTCTCCAATGTGTTTACATTCAAATGAGCAGCTGAGATCAGATATGCATTTGGGATTAAATAACCAAGTTACTGCTCACACATCCTACACTGCGGCACAGTCTAGGCAACCAAGAGGATTGTGCAGAGTCCGTACAGAGTCCTACTTCTCTCACGATGCACACATTGAAGCCTACAAAAAGTCAGCAAGTTCCAAGGAAGGTGATCTCACTGGAATTTTAATAAAATGCCTGTATTGGGGTTCTCTTAATATCCCTCTTTTCCTAAGGACACACTAGTTCTCTTCTTAATCCCGATGGTTTTATCCAGTTTACAATACATATTTCTGTGGAACTGCTTAGTTACATCTAGAAAAAAAAATGCTTTGTGAATTTTCATGGTGCCAAATCTAAGCAAAGGAATATTTCCTGAAATAGAGGGTGCAAGGAGAAAGTAACAGCCATGTTTATAAGCAACACATGGCAAGCCTGCCCACATAGCAGCAATAATATACTACTTGAGTTACTGCAGGGACTCCAGAGTGCAACCTGATTTCTTTGAATCCAGCTCAGGAGAGAAAGCATTGCACTCCAATTCCAATGCAAGGAAATCTAAAATGCAAGAAATCCTAACGTTGACTTGTTTCCTGATAACTCACTCTCTCTTCTTATAATTATTTTTGTGTCAGCAAGACTTCCTTTTAAATCAATCACTTAGTGTACTACATTTTCTATATTTCTAGAAGTTATAGAAGGAAATGAGCAGATAGAAGTGTGATGATTCTTTCTATAAATAACTGTGAGTTTCCAGGGTGGAGATTACCCTCCGCTTTGACAGAGCTATGAATAAAACAACGAGTAGCTGCTGTGGGCTGGAAGATAACTGGTAAATAAAAACAAATATAGCAATGTGGGAAATACATACAACGGAATGATCTCTAGTTGTGATATTACAAAGGCAAATAGATGCTTGGACATAGAATCCTAGATTTTTTGTGTGTACTGCCACTAACAATCAAACAACAGTGAAAAAAATTCTCCCTAAACTGGCCCATGCCATAGATGATGCTGGCTGTTTACAACAGCAGAAGAGAAGAATTTCCAGCAGGGAGGACTTGGCAAATGTGACACATCCCGCTATGGAGCAAGGGGACCCATGGCAGAGACATGGCTTCCTGGGGGTTCTAGCAGGAAATGGCTTCTGAAATATGCACTTGGTAATTTGTATTGAAATAAAATTTCCGAAAACAAACCAAAAGACCTAGTAGCTTTTTACCACAAGATTAGGAACCCAAATATTTGTATCGATTTATTTTGCCTCCTATCAAAAGTCATTATATGTAATATGCATGTTTCACCTCCTATTCTCATTAAACACATTTGCTATTTATTGGGTTTTTTTTACAGCTAGAGCTGCACCAGGAGGCCCTGACAATAAGTCAGTCCGTGACGACAGTCATCTCAGGAAAAAATTCCATGGAGGCTGAAAAGGTAACTAAGTTGTTTTCATTGACCAGGGAATTCTTTAAAAACCTGAATTACTAGTGTTGTGTTGATACAGCCTGGATTTCCTATATATCTAAAAGAAATGAAGCAGAGAGAGAGAGTAGGGAGAAAGGAGGCTAAGATTTGACATATTTTACCATGATTCTTGTTCTCGTAATACTCATTTGCCGGAGCTCTTTAGTCAGTCATTTTCGACCTGCTTTTTCTTCTGTTTTTAACCTCCATGTTCTGATAATTTCAAATCAAACCCTCACCCTGGGGTTCTTCATTTTGGATCTAGATGTCCCTACCTGGTTCTCTGGATAATATTTGTGAAAGGTAGTAGCCACACTGATTTGCACCATGGATGGTTACCTGGCAATTCCATACTGCGCTATACAACAAGGAAGCTTAGAGACTGAGGATGATAATTATGATAAAGTTAACAAATAAGGAAAATCAAAAGCAAATCTCAAGACAGTAGACATTACTGAAATCCGAGGAAGTCCAGGGAGATAAACAGGGCCTAATTTCTACTATCTATGCCACAGTGGTCAGGCTGCAATTTAAAGTGAAGCCAAAAGAAGGCGAATTATCATTTGGGCCCTAATACCTACTTTGATTTGAAAAATCTACATAGTCAGGGCAGAAACATTTTATTTGTTTACATCAACTAAATAATTTCCTTTGTGCATAATTCACTCTTTGTGTGTATTCCTCTGTGTGTGTGTGTGTGTGTGTGTGTGTGTGTGTGTGTGTCTGTAGGTGGGTAGATCTGGCCTGCTGTATAAACTAATGGAACAACACATCATCTAAAAACCAGATTATTTGCATTTCTTTTTGATGTTGAGCTTTACTAATGTCACACTAATAAACACACTGAATGGCTACAAATATGACCTATAAGGAAAGACTTTTATTAGTGAAAACAGCATTAAAATGACTGAGTATCAACTCCAGAATTTTACCACAATGGTTCAGTTTACATGGAACAATGATGGAAATATACATTGCAAGTCTTAGTAGGGAGAACAGAGCCCAACATGGCTTCCTCAGGCTGGTAACCAGCAGTGTATGACACGAGCTAGTATTTGTGAGGTGCCAACTCAGAGAAATAGATTGTTTAGGAACTTTAGATGACTATTTGCTTCCTATAGCTAATTTGAGAGTGATATTTTTCATTACATATTCAGATCATCCCTCTGAAGGCCTTCTTCACGAGCTTTTTAAGATAAACAAGTAATTTCTCATTTTTGTTGTATTATTGAATCTGCAGAATTTCTATTTAGCCAGCGTATACAAAAACAAACGAAGGTGGAGGGCTGAGTAATTCTTTCCTGGTTCCGGGTTCTATAGTCAGCGGATCTACTAATTATGATTTAATGAAACATTTGAATCTTTTTATTCTCAGTAGCAGTTATTGGGCTCAAAGTATTCAAGTAGTTGTCTCAGAGCCCTCGTTCATTTTTCCTCTGTAGACATAGGAACAACAGGCTAAAAGTAATCTTTAAAGAATTAAAAAGTCATAGAGTTTCATACGAGATAGACAACGCAGTTTTCCTTCCTTGAGTAACCTTTCTAAAATGCAATCTTATCAACCAGTGGAAACTGAAACGAATGAAATTCAAAATTAGACTGAGGGCAGTTTTGTACAAAATAAATTATTAAAATTCATTTAGCCTCCCATTTGCTTTTAATTTAACAAAGGACAGATTCCCCAGCAAATCTGAGATTGAAGGTTAACAACTGAACTTGAGATTTGTTGCCAGTGATTCCCGGTAAATGAAGCCACAAGCAGGATATTTTAGCTCAGCTCATCTGACCATAGGGACTAATTGACCGAGCACTAGAAATGAAGCCAAACCTTTATTTGATGCTCCTTGTCTATATAACTGACTGGCTGGGACCCAAAGCCCTGTGCTCAGTACTCAAAAAGAACTAAAATGTCACACCATCACGTGATGTATTTCCTGTGATATATAAAACATTTAGGCCAGAAGTACTCATACGTGCTATCTATACCGTTCAGGTCTTCAGCATAGCTGGCTATAGAGCTAGACCACAGCAATGTTAATTTATGTTCTCTCTCTGTTTCCCTCTGTCTTTCCATCTCTTCCCATAAGAAAACATGCCTTAAGTCCACTTTATTGGCCTGTTTATAATTTTTCCTGCCTTCAAATTAACCATAATGCAATTGGTTCCTTTTTCTCAACCAAATGATGGATTGATGATTTTGGTCATCTCTGAAAGAACCAAATAAAAATCAGTCAACCCCAGAAATGGATAATTAACTGTAACCAATCAAGCTGGCCGTGGATTATAGAGGACCTGAAGTTTTCTAAAAGTATTCAAATAGTTAAGATTGAATAGTAATATTTGCTTATCTGCAGTTATATCAGATTCCAACTGATTCATGGGAATGGGGAAGAATCAAAACATGTTGATCTTGGCACTGTCTGGCTCTTCTCCAAAGAGGCTGCCAGTGGAAAGGAATACAAATTGCAAAGATGTTCGAAAGGAAAACATCTCAACATAGATTTAGCAATTAAGTTGAACACAAACAGTATTCTAAAGCTCTGTGTCTTACCCTCAAATCTGGGTGTAAAGATCAATTTGGGTACTGCTTTATTTCTTCTGAAAAATAGTGGAAAGATAAACATATTTAACAAAGTGTTGCTTCAGGAATACCATTGTAGCAAACAATTTTATTAATACGTTCATAAAAATGGCATTTAATAAAGTCTCTCTAATACCTTGATGTTATTAAAAGCAAACAAAAGTCATTAAAACAGTTCCTTTCTGTGATTTACATTAGCTTTTGTAGCATTACTTGATTTTTTGTCTTATAAACTAACCTAAATACTAATAATCAAATCAGGGTAAAAACAATACAATGTGTTTTCTTTACTTTATTTCAAAATAGTGATTATAAATACATTCTTAATATATTTTCTCCCCAGCTCTTTGGATGCGACAATAACAACAACAACAAAAAAAAACTCACTGTGCTCATTTCAAACAATGTCAATGTACAAATCATGCAAAAGATATCATAGATTAATATTACTGCCATACATTTCCAGACGTGTTGTTATTTCTGCAATACCTGTTGACGTTACTCATGAGGCCATGCCCTGTATAATGTATGCATCCTTATGGCTTAAAGAAATTGTTTTTTAAAATCAACGAAAGAAAGCTGGTCTTGAAATGATTTTCTTATTAATATATTTATTCACTTTATCATTCAGAATGGAAAACTAAATATAGAATATAAATTGACTTATAGACTTGAATCACCATATTTTAATAGCTGCTTTCTCATAAAATTACACAAAGATTTCCTTTTAAAGAATGGAATCTTTATTGATTTCATAAAAAAATAATTTAAAACTTGATTTATATTCCATGGACATATTATCTCCACCTCTTCACTGATTTCAAAGGATCTAATTGCCCTTGCCACCATTCTAACAGAGTCCAAACACATGATACAATGCCAAGAAGCCCATGATGTGTCAGACCACATTAGAAATGAGCTCTTCTTGGATTTTCTAGATTTAAATCAAATTCCACTAAAAATGCTGTACCGACATATAGATCATTCCTCAGGGGTTAAACTAACTATCAAGGTTATAGTTGAAACCAACACAAGGTAGATAACAGTATTTTAACTGCTCTTGTACTCAACTCAAAACTTATGCCTAACTACATTATCATAAAATGTACAAGTAGAACTAATGAGAGACAGATGTAAATTCATATATATTGTATAAGGTAGGCACAATGACTTCAGTTAAGGAAAATAGATCAGCCTTAACCAAGGATTTGTTACTGTCATTCACTTACAATTAGAACCTCCAAAGAACCACATACATTTAAATTACTTTTTCTCTCTTTCTTTTTTTTTTTGGAAAAGATGAACATTTATACCTCTCAGAAGAAGAGTATGAGATAGCCAATACGCTACAGCAAGCTTTGGGATTGAGGCAGGTACTCTTGCCATTGAAACCTCTTCAAAGCATCACCACACTGAATAAAAGTCATCATCCCAATGACCTATCATCCCCAGATCATGCATAGAGCTTTCCGGTTCCTCCCATAAGCACCTACTTAAGATTCCTCAATCCATACTTTATTGACAGAATAAACTAAAACTTTCTTTTCAGCTTTCCCATCTTTATCCTGTCAGTATGCATTAGGAGCCCTTTAGTCCATGGATGCGTGCAAGCATGGTAATGGCATATTAAAAGTTCTTATGAAATTGTAGATGCAAACAGGCTGTTGGGCACACATCCTCATGTCTTTTCTTTCAAGATCAGAAAGCAAGTATTTATTTATTTTTAATATTCATATAAAGTTTTCACATTGTCATGAAAATTACACATTAAAGTTTTAAGAGCACCAGCACATACATATGGAGACAATTTATTCTGCTATTTAACAAAAATCTCCAAATTATCTATATGTATGCATGTACACCCAAACACACACACACACACACCTCCAAGAATGCCAAGTTGTTTGTTTGTTTTTTATCTCGCAACAAACACATAAAGCCCTGGAATTAGTCATTAATAAAGGGACTGCTGTTACGACGTTAACCATAATATCATTTTAGAAGCTGCACCAAAACACGTGCCACTTGAAATTCATGAAGAATGCCTACATTTACCTTCTTGGTCACCTTACTGATCAATACAGTAACTATAAAGACATGGAGCAGGAAAAATATACATATGCAGGCAGGCCAAGAAGGCAGTGTGTTTCAGGATGTTCCTTTGCTAATCAGGAGAACCTAAAAATATTAAAATATCTCCCATGATCAAGTGCTTCCCTCCTTTGACCAATTTTGACTTAGAAGTTAACAGCACAAGCAAACACAGTGACATATCATTTGTACTTGCAGACTGTGAACGAATCTGAGACCAATGAAAGCATTTTACAGTGTGGCTTTGATAGCCACGATCACCATGATGTTTACTGTTCTACTTGATAATCTGATAGTAGTCAGAATGATGAAAGAACAGGATACTGATGCATACAAGATATAACTATTAACCTTACTCATTAATTTTTTAAATATTTGTAGTGAAAACTATTTGAATTCAGTTCATAGAATTCTGAAAAGCAAGACAAGTGATGGCAAATGACAACTGCCCCACACACAGTCCATAAAACAAAGGAACCTATTTTAAAATGCACAGTTGGTAACAAATCTGAAGATAATATGCTAAATTCTCAAGAATAGCACAGAACTATTTTTTTGTACTTTTTTTTTTGTGTTTTTTTGTTTTGTTTTGTTTTTAAATGATACCTGATCACAATGTCCAGAATATTTCTGTACACATAAGCTTCAGTTTCAGTTTGGTATATTTTTGCTGTCTAAATGTATACTTATTGATAAATTCCCTGTGATCAGGAAAACAAGTCAGGCATATTAAATACAGATTAAGGAGTACATATTTTCCTATTTAGTATACAAAGTACTTCATAAATATGAATTATGTTACAAAAATAGCTTTGGGTGCGCTCACACGGTAAGCACTTTGCTAATTTTGGACAACCTTTAAGGATTGTGGGTATTTCACATAACTGAGAACAAACTCTAATATTAGTTGAATTTGAGCCATGTTTAATTCTGATAAACATCACGTATTTCTTCAGATCACCGCAAACGCTAGGTAACTCACGTTGATTTCTCTTTTCTCTTTTAGGTTTTATGTCTAGACAGGTAATGCTTAAAGTGTTCAAATTTATTTTATGGTTATATAATGCATGGTATATTTTAAACAAATATTTGCACAATTTAACATTATAAATCCAGCAGTTTCAAGATGCAGGCCATAAAGGTTACCAGTTTACAAATACTATCGAATGTTCTCTCTTGGCATGCTTTTTTTTTTTTTTTTTTTTTTAACTTTTCAGAGAATCTTTACACAGAGTTGTAACAATGCCACAAATCAAAAGGAATATTCCAGTTCCACCAACTGAATCTACGTGCAAGATGAAGGACCCAGCTGAGGTACAAACACTGGTACAGTTTTCTTGAGTTTGCTTTACAGAGCACAAAGAGACGAAGGTTTTGCATTGGGGTACAAAACAGATTTGCCTCTTGAGGTTAAATTCAGTGAATTATGTATCTAAAGCATCCCTTTGGCAATAGAGTTTGCAGTATTCCCACAGGACTCCACAGTATAGGTTTTATGTAGTAAAATCTATTAAGGGAATTCTCTTCTACGGGACACATCTTTGCAGCTACAGTTAATGAGACACCCTTGGAAACACCTGCCTCTATGCCTATTGATAATATAGTATTTGGAAGTTAGAAGTCAACAAAAGGCACTTTCATCATTAAATAAATGTCCTCTGTAGGAAGTAAGATTGCATGACCTAGATCTTGTTCAAAGCTGTCTGCTCCTCAAGGACCTGTAGGTAGTCGGGGGAACTCTGGAGTTTTGCCTTCAGTTCAAAATACTCGCTGCTCTTCCTTTGCTCCACAACTATTTTACTGTGGTTGCCGCCTATCAGTGACTTCTTGTTTTTTTTGTCTTGTTGTTTTTCAGGATAGCGGATCTCAAAACCACTGACGCCTATGCTATTGTACTCCTTTTTGCTTTCGAGAAAATTCTGAATAAACACATTGGAATCCCTGCTCGGGAATAATTCGTCCAGCTCATCGATGGTGCTCAGTCTCTTCCTGGTATCCACGTGCAATACATCTTTCTCCTTGTCGGGGACATTTCTCATCATGCCTTTCTGGCCTGGAGGATCAGAAAACATAAACCCGGTTTCGGATTCTTTCAAGCCACAGGTGTGGCTCTTGCTCATCTGCTCTATGGTTTGTGGAATGAAAGCTTCTGTGACCAGTCCGTCTTTTTTGTTGGTTTTGTGGTCGTGTTTTCTCAGCTGCAGCTGCATGGAGCCGCACTCGGGGTTCCCCAGGCCTTCGTGCTTCGCCGTGGGCTTCTTGTTTCGTCTCAGCACGAAAACAAGAAGGCAAAAAGCAACAAACACAGTTAAGATGAGGACCACTAAGATGCTGAGGATTAAAATTGACAGAGGCACTGGACCCCCAGGAGGACTGCGAATGGGCCCCAGCTGGGTGGTGAATGTAACGGCAGGTGCAGGGCTTGTGAAGGGTGCCGATGGCTTGTTTAAGAGCTTGGGACATAAGATTTCATTTTTGAGGGACTTCAGTTCGATGTTGGCAAACTGCACGGGTGTCTCACACTTCAGTTCTTTCATGACAATCCCGTCTTTCAGCTTCTCCAGCCACAGCTTTAATGCCACCAAGTCACAAGTGCAGTCCCATGGGTTGCCCTCCAAGTCGATCTGCGTGAGAGACTGCAGCTGATCCAGGACCCCGCTGACAGGCAGGTACATGAACTTGTTGTTCCTCAGGTTCAGTCTAGCAAGGGGTGCTCCTGAGAAAATGTACACGGGCAGGCTCTTTAAGAGATTATTATTTAAGTACAGGAGCTGCAAGTTTGGCATCGAGTCAAAGGTGCCCGCTAAGATTTCCTTAATCAAGTTGTATTCCAAATACAGATACTGCAGGTTATGAAGGCCTGAAAATATTTCGGGATAGAGTCTTTCGATCTGATTGCCGTTGAGATACAGCCTGCGTAAATTCGTGAGATTGCGGAATATGTCTCCCTTGATCACGGTAATCTGATTGCTGCCTAAATGAAGCAGATCGAGTCCTTCGAACTCGGTGAAGTCGGAGACGTCCACATCTTTGATGCTGTTGCCGTTAACGTGCAACTTCTTGGCATTTAAAGGTTTTGGTATCAGTTCAGACATGGACTGGATGTTTTTCTCTTGGCAGTTGACACTCAGTCCCAGATCTGAAGGATGGGTTTTGCAGAAGCAAGGTGCTGGGCAAGGTGTAAGAGGGGGCACCCTGGTTTGGTAAGAGACAATCTGGCTGAGATTGCGGTTGGAGAGGGCTTTGCCTGCCACGATTCCAGAGATCTTGGATGGATTTGTCGTTTTCGGTGGTTTGGTCACCAACCTGTGTAAGGACGTTTGGGTGGTGTGACCATTGGGAGTGGTGTAGCCATTTTCCAGCTGAGACGGAGGGAGGATTCGCACGTCAAAATCACTGCCTGTGCCCATGGGGCATAATTCTTGTTTGTTGGTTTCTTTTAAAAGCCTTCCGTATAAGTCACTGGGCGTTTCGCAGATAGCTTCCCCTATGTAAATGTTATATGGCATATTCTCCAGCCAAGCTTTTAAAGGCAACAGATCACAGCTACAGTTCCAAGGGTTATCTTCCAGTTGCAATTCGACGACACGGCCTATGTGTTCCAGAACTCCGATATAGGGGAGCTTCTGGATTCTGTTCCCTCGTATATCCAGATGGGTCAAAGATGCGAATCGGAAAATATTATCAGGAAGGAAGGAAATCAGATTGTCATTAAGAATGAGAACTTTCAGTTTGTGGAGCTTATTGAAAGCCCCGCGTTCAATATACTTGATTAAATTGTAGTCAGCCTGGAGATACTCCAAGTTCTCAATGCCAAGGAAAGTGTCAGCTCGGAGAATCTTTAATTCATTGTTGTTCAAGTGCAACTGCTTTAATGCACTGAGCCCAAGGAAGGCTCCTCCCTCAATGTTCTGCAGTTTATTGTTTCCCAGCTGCAGGGATACTGCATGTGAAAAACTCAAGAACGTATCTGGGTAGAGGATATTTAAAAAATTGTTTTGGAAATTGAGGTGATAAAAATTGGACCAAGGGGGTTTCAGCTGATTTGGCCTGTAGACTGAAACCTTCTCACAGTTGACATATAGCACATTCTCAACTGACACGCAGGAACACACATTGCAAATTTCCACCGATATGTCAGAATCTGCCTTTGTTGAAGAAATCAGGGCTGACAAAATCAGAAAGAGCCAAAGAAACATCTTCTTGCAATCAGCAAACAACTTTATGCTTCTGAATAAAGAGAAATAATCTAAAAAATAAAAAGAAAACATTTTTTTCAATGATCATGACTTGAAGAAGAATTTGTGCTTAAATCATACCATAGCGAACACACGGCTATAATAATTAGCTTTGTGTTCTTAAGGCACCCCAAACTCCAAGTATTCTCACTCGGTCAAACAAGAACTACCAAAAATACCATACATTTTATTTCCGTGCCTGTAGTTTATACAAATCTTACATGTGCAGAACACACAACAAACAACAGGGAAAAAAAGGTTGCTGATTATGCTTAAACCTGAACAATCTGAAAATAGTTTTTTTTTACTTGGACCACCAAATTTCACCCTTGAATCCAGACCTTAAGCTTCCTATTGGCGACTCAAATGACTGATCGCAGAACATCAACTATAGCACCACAAAGGAATTTCAATTTGTAAACGTCTACTCTCTAGGCTTCAGCTTGGTAAGAAGCCAGGCAGAGAAGACATTAGGGCCCTGGGTTCCATGAAGGATGGTGATGGGAGGACTGGGTGGCTGTAGAGGGGACAGTCAAAAGATCAAGATGGAAGAAACCCTAGAAAGATACTTGTCTGAGCTTCAGCCAGAGGTGAGCACATTGCCATGAATCAGTTCACTCCTGTACACTGCTCTACACTGTAAAAAAAAAAAAAAACAAAAACAGAAAAAAACACAGATGACCCTGCGAGGTTCTAGAAAAATAACCAAGTAGAAGACGGCCAAATTTGAGTTTCAGGTAAATAAACGGTATCTAGCTTCCTGTCAGTCATTTCCCAAGCAGGGGGGAAAAATGCCTTTTGTCTTTGGGTCCCCGAAAGCAGGAGAGAAACCTGCTTGCCCCTGCACTGCCTAGCTGATGTCCAGACAGCCTTCCCACCCCCAAAACCTGGCTCTCCTGCTTCCCTGGCCCTCTCCCATTCCTCTGTGTGCCATTTTGAACCCAGGTCCGACTGAGCTTGGCTCAGATGCCGATCTCCTTCACTTGGACCACAGACCGCCACTGCTGATGAAGAGGAGTCCACACACTACAATCCCCGACTGGCTTTATCTGCAGCGCCAGATACATTTAGCACAGCCAATGTTTGCCCTAAAATCATCAGTTCCCAAACACCCCTCTCCCAATATGACCACCCCCTGTCCCTGTCTACAACTAAATCAAGAATCACTTAGTGGAGTTTCATGCTTAGCAAATTAACCCGTGGCTGCCAATTCCTTCCATACCGCATGCATATACAAATATGTGCGATGCTTCATGGAAAAGATTAAAAGGAACAGCAAGCACTGTGCGTTTTACTGATGCGGTTTTAGCCGTGTGAGTGTTTTCCATCTGGAATGGGAAGCTGGCCGCAATTTCAATATGGTTACCACCAAATATTAATTAAATAAATAAATCACTCAGGAACACACAATGAGGGAATGATACAAGGAGAGAAGTGTCACTCAGAAACTCCTTTGTTTATTTTGCCCACGAGGAATCAGCTAGTGGTAAAACCGAACATGCCTCAAGGTAGACAATTCGTTAGCCACGACCCACGAAGATTTGCATTTTGAGTAGTTTGGTTCGGAATACAGCCGGCACTGCCGAGATGCTCCTTGGCTGTCATATAGACGTGCATTTCCCCAATTCACAGTGATAGCTTGATTGGCAGTGCAGAAAGAAGTCATAATTTTAAAGTATGACATCATCCAAACTAACTTTCATTGTAAAATCAAAATTTCACGTGCTCTTTGGCCTTCCTACAGATCTGGTTTTCAACAGCTACTCTGGTTCATTAGAGTCTTTTCTTGTTACTACCCCCGCCCTCCTCCCTCCCCCCGCCCCGCGCAAAGAAATTCAAAAGCAACCAAACCAAACCAAACACCTGAATACCTGAATTCAGTACAAAACACAAGAACAAGGAGCATCAACAGATCCGAAATTGCATAAGGAGCTGCCCTCCTCCTCGTCATTTCTACTTTAAGTAGCAAGGGGGGAAAAAAGCGCAAGGACGAGCTAGAAGTTCCCAAATGCAGCTCGCATGAAACAGAAGCCGCAGGCAGCTGGAGGATCAAGCAAGGGAGAGGGGGAGTCGATCCGCCAAGGAGAGAGGGGAAGAGGGACTGAAAGGACAAGAGACTAAGGAGAAGTGGAGAGAGGAAGAAAAAGAGCAAGGAGAAGGGAGCCCCCCAAAAGGGAAAGGGGCAATGAATGAAGCGAAAGAAACCTCATATTCACATGGTACCACTAAAACATGTACATTTTAAAATCGGGAGAGGGGGGAAGGCAAAAAGAAAAAAAGCAAACCCACAAAGTATGAGTTGAGTACCAAAAGCCATCTCTCGGGGTGACCAGGGCGGCCCGTCTCCCTATCCACCTCTCGGTCTCTCGCTCTCTGTGCCGCGCAGGACGCCCGGCTCCCACGGCCGGCCAGGACTGCACAAACCTGGCCTTACCACAAATCCGGCATCCACCCGAGCGCCGCGCCTGGCGCTCCGCTTCCACACGGAGGGACCCGGCCTGCAGGGGCCGACGACCGGGGAGGGTGGGCCGAGGTGGCTTCACCGGAGCCGGCATGGGAAACCTACGCCCTCCCGCCTAGGGCGCGCGTGGGGGGCTTCGCGGAGAGACGCGGTCCCCGCCGCCCCCTGTGCGCTACCTCGGGCCGGCAGCGACGCGGCTGGAGGGGTCGCCGGCGATGGCGCGTACCGCAATGTTTTGCCGCATCTCGGTGCCCGGAGCCGGCACGCAGCCCCCTCCCGGGTCCCGGGCCCGAGCGGCAGTCTCGTGAGCCGGGCAGCGGAGGCGGGGGGACCGCTCGGGATGTCGCGGGGGCCTTCAGCCCCGCTGCTCACACATTTCTCCGCGCGCTCCAGTCCCACAAGGGGCAGCTGCTGGAGTTTCCGTCGGTCTCTAATAGACCCGGGCGTGCGGTGGTTGAGGTGGAAGAGGTGGTCGGCTCAGGCCACGAGGGTGATGGCCACTGGGGCGTCACTAGCCCGCTTGTCACAGGCAGAGTGACCCCGCGGCTCCGTGGCCGAGAGCGGCGGCCCAGGCTCCCCCTTGCGCGCCCACCCCTACCCTTCCCCCAACGCCGGCCAGCCACATAATGCTGCTGTCACTAAGCCAGAAATCAGCTCAACATTCGGGCATCTTGCAAAGTCGCGCTGCCAGCGCTTGCCCGGCTTTGCAGGGCTTTATGAGTTACCCACCGGCCTCTCTCGTATTCCCTGTCTTGCCGGGTGCCAGCAGTCTCCGACCAGCTCGCGGGCCACTGCCTGGAGCCCCAGATCTACGTTCGCCTAGAGTGCCTGCGAGGGGGACGCAGAAAACAAAGCCCAGCCCAGCGCAGCGGCCCCGACAGCCCTCATCACCCTAGACAGGACACTTTCCCTGTCGCCCCGGCCGCCAGGGGGGCAGCGATGCTAAGGACACCAGATTCTTTTGGTCCTCAGGGACTTGCGACCGCGCCGTGGGCAGCCAAGCACGGCGCGCGGGAGGCGGGAGGTAGCCACTACAGCCGCTTTGGCCACTCAGCTCGCCCCAAACCAACACGACCCAAACTAAAAATAATAAGCTACCTGCCCCCTCCACGCGCACGCGCCCGCACAACACACTCACACACACACACACGCGCTGCCGGGCTGAGCTGGTGGAAGAGGCCGCGCGTGTCGGTGCAGCTCCCGCAGCCCCCGCTGGAAATTCACCCACCTACGGACCCCGGCGGCTCTCGCAGGGCCCTCCGCGCCGCGATCCGCGCTGCAGGTTCCACAACGGTCTATATGTGATTCGACCTCGAGCTCCTCCGCGCCCGCTTGCCCGTCAAACCCAAAGAGCAGCCCTCGCAGGCGAGCAGGCGGGCAGCGGCGCGCGCGCGCGCGCCCCCGGCCAGACACCGCGCGCGCGCACCCAGCCCCTCGCACACGGGCTGCACCTTTACATACAAGCGCTGATTCCCCGCCCCCGCCTCCCCCCCCCCCCACGGGCACACACGCAAACCTACCTCCCGACACTAATGCACCTCGACCCCAGCACATTCCCGAGGCCTCCCCCAGTTCCCCATCCAGACACCCCCACTTGATTCCTCTTCTGCCCACACATCGGGAAAGACAGTGCACTTTCCCCCCGGCATCCCCCCTCCTTTTGCCTAAAACACCCCCTAGGGAGGAGCGACCCCTTTCCTCCCGCGTAGAGACCCCAGCCCCCTAACGCGGGCGCGCCAGCCTCCATCCCCCCGCCACATACACGCACAGTCGAGTCCTTTCTCCTCCCCCAGTCCCCTAAGAACCAAGGCAGGCGCACACACACACACACACACACACACACACACACACACACACACACACACACACACACCCGGGGCGTTCCTTTGAGAGAGCAACCAAGAACCCCGGCAAAGCCAAAGAAACAGCGGAGAGCCTGGGGGAAGGGGGGTCGAGGGAGGTAGATAGGGGCGTCGAGTCTACGCGGAATTGAATAATTCCAGGATCGAGGGGGGTGAGTCAACAACAATGACATTCAAGGCAACAATCGCACTTGGGCTTTGTATCACGGGTACGGTACCTTTGGCTAATTGTCACCCCCGCAGAACAGAGGGCTCCGGGAATACTTCTTCGGTAAAGGGCGATCCTGGATGGAGCCTTCTTGGGACCAGTTTCCTGGGAGCCAGTAGTGTTCGCACTACTCCTACCTGTCTGCGCGTAAGGGGCTGGGGGCTTTAAGGCAAAAGTGTGAAGCTTTAGCCCAAAGTGGGACTATTTAGTGGGTTTAGGAGACGGGTTCATTCTCTGCACCTCAGGACTCTGCGAGCCTTCGGTGTGGAACGGGTTAAGCGTGGTTGATTAAGGGGCCGGGGGTGGAGAGAGGGGACAGGGATATAGGAAAGAAAGGTGTGGGACTGAGAGAGATGCCGCACTTGCGACCAAAAGAAGAAAAAAGAAAAAAAATCTGCTTTAGCTATTGAGCATGCCCAGTTCCCAGCTCAAGCCCTATAAGGGAGGCATTGTGAGCGTTCCACTTCTCCTGGCTTTGGTGGTGACCGGGAGGGGACTTTGGTTCGGGAGGGTGGCGGTGAATGAGAGACTTTAGAGAAGGGGGACAAGGTCTGGAGTTTGGGGGCTGCGCGGAAGGGTGTGGGAGGAGCAAAAGGAAAGAGACCTATGGGATGCCTCGGGGAGACAGAAAAGGAGATGAAACGGACTAAGAAAAGTCACTTCAGTAGCCCCGTCATTGTCATGTCTCTACCAAAGAGGCTTTAGCTGTTGAATCTCAAATATCCAGAGGTTGCAAATCCAGCGTGTGGCTTGTCCAGGCCCCATTTGTTAATGCTTCCACAGGAGGGTAGGGATATCCTGAGGAATGGCGAACATTTAAACCAGTTTCGTGCAGCTAGGTCATTCAGTTAATAAGTCTAGTAAGCAAACAGATGTACCTGTGGGGCGGGGGTGGGGTGGGGTGGGGGGGGGGTTGGCCCTCATTTCAAACACCTGACTTTCCTAACCACAAAGGCTAAGACGGTCGTTTCCTCCCCTTCCCCCAACCTTGCTGTTTTCGTAGGTGCTCAGCTAAGAAAACTCTCTCTTTACTTTGTGTCTGTGGGAATAAACAGACACAAAGTAAAGAGAGCTAAGTTATAAATGGCAAGTATTTCCCCAGGACATTTCAGCTAATACTGCAGGGTCCGTTTCTTCAGGACCTATGTTCTGCCTAATCCACTTATTCAGATTGCAGTAGCTCCAGCCACAATACGGTGTACCCCGTACCCAGAAATGCTTTTGCTTAAAAATGAAAAACTCTTTAAAACTAGCAATAGCTTTGAAACCAGCATTTGGCTGTCTTCCTGAACTCCTACAGTTAAACATTTACCATAATTGGTTGATGTTTAAAGGCCTCAAATCTAGACCAAAAAATCCAACGAGCAAAGGATTTATTACAACATTTGTGGATACTGTCCTACCTTCTATAGTATCAGTAAGATCTATTCATATATGTTTCAGTTTTTTCATTTTTGTCATTTCACGGGGGCTGCCTTCCGGATATATTCATGCAAATGTTTGCTGGGCATGGCATGTATACAGAGATGTACGTACAATATTTAAGTGAATATTTAAATAGATATGGATATATACGCGTATTTCTTTATGACCTTGGTAAATATTGCATCTTTCATAAAGAACCCTTCCCCCCCCATTGCCCTTAAAATTTTCATCATCTTCTCCTTTAAAAACAACCTAGAAGCAGAAATCGAGTGGGCAGCAATGGTAAAATTTCCTGTGTTCAATAGTAAAGTCTATCATGAAATAGCATGGCTTAAGGAAACACTAAAGGATCCATCCATAACAACGTATGTACTTGTACAGCTCCTCTTAGTAAGGTGAAATTTGTTTCCTCCATAGGTAGCAGCTGCAGTATGTTGAAAAATCCCTCTACTGCTGTACATTTGAACAAAACAGATCCTGCTAATTAAGAACTCACATTTGCATTATTTCGTATAATGCAATTTGAAAGTGGTAATGGATACCAAAACAGGTTGGCATTTATTCTAACTGCAAAGGATTCGGGAAGCTATAATATATTTTATCAGGATAGGGGAATTGTTTGTCCTTTACTATAAATGTTAACAAGATTCAATAGAATGAGCAAAAAAATTTTACCTGAAAATGTAATGCACATTCCAAGTACCGTGATAGCTGAAAAGGCCAGATTTGGACAGTAAATATCAGATGACTTAAATGCCTATCTTTATTTAACTTTAGAAACTGTTCTGAGAGTCGACTATATTTGACTGCAATAACTGTGGAATGTTCTTTTTCACAGAGGTATGGAGACAGAAATCTGAAAACAAGTACAACTAGAACATCAATAAATTACAATCAATAATAGCACTAGGAACTTAGTGATTAATATCCAGCTTATTAAAATGAATGCTTTAATAAAAAATAGTTTGCTGTTTAAAAATGATAAAGGGGATCCTCATAAGAATAACATAGAAGTAACAGCTTCAATGCCTTCTGCTTTTTTTGCTTTCAAAATAATTTAAAAACCCGGTCCGTTAGCCCTGCAGTCTCATTTCTGTGTCCTAAAACTACACTTGATATCCGTAGAGAACAATAGTAAACTAAGGGAAATTTCTAGCTTAAAAAGGAAGCAAATATATAAGTAAAGTTTTAAGAAAACTCCAGTACTGCTTATGGCAATCTGAAAGAAAAACAAAGTTGATGTTCTTCCCAAAATATATGAATGCGAATATTGTGAGACAGATTTGTAATCGCCTCATAGTTTTCCTACAAATGTTCCACCGTACTTAATCTTGGCTTTGCAAAGAATGTAACTGGAACCATAGGACTATGCTGATCTACCGTGTCTCCCTCCTTCAGGGCAAATAAACAACTGCACCAGAAACTTCACCAAGCTCCTGGATATCCTTAATTCCAAAGGCAATTTTAGTCAATCAAACACTTCCAACCAAAAGTGATTATAACACCAATAAAACTTGTCCCTAGTCAGTAGTCTTTCACTTTCATTGTTTTCCTCATTTATTCTGCCTTGTCCTGCTGCTATTTAAAATCAAATGAGCTAAAAAAAAAAAAAATCAAATGAGCTTTCATTTTGGTGTCCTGGTATCAACGGATCATTCGGTGTATCCTAATTTCGAAAATGTATTTATACTCTGGGAGTTAAAAAAAAAATTGTGAACTTAGCATTTCTCTAAGTGCAATACAAGAAAGTTCTTAGGATGTTAATAAATCTTCTGGAAAGAGACATTTCTGTGATCAACTAAGTTTAGAAGACGCTTGATTCAATAAAGCTAAACAATTCTTTTAACTTTGGAATTTCTCAGCAAATTCAATTATATTAAAAATGAATTCTGACTTACAAGGGAAAAGGGATAGAGCATGTAGCATTTCTCAAACTTATTTGACAATGGAATCCTTTTTGTTTGGATCACATACACTTTGAGAAACCTTGTACTAATTGCTCAATTTTGCAAACTTTATGGAATTTAGGAGCTGAAAGGTAGCTTTCAGATCATAATCTAATCCATACCAGAGTAGCTACTATTGAGTCCCTCTTCTTCTAAGCCACGTTGCCTCCAAACATTATTTCATTTAGTTCTCTGAATCATACTACAAGGGAGAGATTCTTCTTCTTTAAAAAATGAGGTTCAGGGAAGTTAATTAATTTGCCCTAGGTCACACAGTAGCAAATGACAGTCAAGATTTGACCCAGGTCTTTGAGGTCTTCCTGATACTTCACACTTCCTTGTCCACAGAGGGATCGAAGCACTTTTCATTTTGAAAGCATAATTGATTTTTTCCCCAAAGGGAAACCCTTGGGACATAAATGTTTGCAAGTATCAAAGTATTAATACTCAACACTAGAATAAACCAATAAAGGACATGAAAAACACTTGACATCAATTGTGCACAACAGGGTCTCAAATCAGCTGATTTTACCCTTTGCCAATCACGGGCTTGTTTCATCCATCCTGCTCTTTCAGATTTCATACCTGAGTTGATTCTGAACCTGTGATAGTGTCTCAATGGTTCCTTATTCCAGACAGTCGCCTTTGCTACTGTCCAATGGAGCCATGCAGAGCAGTAGTGTTCATCCCTAGGCTTATTCCATCATTAAAGACAAAAGAACTGTTATCTGATAGGGCACACAGTGAATTGGAAGAGGTGAGATTAGTTGATGAACTGATTAGATTAGATTAACCTGACCTTCCATTTTGCCCAGGCTACCTCTTTAAATTACAGCTGGTAACCTGTGTTTTGTTTTGTTTTTTAAAAACCTAAGGTGTCAGCTGTTAATGTATTAAAGTCTGAGTACTCTAGGCATTGGATGATCTTTCACATCATATCCCATTCACAGATTTTTTTCTGGAGGATTAACAAAAAAAGAGTATCCTGTTCTGAAGGATCTTTGTAATGTGGGCTTCTAATGAGTACAGTACCTGTTCGTTTGGCTCCCTAGTACCACCTCTATTTTCTAGAATATCATTTTTCTAAGTCACAGATGCTGATATAATAGCAGCTGTTCTGTTTACCCATTTTCTTTCTGAGTATTCTCTAATTTAAAGAAATCTCATCTTTCTCACTCACTGTCAAAGATTAGGGCCCAAAAACAAGCTCAACTGCCCTCAGACAACTGAAGATAATAAAGACGGTGAAATAAAAAGTAGGAAGTTAATAGCCAAACAATCTACTGTGAGAATTACTCCAATGGGCTGTACAAGTTCCATAACACTGACCAAAGCTTTGTCAGAAGGACAGAGAGGTGATGAGAATCCTTCCATTTTTACCATGCTCAATTCTATCTGGGGAACCAGAGTACTGTCCCCAGCCGGCAAACCTTTTTCTTCATTTTGCAAAAATATTGACAATCTTTTTTTTCCCCAGTACTTTTATAAGAGTATTTGTTTTCCTTAGAAATGTAAACTTAAAACCTTCCTTCAAAATTGATCTTGTTTCCAGACCCTCCTCTTTTATTTTAGAGATTCCTTCTGGATAATTCCAAACATGGGGCCAAATCAGGGGCATAAAACAAGGGAAAAAAACATAATGTGAAGAGATGAGTGATGGTGTGACTGTATCCCAATTACTATATCAAAAATAAAATGTAGCCCTTTCTGAGGCTCAAAGGGTGAGTCAGAGGAAAGCAGAGCATCTGTGTAAGCCAGTGTCATGTATCTGTGATTGGTTACCTTCTTTTTCAGTTCAAAATTGGAGCTTCCATTTCCCTGATCTGACTCAAATTGAATAATGTCTACCCACGAAGGCCTACATGAGGAAACTGTCCTCAGTCACATGCCAAGGGATCACGGTGTAGGAAAACTTGTCATCACAGAGAATTCCTGCTTGATCTGTTATGGGCATAGGGTTGTTGTTAAGCATAGAGTTTCAGGGGTTAAAGGGACCTTAAAATTCTTACGGTTTAACCACTCTCAGTCAAAGCGGAAATCTTTGTCAGATGAACACTCATTGCTTGAATACACCCAGGGATGAGGAACTCTCTGAGGGTCGAAGCTTCAGTGAATCACCTAGAAAATTACTTACAGAATTTTTGAGATCCTTACTGTTTTGTAAATGTAAAAGAAACATAAAATGAAACCTATCAGGATTTTAAAGAATGTGAAATTCGGAACCACATGGGATTGGGTGGAATTCTTGCTTCACTATTTAATAGTTCTATGATTTAGGGAAGTTAACTTTTCTGAGAATTCATTGTCTCCTCTGTAAAATGGGTATGACAGACTCAATCTCCCTGGGTTTTATGAGGATTAACTAAGATAATGTTACAAAACACCTAGAATGGTAACTTTCTGACACAGAGAATTATCATTTCCTTCTATTCATAAGTAGAATAAACTTCTACATATACAGAAACCGAAGAATGCAAACTGTATATTCGTTTCCTACCTGAGTCTATCTAAGGATGATGAGTAGAAGAGAGTGATGCGATTATTTGTTTGTTTTGCTTATTTTTAACTATTTCAAAAGGTAGAAACCATTATTTAAAAATAAATCCATGGGTGCTCACACTTCCTGGCATCCTTTAGTTACTCTTCTAATTTCATCTATTATTAGTTTTTATCTATTTATTTATTTTTAATTAATTAATTAATTTTTTGCTGCATTGGGTCTTCATTGCTGTGCACAGGCTTTCTTCAGTTGCGGCGAGCGGGGGCTACGCTTCGTTGTGGTGCGCGGGCTTCTCATTGTGGTGGCTTCTCTTGTTGCGGAGCACGGGCTCTAGGCAAGCGGGCTTCAGTAGTTGTGGCTCATGGGCTCTAGAGCGCAGGCTCAGTAGTTGTGGCTCACGAGCTTAGTGGCTCCATGGCATGTGGATCTTCCGAGACCAGGGCTCGGACCCGTGTCCCCTGAATTGGCAGTAGGATTCTTAACCACTGCGCCACCAGGGAAGCCCCCTATTATTAGTTTCTAAATGTTAATTTCAACAACAACCTCTGTAGAGCTGTGTTATAAACACCATCATTATTTTGAAAAGAGTCTTGCTTGCCTAGTCTATAATCTCATCTTCTGGACTCTAGACCCACAAGAAGTGGGAAGTATCATTATTTCAACAGAGTTCCTCATTATGGCCCTGGAGAGAATATTAAAAATATTTTTTTTCCTGAAGCCTGTCACTGAATATCTGTTTGGGAAAACAAAGAGAAAGGGAGAAAGAAAAGGGGGAAAAGGAACCAAAGTTTATTATATAGTTGCTATTTGTACGATGTTATTTGTAGCATTCTTTGTAACATATGTGCCAAAAAAAAAGTTCAAGTGACTTAGGGGCACTAATTTTATCATTTTATCTATAGAAAACATGTATTTTTAGAAACATAATGACTTGAAGAGCTAACATTCTTCTATCCATATGATTATTTTGTCATAAGAGTGGCATATGTTGTTTTTAGAGAAAAGAAAGTCAGATCTGACAAGATATGATGCATTTATATCTAAGATCATCCTAGTGTGATAAATTATGTAGTTAATTCAAACTCAGTCATCCAATAACTATTCCGACAGTTACAATGTCCATATGCATGTATCTGAGCTACTATTAATTGACTTTTCTCAGAATATTCATTGCTAGAAATGAACTCTAACTTATCTGGATTTTATTTGTAGCTCCCTATAGTAAAAATATTCTAATGTAAAAAACATTCAAGGTATGACCTCTAACTAATGTATTTTTCAGAAAGTAGAAGTTGTTGGGCATTTTACTTCTACTTATAGTTGAAGCTATTCTATAAAATTTCATTTTTATTATCTTTATGGATGAGAGAATACCCAGGAAATCAAAACTATAGGATCCCAGCCCTCAGAGCAATGCAAAAAAATTACAAATGGACCATATAATGATGACTCCTCTCATTTCTCTGCCTGTGTTTCAGGAGATGTGAGTTTCCTGAGCCTTGAAAGGAGAAGGGTCTCATTGATAGTCACTCTGATTTTGTCCTTGAGAATCTGTCCTACGTGACAAATGGCAGGGCATCCCTGTGTGTGGCCCTGATCATCCATCCCTACCCCTTTGTGTACACTTAAAGAGGGCTTCTGGTCAAAGTAGAGAAAATGCCATTTTCCAGTTTAAATTTTGGTGAATGGTCAGACTTGTGTTGATCAGTTGGCCAGTTATGTCTTGCAAACCCAAAGACTTATAAGTTGAATGTCTCTAAGTCAACACTGACATTTAAACTTGAAGTTAAATATACTGGCAAGAGCTTCTATTTTGTTAATAAGTGTTTGTAAAAAGTTGTAGGATTTTATAAAAGGGAAATTTCTAAAGGGGGGGTGTCTTGCTATAAAAGAAGTTGAATTTGGTAAACATTGGAAACTATAAGAACTGGTGATTAAGTGGATGTTAATTCAGAAGGTATATATTTTGGCATCTGTTTTTTCAGCTCATTATTAAATATTATTATGTAAAGTATCTCTAATTCATTAGAGAGTCTGCTTTTATCATTTATTAAGACTAGTGGCAGGAATAGATTGGCCTAGAGGGGAAGAATGGATAAAGGAGAAACAAATGATATTTTAGCATAGGAAGCATATAATATATAAATTACACATAACTCTCAAGTAGGTTTTTTCATCATTCAAATCATTACCCACTTCAAGTGATTACTTTTTTTAACCAAACATTTTCCCTCTACCCCACTCACTGTAAATTCTGTATTAATCACATTTACACTCAGAGCTTTTCTGCCTCTTACCGTTGCGGCCTCTCCCATTGCAGAGCACAGGCTCCGGACGCGCAGGCTCAGCGGCCATGGCTCACGGGCCCAGCCACTCCGCGGCATGTGGGATCTTCGCGGACCGGGGCACGAACCCGTGTCCCCTGCATTGGCAGGCGAACTCTCAACCACTGCGCCACCAGGGAAGCCCCACATTGCTTCTTATACCACATGGACATAAGCTCTCCCAAATTAAAACAAACCTGTACCACTCCCTCTTCCCATCCCCATCCCAACTGTTGATTTGGTAGCTTCATGTTGAATGAGTCAAAATGTATATTGAAAACAAATTAGCATGTTTTTCTCTAGCTGTCCTAGCAATAAAAAACTGCCTTTCCTTTCAGAGTCCAAGAACTATGAATTCAAGAAAATATGAAGTTTAGTCAAGTTAGCCTGACTGCAAATAATCTGCTCGACCATCAAGTTCAGTTCATTTTAAGCCTTTATTGAATACCTATTACACATGAGACTTTTGAACAGCAAGGTGAAAGTCACTGCCTCTGTCCTCCAACTTCTCTTAGCTCAGTAATAAAGCAGATGAGACTATGTTATAATAAACAATATTCTAAAATGTATTGAATGGAAATGCCCTTGAACCACTGAAGGCACATTTTTAAACTTTACCAAATTTCTTGTTTTTATTAAACATTGTGAAATACTATAGTTGAAGGCAGTAATGATAGGCTTCCATGGCACATATTCAAGGAAATTAAGAAAATCAGAACATTGCCTTCCATCAAATGGCAAGGTCAACAACTTGTATGTCCTTCTGGAGATGACACAGTCCAAAACTTTGGTATTCCTCCAGAATACAGAGTCAAAATTTACCATGTGCCAGGCATCTTTGGAAAGGACATTAACCGGAAATGTTCTATAAAATAAGAAATTAAATCATTTGGAAGGGCCAGAAATGGAAATAACCAATATAACCAAAAGAAACAAAATAAAAGAGGACACCAAAACAGTAAGATCTTTTCAAATTCGATGTCCAAAACATGAAAGATTCAAGAATGGTGACATAAAAAGGAAGACAAGCTCATGTTGGTTTCAGGTGTGTGAACATTATATCGGCATGGTAGGGACTTGACTTCTCAAGTGGAACTGAGTGAAATATAATGATAACTGTCTTTTCTACTTAGTATATATATGAGTAGTGATCAAGAAGCAACAACCCAAAACCCCCAACTTCTTCTCAGGATGTAAGTTACTGGCAATAGTAGCCTAAATCTATGCAGATTTGGTTTTACATTATTACTTTTTCTTTTTTACTGATATAAAAAACGTGCTACAATATATAAATAGGTCATTTGAAAAATATTTCAAGAAAGAGAGGAATCTTACTGAAATTACCAAGACTGCTTACAATCCCAAGCAGTTTAGCCTTGGGATTCCTACCTCGGCCTGACAGTGCTGTCTTCTAATTGTTGTTTATGGATGTCAAGAGACTTTACACGTTTCTTTTTGATTTGTTTGGACTCTTTTTTCTAACATGGTATTTAATTTGTGCTTTTGCTCAGTCCATCACCCATATACAATTCTTGAGGGAATGCTGCATTTGAAGTTGAACTGAGATTCCGTGAGAACTTGGGTAGTCAGGATTTTACCTGAGTTCCATTGCTTTACTGCATAAACAAAACTCACCCCATCCCCACTGGCTCCCTCTCCCCAAAAGGAAGAAAGAAAAAGAAAAGCCAGAAGAGCAGCCATCCCCAAACATTTGGTGTTCAGCATCTTACACTGAAATCTGCCTTGGCTATTCCATTTACATGAGGTTTAATTTTTTTTCTTTACAAAATTATTTGGGAAGAAAAAAACACATTTTCCCTGCTTTGCTTCTGTATTATTATTTGACTGATTTTCAGTTTATTAGTCATTCATCTGGATTGGAGCCTGTGTATTTTCCCAAAGGTTTAAAATGGAAAATGATTTCTTTCAACCATATTGAATCTTAGCTCAAAATTCTTTTTCCATATCTAAGAAGATTCACAGATATTTTCAGATTAATGCTTACAACACCCTCATAGATTATAAGAAAGACATCATAATAGCATCATTTATAATATAAGAAACAGATTAGAGCTAACTTGATTAAGGTTCTATTAGTTGATAAGTTTGGAACAAGGAAAGAACAGAAATAAACAAGGTTTAAAATCCTGGATCTCCCGGTTCTCAGTCCGAGGTGCTAAAATGTTCTTCTATGACTCTCTAAGGCAGGTAACTGCAATATAGTCATCATGGACGAACAGGAAAAACGGTTTTGGAAACGCTGAAAGAAACGGGAGACTGGAACCTACTGCTACTGCCAGGGTAAAGGGCAGTTGTTGGGGGCACTGCCTACAGGATTAGTGAGTAATAAGGAAGGACCACGTCCCTTGTCTCTCCTCCAAACTTACAGACTCTGTCTAGCTCCCCATTGGCAAAACTTCACAGGCATCCAGCTAGCAAATGAGAAACGTGCTTTGCAGAGTCCCAGAGCCAGCATCACAGAGAGTGTATAGAAGCTATAGAAACATGTATTTGAACCTGAGAGACCACTCTTCAGTTACTTAGCATCCATATCCATCCTTCTACACATATTTAACTTTTTATACAACAAAACTCTACGCTTTCTCTCCTTCCTTCAAATGAAGATACATCTCCCTTCCCCCACTGCAAAGCCCTGACATGATGTCCATCTCTAGCTGATATGAAATACTCTTTTAATTTCACCTAAATATTACATAATCTAAAGACTAACTTGTAAAGTTAACTGCCAGCAACAATCCTTATAGAAAATAAGGAGAAAAGAGGAGAGAGGAAAAAGAGAAAGTGTGGGTGTGAAATTATCTTATATATGTGTGTATATATATATATATATATATATATACACACACACACACACACATATGATATGTAATTGCATGGTAATTAGCACTCCGATTCAGCCCCCAAACACACAGATGTTGATTATATTAGAAAATATTGAAAAATAGTTTGTAAAAATTTTTAATAAGAAAAGGTTTATTTCTATTACATCACAGCAAGTGAGGGATTTAAACTGCTGTGCTGGTTGGATCACGGAAGGATAAATGTATGTAACTCTGAGTAGAGACTCTAACAATATCTACCAGAGAAAAATATTGAATACATACATGTACACACAGATATACACATATATAAAATAAATATATAGTATGTATTGTATGATAACTACTATATATATAATTACATATACATATATGTACACACACACACACACAACAAGCAAAGGAGGAACTTGGCATAGCTGCTCCAGTATTTTTTCTTTCATGAGGCTGTGAATAATATAACTACCTTCTTTCACTGCCCCTTCCATATTTGCTTTCCCTTAAGTCAGAACTCAGCTAGGCTTTGTTCTTTCCCTGATAGAGTGACGCAAACCCCAAACTTTCATCCTTGAAGGCTTTGAATTCTTAGTCCTGCCCCTCACCCCCCGTTTGCATTAGTTTTCCATTAAGCTTTTCTGTTGGTCATGAGTGTATTAAGAGGCAGCATGGAAGGACTAAGAAGGCAGTTCCAAACCTAATCCTTTCTACTTCAGCAACCCAAACTATCCTTGGTAATCAGGATTACTTTTTTTTTTTTTTTTGCGGTACGCGGGCTCTCACGGCTGTGGCCCCTCCCGCTGTGGAGCACAGCTCCGGACGCGCAGGCTCAGCGGCCATGGCTCACGGGCCCAGCCGCTTCGTGGCACGTGGGATCCTCCCGGACCGGGGCACGAACCCGTGTCCCCTGCATCGGCAGGCGGACTCCCAACCACTGCGCCACCAGGGAAGCCCAGGATTACTTTTTTGAGATGGAAAAACTATGGGTGGCAGGCAGCTTTCATTGGTACATTGTTCAATAATATCATAGTTTATTAAATTACAACTGTTACTGATGCCTGCCTTCCAGATCTCTTGGCCTGGTATGGCCACAGCAGGCACCATGGGCTGTATCCTGAAGAGTGGCACAATGGAAAAGACTAGTAGGTAGTTGTACACACTGTCCTGGGCAGCCTGGTGGAAAATGTGGATAACTCAGCAGATTGATTTTGGTTAGACTTTTTAAATGAAAATTCAAAGTAATTATAGTGATTTCCAAGCTTGCATTCGCCTTTCATTTGTGATAGTAACAAAACAGGCTATTGATTATAGGACAACAGGTAGATTTGACAATTCAATAATGGATCAATTTAGGGGAACTACACTGGCCTTCCAGAAGTTAAATACCTTTGGTCCAGGCAAGCTCTCCAAACTTTCTTCTTTTTTCCTTTATACTGGCTTCACACTTTACCTTGTGTTTCTCTCACATTTTTATTTCTGCCATATGTCATAGCCCCTGAGGGTCCTCTTCACTATCCGACTGGCTGCAGAATAGGATTTAGCAGTTTCTCTCTTTTTTGTCCCCTTAAATATCCTTCTTAATTAAAGTGTTTTCCTGTTAATCACTATGTGTGAAAAGATTGAGGCAAACAGAAATACCATTGCTTTACTCATTTAAGAAATCATTTTTGAACACTTATTTTGTGCTGGGAACTATGCAAAGCACTAAGATTTGTTTTTTTTGTTTGTTTGTTTGTTTTTGCGGTACGCGGGCCTCTCACTGTTGTGGCTTCTCCCGTTGCGGAGCACAGGCTCCGGACGCGCAGGCTCAGCAGCCATGTCTCACGGGCCCAGCCGCTCCGCGGCATGCGGGATCCTCCCGGGCCGGGGCACGAACCCGTGTCCCCTGCATCGGCAGGCGGACTCTCAACCACTGCGCCACCAGGGAAGCCCCAAGATTTGTTTTAAGGTATTTTTTAAAAATTTTATTGAAGTATAGTTGATTTACAATGTTGTTTTAATTTCTGCTGTACGGCAAAGTGACTCAGTTATACATATAGCACTAAGATTTTAGAAGTGAAACTAAACAGTTCCCGCCCTCCTGGAGATTACAGTTTTAGGAAATCGTCTGATGGTGGTTATATGGATCTCAGGCAACTTTCAGTAATTGCAGTCATTGTCCTTTGTCTATGTTTTCTTAATTTCTTGCTAGATTAGGATAGTATCTCTGTTTTCTTTTAAAAAAAATTGTCCCCACCAATCTGACATTAAGAGAAAATTTGAAATCAGAACTGTTTGCAAAAAAACCTGCAGCCCATGGCATTGGATGCTAGGCATAACTGCTTAGACTCTGGTCCAAAATAAACTCAGGCTCGCACCATCATGATACTTGGCGATCATTTTCATAATCTCTGAGTATGTCCTTCTCTGCCACCTAAAGTTTACCTTTATGATTTCCTTGTTTAAGGCAAGTGGCTTCTTGCCTGCCTTCATTTCTTGTATTTCTCTTGGGAAGTCTCCAAATCCAAGAGTCTTACACTGTCTTCCCTGTTTCTGCCCTCTGCCTTGAGTGAATGGTTTTCCTGAAAACCATTAACTGACCATATTTTAAGACTGGTTTTGTATTCAAGGAAATTGTGATTTTTTTCACCTATTGTTCTAGTTAATGAACCTTCATCCATGAGCCTGATCTCTCGTTGGCCCTCATTCATCAATAATCATTGAACTTGCTTTGTGTCAGGTACCATTTTAGGTGTTTTTTATGTATAATTCCATGTAATCCTTATAACAAGCCTAGGAAGAAGACACTATTATCTCCATTTTATAGTAGAGAGAATTGAGATCCACAGAGGGTGAGTTGCTCAAGGCCACATGGAATCTGTGTGATCCTAGTGGATGGTGTATTTTTTTTACCAAGGTCTTGCTTCTAGCGTCTCATAAGATGACCCGTAATAAATGGGTTCCTTGTAAGATTTAATTGCATATAAGAACAGTGTGAGTCAATAGTGCATGTGGTGGCCATGAATGCAAATAGGCTTGATTAATGAAAATGCAGTGCTTGTAATAAAGAAGGCGATCATTTGGTTCTGTTCTCTGTTGGACGTGCCATATCTGGAGTACTGTATGCCATTCTTGTCCGTATTTTACGAAGAATATTAAAACTAGAAAGTATCCAGAAGAAAACCTTTAGGTTTGAAACCATGTCAGATGAGAAACTACTGAAGGGACTGATGGTGTTTCACCTATAAAACTGGAAGTTTAGCTGCTTTGAGTCGCTTATAAGGATATCTTATAGAAAAGAGATAAAACTTCTTTACATTTAAGAGCATAGAACTATGCAAATTAAATGTATGTTAGAGGAATATTTGAACTCACATGAAGATAGAATCTTATCATTAGAATTGTCCAGAAGAGGAATTCGCCTGTTTCTTGCAGGATTCAACTGGTCGAGAAATCACTTTTGGGGAATGTTGAAGAAGAGATCCAGTATCGAATTAGTCACATCCAATGAAATGCATTCATATATGACAAATGCCTAGCATATAGGCATGCAACAAATGTTGCTGTTCAAGTCCACTATTTTGGAAAAGCAGATTCCACACCTTACCACTTCTCATCTTTACTCATTACCTGCACCTTTCCTTACTCTTTGGCCAAACCTAACCACTTCCTATGATTTGTTTAGTTGCTGTTGTTATTGTTCACCTCTAGGTACTTGCCTCTGTTACTCCCTTTGCCTGGAAGCCTGTGCTAGTCCCATTCATGCCTATGGAAGTCCTGGGAAGATACTTCAAGTTGGATGCCAAATGCCATCCCTTCAACAAAGTCTTCAAGTTTTTCAACCAGTTGTGCTTCCTCAAAATAGTGTAAGTACCACATTATCTTTTAAAGTCAATCATCCTTCCCCATCAAATTGTCAACTTCTCATGGAACTATTGTCTTAATCCATTTTTGTATTTACCTCCTCCTATCCCCATCCAGTAGCACATAGGTCATATATTCCCATACCAGGCAAAATCTGTGCGCTTAATATATGTCAGCTGAATTGAATGAAATGGAATTATATGTAGTTGGGTTAAAATGTTAAAGATAAGGCAATATGTGGACCTGACTCTGTGGTAACTGGTCAGAAGTCCTTAGACTCTAAGCCTCACTTGGGCTGAGTAGCAGATAGATATTTGGGGACTTTTCTTTAGAAAACCCATCTCAAGGTACATACATAAAGTCCCAGTAAAAGAACTGGAAAATAAAGAGAAACAAGCTGGAGGTGACTTAGGTTTTCACACCTAAACTGCTCACATCTATAGACAAGGGCTTGTTTCTTTTCACTTGGATTTATTTGCCAATGACCTGCAAGGAGTTTTGTTTTTTTTTTTCTTGTTCACTTTGCCAACTGGTGAATAATTACTGCTTCCATGCCCCATGCTAAATGAAGGTACCCCACAAAACAGGCTAAACTACTGTTTCCTAGATAACTACTAATATTTATCAGTGAATTATGGTGGTAACAGCTTCAGAATTTTAAATGATTTATGTTGCCCCTCAAAATAAATCCCATTGTAATTCCATGCAAATTACTGTAGAAGGTTTCTGGTGGTAAATTCAGAGTACTTTAATCATCTTTTCTTTAAATAATTTTTAATCAGCTAACATTATACAATCTTGCATACAAGTAAAAATGTCATAGATAGTAGTTGAGGAATCTTTATGTATCAGCATTTTAAAAATATTTTTTTGGCTTACAGTTTTTTGTTTAATCTCAGTGCTTTTGTGTCGTCTGTTTCAAGCTTACAATATTCATCAAGGCAAGACCAGTTGGGAAGATTACCAAATGTTACAAGTAGGACACCACAGTTAAGGCCATGACTTATTACCGTATGTTCATTTGTATTTACCTTTTTATTTTGGCATTTAAAAATTACACCTTAGGGCTTCCCTGGTGGCGCAGTGGTTGAGGGTCCGCCTGCCGACGCAGGGGACACGGGTTCGTGCCCCGGTCCGGGAAGATCCCACATGCTGCGGAGAGGCTGGGCCCGTGAGCCGTGGCCGCTGAGCCTGCGCGTCCGGAGTCTGTGCTCCGCAACGGGAGAGGCCACAACACTGAGAGGCCCACGTACCACAAAACAAAAAAAAAATTACACCTTAATTCAGCAAAGGGTTTTTTTGGGCAATAATCAGTTCTATCATGAAGCCCAAAGTAATTTTTTTTGGTATTTGCAACAGATCCCATTTCATTCTTTACTCTCTATTTCTAGTTTTCCCTTATCTGTGCTCTTATACATTAGATGGTTTTGGTTATCCTAGTCCAGTAAATGCCCCTGAAATGCAACAATTTCTGCAGTTTTTCCCAGGTTGCTTAGAAAAGAGCCAACCGTTTATGCTTCCAGCCCCATTTGGTCATAGAGCTTCCTCCCATGTTTCACAATCTCATAGTGTACTTTCTAAAATGCTGTTGGATGGTGTTTTCTTTGTGTCCTTTTCACTCTGTGCATGTTCTTGGTTTGATTCCATTTTTGTGTTCTTAATTCCTTTTTATTGTCTGATATAGGTTGCTAGGTTCCAAGAAACAGTCTGTGTGATTCATTTTGTTTAAGACCCTGAAAATTAGGCTCCCAATAATTTTTAATGATGAGTGCACTCTTTTAAAAGGCAAACAGTAACTATGCTTCTTTCAATTTAATATCTAGTGGTGGATGGAGGAGGTTTGCTTCATTGCACTATAATGAATTTGGCTGAATTAGTAATTATCCTGTTATGACTTGTTACTGTGTGTTTTCAGGAAAGAAAGAAAGAGAAAGAGGAAAAAAAAAAGAAAGGAAAGAAAAATGTCTCCACAGATTTCTTGCACTGTTTGCTCTATGGCTGATTTACTATTAGGAAACTTGCACTTTGGTAGTATAGTTATAGCAATGCTATAATATACTTAAAATCTGCCTTACATTTTTTCTATTTTTGCAGTAAAAAAATAGATTCTGGACCAAAGATATACATAATCAGGTAGAAGAGCATGTTATCTTTAAATCACTATGCTCAGATGTTATGTAAAACCATGTTCAAAGTGTACCCTAATATGTACACTAATGTCATGGTCACTCACACTAAGAGTGTCTGTACAGGTGCACACATACTTACAGTGAATATTATCAGACAGTTGTGCACTTAGAAAAGAATTCAACGTATAACTTTGAAATATACATAGGTGGTTAAAATAAACCTAGCACCTCAATCTTGGTGTGTTGTGATAATCTACGTCAAGAAGGAAAACAAAGTTTATAAAAAGTTCCTTTTCATGTGTTCTGTTTGAAATCTGCTGGCACCTTCAATTTTGACTAACTATTTAAATACAGCTTCCTCCATCACAGCTGGTTGCCTGTGAATGAGAAATATTTAAATACACTGCTAAATTTTCTAAATGGAACTTTTAGAAATTCCACATTATGCATCTGCACACGCAATTTCAGCTAAGTCGTAATACTGCATAGTAGTAATATATTTCTTACTTTGCTAATTATTTTATTAGCTAATTAGTATTAAAACAGATTGCCAGAATACCTAATATGATTTCTTAACTGCTGCTTAGTGTTAAAGTGTAAAACTGCTACCATTTGGTGATTCACAGAGAGATCTTAAAATGTTCTTGGCATAGCAATAATAATCATAAATAAGTTGAAGTTAGATTCCTATACTTGTACAGCATGGCAGTGGTATGGGCCTCACAACCCTTATGAGAATGAATGACCATAATATTTAACCTCCCTAACAAGTTACCTGTGATGAATTTAATGAGCCTAAGAAATTCTCAAGCAAGATCAGAGGTCAGATAGTGTAAATTCAAGAGGTTGTGGTTTTAAAAAATTTTTTGCTTTGTTCTTTTGTTTTATTATCTTTGTATACCTCCTATTGCACTTAGCACAGTTATTTGCACATAACAGGTAGTCAACTAGGATTTGCTGAATGAGTGAATGAGTCTATGCATCCATTATCTGTCCAGAGCTGGGGTAGGGTACGTAGACACTAAGTGCTGACTTTCTGCCTTCTCCTCTTGTGAAACATGAGCTTTTGGGTGGCTTCCATACATTTTGATATAAGCCAGAAACCAAGTCAGTTGTCTATCAAGCATGGACTCTGTCCTTAAAAAGCTATATTTAGCTAGAGTGACAAAATATAGAGAGTGTTTAAAAAAATGTAGAGTTGCTTAACAGACCCATATATGTATCTTTGTTCTATAAATTTTATATATGCATATATTTATAATAAAATATTCACATTGGAAATCTTTAGCATATAGCTTCAAGAAACAAATATTCAAAACTTTCAACATCAGCTTCACTTTTGACCTTCACATATTGAATTCCTCAGTTCTCTTTCAGCTATATGAGTATCACAGTGTCTTTTTCCCTCAAAACTGCCACGTAACCCTTGGTATAGTGGAAAACGAACTGATTTTGGAGGCTTACGACCTGCATTTTAATCTTGGCCCTTCCTGGGTGGTCTTGGACACATGACTACACATAATTTAACCTCTTTGGGGTTCAATAGCTTCATATATAAAATAGGATAATAATACCATCTATACCACAGGTTTACAGTGATAATTAAGTGAAGTCATATATGTAGAGCACCTACCACATTATAGTTTTTTGATGCATGCTAGCTTCCTTGCACCTGCTTACCACAGAATATCTACGTGTGCAGCTGGGACAGTTTCTTATTCAAGCCCATGAATCTTTATCTCAGTAGCATTTTTGTTTGTTTTCCAAATCACTTTAAAGTCTATTTACATTTTTAAATACCTGATGCAGTTCTACTGCTAAAGAATCTCTTTATAATTTTTTAAATTAAATTAAAAAATAAAAATTCTGTATATTTATTGTGTGCAACATGTTGATTTGAGATAGATATATATATATATATATATATATATATACACATAAGTGAAATGATTACTAGAGCTAAGCTAACTAACATATCACCTCCTCACAGAGTTACCATTATTGTGTGTGTGTGTGTGATGAGAGTACCTGTAATCTACTCTCAGCAAGTTTCCAGTATACAACACAGTGTCATTGAGTATAGTCATCATGCCGTACATTGAATCTCTACATTTATTCATCCTACATAACTGCAACTTTGTACTCTTTGACCAACATCTCCCTATTTCCCCCACCTCCCCACACCTGGTAACCACCATTCTACTCTCTGCTTCTATGTATTCAATCTATTTATAGAGAATCTCTTTATTGTTAATCAGTACACTATTTGTCAGCTAATGATCTTATTACCCAACAGTAGGCATTATTACAATTTATTTACATTTGTAAAAACATTATCACATTTAAATCGTGGGTCTATTTTATTAAGCTACTCGAACATAACAGAATAACCAAAGACTACTCAACTAGGGTAAATTTTCAGATAATATGTACCAAGATGCCATTTTCACTACTCACAGGTCGGTCTCATTAGCCACAACAAATTGAATTTTTGAAGTCTCTAGATCACATTTGGAAGTCATTACATTGTTGCCTTTGGTAAGTGCATCCTCTTAGGTTACCTCAAATCATTCACCACTGAACACAATAGAAGAGGATAACTCAGTTGGCCTTTGGATCCTGCTGCAGGCAGATGTAGCACAGACTTGACTGAGTCCTGAGAAAGGGGCCAAGGTTTGCTCGGTTCAGCTGACCATACCTTTGAATATTGCATTGTGTAGTAAAAAGACTCTCTCAGACATTATATTTGGTAGGGGCCTACTTTGTGACATTCTGAGGGAAGGAAAGTGTCCAGTGCCCTAGAGCCAAAGCCAGGGTGATGAGGCGTAATTCTCATCAAGGAGGCTTTGGCAGGTTAGTAATTGGGTAGTTAGTGAAAGATTAGTGATTGTCTAGGGGCATAGAATGCCAGCCCAAGGAGAAAGAAACAGCTGGCTAATCAGATAAAGGGCACAAATAGAAAGTAAAATGGGATAGTGCTTCTAGGGTGTAAGCCACTGCAGGGAAATTCCATGGCTACAAATGGAGGATTCAATTGCTATAAATAGGCCCATATTGGTGTTAATGATGAGTGCTAGAGATCTTTTAAAATGAGAGGTGAATCTGCTCTGATCAGGTAGGGGTGGAAGTGAGGAATGTGAGTAAAGGAAGTTGAATCATTGCATAAAGTAACTAGCCTCCTTTGATAGGATAAGCCTGGAGGTTAAGAAAACACTTACTGCTACACATGAAAAGTTAGATTTTTATGGCATATTGTTCTGAGTCCCTTAAAGAAATAGAACATAAAATCCTAAATGCATATGGAATCTCAAGGGACCTCAAATTGACAAAACAATCTTGAAAAAGAAGAGTAAAGTTGAAGGCCTCACATTTCCTGACTTCAAAACATATTATAAAGCTACAATAATCAAAACAGTATGAAACTAGCATAAAGACACATAGAGCAGTGGAACAGAATAGAAAACCTAGAAGGAAGCTCTCACATATATAATCAAATGATGATAAGTGGTTAATATCCAGAATATACAAAGAACTCCTACAATTCAACAACAAATAAACAAGTAACCTGATTAAAAAATTGGGCAAAGGACCCAAATAGAAGTTTCTTTAAAGAAGATATACAAATGGTCAACAAGCATATAAAAATATGCTCAACATCATAATCATAAGAGAAATGAAAATCTAAACCACAGTGAGTTATCACCTCATACCCATTAGGATATACACTATCAAAAAAACAGAAAATAACAAGTGTTGACGAAGATGTGGAGAAAATGGAACTGGAGTGCTCTGCTGGTAGAAATGTGAAATGGTGCAACCATTATGGAAAACAGTGTGGAGGTTCCTCAAAAACCTAAAAATAGAATTACCATATGATCCAGCGATCTCTCATCTGGATATATATCGAAAAAAATTGAAATCAAGATCTCAGATATTTGCAGACTTCCCTGGTGGCACAGTGGTTAAGAATCCGCCTGCCAATGCAGGGGACACAGGTTCCAGCCCTGGTCCAGGAAGATCCCACATGCCATGGAACAACTAAGCCCATGTGCCACAACTACTGAGCCTGCACTCTAGAACCCGTGAGCCACAACTACTGAGTCCTTGTGCCATGACTACTGAAGCCCGCACGCCTAGAGCCCGTGCTCCACAACAAGAGAAGCAGCCACCTCAATGAGAAGCCTGCACACCACAACGAAGAGTAGCCCCCGCTCACCGCAACTAGAGAAAGCCCGCGTGCAGCAGTGAAGACCCAACACAGCCAAAATTTTTAAAAAAAGATCTCAGATATTTGCACACCCATGTACATTGTGGCATTGTTCACAAAATTCAAGAGGTAGAAGTAGCCTGAATGTTCATTTGTTTGTTGAATGGACAAAGAAAATGTGGTATATACATACAATGGAATATTATTCAGCCTTAAAAAAGGAAGGACATCCTCTCACATTCTAGAACATGGATGAACCTTGAGGGCATTACGATGAGTGAAATAAAACAGTTGAAAAAAGACAAATACTGAATGATTACACTTATGTGAGGTATATAGAGTAATCAAAATCATGGACACAGAAAGTAGAATTGTTGATTGTCAGGGACTGGGGGGGAAGGGGGAATGGCAGTTGTTGTTTGATGGGTTTCAGTTTTGCAAGATAAAAAGGTTTTAGGGATCTGTTACACAACAATGTGAATAGACAACACTACTGAACTTTATACTTAAAATTGTTAAGAGAGTAAAGTTTGTATTATGTGTTTTTTACTACAATTAACATTTTCTAAAAAGAGAAACTTAAAAAAATTGTTCTGAATCTCTGTGGCCACAACTATGGCCATAGCAAAAAAAATCAATTCCCCTAAAACCTTAAAAAGAAGGTTTTGCCTATATGATATATCTGTGAATCAGGTGGTTTAAGACTTTCCAAAGGTCACACAACTAGTTGATTGTGAGCTGGAAGCTAGATCTAATTGTTGATCCAAAAGAGTTTGCTCTGGACTTTCCTCTCTACCACCTTACCCTCTGGTACCATGGCACCTGACACAGAGAGAATACTCTAGTAAAAATTCTGAAAAGAGATGAATGCCTCCCACATTGCCTAATCACGTCCCTCCTTTGTTAGTTGAAGGAGAAGAAAATGTAATCTTCAGTCTTCTAGATATGGACCAGACCAAGCAATTCTGCATGTAAATAATTTGACTCCAGTTTAATAAAATGTATATGACATAAGAACTCCAAAATATTTCAAAATACAGAACAATTCTGGAAAGTGGGCAAAAATAACTAAAACAGAGTATTGCCATGAATTTTCTCCATTTGACACAGCCCCCATTGAATGTCTAGTTTTGAGCTTGTAGGATTTCCCACTGTGGTGTGCCTTGCCCCCAAATACAAGTTTGCTACTGATTTAGAAACACATTCAAAGTGATACTTTGGAACCTTTGGTTTTCCACAAAGGATTTTTGAAATCTATTATGTTATATATTTTTTTCAGCCACCAGGTGGCATGAGCTTTGCTGCTGAAATATACAATAAAAATGTATAATAAAAATGTATCCTGAAGAGAGAAATTATATCAAGTCTTACATTATCTAACAAAAAGATAATGATCGTGGATTTTATCATGAATTCAATCAATGAAAACCTACATGCTAGTAGATTTGTTAGTTATGAATATGTCACAGAAAGACCTTAAGAGCTTTAGGGTAGAAATTTATCCTCACAAAGAGCTCCCAAATAAAGTTTATAATTGATTTTAAAGAGTTGAGCATAGGGCTTCCCTGGTGGCGTAGTGGTTGCGAGTCCGCCTGCCAATGCAGGAGACACGGGTTCGTGCGCCGGTCCAGGAGGATCCCACATGCCGCGGAGCGGCTGGGCCCGTGAGCCATGGCCGCTGTGCCTGCGCGTCCGTAGCCTGTGCTCCGCAACGGGAGAGGCCACAACGGTGAGAGGCCCGCGTACCGCAAAAAAAAAAAAAAAAAAAGAGTTGAGCATAATTATCTAAAATTATACTTTCTTAACTTAAGGCATTAATTTCATTAGTGACCTGGTCTTGTAAGATAGAGGTAAAAAAATCTATTTTCTCAGTTCTATTATAACTTGTAACCCTTTTTAACAATGCTAAATCCACACACTACTACCTAAGTATCAGACCAAATGTAAAGATATGCTTCATTTTAAGAAAACGCTCCAATATTAAGAAAAATTATTTTTCTTTTAAAAAGTCATTCTACAAAAGAGTTTGCAGCAACATTACTTAAAAGAGTGAATTTCTTTAGAGTATTTAACTTTTCATCCAACATCCCGAGAAGGGGAGGAAAGGCCAACCAGGAGCTTACGAAGTTGCACCAGCCATCTGCGGCTGGAGGAGTCTTTGGAAATGTCTCGAGATGGTATCAACCATTTTCCCCTCTCAATAGTTTATTTTTCTTTCTACCTCCAATCCCACATCCAAGTAGTTTAAGCCCTTTTGTGTTCACCATTCAGGAGAGCCATCTGACAAGACACAAATCAGAGAAAATAGAGTTTTCTTAGCTTTGGTTTCCAAAAACATATACTCTTAGGGAATGGCTGTGACTACTGACATAGATAAGGAGATATATGAGGAGGGGGGTTGAGGAACAGGTTTTTCCCAGAGGCTAAAATAAATCTCCATGGGCAGAGAGGAGTGAGGCATCTGCAGATTCCGGCACAGGACTGTCAATATGCTGCTTCCCAGGTAGAGCCAAATCCAAGAGAGCGAATGGTTGTGAAGTAAGTCTAGACGCATGGGACCTTAGAGACGGTCTCATAGACATTCGTCCACCTCAAAGTAGCAGAGAGGCAGCAGAGAAAATTCTGTGTGCTATAAAGCATGGCATGGAAGTACAGTGCATTACTGCGGACCTAAAGGGGCCGCATGGGTGGAACACGGGTGGTCTCAGGGGCAGCACATCTGTACTGATGACCGAGGGCCACAGGATGCCACAAATGCCTCGAGGGGTGTCTGCATGGACAAATGCCATCAAGGATCAGATGTGCCATTTACCCCACAATATCTTGGCTAGACCTCAGCACTCCAGAACTTCGATGCAACCCCATGGCAGCGGGGAAACCCCAATATTCCCAAGATGGTTTATTTAAGGCAAAGGAACTGAGAGCTTGAAATTGAAATCATGTTGAGTCCTAGAAAATCATTAAGGTTGTTTTGTGTACTAGCTTCAGATATCTGATGCTGTTAGTGTTTTCTAAACTTATTTCCACGAACTCATTTCTCTTTTGGTCTTCTTTAGTAGTTGGTGAATTTCTTTTTGAAATGTCAGCCTTTGTCAACTCTGCCGTGGGGTAGTGAAGAAAAAGATTTCGTTTCCACAGGTGAACAGTAATTTTACAAGAAGACCTCAGTGTATTTGCTAGAGTAATACAAGACAAATAATACTTTCCCCTTACATAAAATACATTCTAAAAGGGGAAACAGATGTGTCAATCAACGTGTACAGAACTTGTTATGATTGAGTCTGAGAAGTGCCCAGATAGAGACTATCATGAGCTAATGCTGAAGTATGTGAATGCCCAAGGAGCGGTATTTAGCACACCCAGACAGAAATAAGCCTCACCTAAGTATGTGAGTAGGAGTATGTGGGGTAATTTACAGTTTTGTGCTCTCTCATACCAGATTCTTGGAGGTAACTAGTAGGGTCTCCTCAACCCAGATATTTATCTATAATCATACTTTAATTGTTTCTTTAACTTGAAGCTTCATGAGAATGACAAGAAGGTCTATTGAGAATGACTGTGCCCGCACTCTGGAATGAGACTCTCATGTCTGCATAATTGTCTATAATCAACTCCGTAGGGGCTGCAGAGGGCTCTGGTCTTGGTTTCCTGGATGGTGAGGGGAAGAGTTCTCATCCTTCCTAAATCGATTCTTCTGTCCCATGAGTCTCGGTTTTGATGGAATATCCACATCTTGCATGGGCTGCCTTAATCACTGATCTTGGTGAGTTAACCTTTGCTTACCAACACCAGGCATGATAATACCTAATGCCATGGCTCTCTATGTCTCTCAACTGAGTCCTTCCAGATTGGTGACCCTTTTTCTGAAAGCCTCAATACTAGAAAGGGTTGCCTACCGTTGGTTGAGTACGTACTATGTGTGAGACTTTCTTCTAGACATTATACATGTATGAATTTTTTTAATGCTTATCACACACCATGTGTGGTTCTCTTACATGAGGAGTTTCCTTTAACTTCAGTTGAAACTGAAACTAGATCCCTAGTTTTGCTCTGTCCTGAATCTTTCATTCACAGTTAACACCGTTAAAAACTCCCACAGGCAAGCATAATTCCGGACGTGACTGTGTACTCACTTTATGCTCAATATCAGGGGGATGATACCAGGATTAGTTGTTCCTGGAGGTGTCAGAGAAAGTCATGCTTGACCTTTGACTTAAAAGGTGACTAGCAATTTGATGTGAGGGGTAGGGATGAGAATAGCCCAGCAGAGGGAGTGGTGTGTATAAAGAAAGGTTCCTAGAACAACAGTGCTAGGCTCGTTTTGGGAATGGCAACAACTTGGTTCATGGCGTATAGTGAAGGGGGTTGGCGGCAGAGGCACGCACTGGACCCATGCGCACCCTGAGGATGAGGAACCAAAGCACGTCACTTAGCCAAAGAATGAGCCTAGCTGGCTGCCCAGCCTCTCCACCCAGCCGTGTGCTTCCCTACTCACTGTTACTCTCGAAGTGTGGGGAAAATAAAGTTTCTCTGTGGAAACAAAAAAGGCTATAAAAGAAGGCCAAATGCTAGAGCTGTGATGGAAATATAGACTGCTTTGTCCCAAATTAGAAATTTTGAGCAAAATAAGTGATGGTGTGTGGAATTCAGTAGCAATTGGAACTTACGGTATAAATAGGTCCACTAAATGCTCAATGTGGAAACAAGAAAAAGCAATTCAAGAAACAATTCATCAAGTAACAATTCAGTGAAATTTGAAAAAATGGTGTTTAATTTCTGGTTAGATGTTTTAGTTATTCTTTACTGCACTTTCAGAGGGAAAATTATTTACTATAATGGCTTGCAAAGTTGGAATATTTTAAGTCTTAAACCTGATTCCTTAAAAGGTTTCTACTATCATCCAATTTTGTGTCCCAGTGTGTCTCACAAAATATTAACTTCCAGTTATCTTCCAAGCGTTTACATCATCCTCAGATGTACTCTTTATGATAGCAGCTTAGTATTATGTTATAGCATTACAATTCTTGCAAGATACTGAATAATTCTTTGGCTGAGTATTTAAATTGTTTACAGTTTTTTTAATATAATACATAAGCTGACCAAAAACATTTTAATAAAGCAAACTTTGTTGTTTTGATTAGTCACTTCGAGTAAATTTCCATGTGTGGAATTGTTGGGCCAAAGGGTATGATTATTTAATGTCTCTAGGTATGCGTGATTAAACTATCCACTGAAAGGGCTGCATTAACATGTAATAAGCATATCTCTTTTCACAATTTCTCCAGCATTGGGATTTATTAGCCTATTTATTTTTACTTCTTTACTATACAAAACTTTGGGTCTCATTTTTGTTAAATTTTGCATTTCTTTACTTCAACCAACTTGAACTTATTTTTCATGTATATTTATACAAGAACTGTGCGGGTCCACTTATAGGTGGGTATTTTTCAATAGTTAGTACTACAGTACTACGAGGTCCTTGATTGGTTGAATCCCCAGATGCAGAGGAACCAAGGAGGGGGGTGGCGACTATAAATTATGTGTGGATTAACCCCCTCATTGTTCAAGGGTCAAATGTATTTGTATTTCTTGTGAGAACTGACATGACAGGTCAGTTGAGAATTTATCACCTGGGATTTTGGTGTCATTGCCTACGTTTTTCATTCTGTGGTTCTCATCTCGGTAGCTACAACAATTACCCATTACATTTTTCATTCACAGACACAGTTTTAATGCATAACTCTTCTCCACTGTCTACCTTACCCATTAAGTAAGTCGTCCCTGAAATGGAAAATTAAGTAGAAGGGTGGGGACAAACAGCCTATAGACTTTTTTAAATGTCACTATTAAGGAACTTAATAAGTGATAAACAATAATCTCCAACCTTTTATGATTCAGGAAAATAAAAGAATATTATGGCAGCAGTGTAAATAATTATGGTATTACTATAGCAACTGTGATGGGCTTCTGTAGAGTTATTCAGATTTAGTTTCCATAAATATTCAAATATTCAATTACCTATTTGAAGCTTAGCTCAAATGAAGATATCTTTTGACAATTTCAAAGCATGTTCCCTCTGTAAGTGGTTTTAGGGTCAAGTAGTTTCATGAACAGGCTTTCTAGGCTATTTTGGCAATTGTGGTTGAATGGGATCCATTAAAATTTCAAATAATGTGAATATTCATGGATTTTGTAGACTGACTTCAGCTTACTTTATAGAATGTATGAAAATTGGAGGTTCTTTTATATCAAACATCCTATACTGTTACTACTGCTAATAATATGTCAGAGGCATTTGGTCATGATTATGTTAACTAAAATATTTTAATTACACGGCAAGTGTGTGTTATAAGTGTATAAGTAAACAAGATGTTTAAAGGTGATATTCACACTGACTATGTGAGATAATTTCTTCTAGGCATTATCATGTATTAGTTCTTTTAATACTCGTCACAACACTGCAAGGAGTAAAGGGGAGGCCGAATAATGTTTCCTCTACCCTTCTGGGTTATTGACCGAGATTCCCTGTAATAAAAGGCAAAAAACAGAAGTTTAATAACATGTACACCTCATGTGTACATGGGAGGTACCAAGGGGAAATGAGTAATTCAAAGAGATGACTTTCGAATTCAGGATTAACACCATCTTCATAGAGAAAGGGCAGGGGGGATAGAGGCCTTTCAGGGGAGAGGAAATTATGTTTAGGAAAGATGGGAGGCAGGAGAGTTTGTGACAAAGTTTGTCTGGGGGTACTTTTGATTTCTAGTGTCCTCTCCTGTGATGAGTCAATATTCCCTAGCTGATGAGACACCCAGGGAGAGGGTCTATGATAATTGAGTTCCTTTTGGAAGATCTGTCCTTAGGCAGGTAAACGGACCTCAAAGTCTCTCCCTGTATTTCCTGTTTTCACATACCTAGAGCCCCAAATAATCAATGTGCCAAAGTGGCCCATTTTGGGGTGGTATATTCTGCTACCCTTCTAGAGGTATGATTATATCTCCATTTTATTGATGAAGAAACAGAGGCATGTAAAGCTTAAACTTGAGAAAAAGGTTATAATAGATGTGTATATGGTGGGGATACTCTCCCATTTTCCATTTTTCTATTATGTTCAAATTTTCTATGATAAACATGCATCCTTTCTTTACTGGTAAAAATAGAATATGCTTTTAAGAGCTTTTGCATCTTTTGGGCTGACTGGGAGAGACATTCAGCTTCACACCTGCTCAGATAGAAGACAAATGTCTGCTTCAGCCACTCAGATGGGCATTTGAGTAGTCACTATCTGGATATTCGGTTTTACCCACAGGACCCAAAGACAGAACAGCCAACATGAGAAAAAGCTGTCCCTTTACTTTATGAAATAATAAAGAATAAAAAAAATGTAAGACATGATCGATCTCACAAGAGAGGTGTGCAAACAGCCTCCTGGTGAAACCAACAAGAAAATTGTAGTTAGGTAAGCTTTTCCCTTGGAGAAAAGGAAAACAATAGTTTGCTGTAAACCCCAGCTGAAAATATAGGATGTCACAAAGATTTTTTTTTAGACCTTATGATGATGTCAACTGCAGTGAAAATACGCCCACTTCCATTCTCAAATGTGAAGCCTTTGAATTCAGTCTTTCTTACAATACAGATAAAGCTAGCAAAAGGAAAAGTGGTCACCCAAAAAGACACCCAAATAACGTGATAAAAAGCAGTTCGATTCCATTCATCCTGACAAGCATTTATTGAGTACATAACATGTACTAGGGGCTGGTAGGACAAGGCACTAAGAATATAAAGATAAATAAAACTTGCTCGTGGTTCATCAGAGGTTTTCACCTATTGCGTATGCAGACATGAGAACAGTTCATTCTAGTATAATGGGGTAAGTGAGTAAGTGATGCTTTCAAAGAGCTGCTGTATTTGTGACATGCAGGTTAAATGGAATATACATACACCCTCAAGGGACTAGAGTTGCTACTAAGTACAAGGACCTCCTTTATGTGCCAGGCATATGCCCAGGGTTAAAGTCTGCAAAGGTAAGGACAGTGACTATTTTGCCCTCCATTGTATAACCCGAGCTTTAGCCAACTACCTGGCTTTAATTGGACAAGCAACTTTGCAACTTCGCTGCTAGAACAGGGATTGGAAAATCATAGACCAAATCCTGCCCTGTTTTTGTATGGCTCACATGCTGAGAATGGTTTTTATATTTGAAATGGGTATATAACACCCATGTTTCACCTTTTAGCCCACAAAGCCTAGAGTATTTAATATCTGGCCCTTGACTGAAAAAGTTCGCTAACCCCTGTGCCGAGTTTAGAGAGCACAGATGGTAAAGGGGTTGAACAACTCAGGTCCACAGGGCCAGTCCTACATAAAGGGAGTTCCATCTGTGGTCTATTTAGAGGAATCTCTAGCAAACTGTTAGAGAAATTCACATGACCAATATGGTCCCAGATAGCCACAAGTCCCTTAGATGTCACTGGCTCAACATAAGGCTGTATCTAGACGATGAGCCTTGTAAGTGCAAGAAAGGGTGTGAGTATTTCTTCTCCGTAACCCTCCATACCAAGGACAGGGGCTGGCACACTGTCGGCACTCAGTAAATCTCTGATAAGTGCATGAATCAATGAATTAATGAATCACAGAGGAGAAAATCACTTTATACTTCAATGGAGGCTACCCTGAAGTTAACCATACAACTTTGCTAATTTTCAAAGATGAAAATTATGTTGGTTTGGCAGATTCATTCTAATCTGGTATCCCTCCTCCCCGCCCCCCCCACACTTTTTTGCCATATGTCCATGTATAGCGCTTCCATGGTCACCTGACTTTTATCTCCTACCTGTCTCATGCAACTTGAACAGAAACTGCTTTAGTTTGTCTGGGTTTAATTCTGATTTTCTCAACTTGTCTTTGAGACCTAGAATTCCCATTTCAGCACCTACGATCTTTCATTTTATATACATATATATCATTATATATATATATATATATACACTACATATATATATTCTAAGAAGAATAATTTTTAAGTTAATGAGATTAGAATATATCACCGACATTTCTAGACCCTATTGAGAGGTTATATATTGCAGGATCTGGATGTGATTTGAATGGATATTTTATTGGTTTTAATTTAACATGACAAAAAGCAAAATGTGTCCATTAATTTAAAAAATTCAAAAAAAAAAATTCAAGCAATCCACAAGTAGTGTTAACAGTTAAAGTGCCCTTTGTCCTGGATTCCCGGCTCCCCAACTATGCTCTCCCATACCCGATCCTCCCCCCTCCTCACAGAGCAAACGCAGGCATACTCTGCACATCTTTAAAATGCATTTATATACACAAATATACACACAAAGGATGCTTTGTCTTTTGAGTAAACGACATAAAAAGTCATAGTTTATATAGATTTTTAGCATGAACCTTTTTCCCTATTAATATCTCATCCTATCGAACTCTCCATAGAATTCAATAGTATGCATGTACTATAATTTATTTAATTAGTTAATCGATCTTTAAGAATGAATAATTTTGTGTCATTTAGAGCACTGTGGACACTCATGTGGATTTTTTCATTTCCGCTCCGATTGACTAGCCATTTCTTATATCTTTGTCCATTTCCTCTTTTATCCCTTAAATCATATAGGAACTTCAGGTAGGAGACTTCCTAAATAGCATCAATTTGGAACGGAGTGACTCATAGATCCATAAAATGAAGGCTTATTCTCTTCCAAGAATATCTTTAAGATGTCTTGACTTCTCATGTAATGTTTTGATTATTTCAAACCATTTTCTAGGGCTGGATTATGTTCTTGTCGGTTGTCTGACAATACTTTCAATGTGGGACTGTTGGTCTATCTTTCCTGTTTTTCTGAATTAAGTAAACAGTAAATAGAAGCAGAAGTAAATTCAAACATAGAACTGTTTTAAGGCTGTCTGCCTTATAAACAGCAGAAGGCAATGAAAAACTTTTCAGTCCCCAGCTGAGAGTGGTGGCTCAGACAGCGATATATTAAGTGCAGTAGGAGAGGGCATAACTAAGTGCTGTGGGTGTGCAGAGGATATCTCAATTCTGCTTGAGGGAGTCAGGGAGGGAGGCCTTCAGGGAGGAGGTGACAATTTACCTGAAGCTTCAAGGAAGAGTTTTCCATGTGGGCAAGAGGAAAAGGGTATTCAAGGGAGAGAAATGTTTACAAAGGCACAGAGGAGTGACAGGTTATGGAGCGTTCAAAGGTTCAGGGCTCCTTGAAAGGAGGGCGCATGCGGAGGCCAAATTGATAAGGGCCAAGTGACAGGCAGGGCCAAATGATGGAGAGAAGACTTTATCCTGAGAGTGTTGGGAAGCCATAGAAGGATTTTATTAAGCTTGAAAAGATAAAATTTGTGTTTCAGGACAGGGGTCGGGAAGCTTATTTTCCGAAAAGGGCCAGATAATAATCATTTTAAGCTCTGTGCTGTTTTATGGTCTCTGTTGCATATTCTTCTTTTTCTTCTTTGTTTCTCTTTCTTATCCTTTTCCTCTTCTTCCTTTTCCTGTTTCTCCTCCTCCTCCTTCCTTTACAACCCCTTTAAGAAGGTAAAAAATATTGTTTTCATTTTTTTTGCTTTTTGCTGTTCAGCGGCAGTGTTTTCCACGACTCTTTCAGCTGGCTGATCGTTCTGGATCAGTTAGTCTAAATTGATTCCATATTTTTCATTTCAGTTTACTGTATTCTTCATCTCTGGTTGTTCTCTATATTTCTAACTCTTTGCTAGAAACTTCTAACTTCTTGCTCTGTGCATCCGTTTGCCTCCCGAGTTTCTTTGCTCGTCTTTACAATCATCACTCTGAATTCTTTCTTGGGTAGATTGCCTATCTCCACTTCACTCAGTTCTTCTGGGGTTTTATCCTGTTCCTTTGTATGGCGCATATTCCTCTGCCGCCCCATTTTGTTTAAGTTGCTCTTTGTATTTTTATGTCTGTGGTGGCCCTCTGTAGGAGATGTCCTGTGTCCCAGCAGTGCACTCCCCTCTTGTCACTCGAGCTATATGCTCTAGGGTTCCCCCTCAACGGCTGAGTGTGTGGGTGGTCTGGTAGGCTTGGTCGGGCCCCTTGTCTTGCTGGTTGCCAGGCCCTGCCTTGTATGCCTGCTGCCGGCTGCTGTTTCGTGGGGCCTGGTCACGAGGTGGCTGGTTGCAGAATCCTAGGGGGCCCTGGGGCTAGTGCTGGCTCACTGGTGGGCGGAGTCAGGGTCCCGAAGCCTCTGGGGCTGCTGCTCACCCACTGGCAGGCAAAGCTGGTTCCTGGAGTCTGGCTGCGGGGCCCAGGGATCCCAGAGCTCGTTTCAGGTCTTTGGTGGCAGCATGGGGGCAGTTCCTGACACAGTTGGGTCTGGGGTCTGGGGTGTCCTGAAGGTTGTATTGGCCTGCTGGTGGGCAGGGCCAGGGGCCCAGCTGGTCCCAGGGTAGGGTCTGGCCTGCTTTGGGGGGTTGTAGATTTCTTGCTTCTGGTGCCTGCCCCCTGGTGGGTGGAGCTGGATCTTCACCCTCAGGTGTGCAGGGCCATGTCTACGGGGCGTGTCTAGAGACAGCTCTGGGCTCTTTAGTCTTTAGGCAGCCTGGCTACTACTGATGCGTGGGCTGTGTCCCAGCACAGTTAATTGTTTGGCCTGAGGCGTCCTAGCACAGGTCTTGGTGCTAATGAGCTAGAGGGAGGGTCCCACCCACACCAGCATAGAACGCTCCCAAATATGGCTGCCACCAGTGTCCCCCAGTGTCGGCCTCAGCTGCCCCCTGCCTCTCCAGGAGACTCTCCAGAACCAGCAGGTAGGTCTGGCCCAGGCTCCTATCAAATTACTGCTTTTGCCCCCGGTCCTGATGCGCGTGAGGTTTTGTGTGGCCCTTTAAGAGTGGAGTCTCTATTTCCCCCAGTCCTATGGCGCTCCTGCAATTAAGCTCTACTGGCCTTCAAAGCCAAATGCTCTGGGGGTTCATCTTCCTGGTGCAGGACCCCCGGGCTGGGGAGCCTGAGTGGGACTCAGAACTCTCACTCCTGTGGGAGAACCTTTGCCATATAATTATTCTCCAGTTTGTGGGTCGCCCTGCTGGGGGGTATGGAATTTATTATATTGCGACTCCGCTCATTTTCTGGTAGGCTCCAGTCTCTTTCATTGATGGTCATTGTCAGGCTGGATTTTGACCTTGAGCACAGTTTTTAAGAACCTCCATTTCAGAAGACAGTGGTTTGAAAGTTTGAAATCATTGCACACACTGTTCAGTTTTTGTCTTCTTGAACTGCTGGGGACCAGTGAGTTTGTGGGTCCGACTGGCTAGGGCACCGTGGCCTTCTTTGAAGGTGTGGGCTGAGCCGGCACTTATAGCAAAAGCAGCATTCCTAGAGATATGCAGGCCAACTCCACCGACGATGATGCAGAGATAGGCTGAGACTACAGGAAGTGGTTCAGAGAGCACAGGAGGAAAAATGAGACTGGAGGCTTGCAGGAGTTCCGTGAGGGATTCATGAAGCTTTTTATATGAAACCTATGGCCTCAATGTGTGTGAGTTGGAAGCAGTTAAAAGCGCAGATGTAGAACAGATGGTTATGGAAACAAATTACTAAACATCCAATTAACTAGCATCACATATGAAGCCATGCTTACGAAATGGTTATTAAAAAAATTACTATCTTCCTGTGACTAAAAAATGATTTCATTTTCTATATCATAATATACGTTCAAACACTAATGATACTTACATTGAGTGAGTCCCACAACGTATCAGGCAACATTTGAAATGCACTACGAGTTTTCTTCAAAGCTCATCATAGCCCTTTGATGCAGGTGTTATTAGTTTCAGGCCCACCCCCACCCCCACCCCCACCCCACCCCCCACGGCGGAAAGGCGTGGACCAATTTGTTCCAGGTGATACACCTGAGACTTTAAGCGAGACACTCTGGAGCACTCTCCTCTTCACCACCACACATCCCTGTTCATACAGGGAGAACAGAAGATTTGATACCCGAGTTTCTATAATTTACCTTCTGCAAACAAGCTCACCACTTGTGTGCTTCCATATCTTTCCACAGCAAGATGTCCTTAGATACCGTATTTGTATCCACACTAATTTGCAAACAGACTTCAAGCTAAAATGCATTTAGAAAGTTTATCCACTGCCTTTACCCTCAGGAAACAAATATCTTATAAAGTTCAATTGCCACATTAAACATTTACCATTTACCTTTCATACTTCCTCCTCTGAACTTAAATTTCCCTACCAGTCTTCTGCTCTGAATTCTGAGTTTATATACGCAATGTGTTGCAGTAACACTTTCTGAGATTATTCAGGAGCTCAGAAACCATTGGCATATTCTCGGAGGGGAGAAAAAAAATCAAGTTTATAAATTCGGGTATTAAGCAAATTAGACCCTATTATGACAAAGAGACCTTTGGTTTTCTTGCCTTATGTGATAGAAAAAAGATAACAGAAGAATGTCATTCAATGTTAATCTGCACGTTTCATTTTTATCCTAATTGTGTGCAAATGAAAAGGGTCTCTGAACATTCAAAAGGGCTTTTCATTACTCATTAACCACATATAAATGCATGGGCAGTGGTTTGCCCCAGAAAATTGCCTTGAAGGTGACTTGAACGTATAGCTTCTGATTAAAGGGCAGACCTTTCTTCTTGGCCTCATCAATTCTTTGGCTCTCTGTAGTTAGAATTGCTAATAATTGTGGAATTTATTACCAGCTCTGATGGGGTTTGGGTCATAATCTGTGCACGAGGGTCAAAGTAAAAAGAATACTGTCATGTGATTCAATGTGTGACCTCAAACTGCATTTAAATGGTTACAGTCCTAGCTCTTTAGAGATCCGATTCGAGAGAGCTCAGATTCATTCCCACATGTGTACCCTTTGCCCCAGCTACATTAAACTACCTGAAGGTCCTCAAATGTTTCAGCATTTTATTTGTTTGTTTTGCCTCTATCCATTGTATATCTTCTCTCATTCGGAAACATCCTTTTCCTCTTAAATTTTTTTTTTTTTTTTCGGTACGCGGGCCTCTCACTGTTGTGGCCTCTCCCGTTGTGGAGCACAGGCTCCAGACGCGCAGGCTCAGCGGCCATGGCTCATGGGCCCAGCTGCTCCGCAGCATGTGGGATCCTCCCGGACCGGGGCACGAACCCGTGTCCCCTGCATTGGCAGGCGGACTCTCAACCACTGCGCCACCAGGGAAGCCCTCCTCTTAAAATTTATACAAATAATTTTGGAGTATTTTTGCAGTTTTGAAAAATCTGTATTGATATTAAAAATAAATTACAGGGACTTCCCTGTAAAATTACAGGGCGCAGTGGTTAAGAATCCGCCTGCCAATGCAGGGGACAAGGGTTCAATCCGTGGTCCGGGAAGATCCCACATGCCACGGAGCAACTAAGCCCGTGCGCCACAGCTACTGAGCCTGCACTCTAGAGCCCGCGAGCCACAACTACTGAAGCCCATGTGCTCTAGGGCCTGAAGGCCACAACTACTGAGCCTGCATGCTGCAACTACTGAAGCCTGCAAGCGTAGAGCCCATGATCCGCAACAAGAGAAGCCACTGCAATGAGAAGTCCGGGCACCGCAGCTAAGAGTAGCCCTTGCTCGCTGCAACTAGAGAAAGCCCGTGCGCAGCAACGAAGACCCAACACAGCCAATAAATTAATTAATTAATTAAATAGATGATACATGAAAACTGTGTATTCTCTTTGTAATAGATTTCAACAACACAGAAATATACAGAGCCAAATGTGAAAGGGCCTCTTTATCATTGCTACCCTGTCTCATACATTGTTTTGAGAATTTTTTGTTCTTTTATTGTAATATATAGTACATCTTAAAAAACGCAGAAATATTATATATATATATATATATTTGATTGTTTTTCGTTTTTCTTTATGGTCTAACCCTCTATGTTTGCACTCCTAAATATATAGTTCAGTTTTGCCAGTTTTTGCACTTTATTTAAATGGAAAAATGCATAACGTTTCTTACTTTTTCCACCCTCCGTTTGGTTTGTGAAATGATTCATTAACTTTGATGTGTGGCTGCAGCCAGTTTGTGTAGTATTCTACTCTGTGCATATAGGGATGAGCAGGGGAGGGGAGGGAAGAAAGGGCGAAGGGTAGGAGGGAAAGATGCAATTAATTTTTGAATATTGATTTTTTCCACAACCTTGCAACACTCTTGTTAATTCTGATAAATTTAATTGTAGATTCATCGGGCTTCTCTAAACACAGAAACTTAACAAATTGGCTCCTTTTTCTACATTTCTCACCCTTCATATCCTTTTTGATTACTTTCTGCACTGGCTAGAACAGCCAATACAATGTTGAATATAGATGATAATACCAGGCATCTTTGTCTTAATCCTGTTCTCAGAGATGAAACAGTTCAACTTTTCACTCATAAGTTTATGTTTACTTTGGTTGTTTGCACATCCCTTTGTCAGACTAAGGGGATTTTCTTATATTCCTAGTTTCCTGAGAAGTTTATTTTTTTTTAAATCACGAATGGATGTTGAATTTTATCAAAGATTTTTTCTGCATTTACTGAAACAATCACAAGTTTGTTTTTTTATCTTTTGATGTGTTAATAGGTTGATTTACATTATTCGATTTCCTAATGATATAGCAGCCTTGCATTTCTGTGATAAATGCAATTTAGATGTGATGTATTATCCTTTGCATATATTACTTTATTCAGTTTGTTATTATTTTGCTTATGATTCTTACATTATGTTAATGAGTAAAACATAATTTTTTTCTTTCTCCTCTCCTTATTATGATTTGGTATCTACATTATGCTGGTCAGAAGAGTCTGGATGTGTGTTCCTTTTATTATTTTTCTATTTTCTAGAAGATTTTGTGGAAGACTGGAATTATTTCTTCCTTTATTGTTTAGTAGACTGCTAATTCAATATCTTTGATTATTTAAGGAATATTCAAATTTTCTATTTTTTTCTGAGCCCATGTTATTTTTGTTTTTCTAATATTTTTTATTTGCCTACTTACCAAAAAGATTGGTATGGAATTAATCAAAATATTTTTTTTAATCTGTAGAAATCTGTCCCCTTTCTCATTCTTGATAGTTGTTACTGATGATTTTTTAAAATCAATCTTACCAGGGATTTCTCAATTTTATTGTTTATTTTCTAAATTCAAGCTCTTGGTTGTGTCAATCCTCTCTGTAATAATGTTTCTACTTCACATATTTCTGCTCTGATCTTTATTATTGTTGTTATTATCATTATATTTTTACTTCTACATTCTTTTGAGTTTATGTCACTATTCTTTTTCTTATAAACCATTTTCCAAAGTAGCTGCACCATTTTAAATTTCCACCAGCAATGCATAAGGGTTCCAATTTCTCCACTTCTTCACCAATACTTATTATTATCTGCATTTTTTTTTATTGTAGCTATCCTAGTAGGTATGAAGTGGTACAATACTGTGGTTTTGAGTTGCACTTTCCTAGTGGCAATTCATGTAGAACACTTTTCATGTGCTTATTGGTCATTTGTATATCATCTTGGGAGAAATACCTAAGAGGAAAATTCTTTGCCCATTTTTAAAATTGGGCTATTTGTCTTTTTATTATTGAGTTGTAAGAAATTTTTTATTGAAGTGTAGTTTATTTACAATGTTGTGTTTATTTGTGCTGTACAGTAAAATGATTCACACACATACACACACATATATATTCCTTTTCATATTCTTTTCCATTATGGTTTATTACAGGGTATTGAATAGAGTTCCCTGTGCTATACAGTAGGTCCTTGTTGTTTATCCATTTTACATATAGTGGTATATATCTGTTAATGCCAAACTCCTAATTTATCCCTCACTCAGCCCCTTTCCCCTTTGGTAACCATAAATTTGTTTTCTATGTCTGTGAGTCTGTTTCTGTTTTGTAAATAAGTTCATTTGTAGCATATTTTAGATTCCACATATAAGTGATATCATATGATATTTGTCTTTCTCTGCCTGACTGACTTATTTCACTTAGTATGATAATCTCTAGGTCCATCCATGTTGCTGCAAATGGTATTATTTCATTCTTTTTTATGGCTGAGTAGTATTCCATTGCATATATATATCACATCTTCTTTATCCATTCATCTGTCCATGGGCATTTAGGTTGCTTCCATGTCTTGGATATTGTAAATAGTGCTGCTATGAACACTAGGGTGTATGTATCTTTTCAAATTAGAGTTTTCTCTGGATATATGCCCAGGAGTGGGATTGCTGGATCATATGGCCACTCTATTTTTAGTTTTTTAAGGAACTTCCGTACTGTTTTCCATAGTGGCAGCGCCAATTTCATTCCCACCAACAGTGTAGGAGGATTCCTTTTTCTCCACACTCTCTCCAGCGTTTATTATTTGTAGACTTTCGATGATGGCCATTCTGACCAGTGTGAGGTGATACCTCATTGCAGTTTTGATTTGCACTTCTCTGAAAATTAGCGATGTTGAGCATCTATCCATGTGCCTATTGGTCTTCTGTATGTCTTCTTTGGAGAAATGTCTATTTAGGTTTTCTGCCCATTTTTTGATTGGGTTGTTTGTTTTTTTCTTATTGAGTTGTACGAGCTGTTTGTATATTTTGGAAATTAAGCCCTTGTTGGTTGCATCATTTGCAAATATTTTCTCCCATTCTGAGGGTTGTTTTTTCATTTTGTTTATGGTTTTCTTTGCAGTGCAAAAGCTTATAAGTTTGATTAGGTCCCATTTGTTTATTTTTGCTTTTATTTCTATTGCCTTGGGGCACCAAGGTAAGAAAACATTGATTTATGTCAGTGAATGTTTTGCCTATGTTCTCTTCTATGAGTTTTATGGTATTATGTCTTATATTTGTCTTTAATCCATTTTGAGTTTATTTTTGTGTATGGTGTGAAAGAGTGTTTTAACTTCATCGATTTATATGCAGCTGTCCAGCTTTCCCAACACCACTTGCTGAAGAGACTGTCTTTTATGTACTGTATATTCTTGCTTCCTTTTTTGGATATTAATTGACCGTAGGTGTGTCTGTTTATTTCTGGGCTCTCTATTCTGTTCCATTGACCCATATGTCTGTTTTTGTGCCAGTACCACACTGTTTTGATTACTGTAGCTTTGTAGTACTGTCTGAAGTCTGAGAGGGTTATGCCTCCAGCTTTGTTCTTTTTCCTCAGGATTGCTTTGGCAATTCTGGGTCTTTTATAGTTCCATGTAAATTTTAGGATTATTTGTTCTAGTTCTGCAAAAATGTCGTGAGTAGTTTGATAAAGATTGCATTAGATCTGCAGATTGCTTTGGGTAGTATGGCCATTTTAACAATATTAATTCTTCCAATCCAAGAGCATGGGGTATCTTTCTATTTTAATGCTTTATAAATTTCCTTTATCAATGTTTTATAATTCTCAGCATATAAGTTTTTCACCTCCTTGGTCAGGTTTATTCCTAAGTATTTTTTTTAAATGGGATTTTAAAAGGGATTGCTTTTACTTTCCCTTTCTGATATTTCATTGTTAGTGTAAAGAAATGCAAAGATTTCTGTATATTAGTCTTGTATCCAGCTACCTTGCTGAATTCGTTTATCAGTTCTAATAGTTTTTGTGTGGAGTCTAGAGTTTTTTATATATAGTATTGTGTCATCTGTATAAAATGACAATTTTACCTCTTCTCTTCCAATTTGGATACGTTTTATTTCTTTTTCTTGCCTGATTGGTGTGGCTAGGACCTCCAATACTAAGTTGAATAGAAGTGGAGAGAGTGGGTATCCTTCTCTTGTTCTAGATTCTAGTGGGAAGGCTTTCAGCTTTTCACTGTTGAGTATTATGTTGGCTGTGGGTCTGTTATAAAGAGACAGACCCACATATGTTCCGTCTCTACCCACTTTGGTAAGAGTTTTTATCATGAATGATGTTGAATTTTATGCTTTTTCTGCATCTGTTGAGATGATCATGTGGTTTTTGTCTTTTCTTTTGTTGATGTGCTGTATCACACATTGATTGGTTTGCGTATGTTGAACCATCCTTGTGACCCTGGGTTGAATCCAACTTGATTGTGGTGAGTTGTAAGAATTTTTTATATATTACAGGTACTAGTCCATAATAAGATACATGATCTGTCAAATTTTTCTCCCATTCTTTGGGTTGTCTTTCTTGATGGTGTCCTTTAAAGCACAAAATCTTTAATTTTGATGAAGTCCCGTTTATGTATTTGTCCTTTGATTGCTTGTGTTTTAGTTGTCATTAGTTGTGAAGAAACAATTGCCTAATGCAAGGTCACACATATTTACTTCTATGTTTTCTTCTAAAAGTTTTATAGTTTTGGCTAATACATTTAAGTCTTTGATTCATTTTAAGTTAATTTTGTTTATGGTGTAAGGTAGGGGTCCAAATGAATCTTTTGCTCCATTAAAGCCATTTCAAAGGTCTGCCCAGATTTAAAGGGAAGCAAGGAGATAGTCCCAACTTCTCAGTAACAGAGCATCAACCTCCCATTGTAAGAAGAGCATGCAGAATGGTTGACTTTTTTGTAGAATGCAATCTGTTCTACTCGAGGTCATCAAATAATCTGATAGTTGATTCATGAATTGCAACGTAATCAAAATTGTATATATGTTCATTGTTTGAGGAGAGGGTCTATTGTTTTAATCAGATCTATAATGGGGTCCATTTGCCAAAAAGTTTTTAAAAAACTTAAAATTTAAAAGCTTTAAAATTTAAGTGACTAGTAATTCTATGTCATCTCTTTGAAGGGTGGGGATTGTATAATAAGGGGATTCAAATATTTTTAAACTATATCCAAAAGGTTTTATTACTTTAAAAAATGAAGCAACATGGCAAGATATTTATGTTTATTAAATGTTGGCGGGCATAGATATGGGTGCTTTTTTGTATATCTGAAATATTTCTCTTTTTAAAATCATTATTATCATAATAACTTCCGTTTTAGTCACAGATGGATCTTTTAACCTTTTGATATGATGGATAAACCTAACAACTAAATTCTGAGTTTCTTCTTTCTTTCTGGTTCTTGGGCCTCTTCTCCATGGCTTTTACATGGAGCACAAGGATAGAAAGAAAAGTCATAAAACAGACAAGCTGGACACACAGGGTACTTTGGATCAGCAAACTTCTGCTCAGGCTGGGGCTACAAGTCAGTGCTGAGACACTTGCTGAAAGCTCTTTTTGTTTCATTCTCCTTTAAACACTACATAGGAAGAAACAAAAGGAGATGTCCTCCGTAGTAGCTTTAAGTCAAACCCATTTGAATATAGTTTCTTTTGTCATTTAATTACAGTCATTGTTTCTTTTCTTTTCTTTCTTTCTTTTTCTTTTTTAAGCTTCCAGATTTCTCTGTAATTTTTGTATCTATGCAGATTAGACTGAGAGTCCCAGAAGACCCAGCTACATAATTAAGGACAGAATGGAACCTTCCACTTTACATCCATCTTCCCCAATTTAAAAAATGACATTTTACGTTTTCTAATCATACATTGTTGGCTTCCAGTTTTTCATTTTAGACAAATATTTTCTGCTCAAAGCCTGCTACAGTGAATTTGCAACTTCTCAAGGAAACATGGATTTGAGTTGACAAGTCGTTTTCAGAATTCACTGTCATTTTTTCTCTGGATCCAATTCTAGAAAGTAACAGTGGGGACCATACAAGAAATTTCTCCTTCATTCAGGGTATTTCCTTGAGAGCTTTTGTAGAACCTCAAATTAGAACTTGTTATAGATTTAGAAAGACCTCCTTGCTGCACCTGGATGTTTTATTTGCCTCTCTGGCCTTGGAGGCTAAATTACTTTTAGACATGTAGATGCAGCAACAAAGGGTTATCGGTCAGTATCTGGAAAACAGGTGGTATATCTAAAGTTGGGAATTCGATGAAAGTTTGATGGACTGTTTACAAAGATGTCATCAGGGTAAAGGAGACCGTAAGACTAGTGACCCTGGGACTGTTACCACCCCTAGGCTTCAACAGGCAAGGGAGAGTGAGTGTTTGTCTATAGCCAGAGAGAGGTGTGCAGAAAAAAGGAGCTGATAGGAGCTGTGACAAAGGCATTACTGCAAGGAAGAGGCTAGGAAATAAATACCCCGAATCACTTTGCTTCCTCCCTCCATTCTCTTATTGGTGCTTCCCATTGGCCAAACCCAGCTGGAACCAGAAAGTAAAGAAACTCATTGATTTCAGGTCAGCCTCCCAGAGCAGAGAGTAGGGCCTATAGGTGGAGTGGACATCCAGCACACCAGCTTATCCAGGGAAGTTCTAGAAATGCACTGAGGTGTCTACGTACTGAACATTCCACATAGGCTAATATTCATTAGAAATTATTCCGAGGATAAGATATTCTCCATTTGGGTGTTTGGGGCAGCCAAATTCCTCAGGCAATTTATATACCATTTGCAGATGCTCTGATTCCGAAACTATTCCACTAGTGGGGTTTAACAATCAGTTGGCTCAATATTATGCTTTGAGTGTATAAATAAAGATGATTCATCACAGGAAGAGGCAACATGTTTTTCACTGACCAGGAGTGTAATAAGATAAGAACAAATGCAAATGGATATAACAATAGCTGATTTCTGACATCAAGAAGAGTCCTTTTTTTGTACTTTTGTGTTTTGTAGAGCATTGATAGTGATCTTCCTATTTTTTTAAATTGAAGTATAGTTGATTTACAGTGTTTCAGGTGTACAGTAAAGTGATTCAGTTTATATATATATATGTATTTTTTTCTTTTTCAGATTCTTTTCCATTATAGGTTATTATAAGATATTGATTATAGTTCCCTGTACTATACAGTAGGCCCTTGTTGTTTATCTATTTCATATATAATAGTGTGTATCTGTTAATCCCAAATTCCTAATTTATCCCTCTCCCCACTGTGCCCTTTGGTAACCATTAGTTTGTTTTCTATGTGTATGAGTCTATTTCTGTTTTGTAAATAAGTTCATTTGTATCATATGTTAGATTCCACATATAAGCAATATCATATGGTATTTGTCTTTCTCTATGTAACTTACTTCACGTAGTATGATAATCTCTAGGTCCATGCATGTTGCTGCAAATGGCATTAGTTCATTCTTTTTTGTGGCTCAGTAATATTCCATTGTATATATGTGCCACATCTTCCTTATCCATTCCTCTGTCGGTGGACATTTAGGTTGCTTCCATGTCTTGGCTATTGTAAATAGTGCTGCTATGAACATTGGGGTGCATGTATCTTCGAATTAGAGTTTTTGTCTTTTCTGGATATATGCACAGGAGTGGGCAAATATTAATTTATAAAAATAAAGACCTTCAAGTGGGTTTTTCAGACCCAGCTAATTGTGTGAGGATGGCTGATATAGCAGAGCAGGTGGAGCCCTTGTTCTCTCCACTCACAGCATACCAGGTAGGTGCATTAATAACAGTACATGACATTCAATTTCATAGCTCAACTCTTGCCTAATTCAGACTTTAACACATTCCACTCTTAAATCCCTAAACTGTCTATCATATATCTAATTCTGAGTTGTTATAAAACAGCCAAGAGATGAGTACTGTACTATATATTTTGAGCTATTGCATAGTGGTGCTTCCAGCCAGACACCAGTTCAATTTGAGCAGCGTTGCAATTCCTAGTGAATATCAGGGTTTATTCTACCATTATCTGAATGTTTTACATTTATTTTATATTGTCCTTATTAGCTAATAAAATGAGAGGAAAATAGAAAATTGAATATACTGATGCATAGTTCCCATAAACTTAATATAATTGAGAGAAAAGAAAAATGTTAGCCTCTCAAAAGCTATAAGCCTTTAACGTCAATCAAACTTCAACCCGATACTGTGTATTAAAATATGAAGGAAAAGAACAAAATTGGGGAATACACAAAATGATGAAGGTGCATTGCGAGCAGATTTTTGTGTAGTCTGGAGTCAGTGGGATATTAACATAAAATGGATTTTTTTTTTTCTCCAGTCACTGCCTTCAACCACACTCTACTGAATCTCTTTTTCCTGTCCTTTAATGAAGTCTCAGACAGATTCCATAAGTCTCTGGTCACTTTTGGTCATTAAAACTCAGTCCAGTTTACTGTTTCAATCTCAATGTCTATTTAATTTGCATTTCCCTTCCTTTCCCCTTCAGCATTGGCTTCAACAGGGACCCTGATAATTTATGAGTGGCAGGACAGGGTACGAAGGAGATGCTTCTTCTCTCCTCCTTCTTCAAAGCCTAACTCTTCCGGAGAGTCAAGGTGGACAGGATGTGGCGGAAAATGGGTACATGAACAAATCTCTCTTTATTTCCTGGCTGTGACTGTATTCCTTTTGTTGTTGTTGTTGGCTATTGCTGCTTCTTTGTTATCTCCTCCTGGACATCAAGAGTCTCTGTAAGAAAGGCATCAGATTGCTATCTCCCTTGTGGGCCTATGTTTTCGTTTAGCAGAAATTCAGTGGATTTGTTTATTTACATAGTCCCCTAGTGTGGAGGATGAAGAAGTGGTTCTCAACCTGTGCAGTACAGTACTTCCCTACCACCCAGGAAGACTTTGAAAATGTGTGAAGACATTAGTGGTTGTCAGGGTAACTGAGACTGCATTTAGTGTCCAGGGACCAGAGATATTAAATGTAATCTCCAAAGCGATCAGAGTTAAAAACAGTGCACGCATTGCATGGACAGCCTCTGAAGCATAGTGCTACCCCATTGCCAACATCCTTCCTCCTCTAAGAAGCACTGTTAAAAGACTGAAATACATCTTTTTTTTTTTTTTTCACCACTGTGGCCCATCCCGCCGAGGAGCACAGGCTCTGGACACGCAGGCTCAGCGGCCTTGGCTCACAGGCCCAGCCGCTCAGCGGCATGTGGGATCTTCCCGGACCGGGGCACGAACCCACGTCCCCTGCATCGGCAGGCGGACTCCCAACCACTGTGCCACCAGGGAAGCCCTGAAATACATCTTTATTCGTAGGCAAATAACCACTAGCCTGACCCCACCCCCTCACCACCCCCTGCCCCACCAGTGTTTGCAGCAGTCACCTCAGTCCCAGCCTCATATCCTCCATGATCTAGCAAATATAGGGACAATGACCGGCAGAGCAGGGGCCTCCCAGGACCCTGATTTCACACCAAAGCCAGAGTCCATTCTGGTTGGGCGATGCCTACACACAAGCCCAATCACCCTTGCAATAATTGTTCTTGACTTTGATGCATTTGTTCTCCCTTCTCTAGTCCTCTTAAATATTCTGGGAAACGAAGGACAGCAAAGATTTGGGGATGATGGTTGGAGGTACCAGAACAAGACGTGCTACTACTTGATACGTTTAATGAACCCTTAGGGAGGTGTTTGGCCGTAATCCTTGGCAGGAATCTTAAGAAGAAAGGGTACTTAGTGCCTCTTTGTCCTCAGCTCTAGGTTCCAGGTTGTCATTCTGGAGTAATAGGAAAAGTCTCACTCAACATCCTATAACATCATAATAAAAAAAAATCTAATTTCAAAGTGAGACGTAATTAGGAACTTTTAACATTTTTTTAATGAGCTCTCTGGGAATAGTGCCCAGTTTTCACCATTCTACTTTAGCACATGTTTCCTTCCCCTCCCCTCCCCTCCCCCTGGAAGTGCATTATGAACAAATACTGGTGACTAAAGATAGAGAAGATAGTTCTGATAAGTTGAAATCCATGAAATATTTGCTGATTAGACTCTGGGGTCCTTGTTACTCTGTGAAATAGTGAAGAAGCCCTGGACTTGAAGTCATCAGTTCAAACTGTGCTTCTGCCACTAATGCCCTGTGAGATATGAATGAGATTGAGGTCTCAAGGACGAGCCTTAGGTTTCTGACTGTGCTAATGTGTGGTCGGTGGTGTGATTTATTGAGATGAGGCTGCTAGATGAACAGGTTAGAGGAGGAAGATCATGAGTTTAGTTTTGGACATGCTAAATTTGATATGCCTTTGACGGACCCAAGTAGAGATGCACAGGAAACGGATGGAGACTTTCTGGGGTTCAGGAGATATACATGAGCTGGAGTCATATATGTGAAAGCTAGCTGTGGCTGGATGCTAACTGATGCCATGGGAGTAGAATGAATGGTCTAAGAAGAATACAGAGTTAAAGATAGGAGGATCTGGGACTGTGTGATGAGGAATTGTAGAAGTTCATGTTTAGGTACAAGAAAATGATTCAGTACAGGAGCAGCAAGGGATATAGGAGGAAGAACCAGGAGAGGAAGGTTAGTTTACTTCGGATTTTTCCATACTCTTTTTTTTTCCACATGTGTTGATGCATTATCTGACATTCTTATCTATCACATTGCCTAGGCTTCATAACAGCAGCTTGTCCTCTGTTTCAGATGGATATTGGTGCACTCACTGCTGTCCTTTTCATCCGCGTTTTTCTTACTTGAAAACTCTGTATTAATTCCTCTGGAATGTCAAAAAGTTGTTTCCTGAAGCATGTGGTTCACTTGGCTTGCTATGAGAAAAAAAGCATCCCTGCAGATGGTTGAATCTTCCATCCGATATAACAGAAGGCTCTGTTATTGGTTTTTGTTGTTGTAGTTGTTATTATTTGAATTGTGTAGCTGCTGTACACTTTCTCAGCAAGGTGGACACACTCTTGCATTCACTTTACAGGGATGGCAATTTGCGTTTTCTTTTATTTAATTTAATGAACTGTGGCAATGCGCAAAGTTAAAGAATGATAGCATTTATGATTAAAGGAGCAAAGCAGATAGCACCAGCATCATTTGTCCAGGTTGTTGTAGATCTAGGAAAAAGATATCTATTCCCCTTGACCCTCTTGCAGTAAGAATATCATATTACTGCTGGGAGTAACAGACTGGTTTCTTCCTCCAAGCCCTCCTTCTCCCCTCAGATACATGTGTGCGTGTGAGTGTGTGTGTGTGTGTGTGTGTGTGTGTGTGTGTGTGTGTGTATACATACACATATAGTTTTACTTTTTGAAAAAGGTTTTCATATTCTTATGTGGTTTATTTGGAAAATTAAAATTGCACACACAAAGGTAAAATTAGAATGCCTAATAAGTAGACTGTCACTAAATGGCAAGTCCCTGGTATTGTTTGTGATAACTTCTCTTAATTCTATTCCTCAGTAATATTCTATAATTCATGGCAGCCTTGTCTGGTTCCTTACGTTGAGTTTGATGGCCACAGAGCCAATTGAACAACTCGTTAACTTTGATTTCTTTTTTGTTTTAAGTTCATTGCAACTTAATTTAGCCCTGCAAAAACACATGCTGAAACACTGCCAGAGATTGACTAGCTAAATACCATGGAGGTTAGCATTGCAGAAACAGTCAAAACCGAAGCAGAAATGTTCTGGACTTGAAGCCTAAATTTAGCATGTCAATAAGGGTGATAACCTAGGACCAACAACTCTGGAAGATTGGTCTGCTTCCCCAGAGGGAGAAAAATGTTCTTGTTCAGAGTATTCAGCAAATTGTAAAATTGTAAAATAAAAACTTGGATGCGTATTCTTGGCAATGTTGTCTTTTACCCAAGAACCTAGTCAGTTGCTACTTAGTAGGTGAAGACAGCAATACTGGTGTTCTCAAATACAATCACTTACATACTAAGAGAACATGTTCTCATTTGCTCATGCCATAAATTTGTGTTTGTGTGACCTGAGTGAGAGTATGGGATTGGCGAGGAGTGTGTTGAGGAAGAAAACAGTCCATTACTAATTGCAAGAGTGTCAGGGATGGAGGGCTATCAGGTAGAGTTCTGTGCTTGCTTTTTAGATCTTAGAAATCACCCTATTAAGTGACTATTAGTATTACAAACCCTTTATAGGGAAATGGGAATTGAGGTTCATTAAGGTTCAGATAATTGCCCAAGGTTACAGCTAGTAAGTGAAGTAACTGTGATTCAGACCCAGTCAGACTTGTCGTAGAGTCCCTGCTTTTAACCACTATGCTACAGAATCCCTCTGTAAAAGTGAAGTTTTCAAACACTGATATATTTTCACATCCTGCCTCTTATTATCCTGGAATTAGTGTATTTACCAAAGGAAAAGTGTCGTTACTGGAAGAAGAGGGAAGCCACACTGAGCTGGCAGAAATAACAAAGATGTGGTGTATATACACAATGGAATGTTACTCAGCCATAAAAAGAATGAAATAATGCTGTTTGCAACAACATGGATGGACCTAGAGATGATCATACTGAGTGAAGTAAGTCAGACAGAGAAAGGCAGGGGGTTCCCTGGTGGTCTAGTGGTTAGGTTTCTGGGCTTTCACTGCCATGGCCCGGGTTCAATCCCTGGTCGGGGAACTGAGAGCCCACAAGCCACAAGATATGGCCAAAAAAAAAAGGAATCATCAGACAAAGACAAATATCATATTATATCACTTATATGTGGATTCTAAGAGAAAAAAACAATGATACAAATGTACTTATTTACAATACAGAAACAGACTCACAAAGAAAACAAACTAATGATTATCAAAGAGGAAAGGGGGAGGGATAAATTAGGAATTTGGGATTAACAAATACACACTACTATATATAAAAGATAACAACAAGGACCTACTATATAGCATGGGGAACTATATTCAATATCTTATAATGAACTATAATGGAAAAGAATCTAAAAAATAATATATATATTATATATATCTGTATAATATATATATAATCTGAATTGCTTTGCTGTATACCTGAAACTAACATAACATTGTAAATCAACTGTACTTCAATTAAAAACATAAAACAAACAAAACATATGACCATCAGAGGAAAAAAGTAAATTAGTAATTATTAAGCCCATGCTGCATGCCGGGCATTTCCACATGTATCATCCACCCCATTATACTATCAGTGTGCCCTGCGAATCCACTCTTCACCCTCCTCTAACTGGTACCCCAGGAGGCTGCCCTGTATGGGCACCAACAACTTGAGTCCCTTGCCGTCTGGCTTCTGTTGGGTTCAGTGAATAAGAGGCAGGAGATTGCAGCAAGGGAGGAATGAAAAGGCAGGTGATTTGTTCTTCTGACTTCCTCCCATTTGGTCACCAAGAACTGGTAGTGTCCATCAACTAAAGCTTCCAGCTCCTCTCAGGTAGGCTTATCCTATCCACAATGACAGACATTTCTTTGGGTTCCTATAACTCCTCCTTCCCTTTGATCCTTCAGGCCTAAGAGTGATAATGGCTGCCCACTATTGCCAGGAACCCCTGCTGTCTCCACTCTGCCCACACCTTGTAAAGAGTCTCTTTGTTGAACCTCTCCAATCACTCCTTTTGAGGGTGAATCATACTAGACTCTGAATAATACACAGTAATCCTACAAGGTTAGTAAAATTATGTTGGTTTTTGGTTTTTTTTGTTTTTTTTTTTTTTTGTTTCTTTTTTTTATGTTGGTTTTTTGGTTGAAGAGTGGAGGCTGAGATAATTAAGTAACTTGTCCAAGAGTCCAATTAGTAAGTGACAGAGCCAGAAATCAAACTAAAGTATTTTTTTTAAACTTTCTTTTACTGGTAACTGATTCCATAAGCTACAGCCTGTTAGCTATATCCACAGGAAAACTAGATATCTCACTGAAGAGGGGATGTATTTCAGAATAGATTTAAATGAGCATTCCTCATTTTGAAATTCAATTGAATCACCCTTCAAATGTACTATATCTGTAACAAAGGGTTTTGGGTGTGGTGTGATGGTTAGGAATGTGAAACCTGGAGTCACTGCCTGACTCTCCAACTACTATCACTGTGTGACTTTGGGTAAATTACTTACATTCTTTTTGTTTCAATTTCCTCAGTTGTAAAAATTAGAGTAGTAATAGTGCCGGCTTCATAGAATCATGGAAAGGATAAAATGAGCTAATATATGTAAAGCCCTTAAAACAGTGTATGACTCACAGTAAGAGGTCAATAAATGTAGCTATTATTATTATGGATTTCAATGTATTCACTTCTCTTGCCTCTAAACCTATGGAGCTGGTTCTCACAAAGAGAATCCTCCTACTTTATAGAGATCAGAAACAAATATGCAGCTTCTCTTGTGTTTTTAAAATTATTATTATTTAACCTGCTAGAAGGAAGATAACAATTTTGAGCAGCTAGTTACATCCCATCTTTGGGCCCTTTGGGGTTCTTATTGCTAAAAGTTCCCTTTTAGTGGAATTGTTGGGTGGGTAGAGATGGGTCCATGGTGAAAGTAGCTTCACTGACCTATGCTCAGCAGGGTAGGGATGCAGAGCTTGTTTTTACACTACATATTTGCCCGGTAGTATTTTCTTACCTAGCTCTGCTGGTGACCAGAGGCACTTCAATATTTTTTTGCAAAGAGAACAGCTCAGTGGCTACATTGGAATCAAGCTTTTTCCCTTGGTTTGGTCAGCACCTTGTTGAGTGGTCACTGGTCTCCAACGACAGAAGTTGGAAACAGTACGAGATTGGGAGTCATGAGATCTGGGTTCTCTCAGTTGTTTCAATATGTGGCTCTATGACTTTGGCCAAGTTACTAACCCATGTAAGCCTTAAGTATCTCATCTGTCAAAAGAAGAAGTTGGATCAGTTGATGAATAAAATCCCTTTCTCTCCTGAAATACCATGGCATTACTGAGGGAATCATAGCACCTAATCAAAGTGGCCAGCCTTCTCTTTGCCTCGTGTGAGGGCTCAATGGCAAAGCAGAAAGAACACAGGCTGAGGTGACAAATACAAGTGGAGGCCTAGTATAACTTTACTGCTTACTCCCTATCTGAACGTTGAAAAGTTATTTGATAGATACTGAATAACCTCAAATTCCTCATTTTTAAAGGTAAGATATAATACAAAACATTGTTAGAAGATGATTCATGTCAATTTCCTAGTTCACTATATGATAACTCTACTAATATTCAAGCGTCTTACCGTTTCATTGAGGAGGTTGAGAGATCTCATAATAGAATTACTAGAGCATAGAAATTTGTGATAATCTTTTTCAGACCACAAATGAGAACACAGGATATGAGGAAAGATTTCATATTTGTGAATTTATTTATAAGAAGATTCATATGAATGTATAAACATTAGATTCTATTGAGCATTTACAGAATTCCCTTAAAATACTTAAAAGTGTAAGATATTGAGAGAGTACTGGGAAATTTCTGGTGGCCATTCATGTAAAGTAAATGCCATGCATGACATATACACATGTATGTATATAACAGGGATTCAGGGATGGATGAGATCACAAATATTTGCTCTGTACTTCGTTACTGCGGCTCTGTCAGCCAGGAGTCAATGGTACCACATAAAAAGCTGCTGTGAATCTCTGAACCACAGTACAGGGTATTCTTCCAGATTCCCTTCTGTTTATTCTAAATCCCATAAAAATGTATCCTTTCGGGGCTTCCCTGGTGGCGCAGTGGTTGAGAGTCCACCTGCCGATGCAGGGGACACGGGATCGTGCCCCGGTCCGGGAGGATCCCATATGCCATGGAGCGGCTGGGCCCGTGAGCCATGGCCGCTGAGCCTGCGCGTCCGGAGCCTGTGCCCCGCAATGGGAGAGGCCACAACAGTGAGAGGCCCGCGTACCGCAAAATAAAAAAAAAAAATTTATCCTTTTACATCCCAACTCTTTAATTTTCTCATCCTGTCTCCCTTCTTGATTATTTCCTTTTTAGAAAAAACACAGGTTTATTGAGGTATAGTTTACCTACAGTAAAATTCACCTCTTTTCAGTGTATATAGTTTGATGAGTCTTGACAAATGTCATGTAATCCTTATAATCATTATTGAGATTATTTCCACCACCAGCCCCCAAATTCCCTGATGTCTCTTTGAAGTCAGTTTCCACCCTTCCCCCTGCTGGATCCTGTCAACCGATGATCTACTTTCTATCACTATTGTTTTGTCTTTTCTAGATTTTCATATGTATGGAATAATACAGTATGTAGTCTTGTGTTTGGCCTCTTTCACATGGCATAATGCTTTTGAGATTCATCACGTTGAGTACATCGATAGTTTATTACTTTCAATGTGGAGTATTTTTCCTTTGTATGAAATACCATATTTTGTTTATCTTTTCCACAGTTCATGGACATCTTGATTTTCCAGTTTTTTGTGATTATGAATAAAGCTACTACAACCAAACATATAGAGACATTTATGTGAACATAAGTTTTCATTTCCCTTACCTGGGAGTGGGATTGCTGGATCATATGAATAAAATATTTAACTTTATAAGAAACATGCCAAACTGTTCCCCGAAGTGGCTGGTCCATTTTGTGTTCCCATCAGCAGTCTATAAGAGATCTGCTCTCTTTGCATCCCCAGCAGCATTTAGCATTGTCAGGCCTTTTATTTGTAGCCTTTCTAGGAGGCATGCAGTGATAGCTAACGGTGGTTTTAGCTTGCATTTCCTTAATGAGGCAACAGTATCTATGCCCAGAAAAGTGCATGCCACTCCACCTGTCAGGCTATTATTGTGTGGGTGAGTCCATACAGTCCGGAGTTGAGCTGGGCTTAGGTTTTCTTGTTGCTATGGATACCCTCAGTAACTCTGCCTAAAGGCACTGACACATTCCTTCGGTAATGGGTCACTTCCCTGTGCTTCTGTGCAGCCCGGAGTACCAGAAGTCTTTCCTCGGGGTTCCTGCTCCCCCGCAGCTCTGAGCAGCACCTGCCTGCCTGTACTGCTTTGGAGTCTCCCTCCACACTCCTGCAGGGGTGACTGCTGCTTCTCGGTACTCAGTGAGAGGCTAGTGCTCTGGGCGGTGGGATCTCCTCGGTTCTCCAGCTCCAGCCTAGGGCTCCGGGGTGGGGATTTCTCTGTGCTCCTGCCCCTCGTCCCAGTGACAGCCCATCTCCCTCAGGTATCTGCAGGTGTATCGGAGGGAAGGCAGTTTTCTGCCCTTCCTCTAATGGCAGCGGATCTTTGGGGCCTGAGAGAGGACTTGTGTCTCCCACGCCTCCAGGAACAGTGGAACTTTGCCTGGGTCCTGGAAGCTGGAGGGTTTCCTCTCCTTTTTTCTGGGGCAGGTGGTTAGATTCTGGATGTAGAGTCCAGGGAAGTAGGCAGTGTTTCTTGCCTGTGTCCCAGTGGCAGCCCATCACCCCCTACATGCCCGCAGTGCCCACAAAGGGAACTCTCTCAGGTCTGAGTGCCTCCAGCTGGTGGAGGCTCGGGTAAAGAGCCTGCAAGTGAGTGCAGACTCCCCTGTGGTCTGGGTCTTTCAAGCATTATAAATTCATCACTATCCCCAAGTAGACCTTTAAGAATTCATTAAAATTTCAGGCGTTTCTTCTTACCTACCTTTTTTTCCTCCCAAAGGTAAACCAACAAACAAACATGTCCTGTCTCTTTTCAAAGGGGCTTGCCACTTGGAAATGTAGTTCAGCACGCTGCTTTGTTACTTCAGCAATTTGAGCAACTCAGGAATAACTATGGTCTTGTCGATGATCCACCCCTATCTTATTGTTAACACGGAAGCCACATTCTCTTACAGCTTTCTACATCCTGAGAAGAAGCAGCACTTCTTTCAACTCATGCTCTTCTGATCTGATCACTCTGTCTACACTGTTTACCTTGGAATAGACCCTGCGCCTAGTAGGTACTGCTATGGCAACTGTAATGCCGGGCAAAAGGCACTGTACACCAAGGTCAAGCCCTTGAAATACTGCCAGCGTCCTCCCCTAACCTGACATGCCAACTCTGGGAAGGAGACAAGAACCCTGGAGGAGGTAGGGCTTAATCTGTACCTTGAAAAGAGGAGAGGGAACCTGAACAAGAGGAGACGCAGTCCCGAGAATACTCTGTGAGGAAAAACGTATGCTTTCTTTCTAACTTCCTTCCCCCTTTATGTCCGAGGTGAGTCAGGGCACTTCCATCGGATTTGAGCCACTTCTCTCTCCAAAAGATTGTTATCTTTCTCCATTCCATGCCTCTGTTTCCATCCAAAAGAACTGGCTGTGTAACAATTCCTATGAGGTAACTTGCATGTGTCCAGAAGTAAATATTGCCAGAGAATCACCCTTTGGCAAAGCCTTGGTTTATACAAATCACAGATTTGGCTAACCTGCCAAATGTTAGCATGCTTTAGCAGTGAGCTTGACAAGATGGTATTTCCCTACAATTCCCAGTCTCTGATTTCTACTAGTACATGAGAGGACTTTTCACCTCCTCCACTTTAAATAATTCCTTCTCCTTGCCCAATTTAGTTAATTAAGAACTGATAGTTATCAAGTCCATTCTTTGCCTTCTATGAATACAAAACTATGCCTAAACTGACTCCAAGGTCTTATCAAATGATAATATCTCAATGTGAATGAGTTTATCTTTGACCCTTCCTGAAGTTCAGGTGAGAGAAGAGGGGCAGAGAGGAGAGCATGTACTTACTGGTGTTCTAATTGGGTGGGGGTACGAGCAGGTATTACGGGCACAGAATAAGGAAAGGAGTACAGAAAGGAGAAAATGAAGTCATTGACAATGAACTTCCCAAGTTTGATCATGTGCCTAACCTAGCTGCCGGTGAATTACTTTGAGGAAGAAATGCCCTATGTAGACAAGTATCTTGTTAACAAGGGAGATCATGATTCAGTCATGACTTTTTGAGGGTCAGAAAGTTCCTATTTATCCCACTGCTCTAAAAAGAACTCAAGAAAAGAATTGGATGTGAGAAATTGAACAAATGATAGTGATGAATTTCATTCTCTCTAAGGACTCTTCTATATGTATTTTAATTTGTTTTTTAAAGAGCAGCTTTTGATTGATTGATTGGTTTTTGGCTTTATTGGGTCTTTGTTGCTGTGCGCAGTCTTTCTCTAGTTGCAGTGAGCGGGGGTTACTGTTCATTGCGGTGCACAGGTTTCTCATTGCAGTGGCTTCTCTTGTTGTGGAGCACAGGCTCTAGGCTCATGGGCTTCAGTAGTTGTGGCACATGGGCTCAGTAGTTGTGGCACATGGGCTTAGTTGCTCTGCGGCATGTGGGATCTTCCCAGACCAGGGCTCAAACCTGTGTCCCCTGCATTGGCAGGCATATTCTTAACCACTGCACCACCAGGGAAGTCCCTATTTTAATGTTTTTAACTTGTGATAATATTTCATTTTGGTGATGTAAAAGCTATTATTATGGATAAATAAGATGAAGCAGATGTTTTAGGCTGTTTTCCTAGCTTTTTGTTATTTCAGTGCCTTCCCTTCATTGATTGTCGATCATATTCCAAGCCAAATTCATTTCAAAAAGCTGAAGCAGGCAGGGGAGGAGTTGGAGAGAGAGAGAGAGAGAGGGAGAGAGAGAGAAGGAAATTCCTGTTGACTTTATTTGTTTGGTCAATATCAGGAATTTATTTGATGCAAAATTTACTATACAATCAATATCCAAGCTTCCAATTTTGGAGAGCTACATGTCAGGAGCTTTGCTAGGGACATTACAGACTTTATTCTATTTAGATTTCAAAACAACCAAATGAGTTAGTTACTGTTATATCCACATGTAAAATAAGTCATCCAAAGCACACATAGGTAAGTGAAGGAAGCATGATTTGAGAATAGCTTGATCTGATTTCAAGGCACTAAACTGTTGTGAAGGGATTTTGCACATCTAATTAAAGTCTCAATAAATTAACCTTAAGATATGGAGATTATCTGGGTGGGCCTGACCCAATCAAGTGAGCCCTTTAAAAGCCATGCTTCTCTGGCTAATAGCAAATGCGGAAGTTAGGGAGATTACTGCTAGCTGTGAATGATCTCCAGGGGACAGCTGGGAAATTGGGGCCTTGAGACCCACGACCATTACAAACCGATGTAATGTAATATGAAACACATCTGAGCAGAAACTTTAAATGCAGTTGCATGGTTTAGATTCCACTCATGTCCCATGCTCATCCTCTTTGGCACAAGAATGGGAAGGCCTAACACAGCGGGTGCTCCTTCAATCAGGGTCCCAGAATTAGACAATGCATAGAACTGAGTCAAGCAGAAGTAAGGATATACAGTTTTTTTTATCCTGCTTTTATAGTTTAACGTTTTGGTAGAGTATATTAGTTATCTATTGTCAAGTAACAATATCACCACAAACTTAGTGGCTTAAAACAACACATATTTATCATCGCAGTTTCTGTGGACCAGGAGTTTGGTCATAGCTTAACTGGATCCTCTGTTTCAGGGTCTCACATAGTTGTAGTCAAGACGTTGGCCAGTGTGCAGTCTCTTCGGAGGCTCAACTGGGGAAGAACCTGCCTTCAGGCTCAAGTTGTTGGCAGCATTCGCTTTCTTGAAGGCTGCTAGACTGAGGGCCAAACTTTCTCACTGGCCATTTGCTGGAGACCGCCTTCACTTCCTTGCCGAGTGGCTCTCTCCACAGGGAAATCTCAAAACATGCCAGCATACTTCTTCAAAGCCAGAAAGGGAGAGAGTGTCCCCTAGCCAGACTGGTGCTACAACTATGTAACATTATCACAGAAGTGCTATCCCATCACCTATGTTGTATTTTGTTGGTTAGATGAAAGCCATAGATTCTGCCTCCACTCAAGGGGAGGGGAGTATACAAAGGTGTTAACACCAGGAGGAAGGAATCATGGGCAACTATCTTAGAATCTGTCCACCACAGATAGAACTTCTCATGTCACTAAACATTCTTGAAAAATATAATTTTTAATGCTTGCACAATACGTCACATGAATGGACGATAATTTAATCATTCTGTTATTCAACAATTGGATGGTTAATTACCTTTTCAATTAGAATTATCATTCTGGCAAATACTTGTACATAAATTTTTGTCTACATGTTTACTTATTTATATCCCTAAATGACAGTTTGCTGAATTAAAGGCTATACCTGCTTTTAATGTCCTTGATAAATATTGTCACAGTTATTTCCAGGAAAGGCATACCAATTTGTAATTTCTATGCCTATTGAAGATTCACTGTCTCACCATCCCTCGGCATTTATATATATGGTTAAATGTGAATTCTTTTATAGGGCTATTGACTACATTTCATCAATTGTTTCTTTTCTATTTTTCTGTTGCTATGTTAACATTTTTATTATTGATTTTAATTACTTTTTATATATTACAAGTATTAACCTGCCTTTAATCTTGATCTCAAGAATTTATTTTCAATTCTTCCTTTACCTTTTTTTATGACAGGTTAAATCTTTTATGTAATAAAATATATGAAATTTTTCATTTGTAATTTCTTTCATTGTTTGGGTAATTAAAAATTTACTTCCCCTCCCAAGATCAGTGTCATTTGAACCTCTATTTTCTATTACATTTTACGGCTTTAGTTTTTCAATTTCATTATTACTGTGTACTGGGATATATTTTTGTGCATGCTATGCTATGAGGTTTAAACTTATTTTCCCCTGAAGATAACCAATATGTCCATCATGATTTAATAAATGTTCCATCATGTCCAAATTGGCTTCTAAGGCTTCTGTCATTAAATACTAAATTCTTAAATATACTATGAGTTATTTCAAGTATGCTAATTTAAAAAAATTATCCTGTTGTTGATTCTTTAGCCAATGTCACACTAATTTTAATTAATATACTTTTAGAATATGCTTTAAAATATGCTAAAATTAGCTTCTAACTTAAGGGTTGGGTGATATACTTGTGTATTTTGCTTTCCACAATCAGTATATCGATGGACTATTATATCATATTAATCTTAATATTCTACCTGAAATAATCCAAGGGAACCCACTAATATGATTCAATACAGATTCTTTTTATAATAGAATCATCATCTTGAAGCACATTTTGAAAATGTTAATTTTTATGAACAATATTGGCATTTTATTAAATGAAACCATATGTGAGCTCTTTAGAGAGAGAGTCTACATTAATTGGGGGAAAAGATAGTTGAGAGCAAAAATTCTTTCAATATTTTGTCCATTGTTTGAGCATCTTAATTCTATTTAGGTATTCATGAAGTAAGTGAAGCAGAGCTAAGCATATGCAGAAATGGTAAGCAGTTATGCAATAAGCACTAGTATGCAAATAGTGTATGTTCGTTTTCATGACATATGCATATGTATATGCACTTATATTTACTTCTAATGATATTATTGAGATATCTTTAAAATAAATAAGATTGTACATTTTGAAAATCTAGAAACAAGAAAAGACAGAGAAGTCGTTTGTCTATTTTAACATTTGCCCATTTGGTTTTCTTTTTTTTTTTTTTTTTTACATCTTTATTGGAGTATAATTGCTTTACAATGGTGTGTTGGTTTCTGCTTTATAACAAAGTGAATCAGCAATATTGTGCCTGGAGGCAAATGTACCATATAACTCAATCCTTCCCTTATGCTAACATATTCAAAAGACTATGCAAATCATTTAACAATAGTAAAGTCATCACAGTTCTCAGGGAAAATAATTTCCATTTTCACCAAGAGGTTTATATAGATAAAAGAGCATAATAAATAGAAGCGAGGTCCTTGATGCTTGACCAACTCCTGCCACTTCTAACCTCTTCTCAGTTACATATTCACAAATTGGAGTGATAGTTTCAAATAGTTTCTTATTATTTGGATGACTTACATTTCACTGTTTATCTAGGGAAAGGTAAATGTCCATATGTTTCTACTTCATGCCCTCATTGAACTTTCCTGAACTCTTCTTGTGTACTCAGATTTTGAAACCAAAATATACTTTTCACTTCTGTACAAAAGCAAAATTTGCACAATCAGGGTTTGCTAGTCAGTGGAAAGGTATATGAAGAGACCGTGATGGTTATTAGAGAACATTTCTATGGATCCCTCCTGCCGGGGTACAGCAGCTGGTGTGATCCTGGGAACCTGAAGCAACCAGAGAGGTAGGGCTCAGAGCACACCATGATGGGGACTCTCCAAGCTGACAGGAGTAAGGACATTTCTGCTACTGGGCAGCCAGATTGGAGATTGCTCCTCTGGGAGGGACATTGTGCATTTATTTTCAAGTACAGAGCCTGGATAAGAATCCTGATAAAGTAGAGAGACTAATATTTATTCAATAAATGATGTGCCAGGTGCTATGCTAAATACCAAATAGTGTTTCATTTAATTATCACAGCAACACTGTGAGGTAGGCACCATGATAATTAGAATGCCCATTCAATTTATTTTCCATACTAAAACACTTTGGGGAGTAAAATGGTAGCTATTAATATTTAAGCTCAGACAATGCGTATAACATGGGACTTTCCTAGAAAACTGTAAATGTGGTCACTCTTTTATCATCCCCATATTACAAATAAGGAAATTGAGGTTCAGAGAGATTAAGTAATATCCCCAAGTGCCACAGCTAGAAAGTGACAGATCTAGGACTCACAAATTCTTGAACTTACCACTGTATGGAGTAAGCGGTTCATTACAAAGCAGTAATTCAGGAGATTTTTGACAAGGGGTGACAGATTAATAACATTTCCGCTCTATTTCCTCCAGTAAAATCCTCCATAAAATAGTAGAAAGATTAAGAGAAGGAGAAAACTCCATCTTTTTAAAAAATTTATTTTATTAAAATATAGTTGATTTACAATGTGTTAATTTCTGCTATATAGCAAAGTGACTCAGTTATAAATATATATATATATGTATTCTTTTTCATATTCTTTTCCATTATGGCTTATCACAAGATATTGAATATAGTTCCTTGTGCTATACGGTAGGACCTTGTTGTTTATCCATTCTATATATACTAGTTTGCATCTGCTAATCCCAAACTCCCAATCCAGCCTTTCCCCACCACCTCCCTGTCCCCCTTCGCAACCACAAATCTGTTCTCTATGTCTGTGAGTCTGTTTCATAGATACATTCATTTGTATCAATTTTTTAGATTCCACATATAAGTGATATCATATGGTATTTGTCTTTCTCTGACTTATTTAATATGATAATCTCTAGGTCCAACCATGTTGTTGCAAATGGCATTATTTCATTCTTTTTATGGCTGAGTAGTATTCCATTGTATATATGTACCACACCTTTTTTATCCATTCAATTGTTGATGGACATTTAGGTTGTTTCCATGTCTTAGATATTGTGAATAGTGCTGCTATGAACATAGGGGTGCATGTATCTTTTTGAATTATAGTTTCATCTGGATATAGGCCCAGGAGTGGGGTTGCTGGATCATATGGCAACTCTATTTTTAGTTTTTTGAGGAAACTCCATACTGTTCTCCATAGTGGCTGAACCAACTTACATTCCCACCAACAGTGTAGGAGGGTTCCCTTTTCTCCACACGCTCTCCAGCATTTGTTATTTATAAACTTTTTCATGATGGCCATCCTGACCGGTATGAGGTGATATCTCATTGTAGTTTTGATTTGCCTTTCTCTAATAATTAGTGATATTGAGCATGTTTTCATGTGCCTTTTGGCAATCTGTATGTCTTCTTTGGAGTAATGTCTATTTAGGTCTTCTGCCCATTTTTCAATTGGGTTATTTGTTTTTTGTTGTTGTTGAGTTGTATGAGCTGTTTGTATATTTTGGAAATTAAGCCCTTGTCAGTTGCATCAGAGAAACCTCCATCTTTAATGAAACTAGGAAGCGGTAAAAAAAAACCCTGAACCACAACATATATAGATGAAACTCTTCTTCCGGGACAATATCGCTCCTGAGCTCCTTTTGCAAAAATGTATGTAACACTAAGATCCAGTCAACCCAAACAGCAAAGAACCATAAAATGCAGAAGCCATCGTGGTATGATAGGGCTGGGATCGAGTACTGATTTCATTAATATTTGTAATTTAAAATGAAAAAATGTAAGAATTATAATTATAAAACAGAATATAAAGGTTGTAAACACTGACAATGTAAACATTGTAATGGAGCTGACAAAAATGTGGAGGTGTGAGGGAGGAGGGGATTGGGAAGAAATTTAAGTACATGAATATCTTCCTTATCCATGGAGAGAAACCAAGAGATATCATCCAACATGGTAAGTCAATAAGTAGATGTTAATTATACTATCTAAATTTAGGAAGTTAAACAGAAGTATTAAAAAAATATATAAATTTTCAATATTATCAAAAGGAAAAAAAACAGAAATAAACCTAGAATTTCATAACTGTAAATAGTAGAAGCAATCCCTCCTAAGTACCAAAACAACAAGAAAGTAAATAAAATGAAAAGAAAAACAACCACTTGATGATGAACAAGGTAAAGCCAAGAATATCGTGGTAACGTACATTTCTGTAGGTATTAGCCCATGCAACCACATAAATGAAAGGAAAGAAAAGAAGTGACAGAATTATCCATATTTGCAAACAAAATATGATTATCCATCTGATGAAACCCAGAAGAAAAATTGAAACCCCATTCGAAAAAATAAGAGAATTCATTGAGGTATCTGATTACAAAATCAGCAATATTAATCAATAGCTTTTCTGTATATAAAAGCTAACCAGATATAAAATAAAATGAAAGAGAAATCTGTCATCAATAGTCATATGATTTATGACACCTAGGCATATTATTCAGTCTTAGAAAAGAAAGACATCCTGCCATTTGAAGCAACGTGGATGAACCTGCCAGATATCATGCTAAGTGAAATAAGCAGACACAGAAAGGAAAAAAACTCCATGATCTCACTTTTATGTGGAATCTTAAAAATCTATGTTGAATGCATAGAAGCAGAGAGTAGAATGGTGGGGAGGTGGGGGGAAATGTGGAGATGTTGGTAAAAGGGTGCAAAGTCACAGTTACGTAAGATGAATAAGCCTAGGGATCTAATGCACAACGTGATGACTATAGTTAATAACACTGCATTGAAAACTGAAAATTTGCTAAGAGTAGATTTCAGGTGCTCTCATTACACACAAAAAATGGTAATTCTGTGAGCAGATGAGATAGAGGTTAATTAGCTTAACTGGAGTAATCATTTCACTGTGTATATGTATTTCAAATTATCATGCTGTCCACCTTGAATATATACAATGTTTAAAAATAAAATTACAAAAACATCTAGGCACAAATATCATAAGAAATGCACAGCACTTCTATCAACTAGAAACTTAAAAATTTTTCTGAGGGACTTAAAACCAGCTTTAAATAAGTAGAAAGCTATACCAAGTTGTTGGAGAGTGAGATTCAGTATTCAAAATATATTGATTCTGTTTAAATGAATAGATTACAGGCAATTCTAATCCAAACATTAACATGACTTTAGCTATAACTTGACATAATGATTCTGAAGTTCATCTGGATAAATAAACACGAGAACAGCAAGGGATCCTCTGAAAAAGAAACATAAAGTAGGGGAACTAGGATTGCTATATGTTACTACATTGCAAAAAGCAACAGTAATTAAAGCTGTTTGATTCTGGGACTTAAACTGACTGATGAACATAATAGAGAGTCCAGCCAGATCCAAACACTTCTGGAATTTAGTTTGTGATAAAGTAGCATCTCTGGTAATGGGGAAAATAGATTATTCAATATATATACAATGGAATATATTACTCAGCCTCTAAAAAGAAGGAAATCTTAAAAAAAAAAAGAAGGAAAGCTTGCCATTTATGCTAACATAGATGAACCTTGAGGCATTCTGCTAAGTGAAATGTCAGATAGAAAAAGATAAAAGCGGTATGATCTCGCTTATATGTGAAATCAAAAAAATTATAAAAGCTGAACTCATAGAAACAGACTGATAGATGCGAGGACCTGGAGGGTGAGGGAAATAGGTAAAGGTGGTCAAAGGGTACAAATTTCCAGATATAGGAGGAATAAGTTCTGGGACCCTAGTATACAGCATGATGATGATAGTTAACAATACTGTACTGTATACTTGAAAGTTGCTAAGAAAGTAGATCGTAATCATTTCACAATGTATACGTGTGTCAAATCATCATATTGTTGGTACACCTTAAACTTATGAAATGTTATATTTCAATTATATCTCAACCAAGGGGGAAAAATAAATGATATTAGGGCAGCTGGCTAGCTGTTTTTTAAATATAATTGTAAATCTTGTTTCATACTTCCCTCTTTACCCTGAAGTGTAGAACAGATAGATCAAATATTTAAAGGGAAATGTGCATAAATAGACCAGATAAAAACATGGGGAAATTTTTGTGCATACTTGGAGGGAAGATCTTTCTAACATGAAAAAAAAATCCGTAACTGAAAATAACTGAAAAAAGGAAAAAAAGGGTTATTTTATTATAAATTTTTAAAAAATTTCTGCATGACAAAGATATTATAACAGTCTAAATAAAAATGACACATTTGGAAAGAAAGATTTCTAACATTCGGCCCAGATAAGACACTGATTTTCATAATATTGAAATAACTCATATAAATGAATAAATAAGAAAGAGAAAATCAAGCTGATAAAAATATAGACAAAAGTGGGGGGTCTGAAACAGTTCATATAAAAAGAATTTAACAAATGTTAAAACATGTATGTGCTCACAGATAACTTAAGCAACACAAAATAAAATGACAAAATACTATTATTAAACTATCAGACTAAACAAGATAAAAAGTGGTTTGAGGGGACACAGTTGTAAGAGTGAGGAGAAGCAAGCACTCATACACTGTTGATAGAATCATAAATTGGGGGAAAATATTTTGAAGGACGAATTGCCATTATTAAAATTTTAAGTGTATTATAACTTTTGACTTAGCGATTTGTCTTTTAGGTCTTTAGTATATAGATAACTTTGCATATGTGATAAAGTACATATGTAGAACTAAGTCTGTTGCAGCATCCATGTTACAAGGGGAAAATGACAAAATTTTAAATGTCTTCCTCGTTATCTGCAACGGTACATCTGCAATACAATACTAGGTAGCTATTTATAATAGTCAGTGAAATGTATAAGAAAGATGCCTAACATATATTGTGAAATGAAAAGGAAAGTTACAAAACAGTATGTGTAGTATGATACTTTTTCATATAGATATGAAAAAGCCCAACTTTCTATCTGTATACATTATTTCCAGACAGATATGCAAAAAACTTAGCAGTTATTTCTGGCACTAGGATTAGCACCTTAAGAGGGGAAGGAAGTGAACTTCTTATTTTCTTTTATACATCTTAATGCAATTTGCTTAGTTTTCCATGATCACTTATTTCTTTTATAACAAAAGTAGCTTGTATTTTATTAAGTAGGTATTGATGGCCCTTTAGTTACAAACCTATTTTTAGACATTATTGACAGTCCTAAGTGTGCTTCTCTACTGCCTTCATGAAGAAGAAATTCCAGTCATTCAAGGAATATTTAGTGAGAACCTACTCTAGGCCCTTGGCATATATGGGGGAAACATAAAATTGTTCATGGAAAAAAGAAAATAGAATTCGTTTTTTTCCTGGACTTGCAGTTCTATTTTGATCGTTTAGATTACGTTTTGGCAATCCCACTTTATCTTAAAATGCTAGGCATTCCTAACAAGAACATCATGATGGTTACTTACAAAAGGGGTAATAATCATGATTAAATTTTCAAATAAAGTAACTATAAGCCATGAGAGGGCATCTAAGTATTTATATTCCAGGACTAAACATGCAACGTATATCCTCAATCAACATAATTATGTCCTTTGATCTCTATATTAGAACTTGTAAAACATACGTTCCATCATAACAACAATGCGTTATATTGTATAATCATGCAACTCTGAGTGCCAACTGGGCATAAACGATAGGAAATTCCAAAATCCCCTTCCTGGCTTTCTAGAATCTTCATAATCACTCTCCATTCTCTTTTCTGATCTTCCTTCTGGTTCCTTTTCATTGCTTTGCTAAGAGCAACTGTCTCCAAGCTTTTTGTGGACTACTGACTGCTCCTCCTAAATTCTATTCCCTTGCACCTCAGTTCACCCAACATGCCTTATAAAAAGCGTAGCCCGAGGGAGAAACAGCATAGTACGTTGCAGTTAAGAGCATGAACTACGGAACCACTTTCCAATTTGGTGACTTTGGACAAGTTGCTTAAGCCATATGTGCTTCACTCTCCCCACCTCACAGAGTTATTAGAAGTAAATTACTTAAATTAAAAGACTAATGACTAATCTGTAAAGGGCTTAGAGCAATTCCCTTGGCATGTAGCTGGCATCATGTAAGAACTTGTTAAATCAGTAAATAAATCCTACAAGATTCAGCATAGATATGACCCCCACCAGGAAACTTTTCCTCACTTCCCTTAGTTTTCCTCCTCTCCATGCTCTGGCTTGATATTGCGTTCACTGCACTGCATTTTGATTGTCAACTGTTTTAGGGCTCTCCTACTGAAGTGATCCACAGTGAAGATGTTCTTCAGTTGGTAAACACAAGCTTTTTTAAGGCAGGAATTTTGTCTTTTTTGCCTTCCACCAAATCCCTGGTGCCTAGACCAGTGCCCAGTGCAGATATATGTGACAAAAAAAAAAGGCTCTCACTCTTTTTATATACCCACCTATTATAGTACTGCACATGAGTATCAAGCAATAATAAACTTAATAATAGTAATCATTACATTACAATCTGCCACAGACTGAGAGCTACGTGGCAGAAAGTGTGTTAAGTACTTTACATACAGAATTTCATTTAAGCCTCTTAACAAGCCAATGACGGAGGGACCATTATTAGCCTAACGCTGCAAATGAAGAGAGTAAGGCTGGGCAAGACTCCCTTATACAGATCACACGGCGAGTAAGTCATAGGCTTGAAACCCTGGCGATCTGACTCCAGGGGCTGCAGTCTTAACAAAATTGACAAACTGTTGTTGAAGGCCACCTGTGCTATGTCACAGGTGGTGAACTTTGTGTCACAAGCATTCGCTGTATGAAGGAAAAATGCAGTTATGTAAATGGAGATACACATAAGCATAGAATTTCTTTCAGGTACATCTCCTATTAAAATGAAATAGTATAAAAAGGAAGGTGGGGAGTGCCAGAAACTGTTACACCCTTTACAGGGATTATCTCATGTGATTCTCATACTTAAATGTGGCTGTCGGGCTATTACCTCTACTCTACTGATGAGCAAACCAATTTCAGGGAGATTAAGTAACGTGGCCAAGGTCAAACGCCAAGCTTTGAATACACCTCAGTATGACTCCATACTAAACTAGTTTCTTGCTACTTGTACCACAGATATTTATAAGGAGATTAATTAAAAATAATACAGCATTGGTGATGGCATCTCAGAAACTATGATATCTGGGTAAGAGAAATATTTGCAGCAATAGGATTTTCCAAATGTGTAATATATCAGTTTTTTAGTAAACAAAGATGAACCCTGGAGAAAAGAATAGATGAAACATAGTCCAGTGATGATCCTGCCACATCCTTCCCCCCTTAACCTACTTATCATTTCAGAACGGTCCTGGTGGATGTATTTTTATCCTTCTGTCTTTGAGGTTTTTGGTTTTAAGAGATATGTGATTTCTGAATCAGTTGATGTTCTAGAAACTTTCCAAAAAGGCACATTTGTTACTGAATTTTACTCTATAAAGCAGCATGCATTTTTTTAAATAAATTTATTTATTTTTTATTTTTATTTTTGGCTGTGTTGGGTCTTTGTTGCTGTGTGTAGGCTTTCTCTGGTTGCGGCGAGCGGGGGCTACTCTTCCTTGCGGTGCATGGGCTTCTCATTGCAGTGGCTTCTCTTGTTGCAGAGCACGGGCTCTAGGCGCGCGGGCTCAGTAGTTGTGGCACGCGAGCTCTAGAGCACAGGCTCAGTAGTCGTGGTGCATGGGCTTAGTTGCTCCGAGGCATGTGGGATCTTCCCGGACCAGGGCTCCAACCCGTGTCCCCTGCATTGGCAGGCGGATTCTTAACCACTGTGCCACCAGGGAAGCTCCACAAGTGTATTTTAAACTACAGTTATGTTGGTAGATTTTAGCTTATTTTGCAGAACACTTTCTCTACCCAAATCATGAGAATTTAGACCACACGGCATACAGTCTATGACTTCATAACTGTACAGTAGCTGAAAATTCTGCAGCACATCTCTTAACGTGGAATCAGAGATTTCATTATGTAATTCATCCCTTTCCTACTCTTGACTGTCTTGTTGTCCCCAAGAAGATTTTATCAGAGGTTCCTCTTTGCCTCTCAAGTGTATCACCTTATCATTTATGTGACTTATTGTAAGTTTATATGCCCTAGCATATAATTCACTTTACCTGGGCTTGTTTTTGTTGGGGTCCACACGAGATTGCTTTCCTTTGGAGAGTTTAATGAGCTTGATTTTAATTAATAGATAAAGGTAATTTGTAACTGACTCATTGTTTGTCTTCAGGTTGATTTTGCTAATGTCCTTGGAAGCATTTGTTTCTACAAGCAGTTTACTATCCTTCAACATTTTTCATTAACATCTGCCAAACGTTTTCTGCATAGAAAATGCAAAAGGGGAGTTAAATCCACTATTCTCTAGGTTATCATAAAATTCAAAAATTAAGATTTGAATGATTTTTTTTTACTGAAAAATTCTTCATAATGCATTGATTACATGCAAGGCAAACTTCAGAAGTATTGGGGAAAAATTTAAAAAGAGCTAGAAATCTAACAAGATTCTATTTTACTCTCTCCAGACAGTACTGATATAACTGGTTGATTTGATCAAATTAGGATATTTTGTTAAAACACTATAAAACAAACAAAAAACCATCAGGCTGTTTGATGGAATTGACTAGTCATTTTTTTCTTTCAAACTGGCTGTTTCCATACCCTCAAAGTAGACAAATAGCCAAAATGTACTTGGTTTCTTTAAATATATATTTATTTGAACTAACAGTTTTTTTTAAGGGGCAATGTATTTCTCTTAAAAAAGATGTTTTGAATGCTGAGATTATTCATCAGTCCTTGAGAAATTATTGAGGTCATTCTGTGTGTTAAGGATAAAATTTTTAAGATACTGCCCTTGTTTGCAGGTTGCTAACAGCATAACATATATATAATAATAACAATAATATGTATATTATTGTAATGTAATACAATACATTGCATTGTATGTAATATGTATTATTATTATATTATTATATATATAATTTGAGAAAAATACAGAGTGAGCTTCATTCATGCATTCTTCTACTCATCCATTCAACTAAACATGATTTGAGTACCTACTGTGCAAGGTTCTAAAGTGTAAATGTGCAGAAGATCATTTTTTTGCCATCTAAGAGCACTCAGTCTAGTTGGGAAGACAGACTTACGAAGAGATAATTCAAATATGATGAGATGCAAGTCTGGTCGTTAGGTATAATTTAGAATTCTTTGTGACAGATGATGACAGCCTGATAGAAGGGATTGTACATTGGGAGGGCAAAGAACGGATAGATTTTGAGAGATACTTGGGGAATAGAATTGACAGTAAGCAGTGACCATTTTGATGTAGGAAGAGAAAGAGATGGGGTTCAACGACTTATATCAGTTGTCACTTTCAGTAACTAACTACCTATCCATCTGCCATGTGCTGAGATAGGAAACACAGATGCAATGATAGATTAAGGAGTGAGTGCACACACCATGGGTTCAGATTTTGACATGTTCAGTTTGAAATACTCATGGAATATTCAAACCTACATGTCCAGTAGACAGAAAGAGATCTGGAAATGGGAAGAGCAATCTGCAATATGGTGATAGATTTGGGAACCATCAGTATACAGATGGTAGTTGAGGCCATGGAAGTATATGAAACCAGTATGCCAAGTGAGAAGGACAGAACCTAGAGAAAGACTTATGTGAGGAAGATGAGCCCACAAAACAGACTGAGAAGTAGCCAGAGAGCCAGGAGGAAATCCAAGTTAGTGTGATGTCACAGGAATCAAAGTAAGGCATGGTTTTGAGGAAGAGGAAATGATTGACTGAAGGTTGCTGCTGAGAAGTCAAGTAAGATGAAGACTGGACAATAGCCATTGACTTCAGCATCATGAAGGTCTTCAGTGACACTGGTGAGTTTCAACAGAGTGGAGCAGACAGAAGCCAGAATGAAGTAAGTTGAAGAGTGAGTAGGAAATGAGGAGGCATAAACAGTGAATATTACAGAAATCTGGCTATGAAGTGAAATAGGAAGGATAGGTGTAGTGTAAGCCCTGACAGTTGATTTTTCTTGTTTGATGTAATGCTAGTGCCTTATATAAGCTTTGATTGCCCAGGCATCCACTTCAAAGACGCCATGTTGAATAAACATATTGCCAGCCACACTAGATAAATTACCCCCCACCCTGGGCTCCTTTGTTTTAGAGATACTGGTTAATTTTGATAGCTGACCATTTGGTCCTCTTGTTTTTTTTTCTTCCCACACTTTAAATTCCCACTCTTATGTTCTAAATTCACCAATAAAGAGTGAGCCCACAAAACCCTAGGCCCCCACCCTTGACCCCAATAAAAGTGGAACCCTAGGCCTGGCCTCTCTCTCTCTACCCATGACCTTGTTGTCTGGTCCCAGGTGTGCCATGTAATTTCCAAGATCTCTAAGTAATAAATCTTGTCTCTTTCATAGTTTCCTGATGGTTATTGCTGAGGGATTCTTGCAATCATAATAAGAACCACAAAGGCCAGTCCCGACACTACACTGGTTATCGATAGGCTGAGAGTAGCACAAAACAGTAGACTGTAACTGGAGAGTTTATAAAAAAAGAGCCTAGGAAGGTTTTTGTTTTGTATTGTTTTGCAGAGAGACTTGAGCAAGAATATTTGTGGATAGGAAGGCCCCATAGAGAGAGAAAGACTGCATAATCAGGAAAGTGGATGGGGAGTAAAAAAGGGGATTTAATTGTGATGTGTTCTATTTCCTATTGAAGTTTGAGTCCAGATTTTCTTCTGTCATAAGGGCCCTGGAATTACTTCAAGGAGCTTGGGAGATGCTGTTTTCATTTGTACTCAGGAAGAGGAAACTATGATGAATCCAGAACACTTTCTCTGTCACACTATCTTATTTGAGGTTCTCATGAATATAGAGCCAAAGACAAACATCGTTGTGCAGGTACTTTACTCAGAAGTTGATTCTAGGAGCAAGAATAAGGGAGCAGAGAGAGGAAGACAGGGAAGGAAAAAAAAAACAATATAAGGTATGTGATTGAGACCATCACTGTGGGTCACAGGGGCTCAGTTGTGTTGGGATCTCCTGAAAAGTGTACAGAATTTCAGTCACAATTATCCACCTGATGGGCAGAATCATGATGTTGTATTGACAGGTGAATGGATGAAGAAGATGTGGCACATATATATGATGGAATATTACTCAGCCATAAAAATAAATGAAATTGAGTTATTTGTAGTGAGGTGGATGGACCTACAGTCTGTCATACAGAGTGAAGTAAGTCAGAAAGAGAAAAACAAATACCATATGCTAACACATATATATGGAATCTAAGGGAAAAAAAAAAAGGTCATGAAGAACCTAGGGGCAAGACAGGAATAAAGACACAGACCTACTGGAGAATGGAGTTGAGGATATGGGGAGGGGGAAGGGTAAGCTGTGACAAAGTGACAGAGTGGCATGGACATATATACACTATAAAATGTAAAATAGATAGCTAGTGGGAAGCAGCCGCATAGCACAGGGAGATCAGCTCGGTGCTTTGTGACCACCTAGAGGGGTGGGATAGGGAGGGTGGGAGGGAGGGAGATGCAAGAGGGAAGAGATATGGGGACATATGTATGTGTATAACTGATTCACTTTGTTATAAAGCAGAAACTAACACATCATTGTAAAACAATTATACTTCAATAAAGATGTTTATTTTTTATTTTTATTTTTTTAAACACACACCTTTTCTTCAAAGATGTCCCAGGTAGGAGCTATGGCCTAGAATCACCTGGATAACTGTTTTAGTATTGCATATGACTTTCCCCATGAGGACCCAGTAGCGGTTATGTTTTTGGACTGTGGAATCAACTGGAAAGTAAAATGGAGAGGTGAGCATTTGCTCAAGCAGTGTCGATAACTCATCCAGGTGACTCAAACCCAAGTTCCTTCTGCCTTTCTAGAAGTATCCATCCTCAGATCCTATTAGACAATTATCTTAGTGCTCCATTCCACTCAGCTTCTGTAGGCTTTGCTGAAGTGTTCAGTTCCCATTCCTGTCTTTCTTAAGCTAGCAAACTTAACAGAGAAAAGTGTTTGTTAGTTAGTTATTCAAAATCAGGTTGGGGGAAGATCTGTAGGAATTTTCCCACATTCCTTCTCTACAGGCACCCTATATTTTCCTTCCATATTTTCAGATTTGAAGTTGACAGGAATAATTAATCATACAAGAAAGCGAGGTACTCAAATCCAGCAAACATAATGTATGGTTCTCTTTGTGGTTTTAATGAATGCATCCTTAGTGTACCTCTCAAAGTATATATTCAGTGTGGTTCTGTGATAGTGCAGCCATACTCTCTTTTCTCTCTTCTTGTTATTGCTTCTAGTCATTGCACTCTGGTTTGTTTATGGTTGATGCTTTCAAAGAAGCATGATTTATTGACTCCAGTGAGCCTGCTGAATATTTATTTATATAATTTAATGTCTATAAAATAAAAAGCCATGACCAGTTCACCATTTTGGCTATGGGTTTTCAAAAACAGAAATTTACAAATTAGTGGCATATTTTTTTTAAATTCTCCTAAATTTTATCTAATTAGAAACCTTCTCAATTTCTGCTCCTTTTCTGTGTTCCCACAATATCTGTTCTTTAAGACTGGTATCCCTATCATGGTCCTTGTCACACTCTATTATAATTTTATGTTTTCTTCTTTGTTCCTTCATTGTGCTTGGAGTTCTCTACCCTAATGGCACTTAGTAGGGTCTTAGTAAATATTTGTTGAATGAGCAAATGAATAAATGATAGGTGGCTTGAATACTTGGATTGTGTTAATTTTTCTTATTTGGGATACCATGCTTCTTTTGGGATGTTGCCCATGAATAAATCCATACTGGATTCCAAAAAGGATTGCAGAAGTATAAATACAGTGCACAAAGCCTACAAGTGATAACCATATGAGAAGATTCAAATATAATCCATAAAACTGTGGACCCAAATGGAATATTTTATGGATGTTCATTTTATAGATGAGGGAACTAAGTTCCATAGGAAAATGATTAGCCAAGGTCATCAAACTCTTTAGTGGCAGAGCCAGGTTTTCAGTCCCAATCTACTATACAGTATAGAAGAGGGAAGCTGAACAGTGCTATGAAAATAATTTAAAGGTTAAAAGAATAGTTCAAAGATAAATGTCATTTAGACTAAGATGGGTTGGGGATTGAATATATCCAAAGGATAAATGATGACCACTATCTCACCAAAAATAATTCAATAGGATAAAGGTATTGAATAAAGTCAATGAGCTAGGAAAGAGGGAGAGAGGAAAAGTAGACCAATCTCCGTATTTCCAGGATTCACAATTTAACATTTCCTGAAATAAGAGTGTATCTTATAATCAGAAGGATCTATGTGGGTCTTTAACCTGGCCAGTGACATTTTGAATTATGTTGCTCCCTCCTTGATCTCTCCCACCCAATAAAAAGATAATTTATGAAGGGAAGCAAATTGATGAAACATTATATGTGTTTGTGCTAAATTGAAGTCATTCTGTAGCACAGCTTAAGTATTTATTTTTCTGAAAGGACTCTTCTTATTAAACACTTATCCATTCTATTATTTCCAGCCAGTGGAAATCCATCATGAGTATTTAAATCTCAAAGATGAGCTATATTCTAAATCTGTACCTCATGTTTCTCAGCTGAGTCTCTTCTTCAAATTATATATGCATTTTCTGTATCTGTGTTCCAATTCATTTTTCACACTTTCACAGTCTGGGATGGGAACCATACATTTGGTAGTTCTTGACCTATTTTTAAGTTTTGTCAATTTTTTTTTCAACTTTTGCCTCTGCCCAGGAGGAACAACCACTTTAGATTGAATCACATTACAACTATTTTTGTAAATAAATCCAAATTGGATCGCAGTGATATTTTTGTCTCTAATCAACTTAAAAGTATTTTTTCTCTTAATTCTGCTATTATGGGCCTTCATTCTAGGTATGTTTGATCTTATTCTAAGGGCCTTGTCAGCTATGATTCTAGAATGACTCTATAGTGTCATGCTTGACAACTATTTCCAGCTTGTTCTTGAATAAAATCTTTGAAAACATTTGCTCTCATATTCCCAGCCCTCTGTGGCCTCAAGCTGTCCTGCTGAAATGACTTCCAACCATTAACAATTTACCAATTTTAAGTGATTATGCTTCCCCCATCCAAATTCCATAAGACTGTAGGGACCATCCATCTTGATATTCTGTATCGTGGCCAAGAACACTGATGCTCAGAGAGATTAAATGATTTTCCCAAGGTCACATAGCTTGATAGTATCTGAGCCTATGTGAGGACTCAAGGCTCTTGACTTCTGCAAGAAGGCTTTTTAAAACCATACCGTAGTATATTTGTTTACATGACCAATGTCTTATTTTCCATATGTTGTTTTTTTTTTCTTTGTAAATAAGGTTTATTGCAATGTTCAAAATGGCAAAAAGCAAATCTAAATGTCCAACAATAAGGAAAATATTCAATTAAAGTCACTGAACATATATGGAGGGGGATATTTATTGACATAGAAAAATGTTTATATATTTTTTTATGAAAGAAAAAGAATATTCATTTATTTTTAATGACTTATTAGAACAAATACCTATAGATATCATTATATATATGATATATAAATTAATTATACAATATATCATGTATTAATTATTAAAACATACTCTGGTAAATATTATATATTCAATATGAAACAGGAGGAAAGGGGGCAGGGCACAACCTTTAAAAGAATTACATAGCCCGAGGACACAACATAAACTGATTAGAACAAAATAGGTCCAAGATGGCGGACGAGTCTACTTCCACTAGACCTTGAGCCTCAGTATACACTCATTGTAACACATCAGCAAGCTAAGCGACACACCCACAGGTGCCACGACAGTTCCAAGGATGACCATAAAGGTCAAAAAGTGGGCGGTGGCTCAATTCCTAGAAATCCCCACCCCTTCCCCAAAATAGCTGGAATACTCCTCCCACTCATCAGCGTATGAAATTACTCACCCCTATAAAACTAACAACCCCATACCCTGGTGCTGCCCTCGCCTTCTTTTTTTTTTTTTTTTTTAATTTTTTTTTATAGGTATACCTGGATTTAATTCTCACTTCTACCGCTTGGTAGCTGGATAGCCTTAGGCAAGTTTCATACCTCCCTGAAATTCACTTAATTCAGTCTGTAAAATGGCATAATAACTTATTATAGCATCCTTTTAGGAATTTTAAATCAGTTCTTGAAATAAAAGTACACAATATATAGACAAGTATGGATTCCTCAATATATGTTTGACCTTTCATTTCTCCAGTATCCCACCCGCATCAAATAAAGAAAAATACTTTTTAAAATTTACGAATATTTCATTGTTGTAAAGTTAAAGCCATAAAAAAAATCAAATGGCCTACTATCATACCGTTAGAAGAAAAAAAAAAGGTGTTCATGAGAGTTCCATATTAGAATACAAGTTTTCCTTAGGCACCTGTTTATGTATGCTATTCTGCTCTTTACAATAAATAATTAAATTTAAAAGACTTAATTCCTCACTTTTAAGACCTTATTAGTTTACAAATTACATATTGACCTATGCTAAATTTTATACCGACCCATGCTAATGAATTCAGTACAGAAAACAAAAAACACTGCACTCAAGCAAACTACATATATATATATATATATATATATATATAAAACTTATATGAGAATTGCTACTCCAGCTTTCTTTTGGTTTCCATTTGCATGAAATACCTTTTTCCATCCCCTTACTTTCAGTCTGTATGTGTCTCTAGGTCTGAAGTGGGTCTCTTGTAGACAGCAAATATATGGGTCTTGTTTTTGTATCCATTCAGCCAATCTGTGTCTTTTGGTGGGAGCATTTAGTCCATTTACATTTAAGGTAATTATCGATATGTGTGTTCCCATTCCCATTTTCTTAATTGTTTGGGGTTTGTTATTGTAGGTCTTTTCCTTCTTTTGTGTTTCTTGCCTAGAGAAGTTCCTTTAGCAGTTGTTGTAGAGCTGGTTTGGTGGTGCTGAACTCTCTCAGCTTTTGCTTGTCTGTAAAGGTTTTAATTTCTCCATCAAATCTGAATGAGATCCTTGCTGGGTAGAGTAATCTTGGTTGCAGGTTTTTCTCCTTCAACACTTTCAATATGTCCTGCCACTCCCTTCTGGCTTGCAGAGTTTCTGCTGAAAGATCAGCTGTTAACCTTATGGGGATTCCCTTGTGTGTTATTTGTTGTTTTTCCCTTGCTGCTTTTAATATGTTTTCTTTGTATTTAATTTTTGACAGTTTGATTAATATGTGTCTTGGCGTATTTCTTCTTGGATTTATCCTGTATGGGACTCTCTGTGCTTCCTGGACTTGATTAACTATTTCCTTTCCCATATTAGGGAAGTTTTCAACTATAATCTCTTCAAATATTTTCTCAGTCCCTTTCTTTTTCTCTTCTTCTTCTGGAACCCCTATAATTCGAATGTTGGTGCGTTTAATGTTGTCCCAGAGGTCTCTGAGACTGTCCTCAGTTCTTTTCATTCTTTTTTCTTTATTCTGCTCTGCAGTAGTTATTTCCACTATTTTATCTTCCAGGTCACTTATCCGTTCTTCTGCCTCAGTTATTCTGCTATTGATCCCATCTAGAGTACTTTTAATTTCATTTATTGTGTTGTTCATCGTTGCCTGTTTCATCTTTAGTTCTTCTAGGTCCTTGTTAACTGATTCTTGCATTTTGTCCATTCTATTGTCCATTCTATCTCCAAGATTTCGGATCAACCTTACTATCATTATTCTGAATTCTTTTTCAGGTAGACTGCCTATTTCCTCTTCATTTGTTAGGTCTGGTGGGTTTTTATCTTGCTCCTTCATCTGCTGTGTGTTTTTCTGTCTTTTCATTTTGCTTATCTTACTGTGTTTGTGGTCTCCTTTTTTGCAGGCTGAAGGTTCGTAGTTCCTGTTGTTTTTTGTGTCTGTCCCCAGTGGCTAAGGTTGGTTCAGTGGGTTGTGTCGGCTTCCTGGTGGAGGGTACTAGTGCCTGTGTTCTGGTGGATGAGGCTGGATCTTGTCTTTGTGGTGGGCAGGTCCACGTCTGGTGGTGTGTTTTGGGGTGTCTGTGGACTTATTATGATTTTGGGCAGCCTCTCTGCTAATGGGTGGGGTTGTGTTCCTGTCTTGCTAGTTGTTTGGCATAGGATGTCCAGCACTGTAGCTTGCTGGTCGTTGAGTGAAGCTGGGTGCTGGCGTTGAGATGGAGATCTCTCGGAGATTTTTGCTGTTTGATATTATGTGCAGCTGGGAGGCCTCTTGTGGACCAGTGTCCTGAAGTTGGCTCTCCCACCTCAGAGGCACAGCACTGACTCCTGGCTGCAGCACCAAGAGCCTTTCATCCACAGGGCTCCTTAATTTGGGATGATTCGTTGACTATTCAGGTATTCCACAGATGCAGGGTATATCAAGTTGATTGTGGAGCTTTAATCCGCTGCTTCTGAGGCTGCTGGGAGAGATTTCCCTTTCTCTTCTTTGTTCTCACAGCTCCCAGGGGCTCAGCTTTGGATTTGGCCCCGCCTGTGCGTGTAGGTCGCCGGAGGGCGTCTGTTCTTTGCTCAGACAGGACGGGGTTAAAGGAGCCGCTGATTCGGAGGCTCTGGCTCACTCAGGCCGGGGGGTAGGGAGGGTCACGGAGTGTGGGGCGGGCCTGCGGCGGCAGAGGCCGGCGTGACGTTGCAGCCTGAGGCGCGCCGTGCGATCTCCCAGGCGAGTTGTCCCTGGATCCCGGGACCCTGGCAGTGGCGGGCTGCACAGGCTCCCCGGAAGGGCGTGTGGCTAGTGACCTGTGTTCGCACACAGGCCTCCTGGTGGCGGCAGCAGCGGCCTTAGCGTCTCATGTCTGTCTCTGGGCTCCGCACTTTTAGCCGCGGCTCGCGCCCGTCCCTGGAGCTCTCTCAAGCAGCGTTCTTAATCCCCTCTCCTCGTGCACCAGGAAACAAAGAGGGACGTAAAAGTCTCTTGCCTCTTCGGCAGGTCCAGACTTTTCCCCGGACTCTCTCCCGGCTAGCCGCGGTGCACTAACGCCCTGCAGGCTGTGTTCACGCCGCCAACCTCCGTCCTCTCCCGGCGCTCCGACAAAAGCCGGAGCCTCAGCTCCCAGTCCCGCCCGCCCTGGCGGGCGAGCAGAAAAGCCTCTCGGCTGGTGAGTTCCGGTCGGCCCGATCCTCTGCGCTGGAATCTGTCCGCTTTGCCCTCCGCACCCCTGTTGCTGTGCTCTCCTCCGCGGCTCCCAAGCTCCCCCACTCCGCCTCCCGAAGTCTCCACCCGCGAAGGGGCTTCCTAGTGTGTGGACACTTTTCCTCCTTCACAGCTCTCTCCCGCTGGTGCAGGACCCGTCCCTATCCTTTTGTCTCTGTTTAGTTTTTTCTTTTGCCCTAACCAGGTACGTGGGGGGTTCCTTGCCTTTTGGGAGGTCTGAGGTCTTCTGCCAGCGTTCAGTAGGTGCTCCGTAGGAGTTGTTCCACGCGTAGATGTCCATATGTTGTTTTAAGTTCCAAAATATTTGTAATATTCTGATTATTTTAACCTTTGACTTGAATTTTGTGAAAATAAAGATAATGTAATCTATTCTTACACTTATCATCCCAAATCATCCCCACTGTCAATAAAAGATGTCTTCATTTCCATGTATAGCAGGAAGAACATTAACATAGCATTTTAATTTGAATTAATGGTAACACTTAGAAAGGAAGTCCGGATCAAATACTATAGCTGATCTTCATTATAATTCCAGTACAGGCTAGCAGCTGTACAGTTATAGCCATGTTGTGTTATGAATGTTTTGAAAAAGTAATTAAATGAGTGGCTCTGGATAAGACATTAGAACCAAGGTGATAAAGTCAATGATGCAGATCCAAATAGAAAAAAAACAACGGCCCACAGTCAGAGTAATTCTTGTATTTAAATATTGTTACCCATTGATTTTGTCTTAATATTTTTACTTTCAGAAATAGGGTGCTCCTAGGGATTACAACTGTTGGCATACATTTTTTAAATGTTTATGAATTAAGACAAAAATCCCATGTTATAACGATATTTGGAGGCATTCAACAAAGGTGTAGCATAAGAAATCTATGGTTATAGAACATGGAAACCCTTGGGTTTCCTTTCAAAGAAAATGTGTAACCAACTTCAAAAGTGAGAATGGTTATGTACTCATGGGCACTAAAGAAAACACTCTGTGTTTCTGTTACAAGTTTGTGTGTTCAAAGAGAATGACACATTCTAACATAAAGCCGAGTATTGACTCATAGCTCCTGTGCAGTCCATCTGCTGCTTTTAAAGTCTACATGGAGACCTTGAGGTGAACGCAAAGACAAACTCAACTGAGATAAGTAAAACTCTGTTCAGAAAAAGCTAAGGTACATATGCAATTGAATATATATATATATATATATATATATATATAAAGCAGATTTATTTTTGTTTAAGTACTCATGCACACATACTTTTTGAGACACTAAGTTGCCATTCTGCCAATAAACTCCAGTTTGCAACTGGTTTTTAAATCATTAAGGAGTGGTTCCATCATATGGCAATAAGCAAAGATTTTCATAGAGGAGGAGTCACCAAAAGCCCATGCTTCTGATTTTTGTTTTCAATTTAAGAAGAGCTGTACATATTCAAAGAGAAGCATTGAGAAAATTATCTGGAAAAATTGATGCTCAGAGCATCTGTCCTTCAATTACGTGGACAGGTCATAAGAGAGAATATTTCGAGGGGAAGGGAAGCTAAATTATTGAGATAACTGCTTCCATTTCCCCGCTCAGTTTTCATGTGTAAGCACAATATTTTGCAGTCTATATTGAAAACCTTTTTTGGCCATTTGTTGACGTTACTGATGAATTCTGGCTTCTCTTCATGGTCATTACTCAGATCTGAGAGCATATGTTTTAAAGTAAAAGCAAGACAAACTTGCAAACTCAAACAAAATGTTTGGAAGCAGGGACTTAGGGTCAAAAATTCCATTAGTGCCTTCGATCAGTATACTGGAATTATCTGGGGGAACTTGTTAAAAAATATACATTTTGCAGGGCTTACTATAGTTATGGGGTATAGGAATATATATTTGTAACCAGCTGCTTGGATGATTCAGATGCATCTAGGCTGGCCAGCACCAGTGATGTTTGGGAACTACTGAACTACATCATAGCAAATATTTAACAATTGAGGTTTTCTTAGGAGATTTCTTACATATTTCATAGTTCAAAATCATCTATTCTACCTGAATTCTTTACTGAGTGTATTTACATGTCATGTAAGGAGAGAACCATTTCCACTAAAATTCCTGATCAGAGCAGTCCCCATGTGGTATTTTCATAGTAGCACAACTGGAGAAATGGGTACTTTAAGATCTATGCAAACTACTATCTGGTAGACCTATTTGTCTGAAACTTTTATTGGGAAGATGTCTCAGAAATAGCTGGTTAGGTATGGACTGACTGCTTCTAGTTAGGACTAACTAAATGTATTTTCCCATTTGTCATAACAACCAGCACTCACCAGAAAGCTAATATTTATGAAATTCCCATATAATTAATCTGATACAGTTATTAAGAAGACAAAATTAACAAAATTGCCGTAGTTACTATACACAGAATCAATTACATTCTTAGGCAATCATTACTGAAGAAAACTACAAATCCCTCTCAAACCAGTCGTGAAGTTGACTAGGAAAGTATTGCATTTGAAATGACAAAAAAGTTACTTTTGTTTTTTAAATCCTAATATATCTGAGCTATTTCACTTGCTTGAATTCATGGTATATTTGCACAATTTACACCTTACCAAAGTACATACAAATGTTTTGCAGCAATGTGATGGTAAATGGAAACAGGCCTCTGGAAAAAAACAAACAAACATGATTTGTACCATTTACGATTTTTTGTGGCATTTTCAGCTACCGTAGCCAATGCCAACCCACTATATTGATGTCACTGTATGTGGAGTTGGGAAGAATTGCACACAGTTGGCTCTCACAAGCTGGTGTGACCTGGTTCCAGCACACGTTGGCTGTGTAGTTTTAGGCTTCAGCTACCAAATGGTAAGCAAGGCACCATTCCATCTCACTTCCTCATATTATCACACTCAGGATCACTGCTTGCTCTCAGAGAGTTCCCAGCCTTCACGGAGGAAACAGACAAGGAGACAGACAATGGTTATGTACTGAAATAAGTGCTGTGAAGAGACTTCCCTGAGGAGGTGACCTCTAGGTTAAATCTCATAAGGTACATTTGTGGACAACACTTCGATAAACTGCACACAGGGTGTTTGGTGGGGGGCAAACGAGTAGCTGAGTCTGGAGGGATAGTCAAGGACCAAGTCTTAGAGGAACTTGAGTGACATGATCAGGAGCTTGGATGTTACACCTGTTGTTCACAGAGGACCATCAAAGGGTCAGGGATTAGCGGATACAGGGCAGAGAGTGCATTTAGTGAGGTGGGGACGGGCTGGAGGTAAAGATCCTGTGCAAAACTCAAGGAACTCATGCATTCCACGTGGAGAGAGGCCTGTAAGCAGAGGGTTTACTTTGATACACGACAATGTGGGCTTGGATAAAGCTATGAGCTTGGCTGTGGACCGTTTTTTAGATTCCTGTCACGTATACATAACTAGGTTGTAAGCTTCTTGAGTTGAATATGAAAATTTAGAATGTTACCAATTACACAGATGTCTCTGAAGTCATGTGATGGGATGCAGAAGCAAATTATTCAGGTATTTTACGGAATGCTTCTATTTCCACCTGGAGTTTGATTTTATGTGGAAATATCCCCACCTGATAATTAAAGGAAACAATAAAAAAAGAAAATAACTAATTTTGTTTAGGTCTTTTACAACTATGAACATATGTAAAATCAACATTCACTGTAAATGTATTTTAAAACATCACATCAGGGGCTTCCCTGGTGGCGCAGTGGTTGGGAGTCCGCCTGCCGATGCAGGGGACACGGGTTCGTGCCCCGGTCGGGGGAGATCCCACATGCCGCGGAGCGGCTGGGCCCGTGAGCCATGCCTGCTGAGCCTGCGCGTCCTGAGCCCGTGCTCCGCAACGGGAGGGGCCACCACGGGAGAGGCCACAACCGTGAGAGGCCCGTGTACCGCAAAAACAAACAAACAAACAAACAAAAAATCACATCACTTACTACTATATAGAAATACTAGGTATCTAACTTTATCTAGCATTTACAAATTATTTATACATGTATGCCTCTTTCTTTGCCAAAGAGTGGTCAAAGATTTTGAATATTTGGACATTTTCTAGTTATGAAAAAGTAGCTGTACTATTTTAATAATACTGGGAAATCAATTTTAGTGACTTATTGTTACAAATGTAACAATACGCTACAGAGGAAATCACCTTGGATTTGGTTGTGATCTAAACACTTGTGACATTGTGTTATATTCTCAAGTCAACTTCTCATAACCAAGCCCTCTATTACCAACACAGGTATTTCTCAACTCTAAAACGAAGTAAAAATAACATGTTTTCTTTGGAAAGGATTTGAAGAATTGGATTTATTTATCACAACACAAATTGTGCCCACTTTAGTATTAAATATACTAAAAATAATTCATACAATTTACTAGCATTAGCAGATAAGCTGAGCAATTATATAAAAGCACTGCTGTGTATAAAATATACATAGAACGTAGACAAATTTGGTGATAGGACTGAATTTTCCTTGGTGTTTTAGCCTGTGCCCCATATTGCATAAATGATGTTTTCAATATTCTTCAACCTGAAATATTTGGTTAAAAGAAAAGATGTAATATGCACAGGTGAGAGTCTGCTCTCTCTGTGATTAGAAGCCTTTATTTAAAACAACAAGGTAAGGGAATTCCCTAGCGGTCCAGTGGTTGGGACTCGGCACTCTCACTGTCAGGAGCCCAGGTTCCATCCCTGGTCGGGGAACTACAAGCAAACTGTAGTTGTGCAGCACGACCAAAACAAACAAACCAACAAAAGGTAAGCATAGTCTGCAATGTGCTGCTGTAACAGTGTTGACAATCTCAGTAGTTTAACACAATGAGGGCTTATATTTGGCTCACCCCACCTTACATGTCCCATAGAAATATAGGCAATGAGACAAGGTAGTGATAGTAGGTTCACAGCTCAATGGATGATCCATTTGCGATGCTACCATTTCAGCTGGGGGCTACCAGAGCACCAATATCAGGGCAAGAAAAGCATGGAGACTTTTACCTAATCTTAAGTGCCTTGGAGGGGAAGTGACACGAAATTGTTTCCACTCATATTTCATTGGCTAGACTTAATCACATGTTCCCACCTAGCTGCAAGGGAGAGTGGGGATGCGGTTGTCCAAGTGCCCAGAAAGTAGAGGGGAACTGGATATTGGCAAATGCTGGATGAACTATTGTAGAGAATAAAGGACTAATACGTTAAATATATGGAATCAGGGCAGGAAAGGCTCGAGAATTCCACTCGAACTTCTTTCAGAGTCTGTGCCCCTTCACTCCAAGAGCCGTGTTTTCCATGATTTTGTATCTTGAGTGAATACAACAATGCCTGAGTACCCAGGCATTCAAGAAAAATTCTGTTGAATGATTGATTTTCCCAGAATCTATAGAAAAGTGAGAGTTCGAATTGCTTGAATTCGAAGGGGTAACCGAACCCAACCGCCCCCAAAAAAGTAGATTCATTAGACAGATAAAAAGATATAATCAGTTAATTATAAATCAACTGATAGAAATCAATTTGGTATAAAGTTAATCTATGAGTTCAACATAATCATGTGGTCTTTTTCTCCCTGGTTCTAACTAATTGTTTCTTGAGTGGAAAGACATGCCTAGTTAAGAGAATTCCAAAAGCTGGATGAAAAACTAAACTGAAATAACAAATCAAGGAAAGCTGTCAGCATCCTACTTATGCCTACCATAAATTCCATCACATGTGCTGCTAAGGTGGCAAAGCCTCCATCTGTGCTGTTTTGTATCCACAAAATATAACTGGGGAGCTGGGAAGCACCTTAGCAAGTATTTGGTGTAGGGATGGTTGGTAACTGGAAGAGCTCCACTCCCCAAGGCAGACATTTTGCTCATTATTTTTACAGGCTTGTAAGTGAGCTGAGGGCCATACAGATAATTTGATGTATATACTATGGGCTTACACTTCAAGGTACTGTGCTCTGAACTTCATATGAATTATCGAATGCATTCCTTACAGCAAATCTGTAAGGTAGGTAATATTATTCTCCTCATTTTACAGGTGAGGGAACAGAGGCTTAGAGAAGTTAAGTAACATGCTAATGGTTACACAGTTGTTAAATGGGGCCAGAAAACTTTGATTCCATATCTGGTGCTCTTAACCAGTGCTCTCAGTCATTGGGATATAATGCAATAACAACAAAGTACAGTGACAATGTCTTGAACCAAGACAGTCAGAATCTTTCTGAACACTGTAACCCAAGCAGCTACTTCCAATCAGTGGTGATTGTCAAGGAAGCTGAAACTTATTTTGTCAACTCCGTTAATTCACATGAGGTCTTTAGGATTCAGGAGCAAAATGGGGGAGCAGAAGGACCTTGATCTCACCTCCTCTCATGAACACACCAAAATCACAACTAACTGTTGAACAACCATCGATAAAAAAGACTGGAACGTACCAAAAAGATCTTCTACAACTAAAGACATAAAGAAGAAGCCACAATGAGATGGTAGGAAGGGTTCACTCACAATATAATCAAATCCCTTAATTCACATGAGAAAACTGAAGTCCAAGGGGAAAGAGGTTGTCCAACGTTACCTTCAGTGAGTTAGTGTCAGACCCTGGAGTGGAAGAACTCAGCAATCCTGACTTGGAATCCCAGGCTCATATACCAGGATGTCTACTGAGATCTCTGCTCCAGCAAGGGCAGCAGCTCAGAAATCAGGGACACTTGCTTTCTATCTGACAATGAACCCACAAGAGGGCCAAGTCTCAGGGCACAGAGTACTTGAGCATTTCTAGAAGATCCGATGAACACTTCGTCAGTGTTTTACCATAAAGCATTTAGTCGTACAAATTAGGTGTGCTGCGGGTCAGGCAGAATTCCAAGGAAAGATCAGTGACTGTTGTAGTTTGATTACCCCCAACTAGGCCAAATCAGGTCTGGTACTTCCAATCACTGATGAGGTGACTCACAGAGAAGAAGGAAATGCAGAGAGTCACAGAAAGGGAAATGCTACCCAAGAGGAAGAGAGAATTAGAGATAGAAAAGGGGAGACAATGAAAAGAGATAAGATTATAAAACATTTGTTATGCTGATGAGTAGAGAGAGGCCTCACAAAAATTCTCGTTGCTATTCCTGTGCTCAAGTTTAGTTATTTGTGTCCTCAAAATGAACACACAGACAAACTATCTCACTTCAGCACAAAGACTGTGGATTCTTCAGTGCTTTGGGGCCCAAGATATCCTTAGTTCTTTGTTTTGCATGGCCTGGATTTCACCTTTTCCACTCAGCCATTCTCCAGCTGGTGAAGTCAGTGTCTACGGGGCCCTGAAGTGTACAGCAAGGACCCTCAGAGGTGAGCTGAGTGTCTGCCGTCTATCTCAGCTGAAAGCTGCGGTGAGTCTCCTCTTCTGATTCTAGATGTACCCTCCTGCTCAGAGAGGAGAGCCTTCTTTGGATGAGGGTTTCAGGGTTGTCAAATCACTCCAACTTTTTCAAGCAAACTCTTTGAGTTTCAAGAACGCGATGGGTTACAAGAAGTAGGGGCTCTGGCTGTCCTCATAGTAACTTTCCTTACAGTTCATTTTCTGTTCATGCGTGGCATGCATTGCACTTTTCACATTGTGAAGAAAGCAACAAGAAAGGGACCTCATTTTCCTGCATCTCATTGTGTTAGCAGAACGGCAGTGTCGAATGAAAGATGGAAATTAGTGAGGGAAATTCTACATTATCCTTAAAAACATTTGATAGAACATCATATTCTGTGTAATTTAAACAGAATAGAGCAAGCAGAGTTTAATTAAAGGAAAACTATGAGCTACAAACTTCAGACAATGATTCGAAAGGGTGCTTAACAGTATCTTCACTTAACTCATTTTGATTATTTCTAAGGCCCCAGTATTTTTACTCCGAGTATCTACCTTCACAAAATTAAGAGAGTTGTAGATGTCAGCCTTGGCAAAAGACAGCCCAATGTGTGAGTTTATAAACTAACATTTGTGATCCATTGTTGATAGAAGTAAACTGCTCTTGTGTCAGATGGGGTGTCAGGGAGGGGTGTGTGTGTGTGTGTGTCTGTGTGTGTGTATTTTCATGGAAAGCACAACCTGCTGAGAGGCAAGACTTGAACGAATTCACTACAGTCCAGTGTCTGACCTTCAGCCTCAGCGTCAAAGATTCTCTCTTTTCTACACTTCCCTGGGGCCACAATTCCCTCTGAATATGTGTTAATATCTCCAGTCAAGTCTGAGGGCCTGGCAGTTAGACCCACTTTAAGATGAGAAATCAATTCTTTATATACTATTGGTAGAAAAATGAGGAGGCTCAAACTAAGGTGCAGGTGGAGATGCTGATTTACATGAACCTTAATCACATATATTCTGGGAAAAAAAGGAAGAAATACATAGAAAATGCCACCTAATGAAAGCTACCAATTAGGTCTGAACTTCAGGAATAGTGGGAAATGGAATCATATTACCCCTATTTCTGAGGCTCACCATTCAGGATTAATGCCTGCTTATGGCTGGACCCTCTTGGAATATTGACATTCTGGAAAGGGGCCTTTCCTGTTTAATGATGCTGGGGCTCTGCAACACTGACAGCCCACCCTGGTCATCACACTGTTAACTTATGCTCCAGCTTCAGTAATTGCATCTATGTTTTATATCCCCGTTTGTATATTTCTGACCCATTTCCTTTCCCACTAGCCTCATAGAGTTTAGGGTCAGGGATTAGGGTTTTGCTTTGTCCCCACTCAATCCCTCCAGGAGTGTAGCTGGTGCAACTCAGTCCCATGGCTCAATACTGGCTGCCTTAGTGCTAGACTTTCCTGTGCTGATTGTCTGTCTTGACTAGACCCCTGCTTATAGCTGATGGCTAGACGCTCTTGGTACACCTGCATTCCTTAGAGGGAGAGGCATACACTTGACCTCTAGGCAGAATTAAAAACAACAATAATAACCTGGGACTCCTGGTAACATTTATGAATTTCATGGATAAAAAAAAATCTTATAAGTTTCTAGATAAAAATAATAGGTGACTTAAAAAGGAAGTGACTCATGTGGCTATAAGATATCCAATCAGCAACAGTGGAAGCTATGAGAGTAGAATTTTATTTACGTATTTATAAGAATAAAGGAGTCTAATTTTATAACTTTACTCTCACATATATCCTTCATATGTGAGGAAGGAAAAAAGGCATTTTTGATATGCAAGAGCTTAGAAAACATAGAACAACTGTAGGCTTTAATGAACTACTCCAGCTTAATGAAAAATGAATCAGAAAAAACTCAAGTTGAGGAAAGACTAAATATATAAGGAGCAATGGTGATAATAAAACATAGTTAAAATTGAATAATTATTGCTTATATAGGTATGAATTATAATAAAAATGTTAAGGGTAGTTTCTTGAAATAGAAAATAAATTAATTCTGTAAAAAATAATAACTTAGAACTCACATTTCAAATCTATGAAACCAAAGATAGTAGTTTAGGAAAGAATAAAAATATGCAGAGGGTCTCAGTTCATTGTGGATACATGATGATTATTCAGTTTTTTGTACATTGATATGTCAATATTCATTTCAAGTAGGTGTTTTATAAATTTTAGGGTACAGAATTATGTAGTGCCTGCTTGAAATAGGTGGCAGAGAAATATGCAAAAGAAAAAAGATGCATTCAGAAAAAGATAAAGAATGATTACAAAAAAGCTAGTTAAATAGAAAACAAAAAATAAAATTTTAGAAAGAAGACCAAATATATTGGTAATTCTTATAAATGTGAAATGGTGAAATTTACCTGCTAAAAGAAAGTTGTCATTAAATGGACTGCTCACAAGGAAAACATCTAAATTAAATTATATGGAAAGATTAAAAACAAAGAAGTGACTTAACATACATTAGGAAAATGCAAATCAGAAAGTAGGGCAAGGGACTTCCCTCGTGGCTCAGTGGTTAAGAATCCACCTGTCAATGCTGGGGACACGGGTTCGATCCCTGGCCTGGGAAGATCCCACATGCCATGGAGCAACTAAACCTGTGCGCCACAACTACTGAGCCTATTCTCTAGAGCCCATGAGCCACAACTACTGAGCCCACGTGCTACAACTACTGAGCCTGCGTGCTGCAACTACTGAAGCCCACGTGCCTAGAGCCTGTGCTCTGCAACAAGAGAAGCCATCACAATGAGAAGCCCGTGCAACGCAATGAAGAGTAACCCCCGCTCGCCGCAACTTGAGAAAGCCTGCACGCAGCAACAAAGACCCAATGCAGCCAAAAAAATAAAAAATAATTTTAAAAAAATAAAAAAATAAAGTAGGGCAAGCAATATTAATATCATATACAATGAAATTTTAAGCCAATAGTATGCTCAGAACAACAAAGGAGCAAAAATTGATAAGGTAAAACCCTTTAAAAATCAAGAATTTGATTAAAAAGACAATTATATTGAAAGACATTAACATAGAATAAGTAGGACAAAGTCAATAATGATATAAAAGATTTAGATAAGCATAAACAAGGTTGGTTTAATAGATATTAGAGCAGTTTTTCTAAAAACAAAGAATATACATTTTCCCATATGTCTATGTGACTTTAAAAGAAAAGAATCATGTTCTTGAACTAAGAAAAAAGTTTAATAAATTCAAAAAAGTCTAAATTTTATAGGCCTCAGTTTCACACCATAATGCAATACTAGAAATCAAGAACAAGAAAAACCTGTGTGTTTTTGTGTGCATGTGTGTGTGCACATCTGTGTGAGTGTGTGCTGTAGTAGTTTGAATGAGAAAATGGGAAACATTACAGAATAATGGAGGAACATTATTATTCGGACAATGACAACGAAAAAAGAACAATTAAAAGCCCTGGGAAACAACACAAACAAAATCCTATACAAGAAAGACATAGTCCAAATGTAAAGCAAATGAAAATGGAGAAAAATTTCAGTAACTGGTAGAATATAAAAAAAAAATCCATTTGACTTAGATAGGAAAATCCTCTCTTTGAAAAAACTTTTTTATTTTTATATAATTTCAAACTTACAGAAAAGTTGCAAGAATACTGAAAATTTATATACTCTCTTCAGATGACCAACTGTTTATCTTATATTTGTTTCTTCCTTCTGCATACTTTGGGTTTAGTTTGCTCTCCTTAATGTGAAAGTTGATGTCATTGAATTAAAACCTTCTTTCCTAACATACATATTCAGAGTTATAAATTTCCCCCTATTTAGCAGCATTCCACATATATTGTCTTCATTCAGTTCAAAATGTTTCCTCATTCCCATTTTGATCCCTTTTTTGACCCACGGCTTATTTAGAAGTATGTTATTTAATATCCAAATATTACAGATTTCCCAGGTATTTTTCTGTATTCAATTTATTATTCAATTATAGCCAGAGCACGTACTTTTCATGGTTTGAATGCTTTAAAATTCAATTTATTATTCAATTATAGCCAGAGTATGTACTTTCCATGTACTTTTCATGGTTTGAATGCTTTAAAATTCATTGACATTTGTTTTATGACCCCAAACATGTCTATCTTGGTAAATGTTTTATTATTCTTTAAAAGCATGTATATTTTTCTGTCGTTGGGTAGAGTGTTCTAAACTGTCAATTAGGTCAAGGTGGTTGACAGTGCTGTTCAAGTCCTCTCATTCCTTCATGATTTTCTGCTTACTCATTCTAGCAGTTACTGAAAAAAGCGTGTTGAAATCTCCAGTTGTGACTGTGAATTTGTTATTATTCCTTCTGGTTCTATCAATTTTCGCTCCACATATTTTGAGACTTTGTTTGTCCTCTTAATGAATCGACCATCTTATTTCTCCTTCACTTATGAAGGATAATTTTGCTGAATACAGAATTCTAGGTTGGTGGTTTTGGTTGTAATTCTTATCCTTGTTCCTCTTTAGGTAAGTTGTTTTGAACCATCCCCCACCCCCCCACACACACACACCCATCATGGCTTCTTTCAAGATTTTCTCTTTGTCTTTGGTTTTCTAATCATTTGAATATGACATGCCTAGGTGAGTTTTTTTTATTGTTTTGTTTTCATTTTGGTATTTATTCTGCTTTGTGTACTCTAAGCTTTCAGGATATGTAGTTTAGTGTCTGTCACTAATTTGGGGAAATTCTCTTTATTTTTTGTGTATACACTATATATTTTTTTCTTTAGTAATGTGGTGGTGATGTATGGGGGAAGGGGATGCATTCTATAATTCCTGTGATTATGTCTCAGCCTTTTAGTGAGACTATGCTTTGGACTGTGAACTTCCCATGAGTTTCTCTAAATTTCTCCCTCCTTAGGTGGAACAGGTTGGCTAATGGGCTGAAGTTGGTTATTTCCCATCCCCTAAGTGATTTAGGCTCTGATAATACCCTAGAAGGTTAGGCTTTGGTTAACTAGTTTCCTCTGAAGGCAAACCTTTATACTAATAACAGTGCTCTGCATATTTCAAAATGGTTCCTTTTTCTTCCCCACTGCCAGAAGTACAAGGGGATTTTTCTCTGATATTTTCTGTGGGAACCTGGTCGAGCTCCTGGGGGTAAATCTCACAATATTTGGGGGTCCCTCAGCAGATGGCACTGATGGCAGGACCAAGGTCAAAAGGTGCTGTAGCTGAATCCACAGGGAGATGGGGTTGTGTCTGGCTCTGTAGTTGGGACACAGTTGGAATTCTGCCACTTGGGCATGGACCTGTCTTCTCAAAATGGTCTTGCTTTGTCTTGGGCTTTACCAGGGTTTCACAGGCTCCTACCTGAATCCCAGAGCTCCTACAAAGGCTGTCTGTGGATGGCTGCCATATTAGAGTTGCTGTGGGAGGTTATGAGTGGGAGACCTCTTATTTTGCCATCCTGCTTTCAAGTATCTTTTAAAGAGATTAAAAATTAAGAAAAAAAGTTCTGTTTACCCACATATTTAGCATTTTCAGTGCTTTTTATTCATTTATATGGATCCATATTTCCATCTGGCATGATTTTCCTCCTGTCTACAGAATACATCAACAATGTTTTGTGGTGCCGGGCTGCTGGTGATGAATTGTCTCTGTTTTTTGTTTTTGTTTTTCTCCGAGGAAGTATGTACTTTGTTTTCATTTTTGAAAGACATTTTTCAGGGGGTATAAAATTCTAGATTGAGAGGATTTTATGTTTTCAGTACTTTAAAGATGTCACTCCAATATATCTAGTTTGCACTGGTTCTGAGGGGAAGTTTGCTATCATTTTTACCTTTCTTCTGCTATACCTAATGCATCTTCCTTCTCTGGTAATTTAAAAAGATGTTACCTGTGTCACTGATTTTCAACAACTTGATTATGATGTGCTGTGGTCTGTTTTCTTCATGCCCCTATTTGGGCTTTACTGAGGTTTTTTTGATCTCGGGGATTATAATTTTTATAAAATCTGAAAATATTTTAGCCTTAATTTTTCACATCCTCTATTATTTTATTCAGGAACTTCAATTTCACATATGTTGGGCTACTTTTTGTTGTCTTATAGGTCACTGATTATATGGGGGGTTTTTTCCATTTCTTTTTTCTGTGTAGTTTTGAAAAGTTTCTGTTGCTTCGATATCAAGTTCATTAATTTTTTCAACTGCACTATTTTCACTGAAGTCTCTCTCATCATTGTGCAAACTCCAAAAATCTTCAATTCTGAAACTTCCATAAGCTGTTTTCACTAAACCAGGGTAGTGTGAGCCATATTCTTATCTTTTATATCTGGGGGTCAATAAGTAGTTTTAAAGTTGATGAATAATGAAATAATGATACAATATATCTGTTTCTCCTGCTTCTAGAAAAAATCTGACAAATATTAGGTGGTTAATACATTTGCTGAATTAATGGATGAAACTAGGTTTGGAGGTGTGAAGGGCCACTAACGTAAATTGACTAAGAAGTAAGGTGGATACTTCTCTTCATAAGGTCTTCCTTATTATTTGCCTTCTAAAACATGACCACATTCATATATTACTTTGAAAGATTATATAGGAAAAGTTAAGTTGTTTAACTCTCAGTTAAACTACAAACAAAATATATCTGCATAACTGATATCTGTCAGAAAATTTACCTGGAATATTGAATACATCCTTCAGAAAGAGGCATTCTGTTGGTTAAGCAACAGGGTTGATTACTTTAGATTCTTCAAATCCTATTGCTGCATTAGGCAAAATTAGTAAAAATTAAAGTACCTGAAACCCACTCCCTAAATCAGAATTCTTTAATCTATGGTCCATGGAACATTGGTTGTCCTGTGTATATGCTAACTGTTCCACAAGTAATTAGTGGTTTTAAAGGAAAAATAAATACAGTAAAAATTTAAAAGAAAGATTAATTTCACAGAAATTCTCTTTCAAATTGCATTATTATTAGATTTTTTAGGTTTTCACATGTACTAAAAGATTGTATTGATCTCTTAATCTCAATGGCCCTTCATTGAACAGTCCCAGTTCACCTTGGTTAACATACTTGCATGTCATTAACAAAGCATTTTTTTGCAATCTATAACATGCACACAATACAAAGTACAAACACTAAATGTATTTGAACAAAGAGTTCAATAAATTTTTACTAAATAAAGACACCCATGTTACTAGCACCCATATAAAGATATATTATACATTACCACCAGCATCCCATAAACCTCACTGGTGCCTCTTCCAGGTTGTTATTCCTAAAAAGGTAATTGCTTTCTCACATGTATCAGCATAGATTATTTTTTTAACCTTTATGTAAATAGAAATATACTGCCATGTCATTTAAATATTTTTAGTGTTTGCTATATATGCCTTTTTCCTTGCAAATAATCTATCAAGATATACCCCCAATTCACCAAAAAAAATGGATCAATGGCTGCAAATGGTGTACTAAAGTATTGAAGTAGCAATGAAAATGGTAATATAAATGGTACAATTCAGAATAACATCACAAACATAACTAGAAAATAGGACTCTAGTGAGAACATGGAACATATATCTGTGAATTCAAGAAAGAAAAAGTAAATCTGTGAAATGTGGTGGTCTCACTAAAGCACCAAGAAAGGAAAACTGGAATTGGAAAACAGTGAAAAGGAATATCTGAAAAATTAGATTTCATTCAACCGGTGATGAATTTTCTCCTAGTTATAGCAATTCACTGTTGCAAATTTTGCTAAACTGTATCCTAAAGCCATCAAGAGTTTTTTATTATTTTCAAACAAAATACAGCGATATCACTGGTAAACCAATCGTTTCCCAACAGAAAATGGCATAAATGTATCCAGAAAGATATGGATAAATTTGTTACTTAAATCAGAGGCGACACAAAGAATACACGGGCATCTTTCAACATCATACTCATCATGACAAAATCGTTACAATGAGATACAATTAACACTCTGAAGAAAGTTGTTAAAATCAGCTATAGATGTCTCTCATGAAATTGGGAATTGCTTTTCTGCTATAAATGACTAGAAAAAGTGGGCAAAGTTTTTGAAATAACTGTTTTCAAACATTGGGTAAAAGATAGCACAGGAATCTGAGCTCTGAGAGAAAGGGAACAGACAAGTTGAATCCTCCATTTTCCATGAATTTCTATCTGGAGGCAATTTCTAATCTGTTACATAGGAGTGGGGAACCCAAGAAACACTCAGAGACCTTTCTGAGTTGAGGAAATAACTTGAGTTCAGTTTTTCAAGGACATTGAGGTTGCTGGAATTGTGGGAAATACTAGAAAATAAGGAGCTATGCAAAAAAGAGGGCTAGAAAGGTATTTGGATGAATACTAATCTGAGCATATTTAAGGTGACACTCTCTAAGGAGCTAAGCAAAAACCAACCTCCAGAGAGATATAAGCAGAACAAATTTCAGAGCTTATAAATCTCCTGAAGACATTTTAATTCCTACCATCTAGAGTGGAGAGAACTCCTTGAAAACCCAGGGTATGTAGTAGAGAGCCCAGAATGGTCAGCTTTAGTAATAGGGCTAAATTAGCCCTAAAGTCCCCTCTAGACCCGCTCTAGCAATTCTGAAGAACAAGACTTGAAAAGATCATGCTTATCTACAAGTAACTTAACTGCTTTCCAAACCAGATTTCAACACTTCAAAAAGAGAAAAGAAATCTAAGTAATGAAAAATTAAATTTTATGATGTTCAGCATTCAAGAAAAATGGTTAAATATGGGATAAAACAGGAAATATGAATCATAACTTTGAGAAAAAAGAAAGGCAACAGAAACTGATCTAATATTGACAGAGAAGATGAAATTATGCAACAAGAACTAGAAAACAGCTCACTGAAATATGATCAAAGTCTTAAAGGAAAGCATGAACAAAACCAGGAAAAGATTAAAAAGATATTTTAAAAACCCTAACTAGTACTTCTAGAGTTGGAAATTGCAATATCTGAAATGGAAGCGTTTAAGAGCAGATTTGACACTTCAGAAGGAAATATCAGTGAATTAGAAGGTACAGCAATAGGGGAATTCCCTGGTGGTCCACTGGTTAGGACTCTGTGCTTCCACTGCAGGGGGCATGGGTTTGACCCTTGGGGGTGGAACTAGGATCCTGCATGCTACACGGTGTGGGCAAAAAAAAAAAAAAAAAAAAGAAGGTACAGCAACAGAAATTAGCCAAAGTAAGGTACAGAGAATAAAAGACAAAAGAATGAACATTGCCCTCATTGACTTGTGGAAAAATATCAAAAAATCTAACGTGTAACTGTACTCTCCAAAAGGGAAAATGTTGAATAGCTATTGGCTAAAATTTTTCAAAATTTAATGATAACTAAATACCTGAAAATGCAAGAGATTCAACAATATCCAAACAGAATAAAATAAAGAAAACCATACCAATGTATATCATAAACCTGAAAAAGAGGGACATCATGAAAAAATTAAAACAAGTCAGAGGGAAAAGAAACATCACAGACTATAAGAATGCCTATAGTGTTCTCACCAGACTTTATGAAAACCACAGACATTGCAGTGATATTTTTAAAGTATTAAAAAAAAATCTGGCAACCAATATTATATATCCAGCAAAAATATATTTCAAATGAATGTGAAATACAAAATTCTCAGACAACCAATATTTGAGAGAATTTATCTCCAGCAGGCCTACACTACAAGGAATGATAGAAAGAATTTCTTCAGGTAGAAGGAAAATAATACCAGATGGAAAATTGGATCTCTTTCTAAAGAGATGAAAAGTACTAGTAATGGTAAATATGTGGGTAAGGTAAATATTTTCCTAATTGTAATTTTTTATTTTACAACTGATATTAAAACAAAAATAATAACATTGTGTTCTTGGATTTTAAACATGTATAAGTAAAAGGTATGACAACAATACCACAAATGATGAGAGTGGGGAAATACAAATATCTATTTTAAGCTCCTGCATTATATGTGAAATTCTATATGATTATTTGAAGGTAGAAAGTGATACCTTAGAGAAAATTAAACCTTTTCTTTTAAAGCCATCTTTTTTTTTTTAACATCTTTACTGGAGTATAATTGCTTTACAATGGTGTGTTAGTTTCTGCTTTATAACAAAGTGAATCAGTTATACATATACATATGTCCCCATATGTCTTTCCTTTTGCATCTCCCTCCCTCCCACCCTCCCTATCCCACCTCTCTAGGTGGTCACAAAGCACAGAGCTGATCTCCCTGTGCTATGCGGCTGCTTCCCACTAAGTATCTACCTTATGTTTGGTACTGTATATATGTCCATGCCTCTCTCTCGCTTTGTCACAGCTTACCCTTCCCCCTCCCCGTATCCTCAAGTCCATTCTCTAGTAGGTGTGCATCTTTATTCCCATCTTGTCGCTAGGTTCTTCTGACCATTTTTTTCTTTTTTTTTTTTTTAGATTCCATATACCTGTGTTAGCATACAGTATTTGTTTTTCTCTTTCTGACTTACTTCACTCTGTATGACAGTCTCTAGGTCTATCCACCTCACTACAAATAGCTCAGTTTCATTCCATTTTATGGCTCAGTAATATTTCATTGTATATATGTGCCACATCTTCATTATCCATTCATCTGTTGATGGACACTTAGGTTGCTTCCATGTCCTGGCTATTGTAAATAGAACTTCAATGAACATTTTGGTACATGACTCTTTTTGAATTATGGTTTTCTCAGGGTATATGCCCAGTAGTGGGATTGCGGGGTCGTATGGTACTTCTATTTGTAGTTTTTTAAGGAACCGTCATACTGTTCTCCATAGTGGCTGTATCAATTTACATTCCCAGCAACAGTGCAAGAGGGTTCCCTTTTCTCCACACCCTCTCCAGCATTAATTGTTTGTAGCTTTTTTGATGATGGCCATTCTGACTGGTGTGAGATGATATCTCATTGTAGTTTTGATTTGCATTTCTCTAATGATTAATGATGATGAGCATTCTTTCATGTGTTTGCTGGCAATCTGTATATCTTCTTTGGAGAAATGTCTGTTTAGGTCTTCTGCCCATTTTAAGATTGGGTTGTTTGTTTTTTTGATATCAAGCTGCATGAGTTGCTTGTATGTTTTGGAGATTAATCCTTTGTCAGCTGCTTCATTTGCAAATACTTTCTCTCATTCTGAGGGTTGTCTTTTGGTCTTATTTATGGTTTCCTTTGCTGAGCAAAAGCTTTTAAGTTTCATTAGGTCACACTTGTTTATTTTTGTTTTTATTTCCATTTCTCTAGGAGGTGGGTCAAAAGGATCTTGCTGTGATTTATGTCACAGAAGGTTCTGCCTATGTTTTCCTCTAAGAGTTTTAGTGTGTTTGGCCTTACATTTAGATCTTTAATCCATTTTGAGTTTATTTTTGCGTATGGTGTTAGGGAGTGTTCCAATTTCACTCTTTTACCTGGAGCTGTCCAGTTATCCCAGCACCACTTATTGAAGAGGCTGTCTTTTCTCCATTGTATACTCTTGCCTCCTTTATCAAAGATAAGGTGACCATATGTGCCTTGGTTTATCTCTGGGCTTTCTATCCTGTTCCACTGATCTATCTTTCTGTTTTTGTGCCAGTACCATACTGACTTGATTACTGTAGCTTTGTAGTACAGTCTGAAGTCAGGGAGCCTGACTCCTCCAGCTCCGTTTTTCTTTCTCAAGATTGCTTTGGCTATTCAGGGTCTTTTGTGTTTCCATGCAAATTGTGAAATTTTCTGTTCTAGTTCAGTAAAAAATGCCATTCGTAGCTTGATAGGGATTGCATTGAATCTGTAGATTGCTTTGGGTAGTATAGTCATTTTCACATTGTGGAGTCTTCTAATCCAGGAACATGGTATATCTGTCCATCTATTTATATCATCTTTAATTTCTTTCATCAGTGCCTTATAAATTTCTGCATACAGGTCTTTTGTCTCCTTAGGTAGGTTTATTCCTATATATTTTATTCTTTTTGTTGCAATGGTAAATGGGAGTGTTTTCTTAATTTCACTTTCAGATTTTTCATCATCAGTGTATAGGAATGCAAGAGATTTCTGTGCATTAACTTTGTATCCTGCTACTATACCGAATTCAATGATTAGCTCTAGTAGTTTTCTCGTAGCATCTTTAGGATTCTCTATGTATAGTATCATGTCATCTGCAAACAGTGACAGCTTTACTTTTTCTTTTCCAATTTGGATTCTTTTTACTTCTTTTTTCTTCTCTGATTGCTGTGGCTAAAGCTTCCAAAACTATGTTGAATAATAGTGGTGAGAGTGGGCAACCTTGTCTTGTTCCTGATCTTAGTGGAAATGGTTTGTTTTTCACCATTGAGGATGATGTTGGCTATGGGTTTGTCATATATGGCCTTTAGTATATTGAGGAAAGTTCCCTCAGTGCCTACTTTCTGGAGGGTTTTTATCATAAATGGGTGTTGAATTTTGTCGAAAGCTTTCTCTGCATCTATTGAGATGATCATATGGTTTTTCGCCTTCAATTTGTTAATATGGTGTATCACGTTGATTGATTTGCGTATATTGAAGAATCCTTGCATTCGTGGGATAAACCCCACTTGATCATAGTGTATGATCCTTTTAATGTGCTGTTGGATTCTGTTTGCTAGTGTTTTGTTGAGGATTTTTGCATCTATGTTCATCAGTGATATTGGCCTGTAGATTTCTTTCTTTGTGACATCTTTGTCTGGTTTTGGTATCAGAGTGATGGTGGCCTTGTCGAATGAGTTAGGGAGTGTTCCTCCCTCTGCTATATTTTGGAAGAGTTTGAGAAGGATGGGTGTTAGCTCTTCTCTAAATCTTTGATAGAATATGCCTGTGAAGCCATCTGGTCCTGGGGTTTTGTTTGTTGGAAGATTTTTAATCACAGTTTCAATTTCAGTGCTTGTGACTCTTCTGATCATATTTTCTATTTGTTCCTGGTTCAGTCTTGGAAGGTTGTGTATTTCTAAGAATTTGTCTATTTCTTCCAGGTTGTCCATTTTATTGGCATAGAGTTGCTTGTAGTAATCTCTCATGATCTTTTGTATTTCTGCAGTGTTAGTTGTTACTTCTCCATTTTCATTTATAATTCTATTGATTTGAGTCTTCTCCCTTTTTTTCTTGATATGTCTGGCTAATGGTTTATCAATTTTATTTATCTTCTCAAAGAACCAGCTTTTAGTTTTATTGATCTTTACTATCAATTCCTTCATTTCTTTTTCATTTATTTCTGATCTGATCTTTACGGTTTCTTTCTTTTGTTAACGTTGGGGATTTTTTGTTCTTTCGCTAATTGCTTTAGGTGTAAGGTTACATTGTTTATTTGAGAGGTTTCTTGTTTCTTCAGGTAGGATTGTATGGCTATAAACTTCCCTCTTAGAACTGCTTTTGCTGCATCCCATAGGTGTTGGGTCGTTGTGTTTTTATTGTCATTTGTTTCTAGGTATTTTTTTATTTCCTCTTTGATTTTTTCAGTGATCTCTTGGTTATTAAGTAGTGTGTTGTTTAGCCTCCATGTGTTTTTATTTCTTACAGACTTTTTCCTGTAATTGATGTCTAATCTCATAGCGCTGTGGCTGGAAAAGATACTTGATACAATTTCAATTTTCTTAAATTTACAAAGGCTTGATTTGTGATACAAGATATGATCTATCCTGGAGAATGTTCCATGAGCACTTGAGAAGAATGTGTATTCTGTTGTTTTTGGATGGAATGTCCTATAAATATCAATTAAGTCCATCTTGTTTAATGTATCATTTAAAGCTTGTGTTTTCTTGTCTTCATTTTGGATGATCTGTCCATTGGTGAAAGTGGCATGTTGAAGTCCCCTACTATGATTGTGTTACTGTCGATTTCCCATTTTATGGCTTTTAGTATTTGCCTTATGTATTGAGGTGCTCCTATGTTGGGTACATAAATATTTACAGTTGTCATTTCTTGTTCTTGGAAAGGTCCCTTGATCATTATCTAGTGTCCTTCTTTGTCTCTTGTAATAGTCTTTGTTTTCAAGTCTCTTTTGTCTGATATGAGAATTGCTACTCCAGCTTTCTTTTGATTTCCATTTGCATGGAATATCTTTTTCCATCCCCTCACTCTTTCAGTCTGTATGTGTCCCTAGGTCTGAAGTGGGTCTCTTGTAGACAGCATATATATGGATCTTGTTTTTGTATCCATTCAGCAATTCTATGTCTTTTGGTTGGAGCATTTAATCTGTTTACACTTAAGGTAATTATCAATATGTATGTTCCTATTACCATTTTCTTAATTGTTTTGTGTTTGTTATTGTAGGTCTTTTCCTTCTCTTGTGCTTCCTGCCTACAGAAGTTTCTTTAGCATTTGTTGTAAAGCTGGTTTTGTGGTGCTGAATTCTCTTAGCTTTTGCTTGTTTGTAAAGCTTTCAATTTCTCTATTCAATCTTAATGAGATCCTTGCTGGGTAGAGTAATCTTGGTTGTAGGTTTTTCTCCTTCATCACTTTAAATATGTCCTGCCCCTCCCTTCTGGCTTGCAGAGTTTCTGCTGAAAGATCAGCTGTTAACCTTATGGGGATTCCCTTATGTGTTATTTGTTGTTTTTCTTGCTGCTTTTAATATTTGTTCTTTGTATTTAATTTTTGATAGTTTGATTAATATGTGTCTTGGCGTGTTTCTCCTTGGATTTTTCCTGTATGGGACTCTCTGTGCTTCCTGGACTTAACTATTTCCTTTCCCATATTAGGGAAGTTTTCAAGTATAATCTCTTCAAATATTTTCTCAGTCCCTTTCTTTTTCTTTTCTTCTTCTGGGAACCCTATAATTCGAACGTTCATGTGTTTAATGTCCCAGAGGTCTGAGACTGTCCTCAATTCTTTTCATTCTTTTCTCTTTATTCTGCTCTGCAGTAGTTATTTCCACTATTTTATCTTCCAGGTCACTTATCCATTCTTCTCCCTCAGTTATTCTGCTATTGATCCCTTCTAGAGAATTTTAAATTTCATTTGTTTTGTTGTTCATCATTGTTTATTTGCTCTTTAGTTCTTCTAGGTCCTTGTTAAATGTTTCTTTTATTTTCTCCATTCTATTTCCAAGATTTTGGATCATCTTTACTATCATTCTGAATTCTTTATCAGGTAGACTGCCTATTTCCTCTTCATTTGTTAGGTCTGGTGGTTTTTTGCATTGCTCCTTCATCTCTTGTGTGTTTCTCTGTCTTCTCATTTTGCTTAACTTACTGTGTTTGGGGTCTCCTTTTCGCAGGCTGCAGGTTTGCAGTTGCCATTGTTTTTGGTGTCTGTCCCCAGTGGCTAAGGTTGGTTCAGTGGGTTGTGTAGGTTTCCTAGTGGAGGGGACTAGTGCCTGTGTTGTGGTGGATGAGGCTGGATCTTGTCTTTCTGGTGGGCAGGTCCACGTCTGGTGGTGTGTTTTGGGATTTCTGTGGCCTTATTATGGAGCTATATGGAGCTGGGTCTTGGCTTTGAGATGGAGATATCTGGGAGATTTTCACCGTTTGATATTACATGGAGCTGGGAGGTCTCTTGTGGACCAGTGTCCTGAACTTGTCTCTCCACCTCAGTGGCACAGCCCTGACTCCTGGCTGCAGCACCAAGAACCTGTCCTCCACATGGCTCAGAATAAAAGGGAGGAAAAAAAGAAAGAAAGAAAGAAGATAACATAAAACAAAGTAAAATAAAATAAAGTTATTATATGAAAATAAAAAATAATTATTAAGAAAAAAATTTTTTAAGTAATAAAAGAAAAAAAGGACAGATAGAATCCTAGGACAAATAGTAAAAAGAAAAGCTATACAGACAAAATCACACACAGAAGCATACACATACACACTCAGAAAAAGAGAAAAAGGGAGAAAAATATATACATCATTTCTCCCAAAGTCTACCTCCTCAGTTTAGGATGATTCGTTGTCTATTCAGGTATTTCACCGATGCAGGGTCCATCAAGTCGATTGTGGAGATTTAATCTGCTGCTCCTGAGGCTGCTGGGAGAAATTTCTCTTTCGCTTCTTAGTTCACACAGCTGCTGGGGTTCAGCTTTGGATTTGGACTCGCCTTTGCGTGTCAGTCGCCTGAGGGCATCTGTTTTTCGCTCAGACAGGACGGGGTTAAACGAGCAGCTGATTCAGGGGCTCTGGCTGACTCAGGCCGGTGGGGAGGGAGGGGCACAGAGTGCGGGGCGAATCTGCTGCGGCAGAGGCCGGCATGACGTTGCACCAGCCTGAGGCTCACCATGCGTTCTCCCGGAGAAGTTGTCCCTGGATCCCGGGACCCTGGCAGTGGCAGGCTGCACAGACTCCTGGGAATGGGGGTGTGGATAGTGACCTGTGCTCGCACACAGGCTTCTTGGGGGCGGCAGCAGCAGCCTTAGCATCTCATGCCCGTCTTTGGGGTCCGCACTTTTAGCCGTGGCTCGCGCTCGTCTCTGGAGCTCCTTTAAGCAGAGCTCTTAATCCCCTCTCCTTGCGCACCAGGAAACAAAGAGGTAAGAAAAAGTCTCTTGCCTCTTCGGCAGCTCCAGACTTTTTCCCGGACTCCCTCCCGGCTAGCTGTGGCGCACTAGCCCCTGCAGGCTGTGTTCACGCCACCACCCCCAGTCCTCTCCCGGCTCTCCGACCGAAGCCCGAGCCTCAGCTCCCAGCCCCGCCTGCCCCGGCGGGTGAGCAGACAAGCCTCTCGGGCTGGTGAGTGCCGGTTGGCACTGATCCTCTGTGCGGGAATCTCTCCGCTTTGCCCCCCGCACCCCTGTTGCTGTGCTCTTCTCCGCGGCTCCGAAGCTTCCCCTCTGCCACCCGCAGTCTGTGCCTGCGAAGGGGCTTCCTGGTGTGTGGAAACCTTTCCTCCTTCACAGCTCCCTCCCACTGGTGCAGGACCCGTCCCTATTCTTTTGTCTCTGTTTATTCTTTTTTCTGTTTCCCTACCCAGGTATGTGGGGAGTTTCTTGCCTTTTGGGAGGTCTGAGGTCTTCTGCCAGCGTTCAGTAGGTGTTGTGTAGGAGCTGTTCCACGTGTAGATGCATTTCTGATGTATTTGTGGGGAGGAAAGTGATCTCCGCGTCTTACTCTTCCACCATCTTGAAGCTCCTCCGAGAAATCTTAAAGGGGCTTTTCCGGCCCGTGGTCCCCAGGACTGTCGCAGCTTTGGCTGGTGGGGCCCCTCCAGAGCCGGCAGCCTCAGTGAGGCTGCCCTCCCCTCAGGCTCCTGGGCAGTTCAGTGACGGCGGAAGTAAGAGACCCCGAGCCACGAGTTCCAGCTCTGCAGAGAGAAAATTAAACCTTCTGCAACTAATTTTAAAACAGTAAACCGAAAAGGTACAGACTATAACCAAAAAAAAAAAAAAAATCTGCAAAGTTAATGATAACAATTATACATAGTGAAAAAGTAGGAAGATATTTGGGCAAAATGTGATAGAGACCATGATATCAACAGCACACAAAGTGGAAGAGTAAATACCTATCAGACATGAAAAAATTTTTCTTTAAAATTTGCTTTACTGATATGTGAAGTATGAATAAGCTTCCTGCATATGTGACATACATACACCTGGAAGAAATGCTAGGTCACATTTTGTTCTGTTTATCACTGAAAACCCAAACTACAGGAGAAGAAAATTTTAAAGTCTCATTTAGTCAATGATTATTTTGTAACCCGTGATTAAGACTAGAAAAGCTGCACTAAGAGTATCTCTGAAGGGGTACAGGCTCTTTCTAGCAAGTCACAGTTGTTATGAAAATAAAGTAGCACCTGAATGTTATTCTACAAATTACTTTAATCTCAGAAAACAGTTAATGATATACCTCATTGTATTGCACTTCGCTTTACTATGCTTCACAGATATTGCGTTTTTTACAAATTGAAGGTTTGTAGCAATCCTGTGGTCGAGCAAGTCTATCAGTATCATTTTTCCAATAGCCTTAGCTCACTTCTGTCTCTATGTCACATTTAGGTAATTCTCACAATATTTCAAACTTTTTCATTATTATTATATTTGTTATGGCGATCTGTGATCAGTGATCTTTAATGTTACTATTGTCATTGCCTTGGGGGTGCCACAAACCATGCCTATACAAGACAGTGAACTTATTTGATAACTTCTGTGTGTGTTCTGACTGCTCCACTGAACAGCTGTTCCCCCATCTCTCTCCCTCCCTTAAGGCCTCCCTATCCCCTGAGACACAACAATATTGAAATTAGGCCAATGAATAATCCTACAATGACCTCTAAGTGTTCAAGTGAAAGGAGGAGTTGCACATCTCTCACTTTAAATCAAAACCTAGAAATAATTAAGCTTAGTGAGGAAGGCATGTTGAAAGCTGAGACAGGCCAAAAGCTAGGCATCTTGCAGCAAATAGTTAGCCAAGTTGTGAATGCAAAGGAAAAGTTGGTGAAGGAAGTTAAAAATGCTACTCCAGTGAATACATGAATGATAAGAAAGTGAAACAGCCTTATTGCTAATATGGAGAAAGTTTGGTCTGAATAGAAGATCAAACCAGCCACAACATTCCCTTAAGCCAAAGCCTAATCCAGAGCAAGGTCCTAAATCTTTTCAATTCTATGAAGGCTGAGAGAGGTGAGGAAGCTACAGAAGAAAAGTCTGAAGCCAGCAGAGGTTGGTTCATGAGGTTTAAGGAAAGAAGCCATCTCTTTAACATTAAAGTGCAAGGTGAAGCAGCAAGTACTGATGTAGAAGCTGCAGCAAATTATCCAAGAGATCTAGGTAAGATAATTGATGAAGGTGGCTACACTAAGCAACAGATTTTCAAGGGAGATGAAACAACCTTCCATTGGAATAAGATGCCATCTAGGACTTTTCATAGCTACAGAAGAGAAATCAATGCCTGGCTTCAAGGCTTCAAAAGATAGGCTGACTCTCTCATTAAGGACTAATGCAGCTGGTGCCTTTAAGTTGAAGCCAATGCTCCTTTACCATTCTAAAAATCCTAGGGCCCTTATGCTTAATCTACTCTTCCTGTGCTCTATAAATGGGACAACAAAGCCTAGATAACAGCATCACCTGTTTACAACATGATTTACTGAATATTTAAGCCCACCATTGGGACATACTACTCAGAAAAAAAATATTCCTTTCAAAATATTACTGCTCATTGACAATGCACCTGGTCACCCAAGAGCTCTGATGGAGATGTACAATGAGATTCATGTTGTTTTTGTGTCTGTGAACACAACATCTATTCTGCAGCCCATGGATCAAAAGCACTCATTTTAAACAGATAGCTAGTGGGAAGCCACCGTATAGCACAGGGAGATCAGCTTGGTGCTTTGTGACCACCTAGAGGGGTGGGATAAGGAGGGTGGGAGGGAGGGAGACACAAGAGGGAGGAGATATGGGGATATATATGTATGTGTATAGCTGATTCACTTTGTTATAAAGCAGAAACTAACACACCGCTGTAAAGCAATTATACTCCAATAAAGGTGTTTTAAAAAAAGCAGTCATTTTGACTTTCAGGTCTTGTGATTTAAGAAATACATTTTGTAAGGCTATAGCTACCATACATAGTGATTCCTTTGATAGATTTGGACAAAGTAAATTGAAAACTTTCTGGAAAGGATTCACCATTCTAGATGCCATGAAGAACATTTGTGATTCATAGGAAGAGGTCAAAATATCAATATCTATAGGAGTTTGGAAGAACTTGATTCGAACCCTTCTTGATGACTGAGGGGTTCAAGACTTCAGTGGAGGAAACAACTGCAGATGTGATGGAAATAGCAAGAGAACTAGAATTAGATGTGACTGGATTGCTGCAGTCTCATGATAAAACTTTAACAGATGGTGAGTTGTTTCTTATGGATGAGGAAAGAAAGTGGTTTCTTGAGATGGAGTCTACTCCTGGTGAAGATGCTGTGAAGATTGTGGAAGTGACAACAGAGGATTTAGATTATGACATCAACTTAGTTGATAAAGCAGCAGCAGGGTTTGCGAGGATTGACTCCAATTTTGAAAGAAGTTCTACTGTGGGTAAAATGCTATCAGACAGCATTGCATGCTACAGAGAAGCTGTTCATGAGAGGAAGAGTCAACCTATGTGGCAAACTTCGTTGTTGTCTTCTTTTACGAAAGTGCCACGGCCACCCCAGCCTTCGGCAACCATCACCCTGATCAGTCAGCAGCCATCAATAGGCAAAACCCTCCACCGGCAAAACCATTACAACTTTCTGAAGACTCAGATGATGGTTAGTATTTTTTAGTAATAAAGTATTTTTTTAATTAAGATATGTACATTGTTCTTTTTAGACATAATGTTATTGCACACCTAATAGACTATAGTACTGTGTGAACATAAATTTTACATTCACTGGGAAATTTTAAAATTTGTGTGATTCACTTTATTGTAATATTTGCTTTATTGCAGTGGTCTGGAACTGAACCTGCGGTATCTCTACAGTATGCCTTTATACCTCCTGACGTTGAGTCGGTGAAAATTGTGAAAGTGATCAAATGGTGGACATTGAATGCATTTTTTCTGGCATGCTATGTACAGAAATGGTCCAAAAATAACACTTTACTTTTTATAGCAAAGTATGATTGCTCTTGAGAACACATATGTATATATGAGTTTTTAAGGGAAAGGTAAAGTAAAAACTTGTCTTCATAACAGAAGGGTGATATATGCAAGTACCTTGAACAGCCTAAACCTATGATTTCATGGATAAAATATCATTATTTATAATACTGTGGATAACCTGCCAAAATGTGTTAAGTGGTTGTTTCCCCAAATCTAAAGATCTTCCTCAATTCATTGGAGAAAGAAACCGATGACATATCATTAGGCATAGTCAAAATCCACACTTAAATGCTTTAATAGAGCATGTATAATAGTTTTTAGAGCCAAACGAAACCAGAGACTAGAATTGGAATCTATTCTCTGACAAGTTGAAGTATCCAGTGTTCCAGCTGTTGAGTGCAATGTGTTTGTCAACTTTGTATCTGATGGTTCACTGATAATAGTTTTTATTGAAACATGTCTCCATAAGTTTTCGGTCCTCATTTCATCTTTCCTTTTTCTCATTTCATCTTAATATCCCTATCAGTCTGAAAGAGCTATGAAATCTTGCTGCCATTACCAACAACCTATAATTGTGAGCTAGAATTTTCTAATTTTAAATCAATAAAGGGTAAGAAAAGAAACTGACCAGTGTACTATCCACAGGTCAGATATAGATTTCTGGTGAAAGAGTCACATTTGTAGACTAGAGACTAATTAATGTTATCTATTTTATAAAATGGGTATATATATGATCAGAATGGATTTATTACTGTCATTGTGTACATGAGGGAGGCAAGAATGGTTGTATGGAGACAAGGTTGGAGATTATTTTCTATAGCTCATGAGAAGCATGACAATCATTTGCATAAGAGCGTTGTAGTGGAGGTTTAGTTAAATGAGCAGAAACAAGGGATAGGTGCTAAGTGTATGGGACAAGATGATGACAAAGTAAGAAGAGGGATCAAAATAAGGTCCAAGTTTCTGGCTTTTGTAGAATGTTTTGTCTTTTGTTGTGACTGAGAGCACAGGAAAAAGAAAAATTTGTGGTGACAGAAAGAACATTCTATTTTATCATGTTGAGTCTAAGGACTGTGAAAATCAATAGAGAAATATCCAACAGGAAGTTGTTTGTATGAGGCCGGTGTAGAGGAGAGAGATTTTGATTGGACATTAACATTTTGAAGTCATCAGAATATGTATGCTAATTAGAACCATTGCTTTGATAACATCATCCAGGAAGCATGTACGTGAAGAAAGTATAGGGCACATCTATGAGGAACAACACATTTAAGGGACAGAGGAGTATGGGGTCAAAGAAGTCAAAAAAAAGAGTCTTTCAAGAAGGAAGGGGTGGGAATCAACTGACCAGGGTGTGACTGAGACACGGAGTGGCATGAGAACTAAAAGTATCTATTAGATTTCATGAGATAGAGTTCACTAGCAATCTTATTTTGAGTAGAATTATTGTAGTGATCAGAGTGGAATTCAGACTGGATTTGGTTGAAGAGTGAATGGCAAGTGTACTGAAACAGTGAGTATGGACAACTTTTTAGAGAAGTTTGTGCCTAAGAGGGAGACAATTAGGGCGGACTGAGGCAGTGAGGTCAAGAGGAAAATTTAAAAAAAATAAAAGCAGCTAAAAATCAAGAATGTATACTTGTTGATGGGAACAACTCAGTACAGAAGGAAAAGCTGAAATATAGGAACAATGGAAAGTTGGGAGATTGTGAAGTCCCAAGCACATGTTGAGTGCTATAATTTAGATGGGAGGAGGCATGCTTCAATTCCAACTGGAGGGAAAGAAGAAAAAGTGGGTATGGATGTTGGTAGGGTTGTAGAAGGTGAATTCATCTGCTCAGAAATGTATAGGATAGAATTGTGATATTGAAGTTTCAGGAAACTGGGAAAGATTTGAGGTTGTCATTGTAGAGAAAGGAGATCAAGCTGATTACAGAAAGCTTAGTAGGACTTCTACTTAGTGTGCTGGCCCCGATTGAGGCTAATAACCACTAATTTTAGAGTGTTACCCTCAGCCCCATTTTGTTGCTTTTTAAAGTTTGGTGGCAAGAGCAGAGGTGAAACTTAGGCTTATCCAATTTAGGATATTGTCAGATGTATGTGAAGCAGGGAGATAAGAAAGTAGCTGAAGTTATAGACAATACCAACTTTATAAGGTAAGGATTGGGTTGATAGGGAAAAAGTTGAGGTATTACTAAGAATTTGAAGTGTCTATAAACTCAAAGAATAACAGTAAAAAGAATAAATAAAACCAGAGATTATGGTAAAAACTGGAATGAATTGGAGATGGACTGTTTATGAGTGATGGTCCTGGTATGTGATTGTACAAGTTGGCTGCAGGAAACTGTAGAGGGAATATGTTGGAGGTCAAGCAAATGAGAGACCAGTGTTGAACAGCTCATCTACAGGGACAGAGAAGTTACATAGGATGATAACAAAGCTTGAGATAAACAGAGGCCTGTTTTTCAGGTGCCTTTGCCTTGAATGAATAATTGGAGTTGGGGGGGAGGCTTTGGTTACAATAACAAGAAGTGGGAGAAGATGGCTGGGCTAGAGGTTGATAAAATTTGACTTAATTAAAATTAAGTCAAATTTCATCATTTTTTCATCAATAAACACCTTTAAGAGAGTGAAGAGGCAAGCCACAGACTGGGAGATGATAACTACAGTGTATATATTGGGTAAAGGAAACATATCCAGAACACATACAGAGTTTACACATGTCAATAAGAAAGATAAATGACTTAAAAAAAAATGGAAGGAATACCTGAACAGATATTTCACAAAAAAGGATATCCAAATGGTCAGTAACAACATGAAAATATGCTCAACATTGTTACTCATTAGAAAAATGCAAGTTAAAATCACAATGAGATACTGCTCTATACCCATTAGAATGGCTAAAATGAAAATGACTAACAAAAAAAGTGGGTGAGAATACTGAATAAATGGGAATCTCATATATTATTGGTGGAAATGCAAAATCATAGAGCCACTTTAGAAAATAGATTGAATAGACTGGCAATACAGATACATCTACTGTATGGCCCAGTGATCTTATTCTGAGTATATGCCTAAGAAAATGACTGCATAGTCCCCAAAAGGACATGTACAAGCATATCAATGGTATATTTCTTTTTTTTATTGTCTTTCACACTTTTTAAAAAATTGGGGCATAGTTGCTTCACAATGCTGTGCCAGTTTCTGCTGCACAACGAAGTGAATCAGCCACACTCACACACACATCCCCACCCTTCTGGATATCCCTCCCATCCAGGTCACTGCAGAGCATCAAGTAGAGTTCCCCATGCTATACAGCAGGTTCTCACTAGTTATCTGTTCCATACATAACAGTGTATACATGTCAATCCCGATCTCCCAATTCATCCCAACTCCCTTCCCGCCTTGGTATCCATACGTTTCTTCTCTACATCTGTGTCTCTATTTCTGCTTTGCAAATAAGTTCATCTATACCATTTTCCTAGATTCCACATATAATCGATATTATACAATATTTGTTTTTCTCTTTCTGACTTACTTCACTCTGTATGGCAGTCTCTATGTCCATCCACGTCTCTGTAAATGGCACTATTTTGTTCCTTTTAATAGCTGAGTAATATTCCATTTGGTATATGTACCACATCTTCTTTATCTGCTTGTCTGTCGATGGACATTTAGGTTGCTTCCATGTCCTGCTATTGTAAATAGTGCTGTAATGAACATTGTGGTGCATGTGTCATTTTGAATTATGGTTTTCTCAGGGTATATGCCCAGTAGTGGGATTGCTGGGTCATATGGTAGTTCTATTTGTAGTTTTTTAAGGAACCTCCATAGTGGCTGTATCAATTTACATTCCCACCAACAGTGCAAGAGGGTTTGCTTTTCTCCACACCCTCTCCAGCATTTGTTGTTTGTAGATTTTCTGATGATGCCCGTTATAACCGGTGTGAGGTGATACCTCATTGTACTTTTGATTTGCCTTTCTCTAATGATTAGTGATGTTGAGCATCCTTTCATGTGTTTGTTGGCAATCTGTATATCTTCTTTGGAGAAATGTCTATTTAGGTCTTCTGCCCATTTTTGGATTGGGTTGTTTGTTTTTTTGATATTGAGCTACATGATCTGCTTGTAAATTTTGGAGATTAATCCTTTGTCAGATGTTTCACTTGCAAATATTTTCTCCCATTCTGACAGTTGTCTTTTTTTTTTTTTTTTTTTTTTTTAGGCTGTACCACATGGCATGTGGGATCTTAGTTCCCTGACCAGGGATCGAACCCATGCCCCCTGCAGTGGAAGCACAGGTTCTTAACCGCTGGGCCACCAGGGAAGTCCCTGACAGTTGTCTTTTCATCTTGTTTATGGTTTCCTTTGCTGTGCAAAAGCTTTTAGGTTTCATTAGGTCTCATTTGTTTATTTTTGTTTTTATTTCCATTTCGCTAGGAAGTGGGTCAAAAGGATCTTGCTGTGATTTATATCATAGAGTATTCTGCCTATGTTTTCCTCTAAGAGTTTTACAGTGTCTGGTCTTGCATTTAGGTCTTTAATCCATTTTGAGTTTATTTTTGTGTATGGTGTTGGGGAGTGTTCTAATCTCATACTTTTACATGTAGCTGTCCAGTTTTCCCAGCACCACTTATTGAAGAGACTGTCTTTTCTCCATTGTATATTTTTGCCTCCTTTATCAAAAATAAGGCGACCATATGTGCATGGGTTTATCTCTGGGCTTTCTATCTTGTTCCATTAACCTATATTTCTGTTTTTGTGCCAGTACCGTACTGTCTTGATTACTGTAGTTTTGTAGTATAATGGTATATTTATTCTTAATAGCTACAAACTGGAAATAATCCAAATGTCTGTCAACAGTAGCACAAGTAAGTACTGTTACATTCATACAATGAAGAACAACAGTACAAAATAATGAATTGTTGCTATATATTACGTGGATGAAACTCACAAACATAAAGTGCAGAAAAAAAGCCTCATACAAAAGAAGAAATATTGTGTAATAGCCATACAAATAAATACTCGTCTATTATAATGAAATAGGCAAAAAGTGATCTATGGTGATCAAAGTCAGAATAGTGGTTGCCTTAACAGGAAAAGGAAGGAGATAGTATTGACTGGAAAGTGGCATGAGGGAACCTTGTAGCATGCTAGAAATGTCTTATCTCTTGATCTTGTTTGGTTACATGGGTGTATAAATATGTAAAAATTCATCAAGCTATACATTAAGATTTGTGCACTTTACTGTTTGTATTTTACATCTCTACAAAAGTGCTAAGAGAACTTTCAAGAACTTGTCCCCATGCATCACTAGAATTCCACATGAATGTAAGATCCATGAACCTAGGGATGTTTTCAATCTTATTAACAAAATGAAAGGAAAAAAATGAATGAGTGTAAAGAGAATTTGAAGGCTGGATCAAGGGAGAGGAAGGTCAGGATATGACATTGAGAAGATTTGATAGGATAGATGGTCACTGAACTATTGTTGGTCAACTCTAGAATACAGCTGAATTCCTTTGGTGGATGACTGGACTCCATCCCAAGAAATTCTGATTTAGTAGTTCTGGGAGTGTGGCCCAGGAATCTGAGGTTTTAACAAGTGCCCCAAATAATTCTGATGTAGGTAGTCCCAGGTTCACCCACTGAGAATGATTTTTCTAAATGTTTATATTGTGGAAAGAACCAAAAGAAATCATGGAGGAATGACTGCTTGACCCAAAAAGAAGGTCAAGCTTGGTAGTAGAGTTCGTCAGTCCTTTCTCTACAGATCTTCAAGGATGAGCTCTGACATGAACCTCGTGATCAGCACTGGTGGTGGAGAGATCTGGTGGCTACAGTGAACACTGGCAGAAGTACAAGCAGGAGTATCTGGGGCCACCCCACACAATATGGGCTATAGGAAGTGCTTAGTAAGAAAAGATGGGTCGACTAGATTGGAACCAGTGTGAGAGTTGGGGAGATCTGGCTGATCCCACCAAACCATTGCGTTCTCCTAGCGTGCTTCAAAACCCCAATTCTATTTCAACTTTTTTGTGCACTTCTCACTTTTTAAAGAAATTTTATTTTATATTAAAGTATTGTTGATTTACAATGTTGTGTTACTTTCAGGTGTACAGCAAAGTGATTCATTTATACATATACATATATCCATTCTTTCTCAGATTCTTTTCCCATATTGGTTATTACAGATTATTGAGTAGACTTCCCTGTGCTATAAAGTAGTTTCTTAGTAGTTATCTATTTTATATATAGTAATGTGTATCTGTTAATCCCAGTCTCCTAATTTATCACTTCCCCCCACGTTTCCCCTTTGGTAACCACAAGTTTGATTTTTGAGATCTGTGAGTCTGTTTCTGTTTTGTAAATAAGTTCATTTGCTGTCACTTTTTAACTTGTGTTACTCTTGTTTGTTTATATGTCTAACTTGGCCTCTAAACTGAAATCCTTGATGGCACAGGCTGTGTTGCATTTTTCTCAGTATGCAATGTGCCTACTATGGAGCATAGCACATAATAGTGCTCAGTTGGTTTTTGTTTAGTGAACAAATGTCTGAACTTCAGTGAGGCCAGAATTCAAGTGAAAGTGGGGTACTGAGCATAAGTTTCAGGGAATAATGTGGACATACCAAGATGCACGTGAGCACAGGAATGAAGAGACAGGATGACCTTGGCCAACTGGGAAACTGAAGTTTTCATGTCCAAGCATGCTGATACCTACAATACTGTGATATCAACAAAAGTCATCTTTGCCTATGTTGATGAGATCTTTTTATAAAGATGTGGAGTTATGATAGAGGCCACATATGGGTTTGTTATAGTTTGGCATTGAGCGTAATAACCATCTCAGGGCAAAATGCTTATTTCCTATGAGTGATTAATTAGGCATTACACAACTGTGTGTTGTCAGTATCAAGTGTTCTCTGTCATCAGATTTCAAAAGAACTTTTTATCTTGTTTCTGCATGGGAATAAGGAAATTCAATAAAAACGAGTATTTCAAAGTGCTTATAATTAAAACTTCATGTGCTTGGCACGAAAACATGTTTCAGAGATTGAGCCAATTGTTTGCTGATTCTGCTGTCGGTCTGCACCCGCGCATGCTAACAGCTGGCGAGTAAACACTGCGTGCGTGGCATTGCTTCTCAGTCACCATGGAAGTAACAAAATCTCTCTTTTTTGGAGAGCATCATTAATATTCAAAACAGAGTCAAATACTCATGTGCTGTTTTTGATTAAGCTTTCCATGTGGGGCTAAATAAGCTTACCTGAAGATGGAGATAGACAAACTCTTACCATGTTAAGCCATTGAAATAGAATATACCCTACCAGTACTCGAGAGCCACATGGTGGGCTATTCCTTTCTAGGCGAACCTATGGGGAGGCCAAGCTGTGTAGAGTCCTTAGAGATGGGGTGGGTATCCTTGGGCAAGGTTAGGCTGGGATGGTGGTGAGCAATGATAGTGGCACGTGCAGCCAAAAGAATAAATGCTAGAGATTGTGTACCCAACTCAATAGAGTCAAAGTCAAGGTAAATAATCCCAAATTGTCTCCACTATGAGGGTCCTGCATTAACAGCAAATTGAAGCCTAGACCCCAAACAGGGCAGAGAAGAGAATTTAAAAAGCAGTGAGAAAGAAGTACAAAGGCAAATAGATGTGGAGTACACCTTTAGGCATTTCCCAGGTAGAACACAAGCACCCAGGGTGGCTCTTTGTGCCATTGTTGAAGGACAAGTTTGAATAATTTAAAGGAGAAAGCTGGGTCAGACAGGGATCACCACCTTCTACTAGGCAGTGCAAAGAAAGAATAGATTCAGGGGTTACTATCCAGGTGCCCTGTTAGAAGCTGGCATCCCTACTTACAGAACTCCACTCAGTTGTTCAAAATGTTGACCAGAGAGCAGGAAAGCTACTGAGCTTCATTTATTTCATCATCAAAATGTTCAAGAAACACAGACCTGAGCTATTATAATTATCACTTAAGCAGATGTGAAAACTAATGCTTGGGAGGAAATGGGAGCAATGGGACCCTTTCCATGTTTTCCCTTTCCTTGTAAGTCTCCAACTTTGGCTTGGTTTACTGCTTTCTCTGAGTCGGCCTCTGTGATCTCATTCATTACACGCTTACTGTCGAGTGACCAATTTCAAAGTATTTCTTTTCTATCCCTGCTCTCTGTTGATTACAACGCTCCATTTCTGGAGAGCAGCTTTCATTAAATCATTCTTAATAACAGTGAGCCAAGGTCCATTCAATTTATTTATAGTGTGATACACAGTTCCTTTATTGTTTCTTCTACAATTTATAATTACTTTCTTTGGGGAGTGAAGGTTAAGGGTAAAGTGCAGTGGTCTATGCAATTTTCTCTAATTCTCAATACAGTAAGGTCTAGGGATACACTGATTTGGTAGCAAATCAATTTTCATAATTATGCTAAATACTCTTTTGCTTCCATAAAACCAAAGCATCAAGCCTTGACTTCCCCAGCCCTACACAGCTACAGATACTATTTCATCAAACTATAGGCTTTATGCCACGCAGGTCATAGGCCGATATTGCAATATTGGTCCAAACGGGCAGAGTATTAGAAACCCTATTCATGTCAGAGGGTGGAGTCTGGAACTGGTCTTGCTGTTCTGAGCACCCAAATATCTACCTCACCATAAACATGGGGCATCCACCTCACCATAAACACGGGGCATCCACTGCAGATCTTTTATAGCTTGTTTAATCCCTGTGGAGCTGTGCCCAAAACCCTTCTCCACTTGGGTGGAGCCCTAGTTCTCTACCTAATCTTTGCCAATCCCTCTCCCCATCTAGTAGCTGGACCCTGTCTTCAATTCCCAGATGTTAGCTTGGATCCTGTACCAAACAAAACCTACTATTCAGCACTAAGACATCGCTTTCTATTTGAATGCAGAATATGTACTGGGGGATCTTGTTCTTGTGCCCTACCTGCTATATTAAAAACTCTGTCGATATCATCACTGGCTCTCACTACCCGTGTTTACCATATTCACTGAACACTGTGTTCCTCGGAGTCCAGCATTAAAGTTGGATTAATCCCTGTGAGCTTAGCCCAGGTCATCTGTAGCAGCTTCTTCCTCTTCCAAGCTAGCATGTGAGGTAGTTGGAATATGTCTTGGGGGTTATATTAGACTTTCATAAGATAAGCCCGATGACTTCAGACAAAAATAGAATCAGAGAAGGGAGACTCTTCTCTTGTGTGCATTAGAAGACAAAGATGGCTTTTTCACCAAGATGAACAGCAGGAACAAACTCAAAGCAGCTGAGGGGTTGTCATTCTCTAACTCTCCCAGTCCCAGCCCCACTTGGTTGCTGCCCTAATACTTCCAACCTGTAGGTTTAACCCCACCAAATCTCTGAGTCTCTAGTGAACTAGCCTGACAGGATGTCAGGAATCTCATCTCTACAGTTTGGTAGGACCTAGACTCAGTGTTGCTGTCTTAATTGTGGTACCTCGTGTGCCTGGAGGTATGTCTTGGGTACATATATACCCATGGCTTCACAGCCATTTCCTGTCCTCTTTCCTTTAGGCCCAGCCCATATCACAGTGTTCTTTCTTTATTTTGAAAATTTGTACTCTGAACTCTAGAAACCTGTGCAGAACCCTGATGCACTATTAGTCTCATGTGAGCCAACTTCCCTGAAGAGTTGGATCTAGTTTCCTTCATGCTTAATTCTCAACCAGATGATCCTCCACCCTCAGCATGCATGCTGGTCTGATTCTCAACATCACTACACCTCAAAATGCCTACTGCCATGTCCTACACATCGTATCAGGCCTTACTAACTATCAACACTGATCACTCCCGACTGAGTTAATCATGCCCCCTTGCATGCTGTGATTTGGATGCTCTGACCATACTGGTGGCCACCTCTGGAGCCAGACTCTTCCCTTTAGTCCTATTCTGGTCCTCACTTTGCCCCAGCACCATTCACATCCAGCTTTCTTTCCTTCCCCAGTGGTCTGTCATTTTTCATACCTAGGATCTTTTTTATACTTAATCCCCTCCTGCCAAGATAGGATAGTCTCTGGTTATAGCAGGCACTATCCATGCCCTGAAAATTCGTACCTCATGTAATCGTTAAAGCATGGTCTGAAAAATGAGGAATTTGCCAGCAAATATATTTTGATGCAGCTTGAACAGTGTTTTACTTTTCTAGCTTTCTCTTTCTCTATTTAAATATCATTCAGTAAGGCTTACTTTTCCTTTCACTGTGGGCTTCACCCCTCCTTATTGTCTTATAACTGGCCTGCTTTGCTCATTTAACGTATCTGCCTAGACTCTGAATGCATTTAAGTTTGTAACAAAAACCTAGCTACAGTGAGTTTAAGGAAGAATAAAAGGCTGAAATAAGCCTCTGAGAAAAGAGCAATTTCAAATGGAAGAGAATAAGACTTTAGTATTTATAAATTTTTCAAGTATTTATGATTGCAAATTGGCTTAATGTAATACAGCATGCTGGGAATAATATATTCAATATTATATGGAATTAGCAAACCATGCCTTTGAATTGTAAGAATCTATAACAGAGAAACAAACCTTGATGATAGAGCGCAAGAAGAATTATAAGAGACAACTTTTGAGGGAATGAAATGATCAAGGTAGATGATTCTGTTCAGGAAACATAATTTAAAATGTTAAGTCAGTAAAACAGAAGTTGCGTCACAGATGTAAAAAACAAACTTGTGGTTACCAGGGGGGAAGTCGGGGGAGGGATAAATTAGGAGATTGGGATTGACATATACACACTACTATATATAGAATAGATAACTAATAAGGACCTACTGTATAGCACAGGGAGCTCTATTCGATACCCTGTAATGACCTATATGGGAGTAGAATCTAAGAAAGAGTGGATATAGGTGTATGCATAACTGACTCACTTTGCTGTAGAGCAGAAACTAACAGAACATTTTAAATCAATTGTACACCAATAAAAAAATTAAGAAAAAAATACTAAGACAATTTAAACAAATTTCATTTCTGTTAAGAGCAACTGAGAGTCAAAAGAGGAATTTGAAGTATGTGGTGGTCATATATAGTATTGCTCTTATTTTATGAATAATTGAATCTATATATATATATTTTTCTTTTTTTTCTGCGGTACGTGGGCCTCTCACTGTTGTGGCCTCTCCCGTTGCGGAGCACAGGCTCCGGACGCGCAGGCTCAGCGGCCATGGCTCACGGGCCCAGCCGCTCCGCGGCATGTGGGATCTTCCCGGACCGGGGCACGAACCCGCGTCCCCTGCATCAGCAGGCGGACTCTCGACCACTGCGCCACCAGGGAAGCCCTATATGTTTTAATTATGGTAAAAAAAAATTGCTGCATCTATAAAAGTGTATATATATATTATATCAATTCCATATTTGCCTATGTATCTATCATCTATCTCTCTCTATCAATCATCCATCTATCATTTATGAATCTCTTGAATCGTGAATTGATTTACTTCTCTCCATCTGTACTATGACCCCTCAGTTCAGGCTATCATCTTCTCTCACCTGAATGAATACAGTAGCCCCTAATTGTTCTCCACTAATAGCAGCCAGAATAATCTCTTTAAAATTAAAGTAAAGCCTTGTCAATCTCTATATAAGATCTCTAAAACCCTTCCATATCTCCCCATCAAATAGCCAGTAATATGTTCATTCCTTTTCCTTAACATATTATTATATGATACTCTTCACAACGTGGACCCTTCCAGCCTGGTTGAGGCTTGTTTACACTGCTCTCCATGCTACACAGCATCTTCTGCTCTGCACCTTTTGCTCCATCCCTCAGAGTTTTTCACATTTTCTTTGGGGCCTAGAAACAGTCTATTCCCTTTACCTGTAATGTCCTTTCTGCTCTTATATATTCAGTGTGCTCCTAATTAGAATGTCATCTCCACTGCAAATCTTTCCATAACATCATTAGTAAGAGTTAGTAGCTCCCTTCTTTTTGCCCTTATTGCTACTTCTTCACTTATACAGTGCCTGACATGGAACAGGCATGATGCTAAGAGCTGGTGTTCCCAAGATGAACAGAGTAGACTTCCTGAAAAGAGGTCATGATCTGTGGGGAAAATAGATGGTATAAACTATGATTGAATATAATGAAATAATTCTTCACTAAAGGAATGTACAGAGACTATGGTAGTATCAAGGGCAAACAACAGAGTCAACCTGGCAAGAACGGGGAAGTCTTCTTTGAGGTGAGGGTCTCTGTGATTACATGAATCATTTTGTATTATAGATGTTTGCATGCACGTGCACACATGTGCGCATGCACACACACACACCCCTATGCAAGAGTACAGAACACCACAATCTATCAACATTGAACTCAAATAGGCACATGGCCATGACAGTGGGTTTCCTATGATGATGCTGAGGCAAAATTAAAAGATTCTAGAGAAGGGGCATCTATTGACAGGCTGCGTGGGTTCAAATCTTGGTTTTAATCACTTAAGAGCTGTATGACATTCAGCAAATCACATAGTTTCACCAAGCTTTATTTTAAACATCTGTGAATAAAAGCAAAATTAAAGTACTTGTCTCATTGAGTTGCTGTGAGGGGTAAGTGATTTAATACATGAAAACCTCTTAGCACATTGCCAGGTATATAGTAGCACTAGAGAAATCTTAGCTATTATTATTGTTGTTTCTGTTGATAATATTGTTGTAGTTATCATTGATGCAGACAGCCAGTCAGATTTTATATCATACTGTTCAAAATTTGAATTATGTTTTATGTAAAATCCACTCTGAGCTCAACCGGAACATGGAAAGTGTTTTAGTTTTGATGGATTTTAGCCCATTAGACAGGAATCTGGCCAAATTATCATAGTATCAGAATGAAACAGAACTGTGTAGATTAATTGACCAAGGCTTTTGGATTTGGTAAAGTGGGATTATCCAAAACCAATGTTTGGAGGCTGTCGCATAATTCCAAACTTGAATGTTAATCAAGATGCAGAATATCAGACCTGTATCAGCTTGACTAAACTGCCTGCTGCAAACTTAATCTAAAATAGGGTCATAAAGATATGTAGACAGAGAGTGAAGACTGAAAGGAAGATGGGGAAAGCAGATAGAAAGGGAAGCCAGAGATGAGGAAATGGAGGAATGAAGTGAGGGAGAAAGAGGGATGGAAGAAGTATAAACAGAGGAAGAGAAAAAACTCTAAAAGGATGAGAATTAAAAATAATTGAAATGACAAAATGTGATACAACCCAGTTGCTTTGAAAGCCATATATTTTAGGTGGGGATGATATTCAAAATACTTAACAACTAGTAAGGCGCTGAAACTGATGAATCAGAATGGGCATGCTATAGACCCACAGTACGTCTCTACCAGTTGACCAGGTGTTTTGGTGTAGGCCTCATTTCAACTCAGTTGTCCCACTGCATGAAAAACCACAGGAAGAGCAATGCTCACCTTCTTGAAGAGTTAATTTTACTAACTTCTTATCTTTTAATTTTTGTGGGGGCATTACTTTTAAACTAAGAGAAACACAGCCTATTACATATTTGAATACCAAATTCACAATTACTTCTAGCATAAAACTTAGGACCTCAAAAGGATATTGAGTTCCCTTGGTCATTTAAGGCGACATCCCCAGTCCTTCTGGAGGATGTGTTCACTCTTCCTGACTTAGAGGGGAGTTTGAGAAATATTTCTTAGGTCTGAGGAAGGAAATTATTAACTCCACGATGCTAGGAACTAACAGGGAAGAGTAGAAGCATCCTTCCTCCATTTTGTGCCTGTGTGGTTGACTACAACCCATACTTGATTGGAACATTTATGTAAATCCTAAGTTTTGGGCAGGGGGGCTTGGAGTGGCAGGGGAGAGAGTGCCTGCAAGAGGAAAGTGTGCCTTGAAAAAGAAGGACATGGCGAGATTTCTTATAGTTTGGGTTCTCCAGGAAGCAGATACTGAAATAGAGATAAGCATGCAGGATGTTTATTAAGGAGTGTCTTTGGGATCAACACCAGTTGAAGGGAAAGGAAGGGTAGGAAGCAGGATTGGGTAGAGGGAGAAATTGGTCTGCGATAGAGCCTCAACAAAGGCCGCAGCCAACACCATAAGGTGTTTTGAAGCTGAGATGGCTCCTTAGAGTTTTTTTAGCTTAGGCAAAGGAGCTGGGCTTTTATACCACTTCTATGATTATTCACTGGATGTGGGCTGCCCCAGGAAGGGGATGTGGCCTTGGGCAAGGTAGATCTCTTCAGCTGAGGCAGTTTCTGTTGAGAGCTGACAATTGAGGGCTACACTGTAGTCAGTACGCCCAGCAGTTTGAGGAATGTCAGTTCTAAAAGGACATCTGGGGGCTTCCCTGGCGGTCCAGTGGTTAAGACTCCGCGATTCCACTGCAGGGGTCGCGGGTTCAATCCCTGGTCAGAGAACTAAGATCCTGCATGCCAAAAAATTTTTTTAATTTTTAAAAAATAAAAGAGGGAGATCTGATTGGAGCACCAGAACATTCACTACAGAACAGTTCTACCTACAATGGAACATTACTCGGCTGGGATTTTTAGCAATTTATTCCCTGAAGGTCAAGTGAAGTAGACCTTGCTTTGCTTCTGGAGCTCTTATATATCTGATGTCTCACTGTGAAGGAATCATGGTCAGAAGTTTAAACCTCATGTTCCTTTTTCTAGGATTTCAAATTCTTATTCATCCAAGAAATATGTACATCTAAAATGAACATATGAACATCTAAAATGTCCCAAGCATCTCTCTAGACACTGGAGATATAGCAGTAAGCAAGGGAGACATGGTCCTTGCCTTCCAGGAATGTACAAAACATAAGGGGATACATTTTTCTCCTTAAATAGCTGATCTCAGTAATTTGGTAAATATTCGTTATTCTTCTTGAGGGCTAAGCAGAACTAAAACCAGAGAGTTATAAATGGGACACTGCTTATGTAGTTTTTGAGGATTTGAGAGACTAAACCCGATGTGTCTTTTTTTTAAGTTAATTTTTATTTATTTAGTTAGTTAGTTAGTTAGTTAGGCTGTGCCAGGTCTTGGTTGCGGCATGCGGGATCTTCGTTGCAGCATGTGAGATCTTTTATTTGCAGCATGCATGCAGGATCTAGTTCCTCGACCAGGGATTGAACCCAGGCCACCTGCATTGGGAGTGCAGAGTCTTACTCACTGGACCACCAGGGAAGTCCCCCTGATGTGTCATTTAATTCATCACAAAGAGAGCCAGTTGACTTGCTCTTCCTTCATATGCTTATTAGTTATAAGACTTTGGAGTTACGGATGTAGAAAACAAACTTGTGGTTACCAGGGGGTAAAGGGCAGGAGGCGGAGGGATAAACTGGGAGACTGGGATTGACATATACACACTACAATGGATGAAATAGATAACTAATAAGGACCTACTGTACAGAACAGGGAACTCTACTCAATACCCTGTAATGACCTATATGGGAGTAGAATCTAAAAAGGAGTGGATATAGGTGTATGCATAAGTGACTCACTTTGCTGTATACCTGAAACTAACAAAACATTGTAAGTCAACTATAAAATTTTTTTTAAAAAAGACTTTGGATAAGTTGCTTGGCCTCTCTGTGCCTCAGTTCTCTCAACTCTTGTGGTGCATAGTAGGTAGGTAGTCTTGCAGTGTTAGTTCATATTCTGTTAAAACTTAACTTTGATACTTGAAAGAAAATCAGAACTATACATTTCTACTTTCAGTCTCTTTATAAATGGCATCCCTCTCTCCATGTCTTTAAGCTGTGCATCATACCTACATTATGATTTGACTTCTTGTTCCAGACTTGGGTGGCTTTTATCAGGAGCCTGAAGATTTGCCTCAAATGATATCTGTATTAGCAGACACCTAGGACAAGAAAGTGAAATCTAGTATTAGCCTGATTGGGGTTGGATTGTCCAATCAACTCAGTAACAGAACTAAATTGAAGCTTAGTAAACTCTGAGCATAAACTTTAAAATTGAATAATTAAAATTCAATCATTTTTCTGTCAGATATATTAAGAAAGGCAATAGATAACTGAAAGAAATCATAATTGAGCTGTGTGTATACACATGGCTATTGGATCAACATTTTAGGCTTAATTAACCAGTCAGTTCTTGTTTTTCTACTTTGGTTGTTCTGAGTTACTGAGTTGGTCATTGCAGTCAAAAAAATAGTCAAATAACAAGCCATGGCTATTTTTCCCTAAGTAATTGACTGGCTATTTTGGAGACACGGTCTCAGAGGGATTTAATATAAAAGAAAAGGAAATGAAAAATGATAGCAACTGCCATTTATTGAGCTCTTGTGATGTGCCAGTCTCTTGACATGCATCTTCTTTTAGTGCTCAGATCAATCCTATGAGACAGGTCTTTTTAGCATCTCATTTTTATAGAGGAGGAAATTGAGGCACAAGGAGGCAAAAGAAGTTTCCTGAGGTCACAAAAGCTGCAAAGTGGTAGATGCAGAATTGGAACCCGGGTCTGCCTGACTCATAAGCTCACATTCCTCTTCTGTGCCAAGCTTCCTCTCACGTGAAGCCAGTTCTGTGTCACTTGTTATCTACCTTAACACCAGAAAATTTATTAGCTTCTAACGTACTTGGTTGCAGTTTTCAATGTGTTTTATGTCTGAATACATTTGTAAGTTGATGGATGAATATGTGTGGTGCATTAAAACAACCACTACCACGGAAATAACAATAACCTTCATCACTAATATTTATTGGATGCCATATGTCAGTCCTAGTCCTAACTTGTGCATATAAATGATTGAATCCTCACTACAACACTCCAAAGAAAGTCCTCCAAGTATCTCCATTTTACAGATGAAATAATGAGCACAGAGAAGCAAAGGAGTATATGCTTTAAGTTAGGGGTTGGTAAACCTGCCTGTGGCCTGTATTTGTACCAACTGGAGCTAAGAATGGTTTTGACATGTTTAAAGGGTTGGAGAAAATGAAACAAAGAAAAGTATTTGACAAAAAAGAACTATGCTCCCCACAAAGCCAAAAATATCTACTTTCCTTTAGAGAAAAAGTCTTCCAAACGCTGGTATAGAGTCTAAGTCATGGGAATAGTAAGTAGTAAAATCAAGGCATATTTTGTTTTAAATTGAAGTATAATTGATTTACAATATTATAGTAGTTTAATGTGTACAGCATTGTGATTCAGTATTTTTGCATATTATACTTCATTACAGGTTATTACAAGATAATCTCTATAGTTCCCTGTGCTATCCAGTAGGTCCTTGTTGTTTATCTGTTTTATATATAGTAGTTTGTATATGTTAATAACAAACTACTTATTTATCCCCCCCGCTATCCCCTTTGGTAACTTTAAGTATGTTTTCTATGTGTGTGAGGCTATTCTGTTTTGTAAATAAGTTCATTTGTGTCATATTTTACATTCCACATATAAGTGTTATCATATGATATTTGTCTTTCTCTGTCTGACTTACTTCACTTAGTATGTTAATCTCTAGTTGCGTCCATGTTCCTGCAAATGGAATTATTTCATTCTTTTTTATGACTGAGTAATATTCCATTGTGTGTGTACATATATATACCACACCTTTTTTTTTAACATCTTTCTTACAGTATAATTGCTTTGCAATGTTGTGTTAGTTTCTGCTTTATAACAAAGTGAATCAGCTATACATATACATATATCCCCATATATCCTTCCTCTTGCATCTCCCTCCCACCCTTCCTATCCCACCTTTCTAGGTGGTCAAAAAGCACCAAGCTGATCTCTCTGTGCTATGTGGCTGCTTCCCACTAGCTATCTATTTTACATATGGTAGTGTATATATGTCCATGCCACTCTCTGAATTTGTCCCAGCTTACACTTCCCCGTCCCCATGTCCTCCAGTCCATTCTCTACGTCTGTGTCTTTATTGCTGTCTTGTCCCTAGGTTTTTCAAAACCATTTTTTCTTTTTTTTTAGATTCCATATCTATGTGTTAGCATACAGTATTTATCTTTCTCTTTCTGACTTACTTCACTCCGTATGACAGACTCTAGGGCCATCCACCTCACTACAAATAACTCAATTTCGTTTCTTTTTATGGCTGAGTAATATTCCATTGTATATATGTGCCACATCTTCTTTATCCATTCATCTGTCGATGGACACTTAGGTTACTTGCGTGTCCTGGCTATTGTAAATAGAGCTGAAATGAACATTGTGGTACATGACTCTTTTTGAATTATGGTTTTCTCAGGGTATATGCCCAGTAGTGGGATTGCTGGGTCATATGGTAGTTCTATTTTTAGTTTTTTAAGGAACCTCCATACTGTTCTCCATAGTGGCGGTATCAATTTACATTTCGACCAACAGTGCAAGAGGGTTCTCTTTTCTCCACACCCTCTCCAGCATTTATTGTTTATAGATTTCTTGATGATGGCCATTCTGACACGTGTGAAATGATATCTCATTGTAGTTTTAATTTGCATTTCTCTAATGATTAATGATGTTGAGCATTCTTTCATGTGTTTGTTGGCAATCTGGATATCTTCTTTTCAGAAATGTCTGTTTAGGTCTTCTGCCCATTTTTGGATTGGGTTGTTTGTTTTTTTCATATTGAGCTGCATGAGCTGCTTGAAAATTTTGGAGATTAATCCTTTGTCAGTTGCTTCACTTGCAAATATTTTCTCCCATTCTGAGGGTTGTCTTTTGGTCTTGTTTATGGTTTCCTTTGCTGTGCAAAAGCTTTTAAGTTTCATTAGGTCCCATTGGTTTATTTTTGCTTTTATTTCCATTTCTCGAGGAGGTGGGTCAAAAAGGATCTTGCTGTGATTTATGTCATAGAGTGTTCTGCCTATGTTTTCCTCTAAGGGTTTTAGAGTGGCCTTACATTTAGGTCTTTAATCCATTTTGAGTTTATTTTGGTGTTTGGTGTGAGGGAGTGCTCTAATTTCATTCTTTTACGTGTAGCTGTCCAGTTTGCCCAGCACCACATATTGAAGAGGCTGTCTTTTCTCCATTGTATATTCTTGCCTCCTTTATCAAAAATAAGGTGACCATATGTGCGTGGGTTTATCTCCGGGCTTGCTATCCTGTTCCATTGATCTATATTTCTGTTTTTGTGCCAGTACCATACTGTCTTGATTACTCTAGCTTTGTAGCATAGTCTGAAGTCAGGGAGCCTGATTCCTCCAGGTCCGTTTTTCTTTGTCACGATTACTTTGGCTGTTCAGGGTCTTTTGTGTTTCCATGCAAATTGTGAAATTTTCTGTTCTAGTTCAGTAAAAAATGCCATTCGTAGCTTGATAGGGATTGCATTGAATCTGTAGATTGCTTTGGGTAGTATAGTCATTTTCACAATGTTGATTCTTCCAATCGAAGAACATGGTATATCTCTCCATCTGTTTGTATCATCGTATCATCTTTAATTTCTTTCAACAGTGTCTTATAGTTTTCTGCATACAGGTCTTTTGTTTCCTTAGGTAGGTTTATTCCTAGCTATTTTATTCTTTTTGTTGCAGTGGTAAATGGGAGTGTTTCCTTAATTTCTCTTTCAGTTTTTTCATCATTGGTGCATAAGAATGCAAGAGATTTCTGTGCATTAATTTTGTACCCTGCAACTTTGCCAAATTCATTGATTAGCTCTAGTAGTTTTCTGGTAGCATCTTTAGGATTCTCAATGTATAGTATCATGTCATCTGTAAACAGTGACAGCTTTACTTCTTCTTTTCTGATTTGGATTCCTTTTATTCCTTTTTCTTCTCTGATTGCTGTGGCTAAAGCTTCCAAAACTATGTTGAATAATAGTGGTGAGAGTGGACAACCTTGTCTTGTTCCTGATGTTAGCGGAAATGTTTTCAGTTTTTCACCTTTGAGAATGATGTTGGCTGTGGGTTTGTCATATATGGCCTTTATTATGTTGAGGTAAGTTCCCTCTATGCCTACTTTCTGGAGGGTTTTTGTCATAAATTGGTGTTGAATTTTGTCTAAAGCTTCTTCTGCTTCTATTGAGATGATCATATGGTTTTTCTCCTTCAATTTGTTAATACAGTGTATCACATTGATTGATTTACATATACTGAGGAATGCTTGCATTCTGGGGGTAAACCCTGCTTGATCATCGTGTATGATCCTTTTAATGTGCTGTTGGATTCTGTTTGCTAGTATTTTCTTGAGTATTTTTGCATCTAAGTTCATCAGTGATATTGGCCTGTAGAGAGTCTCATACAGGAAAAATCCAGGGAGAAACATGCCGGGACACATATTAATCAAACTATCAAAAATTAAATACAAAGAAAACATATTAAAAGCTGCAAGGGGCTTCCCTGGTGGTGCAGTGGTTGAGAGTCCACCTGCCGATGCAGGGGACACGGGTTCGTGCCCCGTTCTGGGAGGATCCCACATGCCGCAGAGCGACTGGGCCCATGAGCCATGGCTGCTGAGCCTGTGCATCCGGAGCCTGTGCTCCGCAGTGGGAGAGGCCACACAGTGAGAGGCCCACGTACCGCAAAAAAATAAAAATAAAAAAGCAGCAAGGGAAAAACAACAAATAACATACAAGGGAATCCCCATAAGGTTAACAGCTGACCTTTCAGCAGAAATTCTGCAAGCCAGAAGTGAATGGCAGGACATATTTAAAGTGATGCAAGGGAAAAACCTACAACCAAGATTACTCTACCCAGCAAGGATCTCATTCAGGTTCGATGGAGAATTTAAAACCTTTACAGACAAGGAAAAGCTAAGAGAATTCAGCACCACCAAACCAGCTTTACAACAAATGCTAAAGGAAGTTCTCTAGGCAGGAAATACAGGAGAAGGAAAAGACCTACAATAACAAACACAAAACAATTAAGAAAATGGTAATAGGAACATATATATCAATAATTACCTTAAATGGATTAAATGCTCCAACCAAAAGACATAGACTGGCTGAATGGATACAAAAACAAGATCCGTATATATGCTGTCTACAAGAGACCCATTTCAGACCTAGGGACACATACAGACTGTAAGTGAGTGGATGGAACAAGATATGCCATGCAAATGGAAATCAGAAGAAAGCTGGAATAGCAGTTCTCATATCCAACGAAATAGGCTTTAAAAGAAAGACTATTACAAGAGGCAAAGAAGGACACTACATAACGTTGAAGGGATCAATCCAAGAAGAAGATATGACAATTGTAAATATTTATGCACCTAACATTTGAGCACCTCAATACATAAGGCAAATGCTAACAGCCATAAAAGGGGAAATCTACAGTAACACAATCATAGTATGGGACTTTAACACCCCACTTTCACCAATGGACAGATCATCCAAAATGAAAATAAATAAGGAAACACAAGCTTTAAATGATACATTAAACAAGATGGACTTAATTGATATTTATAGGACATTCCATCCAAAAACAACAGAATACACATTTTTCTCAAGTGCTCATGGAACATTCTCCAGGATAGATCATATCTTGGGTCACAAATCCTGCCTTGGTAAATTTAAGAAAATTGAAATTGTATCAAGTATCTCTTCCGACCACAACGCTATGAGACTAGATATCAATTACAGGAAAAGATCTGTAAAAAATACAAACACATGGAGGCTAAACAATACACTACTTAATAACCAAGAGGTTACTGAAGAAATCAAAGAGGAAATCAAAAAGTACCTTGAAACAAATGACAATGAAAACACAATGACCCAAAACCTGTGGGATGCAGCAAAAGCAGTTCTACAAGGGAAGTTTATAGCAATACAATCCTACCTCAAGAAATATCTCAAGTAAACAACCTAACCTTACACCTAAAACAATTAGAGAAAGAAGAACAAAAAACCCCAAAGTTAGCAGAAGGAAAAAAATCATAACGATCAGATCAGAAATAAATGAAGAATAAATGAAGGAAACCATAGCAAAGATCAATAAAACTAAAAGCTGGTTCTTTGAGAAGATAAACAAAATTGATAAACCACTAGCCAGACCCATGAAGAAAAAAAGGGAGATGCCTCAAATCAATAGAATTAGAAATGAAAATGGAGAAGTAACAACTGACACTGCAGAAATACAAAGGATCATGAGAGATTACTACATGCAACTATATGCCAATATAAAGGACAACCTGGAAGAAATGGACAAATTCTTAGAAAAGCACAACCTTCCAAGACTGAGCCAGGAAGAAACAGAAAATATGAACAGACCAGTCACAAGCACTGAAATTGAGACTGTGATTTAAGGTATTCCAACAAACTAAAGCCCAGGACCAGATGGCTTCACAGGCGAATTCTATCAAACATTTAGAGAAGAGCTAACACCTATACTCCTCAAACTCTTCCAAAATATAGCAGAGGGAGGAATACTCCTGATCTCCTTCTATGAGGCCACCATTCCCCTGATAGCAAAACCAGACAGTGATGTCACAAAGAAGGAAAACTACAGGCCAATATACCACATCTTCTTAAGCCAGTCGTCTGCTGATGGACATTTAGGTTTCTTCCATGTCTTGGAGATTTTGAATAGTGTTGCTGTGAACATTCGGGTCCTTTTGAATCTCAACCTCCAACCATGGCTCCTACTACAGTGTTTCACCTTAGAGTTTAACAACTACGACAACAATGATAGTATCTGTAGCTTTTATTTATTTAGTATTTACTTTATGTTTGACACATAAGGGTGGACTTTACATAGTATATGGTTAATTTACTACACAGAACACTCTATGAGGTGCTTCCCAATTTTTGTCTTACTCAGCTTCCATTTTCCTTCTTTCTTTCTTGCCAAAAGTACTACCAGTTTTTTCAGATATCTGTACCCCATCCCATGTAATGTGGTAGAAGATGGCCAACCCTGTTGTCTGTTCTGGAGTAGATCCTGATGGTCTAAGGCTCCCAGAGTACTCTCAGTTCTCATGTCAGTGATCAACAGGAGTGGACATGTGATCTAATTCTGGCCAATGAGACTTGAGGGGTGGGGTCTTCTGACCAGGAAGTCTTTTGCAAGGGTTTCCCTCATTTAAAGGAGACACTGAGAGATGGTCCCTCTTCTTCTTTGATGCTGACTTGTCTGGATGTGATGCCTTGATATGCTACAGGCACATTGCTCCTATCCTGAGGGAAGCAGAGCCAACTTAGGGAAGAGGACAATGAGAACTGCAAAGAAGTTGAGCCAATCTTTGGCATACCTTGCTTGGAGGCAGCCCACCTGAGGATTTCTTGTGATGAGAAATAATGCATTTTCTTATGATTAAGCCAGTTTAAGAGTCAGTTTTCCAACACAACTGATTTCTGTAGTTCATACTGTCCCCATTTTAGAGTTGGTGAAATTGAGCACAGCTACTTCTCGCAAAGCTGGGATTTGAACCAAGGCCTTTTCTGCTCTAAAGCCTGTGATTTTGGTCCATTATATTATTCTGACTTCTAAGAAGAAGAGAAAGAATAAGTTTGACATACAAAAATGATACATTTTATATTCTTAAGTAACAGGAAAATGTATAATGTCAGTGCCTACCCAGTTGTCTTTTAGATGTTATAACACTTTTCTCTGCCAGGCAAGTATGCTGTTACAAAAAACTCATGGCATATCATATACAAACACATCACTGAAGAAGCTGCCTGACTGCATGTGTTCCAGGGATACATATGAATAATTTGAAAAGATTTAAAGGGCAATCTGTCCTTAGTCTGTGACAGAACTCCCATTTATGTATAGTGGCTCACATAACTGTGTTGTCTTAATACACTTAGCCCTGTCCTTTCGCAACTTGGGGCTGCTTGCCTCATGTTCTGAAGTTGAATGACATTTTATTCAGTTACACCATTAGAATGATGTTGTCCTGTATAGGAAGACATTGACATCCCAATGGTTCTCAAATTTTGTGTCTTTTAACAGTATTACCAGACACAACAATGAAATGATAAATGTGTCTTCCATTTTAAAATACTCTGTCTTACAAAAACTCAAAGCATCTGTCATATTCAAGATTTGTGATTGTAAACAATAAAAATCATACACATAACTTTATCCTCAAGTATATTAACGTATTTAAGTATATCATATTCAATGACTTGAATTGAAAATCATAACTAAATATTCTCATTGCAGTTAGTACAATTTACTAGTTCTTTTCATACTCAAACATATGCACGCACTTGTATTCTGTAGGGTTTGTATATACACACACATAAATATATATGTACTTATAAATATATGCATACGCTTTCCTTGTTTCTTCATAAACAGTTTATATTTGGAAACCTAAAAGTCAAAGATATGACATCAAAGATAGAATTCCAATATTTATTAATTATTGCATTTTAGATATCTAGAAAGTACAGATTTGTTGTATTTTTATCAATGAGTTGAGTTTTTCATACTGTTTTAATTTGTGAATTTCCATTTATAGGCATTTATAATGTCTTTAAAATTTAATTTGCACCAAATTATGGTTTTTAAAATTTTAACATTGGGAAAATTACCCTGTAATTTCTTTCAAGACTATACATTTATATGAATGAGTTTCCATCACAAATTAGTCCTAGATTTTTCTTGATTTCAGCTGCATCATTTAAATTTTTCTTTGATTTGGAAAGTTTCATTCCTGGGAGGTGATGACACGAACTGTTAACCAAAGACATGATGCTCGATTCAGAGAAACATGAAAAACAAACAGCTTTGGGCACACCGTGATGCAGATGAATGGAGAGGAGCGGGAAAAATCTTTGAATGTTTACCACGATTTAATGATCTCTTGAAAACCATCCCTTCCTTTTGCCTCAACCAGCAGCCGGTATGTTCAAAGAGTGAGAAAGTGTGGAAGCACACACAGTGCTCTACAAAAGGCAACACTGAAAATGAGCCCAGGATCCACCATGGCTGTTTATTGGGTTTTTTTTTTTTCCAGTTTCATACTGAGTCTATGGTGTTTGACGCAATTCCTGAAGTAATCACAGATTGTTTATTGGAAAGTTATCTATTGAAAGAAACTGAAAAAGTTTGAAAGGTGAGAGTTTGGTTTTAGAGACTATTCTTTCCATATTATACTTAAAGTATCAGGACATATGGTCACCACGTACCTCTAGGGATAGAATCAAAGGTACAGAGGCATTACATTGTTTTTTTCTAAAAAATTGCCAGGACAATTTTCCTTTCATTCATAGGACTTTTCTGAGGGCTGTCAAGGCCAGATAGAAATTTATTAACTGGTTAGCATGCTGGGCTAATGATTTTAATTTCTGGTTTCCTATTATTGCTCATAGGTATATGTAAGCGTAATGAACTACGTTCAGTTAGCAGAGCATATATCAGAGTCTCACTTGGGTGGCCCTGCTATGAGCCCCTGCAGTGCCTTGTACTTCCCCTCTCAGAAATCTTGCCTGGCTGCGTTGTACATACTATTCCATTATCTCGTTCAGTGCTGTGCTGCCAGCATTTCTGGCACAGAGGAGACATCCAGTGAATTGACACCAAAATGAACAGGTCTCCAGTCATCCTGCAGTGTTTCATGAACTTTTTCAAAAACAAATTAGCAGATAGGCCAGAGGCTTTTGAAGTTGAATAAATAAAAATATAGCATTATATACCAAGAGGGAGATTTTAGAAATCATTTCAAGAAGCCAAGCCCCTCACAATTAGGGTTTCATTTTCTTCCTCTTTCATTTCTTATCATTTATTCATGCATTACTTCAAGTCACTTACAGCTTGGCAGGGAAGACAGACTTTGAAGAAGTTAATTGCAATGCAGTACGATGAATGTAATGACAGAGGACTTTGGGGCCACTGTGAAAGTGTGAAACAGGGGGACTGTACCCAGACTAAGAGGTCAGGAAGGCTTATCTGAGGAAGTTAACAAATAAATATAGTGTTTTTCTTAACATTCAGTATTGTGTTTTACACACGTAGGATTCTTGAAAATATTTATTGAGGAAAGTATATAATACATGGCAGTATAATTGTTGGCATAAACATTAGATACTATTTAAAAAGTTATAAATGTAAACAAATATACTCCCCCCCAGGCACACATACAGAAGTTCACTAATTATATATCCCTACTCATCTCAGGCATCTCTAGCTACCTGAAACTGTTCCTGCAAACAGCTTTGCTGTTAGCTCTGGACTTTTGATTCTAAGTTAGCTACTTCCTTTCCCTGGGTATAGAAGAGGCCTTTTGGCATGTGCATGTGTGTGCATGTGAGCATGTAGGTGTGCAAGTGTGCATGTTTCTCATTCCTACTCATTTTCACTAAATGCATGAATACATGTTTCACGTTTTCCAGACCCACTCTTCTGAGAGTAGGTTTTCAAATGGTGTCTACTTGTGGCATCACATTTAAGGTCCTTTCACTGCAAAATTGACATCCAGAGTTATAAAAAAGAAGAGAATCAATACTTCTGAATTGCTCAGGAAACTCATTGAAGATGACGTATGAAATTGTTCTTCAGGCAGAAAAGACCTAGAGTTTCATTTAAATCTATCATCATACCTTAAGTAGCATTTTAGGAAGAGTCACTAATTTGGAGCACTGTTCTTTTTGAACTGAAAGAGGCTTATGAATATTTTCCAAACACACCTTATTTTATAGTCAGTAAGCCTGAACACATTGTCTAAATGGATGAACAAGCAAGGAAGTACAGAAGCTGATGTCAAGAAAGAGGAATAAACTATTGGGAGATGTGGCACATTAAAGAACCAGAGAGGACTTCCCTGGTGGTGCAGTGGTTAAGAATCTGCCTGCCAATGCAGGGGACGTGGGTTCGATCCCTGGTCCAGGATGATCCCACATGCTGCAGAGCAACTAAGCCCATGCGCCACAACTACTGAGCCTGAGCTCTAAAGCCTGCAAGCCACAACGATTGAGCCTGTGAGCTACAACTACTGAAGCCCACGCACCTAGAGCCCGTGCTCCGCAACAAGAGAAGCCTGCGCACCACAAGGAAGAGTAGCCCCGCTCGCTGCAACTAGAAAGAGCCCGTGTGCAGCAACGAAGACCCAACGCAGCCAAAAATAAATAAATTTATTAAAAAAACCCCATAGAACCTTAAGGTATGATTATGACTATTATTTTAGTTCCTTAAATAAACCAAACTCCTACCTCAAGGTCAGCTCTTCATCTGGCTAGCCCCTATTTTTCATTTATATGCCAGCTTAAATGCCTAATACTCTAGAGAAACCTCCCCTGACTCCCAGTTCTAACCTACCCAATGATTCTTATGCATTTTCTTTCCTTTAGGAATTATCACAATTTCAATAATATCTTTACTAATATGAAGAATATCTTTCTTTCACTAGATTATAAGGTCTAATAGCGTGGAAATTGTGGCTGTTTGGTTTGCTGTTATATTCTCAACACCTAGCACAAGGCCTGGCAAATAGCAAGCGCTCAATACATCCTTAATAAATGAATAGGTTCATGAGTGTATCATTGGAGCCAAGGATTTTGTGAACAAGGAAGAGAATGATTTGAGGCAAAATTCTGGGACTGGGCTATTGACTGCCCCTCTTTTTAAAATCCCTGCTACCTAAGAGATCTGTTGTATTTAACAATCATGAATGGGGTTATGGTGTTCCTATTTGGGGGTTTGAAAACTTTCTGAAATTAGATAGTGGTCAGTTGTACGTTAGCGGTAATGTACAACTCTGTGAATATGTTAAAAACCACTTTAAAATTGTGAATTTTACGGTATGTGAATTATACCTCAGTTAACTTTTTTAATCCATGAAGGGCACTCACCATTATGAATGTCCATCCACTTTAGTGATGTGGGTGGTCTGACTTTACAGTTTCATAGTCACCTGTGGAGACAGGTATGTGTTTTCAACATTTACACTAAAAATTAATATGGAGTCAATTTTACTAAAAACCAGGGACTTTGCTATTAGTGGTATGATACTATGGCTCTAGGGTTTACCTCACCCAGCCTAGGCCTTGCCAAATCCCTTCGTTGTGTGATGCTGCTTGGAATCTCAGTGCGGCAGCTTTCAAGCTCCTATGATATAAGGAACACGTGAAGCCAAGGATGCCACAAAAGATTTAAGTGAAAATTCACTGACTACCTCTCCTCCACCCCTACTTTTCCACTAGGTGACAATCGTCTAAGCAGGGAATCATTGGCAGACTGAAATTTCGCCCCCAGACCTTCCATTCTTGTCCTCAGGAGGATTTACTACTATGTTTTTTCCTTCTGTCCAACCTGCTCCTCTCACTGCCATTCAGCCTGATTGTTGAAACGTTTTCAAGATGAAAGACTTTCAGAAGAGGCAGTCTCGGCCAGAGGCTTTGCCTGGCTATGAAAAGGCACAGTGCTGATTTTCAAACCTTACTGTTGGCTCAAGTACCTCGGAACAAGCCAGTAGCCTCAAAGCCACATGTCAGGGTGTGGGGAGGAGAGCACAGCACACAGGGCAGCAGTTATAGAGAAAGTTCCATCTATCTTTTGGAAAGCAAGAGGCATTTTGGCACCAAGAAACAACTGAACCTCGAGATTATAGCAAAAACTTCACTAGAGTATGAGCCACTAGAGGGTGGGGACTTGTCTTCCTTTTTTCTATATGCCATTTACTAATATTACGTCCTGCACCTGTGTAATTGTTAATTACCACCCTCTTTCACTCTCAACTGTCTTTGTTTCAGTGAGAACTTAAATGGTCACCTCAACTAAGAACCATTCCTGATATATGATACACAAAATTGAGAGCTATTATTATTATTACTACTACTATTATCCCAAGTGACATCTGGTTCTCTGTTACCTTTAAAAGCTTTGAGCTGTTAACACTTTTTTTATAATGAACTTCGTTGTTTTAAATTTTTATTTATTTTTAAAATTTTATTATTATGTTTTTGGCTGCATTGGGTCTTTGTTGCTGCGTGCGGGCTTTCTCTAGTTGCGGCAAGCGGGGGCTACTCTTCATTGCAGTGCGTGGGCTTCTCACTGCAGTGGGTTCTCTTGTGGAACACGGGCTCTAGGTGCACAGGCTTCAGTAGTTGCGGCACGTGGGCTCTAGAGCGCAGGCTCAGTAGTTGTGGCGCACGGGCTTAGTTGCTCTGCGGCATGTGGGATCTTCCTGGACCAGGGCTCGAACCCGTGTCCCGTGCTTTGACAAGCGGATTCTTAACCACTGCACCACCAGGGAAGTCCTGACCTGTTAACACTTTTAAATAAAAAACTATAATACATATTATCACCAGTGTTTAGATAAATCATTTATCTTTTTAAAATATATTATTTATTTATTTATTTATTTTTGGCTGCCTTGGGTTTTGGTTGCTGTTCACGGGCTTTCTCTAGTTGCAGTGAGCGGGGGCTACTCTTCATTGAGGTGCGCAGGCTTCTCATTGTGGTGCTTTCTCTTTGTTGTGGAGCACGGGCTCTAGGTGTGTGGGCTCAGTAGTTGTGGCTCATGGGCTCTAGAGTGCAGGCTCAGTAGTTGCAGCACATGGGCTTAGTTGCTCCTTGGCATGTGGGATCTTCCCGGACCAGGGCTCAAACCAGTGTCCCCTGTATTGGCAGGTGGATTTTTAACCACTGCACCACCAGGGAAGTCCCCATTTATCTTTTTTATTCCACGCAAATATACAAGGAGGCAGCACAATAATGGTTAAAAAAACATAAACAGAATAGGGATTTAGCATAATTTTCTGAAGACTCTGTGCTGTCTTAAACTATTTCCTTTCTCTCTGAAGACACTTCAACAATTTGTAAATTATTTCCTTTGTTAGTAGCACATAGTAATCCTAGTTTGTACTGTCACTTTAGTCATATTCTTGGGGATTTAACATACTGATTTTTTAAAAATATTTATTTATTTATTATGGCTGCACCTGGTCTTAGTCGCAGCACACAGGATCTTTAGTTGCGGCACTCAGTATCTTTAGTTGCGGCATGCAGACTTCTTAGTTGTGGCATGCACTGGGGATCTAGTTCCCTAACTAGAGATCAAACCTGGACCCCGTGCATTGGGAGCGTGGAGTCTTAGCCACTGGATCACCAGGCAAGTCCCTAATGTACTGATTTACAAGAAGCTTCTTAGAGAAATACCACACATGGAGTTCATTATCACAGCTTAGTTTTTATTGACTTAAAAAAACCATAAACCAGCAGGAAAAAAAGAATAATTCTTTCCAGTAGGAGGTAATCTTAGAAATATCTCTCTAAAACTCAAATCAGACTGTGTTACATCCCTTTGTAAAACAGATGGCAGTCAATATGTTTCAGAATAAAGCCCACAATTCATAGCATGGCAACACGGTCCTCCTTACCTCTGATCCAACCTTACCCTCCAGCTTCTTCTCTTGCTACCCCAATTTACTTCTGCAAACCACCTTCCAACCACACAAGGGGACAGTCATCAGTGTCCTCTATGTTTCTGTATGTCTTCTGTATGCTATTTCTTCTGCCAGTAGTGAAACTCCTATTCTTGGTGGAAGACCAATGTCAAATACTAGTTTCTCTGTGAATGCATTCAGAATCTTTGCCCATCCCTCTACCATTTTCTTTTAGAATTATGAACTTAAAGGAAGGTAGGTAGTTAGAAGGAAGAGTAGCGTTACAGTAGCTGGTAGTTGTGGATTTCCATGTTGCCCTCACGTTCCCAGTGGCAATGGAGGATTAGCTACAATGTTTGCTCAAGGACAGGGATCAAATTCATGTTCATATTTCCATTCTCTTTCTCTCATAGCACAGGGCTCCCTCCAGAGTAGCTGTTTCATACATATATTTGTTAAGTGAAGGAAAAACATATTCATTGTGACAACTATTGTCCTTATTATTCATGGGTAACTCCTCTACTGCTATTTTTATAATAGTTGTCTTCTGATTATAAAAGTAATATATAATGAATGTAAGAAATTTAGAAAATACAGAAAGATAAAAAAATAAAAATCATAAAGTAGCACCTTCCAGAGATCAAAATACTTCATATTTGAATACGATTCCTTCCTTAATTGTGGTCAGTGTAGCTAAAGGTTTATCCCTTTATCAATATTGTTCATCTTCTCTAAGTAATGACTTTTGGCTTAGTTGATTTTTCATATTGTCTTTTTAAAATTATCAATTTAATTAATTTCTGCTCTTCTTTTTCCAGTCTCTTATGCTATATCTCAAGTTATTTTTAAAAGGTATTTCTTCCTTTATAATATAGGTACTTATAGCTATAAATTTCCCTTTAAGCACTGTTTTAGATGTATCTAATAAGTTTTGTTATGTTGTGTCTTAATTTACTTTCATCTCAAAGTACTTACTAACTTCCCTTGTGATATCTCTTTTGACCATAGCTAATTTAGTAATGTACTATTTAACTTCCACACATAATAATCCCCCAAATTTCTTGTTATTAATTTCTGAGTTTATTGCAATGTGATCAGAGAAAATACTATGTACAATTTCAAATTTTTTAAATGTATTGAAGTTTATTTATGGCTTACATATGTCCTATCCTGGATAATGTTCCATGTGTCCTTGAGAAGAATGTGTATTCTGCTGTTGTGTGGTATAATTACTATGGATGTCTAGTTGGTTGTCGCATTATTCAAGTCTTCTATTTATTGATCTCCTGCTTAGTTGTTTTATCCATTATTGAAATAGGAGAATTGAAATCTTTAACTATTAATGTTGAATTATCCGTCTCTCCCCTCAATTCTATAAATTTTTCTTTATTTATTTTGGGTATGTATATGTTTATAAGTGTTATATGTTTCTGAATAATTGACCCTTTTGTGATTATAAAGTACCCACTTCACCTCTAATAACATTAAAATTTTTTATTTTGTCAGTAATTAGTATAGACACAGTCCTGCTCTCTTAAGATTGCATGGTATATATTCCCCCATTTTTCTTTAAAAATATTTGAATCTTTGAATGTAAAGTGTGTCTCCTATATATAGCATATAGTTGTATCTTGTTTTTTATCCATTCTGACAATCTCTGAATTTTTATTTGACTGATTAATCCATTCACATTTAATGTTTTTATTGGTCTCTTTGGATTTATGTGTGCTATTTTGCTTTCTATTTTCTATATGCCTCATGTCTTTTTTGTTTATCTCTTCCTCACTTATTATCTTTTTATGCATTATATGAATATTTTCTAGAGCAACATTTTACTTTATTAGTGGTATTTTCACAATATATTTTTATTCCAAGAAGTTGCTCTAGGGCATATCCATGTCATCAGAATTGATTTATAGTAACTAAATTCCAGTGTGGCACAGAGAAGCTATTACTCCTATATAGCTCTGTTCCCTTCTTCCTCTACTAGGTACTGTTATTGATACATACATTTCAACTATAGATGTTCAAAACTCAACAATACATTTTTATAATATTATATAATTTTGTGTCTTGAACTGGGAGAAGAAAAAAGATCTAGTATTTATTTATATCAGTTGCCTTCTTATGTACATTTCCAGTTCTCTTAATTTCTACCTTAATTTGTTACCATCTCTTGTCATTTCCCTACTCTACCACAGATTTATTCCCACATACTGCCCTCATGCCATTATTGTCGAATATAGTACATTTTTATTTGCTGTAGACCCATCAATACTATTAAATTCATAATATTTTATTCAAGTGCTTTCTAAATCACTTAAGAAAGAAGAAGTATGCAATTATACTGCCTTTTATAATTCCTTACATAATTACTGTTAGTAGTGCTCTATGTTTTGTGTGGATTTAAATTTCCTTCTAGGTTCACTTGCTTTCATCCTGAAGAATTTCCTGTAATATTTTTTGTAAGGAGGGTCTGCTAGTAAAATCTCTCATGGTTTTCATTTATCTGGGGATATCTTTTTCCTCCTTCATTTGTAGTTTCTCTGGCTATAGAATTCTTGGTTGATTGTTTCCTTTTTTTCAACACTTTGAGTATGTCACCCCAATGCCTTCTGGTCGCCATAGCTTCTTACGAGAAGTCAGATAAAATTCTTATTGGGGTTCCCTTGTACATGAAGAGTCATATTTTTATTCATCCTTTCAAGATTTTCTTTTTGTCTTTGGATTTCAACATTTTGACAATGATGTGTCAGGGTGTAAATTTCTACTTTTATCCTACTTAGAGTTTGTTGAGCTTTTTAGATTTATGTTTTTCTTCAAATTAGAGAAATTTTCAGGCATTATTTCTTCTCCTCTTTTGTCTCTATTCTTTTAGTCTGGTGTTCCATTACATGTACATTGGCGTGCTTACTGCTCTCCTGCATTTCTCTGATGTACTTTTCATTTTTATTCATTCCTTTCCTTTTTATTTTTTAGACTGCATAATCTCTATTGACATATCTTTGAGGTTACTGATTGTTTCTTATACTAGCTCCTCTAGTTAAATTTATTTTGGTTAGTGTGCTTTTTAACTCCAGAATTTATTTTTGGGTCTTTGTATGTTTCCTGTCTATTGTATTCTCTATTTGATGAGATATTGCCATCATACCTTTCTTTCATCTTTAGTGTGGTTTCCTTTAGTTTTATTTTTTAAACATACTTATCATAGATGCTTTGAAGTATTTGTCTGCTTAGTTCAGAATCTTGTCCAATCTGAGGCAGCTTCTATTGCTTGCATTTATTCTTGAGTATGGCTCACATTTTCCTATTGATTTGCAATTTGTCTTTGAATAGTGGATATTCCATATAATATATCTAGCAATTCTGGATTTTGATTTCCTTTGTTTTATTCCTCTAACAGTTGTTGATGTTTTATTCATTTGCTTTTTATAGTGGCTTTCCTGCATTTAATCTGTGATATCTTTCTCCTCTGCTCTCTGTGGTCACTGATATTTATGATAAGTTTTTATTTTACTTCATTTTTATCATTTCATTCCATTTCATCATATTGTATTAATATTGTATTGTACTGTATTATATTTTATCTGCCTGACTTCCTACTAGTAACTCTTATTTCTACATAGCTTAATGGTTCGGCAACAGTTGGTCAGAATTTTTAATCAAACGCCTTGCATCGGTAAACACCTTTGCCAGTAGATTTGTGTGTGGCTTGAGGGATACATTTCAAAGTTCCAGAAATTTTCAAGTTTTTAGCTTTCACTTTCCTCAGGATCCTCTTAGTTTTCTTGTTAACATTTCATATTGTCTCAGTCAACTAGGAATATATGAAGACCTTATATGCTCAAGTCTCCCTACCCAAGCATTCAGTCTCTCAGTTAGCCAGGATTGTTTAGATAACTTGGGTTTTCTTGGGTCTCTCTTGTGTACTTGGGTGAATCAGCCAAGTATGGGTAGACTGCTTATTGAGCCTCACCATGGCTTGCTAATTTCCAGGACCTCCCTGTTAAATTTTAAATTGACCTTCCAATTGAATGTCTACCCCAACAGTGACTACGACTTCTGGTTAGCAGAGCTTCAGATCTTCCCTGTTTGTCCCTGAGTACGTGTTTTCCATCCTTTGCGATAAATCAAGTAGGCTCCCATTAGCAATAAAGCTGCTATTTCTCACAGCCAGCCCAACCCTGATATCACTACTGTTCTGACTGAACTCATGGGGGATGGGGGCAGCCTTAGTCTGGACGATCAGAGACTCCCACAGTTCTTAACTGAATTTTAGCAGATTTTTGTGAATAAACTCTTCTCAGTGTGTTGTTTACTTTAGGTTAATTTCCATAACTCTTAAATGTTGTCATCAATCACTTGTCCAGTTTTGTAGTTTTTCAGGGAATAGGATTTTTCAACTTGTTCACTCCTCCATAGTCACAAGTACCCTCCCCACTATGAGTATATTTCTTTCATAATTGTTAACTGTATGGTAGTTCTTTGTATTAAGGCATCATAATTTATTTATTTAAGCATCTACTGTTGGAAATTTGGTTCCTTTTTTTGCCTTTATGAAATGCCATGAATATTTTTGCATGTGAATCTCTCTTTCCTTAAGCCACTTCTATAATTGGAACTATTGACTCAAAAATATAATTTTTTAAAGGTTAGGAATACATCTTACCAAATATTTCAAGAAAGACCATAACAATTTATGCTTCCTCCAGCACTGTAAGAGAGTGTTTGTCATACTGTACTCTCACCCATATTGGGAATTAATATTAAAAATATATGTACTTTGGGACTTCCCTGTTGGTTCAGTGGTTAAGACTCTGCACTCCCAATGCAGGGGGCCTGGGTTCAATCCCTGGTGAGGGAACTAGATCCTACATGCCACAACTAAGAGCCTACATGCTACAACTAAAGATCATGCGTGCTGCAAGTAAGACTTGGTGCAGCCAAAAGAAAAATGTTCTTTGATAACTAGATAATTGAAAAGATCCAGCGTTTTTTGCTTTGCTTTTCCAAATGTCTTTATTCAGCTCAACTCTATGTAATTCTTTACTTAGGAATAATGGATTCTTTCCCTTTTCCTTGGCTACTTCATTCATTACCTTTTCTTGCAGCAGAACAGGATATCATTTCATGTCATCACACACAACATCAACCCCCTTTATCTTTCTAATAGAGCCGTTTTTAGAAACAGCATTCTCATCAGTTCTTCATGACTGTAAGTTGATTCATCCAGTTTCTAAGTTTTAAATTTTAATTAGGTCACAGGAATATCTTTTGCCTTTCAAGGAGTACAAATTAAAGTTCCTTTTGCAAAGTAGTAATCTAACTTTTACAAAAATTAGGGAGAAAAATTATGGACAATAAATTGCATTTTTTAAACATTTTGCTTTTATTACAATACTTTCTGAATAGTGACTAAAACACATTTGACTTTCTCCACTGTAGATATATATTGTGTGAACTTGATGATTGCATTTTTGAGGTTATGATTCTGAACATTTTCTCCTAAAGCCCTTTTCCAATAGGGATTTATCATTGTTTTCATTCTTCTTTAGCTATGATGGATTGAATCCAGACAGATAACCAATCCAGATTATACTATAGCATCTTGTCTAAATTTGTAACAATGTCCATGACAGTGTTCACTCAGAAATGTCTAGTAACATTTATTAAAAATCTTTAAGAAATTGGTCTTTCTTTTGGAACTAACCTTCTACCTGATGTTTCTGCTTCTCATGTCTCAGTAATATGCATTCACCTCACAATAGCCAGAGTGATCTTTTAAAAATTCAGATTATGTGATTTCCATTCTTAAAATGATTTAGTATATTGTAGATTAAGGTCCACAAATTTGTCATATCCCAAAGCATATACTCTGTTTTCAATGGCTATACTCCTCCTTTTATGAAGAGGTAAAGTCTGTTTCCCCACCTCCTTGAATCTGGAATAGTTGTCTGCCTTGCTTTATGTCAAAGAATGTGGTAGTGATGATGTAAAGTTCAGGAGCCTTGGTTTCAAGTGGCCTTGCAGCTACTGTTTTCAAACTCTTGGAAAGCTGCCAAGTTTGTCATATAAAGAAGCTGGTCTACGGGACTTCCCTGGGAGTCCAGTGGTTGAGACTTCGCCCTCCAAAGCAGCGGGTGAGGGTGCAATCCCTGGTCAGGGAGCTAAGATCCCACATGCCTTGTGGCCCCAAAATCAGAGCATAAAACAGGAGCAATATTGTAACAAATTCAATAAAGACTTTAAAAATGGTCCACATCAAAAAAAAAAAAAACTTAAAAAAAAAAGGAAGCTGGTCTAGCCTATTGGAAGATGAAAGGCCATGTTGAATGTAACAGCATCTTCATAGCCAACAGCAAGAGGTGTAAGGGAGGCCATTTTGGATGCTTAAGTAAGGCCATCTTGGAACTTGCAGCCCATCAACTCCTACAGCTGAATGCATCCACGTGAATTAGCCCTGGAAAAACCAGCAAAGGATCTAACCAGTTAAGTTACAGGATCATAAGAAATAATACATCATTATAATTTTAAGACACTAAGTTTTGGGGTGGTTTGGTTGGTAGCAATAGCTAACTGATACAAATGGCTTTTCATTCCACTTTGCATTTTACCCTAATTTCTTACCTTTGCCTATAAAACCTCTCATTATCTAGCGTTTCTGCTTCTGGAATATCTTTTTCAATACCATCCTTCTATCTTTATCACAATCTACCTAGTTGCAAAACCTGGAAACCAAGAATTGTCCTTGAAACCCCTCCCCCTTATCTACATTCTTATTAGTGTTAGCGTGCATGTTCTCCTGCCTCCAATCCTATCATGGCCAGAGACCGGAACATGAACCATGGTCTCACAAATAAAAAGAGGCTAGAGAGTCCGGCCTCAAATCATTCCCACTGGCAGTGAAACTCAAAGCAGATATTTCCTGATGGCTGAAGAGCATAGGTAATCTAAAATTTGCCAAGATTTTTGATGGTGAAAATACTTAGTTTTATGAGGGTATGAGTAAACATGCATTTGCATAACATTTATGAAGGGCAATTTAATAATATCTATTGAAATTTAATGTAGGTATATCTCTCAGAAATAATAAGACTACTTCTGGATACTCAACCTAAAGAAATAAATGAAAAGGGGAGCAAAGATATATGTACACCAGGATTTTTGTATTAACAGTGCATTTGGAATGATCTAAATGTCTATCAGCAGGAATTTACTAGATAAGTTTTTAACATCGATACAATGGAAAGGGAGGTAGTCATTAAAAACCTTGACATGGAACAATTCCCATGACAGACTGTTAAGAAAAAAAAGAAAAAAGCAGTAGAGTATGAAATGTGTTTGTTATTATTAGTTTTACACATATAGCACATATAGCAGTCTGCCATCACTAGATGAAATTGTATTTCAGAAGATAATTATAGCAAAGTAGGCCTGATAGTGGAGGAAGAGGCAATTGTTTTTTTTTTTTTTCATCATGGGCATTTTAAAGGAGTTGAGGGGGCCTGGGATCAGATACGGGAGATGTGGTCAAAGGTATTTCTATTCATTGGTGGGAGGTGAGCTGGCCCCTGTTTCATGTTGGCTGACTGGAGGCCTTTGAGGAGTCTCCTGTGGAGGGCCATGACCCATTGCTTGTAGGTGCAGTGATATCTAATAACTGTTTTTAATTTTTTATCTTTATTGTATTTCAATTCAGTGAAGTTTTGCCAGTTTTCACACCCTGGTGAGAGCTGTGCTTTGGGGAAATGTAGGAAAAGATGCATGGTCATCCTTATGAGAAAAGCTTTGGGAAAGCCAGTTATGAAGTGAAAGGAGGTGAAAAGCAGGGTGGAGTGAAAGTTCAGAGCAAGGCAGTTGACTGAGGCCATGTACAGGAAAGATGCCTCATTTGTACACTGTCAGTCTCAAAATGTTGGATGAGGAGAAGCTTTTAAATATACAGTATTTGACTTGTAGATTCAAGAATATGGGAATTAAACTTTTCTTGGATAATTAAGAGAAGTATAACTCCTGAAGACTGGAGAATTTGGAGACAACACTGAAGATAACAAAAAAAAGGGAGGGAAGGAGGGAAGGAAGGAAGGAAGGGAGGAAGACTCCTTTTCGATGTCTGTTATCATAAAAACAAAATGACTTTTTAAAAAGCTTTTTGTGTAAGGACATGTGAATCACATAACACACTGGAAGGGGAACTTACCGTTCTCACTGAATATATATTCTGAAACAGGAGCTGTAGTTAAGGATCTTGAGATGGGGAGTTTCTCTGACTTATCTGAGTGAGCAACGAATGAAACCACAAGTATCCTTAGAAGATGTAGGCAGAGAGAGACTTGAAGACAGAAGAGGAAGGAGAATATGTGATGATGGAAACAGGGGAAGAAAATGCAAATATAATATGGAGGTATGGAGCTCAAGAACAAGGACAGCCTCTAGTAGCCAGAAAAGACAAGGCATGGATTCTCTCATAGAGCCTTCAAATGGGAGCACAGCCCAGCCGACACCTTGATTTTGGTCCAGTGAAATCCATGTCAGATTTCTGGTCTTTACAACCAACAGTAAGAGAGTAAGTTTGTGTTGTATTAGTCACCCAGTTTTTGGTAATTTGTTATAGCAGCCATAGAAAACTAATACAATGACTAATGTTATATATGAATGGAGAACAATCTTACATTAGCGATAGAGACTAGGGAAGGATAAATATCAATTTCCACTCCATATATTACGAATACGGTCTGTTTGAAGAAAGACATAGGGCTGACGTTTGAGCCACTTCTAATAAAAGAACAGCATGTCTAGAAAGGAAATTGACGTCACTAATTTCAGATGGCTCACATCTACAGATGAAAGCCTGCTGTGGGGCAGCTGGAGCATTCCACCTGGACTTCCCATCAAAAATGTGGCCACACCAAAAAAAAAAAAAAAAAAAAAAAAAAAAAATGTGGCCACACCAACACAAGCTGGAGTCCAATAATGTCACTTGGTGCACCAAGAAGTTATTCCTGGTGAAAGCTCCTATGTTAAACAACTCTGTGAATGTAGCAGCAGGGCTGGTTTGAGAGCTGAATGTTGCTTCCTGACATGAGAATCCTTGGCGAAAACAGAGAAGAGGTTTTTCTGCATGTACGAAACTCCCTGCTGGGCATACTCTTGTTTCTGAGTCTCTCCACACTTCTACCAGCAAACTAGGTCTCTGAATTAGAAGGGGAAATTTCTAGTAAATAAAACTTTTTTTCCCATTTTCCCTTGCTTTAGAACTTGGCTGTTTTCCAAGAGTCTCAGTCTATTTTCCAAGAGATCTATCTCAAATGAACTTTATTGATAAGAAAAGAATATTTGGCATGCCTAGACATTTCTTTGTAAGGATACATAATTAGGAAAAAATCAATAGACCTAAGGAAATAGATTGTAATTCAAAAACCACCTTGAGAAATCACAATACTTTTATCTGAAAGAGGTTTACTTTAAGAAACAAAAGAAAATCAAGAAGACATTAAATCTATGAACCTAGACCAAGCAGTCATGATGAAAGAACCATCAATGAACACAAAACATTGAAGGAAAGTGGAAAATATTATTGTAAAAAAATACTGTGGTGGCATAGAAGTCATAGCTAAAGTGTTTTAGTAAAGACTCTTGATGTAATGGTCGTGAGCCTCTAGTTATTTTTCTCTCACATTCCAAAACATAGATCAATGAGACGTTGAAATTTTTCTTATAAATGTTATTGAGTGAATGCATAAGCATCATTCTTGATGACACGTACAGGAATTTCACTCCCTGGTGTCATGTTGCCTTTTGCTCCGGTTTAAGTGTTTCCAGTGTATTTAACAGTGTATGACTGACATTCACATTTAAAAATAGATTTTGATAAATAGATCTTGATACAACCTAGAACAATAAAAAGTAAAACACCAAAAACTGACAATTTCATTGAAAAGTAATTCTTTTGGAAAATCATTTGACAAATATGAGAGGAGCTTTCAGTTACTATAGAGCTGATAGGAATCTATCGAGAAAAAAATTATGTGGAATTCACTTCATGATCCAGTCAGACTTCTTCATGAAATATAACCACATTTTAAAATGGCTGAAAAGATCTTTTGTTCTATTCCACTATTTGACACTTATTCATAAAGTGTTCCATTTTGGAAACTGGTTAGTGGTCACTCTTTCACAAGCACTTCTTTGTGATGCAACCAGAGCATTTCCACAACTAGTTTTCCCCAAAGTTTTGGACACTATAGCCCATTAAAACCAGACTACCAGGAGGTAGTATTTCCTCCTTTTCAAATGGCTCACTTTTCCTTCTTATTATATTGATCAGAACTTGCCAGATAGTGTAAAAATAATAGAGGTAATTATCAAAATCTATATCTTTGATTTTCAGGACAATATTTCTATATTTTCTCTTGTAAGAATGACATTCATCATAGTTTTAACACAGATATCCTTGATTCTGTTAAAAAATCATCTATTTTAAGAGGGCTTTTATTCAGGAAGTGGTATTGAAATTTATTAAATGTCTCTTCCATTTACTGATTTAGTCATAAAATTTTAGACCTTTAACCAATTTATATCTTTTTTATTATTAAATCCACTCATTTAAGATGGTGTGAAAGCGATACACATTCAGTAGTAACCATACTTCGAACTTTGAATTTTGATCTTTTCCCAGACTAGCACTATGTGGTACAATACTCTCTCCTGATGCTGGACGGCAGCAGCCACCACAGTCCCCAGTCAGCCACGTGATCACAAGGGTAGAACAACCTATCCACTTACAACCATTCTGTTTTTCACTTTTGGTACAGTATTCAATAAATTACATGAGATACCCAACACTTTTTTATAAAATAGACTGTGTTGGAAGATTTTGCCCAACTGTAGGCTAATGTAGGGGCTCTAAGCATGTTTAAGGTAGGCTAGGCTAAGCTATAATGAACCTAGTTCAGTAGGTTAGGTGTAGTAAATGAATTTTTGACATGATATATTCAACTTATGATGGGTTTATTAGGATATAACCCCATAGTAAGTTGAGGAAGATCTGTGTATATATCTTTATTCAAATGATTTGAAGGTGGAGTCAAAGTATGCTCCTGGAATGGGAAGACTGAATATTTTAAAGATCTCAATTCTTCCCTAATTAATGTATAAATAAAGAAATTCTAATAAAAATCCCGGTAACAACTGAGAACTAATAAAAAGTTTTTAAAGTTTATCTGGAAATAATAAATTCTTAACCATAGCCAAGAATAAATCAAACATTAATCAGAAGGAGCTTGCTCTACCTATAAGATATGAAAACGTTGCAATAAGTTAGAACTCAGTTGTATTCAACTAATAAACAGAGAAAGGATTCAGAAGGACCATGTATGAAATACGCCATCATTCAATAGTAATATCAGAAGTACAAATTAAAATGTTACAAACTGTACTTTTAAACTGGGAAAATAGCGAAAAACAATTTAAAAACTGATACTGAGTGTTGGCGAAAACTAGGGGAACAAACTTTTCATCCACCACAATTGTAGGGAGATGTGGTAGTACATATTAAAAGTCTTAAATATGGAACACCCTTTGACAGAACCACCTCCTATTAGATTCCTTCACATCTGCATATAATAAACAGATGACTGAATGAAGGATCTGAGAGCTATTGAATTCCAAAGAAAGAAATAATTAGAGCAACTCAGCTTGTGGGCATCACTTTCTTTTTGCTCATGATGCAAGGAATATCAGTGAAAAAAAGAAGCCAGCACAAAAACTCGTACAATGTCTGACAAGTATTTCCACCTTGATATTTGTTGTCTCTGCTCTTATTTTGTTGTAAATGTTTAAACTTGCAATTTTAATAACATCAAGACCACAATTATGTCAGTAATCACTTTGCGTTCCGTTCCTTTCAAATAATGGAATTAAACAAACACTGTAAGATTTAAAGGGACAATATGATTGGTGCATTTTGGCATGAATCAGGTGAGTCTAATTGCCATCAATTATGATACAATAACTTTTTGATATTTTCTATTCATATCATTGGTCAGGGAGAGATTTCCATCCTAGGATTATTGAGATGGCTGAGCACACAATACCTGACACTGGACAAATGACATTAACAACAGGTTATTAGTCACATATACTCACAGCCCAAGAGAGGAGGACACCGCATGCCATGCAGGAACACATGAGGGCTGCATTCAGGAAAAAAATAAACAAACAAGGACTGTGGGGGGGGGGCAGGCTTTGTAGTACCAAGTACCAGCAGAAGGATATGATTGCTATATGGTTTTCACATTTCATTCTTTGTTTAACACAAGTAAATCAGTCTCTACCGCCCTCAAAAGGAAATATTTTTCACAACCTTTCAACTCCTGAGGGAAAGAAAATGTTAAGCAACAGAAAACTGTATAAGATCACTCTAGCAGGAAGTTGGCCATACAGAAATTAACTATAATTAGATTTGCAAAAGACATTTCATACAGACATGTGGTGGTTCCTTCCTTTCTTTTTATCTCATTATCCATTATTTATGAACAAAATTTCTTAGAAGTAGAGCTAGAAACATGTTTTTGTTTATTTCTAAAGAACATCATCTACTTTACAAGGCCACAAACTTCATAGATAAGAATGCTAGAAAATGCAGTCAACATCTAGAGAAATGATGAATTAAAAGCATGTTATATATAGTTACTGCTATTGCACTATGTAGATAACTGTGTAACATTAGTTCAAACTGCTTTGTATTTTGAAGACAATGTTTGGGTTACTGAATGGATTTAATAAATTTCCAATTGAAACTACCCACTTTACTCCTGTGGATAAGGTCCCTTAACCAAACAAAGCTCCTTTCAAGGGTCAGTTCCTGCTTATCCCTGAGTAGCGGATTTCATTTTCCTGATGGCTCATAGATTATTCAAATAAGCCAATCATATAGCAATCCTGCTGGAGCACCACACTCACTTGGTACTACAAATCCTGCCCCCCAACACACACGGTCACTATTTGTTTATTCTGTTCCTGAATGTAACCCTCATGTGCTCCTGCATGGCATGCGGCGTCCTCCTCCCTTGGGCTGTGAGTATATGTGACTAATAACCTGTCGTTAATGTCATTTGTCCAGTGTCAGGTATTGTGTGTTCAGCCATCTCAATAATCCCAGGATGGGAATCTCTCTCTGACCAATGGGATGAATAGAAAGCAAACAAAATAATGAGTAAAACTCATAAAGTGTGTTAAGGATAGATAGTAAGAGACTAGTTTACAATTACAGGCACAAATCACATACATATGTTAAATATTGATACTGGGTAAGCAAACAACTTGTCAGACATGGACAGAATGTGTAATATTTGTCAAATATAGATAACAAGTAAGCTAGTTACATATAATGTACATTAAAATGGGATTAATGGGATAAGTGATGGAACTAAGAGTTACTTACAGGTAGAAAGGGATTGAAGGACCAAGTCATAACTTACAATCATGCCACCCCTAAGGCAACAGCTATGTCATCTTTAAATTGACCACCCGTGGTGACACCCAGTTTGATCCCATCATGGTACTACATGTGTTCTACTAAAGAAATGTACACAAAATAGTTGTTCAGCAGGCTAATTGGCAAGCTATAGCAGTGGCCAGGCATATGCATTCCCACCGCATCATGTCTCTCAGACAGAGCATGTGATGGTTCCAGGAACCTTTTGCCAGTTGTTCTTCCCTAATAATACCAAATCTCTGATATTCTTATTCATACCATCAACAGGCATAGCTGATGTGGAGAGGGAGGGAGAGAGAGAGATTGAGAGATTGAGATTACATGTCCCCTGGTTTAAGGTAGTGTGGTCTTTCCATCCCACTTGCATCTTATCCTAAGTGTCATAATCTTCCGTCCTTTGTCCCTTTTATTCACAGTGTATTATAAATTGATTTAATAACCCATATAATTTGAGTTATTTAATTTTTCTGTGGCTCTTTATGTTCCAAGACTTCTGGGATGACTGACCTGGTAGTGAACTTGAAAGCCACCATTGCATCAACATGGCACTTTTCCCTATGCCTTTCCTTTCACGATTCCATATCCCACTTTACAAAAGAAATGTGTACTTCTCTTCCATCCCTATTTTACCATGTCTCATTGCCCCAGAGGGGTTAAAAATCACCAGGGCACCAAATGAAGGAAGATTTTGAAATATTGGTGTTGGTGTTGAGAAACTGAATGAATGAAAAGACTGCATAGCTAACCCTTTTGTAAGCTAGGTGGTTTTCATTTCATTGCTTAAAACAAAATTGAAAGAGACCCTGTTTAGCAAATTATTTGTATATTACTTAGAAGAATATTTTATTTTTTTAACATCTTTATTGGAGTATAATTGCTTTACAATGTTGCGTTAGTTTCTGCTGTATAACAAAGTGAATCAGCTATATGTATACATATATCCCCATATCCCCTCCCTCTTGCACCTCCCTTCCACCCTCCCCATCCCACCCCTCTAGGTGTTCACAAAGCTGGAGCTGATCTCCCTGTGCTATGCAGCTGCTTCCCACTAGCTATCTATTTTACATTTGGTAGTGTATATATGCAAATGTTACTCTCTCACTTCATCCCAGCTTACCCTCCCCCATCCCCGTGTCCTCAAGTCCATTCTCTACATCTGCGTCTTTATTCCTGTCCTGCCCCTAGGTTCGTTAGAACCTTTTTTTTTTTTTAGATTCCATATATATGTGTTAGCATACGGTATTTGTTTTTCTCTTTTTGACTTACTTCACTCTCTAGCAGAAGAATTTTAAATAATTGGGTGTACAAGTTTTCTCAGAACACGTATTTATAAAAAACAGAGTGGCACAAAAAGGATAGATGCAGAACTGTATTTCATTGATGGCTAAAAAAATGACATTCATTCAATAAATGACTTTTTTTCTTTCACAGATAAATGAATTACTTGAAAAAATGCTCCATGCATCTCACTAAGAGATGTATTTCCCATTAAATTGTCCTTTTCATGTTTATTGTAATTTGTCAAATTTGTAGTTTAATTTTGTTGTTTTAATCAACTGTGTACTAAGACTTGTAATGACAACTTATTCCACATGTGACTTTTAAAACTTAGAGTCATAGGATAATAAAAAAATCAAAGGAGTATGACTTTCAAACATAAAATATATTTAATTAGGATAAAATTCTGTGACAGTCCTGGAATGGTAACATATAGTCAGTAGAAAAAGTAAAGATATACACATCTTGCTTATAAAAAATAGCTTGTTCATATCTATCTACATATTTTTACTGAAGTATAGTTGATTTAGAATGTTGTGTTAGTTTCAGGTGTACAGCAAAGTGATTAAGTTGTGTGTGTGTGTATATATAAAATGGAAAAGAATCTAAAAATATATATATATTCTTTTACATATATACTCCTTAATTTTAAAAAACATATTTATTTATTTAGGCTGTGCCAGGTCTTAGTTGCCACACGTGGGATCTTCATTTCAGCATGCGGACTTCTTGGTTGCAGCATGTGAACACTTAGCTGCAGCATGCAGACTTCCTAGTTGTTGCATGTAGACTCTTAGTTGTGGCATTAATGTGAATCTAGTTTCCCAACCAGGGATTGAACTTGGGCCCCCTGCATTGGAAGCATGGAGTCTTAACCACTGGACCACCTGGGAAGTCTCTTTAATATTCTTAAGAATATTATATATTCTCTCTATATATTCTTTTTTAGAGTCTTTCCCATTATAGGTTATTACAAGGTATTGAATATAGTTTCCTGTGCTATACAGTAGGTCCTTGTTGTTTATTTTATACATAGTAGTATGTATATGTTAATCCCTAATTCCTAATTTATCTCTCCCCTCCATCCCCTTTGGTAACCATAAGTTTGTTTTCTATGTCTGAAAGTCTGTTTTGTAAATAAGTTCATTTGTATCATCTATTTCTAGATTCCACATATAAATGATATCATATGATATTTGTCTTTCTATGTCTGACTTGCTTGAATAATTGCCAGCTTCAAATCAACATGATATCTAGAATTTACTGGCTATGTTTGAAAGAGCAGTAAAATCATTTTAATATGGGTCTATGAATGAAGGTTGCAAGTAGGAGTGATTCCTTTTGGTAATACAGCTAATAAAGCAAGAGCAGAAATTTTACTTCCTGTTCTGATAACTTTAAGCTCTGCTGATTTGGAGGTCTTAGTCTCCAAGGGATGCATGGTTCTACTAGTGGACACAACAATGATTTCATTGAATTGGAAGATGAGACTACCACCTGACTATTTTTGGTTACTAATGATACTGAATTGACAGGTAAAGGGAGGTGGGGAAACCTTCCTGCTGGGGTGATTGATCCAGAGTATCAATGTCTCTTACTACTTCCATGGCCAATAGTAAAAATTAATAAAGGCCCATTAAGAACTCCAATCAGCAGAGGTGTTGGTTAAAAGTGAAGGAAGCATGGAACAGGTAGGGGAGAAATTGTGTTGCAGATATTAACCATGGCCTCATGGCTGTTACAGAAACAAGGGATAGAGTCGTTATGCATGTTTCCTTGCTTGTGATGTAAATATTTTCTTTCTCCATTTTCCCTGTTATTTGATTTTAGATATATTGGTAGTGGTTAATTTTACATTAAATAATATATAGGTGGGATTGTTAGTGAATTCGAAGAGGGATTAACATCTTCCACAATTGGACAAGGGGATTCTATGTCTGCTTTTTATGGGAGGAGAGCAGAGGCTTGTAGAAACACAGGCTGCAGGCCCCACCCCCACAGTTTCTGATTGGTAGGTTTGGAGCGAGGCTGAGAAGTTACATAGCCTAACAGGTTCCCAGGTGATGCTGATACTTCTGATGTGGGACCTCACTTTGAGACTCCGGGCTCTACCAGCGTGCCTCGCGCGCATACTGTTTGCCAATTTTCACAGCTAGAGCCGCTTAACTCATACGTTCTGGTTCTGCCCCACGCAGGTAGGAAGGAATACAGGCCTTTCATTGGCTCAGTACGACGTAACTTTACGGCAGATTTGACGTGGGTAGCAGAGCTGAGTGAGCCTTTGCTGAGTTTTCCGGCTCCCGTACCTCATCCCTTCCTGGATTCCTTGCTGGACACGCTGTTTCCTCTGGGACTAGGACACTTGGATTTCCCTTGCTCAGTTCCTTCTGGAAGCTGAAGATGAGCAGGTAAGTTCACTTCCTGCATCAGGGAATCCAGCTGGTTGCTTTCTGGACATGTGTGACCCTATGCTCACTCTGGCGTTTTTGGTTTGCCTGCACTGATTTCTTTCTGTTGCTTGTTGTTAAGACTTTGCCGTTTGCCTTTTCTGTGCCAGTGAGTCTAGCGTGCTGGGTCTGGCATTCCCAGGCCTGACTTCAAATACCCCAGGCTACCTGCAAACATGGATTATTTATTCAGTTGAACAACATTGTTGCTTTTTCTCTGACTGTTGCCCATTCTTTCCCTCTCTTGATTTCTATACGCGTTTCTAGACCCCTCAACTCCAGGCTCCATCTCCCTCAAGCTCTGAGACTCAGTGCTGGCTTGTTTCTTTTCCTCTGTGAATGATTACTTTTCTGATAAGATCATGTACCTGGTTTGGAAGGTTCTAATGCCACCTACATGCATGACTTAGATCCAAGTAATTCAACTATAGTTTTTCCTTTTTAAACCTGTGTCAAGGAGGTCTATGAGCTGGCTATGCAAAGTGTCGTCTGAGGATCAGTGGCTTTCAGCATGTCAGGGGCGCTTGTTAGACATGCAGAGCCTCAGACCCCACCTCAGGTGTACTGAGTTAGAATCCACGTTGTAACAAGAGCCCCAGGTGATTTTCATGCACATTGTGAAGAACTGATGTATAGCGCCTATAGGATGAACTGCTCCCACCTGAGACTAATTGTGACTCTCAACCTTACTAATCAGTACTTTTCCCAATTTCCTTAACACCACTGATGTAATTTTACAGAACTGTGTTGGGTGAGTTTCCCGCTGATAATGTAAACTATGACCAACAACCCATGATTCTGCAGGAACCCAGTCTCTCTACGTGCGTCTCACATTGGTTGTTTCCTGGGATACCTTGCACAAGGCCTTTTCAACTCTGTCAGCATACTAAAGGAATACTTCTTCATGCTTTTGGCCATGATCTGAACTGGGCTTGGATGACAGGCAGCTTGAGGGTCCAGGGTGGGTGAGTACCACTCAGCAATAAATTTTAGGTGCTTTATGTAATGCTGGCCCCCAGTAGGTGACCATCCAAACATCTCTCAGCAGCATTTACTATGGAGAAGGTGTGGAAAGTAGATCAGCCTGGGTGAACTCCACCCCAGAGCTTCTCAGGTGGGTGGGGCCAGCAGTACTGGTCTGGACAGTGACCAGTGTTGCCAGAAACCCATTCCTGAAGGAACAGTGCTCCAGCCAGCGACTGAGTCCACAAGTCAGGTCCAACCATTGCAGGGAGGGAGCTAATAAGACATATATGAAATGTCAGAGCCTCAGTCAAGGCTGCCTACGTTCAGGATAGGGCTAGAGCCCCCAAAGGAGGAAACTGCCATGTTAATCTAGAGACCCAGGTGGACAGGCCCTTACTCATAAGCAGTGCCATAGAAAGAACATGGGTTCTAGAATCCAAGCTGGGTTTGCATGACCTTGAGTAAATTTATCCTCAGAGGGTCTTCCTAGGCAAATGAAAATGTATGTCCAGGGTCTAGTAAAGGACTCAGATGGTAGACGCTTAATTCAGTGGTAGTTACTATTATGTTTATTATAGAGGGAATCATATTCTTAGGTGAGCCGATGGGCCTTAGGGCTGCTCAGGTTCTTTGAGTTCTGACCTAACTGGTTAGGGTTGGGTAGCTACTGTGATACCCTGTTCAGGATCTGAGTAGAAGGAAACATGCATGCTCAAAGCACAAGTGCTTAGCTAGGTATATTGGAGGACTCTTTTTTTTTTTCCTTTCCTCTTTTGTTCTCTTCTCTTGTGATTTGATGACTGTCTTTAGTGTTGTATTTGGATGTGTTTAGTGTGTGTAGATTTTAGGTTTGCGGTTACCATGAGGTTTTGGTATAGCAGTCTATATATATACATTATTGTTTTAAGTTGTTGATCTCTTAATTTCAAATGCATTTTAAATATCCTTCATCTGTACTCTCCTCTCACGATTGCTGGTTTTGATATAATATTTTCCATGTAACTGTTCTGAGTATTCCTTAACTTCTTATTGTGGATACAGATGATTTTATTACTTTTGTCTTTTAACCTCCCTACTCATTTGTGTGTGGATGATTTCCTGCCTTTACTGTATGTTTGCCTTTACTGGTGAGCTTTTCCATTTTGTAATTTTGTTTCTAGTTGTGGCCTTTTCTTTTCCCCCTAGAGGAGTTCCTTTAGCATTTGATGTAAAGCTGGTGTGGTGGTGCTGAATTCTTTTAGCTTTCGCTTGTCTGTAAAGCTTTTAACTTCTCCATCATATCTGAACAAGAGCCTTGCTGGGTAGAGTATTCTTGGTTGTAGGTTTTTGCCTTTCATCACTTTAAATATATCATGCCACTCCCTTCTGGCCTGCAGAGTTTCTGCTGAGAAATCCACTGATGGCCTTATGGGAGTTCCCTTGCGTGTTATTTGTTGCTTTTCCCTTGTTGCTTTTAATATTTTCTCTTTATCTTTAATTTTTGTCAGTTTGATTACTGTGTGTCTCAGCATGTTCCTCCTTGGGTTAATCCTGTATGGAACTTTCTACACTTCCTGGACTTGGGTGACTGTTTCCTTTCCCATGTTAGGGAAGTTTTCAGCTGTTAATCTCTTCAAATATTTTTTCAGGCGCTTTCTCTTCTCCTTCTGGGAGCCCTCTAATGCGAATGTTAGTGTATTTGATGTTGTCCCAGAGGTCTCTTAAACTGTCCTCATTTATTTTCATTCTTTTTTCTTTATTCTGTTCTATGGCAGTGATTTCCACCACTCTGTCTTCCAGCTCACTGATTCGTTCTTCTGCCTCATTTATTCTGGTATTAATTCCTTCTAGTGTATTTTTTATTTGTTACTATATTCTTCAACCCTGTTTGGTTGTTCTCTATATTTTCTAACTCTTTGTTAAAAACTTGTAACTTCTTGCTCTGTGCATCCATTCTTTCCTCAAGTTCTTGGATTATCTTTATGATCATTACTCTGAAGTCTTTCTTGGGTAATAACTTCCTATCTCCATTTCACTTAGATGTTCTTCCGGGATTTTATCTTGTTCCTTCTTCTGGAGCATATTCCTTTGCCCTCTCATTTTGTTTAAATTTCTATTTGTATTTTTATGTCTGTGGTAGGTTAGTTACATTTCTGGACCTTAGAGAAGTGGCCCTCTGTAGGGGATGTCCTATGTGTCCCAGCAGTGCACTCCCCTCTCATCATTCAAGGGCCAGGGACCAGCTGTTCTCAGGGTAGGTTCTGACCTGAGTTTATGGACTCAGATCTTCAGGCTGCAGGATCATAGTTTTCTTGCATCTGGTGTCTTCCCCCTGGTGGGTGAGGCTGGTCTAGAGACTTGTGCTGGCTTCCTGGTGGGAGGGGCCAGTGCCTGCCCACTGGTGGGTGGAACTGGGTCTTGGCCTTCTGGGCAGGACTGTGTTAAGGGACATGTCTAGTGGTAGCTGTGGGCTCAAGAAGACTTTAGGCAGCCTGTCTGCTGATGGGTAGTCTGTGTTCCTGCCCTGTTGGTTGTATGGCCTGAGGGGTCCCAGCGCTGCAGCCTACAGGCTGTTGGGTGGGGCCAGGTCTTGGCACTGGTGACCCAAGCAAGATGCCTGCCTTCAACGAGAGTTTATGTAGATCAGGGGACCCCAACCCCCAGGCCGTGGACCAGTACCAGGCCGTGGCCAGTTAGGAAGCAGGCCTCACAGCAGGTGAGCAGCAGGCAAGCAAGTGAAGCTTCATCTGCCACTCCCCATCGCTCACATTACCACTTGAACCATCCTCCCCCAACCCCTGTCCATGGAAAAATTGTCTTCCATGAAACTGGTCCCTGGCGCCAAAGAGGTTGGGGACCGCTGATGTAGATGACACTCTCTGACACCTCTGTCACCAGTGTCCATGTCCCCAGTGTGAGCTACAGCCACCCCAGCCTCCCCACGAGATGCTCCAAGACCAGCAGGTAGGTCTGGCCCCGGGTCCTATGAAGTCACTGCTTTTGCCCTAGGTCCCGGTGTGCATGAGACCTTGTGCACACCCTTCAAGAGTAGAGTCTCTATTCCCCCAGTCCTGTGGAGCTCTTGCACTCAAGTCCCACTGGCCTTCAAAGCCAAATGCTCTGGGGGCTCCACTTCCAGATGCCAGAAGTCTAGGCTGGAGAGACTGATGTGGGGCTCAGAACTCACTCCTGTGGGAGAACTTCTGTGATACAGTTTTTCTCCAGTTTGTGGGTTGCCCACCCGAGTGGTATGGGATTTGATTATATCATGAATGCACCCCTCCTACTGTATTGTTGTGGTTTCTTCTTTGTGTCTTTGGACATAGAGTATCTTTTTGGTAGGTTCCAGTCTTTTTTTTTAACTGATGGTTGTTCAGCAGTTAGTTGTGATTTTGGTGTCCTCATGAGAGGAGGTGAGCTCAAAGTCCTTCTACTCCACCATCTTGTCCCTCCAGGCCCCACATTTTCTTTGTTCCCTTACGTTTCTTGTAATGCCTCCAGGAAAGTCTGAAGCCGACTGGATGACCTAGGCTTCTGGGTTCTGCCCGACAGTGCAGTTCCAGGGCTCACATGGCAGCTTGTACTTTAGCAGTCTTGGTAGTGCAGTGCTCATGGGCACTGGACCCAGCAGCACCAGCAGCAGCAGTGATGGGTGACTCCAGACTCTGTAGTTTTCATGGTCAGTAGAAAATGCATGGCTTAAGCTACCTAGATTCCAGTGGACAAATTTAGAAGAGTTGATAAAACAGTTTTATTTTAAAACACCAATATATAAAACATCCCAGAAATTAAATATTTTCCTTACTTAAATCTTAAAATTTGAAAAATTTTAGATGTTAGTGTAAAAATGTGCAAAACAATTTTAGAGGGTTTATGAGCAAAAAGAAGACCACTATCCAGCAAGGTCAAGACTAGCTCATAATCACATCTCTAATCCAGTTCAGGGGAAAGGCAAAAAGAGGAAGTGCATGGCAAGCAATTTCCTTTTAAGTGAGTGAGTCAGAGGTTACACTAATTGCTTCCACACCTCTTTCCTTGGTGATAACTTACCATCATGGCCACACCTAATTAAGAGTGAGGGTAGGAAATTTAACCTTTAGCTGTGTGTCCATGTGCTCAGGTAAATTCACTGACTTTAGGAAAGAAAGATAAGGTTTTCATTGGCAAATAGTTGTCACTTCCACAGTATGTTCAAAAGTCAATTTCACAGTCTTAAATTTATATTGTAAATACCTGATGAAGTTTGTTTCCTGGCCTCCAGAGTCTTCCTACCTCTAGAACCAACTGCCAATGACCCAGAACTTCTGCTTATAAGAATATGCTTTCACTTAACAAATACATATTGATCAAATGTCTACTATATGTCCAGAACTCTAAGGATATAGTTTTCAATAAGACAAATATGATCCCTGCCCTCATGGAGCTTACACTGGGGGAGGGGGTGTCTGATGACAACGCTAAGGATAGATAGTACAAAATAGCAATAAATTTTAGCAGAAGTAGAAGCAGACAGTCCCCCCATTAAATATTTCAGACCCAAAGCAAAATTGTAAACTGAGGTAATCTGCATGATTTTTAGATATCTATCTATTTTTTTACAAGTGTTCATGGAATAGCCACAAAATTAGGAGTGTATAATGCTACAAATTAAGCCTTTCAATCCCAAACAGTAAAAATAGATGATATTCTCTTGATTACAGAAGACACAAAGAACCATTTGTCTCAAATTTAGAAAAACAATAAAAATTTTTAAGGAATTCTTGGGTAAGGGGCAATATACAGAGAAATTTCAGAATTCATAGAAATTAAAATGAAAACAATAAATGTCAGAACCTGTAGTGTACAGCTAAAGCAGTGACCAGGGAAAAACCCAAAGCCTGAAAAATATATGTCAGTAAAAAAGCATGAATAGGGCTTCTCTGGTGGCGCAGTGGTTAAGAATCCGCCTGCCAATGCAAGGGGACATGGGTTCGAGCCCTGGTCCGGGAAGATCCCACATGCCACGGAGCAACTAAGCCCGTGCGCCACAACTACGGGTCCCATGTGCCACAACTACTGAAGCCCGCGTACCTAGAGCCGATGCTCCGCAACAAGAGAAGCCACTGTAATGAGAAGCCCGCACACCTCAACGAAGAGCAGCCCCTGCTCGCTGCAACTAGAGAAAGCCCATGTGCAGCAACGAAGACCCAACGCAGCCAAATATAGATAAATAAATTTTTAAAAAGGCAAGAATAAAAGATAATTGAAATAAACATTTGACTGAATTAAATAAGAAACAATAAAATAAAAGGAAAATAGGGCTTCCCAGGTGGCGCAGTGGTTGGGGGTCCGCCTGCTGATGCAGGGGACGCGGGTTCGTGCCCCGGTCCGGGAGGATCCCACGTGCCGCGGAGCGGCTGGGCCCGTGAGCCATGGCCGCTGGGCCTGCGCCTCCTGAGCATGTGCTCCGCGGCGGGAGAAGCCACCGCGGTGAGAGGCCGGCGTACTGCAAAAAAAAATAAAAGGAAAATAGAAGGAAGGTATTAGTAAAGATAAAAGCATAAATGAATGAATTAGGAAAATAACAATAGAACTAATAAATCTAAATTATGATTCTTTGATTTAAACAACAGTAAGCAAATATTTAGCTAACCTAATCAGGAGAGAGAGAGAAAGGACAAATGCGTGAAATAAGAAATGGTAATAGGGAAATAATCTTATGAACAGGTAACTATAATAAACTTGTTTTTATAATAAACTACTTTCAGCCTTATGCTAATAAATGTGAAAATTGGGTGAAATGGATACTTTTTTAGAAGAATGTACCTTACCAAATCTGACCACAAAATCAATAGAAAATCATAACAGATTAATTTCCACAGAAAAACTTGAGGAAAATTATCAAACAGTTTATCCCACTGGACCAAAACACAAACACAAAAAAATACCCAGTTAAAATGATTTAACTGAAAAGTTCTATCTAACTTTTAAAGAGCAACTATTTTCCTTCAGAGCATGGCAAACGATGGAGTGAAAAGCCACTTATTTTTCATGAAACTGTTTTAACACTGATAGTAAAATTTCAAACAATAGCACAAAAAATAAAACTACAGACCAAGCTAGTTTAGGAAAATTGATGCAGAAAGTCAACATACAATATTAGTAATCTAACAGTATATTAAAAATCAAATCCATAATGAATGAATGATTTATTTCAGGAATGCAAGATGGTGAAGGAATAGGAAATCTAATTTAATTCATCATAGTAGATCTAAGAAGAAAAAATTTTACTCCATAAATACTGAAAGACATATGGGAAACTTCAACAAACTCTTTTTTATTTTTAGTTGAAGTATAGTTGAATTACAATGTTGTATTACTGCTGTACAGCAAAGTGACTTATATATATATATGTGTATATTCTCTTTCATGTTCTTTTCCATTATGGCTTATCACAGGATATTGAATATAGTTCCCTGTGCTATACAGTAGAACTTTATTGTTTATCCATTCTGTATATACGAGTTTGCATCTGCTAATCCCAAAGTCCTAATCTAACCCTCTCCCATCCCCCTCGGCAACCACCAGTCTTTTCTCTATGTCCCTGATTCTATTTCTGTTTCATAGATAGGTTCATTTGTGTCATATTTTAGATTCCACTTATAAGTGATATCATATGGTATTTGTCTTTCTGACTTACTTCACTTAGTATAATAATCTCTCATTGCATCCATGTTGCTGTAAATGGCATTATTTCGTTCTTTATTATGGCTGAGTAGTATTCCATTGTATATATGTACCACATATTCTTTATCCATTCATCCCTTGATGGACATTTAGGTTCTTTCCATGTCTTGGCTACTGTGCATAGTGCTGCTATGAACATAGGAGTGTTTATATCTTTTTGAATTATGGTTTTGTCCGGATATATGTCCAGGAGTGGGATTGTTGGATCATATGGTAGCTCTATTTTTAGTTTTCTGAGAAACCTCCATACTGTTTTCCACAGTGGCCACAGCAACTTACATGCCCACCAACAGTGTAGGACGGTTCCCTTTTCTCCATACCCTCTCCAGCATTTGTTATTTGTAGATGTTTAAATGATGGCCATTCTGACTGGTGTGAGGTGGTACCTCATTGTAGTTTTGATTTGCATTTCTCTAATAATTAACGATGTTGAGCATCTTTTCATGTGCGTATTGGCCATCTGTATTTCTTCTTTAGAGAAATGTCTAAGTCTTCTGCCCATTTTTCAGTTGGGTTATTTGTTTTTTGTTGTTGAGTTGTATGAGCTGTTTGTATATTTTGGAAATTAAGCCCTTGTCAATCGCATTGTTTGCTAATAACAAACTCTTGATTTAAAAAATAAGAATATATGGATATTTTCTTAAGATAATAACATATATCTATCTCAACCTAAAAGGCAGCATCATGTTTAATGGGGAAATACTAGATGCATTCCTACTGAAGTAGGGAACTAGATACAAATATCCACTATTACTATTATCATTTAATGTTATGTTGGAAATACTAGCTAAAACAGTAGACAAGTGAAAGAAATTTGTTTTAAATAGAAAGAGTGAGGTAAAGCTATCCCTATTTGCAAATGAAGTGATTGTTTTCATAGAAAAATCAGGAAAATCAATTGAAAACCAAGAAGTATCATAAATCAGTAAACTAGTGAGGTGAAAAAGAATAAACAGAAATCAATAATTTTCATATGTGTACACAACTACCAATAAAGTGGTCCTTATAATGGAATAAATAACATAAAGAAGTCACAGGCAAGTTCTGTGGAAAGTGAACACTTTAAAATTACCCTCGAAGGACACAAAAGAGGGTGGGCGATGTATACTCTCCTGAATAGAAATTATTTTTAAAAGTTATTATTTCTCCCTAAATTTATCTATAAATTTAATACAACCCCCCCAAAACACACAAGATTATACAGTAAGTGGTAGAGTTGTGAGAAGAACCCAGGAAGAGTTGTTCTAGCGTCAGTGTCCTAACATATTGCACTAAACTGTCTCTTTAGAGAGCTTCCTCCTTATTTATTTATTTATTCATTCATTCATTTGCCATGTGGCATGTGGGATCTTAGTTCCCCTACCAGGGATTGAACCCACACCCGCTGCAGTGGAAGCATGGAGTCTTAACCACAGGACCACCAGGGAAGTCCCTTCCTTGTTATTTTTTAAGGCAGGTTCATATTCCACTGTATGGGGCTTCCCTGGTGGCGCAGTGGTTGAGAGTCCGCCTGCCGAGGCAGGGTACATGGGTTCGTGCCCCGGTCCGGGAAGATCCCACATGCCGCGGAGCGGCTGGGCCCGTGAGCCATGGCCGCTGAGCCTGTGCGTCCGGAGCCTGTGCTCCGCAACGGGAGAGGCCACAACAGTGAGACGCCCTCGTACCGCAAATGAAACAAAACAAAACAAAGCAAAAAAAAGAGTACATATTCCACTGTATGGATGTGGCACTATTTATTCATTCCTTTTCAATTCACGTTAGGTTCTTTGCAAAATTTGCTTTTAAAAATGACTCAAGCAGTGAATAATGTTATGGATATATAATTTTACATATGAACAGAAATTATCTATGGGTTCAATTCCCAAAGTGGAATTGTTATGTCAAAGGATATATGCAGTTGAGAGAAAGAGAGAGAGGAGAGAGGGAGAGAGAGGACAGAGGGAGAGAGAGGAGAGAGGGAGAGAGAGGAGAGAGGGAGAGAGAGGAGAGAGGGAGAGAGAGGAGAGAGGGAGAGAGAGGAGAGAGGGAGAGAGAGGAGAGAGGGAGAGAGGGAGAGAGAGGAGAGAGGGAAAGAGAGGAGAGAGGAGAGAGGGAGAGAGAGGAGAGAGAGAGAGAATAGAATTCCTAAGAAATTAGAATAAATTAATGTATATATAAGAAACAGTAATTACATCTGGAACTGGAGTGAACATTGGGCAAATGAGATGCAGGAGTGGAAGAGGTATTCTCATTAGATTATTTATATTGTTTATAAACCATATTTTGAAACCATATGAAGGGGTTGAGTTGTGTATACACCCAGTACCTCCGAATGTGACCTTATCTGGAAGCAGGGTCATTGCAGATGTAATTAATTAAGACAAGGTCATACTGGAGGAGGGTGGGCCCCTAACCCAGTATGACTGGTGTCCTTATAAGAAGAGAAGAGGCACAGAGAAACAGGGAGAATGCCATTGGACATGGAGGCAGATATTGGAATTATGCTGCCAGAAGCCAAGGAATACCTGTGGCTACCAGAAGCTGGAATAAGCAAGGAAGGACCCTCCCGTAGAAACTTCAACAGGAGCTGGTTCTGACAACACCTTGATTTTAAGACTTCCAGCCTCCAGAACTGTGAGACAAAAAATTTCTATTATTCTAAGTCACCCAGGTTGTGGCAATTTGTTGCGATGGCTTAGGAAATGCAAAAAAACCTAACTGACAATTACAAATATATATATTTGAGTATATTAACTTAAAAGTTATATAATGGCAACCGTTTGCGTAGGTAATGAATTTAGACAGTACGTCTCAGTTCCTACTGGATCTGTTGCTTCATATTAGAGTTTTTTTGTTTTTTTAAATATCTTTATTAGAGTATAATTGCTTTACAATGGTGTGTCAGTTTGTGCTTTATAACAAAGTGAATCAGTTATATATACACATATGTCCCCGTATCTCTTCCCTCTTGCGTCTCCCTCCCTCCCACCCTCCCTATCCCACCCCTCTAGGTGGTCACAAAGCACCGAGCTGATCTCCCTGTGCTATGCAGCTACTTCCCACTAGCTAGCTATTTTACGTTGGGTAGTGTATATATGTTCATGCCACTCTCTCACTTTGTCCCAGATTACCCTTCCCCCTCCCCGTATCCTCAAGTCCATTCTCTAGTAAGTCTGCATCTTTATTCCCATCTTGCCCCTAGGTTCTTCATGACCATTTTCTTTTATTTTTTAGATTCCATATATATGTGTTAGCATACGGTATTTGTTTTTCTCTTTCTGACTTACTTCACTCTGTATGACAGTCTCTAGGTCCATCCACCTTACTACAAATAACTCAGTTTCGTTCCTTTTTATGGCTGAGTAATATTCCATTGTATATATATGTGCCACATCTTCTTTATCCATTCATCTGTCAATGGACACTTAGGTTGCTTCCATGTCCTGGCTATTGTAAATAGAGCTGAAATGAACATTTTGGTACATGACTCTTTTTGAATTATGGTTTTCTCAGGGTATATGCCCAGTAGTGGGATTGCTGGGTCATATGGTAGTTCTATTTTTAGTTTTTGAAGGACCCTCCATACTGTTCTCCATAGTGGCTGTATCAGTTTACATTCCCACCAACAGTGCAAGAGGGTTCCCTTTTCTCCACACCCTCTCCAGCATTTTTTGTTTCTAGATTTTTTTGATGATGGCCATTCTGACCTGTGTGAGATGATACCTCACTGTAGTTTTGATTTGCATTTCTCTAATGATTAATGATGTTGAGCATTCTTTCATGTGTTTGTTGGAAATCTGTATATCTTCTTTTCAGAAATGTCTATTTAGGCCTTCTGCCCATTTTTAGATTGGGGTGTTTGTTTTTTTGATATCGAGCTGCATGAGTTGCTTGTATGTTTTGGAGATTAATTCTTTGTCAGTTGCTTCATTTGCAAATATTTTCTCCCATTCTGAAGGTTGTCTTTTCATCTTGTTTATGGTTTCCTTTGCTGTGCAAAAGCTTTTAAGTTTCTTTAGGTCCCATTTGTTTATTTTTGTTTTTATTTCCATTTCTCTCATATTAGAGTTTTATATACAATTGAGCTAAATTTTATTAAGCCAATAAGAGATGTATATATTTGCTTTAAAGACTTAGAGAATTAATAATAATTTAACAAAACCCACTAAATCCACTCTCTTACAAATTATACCTTGTTCACTTTTTTGTATGTATAATTTTTTATCAGTTATGGTAAGCCTTCTCCGGGTATTATGCTAAAGTCAGGAACTCCTTGTAGAATAGAACCTTTTGAGAGTAGTCTACTGTAAAGCTTAAAATATTGACTAGAGGTAGCAGGCTTTCGGGGGGAATTGCAGGCTTGTCATATTTATAACATGAGACTCTGTGGTGTTCTGGGGTGGGGGAGACTCCATTAAGATTGATTATTTTCCATTAAAAGCAAAAAGCGTGCTCAAGGAGACCATTGTTAAAAACTGACTTGAGTTAAGGAGGGAAGAAGTTGCATAAACAAATGAATCACCAGGAGATGGTTAATCAGCTTTGTGTGACTCATTATAAGATTCCTTTAACACCTGCTGGTAGAATGCATTCGATATCATATTTACAGTGACTAGTGTTGAATAGAATAAAAACAGTAAGCTGTATTCAGGTGTCACTTGTTGAAAATTACTTTAAATGTATGTTTAATAGAAGACATCTTAACCAATTGTGCTCTCATATTTGAAAGCCATCTTACATATAGCCCCATAAATGAATCTCTCTGTGCTTGGTGGTCAGCTTTCTTCATGCAGAAGTGCTAAATCCCTAAATTCTGAAAAGTGGGGCACCTCGTTTTTATACGACACTGGATATGAAATCAGCCTGTACTATTGAGAGAGGAGTTGTAGTACAGGATAAAGAGCATCGAACAAGGAAACCAGAGGCCTGGGTGCTAGACCCAGTTAGCTTTTTAAACCTTAGTGAATCACTTCACCTTTCACAATATCATTGTTCTCCTCTGTAAAAGAGAGGTAACAGTACCAAGATACTTCACGTAGTACATTTTCTTCCAATATACAGGGTTATTTTGAGTATCAATTTGATAGTGGATGTAGAAGTGCTTTACAATTGGTGAAATTGCGTGGATGGAATATTATCTTTCAGTTTTATGAAGAGGTGGTTTTCCTCTAACTGAATGTATTATTCAGAGGAATAAAACAAAGAGGCAACAGAAATGCAAATCAACCACTTTGCATTGTGTAGTCAGTCCAATCAAGCCCACAAGAACTTAAAATCATTTTTCAGATGCTTGTACAACACTGCGTTTATTTATTTCCCCGTGAACTCATGCAAACTTCTATTTTGCATAATTATATTTCAAAATATATCTGTTGATATTAGCCAGAGCACTTTGAAAAACACACTAGCATTTAATACAGCAATAATTAAGAAGTGGAAATAAAATAAACATAGATCACATATAAGGAAATTGGCACTTAAAATTCTAAGTACACCATTTTTAAAAATGAATCTGAATTACATTAATACCTTATATCAGGAAAACACATAGTTTAAAAAAAACTTCCACTTGCATTACTCCATTTGATTTTCACATTCACCCTTGTGTAGTTATTTATATTGGCTTACTGATGAGAAAGTGGACATTTTTGAGAGGTTATCTAGCATATTGCTGCTGGCAAATGGCAGAACTGGACTGAAAATCAGTTTTCCTAGTCCCTAAATCATCATACTAAGCATTATGATTGTTTTATCTGATATATATATATATATATCTCGATATATACATATGGACATCCTATATGCCAGCTTTTCTGTATTTTAAGTAGAAGATTTCTTTCACTTAACTGATTATTATCGATTTTAATGTATTTCATTAATATGGCAAAGCAAATGGCAATGGTTGTACATATCTGGGTGGATTCCTGCTACCATGGTTTTGCCTGCTATCTCTTTTGCTATGTTTTCAACATTGCAAATTTGAAAAGGTAGAGACATGTACTAAATGAGTAGATATTTAGATCAGGGTGAGTAACGCAAAGGAGTTAGCTTCCTGCAGGGATCGGAAAATGAAGGGCACACACTTGAAGAAGTGGTTTGGGAAGTAAACGTCCTGCTGTGCGTGTCTGTGTTTTCCGCTGCTCCACGAGTCGAAATATACTAGTACATCAAAGTATGGGGCTTTCATCCAGTCTCGATTAAAAATGCAAGGATCCATACAAGTAAAAGGGGATGTGGTTGGGAATGGAGCAGTCCACAAATTCTAAATGTCCTGACATTTTCTCTTTGCATAAACAGAGGCAGTGTGGACTGGCAGGAATGCTCGACTGAGAGCCACTGGCTGCACTTTGTCACATTGGGCAGGTCACATCTCCTTTCGAATCTGCACACGTCACATTTGCAATATAAGGATATCAGGCCTCTCTAGAGAATGTCTAGGGCTCTTTCTAAGTTTGTGTGTGTAGGTGCCCTTGTACAACATCATCCTTCTTCCTCTCTCTTTCTAACTTTCCTAATTCTGGCAAATTTGGACACATCCTTTAAGGCAAAACCATAGCTCAAATGCAACTTCCCCAGTAACATTTCCCAGACACGAAGGAACAAGTTCCTATGAGCTTCACGTTCAAATGTACTGACCTCCAGTGTTATATGATAATGTACCATACTCACTTGTTTAAGAAGGCTGTCTTTCCTCTCAAATTAAGATTCTCCTGATGGCAGGGGCCGGATCACATTTGTCACTATATGCCCACTGAATATTAAATACCCATTGCAAACTAAGTCTGGTCTAGAATAGACTCTAAAGAAATGTCTGTTGAAATGGTAGTATTGGGTCAATCTTCAGTGGCACACCGTCCCTGAGAGTATGGTCAGTATAAGCTGAGGGGACTACCTTGTGCTGAATGGAGAGGCCTAAAAGACACTTGGTAATGTAAATTCTCTTCTAATTCCCTTTCAAAAGGAATGAGCAGAAAAAAGATATGGAGAGGTGTTCCCTTAGTGTTAAAAGAAATGTCCGTCAACAGATGAATGGTTAAAGAAGATGTGGCACATATATACAATGGAATATTACTCAGCTATTAAAAGGAATGAAACAGTTATTTGTAGTGAGGTGGATGGACCTAGAGACTGTCATACAGAGTGAAGTAAGTCAGAAAGAGAAAAACAAACACTGTATGCTAATACATATATATGGAATCTAAAAAAAAGGTCATGAAGAACCTAGGGGCAAGATGGGAATAAAGATGCAGACCTACTAGAGAATGGACTTGAGGATATGGGGAGGGGGAAGGGTAATCTGGGACAAAGTGAGAGAGTGGCATGAACATATATACACTACCCAACGTAAAATAGATAGCTAGTGGGCAGCAGCCACATAGCACAGGGAGATCAGCTCGGTGCTTTGTGACCACCTAGAGGGGTGGGATAGGGAGGGTGGGAGGGAGGGAGATGCAAGAGGGAAGAGATGTGGGGACATATTTGTATGCATAACTGATTCACTGTTATAAAGCAGAAACTAACACACCACTGTAAAGCAATTATACTCCAATAAAGATGTTATTAAAAAAATAATAATGGACCAATGTAGATAACTATGGAAAGAAACTATGGTTATATACAACAGCATGGATGAAGTTTACAACAATTTTAAATGAAAGAAACAAGACACAAAAGAATACATACAATCTGAATCTCTTTATATCAAGTTCAAATAGAGATAAAAGCAACCATTCTGGAGTGCTGGATACACATAGCTATTACAAACACTACCGTAAACAAGTGATCAGACTTTATATCACCGGAGAAAACATGAGTAAATGCAACAGGCGATCCTGAATGGGATCTTGGAACAGAAAAAGGACCTTAGAGGGGAAACTGGCAAAATCCAAACAGAATCCAGAGTTTAGTTAATAACAATGAGCCAATATTAATTTCTTAGTTTTAACAAATGTATCATGATTATAAAAAATGTGCATATTAGAGGAAACTGGGCAAAGGATATATGAGAATTCTCTGTACTATCTTTGAATCTTTTCTGTAAATCTAAATTATGCCGGAATAAAATTTATCATCAGTATTAAAAAAAATAATAAATGTGCATGGTAACTGGAATGCAAACTCTTTTGTCTACAAAGCAGTGAGTCGCTTCATGCCAGTAAGATTGCGCCTCAGGCTTTAAAAAATGAAGTCATGCGTTCATGGATGCAACAGACATTGGGCATAAAAGTCCCCATGCTTTAGGTAACAGAATGCAACCTCAAAGTATATTGGCTAAAAATGACTGCATTTTAAAAATTTATTCTTTGAGGTTTCCCTTTCTTGATTTTAGAAATCCATTGTTATTTCAAACTGAGTCCCCTTTCATCATTTCTACCATTGGCCACATAGACATCCCAATAGACATACCATTTTCACTAGCCCTCAGGAGGATCTGAAAATCATACTCTGTGAGATACCGGTTCATAGAGGTAAATTTCTCCTGTACGTTGAAACTTTGTAAAGGACACTCTGAGTTTCCTTTACATGAACAATATCGGCTTCAGATAATTCACTGAGAAGATTTCTGGCTTTTTAATAGAACGTGTTTTCTTTTGTTTATAAATCTTTCAGCACTTTGTGAACCTTAATTGCCTGGTGTTATAATTCAGAGGCGGACATATAATAGCAGGCTTTGTGACAGATAAGTGCACACACTGAAATAGAGAAAAAGGAAGACAGAGCGTTGAGAGAATGAACTTGAAAACCCATGGATAGCAGCTGTCTTGAAACCACACCTACATATTAATGCCCAGCTCACACCACTCCCCTGCACGCCCCACTTAACCTCATCAAGGAGCCTGAAGTATAGACCATTTATGTCCACATATTGCACAGATATTCAAAGAAATATGGATGAGGTCAGTTCCTTCACTGCATTGATTTATGGAGAGATTGAATTCATTAAAGTGTATGTCATGTTTGATGGAGAACCGAAAGTATGAATTTGATTTAGTTTTCCAGATCAAAAATAGTATTAATTCATTCAAGTTGGGAGCATCTTCATTTACCTACCCTAGGTCATAGTTTATGGAGGTGTTTGGGTCAAATTTGCCTTCTCCATTTGTGGGTGCTTATAGTGGGGGAACAGCAGGTGGGCAGGGGCCAAGGAGGGCAAGGAAGCCTAGCTGAGTTGGCTGGCTTGGGCCAACACTTGTCACAGTGATTGGTTTAGAGGTAGACAGATGGCCTAAAGTGGTCTAATCTATGTGATGTGGCTTACCTCAGACCTTAAAGGAACTCAGGTGACAAATTTCGGGCAATTAAGACCAAGTTTAGAACTGAATGAGTTCTAAGGCTTATACCTTGTAACCCCTATCATGCATCCAGAAGTCTCTAAACCAAAAGACATCTCATACCTTTTGCAGATTTAGTCATTGACACCATTTGGTCCAAAATAATTCACAGGTTTTCTTAAAGTTCTTTCGACAAGCATATATTATAGGGAATGGTTTAAAACACACTTCAAGGCACTTAATGTGCCTAAAGACTTATCATTAGGGAAGGAAAATGAATGCATGTAATCCAGGGTATGAAGAAATAGGACAATTAAAAAAGAAGGAATTCACTATGTATTTTGATATATTTAGTTTGCAAAAAAATTCCCCAAACATGGGAAAAGAACCAAGATAATTGTGATACTTGTAAAAGTAAAAAGGCACAACATGGGAGATTGCTTCAACTTATACACTAGACCCAGCTTAAGCTGTATAAGAAGATCAGATATGGGGTTTACTTGAAAACTAAGGCTTTAATTGAGGCAAAGCTATTGCTCTGAATGATGCGCTCCTATACAGCTTTGTGTCGAGCATCTTAGACTCCTCTGGTTGTTAAGTGGCATAAGCTACTGTTACTACACCGGCCTCCCTTGTAGTGTCTTTCTGAAAGAAGTAGTGTGGGATAGAAGGAGGAATATTGGATGAAAAGTCAGAAAAAGTGGACTTTAATGCCAGTTCTGCCGATTACAGACACTGTGACCTTGGACAACCCATTTAATTTCTCTGCATCTCTAATTTCTTCGCATCTATAAAGTGGGAAGAAGAATGTTAATAATCTTTCAATCTTGTTTTTAGTCAGATATAATAATACATATCAAATTACTTTTTATTATTGAAATATTATATACTTATACATGATGTCAGTAAATACGGACATCTATAGTGATGAAATTGAAAATCATCTATTTGCATACCACCTTGAGATAACTGCTATTGATGTTAATGCATTTCTCTCTTTTGATGTATTTTTTTAATATAATTGAGATCGTTCTAAATATACAGTTTTCTATACTTTGATTTAATGTGTTATGATAATAATTTCCTTAGGACTTTAAAAATATTTCATAACATAATTTTAATGGCCATATATTTATGGTATTAATATATTTATTTAACTAATATTTAGTTATTTAGGTCCTTTGTATTTTTTTTCTTCTATATAATGATTCAGTAAACATCGTTATGTATAAATCTTTCATTGAACTTTAGTTTATTTCTCTAGGCCAATTCGCAGAAGTGGGTCAAAGACTAGGACCAGGTTTTTAAATGATCAGGCACACTGCCAAATTGTCCACACAAAGTTTAAACTACTTGATTCATCCACCAGGTCATTATGAGAATATCTGTCTTTCAACAACTTTGCTGACATTTTGCCCTTAAAGCTTTCAAATTTCATTCAAATGTTATTTTATTTTGCATATCTTTTTTGCAAATCTCTATGCATAAAATAAAACATTTTGAAAAGGGTCTTGGGAGTAGTAGAATGTTATATAAACATCATTCTCACTTGTCTGCTGTCGCCTCTGGGCTCATAGGTGCCCACCCATGCCCTGAGACTTGTCTGTAGGTAAACTAGAACCCTGCTGCACTGTGAGGCATGCTGCAGAATTCTCTGATTCCCCCAGCCTTGGAATAATAAGCATCGGGTCTACTTGCTGTGGATTTCTGACTTGATTTCTGATCTGTGAGAACTGGTTCACTCTCTCTACCACAGCTCTCCGAGGCTCACACTGCACTTACTGACCTAAGGATACTCACCACCCTGAAGGGGCATCCTATTAATATTATGAAGTTGCTATTATTGGGACCAGTTAAATTCTGTGAAGATATTAGAGATGTTCCTTGTTCAATTGTGTGGTGCTAAGAGCAAGATGAGATTAGTATAAGGGAACTCACTTCATATTCTTAATTCCCATGGGAAATCATATCATTAAATGTTGCTTACATGAGTTATTTGAATGATTATATTGAAAACACAATTTTCAACTGTGAGATCCTATTAGTGGTAGAAAATCAAGACAAGCAGCAACTTAAGATTTATAATGTGACCTAGGCTGTGCTGGTATGAAATCCATGGCCGTGTTGCCTTCATCCCAATCCATCAACTCATGGAAAATGTCAGTCCAACCTGCTCTCTGACTGAAGCAACAGATAAGCGGACAAAGTTGGCTGAACTGATAGTATCTGGTTTGTCAGTACTTAGTGTGAATACAACAGCCAGTAGGACACAGTGTGTCCTACGTTTAGTTCCTAGTTCCTGGTCCTTGGTTGGCTCTTAGTTGGATATTTGCTTTTATACTGATCCCCAGTCGCTATCCTTGGCTTTCACCCTAAGCCCGCTGACTATTTTTCTGCTGCACTGCCACTGAGAGGTGCTCACTGATACAAGCAACTGCTTTAGACTCATTTTGTTACCCTTTGCACCTAGAATAGATTTCATACTTCTCTGCCCCATCTCATGAAAATGGAGACACGGTTTTATAATTTTCCTCTAGTAAGATAGTACTGTTCAGATTAATTCCTACTGATCCTGGCAAAGACTATAAAGCAGTTTTATTGCTCAAATGGAAGCGAATTCTAATTAATATAGCAATATTCATTTTTATGAGACTGTAGTTACCTATATAACACTAAACAATACTAATGAACCAACAATTAAGCCATCCAAGGTAGCTTTGTGATTAACCTTTGGTGATTTTAAACAATGCCCCTCTGGACACATTCATGAAATGGACAAAGCTTGATGACATGCCTGGCCTTTCCCACCATTCTCCACAAGCCTTCTCTCCTTCTTCCCTATGAATGCAGGGCACCCACAATCTCCTTTACCTTCTGACTGGCAAATAGTTCTCTTAGGATAAGATCCCGTGAACTTCCTCACAAAATGAGGTGTAAGAAATGATGAGGCTGAATGTAGGCCTCCTCCCAAGGGAACTACACTACTAACAGCTGAAGCTCACTTCCCTTAAATCAAGGTAATGCGTGTCTAGTTCCATGATGGCAGAAACTTGGCACTTGGGCCACCACACTTTCCTCCCACTTCCATAGCAGTCATTGCTGATTGATCATAACACTCTTTACTGCTGAGTGGGAAGCGCTCTCCTCAGAATCTGTCTGAACACAGTGCTTCAGGCAGTGACTGCTAACTAATCAGAATTGGGTTTGAATGGAACTCTTTTAGGCTTGAGGAGGTACAGCTGATAGAGGTGTCTGGAGGCAGAGTCATTCCCGCTGAAATCATACCACATAGATAGTTTTGCATATTCCATGTGTATAATACACATATGTCCTCGAAGAAGTCTTCATCTTTCTATTGAGGTCTCTCAATTGCAGAATAAGAAGATTTTGCATCAGATAGACATGGGTTTAAATTTCAGCATTATAAGTTAAGCTATGACCCTGGGAAAGTTATTGAACTTCTTTAAACCTTACCTTCCTTATAGGTAAAGTGAGAATCAGAATGCCTACTTGATAAGATTATTCAGGAGAGGAAATGAAATACTGTGGCTGAAGAGCTTCCTGATTGTCTAGTACTAAATGTATGTCTTCTATTCCTAAACCCTCCTCAAAAATAAGAATGAACTCTGCTGCATTTAACCCTATGGTGAAAGGTGGAAAAAAATGGTATAAGAAATGCACACTAGGGGAAAAAACTTACAACTCATTTAGTCATGGAATCAGAGTCCCAGAACGTTAAGGAACTAATCAGTGGCTCAGACTGGAGTGGCCAAAGCCCCACTTCTGCTTGCTGTATGCACCACTATTGTTTGATTACTGTCTTTGACCCAATTTTCTTTGTATCTCATTTCTGAAGTGGTACCACGTTACAGTGAAAACCTTCCTTATTCACTCTTTGAACATAAAATAGAATTATTCTAAGTTTAGATTTCCCCCAGATCTTTCATCTGTCTAGATTTGAAGTCTATATGAAATAAGTTTCATCCTCAGCTTTTTATGTCAGACATAAATTATAAAGCAGTCAAAAATGACCTAGCATCCTTGGTACATTGATATTTTTCAGCTTTTATCACTATTCTACTTCAAATAGGTTATGTTTGGAAGACACTGAACATCTTCAAAATCCTCTGATTTTATAATAATTCTTGCTTCCCTGACAAGATGACTCACCAGGACCATGGCATAAGTCACATACAGTTTTCCAGTATTTTCCTGTTTCTGAACAACCTTTTATGTTTGCATAATATTTTATAATCTAGAAAACACTATCTTTATTTTTGTAACATCTTCATTGGAGTATAATTGCTTTACAGTGGTGTGTTAGTTTCTTCTTTATAACTAAGTGAATCAGTTATACATATACACATGTTCCCATTTCTCTTCCCTCCTGTGTCTCCCTCCCTCCCACCCTCCCTATCCCACCCCTCTAGGCGGTCACAAACCACCTAGCTGATCTCCTTGTGCTACGCAGCTGCTTCCTACTAGCTATCCACTTTACGCTTGGTAGTGTATATATGTCCATGCCACTCTCTCACCTCGTCACAGCCTCCCCCTCCCCCTCCCCGTGTCCTCAAGCCCATTCTCTAGTAGGTCTGTGTCTTTATTCCCGTCTTGCCCCTAGGTTCTTCATGACCTTTTTTTTTTTTTAGATTCCATATATATGTGCTAGCATGCAGTATTTGTTTTTCTCCTTCTGACTTACTTCACTCTGTATGACAGACTCTAGGTCCATCCACCTCACTACAAATAACTCAGTTTCATTTCTTTTTATGGCTGAGAAATATTCCATTGTATATATGTGCCACATCTTCTTTATCCATTCATCTGTTGATGGACACTTAGGTTGCTTCCATGTCCTGGCTATTGTAAATAGAGCTGCAATGAACATTTTGGTACATGATTCTTTCTGAATTATGGTTTTTTCAGGGTATGTGCCCAGTAGTGGGATTGCTGGGTCATATGGTAGTTCTATTTGCAGTTTTTTAAGGAGCCTCCATACTGTTCTCCATAGTGGCTGTATCAATTCACATTCCCACCGACAAGTGCAAGAGTGTTCCCTCAGAATGGGAGAAAATATTTGCAAATGAAGCCACTGACAAAGGATTAATCTCCAAAATTTACAAGCAGCTCATGCAGCTCAATAACAAAAAAACAAACAACCCAATCCAAAAATGGGCAGAAGACCTAAATAGACATTTCTCCAAAGAAGATATACAGATTGCCAACAAACACATAAAAGAATGCTCAACATCATTAATCATTAGAGAACTGCAAATCAAAACTACAATGAGATACCATCTCACACTGGTCAGAATGGCCATCATCAAAAAATGTAGAAACAATAAATGCTGGAGAGGGTGTATAGAAAGCACTATCTTTCGCTATTCTTTTTGACTCTCACAGCAATTCTATGAGGTACCCAGGGCAAAGCTTGTCACCTTTTGGCATATAAAAGAAACTAAGCTCAGGCAAGGTTAAATATTGTACTTGAGGTCAAAATGCTAATACACAAAGTAGAAACAAGTTCTATGTGAAATTTCAACCTGTAAGCACATCCCAGTACATAAAACACACCCAGAGTACAATTTCATTCAACGGACCCAATAAATATTATTCCATTTCCAGGTCAGAAAAACATCAAAATCTCCCCAAACTCAATTTACTTTTGATTCTGAGCAGTGTGTTCTCTTTCTTACTTTCATCCCAAGTTAAATGCACTCTGCCTTGGATCTCAAAGAAGTCTTTAACTGAAGTAGGATCAAGTGCTTTCCTTATTACACATTCAGAAAGTCCTGAAATATTCCAAATTCCTGTCAGCATACAATCTCTGGGACTGCAGGAAAACCTGCTCTATTGTACTTTGCTGAAATAAAGTGCTTAACCATCAAATGATTTTGATTAATGCCATGGTCCTCTATAGGTCAAGGCTACGGATTGGGGTCTTGGAAATATAGCAAATTCCCACAAACTACCAGGAGAGTTTAGTTGCCTTATCAAAGTTCCATGAATAATAATTCACTACCAAGCTATGAGCTCACAAAACAAGGAAGGGCTTTGAAAATGCATGTCCTCAAAAGCTAGAAGTAAAGGTATGAAAAATGCTAGACAACATATCATGAAAACTGTGAGTGGAATGAAGCCAAGATGGCTGATTGTACTGAAATATTTTTATGGTCTGTGTATTTTGAGGAGGACGAGAGAGATACTAACTTTAGGTTTTCTAAATGTAAATATACATGTTAAAAAGGGCAAAACAAAACAAAAAACCACCAGCACAACCACATCAGAAAAGCTAAGCATAGTCACTACAGATTTAGGAATAGAATGGCTCACTTCAAAAGCAGTACTGAGGAAAATGCAAAAGTATAAGTCTGATAAATTCAGTAGAAGACTGTAAAGAAGAAAGGAAAAGGAAAAAGCATAACAACTAAAAACAATCGAAAAAGCAGAAATGAGTTATATCAGTAAACACATTAAATGCAAAAGCTTCACTTCATCTATTACATGACAGATGAGTGGGAAATGCATTTATGTTCTTCTTAAAAGAGATGCACTTAAAGCAATATCATACATAAAGGTTAAAAAAAGAGGAAAACACATTCCAAGCGATGTATAGCCAATGAAAAGTAGTATAGCATTATTAATTTCAAAGAGAACAGATTTTAGGTCAAAGGCGTTATTATGGATACACATGAACACTGCCAAAAGATGGCAGTTATGAACTTGTATATACCTAGTAACACAGACTTGAATATATAAACTACTCTTAGGATTATTAGGACTTCTGGTTTCAGCTCCAACATTTAAAGAGCCTGAAAGTTGTCACTTCTAAGAACAGGAAAAAAAAGCTGAGCAAACTGAAAATCAGTGACATTCTTGCACCCATCAGCGAAGTTGAAGAGATTTCAACCACTACCCTGAAATCTGGGGAGATGGGTAAATATAGAGGATCATAGCTGAGATGAGCTTGCCTGGATCAGAAGATACTGGAATCATAAATTATAATATTGATGAATTGCTAGAGGACTTGTGTGGATGAGCATGAGAGATATAAACTCCTGGGGGACAATCTTATTGACACTTTCAAGGGTCTTCATTGCAGGAACCCCACCATATTCTCATGATGAAGATGAAGAAAAAAATTCCTTTGTGCTCTGGCAGGGTGATGGGAAAAGTAAAAACTTTGAAATATATCCAGATTATCCAACATAACAAAGGCCTACTCTGTAGGAGAAAAGACTTTACCAGAGCCTTAGCCAACTTGGGAGCAGGGCAATTAGCCAACTGTAGGGCCCTCTAGACTTTCTAGAGAAAATAGAAGGCTAAGAAATATTTCTGAAGGCCACAGCACAGGTATTCAGTCTCGCTAAAAGACTGAAATTTAATCAAACAATATAGACTGTTGGCCTCCTCCCATATCAACAGGGCTGCAGTATAATAAGAGTGAGTTACAGCTGAAAGAGCTGCAAGGCTTAGACTTTGTGCAGGAGTTCTTAGAAGAAACTGAAAGATAACAGGTGACCAAACAAGGTCATTAAAGGTAATTAAAAGCTCTGGTGCCTATAGCTGTAGCAAACATTAAACATAGCCCAAATCCTAGCCAAGTTAACATAAAACCAGATACTAAAGGCATATTTACCTCAGTTCCTATCACCTGGTACACATTGTCTGCCTTTCAACAAAAATAAAAAAAACGAAAAAATACAATTCAAAGAGACATAGCAAGCATCAGAATCAGACTCAGATATGACACACATGTTGGAGTTTCTGACAGGGACTTTAAAATAACTATGATTAATATGTGAAGGGCTCTAATGGAAAAAGGAGATAATATACAAGAACAGTTGGGTAATATAAGCAGAGAGATAGAAACTCTAAAAGTAACAATAACAAAGAATGCCTTTGATGGCCTGGACACAGCTGAAAAAAGAATCGGTGAGCTTGAAGATATGTCAATGGAAACTTCCCAAACTGAAATACAAAGCGAAGAGAATGAAAACAATAGAATATCTAACATCTGTGGTTATAATTTCAAAGCATGTAAATGTGTATTTGGAAAACTAGAAGGAGAAGGAATAGAGAAAAGAGCACAAAAAATATTTCAAGCAATAATAGCCAAGAACTTTCCAAAATTAATGAGATCCCAAAACACACATTCAGGAAGCTCAGAGAATACCAAGCGGAATAAATATCAAATAATCTACACCTAGGCATATCATATATAAACTGCAGGAAACCAAAGGCAAAGAGAAAATTTTGAACGAAGTCAAAGGGGGAAAAAACACCTTATCTATAGAGGAAAAAGCATAAAAATGACAGCGTGCTTCTTGTCAGAAACCATGCAAGCAAGAAAAGAGTGTGTAAGACAAAGTGTTGAGAGAAAAAATCATAAATATAACCTAGAATTCTATATCCACTGAAATTATCCTTCAAAAATGAAGAAGAAATAAACACTCCCTTATGCCAAAAAACCAAACTAAACAAACAAATCTGAGGGAACTATTCTCCAGTGGACTTGCCCTGGACAGAATTTTAAAAGAAATTCTTCAGGGGAGAAGGAACATGAGGTAGGTCAGAAATGGATCCACACAAAGAAATGAAAAGTACTGGAGAAGGAATAAATGAAGATAAAATGAAATCTTTTTATTTATTCTTAATTATTGTAATAACTGTTCAAAATAATGGTAACAACCTGCTGTGCGATGATAGCACATGGTAAGTGAAATGAATTGTATAAGGTACAGGAAGGAAGAATTCAGATTTCTGTTATAAGTTGTCTGCACTATACATGAGTCCATATAATGTATTTAAAGTGGAGTTAATTAGTTGTAAATGTATTTTGCAAACTCTAGGACAACCACTACAAAAATTTTTTTAAACAAATAGAAGTGATATAGTGAATATCAATTCACCATTGATATGAATTGACAGTGTGATTAGTCTAAATGTACATATTAAGAGGCCAAAAAGTAGAAAAGAGTTACATACACAATAAATATTCCAACTACTGTATATCAATAATCACTTTAAATGTGAATGGTCTAAATACAGACATTAAAAAGCAGTGATTGTCAGAGTAGACTGAAACAATAACATTATCTTAACTACATATTATCTACAAGAAACTCAGTTTAAATATAAAGACAAAGATAGATTAAAAGTAAAAGGGTGAATAAAGATATACTATGCTTTCACTAATCAAAAGAAAGCTGAATAACTGTTAATTTCAGACAAAGCAGATTTCAGAACAAGGAAAATTACCAGGGATAAAGAGAGACATAAAGGGATCCGTTCTCCAAGAAAATGTAACAATCCTTAATGTGCATGCATCTAACAAAGAACAACAAATTATGCGAAGCAAAAACTGACAGATAATTGATCAGACAGGCAGAAAATCAGTTAGGATATAATTTACCTGAACATCACTGTTAATCAGCAGTGTCTAATTGACATTGACACAGTACTTGACAACAGCAGAACACACATTCTTCTCAAGTTCACATGAGCACTCACTAAGACCACATTCTGGGCCATTAAAGACAGCTTAATGAATTAAAAATCACACAAAGCATGCTCTCAGACACTATGGAATTAAACTAGAAATCAGTAAAGGAAACTTAGCTGAAAAATGACAATATAATGCCTGTAGAGTCCTCATCTCTGAGATTAAGGCAATCAAGGACGAGATATAAATTTATTTCAAAAAATGATTTCATGCACTGCAGGACATAGAGTACTAAGTTTTTATCAGTTGGATTTGACCAAACAAAATATCTCAATCAAAATATCACCAAATTACTCATCTGATGTTTTCTTATAAATTTAAGAAAAATAAATGATAAAATTGTTTGTGTTTATCTATGGAAAAAGGATGGGAGAATTAAAGAGATTAACTGCAATTCAGATCTCAAAGCCACTTTTTAGCAGAAATATCCATAAACCAAAGTATTTTCTTTCAAAAAAATATCCTGGAAAACGTCAGTTATCAAGTTCATGTCCTCTGCATAAGACCTTAAACAAAGAACATCACGTGAAAGGGAATAGTTTGGGTGTTTGATGTGAGATGAAATATATGTTATGGCCACAGAATGACCCTCACATGTCACATTGTCTACTTTTTCACCGTTTTTTCTTGATTATTGCTTTCATCAGGTGATACTGTTCAAATAGTCCTGTGTTATCACATGTGCTTCCTAAGAAGTCCATTTTCATCTTTTGTAAAAGTGCTGATAAATTGTTTCCTTAAAAAAAAAATTACAATATAGTTGGAGATGAAATAACACATGGGCCAAGGAAGTATTTTCAAGAGAAATTTTAAAACTATTTTGAGCTAAGTAAAAGGCAACTTATTAAAATTTGTGAGATGTAAATAAAGCAATGTATAGAGGGAAATTTACAACATTAAATGTGTACATTAGAAAAAAGATCTAAAATCAATTATCTAAGTTTCCACCTTAGGAAACTAGAGAAAGGTGAGCAATTAAAGCCTAAAGCCAGTAGAATAAAATAAATAATAAAAATTAGGGCAGAACTCAATGAAATTGAAAAGCAGGAATACAATAGAGAAAATCAACAAAAAAGCTTGTTCTTTGAAAGATTGGTAAAACCAATAAACCTATAGCCAGGCTATCCAAAAAAAGAAGAGAGAAGACACAAATTAATATTAGAGGGCTTCCCTGGTGGTGCAGTGGTTGAGAGTCCGCCTGCCGATGCAGGGAACACGGGTTCGTGCCCCGGTCCGGGAAGATCCCACATGCCGCAGAGCTGCTGGGCCCGTGAGCCATGGCCGCTGAGCCTGCGCGTCCGGAGCCTGTGCTCTGCAACGGGAGAGGCCACAACAGGGAGAGGCCCGCGTACTGCAAAAAAAAAAAAAAAAAATAGAAATGAGCCCTTGGAGATCAAAGGGATAATAAATATTATGAGCTCTATGGCCACAAATTTTATAACCTAGATGAAATGGACCAATTCCTTGATAGACACAAATTACCAAACTCACACAAGGAGAAGAAGATAATCTGACTAGGCTTATATCTATTAAAGAAATTAAATCCATGATTAATAACGTTACCAAAATGTAAACGCCAGGCCCAGATAGTTTCACTGGTGAATTCTACCAAATCTATAAGGAAGAAATGGCATCAGTTTTCTACAATCTTCAAGAAAGCACAAACAGAAAGAACACCCTAACTCATTCTTTGAGGTCAGAATTATTAATACTAAAACCATATTAAAATATTACAAGAAAGAAGATCTACAAATCATCTGTAATGAACATAGATGCAGTAATAGTCAACAAATTATTAGCAAATCGAATCCAGCAATGCATAAGAACACTATACATTATGACAAAGTGGTAGTTATTTCCAGTTACACAAAGCTGGTTCAATATTCAAAAATCAATCAATGTAACCCACCACATCAACAAGTTCAAAAGAAAATGATCATATCAACTGATGAAAAAACATTTGAAAAAACCCAACATCCATTAATGATAAAAATTCTAAGATAAATAGGAATAGATGGGAACTTCCTCAACCTGAAAAGTAACATCTGTAAAAAACAAACTTACACGACAGAAATATATTTTGAACATATGTACCAGTCAAAGTGTTAATATCAAGTGTATTGAAAACAACCCTACAGGTCACTAAGAAAATAAAAATCAGTAATATAAAATTGAATTCAAACATGAGGATATCTGATGGACAATAAATATCAAAAACATGAAGTTGCCTTATCCCACTGTAAATATGGTAATATTTCAAAAATAAGCTTAATATTACCAAGGAATGGTGAGCAAATGGTGAAAAAAGAACTCATATCATCTTCATGGGAATGTAAAATTAGTTCTACCACTTGGAAGAGCTAGTTGGAAAAAAATGTTAGTTTGAAAATGTGTGTACTCCGACACCCAGGAATTTTATTTTTTGGCATTATACCCTTGAGGACCTCTTGTACATGTTTACCAGAAGATATGTGTAAGAATGTTCACTGCAGTATGATAATAGCATGAAGTGGCATACATTTCCAACAGCAGATAAATGTACAAATATGGTACATTCTTACAACGGAAGACTATACAGGATTAAATATGGAAGAACAAGATATAATGACATGGATAGGTTGGAAAAACATACTATAGCTAGAGAAAATCAAATATACAATATGAAAAATTAAAGCATTCATGCAACTTTTATAAAGTATATAATATATAGTTCTATATGTAGTAAAAACTATGACTGAGGCTACACACAAAATTCATGGTAGTGACAGGAATGCATCTAGGGACTTATTCTGTAATGTTCTATAATTTTTATAAATAGAAAATTTGAAGTAATAAAAATCCAAAGTAAAAATAGGTTTGCATTCTTAACAATATTTCAGAGTACACTGAATCTATGAACTAAGAATAACCAACCATAAAGGAAAAATGTGAAATTAAGAACAATTTTGTAGAAATGAAAATTCACAATTGTCAAATAAAAATATACCATGGGGGAAGCATAAACCAGATTGATGCATAATGAAATCATTGAAATAGAATACAAATTTGTTATATTTAATTCAGAACTCTGAAGAAAAGAATGAAGACATTAAAATAAAGAAATAGCCTCTAAAAGACACAGAACAGATTGTGGAAATCCAAATTAAACATAGTCTAAAACCCAGAAGACAGAGAAGATATATTTTTAGTGAAGTTAATAGTATTGAAGATAATCTTCCTGAGGTGAAAAAGATCCTATTATGATTAATAAAAGTGTGCACCATGCAATAGGTATATAATGAAAAGAAACCAAGATTTAGATTTATTTTGGGAAAAAATCCTTGAATTTGAAAGCCTCTTTTTCTTTTGCAACAAGTGTTTAGTAGAAAAAAACAAGTCGATGGCAAATGATCAGATTCAGTTTTTTTTTCTTTTTTATATTTTTCTTTTTAACACTAGAGAAACTAGTTCTACAGAAGGTTGAGAGAAAAATTTCTGTGAATGAGAAATTATATACAGAGCCAAGGTGGCACTTATGGGGACTTAGCAGCAGCAACAAGACTACTTTCTCAGATATCAAAGGGTGCAGAAAGAATGCCACCTGCATAATTCCCAGAACTATACCCCTCCCCTCAAATTGCTGGAACTTCAAGATTTGCTCCAGTTTTCTCAGGAATAATCAAAGTGGAAAACTCAAGATGAATTGTTTATAGAATAAAAGACCTGCTGTGAGCACTAAAACCAATTAAAATATAGACTTAAGTCTAAATAATTGTGGTAATAAAACCTAAAGCTATGCTAAAAATACCTCTTAGAAAATACAGTTCATAAAATACTGCTGGAACAATAAGTAATCATCTGAATATAAAATTTCATAGTGAATAAAGAGAAATTGCCAAGGAATAAATCTTTCATCAGACATAATAGATATGGCTTCATTGTTAAAATTATTATAATTAAATTTAAATATATATTTCAATATTAAAGGTATCCCCTTGAATGAAAACAGGGTGTATACCTCCCAAATAAACTGAGAAAGGCATTTAATTTAATAAAATAGGAAAAAATGTCAATGACAAGTAAGCCATAAAAGAGCATAAAGCATCAAACAGGATGACAGAAGTAGCATTAAAATGGATTATTTCTAAGGGAAAAGAGTTTATTTATTTATTTATTTATTTTTTGCGGTATGCGGGCCTCTCACTGTTGTGGCCTCTCCCGTTGCGGACCACAGGCTCCGGACGCGCAGGCCCAGCGGCCATGGCTCACGGGCCCAGCCGCTCCGCGGCACGTGGGACCTTCCCGGACCGGGGCACGAACCCGTGTCCCCTGCATCGGCAGAGCAGACTCTCAACCACTGCGCCACCAGGGAAGCCCAACAGTTTCACTTTAGAGTGCAAGAAAATTCAATGAGCCTTCTAGATCCTGGAATCAGTAATTAGTCAGGAACATCTGCATTGGATTTTGCATGAGCAAGTGTGTTACACTTATTTGTTACTATTGTATCATCTAGCCTACTCATACATAAACCAGTATCTTGAGGTGGAGTGCCCCTGTAACAACAACAAAAAAAAGTGTCTTTGTTTTAACAGTTGGGTGCCAGGTAGCAAAGTAACAGATCAAAGAGGTTAGAAAGATGACAATTTATGGTATGCAGTGTAATTCTTTTCATAAAATTACCTGCAGTAACTTGGAGGTACAGTCAGATCCATACTTGGCCAGCAATCCTAGAGGAAAAGGTGGAACAAAACAGTATATAGTGTATGCTGGTGCTTATTGCCTGCAAAGCTTGGCAAGATAATATAAGAAAGAGGTGAACTCAGAATATAGTCACTTGGCAAGCAGAAATTAAAGGAAATAGGAAGAGTTAAGGAATTGCAGGCTTTGCAGGTTTAGAAAAGGCCAAATGTTTTCCAGACCCCATATTTTAAGAGTTGGGAATAAAAAAGGTGTTGAGAGGATAAGATTTCAGTATCAGCTGAAAAAAGTGATTCACGACAACAATCAGATTCAAGGCATGGTTCCCCACCTCTTTTTACAGATAGCCTCAAGATAGCTACTATTAATGAGCGAGAGAGTGTGTGTTTTCATGTGTAAGGAAGCAAAATAAATCAAACTTGAGAATTATATCTAGGAAGTGCTTGTTGGTGTGGTTACTGGCATATGGAAATGACTTGAAGCGAATAGAGCAAAATCCTTTAAAGCCTCTGATAATTTGAGAGTTGAGAGAACTTGCAGTCCCACCTTTCAGCATCTTTAGTTAGTTAGAGACAGCTGTGGAGCCACTAGCGACGGCCTATCCCCATGTATTTCAGATGTGACCAAGGAAGATAATATAAAAGAACTTCCTAGAAGGCAGAGCCCAGGCTCAGTGATAACCAACGAGGACTCCCTCCCAGTGAGTAGAATTAGGCCTTAAGCAAGAGATTTCTCCCACCCACAAGATAGGGAGCCTTCATAATGCCCAAGTTTTAGGATTTCAGCCTTGCTATATACTAGTGACTGATGGGTATGTATCCCTTTATTCCTTTTTGTGAATGGAAATTCCTTTCTTCCTTCTTTGCTTGCTTGCTTCCTTCCTTCCCTCCCCACCCCAATATCCTTTACTTGCTCCAGTATTATATTCTAGACGTGTGTGGTGGTGATGGACAGATAACTTTTCTTTAGTTCATAGGTCACCAAACCGAAAGCAACCACATCTAGTCCTAAGGGAGGGTACTGGGCACAACCTTGAGCGTCTGAAATTTAGCTGGATTCAGTAAGTGGATGGGACTTTGGTTTGTCTTCATTAGGGGGCATTGAAAAAAAAAGTAAACATTTTAACTTCTCCCAGCAAGAGGAATGGGATGAAAGAAATAGGGTATTACAGCAGAGGGAATAATTAACTCTACCCAATGAGTCGGGGAAAGTTCCAGCACTAAGACTGGCCCTGCTCTCCATGTAACATCACTCCTCTTGAAGTTTCTGATCTTTCTCTTGATGTGAATAAAGTGTTTCATGGAAAATGTTCTACGCATCATTTTCTTATTATGTTTTCTTTTAGCTTCTCATGAATACTTGGTTTTCAGAATTCCTCTTTTGATATTTTAATCAATTTTTTTCTATGTATATTTTCCATTTTCTGTCTCCATTTAGTTCAGTCTCTGGGCTGTAGTGATGTTAATCATATTGAGAATTTATAACATGGTAAGAAAACACACTGCAGGCACAGGAAGTGTTTTACCTTCCACTGCTAAACAGAGGAAACAGGTTGAATTTAAGTTGTCAGCAGACAGAGATACCTATTTCATGTATAAGAGATGAGATCGTGCATTGCACGTCATAGGCAGTGGAATGAAAATGTAATCTCTTGCAACTCAACTCCATGGATTCAAGTTTAGGCTTGTAAAATTACATTAAGGAACATGATACAAAAAGAAGAGTTTCCTAACAAGAAATATTTTGGCAACTGAGCTTAGAATTGGTCAATAGTACTAGAGAGTGAATGGTAAGTGAATTCCAAAGAAATTCTCCACAAATTATGATTGTACTCCTAACCAAATAATGAACTCATATGTACCTGACTTCGTAAGTCAATCACTGCTCCTTTGATTTGTGGTCATTGACAGGGCTCAGGCACTTATTAACTCACCACTTAAGACTGAGACGTTAATTTCTTTCCCCAGATCTCCTTCCAAATCAGTGAAACACCCAGTAGTGCCCCCTCCTTCCATCTGTCCCAAGAATGCCCCAGATTAACGTTGAGGGTTTTGGCTGGTCTTTAGTGATTGCAGGAATGGAACAGAGAGAATGTGGAAATTACAGTGAATTTCAGGAAAGGATGTTAAAATATTTTATTTAAAAGCCAAAACTCCCCTGTTCTTCAGAATGTGTTCCAAATGTAAGATGTTATTATGACAGTGAATTGAATTGAACATAGTAAACCATTTACAATTTGTTGCTCTCTTGCGACTTCCATCAGTCTTATACAGTTGGAAAAGAATGGAAGTTCTGAAACAGGTGCAATTGGTTTTATAAGCACTCAAGGTAAAATAGCAGAGCCTTGGCTATCCAAGCAGTCTCCTGTGTAGCTATTGTGCTGTTCAGATACTCTATTTCTTTGAGATTCACTCTTGGTTGGTTGTGTGTTTATAGGAATGTATTTTCTTCTTCTAGGTTATCCAATTTGTTGCCATAAAACTGTTCATATTCTCTTATAATTCTTTTTTATTTCTGTTGCATCAGTTGCAATGTGCCCTCTTTCATTTCTTATTTTAGTTGAGTCTTCTCTCTTTTTATCTAGTTATTCTAGCTAAGAGTTTGTCAGTTTTGTTTATCTCCTATTTTTTCTATGGCTTTTTTTTTCCTATGGCTTTTCTAGTCTCTATTTCATTTACCTTGGCTCTAATCTTTATTCTTTCCTTCCTTCTGTTAGCTTTGGGTTCAGTTTGTTTTTCTTTTTCCAGTTTCTTGAGGTGTAAAGTTATGTTGTCAATTTGAGATAGTTCTTTTTTAATGTATACATTTACAGCTCTAAACCTCCCTCTTACCTATAATTTTGATGCTTCCCATGTTTTTTTGGTATATTGTGTTTCCATTTTCATTTATCTTAAGTATTTTCTAATTTCCCTTGTGACTCCTTCTTTGACCCACTGGTTGTTTAAAAGTGTGTTACTTAATTTTCCCATATTTGTAGATATTCCAGTTTTCCTTGTGCTATTTCTGGTTTCATTCCATTGTGATCAAAAAGAATACTTTCTATGACTTCAATCTTCATGAATTTCTAAAGATTTGTTTTTGTGGCCTAATATATGTCTATCCTAGAGAACATTCCATGTGCAGTTGAGAAGATTGTATATTTTGCTGTTGCTGGTGGAGTGGTCTGTATATGTCTGTTATGTCCAATTAGTCTATAGTGTTATTGAAGTCCTCTAGTTCCTTATTGATCTTCTGTTTGGTTGTTCTATCCACTACTGAATGTGTGATATTGAAGTCAACTACTATTATTGTATTGCTATATAGTTTTCCCTTCAATTCTCTCAGTATGCTTCATATATTTAGGAGTTTTGAGGTCTGGTGACTATAATTTACAACATTTATAATGATTATATCTTCTTGGTGAATTGATTCCTTTATCATTTTATAATGTCATTCTTTGTCTCTTATGACATTTATTTATTTAAAGTCCAGTTTTTCTGATATTAATATAACCATGCCTGTTCCCTTTTGGTTACTGTTTGTATGGAATATCCTTTTCTATCCTATCATGTTCAGCCTATGTGTATCCTTAGATCTGAAGTGAATCTTCTATAGTCAGCATTCTGTTGGATCCTGTTTTTTCAACCATTCAGGCAGTCTATGTCTTTTGATTGTGGAGTTTAGTCCATTTTCATTTAAAGTAATTAATGATAAGGAAGGACTTACTGTTGACATTTTTAAAAAGTGTTTTCTGCATACTTTGTAGCTTTTTTGTCTCTCCTTTCCTCTCTTACTATAGTCCTTTGTGTTTCATTTTGTTTTGTGATAATTTGCTTGATTCCCTTCTCATTTCCGTTTGTGCATATTCTATAGACATTTTCTTTGTGGTTACCATTGCAATTACATAAAACATCTTAAAGTATAGCACTCTATTTTAAACTGATAACAACATCAATCACATACAAAAACTCTAGTCCTTTTACAGCCCCCTACAATTCATGTTATGAATGGCACAAATTATATTTTTATATATTGTATACCCTTTAACATAGATTTATAGTTTTCTTTTTTCATTTAAATTATATGCACCAAAATTAGAACAGTACACAGGCTACTGTGTTTGTCCATGTATTTACCTTTACTAGAGAACTTTATATTTTTATATGGTTTTGTGTTGCTGTCTACTGACCATTTCAATCTTAATGATCCTCCTTAGCATTTCTTGTAGGGGCAGGTCTAGTGGCAGTGAACTTCCTCAGTTTTTATTTAGCTGGGAAATCTTAATTTCTTCTTCATTTTTGAAAGGCAGTTTTGCCAGATACAGTATTCTTGTTTGTTAGTTTTTTTCTTTTAGCACTCTGAATATATCATCCCACTCCCTTCTAGCCTGCAAAGTTTCTACTGAGAAATACACTGATAATCTTATGGAACTTTCCTTGGATGTGCTCTTCTCTTGGCTGCTTACAAGATTCTCTGTCTTTGACTTCAGAGAATTTGATTATAAACGGTCTTGGTGTGGTTTTCTTTTAATTTATTTTAGTTGGAGTTCTTTCAGATTCTTGAATCTGTATCTCCATTTCTTTCCTCAGATTTGGGAAGTTTTCAGCCATTAGTTCTTCAAATGAGCTCTCTGACCCTTTCATTTTCTCTTCTCTTTCTGGGATTCTTATAATGCATATATTGATTGGCTTGATAATATCCCATAGTTCTTTAGGCTCTCTTCACTTTCCATTATTTTTTCTTTTTGCTTCTCTGACTGGATGTTTTCAATTGATGTGTCTTCAAGTTTACTGGTTCTTACTTCTGCCTGATGAATTCTGATGTTGAACCCCTCTAATGAATCTTTGGTTCAGTTATTCAAACTTTCAGCTCCAGAAGTTCTGTTTGGTTATTTTTATAGATTTTCCTCTTTGTCGATATTCTCATATTGTTTATGCATCATTTTCCTGATTTTGTTTAGTTGTCTGTGTTCTCTTTTAGCTCATTGAGCATCTTTATGACTGCTATTTTATATTCTTTGTCAGGCAGCTCATAGATCTGCATTTCCTTAGGATCAGCTTCTGGAATTTTATTTTGGTCTTTTGACTGGGCCATGTTTTCCTGTTTATTTCTATGCCTTGTAATTTTTGTTGGGAATTTGGCATTTGAAAAAACAACCACCTTTCCCAACCTTTGCCTACTGGCTTCATGTGAGGAAAGACATTCACGATTCTGTCTGGCTAGATATTTTAGGACCTCTTGAATCTTCTACCTCTTTCTTCTCCTGGCATCTGCCTGAAGAACTGCAGCTTTAATGTGCCTCAAGTCAGGTGAGAGAGAAACCAGTCCCTTGAGCAACCCCCAGACAAGCCAGAACACTGGACACATGGTACATTTTTTTTGTTTCTCTCCTGGGGGAGGAGCCCTGGTATGGAGGTTGTCCTTCTGGTTGCTCCGTGCTATGCTGCTTAGAGGATGGAGCATAAGCAGCTGCACCAAATGCTGTGACTTTTCTACCCCTTTGACCAGATTCCCTTCTTGCTTTTAAAATGGCCTTGGTGCTCTGGTTTCTCAACTGTTCTCTAGAGTTCTCACAGAGGTATTCTGGTCCTTATATTGTTGTTAACTTGGTGTCTCTATGGCAAAAAGAGGGTCTGTAACTTCCTAGCCTGCCATCTTGCTCTACTTAGCAGGGTTTTAAACTTGGTTTGCTTTGATCCCAGAATCCACATTTCTATGTAGTATGTCACCCTCTCTCCTATGTGAGGTCTCCTTATGCTCGTCTCCATTTCTTGCCTAAATTCACATTCCTGCTCTCTCACTATAGTCACTCAAATGTGAACAAGTTTTAGGAATTTAAATGACTTCACTGTCACAAAATTTGCCACAGATTAGTCTCATTTATAAGTAAAATTTCTAGTTAATAACATAATTTCTAGGTGCTTATATGTTATAAATTTTATTCAACAAATGCTATTTGACATTTACTATGATATAGGTGTTTGTTTAGGAACAGGATAAATGAATGGTAACCTAGAATGGCTTAAAGGTTTGTGAGCTATGCTGTGCTGCCAAAAGGTAAGACAGCAGAGGTCTGGACAAATCGCTGGAAGTCTTAGAAGAGAAAGTGGTTTCATCTGCCTTGGGAATTAAGTTCTTCACTCATGATATGTCATTTGAGCTGGTTCTTGAAGGCTAACTAAGAGTTAACTAAGTGGTCTATAAGTTATGGATATTTCTTTCAGAGAGCAGTGTGGTTAAAGGTGAAGAGGGTTGAAAAGAAATGGTGAGGCATTCATTATAGCAGAAGTGGAAGGAGGGGAAGGGCAAAGGGTGGATTTATTAGGGGACGGATTTCTTTTTTTTGAGGATGGATTTTCTAAAAAAAAATTGTTTAAATAATTTTGAAAATTTTATTTATTTATTTATTATTTTATTTATTTATTTTGGCTGTGCTGGGTCTTAGTTGCGGCATGTGGGATCTTTGTTGCGGCATGCAGGCTTCTTAGTTGCAGCATGCAGACTCTTAGTTGCGGCATGCATGTGGGATTTGGTTCTCTGACCAGGGATTGAACCCGGGCCCCCTGCATTGGGAGTGTGGAGCCTTACCCACTGGACCACCAGGGAAGTCCTGAGGATGGATTTTAAAGTGTCAAGGTAACCTATAACTGGATTTCTTGCCTCAACTTGGGGGTGACCTTTCTGTGAGACAGGAGGCATCTTGTTAACCTTGGTATCTGAACCCCTGGAGTCCATGTGAGGCATTGCATTAACTTCATATAGCTGTCCATAAGGTTTGGCTTGACCCCCAGAATCTTATGCAGAGGTCCCTAGATTACACATATCTAAATGCTCTACAAAATTCATGCTGATCTAACCAATAAAGTTTCCCTTATAACTAGGGATTTGATCACCAGTACAGGGCCAAGCAAAACCATCCTAAATGGAGGACCTCATGAAGGTGAGGGATTTTCTAGGAGCCAAAATCACTTTTCATCACAACAGGATTTCAATATAGGGTTTGGTCATATAGACCAAAATTACAAGTTATGTGGCCTTAATCAAGTTATTTAAGCTCTCTGAGCCACTGGCTTTTCATCTCTAAAATGCAGACAATAACAGTGTCCTAGCACAAAGAGATGTGAGGATGAAATGAGATAATACCTTAGTGGGATTTATATAATATGGCTTATAGTACACAAAATACATGTAAAGTTTTTGCTGCCCCTACCCCATCCCATCCCACAGTGAGCTATACTGAACATACTGATCTGTATTTTCTTGACACTGAGTAATCTTCCTCTTCACAGTTTATATAACCCTGAAAATGTCTGCAATATGGCAATCTGACTTTGATGGCCCTGGGTACTTCCTAGCATGGATCTGTAAAAAATGTCTGACTCATACTTTACTTAATTGCCCAGATCTCATGGACCCTGCTGCTTGCCTTCCCCACATGATTGGCCATAGTTGGGCATTTGTGTCACCTTGAAATCCAAGTCTCTATCCATAAATTTCTGCTTTCCTGAGCCTCACCTGAATGACCAGAACAGGGAAAATACTCACTTTGAATGTTGATCCTCAGATAAACCTTTTCTTCATGTAATGGTTTAATTTCTTTCTTTAGAAAGTCATTTGCCATGTGTCCCAAAGGATGCTTCAGTACCTCATTCACTGTCTTTTCTAGCTTCTTTTCATGATGTGTGAGCCTCCATTGAACTGTCTTTGAAATTCTACTTGTCAGGAAAACAGCCAAAATATTGAAACAGATGTCAAAAAGTATTTTCTCAACTTGGAATCATTAAATGGATCTCTATTCATAGATAATATTAAATATAATTACATGATGTAACTGAATTTTAAATCTAATGTTTTCTCTCCAAAACATTTAAAACAATGTTTTAATATAAGGGTTTCATTGCCCCACTATGTCTCTTACCCATGAATGACTTCTTTTTTGTCTTCAATTTCAAACTTCAAAGAAGTCTTTAGGAAGGGAAGTTCTCTAAAGACATCACAATTGTAGTCATCCTCTGATTTCTCAACCTCCTCCAGGCTAGAGTCAGTACTGTTACTTCTCATTTTTAGATCAGGAGCACCTCCCTACCCAGCCTGCCTGATGATGAGTTAATCCTGGTCAGAACTGGAATTAGATCTGTGAGCAGAACACAGTTCTTTTAGTCTTGAATTTGTCATGTTATCCAAGGCATTGCGTGTGTTGATAAGCCCCGTAGCTAGATGTGTGTGGCCTTTGAGCCACAGGCTTTCCCTAGTGTTCCCTCCACTGTTATACTCACCCATCCGTACAACTGGCCTGCAGTGCTCTCTTACCAGATATTTACTTTCACCTGTGATAAAACCCCATCAGCTTGACTGGAAACCTGGTGTCCTGCTTGGGTCTTATAAGACACCTGTCTCAAGGGACTGAATTAGCATCGTCTGAGTGAATTTGCACTACAAATGTAGAGCATCACATCTAAGGGCCTGGGCTATTGAGCCATAGACCTTTGTATGACTCTGAGCTGCATAGCTTGACCTAAGTGTTCTCTCGAAGTCCTAATTTCCTCACAAGTAAAGTGGGGATAATAGTGTTGATTCTTATAGGGTTGTTGTGAAGAACGAATGTGCTAATGAAGATAAAGCACCTATAACAGTACCTGGCACACAGCAAGTGCTCATTAATGTGTACTACTAAACTTCACTGACTGCACAGAACCACGGTATTTTCAGATTTAAATTTGAGGATCACCTAGTACTTAAAAGTTCTAGTGATCGTGTGCCCTTCACATCCTCCACATTATATGTTCCTTACTTGCAGTAAATATGCATATGCTCTATTAGACTTTTTGATACAGTACTTGTCTCTCAGCACCTGCTCTACACACATTATTATACCTTTCCCCAGCACAAGAGCCCATGTTTCTCAGAGCTGACCTAAGTGACAACAGCTGTCAAACTGCTAATCATGCTGTTCAACCTGACAAAACATTGAGCCACAGCGCCCCTTTCACAGAGGATGTCCCTTGAATTACACCTAGGTGAGACATTAGCCTTCTTCCTCATGAGGACAGATGATCTTTTGTGCATTCTGAGTTGAATGAAACATGTAGCTGGTACAGTTTGCTAAATATAATCTTTAAGAATCATCAGTGAGCAAAGCAGAAAAAAAGGTATCTCTGCTGTACCCCTTTCCCAACATCCTACTGAAATATCAGAAAAGACACAGAAACAGAGGACAGACTGCAGGGCAGAGCAGTCCACGTGTGGAAAGTTGCATCTTGGTGGAAGATCCACCAAATGTATTTTTCGTGGAAAATGATTGAAGGATGCTGGGGAAGGGAGGAAGAGCTTTTCCCACATGTTGGCTTGACAGAGACACTGCAGATGCGACTCACTGCTGCAGGAGAACTATACAGACTGACTGTATGTCTCATTTTGCTTACAGTAGTCTCTGTTTATGCCCATTTTTCTAGTATAAGTACTAATGTTAGCCCTTTCACTCTCAAAAGAGTCCCAGTTTGGATATTATATAGTCTCTCTAGAATTACTTAGAGTGCCTCAATAAAATACACATAACCTTAAAGTCACACAGTTACCCCTCCATTATCATTAAATTGATTTGGCTCACCTGAAAAGTATATACATTTTGGGCGACACTCCATCAAGTCTGAACCAGCCAAAGTTTGTTCCCATTCCTCCTGACACTCAGATATTGAAGCACGTCTCAAACAACATGGGAGGAAAAATAAGGCAGAGGATGCATCACCACAGGAAATTATTTTAATGCCAGAAAAAATGTTTTATTTCTCCGACGAATGGTGAAAAATTGAGACTCATTTCCAAGAGCAAAGGAGAATATCTCTGAAATAGGAAAAAGAACAAAAAAGGGAGATCAAGCTGAGATACAGGGAAATTTACAAATGGATGACTAAAACAAGCAAGTGACCACATGTGAAAATAATTCAGTACAGCAAAATAAAATTCCTCGTGGGAGGCAGTAATTGACAAAACATGACAGAAGAGTCAATCAGTAAAGTAGAAGAAAATGTAAGAAATGGTAATAACACAAAACCACTATGTGATTTGGAGGACCACAGAATTATAGGTGTCCAGAGGAGAAACTAGAACAATAGAAACCCAAACAGTAAAGAAAGATGAGATTGAAGAAAATGTTCCCTTGCTGATAACAGATGTACATATACAGATTGAAAGTACTCATTGACATCCAGGCAAAGTTAACAAAAAGAAACTCATACTTTGGGATAGCTTTAAATTTTAATATTCACAAATTCTCCAATCATCAAAGCAAGGAAAATGTTTGCTGACAAGTGCAGAAAAATCAACCTGAACACAGTTTTCTACTCAGAAAAAAACTAAATGGAAGAAGAAAATGAAGAAATGCCCACCATGCTTTGGGTTTAAAAAACTGTAACCCAAGATTTCTACCCAGCAACATGATATATGTGGGAAGAAAACAATGATGTTCTAAGGCCATGGTACCACACTCCCCTTCTTTTATCCACTTCCTGGCACACATAGAAAAGGATGTTTTTATAGTGTAATAAGGTAACTAGATGTGGCTGCTCACAAGAAACTATTGTCCTGAAGGCTCTGGCTGACTCAGGCTGTGATGAGCCACTCCAGAGTTGAAGGGCATCAATTCCTCAGCACACATGTCATCCATTTTTGGTACAATCTTATGCTATGGCATATGAGTTGGAAACCCCTTCGCAAATGTACAGCAATTCACAAAATGTAACTCTTGTTCTCAATTCAGTAGAAACTACCTTATTTGTACCTCAACTGAAAGAGAGATGAAGGTAGAACCCAAGAACGATACTATTTTGAAGGTGACTGGAGGGGCACTCAAACCAACAAAACATAGGGTGTTAAGCATAAAGCAATTGCTAGAAATACAGGAACTACACGTGTTACCTGCATAGTAGGTTCGCCTCTTGGTGGGTGTCGAGCCGAAAGACACAACCAAGACAAAGATCAGGAGAAGGAAGGATGTGTTACTTCCTTCAAGTAAGTAATAAGTACTTGAAGCAAAGGAGAACCCCGGGGATCTTTCCCAAAGCAGTGTCTCTCCGAACAGCAAAATTGGGGAAATTTTAAGCTAAGTGTACATACATATTCGTGAAGGGGCTTGAGTGGAGGAGAATTCAGCATAGAATTAGGGCAAAGGTCGACAGAGTCCAAGGTTTAGTTGATTGAAGTCACTCACAGGGGTCAACATCATCATTTCATTCTCTATCTGGCGGGGGGGGGGGGGGGGGGGGGGCTTAGTTCCTGCAGAACTCAAAGATATGTATCAGATTGTTATGTTTATCCCTTGAGGAGGAACTAGGACTCTGTTTTATCACTGAACTATTGTTTTCTGACTGCTTTTTCTTTGTTCCTGCATTCCCTCACCTCCCTTAAGATCATTATTACTGAGACCTGTTCAAGGGCAAGTATTGTTGCCAGCCTTAGATCACAAAATAGCTTAGGTAAAAATGGCTTCCCTTATGTCAAGAAAGGCATGCCTGGTTCTCTTCCAGGACCCCCCTACCATATCTGCTTACACATTGACTTCAAAATCCTAAAGCTCTTTTTGAGAATGATTTTTATACGACTAAAAATTATACTTTTATTATATTGGGTTTTTAAGTGTATGTGAACTTAATATTGAAAGTGCTGTGAACAAGACCAAGGCTGCTAAACCAAATGGACAGTTGTCAGCTCTTATTCTCTGCAGCATTTGTAACTAATTTTTTAAAAATTATGTTTTCAGAAGTATACTTGTTATAAAAAATTTTCAAATATATACCTGTGTTTGAAGTTAAAGATGAAATGAACTTCTCCTCCCCACATACCCCTAATTTTAATTCTCACATATAAGCACTATTAAACGTTTGTAGTGTATCCTTAAAAAGTTACCTATATTATGCCCTACGACCTTGTAGTGTAAGCTGACAGTTAGCTTTTCAGATTGTAATGTAAGTGCCTGACATTAAGCTTTTGATATCAGAGCAACCATTTCAAAGACATCCATCTTGGATAAACACAGCTAGAATAAGAGCCAGGCTGCCCCACCCATCAAGTTCCCTTTTAGAAAGTCCTGGGGGACCTACATATCTGACCTTTTGAGTGACCCTACTTTTCCCTTCCAGCACTTTAATTCCTGCTCTTATGTTTTAAATTCACCACAGAGAGTGAACTGTGAAACCCTATACACCCCACCCTCCACCCAAATAAAAGCAGAACCCCAGGTCTGCATTGTCTCTCTTTCTCTCAACTCATGACCTGGCTGTGTGGCCTTGGGCATGCATTGTTCCCTCCTGGACCTGTGAGTAATATACCTTGCTTTTTCACAGTTCCCCAATGGCCGCTGCTGAGGTGTGTCTTGCAATTATAATGTGAACCATAAGAGCCAGTCCAGACACATTTTGGCTCCGGTTGGGGCAGTGTCTGTGGAGGCGGCATTCCTAGCCCACAGCACCACTGTTGATAGGCTGAGATCGAAACGAAACAGACGTGTCAGATGACATGTAACACGGGCAATGCAACTTTTTTTTTTATTGGAGTGTAGTTGATTTACAATGTTGTGTTAGTTTCAGGTATACAGCAAAGTGATTTAGTTATACATATATATCCACTCTTATGTCATTTGACGTATTTCAATTTGACATGTAATATATCCTGTGCAACTTTTTTGTTTTCTAAAAAAAAGAGATCATATGATATATACTGCTGTTTGATTTTTTTGTTTGTTTTTACTTAATATATGTTGGACATAATTCTCATGTCATTCCCTGGATCTCTATCACCATTCCTTTCAATTGGTGCATAGTATTCCATTGCACCAGTGTATTAATATTTCCTAACTTGATTATCAAATACCTTATTACTGATTGATACTGGAATGGTTTCCATTTTTTAAAATTTTAATAATGTAGTATTGAACACCCTTATAATAAATGTATCTTTAAATATTTTTGCATGTATTTCTATATGATAAGTTTCTAAAAATAGAATTTCTGAGTCAAGGAGTATGATTTTAATGTTCAGAGGTATTGCTGTGTTGCCTTCTGAAAAGATACGGCATTTCACAGTCAACCAACAAGTGATAGAATTTGTTTCCTCATATCTTTGTCAATAACGTAGTTTACCACCTTTCTGCTTTGTTGGGACAAATCGGATAGGCAAAATACAATGTATTTCATGGATTTTTACTGAGGTAAACCATCACTTCATACATTTATTAACCACTTGTATTTCTTCTGTGCATATCTTGTTTTTATTGCTTGTCCTCTCCCCTTTTTTAAACAATTTTATCATGTGTTCCCCTCACAAATTTGTAAGAACTACTTCTATATTAATAAGAACAGTCCTCCATTTATTAAAGAGTTACAGTTTTTCCCAGTTACTGTCTTTGGAAATGTTTATACTATTGATATTTCTTGGTACATAAAAACTTTTAATTTTTAGATCCCACATTTTATCAGTGTTTTCCTTTATGGCTTCTCTCTTGTCTAGGAAGGCCTTCCTAACTCTAAGACTGTTCCTTCAGTCCCATATCCTTTGTCCTTCCATACTGTGTGGCCTGATCATGGCTCTAACCGTTAGTGATCAGAGTAAAGTTTACTTGGCTGAGTCCTTCAGTACTCACTCAAATATTCTCAGAAAAATAATGTTTTCCATGATCAAGATCTGGAGAAATGTGTATTGTTTCTCACCCTTCTCCCTTAATTTGATCTTAATTTTGTTGTTTCTAGAAAATACTATTTTAGTCAGTAGCTGCACTCTAGTTTTATTATACCTGCTGTTTTACTCTCCATTTTTCTTTCTTTTTTTTTTTTTATGGGGAGTGGATTCATTGTTCAGCAGAGTTAAAGAGAGTTAAGTAAATGTTCTTCCCTCTCCCAACCTTCACCATAGGTACATTTGCAAGTGTTGACCTACTCCCCACAAAAAATAACCAGTTTATTTTCTTGCTTTTACAACACCTTGACACTTCCCTTTTTTTCTTTTTTTGTTTGTTTGTTTTTCTACATCATTGGATACTTTATCTAATTTTCCTTTATGGGCTTTATCTTTTCTAACTATCCCTTAAATATTGGGGCTTTTATGATTCTGTCCTTGTCGCATTACCTCTCCACTCTTTACAATCTATCTGTGTAATCTCAGCTACTGCAGTGGCCTCAAATACCACCTGTATATTTTTGAATCTCAAAACTCTCTCTTTATCCCAGACCTATCTCCAGCAATCTATACTCATAACTAACTACCTACTTCCATTTCTACTGTGATATTTAATATGTATCTCCAGCTTATTAAAAAATGCTTGATTTTCTCCCTAAACCTGCTCATCTGTCAGTCTCCCACATATGAATAAATACCACCAATATGCACCTTTTTCTCAAGCCAAAACCTGAGGATCATTCCTGATTTCTCTCTTTTCTTCATGGATGACGTCCAAACTATTAGCAGTGATGCCAACTCTACCTCCAAAACAGTTCCCTCTTTCTTCAGTTTTGGCCCTCCCCAATCCATTCTCCACACATCAGCCACAGTGCTCATTTGGAAACACATTGCATATTATATTGTTCTCCGTCTTTAACCTCCTACAGTGGCCCCCTGCCTGATTGCCCTTTGGTTACAATTCAGATTTCTTCTCGCAGTTTACAAGGCCCATCATGATGTGGCTTCTAATCACATCTACAAGTTCATCCCTTACCTTTGGCTCCCTTCACATTTCACACACCAGGAAAACTCAGATAGGCCATGCCCCTCCTCACATAGCTTTATACACACTTTTATTTCTTCCTGAAGCATTTTCTTCTCCTACTCCCATTTTTTTTAATGTCTTACTGCTAAGTTTCCTTCAGGTGTTAGTATTTTTCCTACGTCAGGAAGTCATTCCTGACCACTAACCCCCAGCTCCAGTTGTAACCAAATGCAGGTTTGCCCACTGGCCACTCAACAGCCAATAAATCAAGGGACAAACTACGGTAGAGAAGCAAGGTGCTTTATTCAGAAAAGCTGGCAATCTGGGGAGATGGGATGGACGTATGTCCAGAGACCAACTCTGAAGATTCTGCTCAGCCATGACAATTTTTTAAAGGGAAAAAGGGGAAACAATCTCAGTTAATCATTAAGGCAGGAGGTCAGATTCTTTGTCATTTTGCCATTGCGTGCAGGCCTGCTGACTTCTCCCCATCTTCCTCAGGACTCTGTGTTGCTCATGTGGTCTGCCTGCAATTGGATGTTCTCTTACCCGTGTGGTCTGCCTGCAAATTTACTAAGAGGAAACTAGGAGCAGAGAGTCAGTCATTCTTTAACTACTTAGTTTTTCATTCTTATTCCTTCTAATCCAGGAAAGGAATCAACAGGTTGGGTAAGGTGTTGTGTATATTTAGAAAAGCAGAAATCAGGAGCTAAGTTAAATGTTGTCTAATGGTCACATCTTTATGAGTAAGGTCTAAGGAAAACGGGGATGAACAAACAGAAAAGGGGCAAAGGAGCTGCTTACATTAGGTATCCTTACAATATGCTATAATTAGCACACCAAGAATAGAGTGAAGATTTGTTCACACGTGTAAGTCCCCTAGTAGACTGAGTTCTGTGAGAGCAGCACAGGGACAGCTTATCAAATCTATTTTGAATCAAATAATGGACTGGATGAGTGATTTTCAAACTAGATTTTTCAAAGTTCTGAAAGTCCCTTCAGATAACTTGAAGGTGGCAGCCGGGTAGGGGAAGGAATAAAGGAAGAGAGGAGGTCATCAAGGGAACAATTCTGGAGCCTCAACCCCACTTTGAATACAGAAGCTGAACTTTTACCAATACTTCTACGAAACTTGTGTTTCTGATTTTGTTTGAGAAAAGATTCTGTTGAGAAAAACGTTTGAGAAACAACCGAAGTCCATGGTATTGAAGCTCCCACAAAGCTCTGAATTCTGTAATTTTGTGAAACTGCAATGATTTAAATGGCTAGAATAATATAGATGATTTAAATGCAGTGATTCAAATGGCTAGAATAATATAAAGATGAAAGCGTTAGACTCTAGTCTACGTACAAAGGGTCTTCAAAGAGGTTTGCCCCAGACTCAGAATATTTTCAGACAGTTTACCAGATCATTACATTACTATATGAGACAGTCATTTAGGAAACTGTTTCTAGGAGGACACAGTTTTGTTTTGTTTTGTTTTTTCAAGAGTACATATCCTACTACTTAGAAACAAATTACTATGTGGCGCCTGCAAACTAGAATACTATTCCACTCCAAGTGTTATTCAAACCTATGATAGTTTCATTCCATTTTAGTTAGTAACCCCAATAAACCTATAAAATCCATAGTCTTTCTCTTGCCTATGGGAGCCTCGATTCAGGAAATGTGATTGAATATAAAAGGCAATATTCAGAGAAGAAAGACACAATTACACAACTAATTTAATCACTTGCCTCTCGCCTCAGAGGTTAATGAGCATCCCAAGCAGGGATCACAAAACAAAAATTAGGCATTTTAGAGGTGAGATAAATAGGTATTGTAATCTTCCCATTAAAAAATATTAAAGTTTTTAAAACTGCTCTCTATTTCACACTCTTTCCTTTTTGTAATGTTTTCACATTATGAAGCACAGGGTTCGAGAAGTGTCAGGGGCTTTGGATACAATACTGCACACATTTTCTGCTCAACTGACATGAAAAAGAAGCCCGCAGAAGGGAAACAACTCACCCCAGATCATTCAAGTAGTAGAAACAAGACTATAAGTCAGGGCTATGACTCTTAATTAGATGATCTATCTTTGATACTAAATTTCAATCTATTCATATTTTTGAAAAAAATATAATAATCTAAGACAGAATAATATACCCCATGAGGCAATACAGCAGAGTAGAAAGAATATAGGTTTTAGAGGAAGACAGATCTGGGTTTGAGCTCTACTTAGGCCTCTTTCTAGTTTCTTAAACACTTCGGGCCTCAGTTTCCTCCTCTGAAAAACTAACATGGAAATATAAGTTGTGGTCGATTACACTTTTCAAATATGGCCACAACAGCATCTCCCATTCTGCACGCTTTTCATTAATGTGACCTGAATACTCCTACCATCAATAGGGGGACCTTTGTCCCATCCCCTCCATTCTGATTGGACTTGTGACTGCTTTGAGCATTAAAGGGTAACCAAGTGATGGTATATGCCTTCCAAAGCTAGAACAGAAATGGCCCGGAAGTTTCTACCGGGTTCTCTTGGGACACTTGCCTGGAGGAAGGTAACTGCTAGGTGTGAAGTTCAACTACTTGGTGACTACTCTGGTGAACTGGTGGACAGTCCTAGCTGGGATTCCAGCCTATAGCCAGCATCTACTGCCAGCCATGGGAGTGAGCCACTTTGAATGTTCAGGCCAGTTGAATCTTCAAATGACTGAAACCCCAACTGAAATCTGGCTGCAGGAGCATGAGAAACCCCAAGAACTGGGCAATTGAACCCTTCCTGAATTCCTGACCAGTTAAATCATGAGCACAGCAAAAATGTTTTCATTTTACTCTAAATTTAGGGTCATTTGTTATGTAACAATAACCAGATCACATACTATATAAGCACTAAAAGGTAAAGTACACAGTACAGTGCTCACCAAAACATACAAACAGAACTAGTTGTTATGAAATTACATTAATAAAGAAGTATTACGTTTTTACACTGAGGCAATAACAATTTTTTATTATACCCAATTTAAACTCAACTTCAGGAACATATATGATGGTTCAAGTTAATTTGGGGGCCCTCATATGTTTCTCTTTCCCTCTCTTGCCCTCACATATACTCTCAATTCTTTTCCTTCTCTATGTCTCAGCCCTGGTCATTTTCATTTGACTTTAATCTAAGTAAACAATGTGATATGCATTATATTTGGACAGATCCTATTATATAGTAAATATACTGTATGTGTGACATTTAAAAAGTTCTCCCAATGCAGATATACATCCACTTATAAAAATCAATATCCACTTACGCCAAATACGTATGCTTCTATGTAACAAATGTGTGTGGACCATATGCTCAGAGCATGTAAATGAAGCCACACAATTTAAATGAATTGCATCTGATCAGCTGTCCTTCTAACACGTGAAGAACATACATAATAGTGTTCTGTGGCATAAAGAGAAAATAACTATTCCATAATAATGATGAGAATTTTTCCTGTGTAATGAATAAGGTAGGACTCATGTTTGGAAAAGATTTCATTAAACAAAAATAAATATCATTTTAAATGCAATAATAAGGGTATCTGCATGTCACAAAACCTGGGAATAGTCCTATCTCTTCTCTGGATAAGAGTTGTGCAATGAAATCTGCTAAATGTCAGCATGAATCAGCAGGGCTTGGAGTCAACTCAATACTCAGAGTAATTTCCAATTTCCTAGACCCCTCCTAAGAAACTAGTGTTCATCCCCACCCCCCACCCCCATTCTTATATCTCTCATCACCGAACATACTAAGTATAAGGAAAATTTTCATCAGTTGCTGTGGATAGAAGGAAGGCAACTTCCATTTATGGAGCGCACACTGTGTACCAGGTGGAACACTGCGCTACTTCACACATCAGTGTCACTGAATACTCCTAGTGCGGTATTGTGAAGCAAGAGAACGCTTGGATATAAGTGTTTGGTAATAGTACAAGTAAGCAATCATTCTCTTCCTAGATCATATTAATCTTGAAAGAAATTACTAGAACTCATTTAGTCTAGTGATTTTTAACCAGATTTTGACCTCAGTTCTGTTAATATAGGTAACAAATTATCACTTTTATTACATCTTATTATAACCAGAAGATCGGAGGAGAGTAGAGTTAGAGTAGGAACCTGTGTAGTTTGAAAAATAAAAACTCATCAAGGACTTGCCAATAGGCCCCTTTGGATGTATGTTACTGTCCTCCCCCTGCCACCCCCATCTGAGAATCATGAAGTAGTTAGATACTCTTTCTTTACAAATGAAACAGTTGGAATGTTATGCCAACCGAGAGGAAGGATTTGGTCAAAACACACTGCAAGACAGTGTTAGAGGCAGTCATTTCTGTGTTCTTTCTTCTAGGACACTGCCTACTTCTCTTCCAAAATGTGCACTAATGTCAGTATTTTCAAAAAATGCTGGATTTGAGAACAGATCAGGCCATCCTTATGTAAGTGGAACTTATTGTGTCCAGAATGCAAATTATATGAGTGCAAGGGACCCAATGGTCTGCACAGTTTAGTCAGTGTCCCATTTGCAAGATAAAGCCCAGAACACTGGTGCTGGAACCATCATCTGTAATTCCAGGCAAATGAGAGAAACACCATGCATATTAATTACTCCCTCTACAAAACTGAAGTTGATGGGGAATTGGGGATGGTCATAACCACCATAGGAATTAAAATAACGTGATCAGCTTGGTGCTTTGTGACCACCTAGAGGGGTGGGATAGGGAGGATAGGAGGGAGATGCAAGAGGGAGGGGATATGGGGATATATATATATATATATATGTATAGCTGATTCACTTTGTTATACAGCAGAAACTAACACACCATTGTAAAGCAATTATACTCCAATAAAGATATTAAAAAATAAAATAATAACCTGAATTGCTATCCAAACATGAATCAAAGTATTCTATCACTTGCAGAAATCATTTAATGGGTGTCCACTCCCTCAGAAATGTATTCTTTTTGCTCATTTCATTGATTCTTGGCATGAATGTAGATGTGGGAAACAGATACACTTTATCTCATTCTGTAGCCCTTATTTGTATTCTTTTATGAATTCATTATAGCAGACCTTCACTATATTTTCATGCAAGCAGAATAGAAAATGTGTTCCTTCCAGAGGCTTACTTCACCTCTATACATTGCTTTTACCAAATTAAATCATTCGACAACAGAATCTTTGATTTTCTATATTAATGGTGAATGCTGTACTTCAGTGGCTCTCAAGAATCTTGGCATTCAAATTCAGGATAGATTCAGCTTCTGCTAGGAAAAAAGAGATACACCTTTGAGTCAAATGAACTATACCATCACAACCTAATAAGGATCCTCATCAAAAGCAATTGAAAAGAATTAGTAAACACATTCATCCTAGTTATCCCAGATTGCAAGTCAAGACTGTTGGAAACTTCCTGAAGAGAAGGTACTGTCCACTTACTAGGGGCAGGAGATGTTTGCTTTCCCTACGTCTTTTACTCTTCAGTTTTTTGGTGTGTCTTCACGCTCTTAACCAATATATACATAGGAAACCCTAAACTTGATCTCTGTTCATTACAAAAAAATATTCATTCTGAGCATTTGGTCCTACCTTCTTCTGCATACCATCCATCTCAGCAAGAGTGACCTCACTCATCTTCTCTGACAAATGACAAGTCTTTTTTCTTTTATAATTCTAATGAAGAGTCCCCTGAACTGTAACATTTTCTTGCATATGACTTTCTGCTTCTCATCTCTGTCACCATCTTTTAGCATCCTTACATATAGGAAAAAATGGACACTGTTGATCTGTTCTAAAGCAAAGCTGCTGCTTTAGTTATCTGTTGATCACAATTTGAGGTTTGCAAAGGCAATACCTTCACCTGAAAACTAGACTTGGAGGCTGCATTATCTTCACTCTGTTTAAATAAAATCTAATGATGTGACCCAGAAACAGAGAGCAGGATTAGACAGTAGAACTAGAACACACTAGCGTAGACTAGAATCATATGCCTGTGAGTGTGTGTGGGAAAATATCTTTTGCTTTTCTTTTAAATTCCATTGGAAAATAAGAGGCATAAGATGCATATTGCTCCTGTAACTGTGGCCTGGATAGACAGTTTAAGCCAATTTTTGTTTAGTATCATCTATAAGGGAAAAACTTTTGTATGCAAGCACCAAAGGTGTCCCTTGGGGACCAGCATGTTTTGCAGCAATATAGGTTTAAGAAGAACCAAAACTGTATGCTGTGACAACACTATCATTTTGTTGTAGAATAAACAAGTGAAAGAGGGACAAGATGCTAGAAGCACGCGTACTTTATTGAGTAAAATTATTACTCCATTTAAAAGTTCAACTGTGATTGCATATACCCTGAGAATAAAGAGTAAATTTGCATAAACTGTTTAAAAAGGGATTCAGATTCCAGGTTGTGTTCTATCAGAATTGCACTAACCAACCCGTGATGACTAATTAGGACTCCAGGGTGTTCATACTGTTGCCTCTGAAGAATTGTAGCAATATATTTAACCACTAAAAAGAAATAAAATGACAGGTAAGTAAATACCATCTAATTGATGATGCCACAGATTATTTATTGTGGCATGTAAAGCTCTCTTTACATGTGGCTTTGTCATGGACTATGTTAACATGTGTGTGGACTTGCTGCATCCTCTTTATTTGAAAGTAAGCATCTTATTTTTCAATGTTTTTTAATTGGAGTTAGTTGCTTTACAATGTTGTGTTAATTACTGCTACACAGCAAAGTGATTCAGTTATACGTGTATATACATTCTTTTATATATATATATATATTCTTTTTTATATAATCTATTATGATTTATCACAGGATATTGAACATAGCTCCCTGTGCTATACAGTAGGACCTTGTTGTTTATCCATTCTATATATAAAAGCTTAACCCCAACATCCCACTCCATTCCTCCCCCAAACCCCCTCCCCCTTGGCAACAACCAATCTGTTCTCTATTTCCATGATTGTATTTTTCTTTCATAGATAGGTTCATTTATGTCATATTTTAGATTCCACATATAAGTGATATCATATGATATTTGTCTTTCTCTGTCTGACTTCACTTAGTGTGATAATTGCTAGTTGCATCCATGTTGCTGCAAATGGTGTTATTTCATTCTTTGTTATGGCTGAATAGTATTCCATTGTATGTACATACCACATCTTCTTTATCCATTCATCTGTTGATGGACATTTAGGTTGCTTCCATGTCTTGGCTATTGTAATTAGTGCTGCTGTGAACACAGGGGTGCATGTATCTTTCTGACTTACAGTTTTGTCTGGATACATGCCCAGGAGTGGGATTGCTGGATCAAATGGCAACTCTATTTTTAAAGAAACTCCATACAGTTCTCCATAGTGGCTGTATCAATTTACATTCCCACCAACAGTGCACGATGGTTCCCTTTTCTCCACACCATCTCCAGCATTTGTTATTTGTAGACTTTTTGATGATGGCCATTCTGACTGGTGTGAGGTGATACCTCATTGTAGTTTTGATTTCCATGTCTCAAATAATTAGTGATGTGGAGCATCTTTTCACGTGCCTATTGGCTATCTGTAGGAAAGTAAACATCTTAGCTGTGGGGACATCTCATGCTTTTGGGGGGACTCACAAGACATCTCAAATATTGCATGGGTTAAGTGCCATCGGTACCTGCTAAATGTGACAACTACTCATTCAACATTCACCTTGGGTCATGTGTTATATTTATTAACTAACCAAAAATACCATGTAACACTTCACTTTAATTTTTCTTTCCACATCTTTTGGAGCTAAATGCAAGGTGCCTAGAATAGGAAGATGTCATTAGCTATTCACAGAGTAGGTGTGCCACTGTGTGCATAGACACAGATAATGAGACACTATTCTCTTTGTCTTGCCCTGCCTCCTCCAGCCCTTCACAGTTGGAGGCACTGACACCCTCCACCAGTGCAGTCACATGCAGTCCCTGAGTCAACCCCACAGACAGCAGGCATATAAAAAGAGCCACAGCAAACCATCAAGTCAGGCCTAGAGCTAAACTTTGGCTCTTGATTTAGTAGGCAGGGGACTGTGTACCTGCATGACCACCATGTCAGTGCACTCTCTAGGATGGCTGGCGTTTTCCTCCATGGTGTCCTTGCTAGGTCCTACAATTCCCACCGGTATTGTAGATGACTCCGAACCCAAGAACCTGAAACTTACCCACATTCTTGTTATCCTCCTCCTAGAGGGCTGGATCCTACCTTTGATACCTTTGTTCCTCATCCTTTCCTCCATTCATTGGACACTGGCTAGGATCTTGCTGGGAAAGACTGAAACCACAATAATCGCTGAAACAGGCTCAAAATTATCTCATCCCTTTGGATTTTATACATTGAGTAGTTTGGCCATGATTCTCAGTGTCCAGTTCTATACCTGGGCTTAACCCCTCTAATCTCCCTCCTCACTACCTTTCCCTGTCCCAACCAGCAAGCACCACCACTACTAAACCTCATACCCTAATTTGACAGAGCTAACCAAGAGATAATAAATACAGATATAACATTGCAATAGCATTACCCTGGTCCCATTCTCTGCCCACCCTCATCCTTTTCAATAATACTAATAATGAATCTCAGGTAAAGTAAAAATAGTATGACATGATTCTTTACGAGTTGGTCACACTGTCAGCATCTTCATAGCTAAACAATTGCATTTGGTCTACACTGCATTAAGTCCGGTCACAATAAAACTTACTGAGAATGGAAGATGAAGCTCTTGATCTCTACGTCCAAGACACTGAACATGACTGCCTCCCTTTCCTCCTGATCACTGCTGCTAATGCATTTTTTATTCTGAGATACAGTGCTTTGAAATAAACACTATGTTTAAAATGTCTGCCTTGTAATTAGGTAGTCACATACATGTAGTTGAGAACCAGATAATAATACTCTACTCGGAAACATATAATTTAAATGAGTAAGAGGTTATGTATTCTAAGCAACCTTTTGTTTCCTGAACAACTATTTTTAGTATGCAAACATACAGATGTGCACACTTGTTGCTCTCTAATGAATAAGTTCTGTCAGATCTAACAAAAGCAGTAACTCTGGTTATAATTTTAAAAAGAAATTTTCAATACATCTTTTGTGTGTTTTAGTTATATGAAGCTTCTATTTTTTTTGGATACAGAATCCACATATATCATCAACATGAATATTGTGATATTAAAAGATACAAGACTCTTAAGCTGATATGGCAGCAAATGTGTAAGTAACACTTGATGTTTTTAAGTGGAACATCCACTGATTAGGCCAGATATTCAGCTCAGCTAAACTAAAACAAAAATCTTGTGGCTGATTATAAAAATTACTGTCAAATATTAATGTTTTATCCAAATTGGCAGTGGTATGAGAATCCAATGTTCCTTGCTAGGTTATATTTCTTAGCAAGGTTATATCAATATCAATTATGTGCTTAAGATGCCAAGTGGCGTGTACAGGGTAGCTTAATACCTTCATTAATGTATTGCAAATTCCATGATTTTGATGTATCTATGCCTATGAAATAAAATTATAAATAAGAAACATTTCAACAGAACAAAGGAAATTATGGCTCTATGAGAATTTTCTATGCATAACCTTGAAGTTTAATGAAATACATGATAAACTTCAATTATTTTGTTTATTTTCTAATGCTGCTGGATACATATTTGTTTAATATATATTTAGCTGTATATGTGTAGATACTACATATAAAACATTAAGTATTCATACATATATATGAATATATATGAATAAATATTCTATCTGTACATACATACATACTACATACATAATTTGGGAGGCACATGTTAACTGATTATTTGAAGGTATATCACGTATTTGTGGGCACATTACATATTTTAGCTTGTATTTCTCATAAAATTATATGCACCCAAGGATATCATTTTCTTTTTACAAATAGGATAGCCAAGACTCCAAAGCCCAGGACGTTTATACTATATTGTGCATCAGCAAGCATTCTATTAGTTATTTTCAATTTTACTCTCCAACTCTTGGACCCGTCAAAAGATTGTATTTCATTGTAGAAACTCTGTGGTTGATTCAATGGACGTTTTCAGAATATTAGATTTTTACTTAAGTGTACTCTTTCCTGTAGGATTTATTAGGTGGTAGGTGGTATGACAAGTGGAGAGAGGATGATGAGTAGAGGAGAAATGATAGAGGACAATGTGCAAAAAAAAAAAATACAAAGGAATGGATAAATATATAGGAGTCAGTGTGAGAGGAAAACATCAGAACTGAAAGAAATTCTTCATAGTGGAAGGGCAATGAAGATGAATATCCCTTGCACCTCACACTTTTGGGTTAAGGTGGCATTTAACTAGCAGCCACCACTAAGCCTTTCCCTACAATAGCACAAACAACTTAGTATCTAAAAACCACGAAAACGCCATTAAAAAAGAGCCTACAATCTCTTGTCATATTTAAGAGAATTTTATACTAACTTCAAGACCCACAGCACTAAGACTCACAATAAACAACTGATACCTTCCACCCCACGAATAAAGGAAATCTGAAAGCCAGCAAGAAAGACGCTTTGCCCTTCTCCCTCTGGCTGTCAAGACATCCAGGACAGGATTTGTACCAACCAGAAACTTGTACAACCATCTCTCTACATATTATTGTTTTTATTTTTAACAACAATCTTATTGAGATTTACTTACATATAATATACTTACATATATAATTTATTTACATATAATGAATGTATGAAAAATTTATTTAGATACAAATGTAAAATGAACCCTTTTTAAGTTGTTGTCACAGATCAGTTTTGACAGGTGCATACACTTCCGTAACCATCCCCACAATCAAGATACAGAATATTTGTATCACTCAGAAAACTCCCCCAAGCCTGCATGTAGTCAGTGCCACTGACCATAGGCAATTATTGATCTGATATTTATCAACCGAGGTTAGTTTACCTGTTTTTAAACTCCATAAAAATGAAATTATGCAGCAAGTGCTCTTTGTGTCTGGCTTTGTTTTTTATACACTTACTTTTAAATATTTATATTTTTTTGAATTTTTGAATTTTATTTTTTTATACAGCAAGTTCTAATTAGTCATCCATTTTATACACATCAGTGTATACATGTCAATCACAATCTCCCAATTCATCCCACCACCACCACCACCCCACCCCCCTGCTGCTTTCCCCCCTTTGTGTCCATAGGTTTGTTCTCTACATCTGTCTCAATTTCTGCCCTGCAAACCAGTTAATCTGTACATTTTTCTAGATTCCACATATATGCATTAATATACGATATTTGTTTCTTTCTGACTTGCTTCACTCTGTATGACAATCTCTAGATTCATCCACGTCTTTACAAATGACCCAATTTTATTCCTTTTTATGGCTGAGTAATATTCCACTGTATATATGTACCACATCTTCTTTATCCATTCATCTGTCGATGGGCATTTAGGTTGCGTCCATGACCAGGCTATTGTAAATAGTGCTGCAATGAACATTGGGGTGCATGACTCTTTTTGAATTATGGTTTTCTCTGGGTATATGCCCAGGAGTGGGATGCTGGGTCATGTGGTAATTCTATTTTTAGTTTTTTAAGGAACCTCCATAGTGTTCTCCATAGTGGCTGTATCAATTTAAATTCCCACCAACAGTGCAAGAGGGTTCCCTTTTCTCCACACCCTCTCCAGCGTTTGTTGTTTGTAGATTTTCTGATGATGCCCATTCTGACTGGTGTGAGGTGATACCTCATGGTAGTTTTGATTTGCACTTCTCTAATAATTAGTGATGTTGAGCATCTTTTCATGTGTTTGTTGGCCATCTGTATGTCTTCTTTGGCGAAATGTCTATTTAGGTCTTCTGCCCACTTTTTAATTGGGTTGTTTGCTTTTTAAATATTGAGCTGCATGGGCTGTTTATGTATTTGAGATTAATCCTTTGTCCATTGATCCGTTTGCAAACATTTTCTCCTATTCTGAGGGTTGTCTTTTTGTCTTGTTTGTAGTTTCCTCTGCTTTGCAAAAGCTTTGAAGTTTCATTAGGTCCCATTTGTTTATTTTTGTTTTTACTTCCATTAGTCTAGGAGGTGGATCAAAAAGATCTTGCTGTGATTTATGTCAAAGAGTGTTCTTCCTGTGTTTTCCTCTAAGAGTTTTATAGTGTCTGATCTTACATTTAGTTCTCTAATCCATCTTGAGTTTGTATTTCTGTATGGTGTTAGGAAGTGTTCTAATTTCATTCTTTTACATGTAGCTATCCAGTTTTCACAGCACCACTTATGGAAGTGACTGTCTTTTCTCCATTGTATATCCTTGCCTCCTTTGTCATAGATTAGTTAACCATAGGTGAGTGGGTTTACCTCTGGGCATTCTATCCTGTTCCATTGATCTATATTTCTGTTTTTGTGCCAACACCATATTGTCTTGATTACAGTAGCTTTGTAGCATAGTCTGAAATCAGGGAGTCTGATTCTTCCAGCTCCATTTTTTCCCTCAAGATTTCTTTGGATTTAGGGGTCTTTTGTGTCTCCATACAAATTTTAAGATTTTTTGTTCTAGCTCTGTAAAAAATGCCATTGGTAATTTGATAGGGATTGCATTGAATCTGTAGATTGCTTAGGGTAGTATAGTCATTTTCACAATATTGATTCTTCCAATCCAAGAGCATGGTATATCTCTCCATCTGTTGGTATCATCTTTAATTTCTTTCAACAGTGTCTTATAGTTTTCTGCATACAGGTCTTTTGTCTCCCTAGGTAGGTTTATTCCTAGGTATTTTATTCTTTTTGTTGCAGTGGTAAATGGGAGTGTTTCCTTAATTTCTCTTTCAGATTTTTCATCCTTAGTGTATAGGAATGCAAGAGATTTCTGTGCATTAATTTTGTATCCTGCAACTTTACCAAATTCATTGATTAGCTCTAGAAGTTTTCTGGTGGCATCTTTAGGATTCTCTATGTATAGTATCATGTCATCTGCAAACACTGACAGTTTTACTTCTTCTTTTCCAATTTGTATTCCTTCCTTTTCTTTTTCTTCTCTGATTGCCATGGCTAGGACTTCCAAAACTATGTTAAATACTGGTGGTGAGAGTGGACATCCTTGTCTTGTTCCTGATCTTAGAGGAAATGCTTTCAGTTTTTCACCATTGAGAATGATATTTACTGTGGGTTTGACGTATATGGCCTTTATTATGTTGAGGTAGGTTCCCTCTGTGCCCACTTTCTGGAGAGTTTTTTATCATAAATGGGTGTTGAATTTTGTCAGAAGCTTTTTCTGCATCTATTGAGATGATCTTATGGTTTTTCTTCTTCAATTTGTTAATATGGTGTATCACATTGATTGATTTGCATATATTGAAGAATCCTTGCATCCCTGGGATAAATCCCACATGATCATGGTGTATGATCCTTTTAATGTGTTGTTGGATTCTGTTGGCTAGTATTTTGTTGAGGACTTTTGCATCTATATTCATCAGTGATATTGGTCTGTAATTTTCTTTTTTTATAGTACCTTTGTCTGGTTTTGGTATCAGCGTGATGGTGGCCTCATAGAATGAGTGTGGGAGTGCTCCTCGCTCTGCAATTTTCTGGAAGAGTTTGAGAAGGAAGGGTGTTAGCTCCTCTCTAAATGTTTGATAGAATTCACCTGTGAAGCCATCTGCTCCTGGACTTTTGTTTGTTGGAAGTTTTTTTTTATTTTTTTGCGGTACGTGGGCCTCTCACTGTGTGGCCTCTCCCACTGCGGAGCACAGGCTCCGGATGCACAGGCTCAGCAGCCATGGCTCATGGGCCCAGTCGCTCTGCGGCATGTGGGATCCTCCCAGAACGGGGCACGAACCCGTGTCCCCTGCATTAGCAGGCGGACTCTCAACCACTGCGCCACCAGGGAAGCCCTGTTGGAAGATTTTTAATCACAGTTTCAATTTCATTACTTGTGACTGGTCTGCTCATATTTTCTATTTCTTCCTCGTTCAGTCTTGGAAGGTTATACCTTTCTAAGAATGTGTCCATTTCTTCCAGGTTGTCCATTTTATTGGCATAGAGTTGCTTGTCGTAGTCTCTTAGGATGCTTTGTATTCCTGCAGTGTCTGTTGTAACTTCTCTTTCATTTCTAATTTTATTGATTTGAGTCCTCTCCCTCTCTTTTTTGATGAATCTGGCTAATGGTTTATCAATTTTGTTTATCTTCTCAAAGAACCAGCTTTTAGTTTTATTGATCTTTGCTATTGTTTTCCTTGTTTCTATTTCATTTATTTCTGCTCTGATCTTTATGATTTCTTTCCTTCTGCTAACTTTGGGTTTTGTTTGTTCTTCTCTCTGTAGTTCCTGTAGGTGTTAGGTTAGATTTTTTATTTGAGATGTTTCTTGTTTCTTGAGGTAGGCTTGTATAGCTATAAACTTACCTCTTAGAACTGCTGTTGCTGCATCCCATAGGTTTTGGATCATTGTGTTTTCATTATCATTCGTCTCTAGGTATTTTTTGATTTCCTGTTTGATTTCTTCAGTGATCTCTTGGTTATTTAGTAACGTATTGTTTAGCCTCCATATGTTTGTGTTTTTTACATTTTGCCCCCTGTAATTGATTTCTAATCTCATAGCATTGTGGTCAGAAAAGATGCTTGGTATGATTTCAATTTTCTTAAATTTACTGAGGCTTGATTTGTGACCCAAGATATGAGGTGTCCTGGAGAGTGTTCCATGTGTACTTGAGAGGAAAGTGTAATCTGCTGTTTTTGGGTGGAATGTCCTATAAATATCAACTAAATCTATCTGGTCTATTGTGTCATTTAAAGCTTCTGTTTCCTTATTAATTTTCTGTTTGGATGATCTGTCCATTGGTGTAAGTGAAGTGTTAAAGTCCCCCACTATTATTGTTATACAGTCTATTTCCTCTTTTATAGCTGTTAGCAGTTGCCTTATGTATTGAGGTACTCCTGTGTTGGGTGCATATATATTTATAACTGTTATACCTTCTTCTTGGATTGATCCCTTGATCATTATGTAGTGTCCTCCTTGTCTCTTGTAACATTCTTTATTTTAAAGTCTATTTTATCTGATACAGGTATTGCTACTCCAGCTTTCTTGTGATTTCCATTTGCATCCCCTCACTTTCAGTCTGTATGTGTCTGTGTCCCTAGGTCTCAAGTGTGTTTCTTGTAGACAGCATATATATGGTTCTTGTTTTTATATCCATTCAGCGAACTTGTGTCTTTTGGTTGGAGCATTTAATCCATTCACATTTAAGCTAATTATTGATATGTATGTTCCTATTACCATTTTCTTAATTGTTTGGGGTTTGTTTTTGTAGGTCCTTTTCTTCTCTTGTGTTTCCCACGTAGAGAAGTTCCTTTAGCATTTGTTGTAAAGCTGGTTTGGTGGTGCTGAATTCTCTTAGCTTTTGCTTGTCTGTAAAGCTTTTGATTTCTCCATCGAATCTGAATGAGATCCTTGCCAGGTAGAGTAATCTTGGTTGTAGGTTCTTCCCTTTCCTCACTTTAGGTATATCATGCCATTCCCTTCTGGCTTGTAGATTTTCTGCTGAGAAATCAGCTGTTAACCTTATGGGAGTTGCCCTGTATGTTATTTGTCATTTTTCCCTAGCTGCTCTCAGTAATTTTGCTTTGTCTTTAATTTTTGCCAATTTGATTACTATGTGTCTCGGTGTGTTTCTCCTTGGGTTTATCCGTATGGGACTCTCTGCACTTCCTGGACTTGGGTGGCTATTTCCTTTCCCATGTTAGGGAAGTTTTTTACTATAATCTCTTCAAATATTTTCTCGGGTCCTTTCTCTCTCTCTTCTCCTTCTGGGACCCCTATAAGGTGAATGTTGTTGCACTTAATGTTGTCCAGCGGTCTCTTTGGCTGTCTTCCTTTGTTTTCATTCTTTTTTCTTTATTCTGTTCCACAGCAGTGAATTCCACCATTCTGTCTTCCAGGTCAGTTTTCCATTCTTTTGCCTCAGTTAATCTGCTATTGATTCCTTCTAGTGTATTTTTCATTTCAGTTACTGTGTTGTTCATCTGTCTGTCTGTTCTTTAATTCTTGTAGATCTTTGTTAAACATTTCTTGCATCTCCTCAACCTTCGCCTCCGTTCTTTTCCCGAGGTCTTGGATCATCTTCACTATCATTATTCTGAATTTCTTTTTGGACGATTGCCTATCTCCACTTCATTTAGTCGTTTTTCTGGGGTTTTATCTTGTTCCTTCCTCTGGTACATAGCTCTCTGCCTTTTTATCTTGTCTTTCTGTGAATGTGGTTTTTGTTGCACAAGCTGCAGGATTGTAGTTCTTCTTGCTTCTGCTGTCTGCCCTCTGGTGAATGAGGCTATCTAAGAGGCTTGTACAAGTTTCCTCATGGGGGGGACTGGTGGTGGGTAGAACTGGCTGTTGCTTTGGTGGGCAGAGCTCAGTAAAACTTTAATCTGCCTGTCTGCTGATGGGTGGGGCTGGGTTACCTCCCTGTTGGTTGTTTGGCCCGAGGCAACCCAACACTGGAGCCTACCCAGGCTCTTTGGTGGGGCTAATTGTGGACTCTGGGTGGGCTCATGCCAAGGAGTACTTCCCAGAGCTTCTGCTGCCAGTGTCCTTGTCCTCACAGTGAGATACAGCCACCCCCAGCCTCTGCAGGAGACCCTCCAACACTAGCAGGTAGGACTGGTTCAATCTCCTTTGGGGTCACTGCTCCTTCCCCTGGGTCCTGATGTGCACACTGCTCTGTGTGTGCCCTCCAAGAGTGGAGTCTCTGTTTCCCCCAGTCCTGTCGAAGTCCTGCAGTCAAATCCTGCTAGCCTTCAAAGTCCGATTCTCTAGGAATTCCTCCTCCCGTTGCCAGACCCCCAGGTTGGGAAGCCTGACCTGGGGCTTAGAACCTTCACTCCAGTGGGTGGCCTTCTGTAGTATAAGTGTTCTCCAGTTTGTGAGTCACCCACCCACCAGTTATAGGATTTGATTTTATTGTGGTTGTGCCCCTCCTACCATCTCATTGTGGCTTCTCCTTTTTCTTTGGATGTGGGTTATCTTTTCTGGTGAGTTCCAGTGTCTTCCTGTCAGTGATTGTTCAGCAGTTTGCTGTGATTCTGGTGTTCTTGCAAGAGAGAGTGAGAGCACATCCTTCTACTCCACCACCTTGAACCAATCTCTTAATATTTATTTATTTAGGCAGGGTGCACTGGGTCTTAGTTGTGGCCTGTGGGATCTTTAGTTGCGGCATGCGAACTCTTAGTTGCAGCATGCATGTGGGATCTGGTTCCCCAACCAGAGATCGAACCCGGGCCCCCTGCATTGGGAGCATGGAGTCTACCCACTGGACCACCAGGGAAGCCCCTGTGTCTGGCTTCTTAAACTCAGCGTAATGTTTCTGAGATTCATCCATGCTTATGTGTATATTGGTAATTCAATCTCTGCTTAATAGTTTTAATTGTATCAACATATCAAAACATTTATCTGTTGATGGAAATTATTAATATTTCCAATATATAGTGATTTTGAAAAAAACTGCTATAAAAATCTGTGAATAGGTCTTTTTATGAATAGATGTTTTCATTTCTGTTGGGTAAATACCTGGGCAAGATCCCTACGAGGATTGTTTTTAAGCCTTTCAGGGCAACTTCTATAGTTGCCTTTACTCTGAGCCTAATCTCTACTACGGAAGTGTGATTCTTCTGAGATCTCTACTGAATGTGTCAGGCATCCAGTAAAGTCTCTCCACTCTGGCTCATCAAAACTCATATGGATTCTAGTCCTGTGTGAGCTCTCAGAATTCACTGCACAGCTCCCCACTGTTACTTCACCTCATCTTGTGAAGTTTTACCCTATGTATGTGTAACATTATGTTCAGCAATAGACTGTTGGGGATGCAGTGCAGACTTCTGGAGCTCTTTGTCTATACAGATCCCTCTTTCCAAGACTCTAGTCTACATATTTTAGCTACATCAGCATCTTTTAACTCTAATGTCTAACTCAAATCAACAAAACCTCTATGTTATGTTTGGGTCCCCCACTCCTGAACAGCAGTATAGAAGATGCCTCTGGGCCGAAAGACTGGGTGATCATCTTTCATTTCCTCTGTTTCTCCTCTCTCCAGTATGACTGTCATGATATGCACGTTTTTCAGTGTCTGCAAACAGATGTTTTTTTATACTTTGTTCATTTTTCCAGTTGTTCCCAGTATAGTACAAATCAGGTTTCAGACACTTTGTCATGACTGGACAGCAATGTCCATGGATATTGTTTTTGAAGGTGGCTAACGTAGTATGCCATTCCCCTTGGATCTTTATTTATTCCTCACACAATGGGATATAATCATTCACACAGGACACAGCAAGAGACTGAGGGGAGTGATAACTATCTACTGCTTCCAAAGGGGGATAATAACCACCTGTAAATTTCTAATGGGTAGGATAGAAAAAGGAAGAACCCTGGTTTCCTTATGTGTTGAGGATCTTTGGGTTGCATGTGCTTCCTTGGTTTAACATGATAAAGAGAGGGATGGTGCAAATAAGTAAATATTTCAACACAATTCAAATGAGATATATTGGAAAAATATTCACTGGAAATTGGGCCAACTCCTATGTACATCCATCTGTTCTCTAGCTACAGATATGCCAAGGGTATTCTACCAAAACCCAAGTGTAGGATTTGCCAGGTGTAAATTTTAAGTCTGATTGTGGTAGCTAAGCATTTTGTCAAGTAAGGACAGGTTCTACTGTGAATTTCATGCAAGTGTTCTTTTTCTTACTCCAGTAATTTGAAATTCATTATTCTGCTGATTTGCTGCTTTCCTATGAGACCATAAACTTTACAGTGCAATATTTTTGTTGAGATTAACTGGTATCACTACTCATGGAAAGAGAGTGGGGTGAAGGGACAGAAACATACCAGACTATTTGTTGGTAAATGTTGGATCTGCATAGATACATTCTTTTTTTCACATTGAATAAACACAAAGAAAACTACTTCATGTCTCTGATCAAACAATATCGAAAAAAGAATAGAATTTCATCTTAATTATCCACTATGCTTATGAAAATTATTTAATACATGATTAGAAGTAAAACAATTTATTGGAAATGCGATATTATAAAGATATCAGTCCTTAACGACTTGATCTATAGATTCAGTGCAATCTTATTCAAATTCCTAGCAAGTTGTTTTGTGGATATTGACAAATTGATTCTCAAATTTACATGGAGAAGAGAAATACCCTGAATAGCCCAACACAGTTGTGAAGGAGAAGAACAAAGTTGGAGGACTGACACTTCCTGACTTCGAGATTTACTGTAGAGCTACAATTATCAAGACAGTGTGGTATTGGTGAAAAGAATAGACAGCTAGATCAGTGGAACAGAATAGAGAGCCCAGAAATAGACACACATAAATAGTCAACTGATCTTTGACAAAGGAGCAAATATAATACAATGAGGGAAAGATAGTCTTGTTCCAGTGCTGGAACAGCTGGATATCCACATGCAAAAAAATTAATCTAGATACAGATCTTACACATTTCACAACAGGTAACACATGATGGATCACAGACCTAAATGTAAAATGCAAAATTATAGAACTTCTAGGAGATAGCATAAGAGAAAAGCTAGATAACCTTGGGTATGGCAATGACATTTAAAATACTATACCGTAGGTACAATCTATGAAAGAAATAATTTTTAAGCTGGACTTCATTAAAAACTTCTGCTCTACAAAATTCAACATCAAGAGAATGAGAAGACAAGCCATAGGCTGGGAGGAAATATTTGCCAAAGACACATCTGATAAAGGACTGTTATCCAAAATATATAAAGAACACTTAAACTTCAACCATAAGAAAACAAAACAAAAAAACAATTAAAAAACGAGCCAAAGTCCTTAAAAGGCACTTCACCAAAGAAGATATTCAAACGGTAAATATGTATATGAAACGATGCTTCACATCACATACCATCAGGGAAATGCAAATTAAAACAACAGTGAGATATTACTCCACATGTATTAGAATGTCCAAAATCCAAAACACTGATAACACCAAATGCTGGCGAGGATGAGGAACAATAGGAACTCTCATTGTTGGTGCAAATGCAAAATGCTACAGCCACTTTGGAGGAGTACTTCTTACAAAACTAAACATATTCTTACCATACAATCCAGCAGTTATGCTCCTCTGTATTTACCAAAATGAGCTGCAAACTTATGTCCACACAAAAACCTGCACATCGATGTTCATAGCAGCTTTATTCATAACTGCTAGAGCCTGAAAGCCACCAAGATGTCCTTCAGTAAGTGGATGGATAAACTGTGGTACACCTGGACAGTGGAATATTATTCAGTACTAAAAGGAAATGCGCTATCAAGCCATGAAAAGTCATAGAGAAAACTTAAATGTATATTACTAGTAAAAGAAACCAATTTGAAAAGACTACATACTGTATGAGTCCAACTATATGCATTCTAGAAAAGGCAAAATTTATACCCTGCCTAAAAACATTGAAGCTAAGAAAGTACCTGAATTGCTTTGTTCCATAAATTTAGATTAATTCTTATTTATACAAGTAAATTGTAAAATATTATATAATATTCAAATTTCACAGAAAAATGTACTCCTTTATCACCATATTACTTTAAATACTTTTTGCAGATGTACCCTGTTACTTGAAGTAAACTTCTTTGAGAAACATGTTCGTTTTGTTAGGTATATGAACTTGATGATGATTGTACTGTGCATTTACATGCATGAACTAATAGAAATATATAGTATTGTTGTGTGTATATATTTGTTTACATCATGCTACATGGATCACTATGCAATTTGCTTTTGTCAGTGATAATGTCATGGAAAATGTACCATTTCATCACATATCTACCTTGTTTTATTTTAATTTATATTTTAACTGCTGCAGCATATTTCATAATGTGGTTCTACCAGAGCTTATTTATCGATTCCCATGCCAATGGATATTTATATTGTTTGAAATATTTCACTATCTCAGTGTAATAATAAACATCTACTATCTATCTATATCTATACCTATATCTATAGCTACATCTACATCTGTATCTAATATATAATGCACACATACTAGTGTATAATGCATCTGCAGACTAGGATTTGAAAAATAGAAAAGATAGTAGTGGAAAGTAGTAGGATCCAATATTTATAGTGTAATTGTCTCTCAAAGTGTCAATGCTAATTGACACCATCATTTTAAAAGAGAACCCAATTCTCCTCACTTTGGTCAAGACAACATTACTAAACTTTTGAATAATTGTCAGTCTGATGGATGAAAATAGCATTTCACTACTTTCTTTGTTCGTCTTTTAGTTTGCACTTTGCAAATGGCCAGTGAGATTAACCATCTTTTCAATTTTCTCTTTCTTAAAATGTCTAGTCAAATCCTTTGCTGCTCTTTATATTTAACATTTGTATTTTCCTTATTGATTTTTAGATAAAATGTAAGCATTCTAAATGTTGTCACCTTTTATATGTGTTGGAATTATTTTCTTCTGATCTCTTTTTATTTTGCTTATGATGTTTTTGTCACGTATATTGTATTTAATCTTGACGTATCAAATTTAACAACACTGATACCACAGGTTTGCCTTTTGAGTCCTGCTTAAGAAAGCTTCAGCATCCAACATTAGAAACATATTCTCATTAATCTGTCATTCATAGAGAATGATTAAATTGATCCCCAAAGACGATTTTCATACACACGTCTTCTTTGCTATTGACCAATTATACTTTCTGTTCTATGAGATGTGTTAACTAATATTATTTGATTTATTCTAAATGTTTCAAAAATATTTAAGTAACTGTATAAATAATGTTGGGGTGTATGTGTTGAATATATGTGCATGTGTTTGCATGTGCACAGTATTCTGAATTGATTTTAGGTTGTACTGAAATTTTCAGTTTCTGTCACCATCAAATGAGTATAAATGCAAAACAAAACTATATGACCCTGTTGTCAACTAAAAGACAGAGAGGGAGAGAAGGAGAGCAGGAGAATACAAAAGTGAGAGTGAGAGCAAGAGAGAGAGAGATGGATACCAGGAAGCATGCACTGTTATTTTATGGGTAAATAATTATGCGAGTGTTAATTTCATATGATGCTTTGACTTCATTGAAACATACCACTTTTTATTGCTCAAAAAAAAAGAAACATAGTCTCTATATTTTCTGATAATACTTCTGTACCTTCCTTTATTTTTTTTTTTAACATCTTTATTGGGGTATAATTGCTTTACAATGGTGTGTTAGTTTCTGCTTTATAACAAAGTGAATCAGTTATACATATACATACGTTCCCATATCTCTTCCCTCTTGCGTCTCCCTCCCTCCCACCCTTCCTATCCCACCCCTCCAGGCGGTCACAAAGCACCAAGCCGATATCCCTGTGCCATGCGGCTGCTTCCCAGTAGCTATCTACCTTACGTTTGTTAGTGTATATATGTCCATGCCTCTCTCTTGCCCTGTCACAGCTTACCCTTCCCCCTCCCCATATGCTCAAGTCCGTTCTCCAGTAGGTCTGTGTCTTTATTCCTGTCTTACCCCTCGGTTCTTTATGACATTTTTTTCCTTAAATTCCATATATATGTGTTAGCATACGGTATTTGTCTTTCTCTTTCTGACTTACTTCACTCTGTCTGACAGACTCTAGGTCCATCCACCTCATTACAAATATCTCAATTTCGTTTCTTTTTATGGCCGAGTAATATTCCATTGTATATATGTGCCACACCTTCTTTATCCATTCATCCGATGATGGGCACTTAGGTTGTTTCCATCTCCGGGCTATTGTAAATAGAGCTGCAATGAACATTTTGGTACATGACTCTTCTTGAATTTTGGTTTTCTAAGGGTATATGCCCAGTAGTGGGATTGCTGGGTCATATGGTAGTTCTATTTGCAGTTTATTAAGGAACCTCCATACCGTTCTCCATAGTGGCTGAACCAATTCACATTCCCAGCAGTGCAAGAGTGTTCCCTTTTCTCCACACCCTCTCCAGCATTTATTGTTTCTAGATTTTTTGATGATGGCCATTCTGACTGGTGTGAGATGATATCTCATTGTAGTTTTGATTTGCATTTCTCTAATGAATAATGATGTTGAGCATTCTTTCATGTGTTTGTTGGCAGTCTGTATCTCTTCTTTGGAGAAATATCTATTTAGGTCTTCTGCCCATTTTTGGATTGGGTTGTTTTTTTGTTATTGAGCTGCATGAGCTGCTTGTAAATTTTGGAGATTAATCCTTTGTCAGTTGCTTCATTTGCAAATATTTTCTCCCATTCTGAGGGTTGTCTTTTGGTCTTGTTTATGGTTTCCTTTGCTATGCAAAAGCTTTGAAGTTTCATTAGGTCCCATTTGTTTATTTTTGTTTTTATTTCCATTTTTCTAGGAGGTGGGTCAGAAAGGATCTTGCTGTGATTTATGTCATAGAGTGTTCTGCCTATGTTTTCCTCTAAGAGTTTGATAGTTTCCGGCCTTACATTTAGGTCTTCAATCCATTTTGAGCTTATTTTTGTGTATGGTGTTAGGGAGTGATCTAATCTCATACTTTTACATGTACCTGTCCAGTTTTCGCAGCACCACTTATTGAAGAGGCTGTCCTTTCTCCACTGTACATTCCTGCCACCTTTATCAAAGATAAGCTGTCCATATGTGTGTGGGTTTATCTCTGGGCTTTCTATCCTGTTCCATTGATCTACCTTTTTGTTTTTGTGTCAGTACCATACTGTCTTGATTACTGTAGCTTTGTACTATAATAGTCTGAAGTCAGGGAGCCTGATTCCTCCAGCTCCATTTTTCTTTCTCAAGATTGCTTTGGCTATTCAGGGTCTTTAGTGTTTCCATACAAATTGTGAATTTTTTTGTTCTAGTTCTGTGCAAAATGCCAGTGGTACTCTGCTAGGGATTGCATTGAATCTATAGATTGCTTTGGGTAGTACAGTCATTTTCACAATGTTGATTCTTCCAATCCAAGAACATGGTATATCTCTCCATCTATTTGTACCCTCTTTAATTTCTTTCATCAGTGTCTTATAATTTTCTGCATATAGGTCTTTTGTCTCCTTAGGTAGGTTTATTCCTAGATATTTTATACTTTTTGTTGCAATGGTAAATGGGAGTGTTTTCTTGATTTCACTTTCAGATTTTTCATCATTAGTGTATAGGAATGCCAGAGATTTCTGTGCATTAATTTTGTATCCTGCTACTTTACCAAATTCATTGATTAGCTCTAGTAGTTTTCTGGTAGCATCTTTAGGATTCTCTATGTATAGTATCATGTCTTCTGCAAACAGTGACAGCTTTACTTCTTCTTTTCCGATTTGGATTCCTTTTATTTCCTTTTCTTCTCTGATTGCTGTGGCTAAAACTTCCAAAACTATGTTGAATAAGAGTGGTGAGAGTGGGCAACCTTGTCTTGTTCCTGATCTTAGTGGAAATGCTTTCAGTTTTTCACCATTGAGGACGATGTTGGCTGTGGGCTTGTCATATATGGCCTTTATTATGTTGAGGAAAGTTCCCTCTATGCCTACTTTCTGCAGGGTTTTTATCATAAATGGGTGTTGAATTTTGTCAAAAGCTTTCTCTGCATCTATTGAGATGATCATATGGTTTTTCTCCTTCAATTTGTTAATATGATTTATCACATTGATAGATTTGCGTATGTTGAAGACTCCTTGCATTCCTGCAATAAACCCCACTTGATCATGGTGTATGATTCTTTTAATATGCTGTTTGCTAGTATTTTGTTGAGGATTTTTGCATCTATGTTCATCAGTGATATGGGCCTGTAGTTTTCTTTCTTTGTGACATCCTTGTCTGGTTTTGGTATCAAGGTGATGGTGGCCTCGTAGAAGGAATTTGGGAGTGTTCCTCCCTCTGCTGTATTTTGGAAGAGTTTGAGAAGGATAGGTGTTAGCTCTTCTCTAAATGTTTGATAGAATTCGCCTGTGAAGCCAGCTGGTCCTGGGCTTTTGTTTGTTGGAAGATTTTTAATCACAGTTTCGATTTCAGTGCTTGTGATTGGTCTGTTCATATTTTCTATTTCTTCCTGATTCAGTCTTTGCAGGTTGTGCATTTCTAAGAATTTGTCCATTTCTTCCAGATTGTCCATTTTATTGGCATAGAGTTGCTTGTAGTAATCTCTCATGATCTTTTTTATTTCTGCAGTGTCAGTTGTTACTTCTCCTTTTTCATTTCTAATTCTATTGATTTGAGTCTTCTCCCTTTTTTTCTTGATGAGTCTGGCTAATGGTTTATCTACTCAGAGAACCAGCTTTTAGTTTTATTGATCTTTGCTATTGTTTCCTTCATTTCTTTTTCATTTATTTTGGATCTGATTTTTATGATTTCTTTCCTTCTGCTAGCTTTGGGGTTTTTTGGTTCTTTCTCTAATTGCTTGAGGTGCAGAGTTAGGTTGTTTATTTGAGATGTTTCCTGCTTCTTAAGGTGGGCTTGTATTGCTATAAACTTCCCCCTTAGAACTGCTTTTGCTGCATCCCATAGGCTTTGGGTCGTTGTGTCTCCATTGTCATTTGTTTCTAGGTATTATTTTATTTCCTCTTTGATTTCTTCAGTGATCACTTCGTTATTATGTCGTGTATTGTCTAGCCTCCATGTGTTTGTATTTTTTACAGATCTTTTCCTGTAATTGATATCTAGTCTCATGGCGTTGTGGTCAGAAAAGATACTTGATACAATTTCAATTTTTTTATATTTACCAAGGCTTGATTTGTGACCCACGGTATGATCTATCCTGGAGAATATTCCATGAGCACTTGAGAAAAATGTGTATTCTGTTGTTTTTGGATGGAATGTCCTATAAATATCAATTAAGTCCATCTTGTTTAATGTATCATTTAAAGCTTGTGTTTCCTTATTTATTTTCATTTTGGATGATCTGTCCATGGGTGAAAGCGGGATGTTAAAGTCCCCTACTATAAATGTGTTACTGTCGATTTCCCCTTTTATGGCTGTTAGTATTTGCCTTATGTATTGAGGTGCTCCTATGTTGGGTGCATAAATATTTACAATTGTTATATCTTCTGCTTGGATCGATCCCTTGATGATTATGTAGTGTCCTTCTTTGTCTCTTCTAATAGTTTTTATTTTAAAGTCTATTTTTTCTGATATGAGAATTGCTACTCCAGCTTTCTTTTGGTTTCCATTTGCATGGAATATCTTTTTCCATCCCCTGACTTTCAGTCTGTATGTGTCTCTAGGTCTGAAGTGGGTCTCTTGTAGACATCATATATAAGGGTCTTGTTTTTGTATCCATTCAGCCAATCTGTGTCTTTTGGTGGGAGCATTTAGTCCATTTACATTTAAGGTAATTATCGATATGTATATTCCTATTCCCATTTTCTAAATTGTTTTGGGTTCGTTATTATAGGTGTTTTCCTTCTCTTGTGTGTCTTGTCTAGAGTAGTTCCTTTAGCATTTGTTGTAAAGCTGGTTTGTTGGTGCTGAACTCTCTCAGCTTTTGCTTGTCTGTAAAGGTTTTAATTTCTCCATCAAATCTGAATGAGATCCTTGCTGGGTAGAGTAATCTTGGTTGCAGGTTTTTCTCCTTCATCACTTTCAGTATGTCCTGCCACTCCTTTCTGGCTTGCAGGGTTTCTGCTGAGAGATCAGCTGTTAACCTTATGGGGATTCCCTTGTGTGTTATTTGTTGTTTTTCCCTTGCTGCTATTAATATGCTTTCTTTGTATTTAATTTTTGACAGTTTGATTAATATGTGTCTTGGCGTATTTCTCCTTGGATTTATCCTGTATGGGACTCTCTGTGCTTTCTGGACTTGAGTAACTATTTCCTTTCCCATATTAGGGAAGTTTTCAACTGTAATCTCTTCAAATATTTTCTCAGTCCCTTTCTTTTTCTCTTCTTCTTCTGCAACCCCTATAATTCGAATGTTGGTGCGTTTAATGTTGTCCCAGAGGTCTCTGAGACTGTCCTCAGTTCTTTTCATTCTTTTTTCTTTATTCTGCTCTGCAGTAGTTATTTCCACTATTTTATCTTCCAGGTCACTTATCTGTTCTTCTGCCTCAGTTATTCTGCTACTGATCCCATCCAGAGTACTTTTAATTTCATTTATTGTGTTGTTCATCGTTGCTTGTTTCATCTTTATTTCTTCTAGGTCCTTGTTAAATATTTCTTGCATTTTGTCCTTTCTATTTCCAAGATTTTGGATTATGTTTACTATCATTATTCTGAATTCTTTTTCAGGTAGACTGCCTATTTCCTCTTCATGTGTTAAGTCTGGTGCATTTTTATCTTGCTCCTTTATCTGCTGTGTGTTTTTCTGTCTTCTCATTTTGCTTATCTTACTGTGTTTGGGGTCTCCTTTTTGTAGGCTGCAGGTTCGTAGTTCCCATTGTTTTTGGTGTCTGTCTCCAGTGGCTAAGGTTGGTTCAGTGGGTTGTGTAGGCTTCCTGGTGGAGGGGACTAGTGCCTGTGTTCTGGTGGATGAGGCTGGATCTTGTCTCTCTAGTGGGCAGGTCCACGTCTGGTGGTGTGTTTTGGGGTGTCTGCGGACTTACTATGATTTTAGGCAGCCTCTCTGCTAATGGATGGGGTTGTGTTCCTGTTTTGCTAGTTGTTTGGCATAGGTTGTCCAGCACTGTAGCTTGCTGGTCGTTGAGTGAAGCTGGGTGCTGGTGTTAAGATGGAGGTCTCTGGGAGATTTTCGCCGTTTGATATTATGTGGAGCTGGGAGGTCTCTTGTTGATCAGTGTCCTGAAGTCGGTTCTCCCACCTCAGAGGCAGAGCCCTGACTCCTGGCTGGAGCACCAAGAGCCTTTCATCCACATGGCTCAGAATAAAATGGAGAAAAAGTAGAGAGAATTAGTAGAAGTATGAAGAAAGAAAGAAAGAAAGAAAGGGGGGGGGAGAGAGAGAGAGAGAGAGTGAGAGAAAGAAGGGAGGGAGGGAGGGAAGGAAGGAAGGAAGAAAGAAAGAAGGAAAGAAGTCAAGAAGGAAAGAAAGAAGGGAGGGAGGAAGGAAGGAAGAAAGGAGGTAAGGAAGGAAAAAAGAGAAAGAAAGAAGATACAGTAAAATAAAATAAAGTATAATAAAGTTATTGAATTAAAAAATAATTATTTAGAAAAAAAAGGGACGGATAGAACCTTAGGACAAATGTTGGAAGCAAAGCTATACAGACAAAATCTTACACAGAAGCATACACATACACCCTCACAAAAAGAGGTAAAGGGGAAAAAGTCATAAATCTTGCTCTCAAAGTCCACCCCCTCAATTTGGGATGATTCGTTGTCTAAAGGAGGGAAGGAAGGAAGGGAGGGAGGGAGGGAGGAAGAAAGGAAGGAATGAAGGAAGGAAGGAAAAGTATAATAAAGTTATTAAAATTAATTAGTAAGAAAAAAATTTAAAAAAAACAATGGACGGATAGAACCCTAGGACAAATGGTGGAAACAAAGCTATACAGACAAGATCTCATACAGAAGCATACACATACACATTCACAAAAAGAGGAAAAGGGGAAATAATCATAGATCTTGCTCTTGAAGTCCACCTCCTCAATTTGGGATTATTCGTTGTCTATTCATGTATTCCACAGATGCAGGGTACATCAAGTTGATTGTGGCGCTTTAATCTGCTGCTTCTGAGGCTGCTGGGAGAGATTTCCCTTTCTCTTCTTTGTTCTCACAGCTGGCAGGGGCTCAGCTTTGGATTTGGCCCCGCCTCTGTGTGTACGTCGCTGGAGGGCGTCCGTTTTTTGCTCAGACAGGACAGGGTTAAAGGAGCCGCTCATTTGGGGGCTCTGGCTCACTCAGGCCAGGGGGAGGGAGGGGCACAGCGTGCGGGGCGGGCCTGCGGCGGCAGAGGCCGGCGTGACGTTGCACCAGCCTGAGGCCCGCCGTGCGTTCTCCCGGGGAAGTTGTCCCTGGATCCCAGGAATCTGGCAGTGGCGGGCTGCACAGGCTCCCCGGAAGAGGGGTGTGGAGAGTGACCTGTGCTCGCACGCAGGCCCCTTGGTGGTGGCAGCAGCAGCCTTAGCGTCTCCCGCCCATCTCTGGGGTCCGTGCTTTTAGCTGCGGTTCGCGCCCGTCTCTGGGGTCCGCGCTTTTAGCCGCGGCTCGCGCCCATCTCTGGAGTACCTTTAAGCGGCGCTCTTAAACCCCTCTCCTCGCGCACCGGGAAACAAAGAGGGAAGAAGAAGTCTCTTGCCTCTTTGGCAGGTGCAAACTTTTCCCCTGACTCCCTCCCGGCTAGCACTAATCCCTTCAGGCTATGTTCAAGCCGCCAACCCCAGTCCTCTCCCTGTGCTCCGACGGAAACCGAGCCTCAGCTCCCAGCCCCGCCCGCCCCGGCGGGTGAGCAGACAAGCCTCTCGGGCTGGTGAGTGCCGGTCGGCACCGATCCTCTGTGCGGGAATATCCCCGCTTTGCCCTCTGCACCCCTGTTGCTGTGCTCTCCGCCGCGGCTTCGAAGCTCCCCCCTTCGCCTCCCGCAGTCTCCGCCCGCGAAGGGGCTTCCTAGTGTGTGGAAACTTTTCCTCCTTCACAGCTCCCTCCCACTGGTGCAGGTGCCTTCCCTATTCTTTTGTCTCTGTTTTTTCTTTTTTTCTTTTGCCCTACCCAGGTACGTGGGGAATTTCTTGCCTTTTGGGAAGTCTGAGGTCTTCTGCCAGCCTTCAGTAGGTGTTCTGTAGGAGTTGTTTCACGTGTAGGTGTATTTCTGGTGTATCTGTGGGGAGGAAGGGGATCTCCGCGTCTTACTCTTCCGCCATCTTCCCAGCACCCCCCTGTCCTTCACATTTTTACTCCCTCCCCCAACAGCCTGTTATTCCTACTTTTCAAGGTCTTCAGGTAGTTGCTTTTATATTCAGTCCATTTTTTTTAGTAGTAATCAGTGGGAGAGAGAGGCTGTAATGGGCTTCCTCCAAGTTGACCAGCATGAGAAGTTTAGTTTGAATTTAAGAAGGGGACATGGATTCTTTGGTGGAATAGTTCAACTCCACAGTGCAAAATGGGTTCTACTGTGCTCTGTCAGTGATACTTAAGATAACATTGGATATAAGCCTGGGCAGGTTAACCTCTATCCTGCAGCTGAAAGTTAAGATTAGTTTTGAGATCTCTGACCAGTAATGAAAGAAAGATAGTTGTCACTTGTTCTGAGGTAGGAAGTTCAATAAGTAAAAGATCAGGTTTCTATCATGTGTATGGGAGGTAGGATATCCTCAGGGTGCCTAAGACCCCTGTTGTTCTATATTGAACTCAAAAGTTTTGGTCTACTCAGTTATTTCCACAGATTTACTTCATATCTGTATATCCATACTTTAAAAAAAATTACAAAAATGTCATGTTAAAATGAAAACTGTACTTCAGAGGATATGATTGCCGTGTAGTGGGGGCCACCCAAACTGCAGACCACAGTTACCAAGGTTTCTAGGAGGTTCTGAGGAAGAACCTGACAAAATCAACTACATCAAGGACTCTCTTTGTGTTCATCCTAAGGATACAGAATTTTCCTGGATATTTTATTCTCTAAGGTCCATTATTTATCCTATAAACATAATAGTCACCTTCTTCTTAGTCCATAGTTCTAAACAGCAAGCACAGGTATATTTGTAATAAGGAAATAAGCATCTAAAGAGTTGAGAAGTGTTCTAAAAAGTTTCCCAAAATTTGGAGCTCTGGGGCGTCTTTACTTGAAGAAAACATCAAGTTATAATACTTTACTTTGCATTTATGTTGAACTTAATAATATACTGTACTTTTATCTAAATTAATTCAACAAATATTTATTGAGAACCTATAATATTCCATAAAGATAAAAGGAATGCTTCATCGGGAAAAAGTAACAATGTGAATGTGCCTAATAACAGAGCTTCGAAATACATGGAGGAAAAAAAACAATAAAATTAAAAAGAGAAACAGACAAACTCACAAAGATAGTTGGAGAGTTTAAGATTTTTCACTAAGTAATTGGTAGAACAATTGGAAAAAGAAAGAGCTGAAGACATTAACTGAAGCACCTGTTCACTGGCAATATTCTTTGAGGATGGGAAACCATCCTTTACATCAAATATATTCACTGAGTCAGAAACCTGTGTCCCTGTGTTAGGCTGACTAATACCTCTCACCACATGTCCATGTCCTAATGTCCAGAGCCTGTAAATGTTATGTTATAGGGCAAAAGGGGCATTGCACATGTGATTAAGAATTTTGAGATGGGGATGTTATCCCCTTCCACCTGGAGTACCCAGGTGGGCCCTAAATGTGAATATAAGTGTCCTTATAAGAGGGAGGCCAAGGAATATTTGACTACAGAAGAGGAGCAACTGATATAATGACAGAAGCAGAAATTGGAGTGATATACCTTAACAATGGAGGAAGAGGCCACAAGCTCAAGTTTGCAGTCTCTCCTTGGCATGTATATTTGGTCCAGCATTCTGTGTATGCTCACTAGCCATCTGCCAAAGTTCACTTTTGCTTTTATTGGGAGAATGCACGAGGAGCTGGCCACAGGCTGTGTGTGTAGGGAGGTGCACATATGAAGCATGCTGAACACTGGGTGTGCCCATGGGCCAGTTGGTGGGATATGCAGGTGAGGTGTCCCCGGTAGCTTGCGGGTGGGCTTCTTGATGGAGTCCGTGATGCAGTTAGTAGGATCCTCAACTCTTTAATGCCTTCTGAGAGTCCTATCTGCCACTCACACTTCTTCTTCTCACCCCTGAGTTGTGTAGCTCATGACTCAGTAGCACAACTCTCTAATGCATCCAAACTCATTTTTCCCCCCTCCAATAGTGTGCTAGCACTTCTCTGCTGGAAACCTAGACTTCCACAAAGACTCTCTTGTCTGTGGGTGATTGTCTAAGACAGTGTTTTCCAGGGGCTCTAAGACTGCAGCCAGGAGGGGCCACTGCAGGGTCCACAGCTGGGACTAAGGTCTGTATACCTATGACCCAATGCACAAGCAGGCGAGACTCCTCCAGGGTCCCTTGGCATATGGTCCTGGATCCCACAGTTCCCACAATGGCACTTACATACATGGATGGTTGCCAAATTGTTATTGTTGGGGAGGGACAGGATTAGGGACATCTTATTTAGTCATGTTGCTGATGTACAATGCCTGACTCTTGGCTGTCTCATGCACTAGGAGATAAAAACCTATAAATGGCATTACTGAGACATTTGACAACATTTGAATTTTTATTTTGAATTAGATAATATTGTATAGATGTTAAATGTTCTTATTTTGATAACTTATTGTGGTTATGTAAGAGATGTCTTAAAGAAAAGACACCTAAATATTTAGAGGTAAGTGAGCATGTGTGAAAATTATTCTCACATGATAAGAAGGAGGAAGAAAGAATGAGGAAGAAAGATTGAGAGACAGAGAGAGAAAGAAAAAGAGAGGACAAATGGTGGAATAAATGGTAAATAATTTGAGAATCTGGGTAAAGTATATTCAAGATTTCTTGTACTATTCTTGTAACTTTTCTGCAAATTTGAAATTATATAATAATAGAATGGGCAGTATGCCTGGCCATCTGTTTCTTGCTTCAATATTGTTTGGACAGAACAGACACGGGGACTCCCCTTCTTCCAGCTTCCAACCACTCTCCAACCTCCTCTCCAGTCACTACCTCAGGGACCATTCTGTGGCCCATCGTCTGCTTCTGGGACTAGCCAACACTGTGTTTTGTGGTTACCACTTTATTATCAGCCATGAGTTCTCAGATTCATTAGAATTATCCCACTAACGTGGAGACTGCCATCAACTTCATAGTCACTCTGCATCTGCAGCCCTTCAGGGTCTACCGCTCTCTGGGTTTTCTATTTAGAAGGTGACCACATGGCCATAGAGAACATGGGCTACTTCTATGAGATGACCCAGGAGAAGTGCAAGGGCACTGAGTGTCTGCTGAAGATGCAAAACTAGCACAGTGACTGTGCCCACTTTCAGGACAGGTAGAGCTATCCCAAGACAAGTGGGGTGAGAGCCTGCATGCCATGGAAGCTGCCATGGCTCTGGAGAAGAATCTGAACCAGGCCCTTTGGGATCTGAATTCCCTGGATTCTGCCCTCACAGACTTCATCTCTGTGACTTCCTGGAGAGCCACTGCCTAGATGAGGAGGTGAAACTCATCAAGAAGATGAGCAACCACCTGACTGATCTTGACAGGCTGGTCAGCCCCCAGGTTAGGAGCCTACCAAGTGCACAGCTAGGAGCCCTTGAATCCCAGCAGACTTTGAGAGGGCCGTCTCAGCTACCTGGTAACAGGGCTTCTGCCTGAGCCTCTCTCTCCAGCCACTAGGCAGCTTTTTAACCAACGTGGCCCGTGGTTCCTTATCCTAGGCCATGGACCAAATGGAAACAATAACATTATTTTGCAGCTTAAAATAAAGTATTACCCCCAAATATATTAATACATGGTGCTATGAGAGCATAGAATATAGGGGCCTAACCTAGTTTGGGGGGTTAAGAACACTTTTCCTGAGGAATTATTCATGATCTGCCCACTTTGGGCCAGTCATAAGTCCTTGATGTTCAGAGTCTTCACTTGGCGTTTCTAAAATATTACTGAATTATTCTCACTTTTGGAATGTTGCCAACTCTTGAGGTGTCAATGCAGAATGCATATTTATAGCTGAAAATGGAAGTGATTTAATGAAAGCAAAATGACACTATTTCTACGTAAGTAAATTTTTACCTAGAAGAATTCTACTTGGCCGCATAATAATCAATACTGAAAAAAAAAGAATAGGTTAGATGCGAGCCTTCATCTCTTGCTTGTTCTCTGACTTTCTGTGTCTGATAGGGCTATTCTCATCTGATCATGGTTGAAGGTTAAACCCCATTCACAGATGCAGAGATGGGCAGACCCAAGCTTCAGTAAGCCTCATAAACTAGAGAGCTGAGAAACGGTCTTCAGGGTCCTGTCTGATGAGTGGTTTCTGACACTGCTATTCATTAACTTCATATAGGTTTTATTGCTATATAGCTATATATAACTATATATGTGTGTGTGTGTGTGTGTGTGTATATATATATATATATTTCTCTACATAACAGTTCAAGCACTGTTCCAGAAGTTGTGGGAGATAAAAGGAAACATGAAAATATCTTTGATTCCCCCCCAAAACACTGGGAAGTCTAGTGAGAGCAATAGAAATGTATATAAAGACTATACAATGCAATCCCAGATAAGGCAAATTGAGATTAGAGCTGGTCTGGGAGTCTATTTTGCCCTTGTTTCTCAGAAGGTGATCTTACTTATAGGACATACTTATAAGGTAGTACAAGAACCACTCAGAAGTGTACCACTGAAACATTCTGTTTTGTATGTCTAAAATACTTGCTATTCCAGAAGAGACATTTACTGTCTGAGATAATCTGAAAAGAGGAGCAAATTTGGGCAGTGGAAGGAATATTGTCAGCACCTGAGAAGAAACTAAAAGTTACCTCCTGACTTGCTTGACCAATATTTTAATGTTGCAGTAGTTTAAATAATTCATGTTCTTTTTAAAGTCTTTGTTACAAAAGTCAGCAAAAGAGAGCAAATATTTCAGAAATCAATACTTCTCCCAAATTATAAGTAAAAACATAAGTAATCCTTAAAGAATATTGTGTCAGGAATATGATATGTTCTGAGATAAAATATCAATTAAACATTTTAAGTATCGAGGTGCTAAAATACTTGATTACATAAAAAAATCAGAAAATGCAAATCAAGAGATAACCTGAGGGCTTCCGGGAAGATGGCGGAAGAGTAAGACGTGGAGATCACCTTCCTCCCCACAGATACACCAGAAATACATCTACACAGGGAACAACTCCTACAGAACACCTACTGAACTATGGCAGAAGACCTCACACCTCCCAAAAGGCAAGAAACTCCCCACGTACCTGGGTAGGGCAAAAGAAAAAAGAAAAAACAGAGACTCAAGGATAGGGACGGGACCTGCACCAGTGGGAGGGAGCTGTGAAGGAGGAAAGGTTTCCGCACACTAGGAAGCCCCTTCGAGGGCGGAGACTACGGGTGGTGGAGGGGGGAAGCTTCTGAGCCGCGGAGGAGAGCACAGCCACAGGGGTGCGGAGGGCAAAGCAGAGAGGTTCCCGCACAGAGGATCAGGGCCGACCGGCACTCACCAGCCCGAGAGGCTTGTCTGCTCACCCGCTGGGGTGGGCAGGGCTGGGCGCCATGGCTAGCCGGGAGGGAGTCCGGGGAAAAGTCTGGACCTGCCGAAGAGGCAAGAGACTTTTTCTTACCTCTTTGTTTCCTGGTGCGTGAGGAGAGGGGATTAAGAGCGCTGCTTAAAGGAGCTCCAGAGACGGGTGCGAGCCGCGGCTAAAAGCGCGGACCCCAGAGACGGGCAGGAGACGCTAAGGCTGCTGCTGCCGCCCCCAAGAAGCCTGTGTGCGAGCACAGGTCACTATCCACACCTCCCTTCCGGGGAGCCTGTGCAGCCCGCCACTGCCAGGGTCCCGGGATCCAGGGACAACTCCCCCGGGAGAACACATGGCACGCCTCCGGCTGGTGCAATTTCATGCTGGCCTCTGCCGCCGCAGGCCCGCCCCACGCTCTGTGCCCCTCCTTCCCCCCCGGGCCTGAGTGGGCCAGAGCCCCGAATCAGTGGCTCCTTTAACCCCGTCCTGTCTGAGCGAAGAACAGACGCCCTCCGGCGACCTACACGCAGAGGCGGGGCCAAATCCAAAGCTGAGCCCCAGGAGCTGTGAGAACAAGGAAGAGAAAGGGAAATCTCTCCCAGCAGCCTTAGGAGCAGCGAATTAAAGCTCCACAACTAACTTGATGTACCCTGCATCTGTGGAATACATGAATAGACAACAAATCATCCCAAATTGAGGATGTGGACTTTGAGAGCAAGATTTATGATTTTTTCCCCTTTTCCTCTTTTTGCGAGTGTGTATGTGTATGCTTCTGTGTGAGATTTTGTCTGTATAGCTTTGCTTCCATTTGTCCTAGAGTTCTATCCGTCTGTTTTTTGTTTGTTTAAATTCTTTTTTCTTAATAATTTTTTTATTTTAATAACTTTATTTTACTTTATCTTCTTTCTTTCTTTCCTTCCCTCCTTTAGACAACGAATCATCCCAAATTGAGGAGGTGGACTTTGAGAGCAAGATTTATGATTTTTTTCCCCTTTTCCGCTTTTTGTGAGTGTATATGTGTATGCTTCTGTGTGAGATTTTGTCTGTATAGCTTTGCTTCCACCATTTGTCCTAGGGTTCTATCCATCCGTTTTGTTTGTTTTAAATTTTCTTTTTTTCTCTTAATAATTATTTTTTCATTTTAATAACTTTATTATATTTTATCTCACTTTATTTTATTTTACTTTATCTTCTTTCTTTTTTCCTTCCTTCCCTCCTTCCTTCCTTCCTTCTTCCCTCCCTCCCTCCCTCCTTTCTTTCTTTCTTTCTTTCTACTTCTACTAATTCTTTCTTTCTACTTTTTCTTTGTTTTATTCTGAGCCGTGTGGATGAAAGTATCTTGCTGCTCCAGCCAGGAGTCAGTGCTGTGCCTCTGAGGTGGGAGAGCCAACTTCAGGACACTGGTCCACAAGAGAACTCCCAGCTCCGCATAATATCAAATGGCGAAAATCTCCCAGAGATCTCCATCTCAACACCAGCACCCAGCTTCACTCAACAAACAGCAAGCGACAGTGCTGGACATCCTATGCCAAACAACTAGCAAGACAGGAACACAACCCCACCCATTAGCAGAGAGGCTGCCTAAAATCATAATAAGGCCACAGACACCCCAAAACAAACCACCAGACGAGGACCTGCCCACCAGAAAGACAAGATCCAGCCTCATCGACCAGAACACAGGCACTAGTCCCCTCCACCAGGAAGCCTACACAACCCACTGAACCAACCTTAGCCACTGGGAACAGACACCAAAAACAACGGGAACTACGAACCTGCAGCCTGCAAAAAGGATACCCCAAACACAGTAAGATAAGCAAAATGAGAAGACAGAAAAACACACAGCAGATGAAGGAGCAAGATAAAAACCCACCAGACCTAACAAATGAAGAGGAAATAGGCAGTCTACCTGAAAAAGAATTCAGAATAATGATAGTAAAGATGATCCAAATCTTGGAAATAGAATGGACAAAATGCAAGAAACATTTAACAAGGACCTAGAAGAATTAAGGATGAAACAAACAACAATGAACAACACAATAAATGAAATTAAAAATACTCTAGATGGGATCAATAGCAGAGTAACTGAGGCAGAAGAGCAGATAAGTGACCTGGAAGATAAAATAGTGGAAATAACTACTGCAGAGCAGAATAAAGAAAAAAGAATGAAAAGAACTGAGGACAGTCTCAGAGACCTCTGGGACAACATTAAACGCACCAACATTCGAATTATAGGGGTTCCAGAAGAAGAAGAGAAAAAGAAAGGGACTGAGAAAATATTTGAAGAGATTACAGTTGAAAACTTCCCTAATATGGGAAAGGAAATAGTTACTCAAGTCCAGGAAGCACAGAGAGTCCCATACAGGATAAATCCAAGGAGAAATACGCCAAGACACATATTAATCAAACTGTCAAAAATTAAATACAAAGAAAACATATTAAAGGCAGCAAGGGAAAAACAGCAAATAACACACAAGGGAATCCCCATAAGGTTAACAGCTGATCTCTCAGCAGAAACTCTGCAAGCCAGAAGGGACTGGCAGGACATACTTAAAGTGATGAAAGAGAAAAACCTGCAACCAAGATTACTCTACCCAGCAAGGATCTCATTCAGATTTGATGGAGAAATTAAAACCTTTACAGGCAAGCAAAAGCTGAGAGAGTTCAGCACCACCAAACCAGCTTTACAACAAGTGCTAAAGGAACTTCTCTAGGCAAGAAACACAAGAGAAGGAAAAGACCTACAATAACGAACCCAAAACAATTTAGAAAATGGGAATAGGAACATACATATCGATAATTACCTTAAATATAAATGGACTAAATGCTCCCACCAAAAGACGCAAATTAACTCCTTCATAGAAGACAATTAATTTTTAAAGGATAAGTACTAAAACTGTGGCCATATGAAATTATATATATATATATACACACACACACACACATATACTAGAAGTATATACATATATATGTATATATATACTAGACGTTCGTACCTTTTGAATAATATATAAAATATTAAAACTTGACATAAATGACAACAAACTTTTAGAACTTAAACCACCAATATTTGGTTTGGCGGAGGAAAGCTATTTAACTACTGACATTATTTTAGAATACTGGAGTATGGAGGTGGCAGTAAGAACAGGACTAGCTTTTACTTGGTTTTATTCTTGTAATAAAACTCTTTGCAGGCAATGCCCCCCTTTATTGCCTGCCCTGGGCGCAGGCCACTCCCCCTGCCCCTCCTGTGGGAGGCCACTGCTCCACTCAAAATTTCTTAGCAAAAAGTGGGCCTAAGCACTGTTGGGTTTGTGACCTCCAAAAACACCTTTCCTTTCTTCCCTCCTTCCTTCCCCCCATCTCCCCCTGTCTCTCTTTCTTTCCTTCTCTCTTATTTATTTATTACACATTTTTAAAGGAATTTTGCCTTTTTTAAAAATTTTATTTATTTATTTATTTATTTTTGGCTGTGTTGGGTCTTCGTTTCTGTGCGAGGGCTTTCTCTACTTGCGGCAAGTGGGAGCCACTCTTCATCGCAGTGCGCGGGCCTCTCACTATCGCGGCCTCTCTTGTTGCGGAGCACAGGCTCCAGATGCGCAGGCTCAGTAGTTGTGGCTCACGGGGCTAGTTGCTCTGCGGCATGTGGGATCTTCCCAGACCAGGGCTCGAACCTGTGTCCCCTGCATTGGCCGGCAGACTCTCAAACACTGTGCCACCAGGGAAGCCCTATTATACATTTTTAAAGTTTACTTTCCATTTACAGTTATTATAAAATGCTGGCTAGATTCCCCATGGTGTACACTACGTCCTTGAGCCCATCTTACACCTAATAGTTTGTACCTCCCACTTCCCCACACCTATCTTGCCCCTCCCCCTTCCCTCCCCCCACAACCAGTAGTTTGTTCTCTATATCTGTGAGTCTGCTTCTTTTTTGTTATACTCTGTTGTATTTTTAGATTTCATAAGTGATATCATACAGTATTTGTCTTTCTCTGTCTGACTTATTTTACTTCGCATGATGCCCTCCACGTCCACCCTTGCTGCTGCAAATGGCGTCATTCTTTTTTATGGCTGAGTAATATTCCATTGTATATATGTACCACATCTTCTTTATCCATTCCTCTGTGGATGGACACTTCCATACCTTGGCAATTGTAAATAATGCTGCTATGAACATTGGGGTGCATGTATCTCTTTGAATTAGTGTGGTTTTTTTTTTTTGGATATATACCCAGGAGTGCAATTTCTGGGTCCTATGGTAGTTCTATTTTTAGTTTTCTGAGAAATGTCCATACTGAAAACCACCATTCTTTTAGTCCTTTGGACTAACTTTTAGTAAGGCAAGGTGTTTGGGATTTTTGAGGGCTGTTAGTTGCTGACATCGTATGGTGAGATGTAACAAACACCACGATGAGGTAGGGGCCCTGGGGGCAACTACTTTGTATGCCTTTTTAGGAGATGGCACTGGCACTCCACACATAACACCAGTCCCCAGCTAAATGCCCTCTCCTGCACACACACACAGAAACACTAAGTCCTTGTCTTCTTGTCCCATGGGAAGTGTATCTTTGGGGCTCAGTCCTGACCGAGTCCTTCTCCCCACTCTCTGGCTAACCGGACCTTCTGGTCCGACCCCCAACGCTGCAGCACCCACTTCCCTCCCTCCTCACATACTTGCCTCTTCCCTTCCTTCTCGCTCCCCACCATCAGAGAACTCTGACACACACATTGTCATATCAGGTGGATTTTATTTAATTTTCACAATTAATGAACCCTGTCGGTGTAAGATTCAGGGTCTATACAGTTGGACGTTTCTCACTGTGGAGACCCCCCGGAGATTTCTGAGGTCTCTGGCCCTGCTCTGCCATCGTTTCAGCTGGAGGGCAGGCTGCTCCGACGGCTTTCTTAACCTTCTTTGATGGAGCCTGAGCTTCTGGAGAGGCTGTTTGGCTCGAACTCTCTGGAAGGCGCCTCTTTAACCTCATGGTTACCTTGCCCTCCTAGAAAGAGAAGAGGGTGAGCACAGAAGGGCACTGGTTTGGGGAAGAGCGTGGGGTATGGATGGGAATGGGGGCTTCAGGGGCTGCCCACTGCTGTTTCAGTTGGAGCGGCGGCCTTCTCCACGATCTCTGGGACCTGCGTGGCTTCCTTTTGATTCAGCTCTTCACTCACCTCAGAAAAGTGGTTGTCAAGCACAAACCATTCAGCTTTCTCACACTCCTCTGACGGGGCGTGAGCTTTTAGAGAGGCTTTTTCGGTCAGACTCCTTAGAAGGTGCCTCTTTAATCTCCTGATTTCCTTGGCCACCTAGAAAGACAAGCGGGTGAGCACAGACGGACACTGGTTTGGGGAAGAGGGTGGGGTATGGGTGGGAATGGGGGCTTCAGGAGAAGGGATATAGGCTGAGACGGGGTATGTGCCAGGCAAGGACAGGGGAGGGGTTCTTATGGGCGGTGTCAATGGGCAAGAGGAGCTTGGGTGGGTCCAGCTCACCTTGTCCCTGCTTTTGTGTCTCTGTTGATGGGGAGTCTTCTCCTTCCTGCCTTTGGTGCGTCGAGTCAGCTTGGAGTCCATAACTGCGCTAGGCCCTTGTGGCTTCCTAGTCACGTTGGCCACTTCGAAGACTCCCCAGCGGTCTGCCCCAGAGCCACAGACCACCCTTACATGCCCCTCCCCAGTGTGATGCGGGGCCATATCCTTCAGCTTAATGAGGTCAGCAAGTCACTCCCCCAGCCAATGGTGGCTCTGGGTGGGAGAAAGGGGGCATTTTTAGCACCCCTAAAGAGCCCTCCAGACTCACCTACCATCCTCATCTCCCCATGTCAGTTCTGATGGGTCGCATGGCAGGGAGAAGGTGTCTCCTCCAAACCTTGCCCCACTGCCCCACGATTCGGGGGTTCTTTCTGTCCTCTCCCATCTTGCACCATTATCTAGTTTTTGTATGTCTTGCCTAAAATCCCTCCACGGTAATGAGGCTGTATTTAAGTGTCTGTGGAAATGATAGTCCTTCCACTTTCCTCCTACAAGGGGCTCTTATGCACCTTGAAGACCATGTACTTCTGGGCCACCTACGAGGAACCATTTCCATCCCACCTCCTTTTCTCAGTGTTCACGTAGCTCTCCTCAGTTTTCTATTTTCCATTCTGAAACCACTGTCGACTTTATTCTTCAGTGCTTAGGTTGCTCTATTTAATAGAGATGCACTTTTTAAAGTATATTATCCAATTTTCAGATCTCTTTAAAAGTCAATACCCAACATTGCAGCCTTATATCTTCTCAAGTATTCTTATATGCAGACTACAGGCTATTAATATGCAATAGATAAATGTACTGAGCATTAACTATAGCTACTATCTATTGCTAGAATAACTATTGTACTATTTCTTAAAGGAATCTAGTACAATTACGTGGTCACCAAATTTATAATTATTTTTGAAACAACTTGTATTCCCAATTCACCTTTATTGATTTTACACACACACACACACACACACACACACACACACATAGTTTTCTTGTCTAACTCTAGCTCCTTTTAACACCTATGGAGCAAAACTGCTTTATGACATAAAGGACAGATCATGAACTCTGGAGAAGTTCTATTTGTACTTACATCCTGGCTCTTCTACTTAACTAATCTTGAACAATTTGCTACAGCTTTCTGGGCCTCAATTTACTCATCTATAAAATGACTGTAGAGTTTGTATTAAGATTTGGAATAATATATGCAAAGCAACTATCACAGTTATGGTGTATAGCTGATGTTAACAGGTAATGGCTATTAATACTATTATGATTACATCAAAAGGAATGCCATTTATGATGAGTCAAGGTGGTGATTTTGGCAATGGATAATATAACTACTTCTATATTTCCTCACCAGAGAAAATTTCAAAAGCTGTTTATCAATATTGGAGACAGAGCATATTTTTGAGCAATACCTAAAGAAAATTTCTAAAACTCTTATTAGCTTTTTGTCTGTCAATTTCTTTTTTCCAGCTTTATTGAGGTATAGTGGACAAATAAAATTGCAATACATTTAAAACATACAACACAATGATTTTATATATGTATAGATTGTGAAACGATTCTCACAATCAAGTTAATTAACATATCTATCATCTCACAAGACTACCATTTTTCTTTTTCTTCACCTGTAAATTTCTGATCTTGGGATTATTCTGACTTCAGATGCCACATGTATATGAATACCTGACAGCAAAATTTTAGACACCCCAGCTCCGTCCCTCACCACTCTCTTCTCTAAACAGTCCTGCTCACAGGTTGCATGTAGGTCAACATGTCTTATTTACCCTCTGAAAGAGGATGTGACTTGGAGGGTTTGGGTTGTGTGTTTTTCTAAAGATAGCAATAAGACTAAACCTCACTCATCCTTGATTCATTCATCCAGTAACTCTGTGATTACCATGTGCCATGTACTATACTGGGACTTAAAAATCAAAACATAGATAGGTATATTCTCTTCCTTGAGAGATTCACAATTTACCAGGTATAAAAAGCATAATACACTGTAATAAATACAACAAAAGAAGTAAGTATAAAGAGCCATGTGAGCTGGAGGAGAGAGAAAAATGGGATGAGAATGTTTGAGGAAGCCTTCATAGAAGATGTGCTATTTTAGCTGTTCCTGGAAGGATAAACTGAGTAGTGTTAGCCAAGGGAACAACACATGCAATGAATGTAGTTTGAGAGAGCTTTGATTTCTTAAGAGATGAGTGTGGCTGGAGTATAGTACGTGGATGGAGTGACAGGAGATGTCACTGCAGGAGGAGGTTGAAATGAACTTGTAACAGGTCCCATGGACTTGATAATGAGTATGGACATCATTTTGTGGCTACAGTGAGTGTTATGGAGTGGATGTTTCAGCCTCCCACCCAAATCCATATATTGAAATCCTATCCTCCAATGTGATGGTATTAGGAAGTGGGGCCTCTGTGAGCTAATTAGGTCATGAATCCTTCATGAATGGGGTTAGTGCCCTTACAAAGGAGAGCACTTTCACCCTCTTTCCACCATGTGAGGACACAATGAGAAGACAGCAGTTTGCAACCTGGAAGAGGGCCCTCATCGGAAGCTGACCATGCTAAATGAAATGAAATAAAATAAAATAAAATATGACACAAATGAATATAACTACAAAACAGACTCACAGACATAGAGACAGACTTGTGGTTGCCAAGGGAGAGGGGTTGGAGGAGGGATGGATTGGGAGTTTGGGATTAGCAGATGCAAACTAGTATGTATAGAATGGATAAACAACAAGGTCATACTGTATAGCACAGGGAACTATATTCAATGTCCTGTGATAAACCATAATGGAAAAGAATATGAAAAAGAATATATATATATATGTATAACTGAGTGACTGCTGTACAGCAGAAATTAACACAACAATGTAAATCAACTATACTTTAATAAAAATTTTTAAATTATAAAGAAAAAAGCTGACTATGCTAACACCCTGACCTTGGACTTTCAGCCTTCAGAACTGTAAGAAATAAATTTCTGTTGTTTATAAGTCACTCAGTCTATGGTACCTTGTTATAGCAGCCAGAACAGATTAAGAAAGTGAGCCAATGAGTTCAGGGCATCATGGTATCATGTTTCTGAAACATCTAAAGCTGCTAAACTCCACTGACATTAAACTCTCAGCAAACACCTCTTAAGAGGAATAAAATAAAGACTACTGGCTCTTTTATGCTAAATAGTATCTGAAAAACAAAGATTAACAAATCAGACATGGCTTCCTAACTCAATAAAATTGATGTTGGTTTATGCTTTCACTTGTAAATATCTCTTATTACACAACATACTATTTTCCTGGGTCTTCATTAAATTAAGTGTCTGAGACTTAAAAGGATTAAGTAGTTTTTGTAACTATTCCTCAGGTGTTCAAGGGCAGAATCAGGCAATGATTCAGCTCTGGTGCCCTAACAGGACAGAGCTCATTTCATAAAAGCTCTTACAGAGCCACCGAGGCATGGTGAGTGATAATATTTATTGGTTATTGACATAAGTATAAGAATTAGCAAAACATTTACGCATTTAAAAATTATTAATTCTAGATGCAACTAATATCTTTTTCCTATATTGTAACAAGCTTACAAAATATACTTTCATTCTCTCCATTCATTGTGCTATTATTTTCATATCTTTTACTAAGAAATGTATAGAAAGCCCTCAAAACATTATTAATTTTTGTTTTAAGATGCTAATTTTATTTTGAAATTTTTACTAAGATATAATTTACATAGAGTAAAATTCACCCTTTTTGAGTACAATGCTGTGGGTTGTAACTAATGCATATAATTATGTAACCATCACCGCACCACATTCAAGATAAAGAACAGTTCTATTACTCTCCAACCTTCCCCTGTCCCTTTGTGGTTGACCGTTCCCTTTCTTTCCTAGTCACTTGCAACCACCAGTCTGTCTTCTGTCCTTATGATTTTGCCTTTTCTAGAGTGTCATATAAATGGACTCATACTGTAAGTAGCCTTTCTGATCTGGTTCTTTTACTTAATTTGGACAACATCCAAGTTCTTGTATTCACCAATAGTCTGTTCCTTTTTATTGCTGAGTAGTATTACACTGTATGGATGTACCATTTGTATATTGGTTGACCAGGTGAATGACATTTGGGCTGTTTCCAGTTTGGGGCTTTTATTAGTAGGGCCACCATAAACATTGGCACGCATGGTTTTGTGTGAACAGAAATTTACGTTTTACTTGGGAATTATTTAGGAATGGGATTACAGAGTTTTATGGTATGTCAATATTTATAAGCAACGAAAAAAATTTCCCAAAGTGACTTTACCATTTTGCATTCCCATGAGCAATTTATGAGAGTTCAAGTTTCTTTCTTTTCTTGAGTGTAGTTGGTGTTGTCACTTTGTTTCTTTTAACCTTTCTAAAAAAATGTGAAGATACAATTGTGTACTTAACTTGCATATCCCTAACGACATTATTTTAATCCATTTTATGTGTTTACTAGTTGTCTGTATATCTTATGTCAATCAATTGCTATTCAAATATTTTGCCACATTTTTATTGGTTATTTGTTCTCTTATTAATGACTTTTGAGAGTTCCCATATATATTCTGGATATAGTATTTTATCATATATATGACCTATATAACACATATATTTGCATAACCACATCAAGATATAGAACTATTCTATAACCATACAGGAATTCCCTAACACCACAACCTTGTAATTGCATTCCTTTCCCCCAACCCCTTACAACTACTGATTTGTTTTCTATGTTTATAATTTTGTCATTTTGAGAATGATATATACATGGAATCATAAAGTATGAACCTTTTCGAGATTGGCCCTTTTTTCACTTTGGCATGCACTTGAGATTCATCCACGTTGTTGTGTATTAATATTTGCTTCCATTTTATTTTTTATTTTTTTATTTTTTTGCTTCCATTTTATTGATGAGTAGTGTTACTGGTATGGATATACCACAGTTTAGCCATTCATTCACCCATTGAAGGACATCTAGCTTGTTTATATTTTGGTTATTACAAATAAAGTTTCTATGAAAATTCATGTAAAAGTTTTTATGTGAACATAAACTTTCATTTCTCTAGAATAAATACCCAAGAGTACAGCTTGTCAAATTGTAGTTGCATGTTTAGAGCATGCTGTATAAGAAAGTGCCAAACTCTTTTCCAGGATAACTGTACCATTTCATATTCTCACCAGCAATGTAGGAATGATCCAGTTTCTCTGCATCCTTGACAGCTTATTGTGTTGTCACTTTTTAAAAAATTTTAGCCATTCTGATAGATGTGGAGAGATTAGAACTCGGTGTAGTTTTAATTTGCATTTCCCTAATGGCTAATGACGCTCGTCGTCTTTTCATGTGCTTATTTGCCATTGCTGTAACTTCTTTGGCCAAGTTTTTGTTCAGGTCTTTCAGTGCTCTTGACCATTTTCTAATTGGAGTGTCTTTGTTTTTACCTGCTGATTTTGTAGAGTTCTTCATAAGTGTTTTTCCTTCCCACTTAGTTTCCATACAATTATATGTATTTGGGGTTTGCACATGTAAAATTATTTTATGTTTAGGCATTCAAATAAAATGAATTTAGTCCATAGTCCAAATTTGAGAAATATTAGTTTTCTTATGGCTTTGTTCTAGAAATATGTGATATTTTTACATGTTTCTATGTATGATTGGCTTTCCACAAATATGCCAATATATAAATTTATAAGTATCTCTGTGTGTGTCGTAATAGTATACACAGCATACATCCTATGTACAGGATACATCCATGGAAAATATTCTACTTGTTTTGCTCTTTCAGAAGGACCCTATCTCTGAGAAATAATTTTAACAAAGGAAATGCAGGGGAGTGGACTACTGACTTACAGAATAGAGAGGGTTTCTTAGTAAGACAACCAATCAAAACTCTGTCAAGTATTGGTATTGTTATGCAGCTGAATCTACACATTTTACATACCCAAGGCTAAATTTTTATTAATGTTTACTTATGGAGCATCTATAAATAAGAAAGGTTATTATTATTTATTTAAATTCCTAAATTTAGAGCTTTGGAAAAAAGTTCAATCGGAAAAACATAGAATGTACTGATGATATTGCCATAATTGCAGGTTGGAGCAGACATTCATCAACCAATACTATATGGAACTGCTGTGTTCAAAAGTTTGGGGATGAGGTTATGGAAGGAATCAATATCATTCTTAGGAAGGGCTATGAGGAAGGGCTCAAGCTTCACTGCTTTCCATATGTGTGTTCAATTGATCTGGTACCACTTACTGAAAAGATCATCTAATCTTCACTGCATTGCAGTGGCACTTTTGTCATAAATCAGGTGATTGCTGTGTATGGATCTCCTTTTGGTACATCTATTATTTTCCATTGGTCTATAAGTTTATCTTTACACCAAAATCAAAAATTTTATTACTTTAGTTGTGTAAGTCTTATATCTGGTAGTAGAAGTTCTCTAAATTTGATCTTCATGATTGTCTTGCCTGTTCTTAGCATCTGCATTGCCATGTATGTTTTAGAATTATTTTGTCAATATCCACAAAGAAACATGTTCAGATTATACTTCGAATTGCATTAGCTCTATATATCAATATGGAAAGAATATCTTTACAATATTGAGAATTTAAAACCATGAACAAAGTTTCTTCCTCCATTTATTTAGGTCTTTAATTTACTGCGGTCATGTTTTACAGCATCCTATCTAGAGGTCTTATGCATCTTTCTTTAGAGTTATTTCTAAGTGATATTTTTGATGCTATTATAAATTGTATTTCTTTTAAATTTCATTTTTAAATCATTTGTTGTAAGTATATAGAACCAAGACAAACTTTCACATACTGACTTTATATATAGTAAACGTGATAAATTCACTTATTAATTCTAATAGTTCCTAGGCAATTTTTTTGCATTTTCTAAATACACAATCATATCATCTTCCACTTCCACTTTTATATGTTTTATTTTAACTTCTTGCCTAATTGCACCAGTAATTCGTTTGATAGAAGTGTTGGTAGCACAGATCTTTGTCTTATTATTTATCTTAAATGGAAAGATTCCAAGATTTTACCATTATGAATGATGGCTACAACAGTTTTATACACATACATGCACACAAAAATATTGTCAAGTTGCCACATATCAAGGTATTCAATTAGGACAATGAGCCAAACTGAAAGGAACAACCAAATCTCTGTTCACTTACTATGACAGTACAAGCAAGAAGTAGAAAGAGGCACCAGCTCCTCAGTTTTCCATTTTCCCCCCACAGAATGGCACCAGGTGAGGGTCAGATGACATGAGGGATACACAGGGGGATTGTCTCACTGCTAAGGCGCTGGAAACTAAGGGTTCCTGCCTCTTTATGAACCCAGGGCCTTGGAGAATAGGGAAGGACTGAAAATGGAAAAGTACTGAGTCAAGGTGGAGAAAAGTGCCTCAGGCAAGGCCCCAAAATCATTAGGTCTTTTCCAAGGCACCTGGAAAGTGCCTCAGTTAAGGCCCCTAATAAAGTCTCTGAACAGTGGCACCTGGGCTAGGAATGCAGCTATGCATATAATCAAGGCCCACCCAGGAGGGTCTGAGTCCTCGGCTACAACTCCCTTGATGAATTAACCACTGCTTAGGTATATGAGGAAATAAGCTCATAAATTTCATATAAATTGCCATTTGTCACACATAAAATTGCAATGATGCTAGTACATGACATATCACATTTTTATTAGGGCTGGTGTAAGTTGGAATTCCACAATTTTATAATGTTAGTATCAAGGACTGAAATAAATAAAATCAGAAATGAGATAGGAGACACAACACATGATACCACAGACATACAAAGGATCATGAGATTACTATGAACAGTTACATGCCAACAAACTGGATAGCCGAGAAAAAAGAGATACATTCCAGAAACATACAACCTACCAAGACTGAATCATGAAGAAATAGAATATCTGAGCAGACCAATTACTAGTAAGGAGATTAAATAATTTATCAGAAACCTCCCAACAAGGAAAATCCAGGACCAGAAGGCTTCACTGGTGAATTCTTCCAAAGACTTACAGAAGAATTAATACCAATCCTCAAACTCTTCCAAAAAAATAGAAGAGTAATGAACACTTCCAAACGCATTTTATAAGGCAAGCATTCCCTTGACACCAAAGCCAGATAAGACACTGCGAGAAAAAAATTATAGGTCAATATCACTGATGAACATAGATGCAAAAATCCTCAACAAAATATTAACAAACTGAATTCAACAATACATTAAAGGGTCATACACCAAGATGAAATGGGATTTATTACAGGGATGCAAGGATAGTTCAACATCTGCAAATCAATCAAAGGTGACATACCACATTAACAAAAGGAAGGGAAAAAAATCATATGATTATCTCAATGATACAGAAAAGCATTTGACAAAATTCAAAACCCTTTCATGATAAAAGCTGTCAAGAAACTTAGTATAGAGGGTACATACCTCAACATAATAAAGGCTCTATATTATAAGCCCATAGCTCACATCATACTGAATGGCAAAAAGATGAAACTTTTCCTTCTAAGATCAGAAATAAGACAAGGATGCCCATTATCACCACTTTATTCAACATAGTACTTGAAGCCCTAGCCAGGGTAATTAGGCAAGAAAAAGAAAGAAAAGACATCCAAATTGGGAAGTAAAATTTTAATTGACTCTATTTGCAGAAGACATGATATTATATACAGAAAACTATAAGACTCCACCAAAACACTGTTGGACCTAATAAAAAAATTCAGTAAAACCTCAGGATACAAAATTAAAATACAAAAATCACTTACATTTCTATACACTAACAAAAAACTATCAGAAAAAGAAATTAAGAAAACAATTCTATTTATAATAGCATCAAAAAGAATAAAATATATAGGAATAAATTTAACCAAGAAGGTGAAAGATCAGGACACCAAAACTATAAAAATTTGATGAAAGAATGTGAAGACACAAATAAGTGAAAATATATTCTGTGCTCATGGATAGGAAGAATTAACTTTGTTAAAATGTCCACACTATACAAAATGATCCACAGATTCAATGCAATCCCTACCAAAATTCCAACGTCGTTTTTTACAGAAATAGAAAAAACAACCCTAAAATTTGTATGAAACCACAAAAGACCCCAAATAGCCAAAGCAATCTTGAGAAAGAATAGAGCTGGAGGCATCACATTTCCTGATCAGAGCACCACCTAAACAAGCTCAAGAGATGGGCACGAGCCACGGCTATCAGCACGGACAGCAGAGACGGGCATGAAATGCTAATGCTGCTGCTGCAGCCACTAAGAAGGCTGTGTGCGAGCACAGGTCACTCTCCACACCTCCCCTTCTGGGAGCCTGTGCAGCCCGCCACTGCCAGGGTCCCATGATCCAGGGACAACTTCCACCGGAGAAAACACTGCGCGCCTCAGGCTCATGCAAAGTCACCCGAGCCTCTGCTGCCAGAGGCTTGCCCCTCATACTGTACCACTCCTTCCCGCTGGCTTGAGTGAGCCAGAGTCCCCTAATCAGCTGCTACTTTAACCCCGTCCTGTCTGGGCGGGGAACAGATGCCCTCAGGCAACCTACATGCAGAGGCGGGGCCAAATCCAAAGCTGAACCCCAGGAGCTGTGCAAACAAAGAAGAAAAAGGGAAATCCCTCCCAGCAGCCTCAGGAGCAGCGGATTAAATCTCCACAATCAACTTGATGTACCCTGCATCTGTGGAATACCTGAATAGACAACGAATCATCCCAAAATGGAGGTAGTGGACTTTGGGAGCAACTGTAGACTTGAGGTTTGCTTTGTGCATCTAACTTGTTTCTGGTTTTATGTTTATCTTAGTTTAGTATTTAGAGCTTATTATCATTGGTAGATTTGTTTATTGATTTGGTTGCTCTCTTCCTTTTATATATATATTTTTTCCCTGTTTCACTTTTTGTGAGTGTGTATGTGTATGCTTCTTTGTGTGATTTTCTCTGTATAGGTTTCCTTTTACAATTTGTCCTAGGGTTCTGTCTGTCCATTTTTTTTGGTATAGTTTTTAGCACTTGTTATCATTGGTAGATTTGTTTTGTAGTTTGCTTGCTGTCTTCTTTCTTTCTTTCTTTTCTTCTTTTACTACTTTTTTATTTTTAATACTATTTTTATTTTAAAAACTTTATTTTATTATATTTTAATTTCTCTTTTCTTTCCTTTTTTTTTCTACCTTTTCTTCAAGCCATGTGGCTGACAGGGTCTTGGTGCTCCGGCCAGGTGTCAGGCCTGTGCCTCTGAGGTGGGAGAGCTGAGTTCAGGACATTAGTCCAGCAGAGACCTCCCAGCTCTACATAATATCAAACAGTGAAAGCTTTCCCAGAGATCTCCATCTCAATGCTAAGACCCAACTCCACTCAACAACCAGCAAGCTACAATGCTGGACACCCTATGCCAAACAACTAGCAAGACAGGAACACAACCCCACCCAAGAGCAGAGAGGCTGCTAAAATCATAATAAGTTCACAGACAACCCAAAACACACCATCAGACATGGTCCTGCCCACAAGAAAGACAAGAGCCAGCCTTATCCACCACAACACAGGCACCAGTCCCCTCCACCAAGAAGCCTACACAACCCACTGAACCAACCTTAGCCACTGGGGACAGACACCAAAAACAACGTGAACAACGAACCTGCAGTCTGCAAAAAGGAGACCCCAAACACAGTAAGTTAAGAAAAATGAGAAGGCAAAGAAACACACAGCAGACGAAGGAGCAAGGTAAAAACCCACCAGACCAAACAAATGAAGAGGAAATAGGCAGTCTACTGGAAAAAGAATTCAGAGTTATGATAGTAAGGATGATCCAAAATCTTGGAAATAGAATGGAGAAAATACAAGAAACTTTTCACAAGGACCTAGAAGGACTAAAGAGCAAACAAACAATGATGAGCAACACAATAAATGACATTAAAAAATTCTCTAGAAGGAATCAATAGAATAACTGATTCAGAAGAATGGATAAGTGACCTGGAAGGTAAAATACTGGAAATAACTACCACAGAGCAGAATAAAGAAGAACAAAAAGGATTGAGGACAGTCTCAGAGACCTCTGGGACAACATTAAACACACCAACATTCGAATTATAGGGGTTTCAGAAGAAAAAGAGAAAAAGAAAGGGACTGAGGAAATATATGAAGAGATTATAGATGAAAACTTCCCTAATACGGGAAAGAAAATAGTCAATCAAGTCCAGGAAGCACAGAGAGTCCCATACAGGAAAAATCCAAGGAGAAACACGCCAAGACACATATTAATCAAACTATCAAAAATTAAATACAAAGAAAAATTACTGAAAGCAGCAAGGGAAAAGCAAAAAATAACATACAAGGGAATCCCCATAAAGCTAACAGCTGATATTTTTATCCATAGAGGAGTTATTTTCCCTTTGCAGAAGTAATGGGATAATTGTTTCCATGTATACTTGCCCTGGCATTGCAGCATCCTTGCTCTGGGGATCTGGCCTCTTTAGTCCTTAGGTTCTGGAGGTCTGAAAATAGGCTCACTCAGGAAATTGGGGAAGAGATAATGAGTTTCGGTAGGGAAGAAAACCCTTACATTCATTCTTGATTAATTTTTAATTTACTGTATAGGTTGACTATCACATGTTTTGGCTGCCCATCAATTTTGCCTCTAAAGTTGCTGTGTTCTATCAATATTAGCTATCTCCATAGCTCTCTGCAGGTCAGGATCCCTTCGCTGCCACTGCAACCTGGCCACTCATTATGAGCATTATATCCACCACCTTGCTTCTGATAAACACTACCTCGTGACCTCTTATTTTTTTTTCAGAATCCTATCATCCCATTGATATCATTGAGCCCATATTTTTGTATTAGGAACTGCTGTCGTTAGACGCGGCCTATAGATATCACCCGCACCCGACTTCATAGTCATGCTGGTGTCCCTTTCACTGCTGCTTTCCTTATTACTTTAGTAAGTGATGAATCCCCTGGGTACCCAATGGGACATAATCATCTGGTATGTTTTTCTGTTTTGCATAGTATATGTAGAATGTCTACTTCTTTGACCCTTTAATCCTTCCTTTCATGTCTGCCATGGCTTCTGGAACTTAAAGCACATTTCTTATAGAGTAACTTTTCTGTGTTTGTTTTGGCTTTCTGGGAGCTTCCCCAGCAGCTTTTCCCCACAGTATCCCAGGATCCTTGCATGGATGTTAAATCGTGTAACATGACAGGGTGTTCTCAAATTGACATACTCTCCCTTATCTCACTTGAGGTTCCACTACTCTCATCTAGCATCCTCAGAATCCAGTCCTGTGCATCCTTTCCTGTCTCCTGATTATAATATTTAAAACTCCTAAGTGCTGAGATATTTTTGTAAATCATGTAATCCTTACAGTGAGCTTTGCAAAATAGACATCACTGCCCATGTTACAGATAAAGACAACAAGGCTTAAAAGGATTAAGTAGCTGGTCCAAGGTCACACCCTGAGTATGTGACAGGTTAGTCTCATCCCCAAACTCAAGTTGTTAACAGCACTCCTCATTGATTCAGGAAACCAGCTCATAAGTGGTGAATCTGGACAGAACGATGGTTTCTTGACACTAGTATAATTTTCTAGTCATTATATCATCACTTTAACCATCAGATTACTAAGATTTTAGCTATCATATTAAGCCTCATTGAGTTAATCTTCATGCATACTCTGCTACAAGATAAAATTTTCAAAAATGAAAAGTTCCTGTAGAATGTAATCACTGGAACCAAATGTAATAACTATAGTGAAGTTCATGCAGGAAAAGGTATGTGGAAGAATATCTGTTAAATTGTTAACCGTGTCACCAATCATAGCTTTTTCCCAAGCCTTTTGCCTACAGATTTACCCTTCAAAGCCTGGACCATTTTAAATTATGTCTATGAAAAAGCCAAAATAGGTCAGCTATTAAGGACTCATACAGTTGAATGGGGACCAAAGTCTATAATTTAAAGGTCCAGAAGCCTCTTTTTTTTTTTTTTTTTTTTTTGCGGTACGCGGGCCTCTCACTGCTGTGGCCTCTCCCGTTGCAGAGCACAGGCTCCGGACGCGCAGGCTCAGCGGCCATGGCCCACGGGCGCAGCCACTCCGCGGCATGTGGGATCTTCCCGGACCAGGGCACGAACCCATGTCCCCTGCATCGGCAGGCGGACTCTCAACCACTGTGCCACCAGGGAAGCCCTGGAAGCCTCATTTTTATAAGCAGTAAAATACAAAGGTCAGGAGCATAATTTATACTTAACTTTTTCTTCTAGTACAATTTACACCAAAGTTATGTTAACACTTACGGCTTTGGGACAATCAAGGTCACCTGATCTAACAATGCAACTTGAAAAACTGTTATTTGGCAAGTGAGAGAAGACTCATAGACAACCAGTCTTTATAGACTGCATCCAGTCATGGGTGAAAGTGAAAGATGTGAATGTCCCCCTTGGGTTAGAAGACCCAAGAGAGGCCCTATGTTATTATTTGCAACATTGTCGTAGAGCTGTGCCTCCCAAAGCTCGCAAAGTAACAGGAGAGCACAGCAACATTCACGTGAGGGAACATTCATTCTAAGCTTAGTAAAATCGGCAATTGCTGTAGCTGAAATGGGAAGGGGAGATTTTGAAATGTGTCCTTGATTCCCGTATTTCCACAGATCCAAAATAATTCCGTCGCAAAGTAACAGGTGAATTTTAAGCACCTGCCAGAGTAGAAACAGGCTCGACGTTGGGAAAGTCACGTTCACTTTTCAGGGCTGACTTTCTTCATCAGTAAAAGGAAAGGATCTCAAGAGCCCTTTCCAACTCGAAAACTAGCTAGGACTTTGTTGTTTTGGACATATGAATATTTTCACAATGTCTCTAAAGTGGTTGACTAAAATACTGCCCTTTCAGAGGGTTGTTGTGGAGCCCCTGCATAAGGAGAGGTTCCTGAAAGGAGGGAGTACGATCCCGCTTTCTCACAAGTGGGAGAAAGTTCAGAACATGCTAATTGGGCAAGCTTGAAATTCCAAAGATCTGCAAATGGAACAGGTGCAAATGGAACTGGTGATAATTGATGGCTAATTACGCAATCAGTAACACACCCCAGGGTACGGGCCTGTCTGCCAATACATACACACCTTGGGTGGGAGTTTATTAGCAGGCAAACACACACCCGGGAGGTTGTATTGTGCAGAACAAATGCTTTTGAATACACAGTGTGGTTTTAAGTAGAGTATAAGATTCTGAAAACATATTAGCACCTGAAATGGTTCAAAGAGAAGCAAGTCCACAGGTCCAGTTCAGAAGAAAATTCCCTTGACTATCCCCCTTGAATCCCTCATTTGGTACTTCTCATCATTCTGACCTCTCCCCCTATACCTGCTGAATCCAAAGAAGCTATTTGGAAACATATCAAATGCCTTCATTTGCCTTTAAAACTGGACTGTAATGAACTGAATTAGCATTTAGTGAGGATTCATAGGGTGATGCCAGGAAAATGGTTTTCTCATAAAGGATCGAGTATATTTGACCACTCTGTAGCAAATGGTTTCCTAGTCTCTTTATTCTGATGGTGGAGCATGGCGCCAGGAACTGATATTAATGATGACAGCCAGAAGAGCAATGCCCTTAAGCTAAGAAGAAAATTGGAGGAAAATGATGAAACGGCAAGATTATTACTTTGTTATGTTTTGTTTTGCTTTTTGCCTAGCAAGAATGTCACCAGATTGCACAGATGGGACAGTTTTCCCAACTGAGTATTAGGGAAGAACTGGCCCGATGAAGATTAATTGAGACCATTGGTGTATGGCTTCATAGTCAAATTATGACCAGAAGCCCATCACTTCTCACCACCTCCACCATCACCAGCCTAGTGCACGTCACCATCATCTCTAAGCTGGATGACTGCAAGACCACATAATTGCTTCCAACCTTGTCCACTTTCAGGCTGTCCTCAACACATTAGCCAGAGTGATTCTGTCATAATATAAGTCATATCATGCCACTCCTCTGCTCAAGATGCTCTGAGGGCTTCCATCTCACTTAAAGTGAACACTCAATCCTTGTAATGGCTACAAGCCACAGACATGGCTTCCAATGGGCTCTCTGACCTCTGTTCTTCCCTATGATTTTCCTCTCTCACTCTGTTCTAGCCATGCTGGCCTCTTTCCTGTTCCTGGAAAATGCTAGTCATACAGGTACCTCAGGGAGTTTGAACTTCCGGTTTCATCTGTCAGAACACTCCTCCCTCAGATAGATACATGACTTGCTCTTTTATTACCATCAATTCTTTGCCTAAATAACACGTTCTCGGTGAAATTTTCCCTGACCATCCCACCAACATAAGACGGTAAACTGTACCACATTCCCTACCCAGTTTCCTGCATTATCATTGCCCATAGTACTTATGAACTTCTAATATATAATTTAGTTTTCAGTTATTATCTGTTTCTCCCCACCAGAATTTAAGTTCCAGGAAGGCACAGATTTTGTCCGTTTGGTTGATTGCTATAAATCCAATACAATTGAACAGAGCCTAGTACATTGCATTTGGTTAATAAATATTTGTTAACTTAATGAATGAAATAAGAATACTGTCAGCCAAGGTTCTTATAGTAGTAGAGGTTAAATGATAAGATCTAAGCTGAGAGTGCTGGTCAAATCTTTCAAAATCTCTTGTGTTTGAGAGAATCATTAGATTAACAAGAATGTATGAATTTTGGGCTTCCCTGGTGGCGCAGTGGTTAAGAATCCGCCTGCCAATGCAGGGGACAGGGATTCGAGCCCTGGTCCAGGAAGATCCCACATGCCACAGAGCAGCTAAGCCCGTGCGCCACAACTACTGAGCCTGTGCTCTAGAGCCCGTGAGCCACAACTACTGAAGCCCGCGCACCTAGAGCCTGAGCTCCTCAACAAGAGAAGCCACCGCAATGAGAAGCCCGCATACCGCAATGAAGAGTAGACCCCGCTCACCGCAACTAGAGAGGGCCGCGCGCAGCAACAAAGACCCAATGCAGCCAAAAAATAAATAATAAATAAATAAATTTATTTTTAAAAAAGGATGTATAGATTTTTTCCTAAGATACTTTATATATGAACATAAAGATGAAGCCAGTTTTCTAGCTATATAATCAACTTGCGTGTCAGTGCTTCCAAGATTATGCACCAGACTTCAATATAGGCTTTTATAAAGAACAAAAATCATAGTCTTGCATACTCAGGGTGATGACGTCAGCTTAACCCAGGTGAAACATCTTCCTTCTATTTAATAATTATATTAGGTTGAATCAAGTGACATTGATAATATTTGACAATTTCTGACCTAAAATATGCAGGTTTCACATGTTTCAAACTAATACTTCCTAAATAACTTTGCTAAAGAATTCGTTTTGCTACCTTCCCAAAAGGAGCTCTATTATTGGGAAGACTGCACCAGCCACCTTGGAAGAACTTGTCCTATCTCATGCCCAGCCTTGGTTATTTTCAACTCTGGCTGCTTTCAACTTGTATACCACTCCAATCAAATATATCCAGAAAGTATGCTAATTTCACTCAAAACACAAAGTAAAATCCATGGCTACTGGCCAATTTCCTTAGCAAGTCATTGAATTAGTAAGGCTCTTTCTGGTACAAGTAATAGAAACCCAACTCAAAATGAACTAGCTTAAACAAAATGGGGATTTATTGCCTCATAAACTGAGAAATACATGAATTGAGATGCTGAGTCCAGAGGCTCAAATCCTTCTCTCTCACCATCTCTGTTTTACTTGGCTGCATTCTGCATGGAGGTGCTCTACATGTGATGGGTAAGATGGCTACAGATATCTCTAGACTCACATTTTCCTTAGTTAATCTAGTGGAAAGATTTCTTCTTTCTTCCAATTTCTGAATCTTGGGGCAGATACTAATTATCTCTCCATGGGTCCATTGTCCACTCCTGGACCAAGATTGTACCAAGGATGGAGTACAATGATTGGTTCAGCCTGGGTTTTCTGTTGTGGTAGGGATGGGAGTTTGTGGGATCTGTGTGCATCAGTGTAATTGACAAATCAATAGAACCTCGAGTAGCAGAGGATGAGTGCCTCAAAGACAGGGTTTAACTCTTTTTTTAAAAAAAAAAAACTGAGATATAGTGGATGTACAATATTATAGAAGGTACAGGTGTACAACATAACGATTCACAATTTTCAAAGGTTATACTCCATTTACAATTATTATAAAATATTGGCTACATTCCGTGTTGTACGATACATCCTTGTAGCTTATTTATTTTATACATAGTAGTTCGTACCTCTTAATCCCCTGCCCTTACCTTGCTCATCCCCCCTGTCCTCTCCCCACTGGTAACTGCTAGTTTGTTTTCTATATCTGTGAGTCTGTTTCCTTTTTTAAATATTCACTACTTTTTTAGATTCCACATATAAGTGATAGCATACAGTATTTGTCTTTCTCTTTCTGCCTTATTTCACTTAGCATAATATCCTCCAAGTCCATCCATGTTGCTGCAAATGGCATTATTTCATTCTTTTTTATGGCTGAATAGTATTCCATTGTGTATATATACCACATCTTCTTTATCCATTCATCTGTTGGGCAATAATAATAATAACCAAGACAAGTCCATTTCTGTGTATATATTTGGCACAAAGAATTCAAGGAGTCTTCCTGAAACCTACCTGGTACATACTTCAGGTATAACTAAGATAACCATCTGAAACTCATCTTTGCTTGTAGAATTTAGCTTTGCATTATGGTGCTATATACCAACCCAGAAGGCATCCTTATGAATCCTAGAGATGTGGATTGGTTTCTGGAGAGGGAAGATTTTTTTTTTTTGGTGTTAGATAAGCCTCTGTGGAGTCAATGGGGGAGGCATCTAGACTCTCCTGTACTAATAAATGTTGTTTCCCATTAAAAAGTAATAATAAATAGAAAGATATAATTATGGAATCCTAAGAAAACAAAACATTACTAAGGATCGAGTAAACTCTAGAAGGTTGTCTACAATAGTTTTAAAATAACATGTATTAATATTGCTAGGGGCAATTTGAACCAATAATGCTAAATTTCCTGGAGGGCTTAGGAGAGGAAATTCTTCAAGAAGTGAAACTACTTAAAGATCTGTGTCACAGACAGATAACAAAATAAAGATCTTAGGTGGAAAGTCATGGGCAGAGAATCCCTGGGCTAATCTACAGGTTCTCCACCCAGCCTGGGAGTTTTGTTTGCTTGGTTTTTTACTAGCCTAAATCCTAGAACTCACCCCAGACCACATGTTCTTAAATTTTGATGCAGATTAAAATGATGAGTGAGAAGTGAGCTCTGCCTCATGATATGGGGTTTCCAAACACAGAAAAGACAGATTCAGGAAAGCTTGCCCGTGTGACAAGTACAGTTAGTAGCGATAGTAGTAACAGTAATAATGTTACATGGATCATAATCATTGGTTTTCCCAGATATAATTGTCATAGGGTTTCTACATCTAGTCTCTTACATAGCATATAGACACTATCACAGAGACATATCTAGGAAATTAAATCTAATTCAAAGTTTCTTAATGTTATATTGAGAAAGAATATATTTTATTTCCTTTTTATTATTTGTCAAAATTTGTCTGACAAGGAAGAGCTACTTTGTTTGTATAAAATGCAAATATTGCTTAATCCTGCCATGGATCATTGAGGTATAATTACACCTACTGGAAGGTGGCACAGGTGGTAGCTTTCTTCCACAATAATGTACCATTTCATTTCAACAAGCAATTGACAACTGCCTCTGCCAGTTCTACTCCATGCTAAATGGCAAGTAGAAATACAAAAGCATTGGCATCAGGTTTCATATTCAACAACAGAATAAGCATAACCTTGTTATTCAATTTGAAGTTACAGTTAAGTACTTCCCTTGTTCTTTCTCTTTTTTTTTCCTGTCATAGACTCACTGTCAATAAGTTGATTGTAATAGGAAAGCCCCACTTGGATGCTAACATATTGCCATAGATAACAACGATCAAAAGTGTAATATCTTTTACAATATAGGATGCTATTCTAATTCCCGCTGGTGACAAGAAACGATTGCTACTGTATGAACTGTGACTGTTTTCAAACCTTTATGTAGCTCCCGGGGAACTTGAATGTGCATTTTTTGTCTTCCATAGAGGTGCATGGTGAACTTCTCTGACCAGATTATGTCACTGAAGCCTCAGCTAGGTTGAGGTATGGACCAAAAAAAAGTAATATTAATGCATAAAGCATAATTTTCATCTTTATGGCAATAAAGCAGTCTGACAAATCCTGTATTGAACATGTAAAAATGTCTTCCTGGGGCAGTTCATTACCTCATTTCCCACTAGTAAAGGATACTTCTCCTGATGTAAAGCTGACAATAGGGCTGACTAAAGAATTTACTAAGATGTTCATTTATAAAGAGTTAAGGATGCTTTAGTCCAGGGATGAAAAATAGAAAATAGAAGCTATCAAACTGTGGATAGACAGGCCAAATGAATAATCAACTTTAAGGGTTCAGCTAGAGGAGAAGTGTGAAAAAAAATAGATACTGAGCATTATCTATGAGAGCAAAAGCTTGAAGGAAATGATCAGAGACAGAGCGAGGGGAATTCCTCTTGTCTGTGAGAAGACTCTGCAGTCATTGTTCATTAGGTTCTTGGGGCCTCAGGCATTGGAAAGAGGAAGCCATTGAAGGCGCTTCTCTGGTGATCTTTCTACATTAATTCTCCCCACTCAGTACCCTTCAAAGATATTTATTAAGTACCCTAAGTGTATAGAGTGCTGCATTAGACCCAGAGCTTCCAGGCAGCACGGTTTATGGCAGAGAAAGCAATCTCTTTCAATCTCTTTCATTGTCCGTGTCTAGTTGACTGGGAACAGCTACCCAGAGCTCCCCATTCATGACGCTTTGACAGTATATCTGGTTTCAGCAGGAATGACTGCCCCAATGGCTGTCCTGCTTCCTTTACAGGGTTTTTGGTGAGGATTAAGTGAGGTAGCCTATCTAAAGAGCTCAGTATAAGGCTTGTCACAGAGTGAACTGTGTGAATAAGATGCCCTTCCATAGAAAGTATTATAAAACCCAATCAAATACATAAAACATATTTCGAGAATAATGGGGAACTTCCCTGGTGGTGGAGTGGCTAAGACTCCACACTCCCAATGCAGGGGGCCTGGGTTCAATCCCTGGCCAGGGAACCAGATCCCACATGCATGCTGCAACTAAGAGTTCGCATGCCACAACTAAGGAGCCTGCCTGCCACAACTAAGACCCGGTACAGCCAAATAAATATTAAAAAAAAAATAATAATGATAACTGACTCATTCAAGCTCTAGAGGTTGGATATGTTTCAGCCAAAGTTTGGACCACAGGTTCATGATGTCATCAGTGGTTCTATTTCTCTATGATTATCTCAGCTCTGCTCTCCTACCTGGGCCAGATGTTTCCCCAGACTGGCTTCCTCTATAGGAGCAAAATGGCTCCAGCAGCTCCAGGCTTTGTATCCACATGTCAGATGCTCAACTCAGCAGCCCAAACTGGACTGAACTTCTCTAGATCAAATGCAGAATGGATGTTGGAGTTTTACCTACAAATAGCTATTACCTAAGCACTTAACAAAGTCAACTATTATAAATATTGTTAGCAAGATGGGTGACTGGTGGCTTTTGTGCTACAGGTTTGCCAAACTTTGTTTTATCAATTTAGCATTAACATTTGTCCAACTTATATTTTAATAAACAAGTCACAACTAGTCATAGAATAAATTAGCTGATCCATAAGTTCTAATAGTAAGGCTGATTGCGTTAGATAAATCTAGCCTTGGGAAACTCAAGGTTGTTTGTCTAACACAGTCTACCCAGAAGAAGACTGGTCAAAACCAGTTACACAACACTGGAAGAGATTAGAATCTGTGCATCGCCACCAATCCTTATTCCACTATTTTCCTGACCATCATACTTGCTGATGGTTCATTTTCTAGATCATTCTTCTTTACTGTGGCCCTAAGGCTAGATGTGATTCATTCCTTATCTAGGACCAGTAGAAAGCATACAAGTAGCTGTAATACCAATGAAACCCCTATCTAGTTAGCAGCCACTACATACCAGGTATTCTAGTCAGATCCCAAAACACCCTGAGATGCTCACAGGATATGATGAATGCTACAATACAGATATAACAAAGGTCTTAAACGAATATAGTAGAAGTAACTTTCTTTGCCTGGAGCAGTCAGAACAGTTCCCTAGAGGAGACAGGCTTTGAGCTCAGTCTTTGGGTTCAGAAGTTGTGAATGGGTCAATAGCTAAAGGAGCATGATTCTATGATAAACTACACATGTGATACCAAATCCACCAAGAAGACTTCTGAACAACTTGGAATGTCTTATTTCCACTAATTGAGCTATGTGAAATTCTATAAGTTAGATATTTACTTAATAAGTATATTTTCAATTAAAAAAATACAGAACTCTATCAGTCATTCACATTTTAGTGTAATTTTTTTCCTCCCAGTTTGCTTCTCTCCTAATTCTTAATAGGTACACCTCGCTCTAAAGGACTGGCAGTTGGATTTCAGATCATGACTATGAGACTTTTCTTGAACCTATTATTACTGTGCTGTGGATAAACAAGAATCATGCAAGAGTATGGATTTCAGTGGATTGTATAGATTCCAAGATAAGAAGGAAATGTTGATTTTGTAAATTTCTTAATTCCTTAATAAGTCTTTTCTCTTAGTTCATGGGACAGATGACTGTTGAGTGAACGGTCGCGGACACATTCTTAAAAGTGGGCAAAAATTCAGAAGGAGCAAAATCGTGGGGGATAGGACATCATGCCCACCTTACTCCCTTCATCATTGAATGATTTGGAGGAAAGAGGTAATTTTATTTTATAATTAAGAGGAAAGCAAAAATTCACCTCCTTCATGACATTACTTCCCTTGTTACCAAAAGCAAGTTCGCGTGCCTGACGCACAGGGAGGCCAAACAATACCAAAACGTCGGAGTTTGGAGCAGAGAAAGGTTTATTGCAGGGCTGAGCAAGAATGGGTGGCTTGTGCCCCCAAAACCCTGAACTCTCTGAAGGGTTTCAGCAAGGCATTTTAAAATAAATAAATAGATAGATTAATTAATTAATTTTTGGCTACATTGGGTCTTCATTGCTGCACGCGGGCTTTCTCTAGTTGCAATGAGTGGGCACTACTCTTTGTTGTGGTGTGCGGGCTTCTCATTGCAGTGGCTTCTCTTGTTGTGGAGCACAGGCTGTACGTGCACAGGCTTCTGTAGTTGTGGCACGCGGGCTCAGTAGTTGTGGCGCACAGGCTTAGTTGCTCCGCGGCATGTGGGATCTTCCCGGACCAGGGCTCGAACCTGTGTCCCCTGCATTGGCAGGCGGACTCTCAACCACTGCGCCAGCAGGGAAGTCCCAGTGAAGCATTTTTTTTTTTTTTTTTTTTTTTGCGATACGCGGGCCTCTCACTGTTGTGACCTCTCCCATTGCGGACCACAGGCTCCGGACGCGCAGGCTCAGCAGCCATGGCTCACGGGCCCAGCCGCTCTGCAGCATGTGGGATCTTCCCGGACCGGGGCACGAACCTGCGTCCCCTACATCGGCAGGCGGACTCCCAACCACTGCGCCAGCAGGGAAGCCCCCAGTGAAACATTTTTAAAGTGCAGGTGAGGGATGGGGTTGCAGGATATGTGATCAGCTCGTGCACAGTTCTCTGGTTGATGGTGAGGTAACAGTGCGGTTATCGATCCTTTAGGCGCCAGAAGGTCTGGGGCTAAGTGCTCCTGATCATGTAGTTAATTTATTCCATTTGGTGGTGATTTTTAGCATCTGAAAAGCTCAGGAAATATGCATGAGATACTATTATTCAGCTACTTCAGAGGGGAGCTACAGCAGAGGATATGGGGGTGGGGTATGTCCTGGGCAGGCCCCACAGGGTCCTGCTCAGTTACACCCTTACAGATACACACATTAAGGATAATATGTATCTACTGTATCATTTCATAGATGGAGAAACTGAGGTCCATGTTTCCTACCTTATCTACAACCCGATTATCTTTCTACAATAATTACTTCAACTCAGTCCACTTCAACAGCTATTTTTTAAGTATCCTATATGTATAGAGGGCTGCAGTAGACCCAGGGCTTTCAGGCAGCTTACAACTGAATGCCTGTTTCCTCTTCTCTTTCTTCCTAGCTCCTAGCACAGCATCCGACACATAGTGATATGTGATTTTTTGAAATGATGAATTGAGGTGTGAGGCATTTGCACAGCTAACTATACGAGAAGAGAAATTGTCAAATGCACCAACGCCTTCTCCTTTACTTATTGCACCCTAACTAATACAGCTGTAAGTGCCAAATCATCTTCTTTTGTTGACAAATATCATTTAGTTAGAGTTAATTATCCAAAAGAAAAGGAAGCTGTCGGAGAAATTTGTAAGAACACACTGAAAGAGGGAGTTCATGTCAAGATGTAATTTGTCATCCCGGGCCAGTATGGCAAAAGATGCATTCAGAAAAGGCTTAAAAACTTTGAAGACTGTATACAGATGCTTTAAGAAAGACAGGTGAGGGGAAAGTTCTAGAACACAGCTCATATTTAAAGCATGCATTTCATGGTGTTAACATTTTATTTTGCTGGCTAGTTGTTTAGCTCATTAAAAATTATAAATGGTATAGTGTAGAGACACAGAGAGAAAGTAAGATCAAAAGTATGAAGATGTTAAAGATCTGCTATTTCAGTACATTCATTATGAAGCTCTCCAGTATGCTATTAGAATCTCAATAGATGGCAACGAGGCTTCCATTATCATCAAGAGGGGTCACAATGGCTCTTTCAAATCCATTATCTCTAATGTCAGAGTCTTTAATCTGTACTTCATAGCTGAGACACCTCCCAGCTAAACTTCTGCTTTTGTTTTCTGACTGATTTTACTCACACTCTCTACCCATTAAGTTCAGCTATTGTGATGGACTGAATGTTTGGGTCCTCCCCAAATTCATGTGTCAAAGTTCTAGCCCCCAATGTGAAGAGAGGTAGGACCTTTGAGAGGTCATAGCTTTAGATGAGATCGTGAGGATTGGACCCTCATGATCGGATTGCTGTCCTTGTAGGAAAAGGAAGAGAGTCCAGAGCTCTCTTTCTTTCTCCCTCTGCCATGTGAGGACAGAGTGAGAAGGTGCAGTCTGCAAACCAGAAAAAGGCCCTCAACAGGAAACAAATCTGCTGGCGCTCTGATCTTGAAATTCCCAGCCTCTAGAACTGTGATAAATGAACTCCTATTGTTTAAGACACCCAATCTATACTATTTAATTACGGCAGCCCAAGCTAAGACAGCTATACAACGGGCATTTTCATCTGGGATGCATATGCATGTATGTTTGTGCATATACATATGTGTGCTTGCCAGAGATGTTTCAGTTTGTGATGAATTTTACAGGAAGTCCTGTATCTACAAAATAGCAGTATATGATGGTTAAAATGGCTTAGAGCGCACACAGTATGGACACCTTTGCTATAATGGACACTGTTGCTAAAAATCAAATGTAATCAAATCAGCAGGAGATGCCCAATGTTACTTAATATAGGGCAGCGGGGTTTTTTCTTAATCGTTGAATATTTTTCTTCAAACAGAATACATTTGGAACTTCAGTATATCAGTTGGCTTATAGTAGAGACCTTCTAGCCTGAACCCTTTACAGATGCATTACAGATGAGGAAACTAGTACCAAAAAGAGGATAAGGTTTACTTAATTCCACACAGCCAGTAACTGGCAAAGCCAAGTCGTAAAGCCAGTTCAACTGCTGTAACATGTAAATTTTAATCCCACTTCTACCACTGACTAGCTGTACAACTTGGGCTGATCTGCAGCGGTGAATCTCAAGACCGGTGGCCTCGGTCTGCAGCGGCTTGAAGCAGGGTTTTGTTCCCCGCCAGTGATTGAGGTCAGGTCACAGTGGTGAGAGCACCAAATCCTAGACACTCGACTAGTGGTCAGTGACAAGGCCCTGGCCCTATGGCTTTGCAGAAAAAGAATTCCCACAAAGATGGAAAGTAGTGAAACAAGTATTTATTAAGAGAAAAAAAGAGTACGTGTGGATAGACGCATGGGCGGGCTCAGAGAGAGAGTTGTGCCCTCGTGGCAGTTTGAATCAGTTTTATGGGTCATTTTTTCCAGGTTTCCTTTGGCCAATCATTTTGATTTGCCTGGTTCAAAGTCTGTATTTGGTATATCTCAGGATTTTCCCATGTGTGTGCACGCATCTCTTAGCCAAGATGGATTCTACCGAAGAGGCCTATGGGTAGTGAACATCAGTTGTCATCAGTTAGCATCACTCCCCTTTTGACCTCCAAGGAGCCTTTCTGCACATGTGCAGTCAGGGAGGTCTCCTAACTTCGAGAATGAGGTATATGTGGTCTCTTATCTCCTATCTGGGCAGGGCCCAGCCTCCTCTCCCAATTGTACTGTTATTCCCATCTGGGAGTATCAGTCCACAAGGAACAAACTCAAACCGTTTGCCCCAGGGGCCCATCTGTCTCCTGCCTCAGAGCAATTCTTTTAAACTCTCTGAATCTCAGTTTTCATCATTTGAAAAATGAGGATAAGAAGGTACCTACTTCATAATATCTATTAGTAAGGATTACATGAGGTACTCTGTGAATATTTCTAGTAAATTATAATACTTATCAGATAATACAGATAATACTTATCCTCATCACCTTTTCCTGACACTAAACACAGTGTTTTGTCACCACGTAAGTAACTTTTGACATTATTTTAGCAGTAGAAACCTTTATTCAAACATCATCTTCCATAGAAGCCCCCCCCCCCAAATAAACGGGATAAAAATGAACCTGTCCTGATTGAAGTGGGCACAGGGCTCAGACATCCAGTCAAACTTTCCCTTTGCCTTAATTCCCAGGAGACCTGGAAGGGCTTGGCAGAACCTAGAGGTTACAGGGACTACACTTAGAAAACACTGTGTTACCCTATATCTTTTTTTTTTTTTTACAAATGGACCATCTATTTAGTTTTCTCTGCATTTTACCTTGGATCTTCTGAACTATAAGTAGGTAGAGATTTCTTTTTCTACCTCTCAAAATCAGTGGAAATAACTGAGACATTCTCATGTGGAATAGGTCAAAGTGCCCAGAACAATGTTAACAGGATAGTTAGATTTATTGAGGCTGAGTTTCCAATATTCAAAGATCCCCCTGCCCCAGAGCCTTGTTAGTGGTTTATAACTAGTGATTAGGCTCCACGAGATCTGGCATATACCATTCAAATGCACCAGCAGCACAAAGAACTGCAAAAGGGCCTCGTATTGATTGACCCAGGAAGGTGCAGTGATACAAGTCAAGGAAGACTGTTATCATCATGGATTCTTCTGACATTTACGATCTCATTTAATCCTCCGACCTCCTTAGGAAGCCAGAACCTCCATTTTAGAGATGATGCACAGAGTCTCCGAGAAGTTCATTGCCTTCTCAAGCAAGAGAGCCTGAAGAAAAAATAAGCGCTATCAGATTTCAAAGCTCTTGCTCTGTTAAACTCCAGCATCATAAGGAAAATTTATTAATTCATTCATCCAACAAAAATTATCTATTGCCATTGTGTTCAAGGCACTGTTTGAAAATGAATAAATGAATGTAATCTCATTTTTAAGAAGATCTCTCTATTCTCCCCCTTCATATAATCACTTTTTATATCTTCCACAATTGTCCTAGGCTCTCTGGGGAACACAGGAAAAAAATCAAGCTGAGTCCAGTTCTCAATAATGTGACAATATAATTGGAGAGAAATATATGAAGCAATACATGAACATGATTATGCACGATCTGAAGATTCTGGATTGACTGAGAAAAGTAATGTTTAGACCACAATACAATGATTTACTTGAGTGACACTACTTTTTTCATCTTCATTCTCAGAAGTCGTATGTCCTCATGTTATACTTGAGGAATCAAATGCTACCGTGGTTTAAAGATACAACAACTTGTAGGTTTCGATAATCTTGCTAGAACACCATGCCTTTGAAAGGCTTCTAGTTCCCAAACTGCGTCTAGAAATTAACTTACTAATAATGTTTGTATGCATCTAGATGCATGTATATTTGGACATAATCAATCTTGACGTGTCCAATAGTATGGTGTCTTAACTTACAGAGCCATAGCTAGCCAGCTAGATGGATGTACTGACCTTGCCTGAAAAGATATGTAATGCATAATGCATGACCTGGCTATTGTAAATAGTGCTGCAATGAACATTGGGGGGCATGGGTTTTTTGAATTATGGCTTTCTCTGGGTATATGCCCAGTAGTGGGATTGCTGGATCATATGTGGTAATTCTATTTGTAGTTTTTTAAGGAACCTCCATACTGTTCTCCATAGTGGCTGTATCAATTTACATTCCCACCAACAGTGCAAGAGGGTTCCATTTTCTCCACACCCTCTCCAGCATTTGTTGTTTGTAGATTTTCTGATGATACCCATTCTAACTGGTATGAGGTGATACCTCATTGTAGTTTTTTTGTTTTGTTTTGTTTTGTTTTGCAGTACGCGGGCCTCTCACTGTTGTGGCCTTTCCCGTTGCGGAGCACAGGCTCCGGACGCGCAGGCTCAGCGGCCATGGCTCACGGGCCCAGCCGTTCCGCGACATGTGGGATCTTCCCGGACTGGGGCACGAACCCGTGTCCCCTGCATCGGCAGGCAGACTCTCAACCACTGCGCCACCAGGGAAGCCCCCTCATTGTAGTTTTGATTTGCATTTCTCTAATAATTAGTGATGTTGAGAAGCTTTTCATGTGCTTCTTGGCCATCTGTATGTCTTCTTTGGAGAAATGTCTATTTAGGTCTTTAGCCCATTTTTGGATTGGGTTGTTTGTTTCTTTAATATTGAGCTGCATGAGCTGTTTATATATTTTGGAGATTAATCCTTTGTCCATTGATTCATTTGCGAATATTTTCTCCCATTCTGATGGTTGTCTTTTCGTCTTGTTTATGGTTTCCTTTGCTGTGCAAAAGCTTTGAAGTTTCATTACGTCCCATTTGTATATTTTTGTTTTTATTTCCATTACTCTAGGAGGTGGATCAAAAAAGATCTTGCTGTGATTTATGTCAAAGAGTGTTCTTCCTATGTTTTCCTCTAAGAGTTTTATAGTGTCCGGTCTTACATTTAGGTCTCGAATCCATTTTGAGTTTATTTCTGTGTATGGTATTAGGGAGTGTTCTAATTTCATTCTTTTACATGTAGCTGTCCAGTTTTCCCAGCACCACTTATGGAAGAGACTGTCTTTTCCCCATTGTATGTCTTTGCCTCCTTTGTCATAGATTAGTTGACCATAGGTGCATGGGTTTATCTCTGGGCTTTCTATCGTGTTCCATTGATATATGTTTCTGTTTTTGTGCCAGTACCATATTGTATTGATTACTGTAGCTTTGTAGTATAGTCTGAAGTCAGGGGTTCTGATTCCTTCAGCTCCGTTTTTTTCCCTCAAGACTGCTATGGCTTTTTGGGGTCTTTTGTGTTTCCATACAAATTTTAAGATGATTTGTTCTAGTTCCGTAAAAAATGCCATGGGTAATTTGATAGGGATTGCATTGAATCTGTAGATTGCTTTGGGTAGTATAGTCATTTTCACAATATTGATTCTTCTAATCCAAGAACATGGTATATCCCTCCATCTGTTGGTATCATCTTTAATTTCTTTCAACAGTGTCTTATAGTTTTCTGCATACAGGTCTTTTGTTTACCTAAGTAGGTTTACGCCTAGGTATTTAATTCTTTTTGTTGCAGTGGTAAATGGGAGTGTTTCCTTAATTTCTCTTTCAGATTTTTCATCCTTAGTGTATAGGATGCAAGAGATTTCTGTGCATTAATTTTGTATCCTGCAACTTTACCAAATTCATTGATTAGCTCTAGTAGTTTTCTGGTGGCATGTTTAGGATTCTCTGTGTATAGTATCATGTCATCTGCAAACACTGACAGTTTTACTTCTTTTCCAATTTGTATTCCTTTTATTTCTTTTTCTTCTCTGATTGCCAAGGCTAGGAATTCCAAAACTATGTTGAATAATAGTGGTGAGAGTGGACATCCTTTTCTCATTCCTGATCTTAGAGGAAATGCTTTTGGTTTTTCACCATTGAGAATGATGTTTTCTGTGGGTTTGTCATATATGGTCTTTAATATGTTGAGGTAGGTTCCCTCTATGCCCACTTTCTGGAGAGTTTTTATCAAAAATGGGTGTTGAATTTTGTCAAAAGCTTTTTCTGCATCTGTTGAGATGATCATATGGTTTTATTATTCAATTTGTTAATATGGTGTATCACACTGATTGATTTGCATATATTGACGAATCCTTGCATCTCTGGGATAAATCCCACTTGATCATGGTGTATGATCCTACAACTATGGTGTAGTTGGATTCTGTTTGCTAGAATTTTGTTGAGGACTTTTGCATCTATATTCATTAGTGATATTGGTCTGTAATTTTCTTTTTTTGTAGTAACTTTGTCTGGTTTTGGTATCAGGGTGATGGTGGCCTCATAGAATGAGTTTGGGAGTGTTCCTTGCTCTGCAGTTTTCTGGAAGAGTTTGAGAAGGATGGGTGTTAGCTCATCCCTAAATGTTTGATAGAATTCACCTGTGAAGCCATCTGGTCTTGGACTTTGTTGGAATATTTTTAATCACAGTTTCAATTTCATTACTTGTGATTTGTCTGTTCATATTTTCTGTTTCTTCCTGGTTCAGTCTTGGAAGGTTATATGTTTCTAAGAATTTTGTCCATTTCTTCCAGGTTGTCCATTTTATTGGCATAGAGTTGCTTGTAGTAGTCTCTTAGGATGCTTTGTATTTCTGTGGTGTCTGTTGTCACTTCTCCTTTTTCATTTCTAATTTCACTGATTTGAGTCCCCTCCCTCTTTTTCTTGATGAGTGTGACTAATGGTTTATCAATTTTGTTTATCTTCTCAAAGAACCAGCTTTTAGTTTTATTGATCTTTGCTATTGTTTTCTTTGTTTTTATTTCATTTATTTCTGCTCTGATCTTTATGATTTCTTTCCTTCTGCTAACTTTGGGTTTTGTTTGTTCTTCTTTCTGTAGTTCCTTTAGGTGTAAGGTTAGATTGTTTATTTGAGATTTTTCTTGTTTCTTGAGGTAGGCTTGTATAGCTGCAAACTTCCCTCTTAGAACTGCTTTTGCTGCATCCCATAGGTTTTGGATTGTCATGTTTTCATTGTCATTTGTCTCTAGGTATTTTTTGATTTCCTCTTGATTTATTCAGTGATCTCTTGGTTATTTAGTAACATATTATTTAGCCTCCATGTGTTTGTGTTTTTTACGGTTTTTTCCCTGTAATTGATTTCTAATCTCATAGCACTGTGGTCAGAAACGATGCTTGATATGATTTCAATTTTATTAAATTTACTGAGGCTTGACTTGTGACCCAAGATGTGATCTGTCCTGGAGAATGTTCCATGCACACTTGAGAAGAAAGTGTAACTGCTGGTTTTGGGTGGAATGTCTTATAAGTATCAATTAAATCTATCTGGTCTGTTGTGTCATTTAAAGCTTCTGCTTCCTTATTTATTTTCATTTTGGGTGATCTGTCCATTGGTGTAAGTGAGGTGTTAAAGTCCCCCACTATTACTGTGTTACTGTCGATTTCCTCTTTTATAGCTGTTAGCAGTTGCCTTATGTATTTAGGTGCTCCTCTTTGGTTGCATATATATTTATAATTGTTATATCTTCTTCATGGATTGATCCCTTGATCATTATGTAGTGTCGTTCCTTGTCTCTTGTTACATTCTTTATTTTAAATTCTATTTTATCTGATATGAGTATAGCTACTCCAGCTTTCTTTTGATTTCCATTTGCATGGAATATCTTTTTCCATCCCCTCACTTCCAGTCTGTATGTGTCCCTAAGTCTGAAGTGGTTTTCTTGTAGGCAGCATATATATGGGTCTTGTTTTTGTATCCATTCAGCAAGCCTGTTTCTTTTGTTTGGAGCATTTAATACATTCACGTTTAAGGTAATTATCGATATGTATGTTCCTATGACCATTTTCTTAATTGTTTTGGGTTTGTTTTTGTAGGTCCTTTTCTTCTCTTGTGTTTCCCACTTAGAGAAGTTCTTTTAGCATTTGTTGTAGATATGGTTTGGTGGTGCTGAATTCTTGTAGCTTTTGCTTGTCTGTAAAGCTTTTGATTTCTCCATCGAATCTGAATGAGATCCTTGCCAGGTAGAGTAATCTTGGTTCTAGGTTCTTCCCGTTCACCACTTTAGGTATATCATGCCACTCCCTTCTGGCTGAGAAATCAGCTATTAACCTTATGGTAGTTCCCTTGTATAAAATTTTTCATTTTTCCCTTGCTGCTTTCAATATTTTTTCTTTGTCTTTAATTTTTGCCCATTTGATTACTATGTGTCTCGGCGTGTTTCTCCTCAGGCTTATCCTGTATGGGACTTGCTGCGCTTCCTGGACTTGGGTGGCTATTTCCTTTCCCATGTTTGGGAAGTTTCCGACTGTAATCTCTTCAAATATTTTCTCTGGTCCTTTGTCTCTCTTATCTCCTTCTGGGACCCCTATAATGCAAATGTTGTTGTGTTTAATGTTGTCCCAGAGGCCTCTTAGGCTGTCTTCATTTCTTTTCATTCTTTTTTCTTTATTCTGTTCCATGGCAGTGAATTCCACCATTCTGTCTTCCAGCTCACTTATCCGTTCTTCTGCCTCAGTTATTCTGCTATTGGTTCCTTCTAGTGTAGTTTTCATTTCAGTTATTGTATTGTTCATCTCTGTTTGTTTGTTCTTTAATTCTTCTAGGTCTTTGTTAAACATTTCTTCCATCTTCTCGCTTTGCCCCCATTGTTTTTCCGAGGTCCTGGATCACCTTCACTATCATCATTCTGAATTCTTTTTCTGGAAGGTTGCCTATCTCCACTTCATTTAATTGTTTGTCTGGCGTTTTATCTTGTTTCTTCATCTGGTACATAGCCCTCTGCCTTTTCATCTTGTCTTTCTTTCTGTGAATGTGGTTTTTGTTCCACAGGCTGCAGGACTGTAGTTCTTCTTGCTTCTGCTCTCTGCTGGATGAGGCTATCTAAGAGGCTTGATGGGAGGGACTGGTCAGGGGGGTTCCCTTTTATGTGCTGAATTGCTTTTCTCTGGATGCTTTCACAATTCTCTGTCTCTGATATTTAACAATCTAATAACCCTTTAGGTTCACTTTATTTTGGAACTTTGGGTGTAATGAAACTGGATGTCCATTTCTCCCAGATTTGGAAGTTTTCAGCCATTATTTATTTAAATAAGTTGTCTTCCCCTTTATGTTTGCTGTTATTCTGGGACTCCCATAATGTATATGTTGATTCCCTTGATAGTGTCATAGGCTTTCTTCACTCTTTTTCACTCTTTTTCCTTTTTGTTCCTCTAGCTGTGTAATTTCAAATATCATCTTTGAGTTCACTGATTGTCTTCTGCTTGATTGAGTTTGCTGTTGTGAAGCTCTCTATTGAATTTTTCAGTTGTCATGGTATTCTTCAGTTCCAGAATTCCCATTAGTTTCCTTTCTATACTTTTTATCTCTTTGTTGAATTTCTCATTTTGTTCATGTTTTGTTTTCCTGATTTCATTGAATTATCTATCTATGTTCTCTTGTAGCTCACCGGACTTCTTTAACATGATTATTTTGCATTCTTTTTCAGTCAGTTTGTAGATCTCCATTTCTTTGTTATCTGTTACAGGAGATTTAATTTGTTCCTTTTGTGGTGTCATTTCCCCCTGATTCTTTATGTTTCTTATAGCCTTGTATTGGTGTGTGTGCACTGGAAGAAGCAGTCACCTCTTCAGTCTTTACAAACTGGTTTAAAGAGGAAAGCCTTTCACCAATCATTGCAGCTAGAGATTCTGGAGTATCCCTCAATTCTTTTCAATGGCTATGCCCATTCCAATCTTCTCATTCCCTCCTGGGGAAGAAGTTTTAGGATTGTTTGCCAACTCTTAATCCCACAGAACTGTGCCGAGTGCTGAGAGCCACCCAGTGTTTTTCCCTAGGGGAGTGCCCTGAGACTCCAGAGTGTTGGGTGCAACATGTACTTCCCTTTCTCCCTCCTGAAGATGTTTTAGGACTGTGCACCTTCTTACTGCCCTACAGAGCCATGCTGAGTTTTGACAGTTACCTGCCCCTTTCTCTAGGGCAGTGCACTGAGATGCCAGGACACTCAGTACAAACTCCATTACTCTGCTGCCCTCCTGAAGGAGCAGTCTCAGGGCTGTGTGCCTTCTCCCAATCCTGCAGGGTTGAGGCGCTGCTGAGATCCTCATGCTGTCTGCAGGCTCATGTTCATGCCATATATGGGGACAAGAGGGGCACCATCTGCAAGGGTTCATGGGGTGCCATCTGGGGTGGTGCCCAGGGCACTGGCTCTGGAGGCCTGCAGGGCGCCGACTTCAGGGACCTGTGCTGTGTTGACTGCAGGGGCCCATGGGGCATTGAATGGGAGGTGGTACATGTGAAATAGCTGGCTGCTGGGGTCTGCACATGGGTGGGCTAGCTGGCAGGGTCTGTGGGATGGTTGTTGTGATACATGCATTATTTGCCCCATAATTTGTTTTTAGTGGCTCCCAGACAATCCAGCTGTGCTGATTTGCTTAGCAAACTGGGTGAGATGAGACAGAAGCTGGCCTCTCAAGCAATGTCCCCAAAGATTCAAGATGCCAGTAGCTCACTTCACTCTGTCTTTCCCCTGAAGGGGAAAAAAAATGAGTGGAGACAGTCTCCCTCTGCCCTGACCTGTGCCAGTTTGGGGGAGGTTTGATGCAGGTAAAGTGAAACTGTTCATATCTTTTTCAGTATGACTGTTCTTGGCTTTTGTGCTCCACTGGGGTGCTGGAACTTCTCACCTGGTCTCTGGAGCTCTCATAAAAGTATTTTCATCCATGGATGGTTGTTAAATTGATGTTTCTGGGTGGGTGGGTCGGGGGGCAAGGTCTGGGACCTCCTGTTCTACCATCTTGTTGATATAAAGTCCCTTCTTGCCTTTTTTTTTTTTTTTTTTTTTTTTTTTGCGGTACGCGGGCCTCTCACTGTTGTGGCCTCTCCCATTGCAGAGCACAGGCTCCGGACGCGCAGGCTCAGCGGCCATGGCTCACGGGCCCAGCCGCTCTGCGGCATGTGGGATCTTCCCGGACCGGGGCACGAACCCGTGTCCCCTGCATCGGCAGGAGGACTCTCAACCACTGCGCCACCAGGGAAGCCCCCTTCTTTCTTTTGTAAATCCTATCCTTCCATCATTTCATATCCCAAATACTGCTAGACATTGGAGATACTGATACAAACAAGGTATAATTTATACTTTTCAGTGAAAGCTATAGGTTGATAAATAGAAAATATAGATATATGCAAAATATATTAGAGTACTGAGAAGAGGAAGGACACTGTGTTAGTTCAGATCTTCTGAAAAGCAAATGCCAAGACAGGATTAGACATGTGTGGGATTTATTGTGGAAATGCCTATTAAGGAAATGTGGAGGGAATAATAGGAGCATTGGAGGAAGTCATTAGTCTGTGATGAAGGTCTAATCTCTTTAAAGACGAGAGAGAAGAAAGGAAGGTTAGACAGAGATCTCAGACTACAGAGAAATTCTAAGTATGTTTTGGTGAGGAGTCCTACAACTTGCAGGAACGAGTCTGCCTTAGTATTCCTGCAACTCTCAGACACTGAGAGACGCCCATGGGAAATGTGACCTCAGTGCTAGTAGTGGATTTACAATGCAGTTGCTGGGGCCATCTGTCCGTTGTGCAGCCCAGAGCAGGAGACGTGATTGACACATTTTCATGGCCACCATAGATACCTTCTCTATCTGGAGGAGTTACTGCAAGAGGTGAGAGGCAGGAGATATGATACACTCATAATATTTCATTCAGCCAAAACAGGAGTTCCAAGAGGAAATACTCTGTGTGTGTGTGTGGGGGGGGGGTAAGCAAAATAGATATCTCTCCATGAAAATTTGTTAAATGTAACACTTTCAGACATTTTAGGTACTATCACTGTAATCTTCACAGTTGTCCAATTTACAAGTCAATCATTTAAATGGTTGAAAGACTTAAATCAGTATTTCTCAATATTCATTCACTGAACACTAGTTCAGTAGGATTATAATATAGCTAGGAGAGGGATCTTCCATTTTCACGTAACTTTTAGAAATACTCAGTTAAAGTAATTTTGCATGGTTCAAGTGTCTCTGTGTGTTTCCTGAAGATGTTTTTCAGAACCTGGGATATGTACATTTGCATGGTGAATCTCCATGAAGGGGATTTAGTATGTAGTGTGTCACAGCTGTAATTGACTAAGGAAACCTATTTCTCACAGAGAAGCTCCTGGAAGTAGTGCTTTGCAGGACATTTTGGGAGATGGTGATTTAGCTGAACAACCTCACATCACTGAGACTTTGTTCACACTTACTGAGGGAGTGAGGAATTAGATCCCTGGGTTATCATTTTCATAATAGAGAAATTCTTTCTATACTCTTGACAGATATATTGTAGAGGAGTGGTTTAGAGGATGGGTTCTGGAGTCCTGCAGAACCCAGTTTGATCCCTACATTTGACCTTCACTAGCTTTGTGACTCTAAGTTGTTTTGCTATAACATTGTGTGTCTCAGGGTCCTCACTGCAAAATGAGGATATTAAGAGTAATTCCCTTGTAGAGTTATTCAGAGGGTTAAATGAGAGCTTTGCAAATCACCTCACACCTGGTAAGCAACTTATAAATGTTAGCTGTTATTATTAATAAACTTTTCATCAGAATCCATCTCCCCAGTGTGTAGAAACACTTTGAAGAAATAATTCACCCCTGTTAGCTGTGGGTTACTCTGAGATTCCTTCCTTCTTTGTTTCCTTCCTTGTCATTATTTAGTTGGATGAACTTGGACTAAGGCACTTAAAGTTTCTTTGCTTCAGGTTTCTTATTGTAAAATAGACAAAACCTACCTAACTGGGACATTGTGAGGATTAAATGAGATGATGTATGTAAAGGGTCTAGTGCTGGAGTGAATGCATAAGAAGTGCTCAGCCGATGTTAGGCCTGCTTTAAAATTTCAGATATGGGGATTTTCATAATAATTTACAAAGCATTTGAACATATCCAGAGGGGTTAATTTAATCTAAATGGAAACTTAAAAAAATGTTCCTTGCTCGTATTTGACATGGACTAAGAGAGAGAGAGAACCAACCAAGATGCTGCTGAAATAGTCCAAAGAAAGAAGGAAAAATACATAAGGTGAAAAGATGGCATTTTACATCAGATTTTTTTCTTTTGAAAACTGAAGCCATTATTAGTCTTTGTCAGAAACTATACCACTGTCACAAGTGGGGAATGACATTTGGGGGATTGGACTCAATTTCAATTACTCTCTAAAAACAAGTTAAGAATTGGTATCTTAAAATAACAATACCTGAGTCCATCCCGAGAGATGCTGTTTTAATTGGTATGTGGCAGAGCCTGGGCATCAGTATTTTTTACAAGCTCCCTAGCAGGTTCTACTACGCAGCCAGAATGGATAACCAGTGTTCTAGTTTACCTAGGTATCACTGAGGCTCAGTAGATATGATGTGAAATTGATCTGTCCTTTGGGTGACAACACTTCACAATTATTTCTCAGTGAGGCACAACAGTTTTACCCCTCCTACCACTCTGCTGAGTACAGCAATTTCCTGCCCGTGACTATCACTACTCCACTGGCCATGATGGGCTCTACCACTGCTATAACAAGCCTGAGAGTTCTGGCCAGTGTCTCCATCAGAAAATCCCATTTGTAAAACTGTCTATGTGCTAGAAAGTTGATGTTTGTCTAGCTGGGATCGAGTCAAGGAAGCGCATCTACAACTGCTACAACCCTTTGGGACTTCAGATTTCCAGCACAGAAGTCACGACAAGCAGTAACCAGCACAGGTGGGTGGAGTCGCGCAACTGCTCATGGATACTTTGAAATTTTGAAGAGGAAATTCCAAGTCAATCCTTAGGGTGTGGGAGAATTCGAATTTGAATATTCAGCTTAATGAGATCAAGTCTGTTTTTTGAGCAGGGTTTGACAAACATTTTGGTGAAGGTCTAGATAGTAAATACATTAGACTTTGTGGACAATAGGCCTTTCTCAAAACTACCTTGTCCACTGAGATGAGAAAGTAGCCATAGATGATGTGAAAACAAATGAGCGTGGCTGTTTTTCTTTTTAAAAATTATTTATTTATTATTTTTGGCTGCATTGGGTCTTTGCTGCTGTGCATGGGCTTTCTCTAGTTGCAGAGAGCAGGGGCTACTCTTAGTTGTGGTGCGCGGGCTTCTCATTGCAGTGGCTTCTCTTGTGGAGCACAGGCTCTAGGTGTGCGGCCTTCAGTAGTTGCAGCATGTAGTCTCAGTAGTTGTGGCTTGTGGGCTCTAGAGCAAAGGCTCAGTAGTTGTGGCACACAGACTTAGTTGCTCTTCAGCATGTGGGATCTTCCCGGACCAGGGATCGAACCCATGTCCCCTGCTTTGGCAGGTGGATTCATAACCACTGCGCCACCAGGGAAGTCCATGTTTTTAAATAAAACTTTTATTTACAAAAGCAAGTCGCGGGCTAAATTTGGTCTATGGGCTATAACTTTGCTAACATATTATTTATAGGCTGGTGAGACTTAAGTTATTTGGGATTATTATGATCCTAGTATTGTTCATGTATAAGAGTCATTTGATACTTGAGACAAAAGCATTGACAGTATGAAAAGACTGATATACAGAGGAAAGCACACTTAGGTCACTGCTGGTATGGGAACTATCTGTGAACAAGACTATGATACAATTTAAGAGACACTACAGGCTGATTTAAAGCCTCTGTGCAGGTGGAGTGCTTGGGAGTATCTTCAGGAATGAAGTGACTGCAATCATACTGGAAATTGCTGAGGATGTTAATGACTCTGGCTCACCAGGGAGCAACCAGAAAATGGGTGTCTGGAAAATGTAATCCACATACCTTCTACACTGATTTTTAAAATTCGAATTTAAAAATGGTAGGTCACCAAAGTTCACGCTGCCAAACCAAGGGAACTGTGCTGAAAGTCACAAATAAAATTTTCACATTTAACTTATTTTGATGAGAAAGAATCTGTGCATACATAAAAAGATTAGCCAAAAAAACCCCCAATTTTAATATTGCAAAGGTTGGGGGTACTGGGGAAGGTCAGGAAATGGTAAATGACAGAAGATTTGAGCCATCCTAGGTTCTCAAAATGATAGGTTTGTAAGATTCCAACCAGGTCCTGTTCTAAAAAGTATTTCTTTTGAAAATTTACTAATACCTAAAATGTGAAATGAGAAAATAAGGAGGAAATTAGAAGCTAGGAGTAGTTTTCTGCTTCCATGCCTGGGATATGTGTGCACTGAATTAAGAATGAGTTACGTAAAACAGAGCTACAATATTCTCAATCTGCTACAGAACAGAGAGGCCCCACTGAGATTTGCACAGTATCCTAAAGATGCAGTATTTAGTGGTATCACCTTAATGTCCAAGTTCCATATCCCAAATGCGTCTCTAATAATAGAGCAGATGGAAAATATCAAATAAAATTCAAACTTGTGCTAGGAAAAGAGTATTCAATACACATGTGTTTAGTAAATAAACGGAGGGATAATGATTATATTCTGAATAGATACACCACATTAGCAGTACGCCGGACCCCATGTTAAACATTCCCTACAGTAGTTTCTCAATCTGTTTTGGTCAAATCAACCAATCTGAGGGAAATGACAACCCCATCTGCTAAAATGACTCACAATGAATTGATGCTCAACCAGGAAGGGAGAGGATGGTGTGTGCCTCAGATGGGATAAAGTACCAAATCCTGTGGGGGGCACCATAGTTTGCTATAGCTTACTTACGGTTAATTCTAATAGGTCTCCTGCCCTCATCTTCCCATTTAATTACAATTACCCCAGTCTGCCTATTAGGGGATCCTGGATTTCTTTGCTGGATTTGATGAGTGTGTACTGCTAAATCCTTATGGATAAAGATGAGAAGATAAAGATCTGTCCTCCAACATTCTACTAATTTGAAATGTATATACCCAGGGGACTTATGGGACATTAATAAGTTACAGTGGTTGATTGAAAAAGTGATCAGTGATATGAATAATCTGGGAACTATGATTTGCTTCAGATGAGGTAACTATGTATAACACATTAAAATGGAACTTTAGGCAAACAGCCAACACTAATACCCCAAATCAAACCTAGATGCAAAGCAAGTGTGAATAACTGATCGTAGAAATCTTAAACTCCTCTTATCCATTGGACACTGTATAAAGGGATCACGAGTTGGGAGAGTGAGAGGTTTTGAGAAAAGGATTGTTGGAGAAAGGTGTATGCAGTGAGTCCCATTTACCAGGGGGTGGGAATGAGGTGCTTGCCCCCTCGCCCCAAGCATATTGCGAAGAACTTCAGTGGGACGACTGAGAGCTTAAGGCATGTTCCTGACGCTGGGGTGGGGACACAGTGGGCTCAGAAGGAGACACGGGAGGACACTGTAGCAACAGCCTCAAGGAAACTGCAGATAGAGGTCTCCAGTACGGGGGTGGGATGTCTGAAGAATCCAAGAAGAACTACAGAGCGTAGGGAAATGTTCCACCGCAGCACCTTGGTGACTGTGCATATATCTGTGTAGGTCACACAGGAAAATGGCTAAATCACTGCTCACCTCAGTCTTTTTGGTTTTTTTTTTGTTTGTTTTTTTGTTTGGCTGCATTGGGTCTTCGTTGCTGCACCTGGGCTTTCTCTAGTTGCAGCATGTGGGCTTCTCATTGCAGTGGCTTCTCTTGTTGCAGAGCATGGGCTCTAGAACACAAGGGCTCTAGAGCGCAGGCTCAGTAGTTGTGGTGCACGGGCTTAGTTGCTCCATGGCATGTGGGGTCTTCCCGGATCAGGGATCCTACCTGTGTCCCCTGCATTGGCAGGTGGATCCTTAACCACTGCACCACCAGGGAAGCCCCTTACCTGAGTCTTGGCAGAACACCTTGTGATGATCTTGGAGCACAGGTGGGTGGAAAGTCTGTGAGGTGCTATCCCAAGACCAGCTCCCATTTGCCTTTGATCACCCCTGGGATACTCCCAGCTGGCAGTTTCTCATCACCTCCCAGGTTTTGATGAGGTAGGGGCTTTCTGCCCTGCCCCCCCTTCAGAATTGAGCTGCAGAATACAAAGTGCTTATGAATAGTTTACAGCTGGCCCCGCCACTGTGTGGGTCCCCACGGCACACACGGCAGGCAGCCCCTTTGTTTCCATGTTATCATTTGAATGTGTGGGACAGGGACCATGGGGAGCTGGCACCTTTGACTAGCCTTCCTTTTTAAATTATGTATGTCATAAACTGTCTGAACGTAAAAGTGTATCATTGTATCTTTACCAATTGAATCATTCAGTCCTTGGCTTTGGCCTTTTGTATATGCTTGGCACAGGGTAAGAGAGAAAGAATCCGTTTTAAATGCTTTCCAGGCCCAGAGAATACATCAGTAATTGTCCATGGTGGTACCAGTCAAGTACGAGTGTGCCTGGACTACTTATCTTCAGTGTTTCATCACCAACCCTGGGCCCTAGTTACCAAAGCAGAAGACAAGATGTAGAAGTGCAAGGGAGGCAAACAGAAAGAAACCAACCCCATCCTATTCCCTGACTGGAAGCCTGAGCTGGAACAGGGGAGAGAAGTTCCACCTTGAAATCACTTGGAAGCATAACACGGGAGACTCGTGGAGTATCTGAAAAGAATTATAAATTTGTGGGCAGAGCAAGTATTCAGTTAGGGCCAGGGAAGAACCAGCTCAACAAAGGAAATGAAAAGGGAAAGCAGGAAACAAAGTTCTTATCTGTTTACATCCCATATGTCAATGTACTGCTCCCCTCTTTGCCAGAAACCTAGAGGAGCAATAATAATGGTTCAAGGCAGTGAACTGCCTGGGAGAAGCAGAGCTGGAATGGACTCTGGGAACGTCAGTTCTTCTAGCACACACACGTTCAGTTCAGTATCACTGCGTATGCATTAGACGCAGACACTGCCCTACCTGCTGGGGGATCGCTGGAGAAGACACAATAGACACGTAAACAAATATACAAGATGATGGTAGATAGAGTGACAAGTGTTAGGAACAAAAGAAAACTGGGTGATAGGTGAGAGAGAGAAACACCTGGATGGGGCAGAGTTTGTATTAGGTGATCAGAGAAAACCTCTCTGGTGATGGGAGATTTCAGCTCAGACCTGAATTATGAGAATGTGCCAGACAGGCAAAAAGCCTGGGCAGAGGGAATGAACACATAGTGTAAGGGCCCCGAGGCTGGGAGCTGTAATAAGTGAGAGGGCAGTGAGAGGAGATACGAACGGAAGGCGGGAGTTCATTCATTTATTCAGTCAATATTTATCACTGAGCACTTACTCTGTGCCGAACAATATCCTAGACACTATGAATACAGCACTGAAGAAAACCAAGTTCTAAATCTTCCTTTTATTCTAATGTGCAGGGCAGGCGAGAGGCAGGGAACAAACACATCCAACACCGGTCAGGTACGGTGAGGTGTTGTGTACAATATTATTTTTAAATGGGGTGAGTCCTAGAGGGTGGTTGATTGGGGTTATTTTTGCAAGGTGAATTCAGAAATACTCTCACGTATGGTGACAGTTAAGCAGAGATGTGAATGAAATGAGGAAGCAAATCATATTTATCTGAGGTAAGAGCTTTCCAGGGAACAGAATGGTGACGCAAAGGCCCTGGGGAGGGTATGTGGTTGAAATGTTCAAGGAACATCAAGGGGGCCTGGTGGCTTGACCAGAGTAAATTACGGAAGGGAAGAGCAGAGGAGGTGAGAAAGGTGGGCAGAAACTTTATTATGCAGGGCCTTGTAGAATATGGTATGATTATGGATTCTACCTGAGCAAGATGGGAAATCACTGGACAGTTTTGTTCAGAGGATATGATTTGATTTATATATATATATATATTTTTTTTAAATTAATTTATTTATTTTCAGCTGCATTGGGTCTTCGTTGCTGCGTGTGGGCTTTCTCTAGTTGTGGCGAGTGGGGGCTACTCTTCGCTGCAGTGCACGGGCTTCTCATTATGGTGGCTTCTCTTGTTACAGAACACAGGCTCTAGGCACGTGGGCTTCAGTAGTTGTGGTGCACAGGCTCAGTAGTTGTGGCTTGCGGGCTCTAAAGCGCAAGCTCAGTAGTTGTGGCACACGGCCTTAGTTGCTCTGTGGCATGTGGGGTCTTCCCGGACCAGGGCTCAAACCCGTGTCCCCTGCATTGGCAGGTGGATTCTTAACCACTGCGCCGCCAGGGAAGTCCTTTGATTTACATTTTGAAAAGGATCACTCTGAATGCTGTATGGAAAATAGCTGGAACTGGGGAAAGAATGGAATCAGGGAAACCAGCAGGCTCGTGCATTCATTCAGGCAATGGTGGCTCAGGCCAAGGTGATAGTAATGAAGGAGGTCAGAAATAGGTTCTGGATATATCTCAAAGAAAGAGCTAACAGGATTTGCTGATGGATTGGATATGAGGGTGAAAGAAAGAGACGGATCAAAGATAATGCAAATTTTTTTTAATCTGAGTAACTGGCAGAATAGGTATAACCATCTGGGGCATTGAGTGTCGCCAGAGAAAGGGTTTCTAGAGCCCATGGACACTCTTTACCAATGGAAGTGAAAACAATAAAGAAAATCATCAAAGGAACCTGAAAAGCAGTGGTCAGAAGAGTTAAGAGAGTGGTGTCCTGGAAAACAATGAAATAAAGTATTTCAAAGGATGGATGATCAATTGTATTAAATGCTGTTGAGAGGTTGATGAAGGAGAGGACTGAGGATTGAACAGTGCTTCTGGATGCAAAAAGGGATCGAGAAGTAGGGAACAACTTAATAAACATGCGACACTGAGAGAGGCGTCTGTCTGTTCGAACTTTTGTTTGAAAAAGTGATTCATTCCAACATGTTTACATGATAGGAATGATGCTGTAGAGAGGTAAATGAATGATAACGCAGAAGAAGGAATTACTGTAGTGAGGTCCCTTAGCAGGCAAGAAGGGCTGGACCCTACTGTACCAACAATGGAGGGGCTTGCTTTCAGTCTCAGCATGAAAAGTTAATTGTGTCAGGAGGGAGGGCAGAGTATGTGTATATGGATGTAGGCAGTTTGACAGGTTTGATGGTAGAACATATAGGATTTGTCTTCTGAGTGCTCCTATTTTCTCAGTGAACTACAGATCAAGGTCATCAGGTTAGAATGTTACGGATTAAGAACGGGGAAGGTGCAAATATTTTCTCCCATTCTGTAGGTTGCCTTTTCATTTTGTTGATTGTTTCTTTTGCTGTGTAGAAGCTTTTTGGTTTGATGTAGTCCCACTCATTAATTTTTACTTTTGTTGCTTGTGCTTTTGGTGTCCTATCCAAAATAAATCATTGCCAAGACCAGTATCAAGGAGCTTTTCCCCTTTGTTTTCTTCTAGGAGTTTTATAGTATCAGGTCTTCTGTTTAAGTCTTTAATTCATTTCAAGTTCTTTTTTGTGAGTTGTGTAAGATCTTAAATGTTCTCGCCACAAAAAGGAAATGGCAATGGAGATATTAGCTACGGTAATCATTTTGCAATATAGAAGTGTTTCAAACTAACATGTTGTATACGGTCAACTCACACAATGTTATATGTCAATTATACCTCATTAAAGCTGGGGGAGAAAACAGTGTCAGGAAGACAGTAGGTGTTCAATGAATATTTGTCAAATGAATGGATGAGAAAAAAAATGGAGAAGGTGAAAAATAATGGTTGAAGGAGGAAAGTGTAAGCATGAAAGGACCAGGAAAAACACAGCAGGATTTCTGGACAGAGGGAAGGACCACTTGTGGGGCCTGGCCATGGATTCAGATGTGAGACCAATCTGTATCTTTGTGTTTTTCTCCAGTTACATTTAGCTGCTTGTGTGCAGGTGAGGAGTAAGTAGAAAAGTGAATTTAATGTTGACTGGAGTATTGCCAGGAGTGATTGCAAATCCTGGAATGAACTCTACTACTATCAACAGGCAACATTTTGTCAATTATAAGTAACTTGAAACTCTTGGGACTCTGTCGACCCTATAGGAGATATTTGAAAAAGTACTGGAGAATTATTTAGGACAAAACAAAACAAAACAAAACCAAAAGCCTTAATGACTCAACTCAGATTTATCAAGTCAGAACTAATAAGGAAAGGAAAGAGTAATCCAATGACCATTTGGAAGCCACACTTCCTTCACTGCGGAAGATTAGTGGAGGGGGACCTGTGAAGGACTTGATGGTTGTTCTGATTTTTGCCTGAATAATTGCTGATATTGAAAACTTTAAAATTTTCAAATCTGATTCAATTTTCAGGTTATAGGAACTGTGCTATACGAAGTAGCAGGGAAGAAGAACCTAATAGCATTTAGCAACTGAAGATGGTCTAGTTGAAGGGTTCAAAACTAGAGTTCACAGATGTTCTGGGTGTCTTTCCAGGTGTGGACCGCAAACTACTCCCCACTCTACGTACTGACGTGCGCCAAACTTAGACCACTGGGGCGGTAGTAGGTAGTAGCTCTAGTAGACTGCCCTTGAGAAGTCATGACAGATCTGATCTCAGCAACAGAAAGGCTCAGTCTCACCTCAGCCACAGCCACGGGCAACTGGAAGCATCTCCAGTGAGGAAATCAGGGACATCTAGGGACCGGGGGGAGGCTACCATCCTGTAGGAGGCCTGGCAGAAAGTTCGGGGCTACCTCCTGAGATGGTATCTGCAGGGGATGACAATTACATGGCTTTGCGCAAATTGTTATTAAAACCACTGAGAGTTACAAGACTAGAACGCCCAGACCCTGAATTAAGGTAGGAAGTCAAGATACAAGGTCAAAGCCTTGGGGTAGTGAGGATCAGAGCTGTCATACACTGAAATTAATGGTGCTGAAATGCCTAGTGTTAAAGCAATGGGAACAGCTAGATCCGCTTTAAGGAGCCTGGTCCTTGGCTTTGAATAACTTGTACAAAAATTGGGCAATCTGGGTGCAGTTAAGGACCTTAAAATTGATACGGATCCTGATGATAACTGAATATTTCAAATCCATATACAAAACACATTGCTGCTGCAGAAAACATACTACCTTGCTGAATAAAACAGCTGATCTGAAAAATCAAACAACTAGGCCTCAGAGTTTCTGTAGACTTGGAGCCAGAAAGAACACCTGCAAGTCATGATATGCAAAAGAATAACTCCTCAGGAATCAGAGGACATAGATGGTTGCACAGGTTGAAAGATGCCTTTTGGTTTATGAGTTTTTGAGGTCAGTTTACCCAGATCTATAGAAATATTTTGAGAAATGGCTACTATATGAAATAGTGCAGTGAACCGGCATAAAAAAGCCTATATCTGAACCCTATGACTTGTAAATAAACCTGCAGTCTGACCGAATCAACTGAACTTTATTAAACATATTGTAGACACTGTTGCCTCAGCAGTGAGACCACTGTATCATTTCTGCCGCCTGCTAATAATGCAACTTAAGTGATGCTACTGGACTGAAGCTGGGTAGTTTATTTTTTTTTCCCCTTTAACCTTCAGTGGATTCTGCAAATGCCTATTGATCTCTCTTTGAAGCAAGTGACAGGGAGTGGGCTAGGGATGTCTTAGTTCAGAATGAAGTAATACTTGTCAAAATAAAACAAAAACAAAACAAAAGATGCAGAGGGAGAGATATGCATTGAATTCTGTTCATTCATTCACACTTCCGGGGGAATGTGTTTGGTGATTACTATTCCCAGCTACTAAGCTAGTAGCTGATAAAGAAACCATGGTCCTTGTTGTCAACAAGCTTGCAAAGGTAGGAAGGCAGATCCTCAAAATGACTTATCACTTTCCAACTATTTACCTTTTCCTTTTCTTTTTGTTACTAACAAATACTAAAGACCATTAAGCTATATCTAGCATGATGTGATACTAGAGTCAACAGTTAGACAAGTCTTATCTGCCTAATACTGTAATTTTTTCTAATTAAAATAGCAATCAGATCCGTGAAGGCAAAGCAGTTGTCAGTAGTGGCTCAGTGCTGCTCTCAGTATTCCAACAGAGGCATGCCTAAAGAAAACACCAAAATAACGGAGTCTTGCGTTCACTGCATTTACAGTTTTTAATGGTGTATCTTAAAATTAAGGCTTAGATAGGACAGTCTTAGCACTTAAATGTGGAAGAACAGAACAATCAAACATATTCTGTTTCTTAAGTTGAATAGAAAATAAAACTATTCCAGAAACCATTTCACCTCCAGGAATAGAGGAACTGTTGATTGAATTCTTATCCTGAACATCCAGTCAGTTTAAATTTTATGTCAAACTACAAATTGTCATTGACACGTATCATCAACATAGAGCTTTTCTACCAAAAAGCCACTTTCCCTGGTGTGAATTCATCTCCTGCCTCTCAGCAGAACTTCAAATATGTTTTCAAATGTGCGATATTCAATGCCTCTCATAAACCCCAAGGAAACCCCCAAAGAATTTCATTTCTAAGCACAGCTAACGTGAAGATGAATCAGATTTCCAAGTGAGTCTCTGAAACATTCTTAGGAAGAGTGTGACCAGTCTGTAGAATGAGACTCTAGCCCTGCACATAATGAAAAGTCCAGCCCCGCACTTGCAAACTGTGCCAGGTGCTAAACCTATCAGTTGCATCAGTGAGTCGGCTCAGCTCTGATGTTCTTATCCTGAGCTGTAAATTAAAAAAAAAAAAAAAAAAAAAAAAAGATGAGAGAAAACTTCCCAGAATCCATTGCCATGTCATCTGATCTGCATGAAATATTTCTGCAAGTGTGTTTGTGAATGGCTTAGAAGAAAGTGCTCTGGACTAGGTGGCAGGACTGGGTTCTAGTCTTCTCTTTGTAATTTCCGGAAGCTACACACCCATCTATTTCTATCATGATTGTTCTTTTAACCCAGCCCAATCCAAACATCATTCACCATAGACCAAAAGATGTGAGCTATGGATTGTGAAAGAACAGCCTGTCCTCGCTTGCATCTGCTCTCAATCTGGTCCCATTTGAATCTCGACCCACTTAGGTCTAGAAATTAGACACAATTTATCTTTAATAATTCTGCTTCTGCCCCTCCAAACTTGCTGTTTTAATTGGGTCACCTTGTGTATCCTGAATGTCTCCTCAAGGACTCTTCTCAGACTACCCTTATTGTTTATTTTTGAATTGGACAAACTTTAAGAGGATCTCCTGCCCAAATGACACCTTGAAGGCCACGTGGCTGTTTGAACTGGTGCCTACCTAGTCCCCTGGGTTGGGTGGGAGACACAATGGGACTCACTTTTTCTCTGTAAAGTAAAATGAGGGGATGACACAGATGAGTGTGTGGTAACTTCCTGCTCTCTCCCTACAAATAAATGATTCTTCAGTTAAAGGACTAATAGCAATGTCATAGGAAGATACACCTTTCTAAAATGTTCATATTTTAAATTCTGCCTATTTCGCTTGTGATTAACAGTAGAAAATATAGGATTTCGTCATTATGCACAAGAAAGTAAAACCCTTTGTTTAATTATGTCAGAGGGATGAAATCAAATCTATAGCTTATATGTATCATGGAAATTACTTACTTCTTGATACTCAGAAAGACATATTTTTAAGGGAGGAAGTTTTACCCCCTTGTCCCAACCAAGGGAACTGCTGCATTTGGACATCCACCTTCTCCTCCACCCCTTTCATAGCTTCTCCTATGGGAGACAGTGTGAGTTCCATTGGTCAGTCGGATGCAGCTATTATGACAGTTTTTACCATAGGGCACATTTACTAGACCTTTAAGGTTTGGTCTCAAATGATTTTCCTCTTTCACTTCCTACCGTATTTTATATGAAAACATTTTCAATGTCAATAAGAGAAGATCCCTAGAGGCTGTAAAGACCTGAAGGCAACTAAGCTAGTGGTTGGGGTCACTCAGTAGAAGTCGATTCAGCCCTTTATGAGAAGGTATGAAGTTGTATTAGCATCGGTGTGCAAACATGTAAACGTCAGTAGGACCACAGTATCAATAAGGTCATCCTTGTGACTGTCTTCAGTATACCTCTCCCCCCAGCTAGTATGTCTGTTTCTCTAAAAGCTCCCATAGAAATTCTGGGCCATCCTTCATTCTGCAGGAAAAACAAACCATTCTTCCGGGTGTTCCAACGCTGGTAGATTAATTCAAGTTCATGCGTTAATGTGTTATCCTTGTGAGGACGACACTTTGGATCAGAAGGCCTCCCAGACTAGGCAGATACCTACACGTAAGGATAAATATTCATGGCACAATGTGGTCCAATTCATTGGCAGTAACACTTCCTACCATCCAATATTATTTCCTCAAATTCTCTTTTCAACCAATATTGTAGTACTGGATACCATGTGCAGCAGTGGTTTCACTCACCTAACCCAAACCAATTGCCTACCTTGAATCTCCAGCACGTGATAGTGACTACCATTTGTGCTGGTATCTACATAAATTGCCTCGTTCCTTTTGTGACTTAACTGGGTAGAGACAGAAACAAAACAGAAATGAAACATTGAGTGTCTACAGAGAAAAGCAGTGCTAGAGACATTCCCTTTTCACTCACACAGCAACATCAGTCTTCTCTGCTGTTTGTCCTGGTGAAATTTTCATGCCAAGGACGGACAGTGTCACTGCTATGATAATACCCATTAAATCTGTGTAGCACTTTACTATTACAAAAATCTTTCATCTCTATTATATTTAATCTTCTACATATGTGGATGACTTCAGTCGCCTAGGTAATTTATTCTGCTCCACTTAAGACATTAACAAATACATGTCTCAATATAACATTCATCATGACTAATGTCCTAAATCTGGGTAATGTCAACTGGTGTGGCCTCAGAGGTTTGGCTCAAGACCAATTTCCATTCAATTTAATCAGTATTGATTCTTCCAATTCTCCACCAGTATGCCAATGGGTGGAAGTTACAGGGAAGCAAAGCCCGGTTCAATATAATGACAGCCTTATAGAGCAATAGCGTTGTTCAAAAATGGTGCAGACTGTCTCAGGAAGCAGTGAGCTCCTTGTCACTGGAGGCATTCAACTGATGACTGGTTGATCGCTTGAAGAGAAATTATAGAGAAACTTCTCGAATTAGATTTTGGCATGGTATAGATGATTTTAGTCCCAATATTGTTAAGTCCATGCAATGAATCTGTCTACCTATTTAGCCTATCACCTTTATGAATGGTAGCCAATGCAAAGGCCCATCATTTTAGAAACTTTGTTTGTCTAGGGCTTGGTTTCTAAGCTAAATTATTGGTTTTCTTATCTCATGAACATATAACCATTCAAGAACTACTTTCTGCATCTTATATTTCAGGTTTGGGTATAAATTGACAAATGTCACATATCTGTATATGGATTCTGAATATTCATAACATGTTTCTCTCCTGTCCAAAAAAAAGAAAACAAAAAAGCTATGTTACTCAAGGCAAGTTGTAACAAATGTAGAATATAGTATGAAACAATCACATCTCTAAATCTTTTCAAATCAACACAGTTTCCATTTAAAAAAGAAATTGTGTTTCTTCTGCAGAAATGGTAGCTACAAACTCTCATCTGTCAGCGTCTATCAGATTCCCAGATCCTTCAGCCCAATTTCCATGGACCATGTTAGCACTTGCCTGTCTGCTCAGCACCAAAGCAAGCCCCGGAGTTGTTAATCCATTTTCTAGTAGAGAAGATATTTTAAGGAATACTATACGAGAGCTCTCAATTCAGATTTAAGTGAACATTTATGGTAAATTCACACCAGCCAGACCTTTTCAACACCCCTGCATTCTTCACACTTAGGGGCATATCCCATAGCACGTTGCCTCTAGACTTTTCCTCACCCTGCAGCCAGCCTTTCTGCCTACAGCAGGATGGCTCGAAATCTTCTGTGGCGCTTACTCGATCCGTGATTAAATAGTGCATCCTTTGTTATGCCTAACATGGAGAGAGGACCTGCTTTGCCATTGCTGCCCCCTCTCTGTCCAGCCATTTCTCTCCAATTCTCTTTTCTCCAATCAATATAGGCACAGAGAACAAAAGAGCAGGTCCACGGCACAAATCAGTGGTATGCAAACTGTAATGCTCATCAGAATCACATGGAGTGCTGGTTCAAACAGACGGCAGTTTCTGATTCAGTAGGTCTGGAGTGGGGCCTGGTAATTTACATGACTCACAAGCTCTCAGGTGAGGAAGATGATGGTTCTGGAATCACACTTGAAGAATCACTGGCACAAGGAGAAACCTAACAAGGTACTTAGTTGCCTGTCTTCCTCATTACAGACACCTCCAATCTCCATGAGTGAATTTCTTGGAGCTCTTTCACTTATCTTCTGATAAAGAAGTTCCCATTTCTTTTCTCCAACAGGGTGAATTTCCATATGGTCCCTGGTGCATGCTTTCCAGCACTCTGCACCTTTTTCTCTAGTCTAACACTGGGATTTGCAGAACCTGCTCAGCTGCTTCTTAGTAAGCTCTGCAAGGGGTGTGTGTATTAGTTTCCTGGGGCTGCTGTAACCAAGTACCACAAACAGTGCATAAGGCAGCAGAACTTTATCGTCTCACAACTCTGGAGGCTAGAAGTTGGAGATCAAGACGTCAGAAAGGTTGGTTCTTGCTAGGGGCTGTGTGGGAGAATCTGTTTCATGCCTCCTAACTTCCGGTGGTTTCTGGCAGTCTTTGGAATTCCTGGGCTTGTAGATGGATTATCCCATCTCTGCCTTCATGTTCATGTGGCATTCACCCTGTGTGCATGTCTGTAGCCAATTTTCCTCTTTTTATAAGGATACCAGGCATACTGGATTAGGGCCGAGCCTACATCCTCTTAACCATTACAAAGACCCTATTTCCAAATAAGGTCACATTCTGAAGTACTGATGGTTTGGACTTCAACATATGAATTTGGGAGGGGGACACAGTTCAAATCATAACAGGGTTTCAGGCCCCCATGATAACCTGACATTCTTTAAATTATAGGTTGTTTGAAGACCCTTTGTCTTCAGGTTTGGATCCTAGTCATCAGTCGGGGGTTCCAGGAAATGTCCTGCTTCACAACCTATTGTAAATACATTCACGGGGGTGAGTGGGAGGTGGGGGGCAGGCAGGGCCTTATTGACAGCTGTCTTGACTGCGGTCTATTATGAATTACCCTGGAGAAGAAAATGATGTCTCTTAGGGTAAACATTCCCTCATTCTTCTTCTTTGGCTAGGATTTCCCTGGACATTATTGTTCGTCATTTTTTCACATGATCAATAGGATTATATTGTTCACAACAACAATAAGAAAAAAAAATTTGAATCCCGGCAGCAACAACACTTGTTGGATTTAGATTTTGTAGATTAACGTGAGGGCGAATAGACAACTTTATGACAAGAAGTCTTTTTATTCAGTAATCTGCTTTGTCTTTTCATTTATTCAAGACATCTTTGGTGTTCCTCTATAAGCGTAATTTTCTAAAGATAGCTTTTGCAATATCTGGTTAAGTTTATCTCTAAATATTTTTGTATACAAAGTAATGGAAACAATCTTATTTTTATTAACAACATGTATGGGAATCAACTCCAATGGAGAACTGTTTCTTTGGGTAAGTGATTAAATAAACCCCGGCAGAAACTTGAATTTTAGGACGTGTCTTTCGGTAGCTATATGGGAATGTAAGCAGACGGATCTTGCTCTGCAATGAGACAGGAAAATAGGAACATATTGATATTTGTCTGAGAAAAGAGGAATGAAGAACAGGGACAAGCCAGGGATGAATGGAACCTTGATTGGCAAGAAGACCAAAAACTGAGTATATTAGAAAAAAGCAGTATTTCATGGGGCCTTTCTACATGGTGTGTTTGTGTCCTCTGAGAGGATGTCAGGATTGGATTAGACAAGCAAGAAATTTATTGAGAGAAAATCCTGTAAGGGAAAAAAATGGAGTGAGCTGAAAAAAGTGGGGAGCACCTTCAGCCTATGATACTGATCTGACACTTGTGAAGGAGAGAGCAGAGGAAGGAAGGACTGGGTAGGAGGAATCTCCAAGTGTAGTGTAACTGACAAAAAGTTTCTATCAGGCTGATACCAATGTTCCATAAGGTACTGAGCTAATCACTGACATTCCTCTTTGGCATAAGATGAATTATACCCTGGAAGTTAAAATACTGGCCTATTTTGGTTTTCTTGAATTAAAAGTATAACATGATGGTGAAGAGACTGCAGTCTAGAGTTTGGCAGACTTGTGTTCAATTCCTACACCTGATCTGGAAACACTGATTTTTTAATCTTTATTGGAGTATAATTGCTTTACAATGGTGTGTTAGTTTCTGCTTTATAACAAAGTGAATCAGTTATACATATACATATGTTCCCATATCTCCTCCCTCTTGCGTCTCCCTCCCACCCTCCCTATCCCACCCGCCTAGGTGGTCACAGAGCACCGAGCTGATCTCCCTGTGCTATGCGGCTGCTTCCCACTAGCTATCTATTTTACATTTGGTGGTGTATATATGTCCATGCTACTCTCTCACTTCTTCCCAGCTTACCCTTCCCCCTCCCCGTGTCCTCAAGTCCATTCTCTACGTCTGCGTCTTTATTCCTGCCCTGCCGCTAGGTTCATCAGTACCATTGAAACACTGATTTTATCTTTTGATCTTTTTAGTCTTTTCTTTCTTCATTTGTAAAAGAGAATAATACTAGTATCTACCTCATAACACTTTTTTTTCCTCACTCGATTCCCATAATAACCCTGGAGGAGTGATACCATTTACCCTTTTAATTTTTTTAATTAATTTATATTGGAGTATAGTTGATTTAAAATGTTGTGTTAGTTTTTGCTGTACAGCAAAGTGAATCAGTTACACATATACATATATCCACTCGTTTTAAGATTCTTTTCCCTTATAGGTTATTACAGAGTATTGAGCAGAGTTCCCTGTGCTATCCAGTAGGTTCTTATTAGTTATCTATTTTATACATAGTAGTGTGTATATGTCAATCCCAATCTTCCAAATTATCCCTCCTCCCCCAACTTGGTAACCATAAGTTGGTTTTCTACATCTGTCACCCTATTTGTTTTGTAAATAGTTTCATTTGTACTATTTTCTTTTAGATTCCACATATAAGTGATATCATATGATACTTCTCTGACTTACTTCACTCAGTATGACAATCTCTAGGTCCACCCATGTCACTGAAAATGGCATTATTTTGTTCTTTTTTTATTGCTGAGTAATATTCCATTGTATTATATACCACATCTGTATCCATTCATCTGTCGATGTCCTAGCTATTGTAAATAGTGCTGTAATGAAGATTGGGGTGCATGTGTCTTTTGGAATTATGGTTTTCTCTGGATACATGCCCAGGAGTGGGAATGCTGAATCATGTGGTAGCTCTATTTCTAGTTTTTTAAGTAACCACTACACTGTTCTCCATATTGGCTATGCCAATTTACATCCCTACCAGCAGTGCAGGAGGGTTCCCTTTTCTCCACACCCTCTCCAGCATTTATTGTTTCTAGATTTTTTGATGATGGCCATTCTGACTGGTGTGAGGTGATAACTCATTGTAGTTTTGATTTGCATTTCTCTAATGATTAGTGATGTTGAGCATTCTTTCATGTGTTTGTTGGCAATCTGTATATCTTCTTTGGAGAAACGTGTGTTTAGGTCTTCTGCCCGTTTTTGGGTTGGGTTGTTTGTTTTTTTGATATTGAGCTGCATGAGCTGCTTGTAAATTTTGGAGATTAATCCTTTGTCGCTTCATTTGCAAATATTTTCTCCCATTCTGAGGGTTGTCTTTTCGTCTTGTTTACGGTTTCCTTTGCTGTGAAAAAGCTTTTAAGTTTCATTAGGTCCCATTTGTTTATTTTTGTTTTTATTTCCATTTCTCTAGGAGGTGGGTCAAAAAGGATCTTGCTGTGATGTATGTCATAGAGTGTTCTGCCTATGTTTTCCTCTAAGAGTTTTATAGTGTCTGGCCTCACATTTAGGTCTTTAATCCACTTTGAGTTTATTTTTGTGTATGGTGTTAGGGAGTGCTCTAATTTCATTCTTTTACATGTAGCTGTCCAGTTTTCCCAGCACCACTTATGAAGAGACTGTCTTTCTCCACGTAATATTTTTATAAGTATTAAATTAGGTAATGTGTATAAAGCACACAGCACCAGGATCTACAGCATGCAAAGGGTCAATACAAGTAGTTTATTATGATCACTACTACTACTATTACTCCTACTAAAAAAAGATCCTACTTTTTCACAGTAGATTATTCTTGAAATGTACTACTAGATTTGATCGTTAGCATTTTACTTCACATTTTGAATCTATATTCAGATGACAGATTGGTTTATAATATTTTTCTCTTTTTAGAATTTATCATATTTTCCTGTTGAGTTTATGACTGCATCACTGAATATTCTAATTTTTGCTGTACACTCAAGTGATTTAAAGGGAAATATATAACTTCATGGAATGTGTATTAGTTTGCTAGGGTTGCCTTAATAAAGGACCGCAAACTGGGTGGCTTAAACAATAGAAATTTATTGTCTTAGAGGTCTGGAGGCTAGAAGTCTGAAATCAAGCTGTCAGCAGGGTCATGCCCCTCCGAAACCCGTAGGGGAATCTTTTCTTGCCTCATCCTAGCTTTTGGTGGTTTGGCAGCAGACTTTTGCAATCCTTGTCTCGTAGCTGCCTTCATCATCGTGTGGCACTCTCCTTGTGTGTCTCTGTGTCTTCACGTGCCCATCTTTTTTTTTCTTCCCAGCTTTACTGAGGTATAATTAACAAATGCAAATTATATTTAAAGTATAAAATATGGTGATTTGACATACCCAAACATTGTGAAATGATTACCAGTCAAGCTAATTAACACATTCATCACCTCACATAGTTATCATTTCTTTTGTGTGTTAAGAATACTTAAGATTTATTCTCTTAGCAACTTTCAAGTATGCGATACAGTAGTCTATATTGATTATAGTCACTATTCTGCATAGATCTTCAGAACTTATTCATCTTATAACTGAAAGTTTATACTTTGTGACTAATATCTTCCCATTCCCCACCCCCGCCCAGCCCCTGGCAACCACTATTCTTTTCTCTGCTTCTATGAGTTCAAGTTTTTGAGATTCCATGTACAGGTAAAAGCAAACAGCATTTGTTTGTCTTTCTGTGTCTGGCTTATTTCACTAAGCATCATGTCCTTCTGGTTCATCCACGTTGTGGCTAATGGCAGGATTTCCTTCTTTTTAAGGCTGAATAACATTCCATTGTATGTATAACACATTTTCCTTATCTACTCATCTGTCACAGATATTTAACATGTTTCTATATCTTGGTTACTGTGAATAATGCTGCATAAACATGGGAGTGCAAATCTCTCTTTGAAACACTGATTTCATTTCCTTTAGAAATATACCCAGAAGTAGGATTGCTGGATTGTACAGTTCTATTTTTAATTTTTAGTTTTCATTTTGTGAGGAACCTCCATACTGTTTTCCATAATGGCTATACCAATTTTCCCTCCCACCAGCAGTGTACAAGGGTTCCCTTTTTTCCACACCTGGCCAACACTTGTTATCTTTTTGATAATAACCATCCTAACCCGTGTGAGGTGTATCTCAATGTGGTTTTCATGTACATTTCCCTCATGATTACTGATATTGAGCACATTTTTATGTTACTACTGGCCATCTGGATATCTTCTTTAGATAAATGTCTATTCAGGTCCTTGGCTCATTTTTTAATCAGGTTATTTGATTATTTTTCCCATTGAGTTGTATGAGTTCCTTATATACACTGGATATTAATCCCTTTTCAGTTATATGGTTTGCAAATATTTTTACCCTTCTGTAGGTTGCCTTTTCTTTTTGTTGATGGTTTCCCTTGCTGTACAGAAGCTTTTTAGTTTGATCGAGTCCAACTCACAGAGTGAGTTTTGAAGCATTTCCTCCTCTTTAATTTTTTGGAAGAATTTGGCATTTCTTCTTCTTTTAAATGTTTGCTAGAATGTACCCGTAAAACCATCTAGTCCTGGGCTTTTCTTTGTGGGTTGTTTTTTGATTACTGCTTAAATATCCTTACTCGTTATTGCCCTTTTCAGATTTCATACTCAAGATTCAGTCTTAGTAGACTGCATGTTCCCAGGAATTTTTTAGGTTTTCCTATTTATAGGTTATCCCATTTGTTTGCATATAATTATTTATAGTAGCCTCTTATGATCTTTTGTATTTTTGTGGTATCAGCTGTAATGTCTCCTCTTTCATTCATAATTTTGAGTCCTTTCCCTTTTTTCTTTGTTAGTGTACATAATGGTTTGTCACCTTTGTTTATCTTTAAAAAAACAGCTCTTACTTTCTTTGATTTTTTTTTCTATTTTCTTTCTAGTCTCTATTAGATTTATTTCTGCTTTAATCTTTGTTATTTCCTTTCTTCTTCTACCTTTGGGCTTAGTTTGTTCTAGTTTCTTGAGTAATGTTTGGTTATTTATTTGAGATTTTTCTTTTTTCTTAACGTGGTCATTTATTGCTTTCAACTTTCCTCTTAGAACTGCTTTTGTTGCATCCCATAAACTTTGGAATGGTGTATTTCTATTTTTTCGTTAGTCTCAAAATATTTGATTTTCCTTTTGATTCCTTCTTTCACTCATTCATTGTTCTGAAGTTAGTTGTTTAATTTCTACATGTTTGTGAATTTTCCAAATTTCTTCCTGTTACTGATTTCCAGTTTCATACCACTGTGGTTAGAAATGACACTTGATATGATTTCAGTTTTCTTAAATTTTCTAAGATATGTTTTGTGGCCCAACATATGATCTATCCTAGAACATGTTCCATGTGCTCTGGAGAAGAATGTATATTCTGTGCTATTAGACAGAATGTTTGGTATATGTCTGTTAGGTTCATTTCGTCTATAGTGTTGCTTAAGTCTGCTCTCCGTATTGAATTCTGTCTGGATGATCTATCCATTGTTGAAAGTCGGGTACTGACATCCCCTGCTATTATTGTTGCTGTTTCTCCCTTTAGTTATGCTATTATGCTTTATATATTTAGGTGCTACAATGTTGGGTACATATATATTTACAATTTTTATATCCTCTTGATGAATTGACCCCTTTATTATCGTATAATGACCTCTTTTGTCGCTTGTTAGAGTTTTTGACTTAACGTCTATTTTTTCTGATATAAGTATAGCCACCCCTACATCCTATTGTTACCATTTGTATGGAATATCTTTTCCATCCCTTCACGTTTAGCCTATGTGTGCCTGTAAAGCTAAAGTGAGTCTCTTGTAGGCAGTATATTGTTGGAACTTAGTACGCACTTTCGATTGGAGAATTGTTTGGAGAATTTAATCCATTTACAGACTGCAGCTGGGAAGAGCTTGAGCCAAGTCTCAGGGATGCTTCAGGATCCCTGAAGCATTTGGACTGAGGTCAGCAGTCCTGCGTCTAGGCGCACAGATGGGCATTTCTCCCACTGGGTCCCTCAATGGACAGGGGTGCTTCTGGATGATGGCTGAAAGTAGCAGGAGGCAGTTTACACGGTTGTTTCAGGATCCACTGTTGGAACAAGGTCAGGAGGCCTGTTTCCAGAAATGTGGACAAGCGTATCACCCACCGGTTCCCTTAGTGGGCAAGACTGCTCCCAGACCCTAGCTGCGAAGGGCTAGAGCCAAGATACAGGGCCACTTCGGAATCTGTAGTGGGACTCATGTTGGTGGGCCCATGTTTGGGGACAAGGACATGTGTGTCTACCTCCCAGCCCCTGGGTGGGCAGGAGTGCTCTAGACCTCCTCTGAGAGGAAATGGAGCTGAGTTACAGGGCTGTTTCAGGGTCCACAAATGGGACCAAGTTCAGCAGGCCTGTTACCTGAGGCACAAGTGGGCCTGGCTCCTTCCAGGTCCCTTGACAAATGGTGCTGGTGGCAAGACCAAGGTCAAGGGGCTATAGCTGAGTCTGAAAGGGGAAAGTCTGTTTCTGGGTCTGTAGTCAGGACCATGGTTAAATTGCTGCCTTCTCAAAACATTCCTTGATCTCTGGCTCCATCAGAGTTTAGCAACCCCCTACCTGGATCCCAACATTCTAACAAAGGCACTTCTGTCTGTGGATGGCTGTCAAATTATCACTGCTCTGGGAGAAAATGAATAGGGGATCTCCTGTTCTGCCATCCTGCTGATGTCCTCTTCATGGCCATCTTCTTATAAGGAGACTATTCATATTGGATTAGGGGCCCAGCAACTCCAGTATGACCACATCTTAAATGATTACATCTGTAACAACCCTATTCCAAATAAGGTCACATTTTGAGGTTCTGGGGGTAGGGACATCAGCATATCTTTTGGGGGGACACAATTCAACTCAGAAGGCTATAGAAGGTTATATCAATAGAAGATGTTATTAAACGAACACTGCATTTCAGAATCAAGGAGATATACTGGAAGTCCGTCAGCCATTGGTCAAGTATTTAGAACTCAGATCTTGTGAAGTGTTTATTTCAGACATTTTATTGAAATAGGAAAAGGAGAAACTGGAAAGGAATATGGAAGAAAGAAAGAAGTGATTGTCAAAATGTTAAAAATATTTTCCAGGGCTTCCCTGGTGGCACAGTGGTTAAGAATCCGCCTGCCAATGCAGGGGACACCAGTTTGAGCCCCAGTCCGGGAAGATCCCACATGCTGCGGAGCAAATAAGCCCAAGTGCCACAGCTACTGAGCCTGCCCTCTAGAGCCCACGAGCCACAACTACTGAAGCCCGCATGTGCCTAGAGCCCATGCTCCGCAACAAGAGAAGCCACTGCAATGAGAAGCCTGTGCACCACAACGAAGAGCAGCCCCCGCTCACCGCAACTAGAAGAAAGCCCACACGCAACAGTGAAGACCCAACACAGCCAAAAATAAATTAAAAAAAAAAAAATTTTTTCCCAGTACTTTTCAAGCAGGCATCTAGAGTCTTAAGTCTTTTAGTATCTCTGAGGAGCAGCTGAGATGACAAATAAGAATAAATGCACATATTTTAAAAGGGCATTTGTTCGTGTTTGGAAACAATGAAGGCAAGACATGATATTTTTAAAATTGCAAAATACAAGAAAGTGTAAAGAAGTAGATAAAATTATCTATATTCTTATTACCAGACATTCATTGTTATAAAACAAATATAAATTTCTAAAATCATTAAGACTTATTTGTGAATTAAATAAAATTCTCACATATACGTAACTACTCTTTCAAGTAATTGTAGATGCTTTTGTAAAATGAATATATATTAATATAAACCATTAATGGAATAGGAATAGCTTGGATTTTGTTTTTTTAATCAACACTTACCAAGCTACTAATGCAACTGTTAACACATAGTCTTATTTTTTGATGTTATAAAGAGAACACAGGATAGATTTCCCACAAACACTATCTGAAAGAGATTCTTTTTTTGTCATTTAATGTTATGTTGTGAGAAAATGTAGACTACAAATACCATTTAATGTTAGGCACCATAAATTAAATGAAAAATAGCTCTTCTGTTGACATTAAACATATTATGTCAACTCTGTTATTTGTAAACTGGTAGATTTTATTCTTCACTATTCAAATAATGGTGTTGCATATGTAAAGTTTATGATAGAACTGAGTAAGTCTGTCCCTGAGTTGCTAAAGACAACATGACTTTTTAAAAATCATATTTGATCCTATTTACAAATGATTACCAAGAATGGTTTGAAAAGCTGCAAAAGTTCAGGGATAAGAAAAATTCCTCGCACTGTAACTGGCTCATTTGATTATAAAAGGAAAAGCAATGTGCATAGGTAGGCAAAGCACTTGAGTAGAAAGCAGAGACCTGGAATCTAGCCTTGGCTCTGCTACTGTACAGCCATAAAACTTTGTTTAAATGTCCTCAACTATAATATAAAAGGATTACTCCATTGGGTCCCTAATGGCCTTTCCAGCAATGATACTTAAGTATAGAAAAGTTCTCATATACGCTTTATCAATTTCTCCTGATGTTAACATCTTACATAACCTGTCCATTTGGGTAGACTTATGATTTTGATCATTCCTTGGGAGTATTCATTTTACTGCTAAATCATTTAATTCATTTACCAAGTATTTATTGGACACCTACTGTGTGCTGGGCACATATTCAAGCAATATGTACCAGGCATTCTCCTGGATGGATTGGAGTTGTTGGGGTTGGAGGGAATGGGCATTTCATGCTGCCTTATAGTGAAAGGAAACAGACAATACTAGATAAATAAGTAAAATAAGTAGTATACAGATGAAAATAAGTGCTAGAAAGAAACATAAAGGAAGAAGGAAAGGGACTCCAGGCGGCCTGGGGAATGCAATTTCAGATAGTGGCCAAGGAAGTTTCCACTGTTAGGTAGCTTTCACTTGAGTAATTAACTAGAGGAAAATAGGGACAAGCCGTGAAGATATCTGCGAACAACATTCTAGGCACAGAAAGAAAATGCAAAGTCTTGAGGTAGAAATATGCCTGGTGTGTTTGAAGAACAGCAAGGCGGCCAGTGTGTCTAAACCAGAGTCAACGGCGGGGAGAGTAATTTGAGAACAGGTCAAAAAGGTAATTGGTGTGACTGTATAGAAATTTTTAAGCCGTTATAATGACTAATGTGATGAGATGGAGAAAATAAGAGAACTTTAGGATATGTTTTAAAAATCTAGTCAAGAGGACAAGCTGATTAATTGGATGAGAGAAAGTGACTGAGGAAAAGAGAAATGAAGGATGACTGAGTTTTGACTTGAGCAAATGGGTAAATGGATTCTGGTGCCATATGGGAGGATGAGAAAGACTTAGAAAAAAACCAGGCTTGAGTAGGGAAAAGGACAGGAAAACTTTCTTATTAGATAGCCAAAATGACAGCTAGTTGTAGCAACTCAAGACTAGACATATAAATCATATTAGCACATAGATGATGTGTAAAGCCACGGGCTGGGTGAGAATACCTAAGGAGAGAGTTTATACAGAGGAAAGATGATGTTGAGCTGTGCAGCATTTAGTTTCCCATTTATGTTGTTACAGAACATTGAGCAGGGTTCCCTGTGCTATACAGTAGGTCCTTGTTGGCTATCTATTTTAAATATAGCATTGTGTTTAGGCCAATCTCAAACTCCCAATTTATCCCTCCCACCTTTCCCCTTTGGTAACCATAAAAGTTTGTTTTCTATGTCTGTGAGTCTGTTTCTGTTTTGTAAATAAGTTCATTTGTATCAATTTTTTTTAAGGTTACACATATAAGTGATATCATGATATTTGTCTTTCTCTGTCTGACTTACTTCACTTAGTATGATAATCTCCAGGTCCATCCATGTTGCTGCAAATGGCATTATTTCATCCTTTTCAAAGGCTGAGTAATATTCCATTGTATATATGTGCCACATCTTCTTTAGCCACTCGTCTGTTTTTGGACATTTAGGTTGCTTCCATGTCCTGGCTATTGTAAATAGTGCTGCAGTGAACACTGGGGTGCGTGTATCTTTTCAAATTGTGGTTTTCTCCGGATATATGCCCAGTAGTGGGATTGCTGGATCATACAGTAGCTCTATTTTTAGTTTTTGAAGGACTCTCCATACTGTTCTCCATAGTGGCTGTATCAATTTACATTCCCACCAACAGTGCAAGAGGGTTCCCTTTTCTCCACAAGCTCGCCATGATTTATTGTTTGTAGATTTCTTGATCGTGGCCATTCTGACTGCTGTGAGGTGATACCTCACTGTAGTTTTGATTTGCATTTCTCTAATGATTAGTGACGTTGAGCATCCTTTCATGTGTTTGTTGGCAATCTGTATATCTTCTTTGGAGAAATGTCTATTTAGGCCTTCTGCCCATTTTTGGATTGGGTTGTTTGTTGTTTTGATATTGAGCTGTATGAGCTGTTTGTGAATTTTGGAGATTAATCCCTTGTCAGTCACATCATTTGCAAATATTCTCTCCCATGCTTGTGATTTACTCTTGATCCTACTTTCTTTTGATCTGATATTTTTCCTATGTACACACTCATCTGGCAATCCTTCTGCGACCTTCTGTTAGGGATATTCATCACTATTTCTCTGACCATAACCTTTGTCTGATGTCTTCTGTACTGTCTACAGGCCTCTGTGCGTGTTTGTATGTTTGGGTTTGCCCCAGCCATACGAATATATACCACAGTCAAAAGTTTATTGAATACTGGAAGTCGCTTAAATATTAAAAAGCCTAGCACACTGGTGAGGGGAGAGTTGGGGGGTGAAGGGCAATTTGGCACCACCCTTCTTGACCCACTCTGTGGGTGGCATTCACTTGTGTGTAACACCTAGCCCGGCCAGCTGGCCAAGAGGAAATCATATGAGGTAGAGACATCTTTCACTGCCTAAAAAAAGGACCTTGATTTTTATTGTCACTTCAAAATAGGCTTCAAAACGTGGCAGCAGGCCTTGACAGGTCAAAATGTTGGCCAAATGGCTATTACATGAATCCTGGTTTTCTTTTTATTTTCTTAATTTAATTATTTTTTATACAGCAGGTTCTTATTAGTTATCTATTTTATACATATTAGTGTATATATGTCAATCCCAATCTCCCAGTTCATCCCCCCTGCCCCCCATGCTTTCCCCCCTTAGTGTCCATACGTTTGTTCTCTACATCTGTGTCTCTATTTCTGCCTTGCAAACCAGTTCATCTGTACCATTTTTCTACATCCCACATACACGCGTTAATATATGATATTTGTTTATCTCTTTCTGATTTACTTCACTCTGTATGACAGTCTCTAGATCCATCCACGTCTCTACAAATGACCCAGTTTCGTTCCTTTTTATGGCTAATATTCCATTGTATATATGTACCACATCTTCTTTATCCGTTTGTCTGTTGATGGAAATGCAGGTCTTTCAAAGGAAGCTCAGAACCTTGTGTTGAATCCAGTTATTACAGGCGAGTAGTTAAAATGGATAGAAGAAAGCAGTGAGGTCATCTGTTCTGTGCAGTCAGGACCCCATCATATTTCTGTATGTCTTCTTTGGATGAATCCTTGTTTTCTATTACATGAATCCTGGTTTTCACTCAACTGAACAATTCCAAATAATACTCAGCCCCCAATTCTCACTCTCCATCCAAGATGCTCCCTTCTCCAGCTTGCCATTCTTGCTTCTGAGGCTCAAAACTTGTGAGTCATCCTTGGCTTTTTGCTCAGTTTTCCCTTCCCACACTCCATTAATCACCCAGTCCTGTCAGTTCTTTCTAGTCTCTGTCTTAGAACATGTCTGATACCATTGCTACTTCCCCAGCCTCAGCCCCCTTCACACTGTTCTCCCTGCTTCATGGCTCTGCTCATTCTACCTTGCATTTGCTTGTCAAATTAATTATAATCTGTCCATTTAAGCATCCACTACTCTGCTCAAGAATCTACAAAGCTGCTTTTTTTTAAATTAATTAATTTTATTTATTTATTTTTGACTGCATTGGGTCTTCATTGCTGCGTGCAGGCTTTCTCTAGTTGTGGCGAGTGGGGGCTACTCTTCGTTGTGGTGCGCAGGCTTCTCATTGTGATGGCTTCTCTCGTTGCGGAGCATGGGCTCCAGGCACACAGGCTTCAGTAGTTGCAGCACACGGGCTCAGTAGTTGTGGATCATGGGCTCTAGAGCGCAGGCTTAGAGGTTGTGGTGCACGGGCTTAGTTGATTCACGGCATGTGGGATCTTCCCAGACCAGGGCTTGAACCTGTGTCCCCTGCATTGGCAGGCGGATTCTTAACCACTGGGCCACCAAGGAAGCCCCCTACAAAGCCTTCTTTATTTATTATTCCAAATATTCGTGCAGCCAGGCCTTCAAGGATTTCTCAAAACTGGCTCCATCTTACCTGTATTTTAACCCAATATAACAAAATATTATAGAGTCTAAGAATCAAATGGACTTGGTCCAAATAATTTCCACCATTTATTAGATGTATGAACTTGGGAAATTTGCTGAACCTGTGAATGCCTTGGTTTCCTCATTTGAAAAATTAGGATAAAAATAATTATGGGGACTTCCCTGGTGGCACAGTGGTTGAGAATCTGCCTGCCAGTGCAGGGGACAGAGGTTTGATCCCTGGTCTGGGAAGATCCCACATGCTGCAGAGCAACTAAGCCCGTGTGCCACAACTATTGAGCCCGCATGCTGCAACTACTGAAGCCCGTGCACCTAGAGCCTGTGCTCCACAACAAGAGAAGCCACCGTAATGAGAAGCCCGCACACCATAACGAAGAGTAGCCCCCATTCACCGCAATAAGAGAAAGGCTGCACACCGCAACAAAAACCCAATGCAGCCAAAAATAAATAAATAAATTTATAAAAAATAATAATTATAGGACTACTGTGAGGATTAAAACAGAAGATACAGAAAAGGAATCAGAACAGTTCATAGCGTATGATAAATTCTCAATAGATGATGATACTACAATCTTCCTCAAATAAGCTATGCATTTATATTCATTACTTATTTGTTGTTGCCTGGTTTTATTTTGCTTTTCAAATTGTCTACTCCCTTGATATTAGTTTTCAAGGAAAAGAAAATTTTCTAATTTAAGCTATGTCCCATAGCACAGGGATCCCCAACCTCTGGGCCACGGACCAGTACCGGACTTCGGCCTGTTAGGAACCGGGCCGCACAGCAGGAGGTGAGCGGCGGACGAGCAAGCGAAGCTTCATCTGCCGCTCCCCATCGCCTGCATTACCGCCTGAACAACCACACTACCCCACCCCCAACCCCCGGTCCGTAGAAAAATCGTCTTCCATGAAACTGGTCCCTGGAGCCAAAAAGGTTGGGGACCGCTGCCACAGCCGACTCAGATGCCTTTGGCACTCCTGGAAGGTAGTTATAGGCAATGAATAGCGTCTGCCACTCTAGAGTTTGTCACTCTAGCATTTCTGGTTAATGAAATTGTTATATTAGACCATTTTTTACAGCATTCCCTAACATGTCAGTTCACAAAGAAAGCTATTTATTGCCTGTGGAATATCCCGAATAATAATGACACTGATTAATTCATCTAATCAATTTCCCAACGAAATGGTGAAACAGCATTGAAACAAAGAAATGTCCCTGAAGATCATGGTTTGGATACTCACTGAACATGATTTGCTCAACTTTATCCTTTAAACCATAGCCTGTGAGGAAAACCAGTCGTAGCACATTAAATATTCTGGCCTAGTTTGGTAAAAGTGGGAAGATCAACTTCCTGTCTGGAATTAGGACTGGACTTGAATCAGGGGGCCAGGGTTTTAGCCCTGGCTTTGCTATTATATTGTCAGAATTGGTCAAGTCCCTTCCCTCTCTGATCTTCATTTTTCTCAATTGTAAAACGTTGACATTGCACTAGAAGAAACCAAAGGCTTTTGCTAGCCCTACTATTTATTTCTCCAAATTCTGGGCAACACCAAGTTTTGGGTGCATATTTCACTTTTAATAAGGAATGTTTACTATATGGAGGGAGTAGCACTAACTGAGGTCAAGACCATGGGATTGATTCACAAATAGGCTTAGGCCTTTATAATTGCTTTTATGGTCACAAATAGGTAAAGGTCAAGGATCTAACAATTACTACCAGCCATATGACGTGTCTGTAGGGGAATTTAAAGTCCTTACCTCCTTCTTTTATTTGTTATCCATTCAAAAATACTTATTAAGCACACACATCCCATTAGATATTGTGCTGCATACTGGGATAAAATGATAAACAAAACAGATTCTCACTGAATTTACAATCCACTGGGAGAGACAAAAATAAAACAAAGATATAATTACAAACTCAGTAAGTGAGAAAAGCAGGATCAGTGACGGCAAACCCTTCCACACATACTCTCTCATTTGATCCTGCTCAAACCCTTGCTATGACTTATCACTCGTGTTTACCAACGAAGAAATGTGCTCTCTCTCTGTAGCTCAGGTCAGTGTGAGCATCCAGAAGCAGTACTATGAATGGCTTTTAATTAACCTAGAGAATAAAGAAGCTCCCAGAAAGAAAGAAAATATTTTGAAAATATTGAAAAGCATATTTAGATGCCCAGTTCCTCATCAGTCACTTGCCTTTTCTCACGTTTTCAACACTTCTACATTCCTAGGAATGACAGCATTCAGCCTGGTGGGTTCTTTATCAAAGATGTATCAAAATCCTACCCAGCTTTCTGAAATCAAGTCAAATATCATACACCTTAGAAGCTATCCCTATAATCAGAATGCATTATTATTCCTACAGGACATTGTTTGGATGTTAATTATAGCATTTACTGCATTCTGCCTTATATTTGTTGATATCCCATGGACTCCATTATTGATCTGCAGTTCCTTGAAGGAAAGGACTATGCTTTATGCCTGCCTGTATCCCACATAGTGTTTTGTAAATAGTAAATGTTTAGTAAAATATACGCTGACGTAAGAATTGCTCCCATATGTCTCAGATACTCTCGGGCATTTTCATATTTTGTGGAACACTGCTTTTCATTCTCACCCATAGCTACTGTTAGCTCCTGGTCCTGAATGAAAGAAAAAAAATTCATCAGGACAATGTTTAGCTGAGAAATTAGGTAACATTATTTTGTGGTTTGAATACACAGAAAAGGACCTAGGTCAGGGAACAGGTGAAACTGACATGCGAAAGGTATCTGCCCATATACACTGTCATTCAGAAAGCAAAGTCTGGGTCCTAGAGATTCTCGGGCCCTCCTACAAGAGGAAAATAACATGAAACTTATTTATCATGTATATCTGATCTGGAGATGAGAGAGATTATAGCTAACACAGCCAATAAAACATTGGGAATTATGACTCAGGTACTTAGACACTCAGCCAAGATGCTGACATTTGTTAAAGAGGAAATAGATGGAAGCAGAGCAGAAGACTGTGCTTGCTTTAATTACATGAGAGGTATCATTTTTCTTTTTAACAGGATATTACATTTAAACATGTGACCTTGCAAGGGAGAAACAGGTCATATTTTCCTTAATTCTTTTCTCTTTCTTCTGAACTTCTGGAGACATACTTTTTGAAGGTGGGGTGTGGGGTGGCAGATGGTAGGGTGGAACAGAGCAATATGGCAGAGAAAGAAAGAAGATGACAAGCTAAATATACTGGATTTCAGAGCCAGCAATCTGACCACTCTTACCTAACTGGAGGGAAACATCTCCTGGGATATAAGTTGGGTCAGCAACCAAGCTTAAATGAATAGTAATTAATATTAACCCTGTTGAAGTGTGTCTACATGTAAGGACATCCAGGGCTGTAAGATCATATCCTCTTAGACACATTCTATATACAGTAGGCACATTTCCTAAAGGCTTATTTAGCTTTCCAGACTAGTAGACCAGATCAAGTAATAGGAAGAAATATTAACACTGTGATTTAATTAAAATATCTTTCTGAGTTTCTCCCCAAATACACTGGTATGGAAGCCTTGCAAGTAGCTTCCCAATGAGCCCCGTTTCTGGAGCAAATGCTTATCTTCTATCTTTTTATGTAGGACAAATGGACAATCAAAAGTAATTTCTTTATGTGCATTATTATTATTTCTATGAAAGTAAGAACACTTTATTTGAATTGTATTGAATCATAATTTAACCCCCAAAGCAGGGCCTTGTACTTCCTAGAGAAATTTCTCATTCAAAGTTTATATATTAAGGCTAATTTTACATAATCGCACGGAAATGATTTTAATTTAACACAGACACACAGAAACAACTAGACTCCTTCAAACGTTAGAAATGACCTGGGATATTTGAGTATTTCACAAATTACGGTCGGCCGGTCCTCTCTATTCAACATGTGAGTGCAGCACTCTGGCAGGCTGGCCCCACTACTTTCTGAATTTAGGCTTTAGAGCTGTTGTGCTGGACCGCACTGTCCTTTTGTGCCCCCAGCCCCATTTTCACTGTCTTAATTCTTGCAATGGGTTGGATTTTGTCCCTCCCAAAAGGTGATCAAGTCCTAATCCCCAGTACCTCTGAATGTGGCCTTGTTAGGAAAGAAAATAGGGTCTTTGCAGATTGTAATCAAGTTAAAATGAAGTCATTAGAGTGGATCTTAATCCAATATGACTGTGTTCTTAAAAAAAGGGAAATTTGTGGACAGAGACAGACATGTACAGAGGGAAGATGATGTGAAGATACAGGGCGAAGATAGCCACCTACAAGGCAAGGAGGGGGACCTGAACCAGATCCTTCCCTACACCCCCCCCTTGGATGGAAGCAACCCTGCTCACCCTTCAAGTTTAGACTTCTAGACTCCAGAGCCATGAAATGATAAATTTTTGTTGTTTAAGCCACCCAGTTCATAGGGGTGAACTTTGTTACAGCAGCCCCAGGAAGCTACAATGCTGATCATTTACTTACAGAAAAAGAAATTAAAAACATGAAAAGAGTGAGGTCATAGACAAACCAAAAGTGCTTGTACATGAACCCTGAACTAGCTTGGATAAGCCTTCACACCACTTGATTCCTTTGGAATATATACATATATCTAAATATATATACTCATACATATACAGACACATGCATACATTCATAAATGTATATATGTATAGTTATTTCTTAGAACCTAGTGCCATATGCTAGATGTGCGTTATTTCCTGTACTTCTGACTATATAAGACACATATTACATTACTGTATTTTACAGATGAAGGAATCGATGGTCAGAAAAATTTAGTAATGTGTCTACACAGAAAACAGGTGAGAGAGCTATGATTTAAACTCTGTTTAGTCTGACTCCATTGTCTGGGCCCCTAATCACCAGGTTACTTTAACTTGAAGAGGAAGAAGAAAGCCATGTAAGTAAGTTTCTCAACAAGCAATGCAGCTAGAGGATGTAATTAAAGTCTTGTCCATGAGAAAAATTTGAAGAAAAATACATTTAGTGTAGTTTGACCTATGATAGGAGGAGGGGTAATACGTGATGGAGATGGGAGGGTAGGCAGGGCCTGTATTGTGGAAACCCTCAATGTGAGACTGAGGACTTCTTAACAATGATCTTATGGATAGTATTAATCAACTTTGTTTTTGCCCCTCTTACTTCACCATTTCTTAGTGAAGCATTAATAAAAACCCCATTGCTTTTGACACGGGATAAAATATCATATCAACCAAACCCTGGCCCAGTGCAACTCTGCATACTCAACCGTCTTAGATATTGTGCCTAGAAAAGGCATGCAACTGAAGAATCCAGCAGAGTTAGAAAGCTGTGCCCGGGCAAGGAGTGAGCCCAAAGTAGTTTCCCGGCTCTCTCACTGTGTCTTTCCAAGTAGACTCCCAGAATACAACATAACTCAAACTTACGCTCCAAAATCAAAAGCAATTTTGATTTGCATGATCATCACTGTGTGCTATGGGTTTACATGCCAGCTTTCTACACATCCACTCAATTTTTGGTTAAAATACATTGTAAGAATTCCTGACATATTTTACTATACACTGTATACTACATTTGAAAATAATGAGAACTGCTCTCAACAGTAGTATGTTTTTCTCATGGCAAGGGTAAAGATCTGAAACCCAATATATAGCTCAATTTTTGTGAATGAATGAACTCCCAGGAAGGATACAGAAATACCCTTACCAAGGTGTCGATCTCTCTGATATATTTATAATACTATTATACACACTACATATGTACATAACTATATCCACATCTCATTAACATATCTGTCTCCACTAATATATATTTGAAGTGTAGATTACTTATGCCATTTTAGAATGTGCTGCTATATATAACTCACTGCCATCTGTTCCTCTGATTTCTCTTTTATATTCTAAAAATTCCCAGCAAATCAGGAAAATCTGCATGGGTTCCTGAAGTCTTATATGTGATAAATTATAGATAGTATTTACAGAGAGGAGGACCCCAAACAGAGCTCTGGGCTAGGAAGAAGAGCCTGAGGAAATTCTTGGTGGCCCATGGATTACTATTCAGTTGACTTTAGACAAATGCTTTGGCCCTCTGAACCTCAGTTTACTCAGCTTTAAAATGAAAATAATTAACTTCACAGTCCTGCAAATCAGGCAAATTTTATCAAAGGTGACAATGATGAGAAAGGTTTAAACTTTCAAAGTGCTAAATAATTGCAAGTTATTATTAACATTATCAATATAAAAAAATAAGAGCAAGTTCAGAATAATTAGAAAGAAAAGAGTTCAACCAAAAGTAAGAGATGGTCAAGTGGCTGTTTCTCAATGCCTAGGAATATACTTCAGTTCACCAAATATTTGCTGAGAATATACTATTAATTCATGCATTCAGTACCTATTCTAGTCCAGACATTGGTCTAGGTGCTGAGGATAGAGCAGTGAACAAATCAAAGATCCTTGCTCTCATGTAGTACCTGGGTAGGTTGGGTGGGGTTGAGGGAAACAGACAATAAACAACATAAATAATGGATAAAATTAACCGTATTTCATTGCATCTAAGATGCCATTGGTTGTAAGGCATACCACTCTTTTATATACCACTAAAAAAGAAACAAAAAATCATTGGTAAGTAAATATGAAAGGCCATTGTTTGCACAATGCATTACAGTTTCAGAGATGGTAAAATGTGAAAAAAGCATTGCATCTTGGAATTGATGACCTATAGTAAAAAAAAATCAGTAGATCATATAAATTGCACCAATGTTTTCTTAGGTCATTCTCCCAAGGCAATAGAAATAAAAGCAAAAGTAAACAAATGGGACCTAATCAAACTTACAAGCTTTTGTACAGCAAAGGAAAGCATAAACAAAATGAAAGACAGCCTACGGACTGGGAGAAAATATTTGCAAATGATGCAACTGACAAGGGCTTAATTTCCAAAATATACAAACAGCTCATACAGCTCAACAACAAAAAAAGACCCCAATCGAAAAATGGGTAGAAGACCTAAATAGACATCACTTCAAAGAAGACATACAGATGGTTGGTAGGCACATGAAAAGATGCTCTACATCACTAATTATTAGAGAAATGCAAATCAAAACTACAATGAGGTATCACCTCACCCCTGTCAGAATGGCCATCATTGAAAAGTCTACAAATAACAAACGCTGGAGAGGGTGTGGAGTCCTACACTGCTGGTGTAAATGTAAGTTGGTGCAGCCACTATGGAAAACAGTATAAAGGTTCCTCAAAAAACTAAAAATTGAGTTGCCATATGATTCAGCAATCCCACTCCTGGGCATGTATCCAGACAAAACTACAATTCCAAAAGATACATGCACCCCTATGTTCATAGCAGCACTATTCACAGTAGCCAAGACATGGAAACAGTCTAATGCCCATCAATGGATGAATGGATAAAGAAGATGTGGTACATATATACCATGGAATACTACTCAGCCATAAAAAAGAATGAAATAATATCATTTGCAGTAACATGGATGGACTTAGAGATGATCATACTAAGTGAAGTAAGTCAGAAAGAGGAAGACAAGTACCCTATGATATCACTTATATGTGGAATCTAAAATATAACACTTCCAGGGCTTCCCTGATGGCGCAGTGGTTGAGAGTCCACCTGCCGATGCAGGGGACACGGGTTTGTGCCCCGGTCCGGGAAGATCCCACATGCTGCGGAGCGGCTGGGCCTGTGAGCCATGGCCACTGAGCCTGCATGTCCGGAGCCTGTGCTCCGCAACGGGAGAGGCCACAACAGTGAGAGACCCACGTACCGCAAAAAAAAAATATATATATATATATAACACAAATGAAACTACGAAACAGAAACAGACTCACAGACATAGAGAATAGTCTTGTGGTTCCCGGGGGGTTGGGGGAGGGATGGATTGGGAGTTTGGGGTTAGCAGGTGCAAACTATTAAATATAGAATGGATAAACAACAAGGTCCTACTGTATAGCACAAGGAACTATATTCAATATCCTGTGATAAACCATAATGGAAAAGAATATGAAAAAATATATATAACTGAATCACTTTGCTGTACAGCAGAAATTAATACAAGACTGTAAAACAACTACACTTCAATGAAAAAAATCAGTAGGTCATAAGTAATAGGAAAAGAAAGCAGTATGGGAAAAGCAGAGTCAAGGGAATGTGGTAATGTTGCAGCATTAAATAGGTTGGTTAGTGTGTTAGCTGCCCAGGAAAAGCTAATTACCACAAACCAGTGGCTTCAAATCACAGAAATTTATTCTCTCACAGTTCTGGAGGCCAGAAGTCCATAATCAAGGTGTCAGCAGGGCTATGCTCCTTCTGCAGGCTGTAGGAAAGACTCTTTCCTTGCTTCTTCTAGCTTCTGGTGGCTTCCAGCAAACCTTGGTGTTCCTGGCTTGTGGCAGCATCACTTCAATCTCTGCCTCCATCTTCACATGGCCTTCTCCTCTGTGGACATCTGTGCATCCTCTCCTCTTCTTAGAAGGACACTGGTTACTGGAGTTAGGGCCCACGCTCATCCAGTATGGTTTCATCTTAATCATATCAGCAAAGACACTAGTTCTAAATAAGGTCACATTCTGAGCTTCTGGGTGGACATGAATTTGGGGGGGGGAAGGGGACACTATTCAATCCCCTACAACTAGTGTTAAGAGAGAGTGGATTTAATAAATAGACAAAAGCAAAGTTAAGAGAGGTGCAAAAGAGCTCTGGTGGTGTTCATGTCTTAAGTACCAAGTGTTGGTCAGGCATGTAGCACCATCCCTACCCTCTCCAAGGACTGGATGTCTGATCCTCTTACATTTTGGAGTCAACAAATTCTTCTTTTTACTGAAGCCAGTTTGAATTCAATTTCAATCACTTGAACCCAAAGCATTTTGATATCAAAGAACTTACAGTAGTTCTCTGTGAGTGGAGTATAAAGTATGGGGCAGGAAATGGCAGTGATGCTGGAAAGGTAATAAGCAGAGGTCAATTATAATGAAGAGTCTCGTGTGCCATGTTAAGAAGCTTAGACTTTATCTTTTGGACAACAGGGGATCATTAAAGGATTTTAGGCAGGAGGTCCGGGGTGACAGGACCGGAGTTGCACTTTAGAAATAGCACGCTGGGGTATCCCTGGTGGTGCAGTGGATAAGAACCCGCCCACCAATGCAGGGGACATGGGTTCGAGCCCTGATCTGCGAAGACCCCACATGCCACAGAGCAACTAAGCCCATGCGGCACAACTACTGAGCCTGCACTCTAGAGCCCACAAGCCACAACTACTGAGCCCACGCACACAGAGCCTGTGCTCTGCAACAAGAGAAGCCACCGCAATGAGAAGACAGTGCACCGCAATGAAGAGTAGCCCCCGCTCGCCACAACTAGAGAAAGCCCGCATGCAGCAACAGAGACCCAACACAGCCCAAAATAAATAAATTTATTTTTTAAAAAAAGAAATAGCACGCTGGCTTTTGGATAAACAATAGATTGAGTGTTGACAGAAGACAAAAGTGCTTTGGACAGATGCTACATATTATCCATCCTTCCCAAGAACTAGAATTCTACCAAGAGTCCTGCTTCCAGACTTTATTTGCTACTAACCTCTAGGTCTTGCTGGAAAACTACACTTCTTAAGATATCGACCTTTTTTTGGCCTACAACAATGCTAAAATGTTGCCAATAACATTGTCTCTTGACCTGCTACTTACCCTTGGTCTTTCTTCTAGCAATTGATTTAGAAGCTACTGTCCCAAATCCATTTCTGGCCCCAAGGATATATTTAATCTCTCTTTCCAACTGTCTAGTCCCACTGCTTATACACACCAAAAGAAATTTTATCTCATGCATTAACTAAATCATGCTCAAATTTGTCCTTGTTATGCTTTCCTCATCTGGATGGAGAGTTTTGGGTTTAGTTTTTTTCTTTATCACTGCCAAGACCTCAGTAGCTTTCTTAACATAAGGTAAATATTATCCCCTGGAAATTATGTCACTAAATATTTTATTTACCTTTTATCTGAAGCCTTTGGCATACTATGCAAATGATCACTGATATTTCAGCTGAAAGCATTACAGAGTCTCAAAAGAAAAATGTTTTATGGAAGAACATGTCTCTTAGGTCAAGTAGCTTGTAATTCATAGTCTTTGCACAACTAATCAATGGAGCTAAATTTTTATAAATAAGAAATGAAAGAATAATAAAGATAATAATATAATTTGAAAAATCTTTACTGAGCACAAAGTATGCTCCAGTTACAGGGGTAGGTCACGAGGATACAGAACTTAGTATGACATAGAACCTACTCTTTTAATGCTCACCTATGATAAGGAAGAACAATGTGTAACTATAATGGAGCTTTCATGGAGGTATATACACATTTAACACATTATAAGAAAAAAAGATAAGGTTGCAGTTAATTCTGCTTGGGAACTTAAAGGTATAGCCATTTGAACTGGGTCTTGCAATACGAAGAGAAGATTTCTTAGGTAGCTAGTGAGTTTACTGTAAACTACACTGAATACGTGGAGCTAAAAGTCCAGTGTAATGGATAACATTTCAAGTGCATAAACCCTGGTCTACAAGAGAGTCAATATTTCCTTAGTTTTTAAAATGAATTTTGACTTGAAGCCTTTGACCTGTTGCACAGGTGGGGATTTCAACTAAAGTCACTTTTGAGGATCCTTCCCCAGAGCAGCACCAAACTATATAGGGAATTCTGCAGCCACACAGCCTTGGGACATAACCTCTGGTCATCAGTCATTGATCAGGAAGCACATTGTTCCAGGGCATGTGTTCCTTTCAAGTGCACTGACTCTGCTGCTTACGTGTCATGGTTGGGGCAAAGGATCAATAACTAACAAACATCAGAACCCTAGAGCTACTTCTCTTTAAAACCTTGCCTTCTCCCCAAGGCACAGTCACAAAACAGAGTCCCAGGCTCATCATTCATGAGACCCGAAGACCTCTTTTTCCTTTTCATTTCAGGGGAATTTCTCTTTAGTCAGAGGGAAATGGCTCCCCCAGAAGCACTCTTTTTCTCTACTCTCCCTATCAGATGCATGGAATATTCTCCTCAATGGGCTTATTAATCTTTGGGGAAACAAAAGCCAAAGAGGAAATTTTCTGGACAGTTACTTCTATTTTGTGCTCAACCATATTCCTCCCCTGGGGCAAAAAAGCAGAATTTGATATCTGTTGGAATAAAAACAAAGCAAAGGAGAAAATAAAGGGAGGCGCATGGCTAAGAATCTGCCTGCCAATGCAGAGAACATGGGTTTGAGCCCTGGTCCGGGAAGATCCCACATGCCACGGAGCAAGTAAGCCCATGTGCCACAACTACTGAGCCCACGTTCTAGAACCCAAGAGCCACAACTGCTGAAGCCCACGTGCCTAGAGCCCGTGCTCCGCAACAAGAGAAGCCACTGCAACAAGAGAAGCCACCACAAAGAGAAGCCCACGCTCAGCAACGAAGACCCAAAGCAGCCAAAAATAAATAAATTAAAAAATAAAAAAAAGAAAATAAAGGGAGAAAAACATCTAATTTGAATTTATTTTAAAAATTTCCACCACGCTGAAGAGCGTCATTTATTTTATAGACAAGAGAGAGTCAATTACAACATTACGAACAAACAAGTAACATTAAAACAAATTTCTTCAGGAAAGGTGATATGACAATTGCGTGTAGAACGAGGAGCTAAGAGATTGGAGTTAAAAGGATATAATTCACATGAGTCCACAAAGTGAGAAGATAAACAACTTGGAGATGAAAGGTGGTTCTGAGGCTGGAAGATAGATAAAGGTGTAAAGCATAGAATTTTGCTTGATGGAAAGTATATCCTGATTCCAAAAACAGATGGTGACGTGAGCAGAGGGTTTAACTCCTCTTCTGTCCATTCCTCACCACACATTTTCTGTTTATATCTCAAATAATTAGGTGAAATTCATCAATTCACTTAATAAATATTTACTGAGCTCCTACCATAGGCCAAGCATTGTGCTTGGCAAAAGGAGTATTAAAGTGGGAAAACACATCTGTAAACTTGAGAAAAGAAATGTGTGGTTTACAAGCAATTTCTGCTAAGGGACTTGCAGATGGCCCTTGATTGAAGAAGAACTGAAAATCAAACTTTCTTCCTCAGAAGGTGGTTTGTGTCACAGGAAGTAGGCAGAGAAGGTACTGGCAGAATCTACTACTACTACCTAATTTAGAGAGTTGAAGGATGGAGTCAGGGTTGGCCATGAGACAGAAGATAGGCAACTCCCTTTGAGATTTCATTGCTGCTTTGGATCATCAGCATTTGGAAGGAGCAGTATACATCAGTCCAAATAGAACTCCAGCAGGCAAGAAGGGCTGCTCTTAAAATTGCTTCTACTTGAGAACTGAGTTAAAGATGAAATATACTGGGAATGAATAACAGATACCCAGCATAGAAATGGCTTTAAGTTTCTGAAGAAGTGGAACAAAGGACTAAATGTAAGAGCTAAAACTATAAAACCCTTGGAATAAAACACAGGAGTAAATCTTTGTATCCTTAGGTTAGGCACTAATTTCTTAGATATAAAACCAAAAGTACAAGCAACAGAAGAAAAACTATATAAATTTGACTTCATCGAAATAAAAACCAATACTAAAAACCTGTGTCCTTCAAAGTATACCACAAAGAAAATGAATAGACAACTCACAGAATGGTAGAAAATATTTTCAACTCATATTCTCTGAAAAGATACTCATATTCAGAAAATATAAATAACTCTTACAATGCAACAACAAAAAGACAAATATTCTAATTATAAAATAGATGGAAGTATCTGCAAACATTACTTCAAAGAAGAACACTAATGACTAATAAGGTCATGAAAAGATGCTGAAAATCTTTAGCCATTAGAGAAATGAAAATCAATACCACAATGAGATACCGCTTCACACCAACTAGAATGGTTATAACAAAAAACACAGACAATAACAAGTGTTGGCTAGTGGTAGAGAAATTGGAACCTTCGTACATTTCTGGTGGCTCTGTAAAATAGCCACCCTCTTTAGAAAAAAGTTTGGCAGTTCCTCAAAATGTTAAACAGAGCTACTATGTGACCAAGAAATTCCACTCCCAGATAAATACCCATGAGAAATTAAAATATATGTCCATATAAAAGTGTCCACAATTATTCTTAGCAGCATTCTTAATAGCCAAAAAAGGAAACAACCCAAATGTCCATCATCTAGTGAATGGATACATAAAATATATTACAGCCATACAATGGAATATTATTTGGCAGTAAAAGGAAGGACTGAAATACTGATACATTATCTAGCACTGATGACCCTTGAAAAAAATACCAGGAAGTAAAAGCAGTCAGTAACAAAAGGAAACATATTGTATGACTTCATTTTTATGGAAAGTCCAGATTAGACAAATCTATATAAACAGAAAGTAGGGGTTGCCAGGGCCTGAGGAGAGGGTAGAAGGTTAATAGTGGTGAGCGCTAATGGATATGGAGCAGTGATGAAATCTCCTAAAAGTGATTGTGATCATGGTTGCACAACTCTGTAAACATACTAAATATCATTGAATTGTACATTTTCAGTGGGTGAATTTATATCTTAATAAACCTATCTAAAAAGGAGAAAAGAAGCCAACTCTCAGCCCTACCATCCAGTACTATTCTGTAGGTTTTAGCCAATGCTAGAAATAAGCATTGTGATTCCAGAAAGGAAGACACATTCATCAAATGAATAATTCTGTAGAGTAAAACTATTATTTAATTATACAAAAATCAAATAATTTTCTTCAAACCATCTATTACCACTAACAATAGATAAATAAGCAAATAAAATGGCACCAAGATTCCTAAATTGGAATATGGCATACCCCAGGAGAGGAAATCTTAACTTTGCTAAGATAGAAATTATTTCCAAAACCATAAACTGTTAACTGAAATCCAGTCAAAATTCGAATGATATTTATTTGGTTCTTAACAGAATTGTTCTACAGGTCATATGAGATTAGAAGTAAATTTCAATATTTTCTTATAATGCATTTCATATTAATTTCTAAAATAAACATTTTTGTGTAATGGAGGAATTTTAAATGTTAAAATATGTTAACATATGTTTAATTAAAATGACAGAAGGAGAAGGTAAAGAGAATAGTATGTTAGCATTACCTGAACTATTTGAAAGAGATCAGGTCCTTAGATTTTCCAAAGTCAAGAAAGACATTAATCTACATATGCAAATAATCCAAGGAGCCCAAAGCAAAATAATTTAAATAAGAATGCACTTAAATACATCTTAGAAAACCAAAAGCTGAAAAGAAAAAATAAAGGCAAACAGAATACATTTAAAGTAACCAAAGATAAAAGGAGAGAAACTTTGAAAGAACCAAAAATTAGACTAAGACTAGAAAAATGGAAACCAGCCAACCTGTAATACTTTACTCAGCAAAAATATCCTTCAAAGAATAAAGATGAAATTAAAACATTTTTTGTACAAACAAAACTGATAGAATTCAACAGTAGACACACTGTGTGTGTGTATATATATATATACATACATATATAGAACATGTATATAAAATAAATGTATAGTACATATACACACACAAACACACATATATATGGAAAGGTTATTCTTCAGGCAGAAGGGAAATGATTCCTGATATAAAGCTGGAGCTGAAGGTGGGGATAAAGAGGAATAAAAATGTTAAATATATGAGTACATGTCAGTGGATGCTAAATTCGTTAATCAAAAATAAAAATTCCTCATGGCATACTGAATAGCAAATAAATTGGGAGTGGATAAAAGATTTTTAAATGGTCTAATGTTTTTAATACCCTCCTCCTCTTCCAAGGTCCTGGATGTAGATAAGGTATCAATAAACATTAAAAATTGATAAATCAAATATACATCAAGATGTTGTAAAGTCTATGGTAATCAATGAAAGAGCTTTGTAAATTATATACATATATACATATATATACATATATATATATATGACTTCCAAACTGACTGACAAGGAAAGAAAAAGAAAATATTTTTTTTTAATACTTGATCCATTTAAAAGAAATAGCAAAGCCAGTAGAAAAGAAGATTAAGAGCAGGGAGGACAAATATAAATCACAGCATAAGATGGTAGATATATATCATCAGTAAAATGTCAGTAATTGCACCAAAAATATATTAACTAATAGGGTTTTTTACAGCAGTTTTAGGTTTACAGAAGAATGAGAAGTGCAGAGTTCCCATATACCCCTTCACTCCCCCTCCCACACTTCCTCCTATTATTGACATGCATTCAGGTGATACATTTGTTACAAAATCATTATTAACTAAAGTCCATAGTTTACATTAGGGATCACTCTTTCTGTTGTAATTTCTATGGGTCTGTACAAATGTATAATGACATGTGTCTACCATTACAGTATCATACAGAACTGTTTCACTGCCCTACAAATCCACGGCTGTATCATTTCACAAAACCTCTCTCCCCTTTATTCAGTTACTTCATTGGGGTCCTAGCAAAGAGTTTGAATACCTTTATCATTTTCGAAAATTATCATTTTAAAATAGCGTTTAAATAATAGCAAATATATCATATACCTAGGTGTAAATCTAAATGTGTGCAAGACCTCTATACAGAAATTACTAAACTATTGTTATGAGCAATTAATGAAGACTGAAATAAGGATGTATTAGTAAGGATCCACCAGAGAAACAGATAATTCTGTATATAGATGTATATTAAAGAGGTTTATTACAGAAATCAGCTCACGTTGTCATGGAGGCTGAAAAGTCCTACAACTGGTTGTCTACAAGCTGGAGAACCAGGAAAGCTGGCAGTGTAATTTAGTCCAAGTCCAAAGGGCTTACAGCAGGGCTGGGGGTGGGGGTAGGGAGCGCACTGGTTTAAGTCTTGGGAGTCTGAAGGATTGAGAACCAGGAGCTCCAAGGTGGGAGGGCAGAAGAAGGTGGAAGTCCCAGCCCCAGAAGAGATAGAGAATTTGTTCTTTCTCTGCCCTTCTTTTCTATCTGGTCCCTCAATGGCTTGGATGGTACCTGCCCACATTGGTGAGGGAAGATCTCTTTACTCAGTCTGATTCAAATGCTAATCACGTCCTGAAACACTCTCACAGACACACCTAGAAATAAGGTTTTACCAGCTGTATGGGCATCCCTTAGCCCAGCCAAGTTGAGAAAAAACTAACTGTCACAGAGAGCTATACTATATTTATGGATTAAAACACTCAATTATGTGGGGATATCAGTTTTCTACAAGTTGATCTATAGATTTAACATAACTCTAAAAAAATTTTAAATCTGTTGCACTTCACAAACTGATTCTAAAATGTATATGAAGTGCAAACGTACAGGTATACGTAACTAAGAAGATCTTAATGAACAAGGTGAAATAACTTGGTTTACCAGATATCAAAACTTATTGATAAAATGACAGTAATTAAGACATCATGGTATTAAAGTAAGGAGAGATAGATGCACTTCTGAAATGAAACAGTCCAGAAAAAGACCCATATATATTTTTTTAATTTAATTTACTTATTTCTTATATAACACGTTCTTATTAGTTATCTATTTTATCCATATTAGTGTAAATATGTCAATCCCATTCTCCCAATTCATCCCACCCTCCCTTCCCCACCTTGGTATCCGTACGTTTGTTCTCTACGTCCGTGTCTTTTTGAATTATGGTTTTCTCTGGGTATATGCCCAGTAGTGGGGTTGCTGGGTCATATGGTAATTCTATTTTTAGTTTTATAAGGAACCTCCATACTGTTCTCCATAGTGGCTGTATCAATTTACATTCCCACCAAGAGTGCAAGAGGGTTCCCTTTTCTCCACACCCTCTCCAGGATTTGTTGTTTGTAGATTTTCTGATGATACCCATTCTGAGTCCATTTCATTCTGACTTGACATCCTTGAGTTACAGCTATGAGCTTTGGGAGGTCCTAGCATGAACACAATATTTATTATGTGAACAGGGACACTTTTGAGGGAGGAACGGTTATTATTAATGTCTACACTGGGGTGACAGGCAACATTATTGTTTATACTATGCCTGCCTAGATCCTTGATCACTTGTTGTTCAAAATGAATCACGATATTTTTAGTTTGCCGTGCACACCCATGATTGTTTAAAACACATTTCCCTTATGAATCTGTGGGCAGTATTCCATCCCCATTCACATCAGTTCCAAGCTAGAAACTGTGAAGAGACTTCCTAGTTATAGCTCATGATTCTACTTCATAGATGAAACCAATCTCTCTTTTTGTTTTTTAACAAACCAGGTTCAGAGGCAGTAGGTAGATAAACAAGTCCCTGTGAAGACAGAGCAAGGCAAGGTTTGGCCACAAATGCTGAGTGATCTTGCCTATTTGAAAAAGTGGTAAACTGGCCTGATGCAAGGCACTTATTTGTAAAATTATGATTATTTTTGAGTGCACAACAACACAGATCAGATACTGACCAAAAGAAAGCTAAGGCATTTAAGAACATGCAAAAAAGGTAGCAATCGTGCTTACTGTAGCATCTAGCAAAAATGCTGTTCAAGTAGCCCATAGTAAGTTGTTTATTCCTTAGAAAATTATATAAACTAGAAAGTTGCCAATAACACTGCTATTAGTGAAGATATCTAGTCAGCTGCATGTAATTGAGATAAAAACATAGGAGTGGCTGAAAATAGAGAAGTTTCTTTCTCCTAAATGTTGAAGTCTTAACTGGTAGCATGGACCTGCTCCTTGAAATGCTGCATTGTTAGGCTTACACCGTGTTCCCTGGTGTCAGGCTCTGAACTCCTCTCTTCTTGTTCTGTCTTTCCTGGGGTGTTGTCCCTCTCTGCCTGGTTGAGACAGCTCTGAAAGAACTATTCACTTGCATTCTCTCAAACAAAAGGAAAATATGAAGGCAAAGAAACACCCGTTCCCTTCAACGACATAACCCAGAAGTTACAACTTCAGCTTCTATCCCATTGGTCAGAAATTGGTCATATGGCTGAATGTAGCTACAAATGAGGCTGGAATATGTAGCCTTTTCTTCTTGGAGGCCATGGACCCAACGAAAATTTCATTACATTAGGAGAAGGGAGACATGGATATTGAGGAGACAGCTGTCACTATCTTGCAAAGTCACCTTCTCTGCATTTACTATATGCACTTTGAAAGAAGCATTAACAGTGCTGATTGATGTTCCCTGGGAGCATAAAGTCTAGACAATAAAAAATATGCAAAGTTTTGAGCATGGTCTGTGGTAGAATGTGGTAATTTCTCTAAGGAAGTGGCAAAAAATAATAATAGTACTATAGGCACAGGGAGCACATGAAGAGGAAATAAATTCTGGTTGGGGAACCACGTAGACTTTACTTATGGCATTTGAGGTAAGTGCTGAGAAAATAAAAGTTATTAAAAAATGACAGATAGAGATTTGGAAAGGGAATTTTAAGCAGAAAGTAGAGCAAGAGAAAAGCTGTCTTGGTGGAAACATATAGTTTAATTTGGCAAGAGTGTGGGTTTCATTCATCCTTTTAGAATATCTGTACTTGTGCCTAACTCTTATTTATTCTGAATTCTTCTTCATTCACTCATCAAATATTATTGACCACCTACTATGTGCTAGACTTGTGTTCATTAGCCCTGGGGATACTGATAGAATCTCTGCCCTCAGAGGGTTTATGAGACAGTACAGAAAAGAAACAATAATCAAATATTCACACATGAAATTTATCACAATTATTATGTTGGTTGTTATGATATAGAATATTTAGGAATGAATTTACATTAGGAAGATAGTCAAAGAAGATCTCTTTCAGAAAGTCATATTTAATGAGAGACTACAGACTTACCTTAGAGATACTGTGGGTTTGTTTCTACACCACAGCAATGAAGCAATTTTATTGCAATAAAGTGAGCCACACAATTTTTTTGATTTCCCAGTGCATATAAAAGTTATCTTTACACGATACTGTAGTATTTTAAGGGTGCAGTAGTGTCATGTCTAAGAAAACAATGTACATACCTTAATTTAAAACTACGTTATTGCTAAAAAAATGCTAACCGTCATCTGAGCCTTCAGTGAGTCATAATCTTTTTGCAATATTAATACCAAAGAACACTGATCACAGATCACCATAACAAATATAATAATAAGGTTTGCGATATTGTAGGAATTACCAAAATGTGATACAGAGACACGAAGTGAGCAAGTGCTGTTGGAAAAATGGCACTGGTAGACTTACTTGACGCAGGGTTGGCACAAACCTTCAATTTGTTAAACAAACAAACAAACAGAAAAGACCCCCACACACAATACCTGCGAACTGCGAAGTACAATAAAGTGAAGTGCAAGAAAACAAGGTCTGCCTGTGTTAGAATAAGTAAACTAGGTTTATAGTGTGTATGTTAGTGAAGACTGTCCCAAGCCAAAATGTAAGAATACATCATGGTTATGAAGTGGGTAGGAGGGTGGCATGTAAAAGGAACTGGAGATTATTCAGCCAAGTCCCTCTGAGCTCCTTCCTCCCTGAGCTAAAGTACCAGGGGGGAGGGGACAGGGGAGGGGACTTCAGCAGGTAATGGGGAACATCAAAAGATGATTGTTAACTACGGAAAACCAGCTACCCCAAGCCGTGTGGATGACAGGATCTTGGTGGTCTAGCCAGGCATCAGGGCTGTGCCTCTGAGGTGGGAGAGCCAAGTTCAAGACACTGGTCCAAAAGAGACCTCCCAGCTCCATATGATATCAAACAGTGAAAATCTCCCAGAGAGCCCCATCTCAATGCCAAGACCCAGCTCCACTCAACAACCAGAAAGCTACAGTGCAGGACACCATATGCCAAACAACTAGCAAGACAGGAACACAACCCCACCCATTAGCAGAGAGGCTGCCTAAAATCATAAAAAGGCCACAGACACCCCAAAACACACCACCAGACATGGACCGGCCCACCAGAAAGACAAGATCCAGCCTCATCCACGAGAACACAGGCACTAGGAAGCCTAGTCCCCTCCACCAGGAAGCCTACACAACACACTGAACCAACCTTAGCCACTGGGGACAGACAACAAAAACAACGGGAACTACAGACCTGCAGCCTGCAAAAAGGAGACCCCAAACACAGTAAGTTAAGCAAAATGAGAAGATAGAAAAATAACAGCAGATGAAGGAGCAAGATAAAAACCCACCAGGCCTAACAAATGAAGAGGAAATAGGCAGTCTACTTGAAAAAGAATTCAGAATAAGGATAGTAAAGATGATCCAAAATCTTGGAAAAAGAATGGAGAAAATACAAGAAACGTTTAACAAGGACCTAGAAGAACTAAAGAGCAAACAAACAGTGATGAACAACACAATAAATGAAATTAAAAATACTCTAGAAGGGATCAATAGCAGAATAACTGAGGCAGAAGAACGGATAAATGACCTGGAAGATAAAATAGTGGAAATGACTACTGCAGAGCAGAATAAAGAAAAAAGAATGAAAAGAATTGAGGACAGTCTCAGAGACCTCTGGGACAACATTAAACGCACCAACATTCGAATTATAGATGTCCCAGAAGAAGATGAGAAAAAGAAAGGGACTGAGAAAATGTTTGAAGAGATTATACTTGAAAACTTCCCTAATATGGGAAAGGGAATAGTTAATCAAGTCCAGGAAGCACAGAGAGTCCCATACAGGATAAGTCCAAGGAGAAACACGCCAAGACACATATTAATCAAACTATCAAAAATTAAATACAAAGAAAAAATATTAAAAGCAAGGGAAAAACAACACATAAGGGAATCCCCATAAGGTTAACAGCAGATTTCTCAGCAGAAACTCTGCAAGCCAGAAGGGAGCGGCAGGACATATTTGAAGTGCTGAAGGAGAATAACCTACAACCAAGATTACTCTACCCAGCGAGGATCTCATTCAGATTTCATGGAGAAATTAAAACCTTTACACACAAGCAAAAGCTAAGAGAAATCAGCAGCACCAAACCAGCTTTACAACAAATGCTAAAGGAACTTCTCCAGGCAGGAAACACAAGAGAAGGAAAAGACCTACAATAACACACCCAAAACAATTAAGAAAATGGTAATAGGAACATACATATTGATAATTACCTTAAATGTAAACGGATTAAATGCACCAACCAAAGACACAGACTGGCTGAATGGATACAAAAACAAGACCTGTATATGTGCTGTCTACAAGAGACCCACTTCAGACCTAGGGACACATACAGACTGAAAGTGAGGGGATGGAAAAAGATATTCCTTGCAAATGGAAATCAAAAGAAAGCTGGAGTAGCAATTCTCATATCAGACAAAATGGACTTTAAAATAAAGACTATTAAAAGAGACAAAGAAGGACACTACATAATGATCAAAGGATCAATCCAAGAAATTATAACAACTGTAAATATTTATGCACCCAACATAGGAGCACCTCAATACATAAGGCAAATACTAACAGCCATAAAAGGAGAAGTCAACAGTAACACAATCATAGTAGGTGACTTTAACACCCCACTTTCACCAATGGACAGATCATCCAAAATGAAAATAAATAAGGAAACACAAGCTTTAAATGATACATTAAACAAGATGGACTTAATTGGTATTTATAGGACATTCCATCCAAAAACTACAGAATACACATTCTTCTCAAGTGCTCATGGAACATTCTCCAGGATAGATCATATCTTGGGTCACAAATCAAGCCTTGGTAAATTTAAGAAAATTGAAATCATATCAAGTATCTTTTCTGACCACAATGCTATCAGACTAGATATCAATTAAAGGAAAAACATCTGTAAAAAATACAAACACATGGAGGCTAAACAATACACTACTTAATAACCAATAGATCACTGAAAAAAATCAAAGAGGAAATTTAAAAATACCTAGAAACAAATGACAATGGAGACACGATTACCCAAAACCTATGGGATGCATCAAAAGCAGTTCTAAGAGGGAATTTTATAGCCATACAATCCTACCTTGAGAAACAAGAAACATCTCAAAGAAACAACCTAACCTTACACCTAAAGCAATTAGAGAAAGAAGAACAAAAAAACCCCAAAGTTAGCAGAAGGAAAGAAATCAAAAAGATCAGATCAGAAATAAATGAAAAGGAAATGAAGGAAACTATAGCAGAGATCTGTAAAATTAAAAGCTGGTTCTTTGAGGAGATAAACAAAATTGATAAACCATTAGCCAGACTCATCAAGAAAAAAAGGGAGAAGACTCAAGCAATAGAATTATAAATGCAAAAGGAGGAGTAACAACTGACACTGCAGAAATACAAAGGATCATGAGACATTACTACAAGCAACTATATGCCAATAAAATGGACAACGTGGAAGAAATGCACAAATTCTTAGAAATGCACAAACTTCTGAAACTAAACCAGGAAGAAATAGAAATATGAACAAACCAATCACAAGCACTGAAATTGAAACTGTGATTAAAAATCTTCCAACAAACAAAAGCCCAGGACCAGATGGCTTCACAGGCGAATTCTATCAAACATTTAGAGAAGAGCTAACACCTATCCTTCTCAAACTCTTCCAAAACATAGCAGAGGGAGGAACACTCCCAAACTCATTCTACGAGGCCACCATCACCCTGATCCAAAACCAGACAAAGATGTCACAAAGAAAGAAAACTACAGGCCAGTATCACTGATGAACATAGATGCAAAAATCCTCAACAGAATACTAGGAAACAGAATCCAACAGCACATTAAAAGGATCATACACCATGATCAAGTGGCGTTAATCCAGGGAATGCAAGGATTCTTCAATATACCAAATCAATCAATATGATATAGCATATTAACAAATTGAAGGAGAAAAAACCATATGATCATCTCAATAGATGTAGAAAAAGCTTCTGACAAAATTCAACATGCATTTATGATAAAAACCCTCCAGAAAGTAGGCATAGAGGGAACTTTCCTCAACATAATAAAGGCCATATATGATAAATCCACAGCCAACATTGTCCTCAATGGTGAAAAACTGAAACCACTTCCACTAAGATCAGGAACAAGACAAGGTTGCCCACTGTATCCACTATTATTCAACATTGTTTTGGAAGTTTTAGCCATAGCAATCAGAGAAGAAAAAGAAATCAAAGGAATCCAAATTGGAAAAGAAAAGTAAAGCTGTCACTGTTTGCAGATGACATGATACTATACATAGAGAATCCTAAAGATGCTACCAGAAAACTACTAGAGCTAATCAATGAATTTGGTAAAGTAGCAGGATACAAAATTAATGCACAGAAGTCTCTTGCATTCCTATACACTGATGATGAAAAATCTGAAAGTGAAATTAAGAAAACACTCCCATTTACCATTGCAACAAAAAGAATAAAATATCTAGGAATAAACCTACCTAAGGAGACAAAAACCTGTATGCAGAAAACTGTAAGACACTGATGAAAGAAATTAAAGATGATACAAATAGATGGAGAGATATACCATGTTCTTGGATTGGAAGAATCAACATTGTGAAAATGACTATACTACCCAAAGCAATCTACAGATTCAATGCAATCACTATGAAACTACCACTGGCATTTTTCACAGAACTAGAACAAAAAATTTCACAATTTGTGTGGAAACACAAAAGACCCCGAATAGCCAAAGCAATCTTGAGAAAGAAAAACGGAGCTGGAGGAATCAGATTCCCTGACTTAAGACCATACTACAAAGCTACAGTAATCAAAACAGTACGGTACTGGCACAAAAACAGAAATATAGATCAATGGAACAGGATAGAAAGCCCAAAGGTAAACCCGTGCACATATGGTCATCTTGTCTTTGATAAAGGAGGCAAGAATATACAATGGAGAAAAGACAGCCTCTTCAATCAGTGGTGCTGGGAAAACTGGACAGCTACATGTAAAGGAATGAAATCAGAACACTCCCTAACACCATAAACAAAAATAAACTCAAAATGGATTAAAGACCTAAATGTAAGGCCAGACACCATCAAACTCTTTGTGGAAAACATAGGCACAACACTCTGTGACATACATCACAGCAAGATCCTTTTTGACCCACCTCCTAGAGAAATGGAAATAAAAACAAAAGTAAACCAATGGGACCTAATGAAACTTAAAAGCTTTTGCACAGCAAGGAAACCATAAACAATATAATAAGAGAACCCTCAGAATGGGAGAAAATATTTGCAAATGAAGCAACTGACAAAGGATTAATCTCCAAAATTTACAAGCAGCTCATGCAGCTCAATATGAAAAAAACAAACAACCCAATTCAAAAATGGGCAGAAGACCTAAATAGACATTTCTCCAAAGAAGATATACAGACTGCCAACAAACACATGAAAGAATGCTCAACATCATTAATCATTAGAGAATTGAAAATCAAAACTACAATGAGATATCATCTCACACCTGTCAGAATGGCCATCATCAAAAAATCTACAAACAGTAAATGCTGGAGAGGGTGTGGAGAATAGGGAACCCTCCTGCACTGTTGGTGAGAATGTAAACTGATACAGCCACTATGGAGAACGGTATGGAGCTTCCTTAAAAAACTAAAAATGGAACTACCATATGACCCAGCAATCCCACTACTGGGCATATACCCTGAGAAAACCATAATTCCAAGAGTCATGTACCAAAATGTTCACTGCAGCTCTATTTACAATAGCCAGGACATGGAAGCAACCTAAGTGTCCATCAACAGATGAATGGATAAAGAAGATGTGGCACATATATACAATGGAATATTACTCAGCCATAAAAAGAAACGATATTGAGTCATTTGTAGTGAGGTGGATGGACCTAGAGTCTGTCATACAGAGTGAAGCAAGTCAGAAAGAGAAAAACAAATACCGTATGCTAACACATATATATGGAATCTAAAAAAAAAAAAAAAAAGAAAATGGTCATTAAGAACCTAGGGGCAAGACGGGAATGAAGATCCAGACCTACTAGAGCATGGACTTGGGCATACGGGGAGGGGGATGGGTAAGCTGGGACAAAGTGAGAGAGTGGCATAGACATATATTCACTACCAAAGGTAAAGTGGATGGCTGGTGGCAAGCAGCTGCGTAGCACAGGGAGATCAGCTTGGTGCTTTGTGACCACCTAGAGGGATGGGATTGGGAGGGTGGGAGGGAGGGAGACGCAAGAGGGAAGAGATATGGGGACATATGTATATGTATAACTGATTCAGTTTGTTTTAAAGCAGAAAGTAACACACTATTGTAAAGCAATTATACGCTAATAAAGATGTTAAAAAAGAAAAGGAATTGGAAAGCTGTTCAGCAGGTAGTAGAGAACAGGCAAGGCGTCAGATTATGTGTGAGCTTCTAAGCCATGTTTGGGGTTTGGTACTTTATCCTGAGGTGAATGGGAGATCACTGAAAGGTTTCGAGTAAGGGGGTGATGAGTTAGTTTATTTTTTTAAGAAAATTAATTTCACAGCAGGGTGGAGAATGGGATTTACAATGGTCCAGGTACTGGGGGGCTAAAACCAGGAAAAGATGGTTGAGATCAGAGCAGGGAGGGAGTTAGAAGCCAAATATGGAAGTATGGACTTTATTCTGGGGTTAGTGGGTAAACACTGACAACATGAATTTGATTCATTGTACTGACATGTTCTCTCCAAAGTCAAGCTTTAATCCCCCATTTTCCTCTTACAAACTCCAGAAAATTGTTTAGATTAGAACTGCTGGCAGAGCCTTGATCCAACGGGCACTAGCAAACATTATTCTGGTAACATTTCACATGCTACGGAGCACCAGTCAGAATTGTCCCCCTTCATAACTTTGTAAGGCTGACGGTGGAAAAAGCAAGGCATCAATTCACTTATAGGCAGCACATCAAGAAAAATGGCTGGCTGCTGGCAGATATTAAATGGCAAATCAGCTTAATTCACAACTAAGAAAGCAGAAGGCTAGAAAGGAAAGACAGTATCAGCTAGTTGGCTATATTTTTGCATGCTGCAAAATAAAAGAGGTGACAGCACTTAGACATCAGGTGCTGTGAACAATAGGAGGAGTTCTTGTAATTTTACAAGATGAATAACACTGGATTCTATCATTACTGCCTCTGTATCTAGTTTTGTGTAATTTTTGATTTTGAAATATCCAGCCACTGGCCGAGAGAGGACTTAATCTTGAAATTAACACTTGTAGCCACTACTTTCTTATCGAGAATCTGTATACAGACTAATATTACATTCTAGGGACTTTGTTTCCTATGTGGTAGAATCAGTCGTCTATCATGTCTTGCTCTCTACCACCCCCTGAACGGGAGGCAGGGAAAAAGCATAAAGACAGGAGTTATCCAAAGTCCCAAGTTCTGGTCCCAATATTTGGCCCTGCTTTGGGATGTTTACCTGATTTTTCAGTAAATGAAATGCTTAAACAGCACCCGATGCCTAGTCACCTTGTGGGACTACAGGGATATAGGGGGCTTGCGGGCAAGAAGTTGGACTGGTCTTCAGAAGAGCAGATGACTCCAAGGTCATAAGAGATCATACGGGCAATCTCCCCCCATGCCCAACAGAAAAGAGCTGTAGATTTAATAGTTCAAAAGTGTAACCAAATATCATAGAGAGAGGTCTCTCATGGTCAGCTTTCATGTTTGTCTCTAACAATTCAAAATTGTCCAAGTTGACATCAATAAACCATATGATTCCAGAGGCATAATAAGAATAAAGCAATTCAAAGAGCAAATCAGCCACAAGCCAGAAAAGGTGGGTTAGGGCATAAGCACTAACGCCTGCCCTTTCATGGGAACTCTCCCTCCAGGAGCCGTGCCTGTGAAGAAATCTGAGTCTCTCCAAGCCACGCAAGTACACCCGCACTCCTTTTTAGGTGTGCCTTGCACTATACACAGCTTAAGCTAATATGTTAGGGGCAACTTCTCTTTAATGCACCACACATCAAAATCATCTGCATGAGTGTCTGTCCTGTGCTTGTAGTGTATGTGTGTGGGATGGGAGGTGTCATAGGGAGAAACACAACCTGCTTAGATTTCTTTTTAAATGGATGATTGCCATTTTCTTTTTCTCGTCTGCCACTGCAGTTATGCTGATACAGTCTGAGTTCATTACTATATGATGGATTTCTTAAAAAGGAAAAATAAAATAAAGGAAGAGACAAATGTTATTTTTAGCTGATGGTTAAATTGTTCATTTACTTAGAAAATAGTACTTTTGGGTTAGAGACATTGCAGCATTATTAATATTCACCATTTTATTATTTTCCACTTAAGGCTATTTTTCTTTTAATATGAAAGTCTCACAACTGAATACACCCGGTTTGGGTACTGTATCATATTCAAGCTTTTTTATGTGATGGATTTTTTTTTTTACCTTAATGAATAATTTCAGCCTCCTTAATGAATAGCTGCTGCTAACTAAACATGCCATCTATTTGTTCCCTTTGATTTTTGAGAAAATTGCCCAGGTTTGGTTTCCTAGGGAATAGTTCTCTGTCATGGAGGAATGAATTTGGACTGATTAGCCACTTTACTTATTTGTCCTATCATTTTGTCACAGGATTGAAGGTCTGCTGTGAAAAGAGAAGTGGTAGTATGCAGGAACCATGTTCATTTATTTGACTGACATCAGTATGACATGCCAGCCAGAGCCCTGAAATACGAAACAGACAGCAATGGATTCTAGAACGAACTCGTCCACTTATTGGTGATGTACACTTTAGCAAGTCAGGTAAACTACCTTGAACATCAGTCTCTTACCTGTAAAACAGAAGGGGAGGATCCCTGCCCCACCCACCTCAGGGAGTTGTTCCCGAGATAAGGGAGGATGTGACACTGCTATCTACAGTCACAGGAAAATGATTCGTTAGCATTAACTCATCTGAGGCTATGTTGGACCCTGAGTGTGCCAGAATTATTCCTCATTTCTAATCTCATGCAACTGATGGTCTAGTGAGGCCGTCAGTCGTGTAAATATGGGTATTACAAACACTGTCGGAGCTCTCATAGAAGTACTAGAAGGCTGGACATGGGGTACAGAGTGGTAGAGGGGTGAGGAAAGCCAGGAAGCTTCTGTGAGCTAAGTCTTGATACCTAATGTAGGTATTTACCAGGCAGACAGGATGAGGTAGCATAGTCTAAGGAGATGGGATAAAATGAGAAAAACTAGGAAACAGCAGGGTATGGGAGGGACAGTAACAAACCAACCATCTGGTGTCGCTGGGTAGAAAGGGGCCAGACCGTGACAGCTTTTCAGACCACACTAAGGAACTTGGAGTTTATTCTACAGGGAGTGAGAAGCTTGGCTTTAGGAGTGCCTTCCAAATGTTCACAGTGTCCTTCACCGCCTTACTTAGAGTACTCTTTTAGTAGAGCATTTATCTAGAGCAGGGGTCCCCGACCCCCAGGTACCAGTCCTCGGCCTGTTAGGAAGCGGGCCGCACAGCAGGAGGTGAGCGGCGGGCGAGCGAGCGAAGCTTCATCTGCCGCTCCCCATCGCTCCCCATCAGTCGCATTACTACCTGAACCATCCCCCCCAACCCCCAACCCCGTCCGTAGAAAAACTGTCTTCCACGAAACTGGTCCCTGGTGCCAAAAAGGTTGGGGACCGCTGCTCTAGAGTACACTGTAATCAACTGTTTACTCCTATTGTCTCCCTGACTAGACTGTCAGCTCCTCCATCCCCAGCACCTTCGAGTGTCCAGTACGTAGTAGGAGCTTAGCAAATGCTGATTTTTTCATTCAAATGCTGATTAATAAATGAGTTCAGTGAAGCTTTTAACTAGGGGAGTGAGATGGTATAGATTTTCATGTTCTATTAATCACCCTGGCAATACTGGGAAAGGGTAGTACATGAAAAAGGAGTAACGAGGGTTCCATGATTTTGTATCTTCCTACTAAACTCTGGCTGCTGACAGTCAAGTTTTATTGGATTACTTCTACCATGAAACTTACAAACCATGAAGAAAAATGCCACTGTGTTCACTGTGTATGCAAATAGAGTCATCAATATGATGGAGAAAGGAGGTAATAGGAAATTAAGAAAAGTAACAGCATGCCTATTTAGTAAAGACCTATTTGTTTGATCTAACACCCCTGAAGTTCTTATTAAAGAGCTCAGACTTCGAGGAGCTTTTGTTACAAATTAACGTTATAGCAAAGGATATATATTTCTTAGATATGCTTGTTAGAACTGTGGAAAATATGGTTGCTTAGAGGTTTTACAGAACTTCATGTAGCTTCTTATTTCGAAATTGGGTCTCCTCATAACACTGAATATCGCATTTTTTTTCATTCAGGACTATTTTAATGATAGATTTTCACATACCAATATTCACTAGCTATTCAAAAAAATTCCGTGAACAAAGCATCTCATCTATAAGTTCCCTAAGGTGTGGAGTGTGCTAAATGGATATAATTTCTAGGTTTAGGAAACCATCAGTTTTACGGAAATCAGCCACATTTCTTTTTTCTTAGCACTATCTCACCAATAAAGCTGCCTTAATTACACAAACCTTTACATACCATTATAAATATCATAATATTACGATTTTTTAATTTAAGGAACAGGAAGAATATTTTATTTTCACTTCATAGTCTTCCACTCTTTTTCTCTGGAAAATAATTATTTCCTTGAGATTATGAGATTATAAATTCTATGCTCAGAGAAGGATTTGAAAAGGAGAATCGAGTTTAATACTTGGGCAGTGAGCAAATGGAGATTACATTTGAGGAGAAAAGAGAAACATTTTGACATGAATCTTATTAAGTCTGTCTTTTAAGTGGATGCTCTTTGTAAGTCCTATCAGTTTCCAAAGTCTCTCTTTGTCCTAAATTTATAAGTGGTTTAATCTGAGGAGATCTAAATGCAGTCCAGAGGCCGAGAGAGAAAGAACTGTGCTATTAATATAAGGAGCTGATCAACACTGACAATTCAGTGTAGGAGTGTGGCCAAGGGAAGTTGCTGAAAACTAAAAAGCACACACAATCTTAATTACGTCACAATCACTGGCATGTATAGTACAGGATGGCCTGCACTCCTTTGTCCCCTAAGTCAATGAAACTCGAGGTCATCATCCTGTCTCTGTAGCCTCGTCCCAGTTTTTTATGGTGAAGACAGCCAACAAATCTTTAGCTTGGGGCTGCCCAAATCTGATACCATAATGTGGAACCTTGGCAACATGGGCTCTGGTTTATGTCATGCCTATAACATATTCTCCTGCTAATATTAAAAGTGATGACGACCTGAGAGACATTATTTACTGTGAACTTTTCATAATCAAGTCCCCCTGTATCCATTCTAATACTATTCTTAAATTGAAACATCTATTATTTTCTCATGACTCCACAAATCTAGGTATTTGTCTTGATCCTAAAAATCTAGATTTTCAGAGTTGATTTGATTCCTTTCTGCTTCTTACAAGATGGAGGAACATGAATGATTACTCCAAATTCTTTAAGTACTCATGGGGAAATTGGCTAATCAAAGCATTCTCTGGAAGTTAATCTTGAGATATCTGCATACCATGGAATTTGCTGATTCTAAACCATTCATAAAATGGACCCATTCATTCAAAGAAGAGGCTGGTTTTACTCCAGTTATGTTGCTCCATGTGAACATAGTTGTAGGGGAAAAGCAAGTTTCAAATGGAAACAGCAGCATGGTATAATGGTTAAGAGTAAGGGTTTTGGAGTCAGACTGAAAATGTTTAAATACTAGATCTACCAATAATTTTCTCTGTGAATGTTGGCAAGAAAATTGACCTCTCTGAGCCTTCATGTACTTATTCCTGAGTAGGGAAAATAATTATCTCCTGCACAGAGGTTGTAAGGATTAATATAGTCTATATAATGGATCTGAGACTCTGGCTAACACAAAGTAGGTGCTTTGCTATGCAATAGCTGTTATTGATAATATGACTGTTTTTGCACCAACACTGTATTTACTTACAAATAAATATTATAAATTTATAAATACATAAATTTATAAGTTATAGATTTATTGAAAACCATAACTCACCTACCATTTCTAAAAAGAAGAAATGATTTTTATTTCTATATACAATATGCCTTTTAGTAAGCTGCCATTGTTGACAGCAATTCATTTGATATATTCTGGCAATATTTACCCAGTGTTATCGTACAGGTTATTACTGTCCATAATTGGCTTTTGGAGGCAGAAGGAGAATTTCGAGCTCTTCATTACAAGACTTTCTACAAATAGTAGAAATCAGTATTCAGAAAGCAATGTGGTGTTGACTTTTCTAATACTTTAAACTCATTGCCATATATTTTTCTGTTTCACTCTTTTTAGAGACTGAATTAAAGCAACATGCTTCTACCTGAAATTAACTCAAGTTTGTCTTTTTCTATAAGAACATCTAAAAAAAACCTTGCTATCTCTGATATTTCGGGGCTAGTCATTAAGAGGTTGGACAGCCCAGATACCTTTCCCATTGTAATTTCTGATTTGATGCCGTTACACTTAAATGGTTACCAGTGCCCTATGACATTCTAATTAGCCCAGGAGACTGTTCATGCTGTTAATCAAGCAGCCTACCAAGAAGTAAATTATGCTCCCAACTCTACCAGCTGCCAGGGTTCAGACCATCCAATCAAGCAAACATCACCATATAATTCTTCACATCCTCCATTTCTGTAATTATATATATATATATATTTAATATAATTATATATATTATATATATATATAAAGTCAATGATGTTATTTAAATAAATAAGATGAAAATAAACCAAATATTTGAATGGAGGATCAGTTGGTTTCTCTAGGACAAAAATTCCTGAAAAGTTTGTTACTAACAATGGATGGTAAGTGGGAATTAATTGTAGAGTCCTCATTGTTATTCACTTAAAGTATTTAAAATCCCATTGTCCTTTGTATTTAATGTGTGACCTTTGTTGTTTTACTGTGATGAAGCTGACTTGCAATTGTCTGCTCCATCTTTATGCTATTCACTGAAGTTTCGAAGTTCCAGAAATGATTTATAAGTAGGTATAGGGTCTTTCCTCACTGTTCTATAAAGTAGGAGTCAGGCATGAGGAAATTTCCTCCCACCGAATCTATTCACAATGAGAAAATTTCCCAAAAGGAAGATTTGTTTTTATTTTGTACTATCACCAGCTGAACATGCGCCAATACAGTCCACTCCTTTCACTGCTCCTTCTGCCAATCCCCCCAGCAAACAGAGTCCTCCTTGACATGACGCAACTCTTCATCATACAACCAAAAGCACGCTCATCCCCTCTCTGAGAGAAGACCCAAATTCTTGTGAATGATTTATTCCATTTTCAAGCCAGAATCTCTAGAGGTTTTCCCTTCCATCTCTAGGACTCTTGTGAGCCCTCCACAGTACACTTCAACTTATGGACTAATTTGTAAAGGTAATTACCACCAGTAAACCCATCTCAATAGTATGAAGAATGGAGATGAAAGAGAAATGGACACAAAAGAGAAGGGATACGGTTAATCTGGCAGGTTGATATTTTGTTGAAATGCTAAAAATGGAACTATGTTTCCCGTAATTCCCCTCCCAGCATAGATCCCAGTTGCAATGAACTATAAGAGACATCTCACATGTGATTTATAAAGCAGAAGAGCAACATAAGCCATATGTATATACATTTTATGCTTAGAAGGTTGAAGCAAAACAAAAGGCATTGTTGCAGCTCATGCCGGAAGCTTGTCCACTGGCTCACTTGTTTACATGCTGTAGCAGCTGGGCCTACAAGTCCTTCATCTTTTCCAACTCCTGGCCCAGGTATTGAAACAAATTCATGATTCAGGGCACCAGCTTCTCCTATCATGTAAGTTGGAGGCTTGGAGGCAGTATGTATCACATGGGCTTCCCCCAACCAACATGGCACATGGGTGCCAGTCCATCTTTATGAGTTCCAGATCATCCTTGAAGGTTCCAGTTTTTCTTGCTCTCCCCCCTCTTCACTTCCCATATGTTCTTCCTGACTGCCTGACTGCTGACTTCCAACTCCAGAACAAGTCTCAGAAGAAACAAACACCCATCACAGACTGTTTAGCCTAATAAATCTGTTATTACATGCACACACACACCATATATTATATATACACACACATATATATGCACATACACATATATGCATGCATATATGTGTGTGTATTTATAATGCACTACATAATACACTAAATAAAGTAGAAGTCAGTGTTCATAAATGAGTGTTTTTATTCAAACAAGATGATTGCTTATACAGAAAAATCCAGATAAACTCAATGTACAATACAGGTACAAAAATTACAGAATTATTTATAATAGCAAAAAGAAATTTAGAAACAACTTATATAATACTCAAAAGGTATCTGCTAACTACGATCATAATAAACTCACTCATCAGACAATTATACATTATTGAAAATTAAATGTGGATGCTTTTCCTAATCTTGAGCAAAAAATAAATAAGTTGCTGAAGGATCCAGATAGTATGCTCCCATGTATATAAAATGGAAAAATATGAAAATTGATATATTTTTTGTTGATATGCACATGTATAATAAACTTATGAAGTCATGAATGGGAACATAAAAAACTAAATTCAGGGCAGTGTTTACATCGAGGAGGGGGTATAGAGAGTAAGGATGGTGAGATCATGGAAGGTTACCCAGGGACCTTAAATAGTACTGGTACTGTTTTATTTCATAATCTGGGTAGTGGGTACACAGGTTTTTATTATATTTTTATGGACACCATTTTATGTTTGAAATAGTTCATAAGAGAGCCTTCCCTACAATTCTGGCCTTTTTGGTGAGATTTACAAGGGCTGCAAATATTCTCACGCTCTGGGTGTCTTCTGAGTTGATCTTACCCACATCTCTTCCCCAAATCTCTTTAGCAAGTGTCCTCAAATCTTGTTCATCTCAAGTCTCTGATCATTTGAGCACAGGAGACATTAGCTACGGTCTGTGAGTTGGTGTCAATTAATACAATGGACCATGCCTCCTTTCTTTCTCACGCCACCCCATGATTCCAGGACCCTTGTATTCTGGTAAGGGAGAAACAAAATATAAATTTGTTTTGGATTCAGAGCTTAAACATTATTCTGTAGGACAGCACTCCAAACTCTAAAAGTCATTTCCCTGCTGTTTCCTAAATTGGGTCTTCAATTGTCCAGTTTATCATTCATTTTATAAGAGCAGCTGCTTCTGTGTTATAGGCCAATGAATTCCATAGGCAACAGTCCATGTTTCGCTTTTTTAGGAAGAGATTTAGCCATTGTTTTGGAGTGCATCATTGGGCATTAAAGTAATTTGTAAATTTGCAGACAGGCAGGGCTATCATATGCAAATTCAGAATAAAGTTCATGCCTGTGTAGGTATCGCAGCCTCACAATGATGGAAGGAAGAAGCCATAAATAGTCATCTTTCTCCACACAGCTGGCTGGTTTGCAGTACCAGGGAAGATACACAGTATTGGGCTCTGCTGTTGGCAGTTTGGGCCCTCAGGAGTTGTATTAACCAGATCACGTTGCTTGGGGGAAGTCCATGTGATTCAGCCCATGAATGACCTTCATCTTAGACATTAGATTCTCTTTGTTTATGAACCCACTGCACAAGCAGCAGATGGTTAGGGATGTTCTCAACATCTGTAGAATGGGCCATTCTGTCCATTTGATTATTGAGATTCCTCTGCACTGAATAACCTTTGGTGAGACTTTGCATGGGATAGATTTCATCTTCCACCCCTGTGCCCATTCTGAGAGGTCTATTTGCATAGCTCTTCTGCAGAAATCCTTGTCATCAATCATCTAACTTTATTCTTTTGAAATTCCCGAGCATCAAGCAATGCCCACGAATCTACGTTTTCAGTTTTCTCTCTTTCCAGGGAAACTGGACCATTGAATGTATTCCTTGAGGTTATGTCCACTGGGAGGATTTCCTTTATCTATGTCTCAGGGCCACTCCTTTTTGCTAATGCCAACATACAGTGTGGTTCCATCTATAACAGCCACAAATATTCCCTCTGTAGTCACCTGGCCAAAAGAAACTACCCAGGGGGCCATAGAAATGGATTGAGGGAGTTATAACCATATGGCAGGAGTGATCACACTAGGAATCTGTTATCTGCTCCTACAACTTATTTTTGCCTTCTAGGTCTGCTCAGGACTCGGCCAATAAATCACACTTCCAACCTAATGGTATGCAGTTTATTGCCGGGCCTGATTTTATCACTTGCAGTTTTAGATAGTACATAGTTTGTGGAGGGAAGATTGGATTACACAGGCACATAATGTCCCATGGTCAGACTTTCAATCTACCCCAAACCGCTGTAACATGCCAGGACTTTTGTTTTTTTTTTTTTTTTTAGGAAAATGTCCATAGTTTTATATTTATTAAAGTTATAATTCATAATAAAATAACAATTTTAATTTGTATGTATCAAACATCATACCACAATATAAAGCAAATACAAAGATAATGTGATGTATATGTAACTGCAGTGATAGAAATGATCACTTCTCTGTCTTTAATCATGAAAATGATGGAATATGGAGTCTATAAACAGTAAAGTGAATAACCACATTTCATCTTTCAGAAAGAGAATATGACTTATTTCAAACGTATATGAATCAGTTATAAACAGTTTACCATATACTAAGACACGTAAAAACTTAAAAACATAAGAGAAATCATGGAGGGATAAACTTTAAAACATAAAAATAACCATAAGTGAATAACAAGAAAACAACATAAAAGCTAAGTATATTCTGTTTATTAGAAACCATGTACAAATGAAATGCTACTTAAAAACTGAGACACTGATGAAAGAAATTAAAGATGATACAAATAGATGGAGAGATATACCACGTTCTTGGACTGGAAGAATCAACATTGTGAAAATGACTCTACTACCCAAAGCAATCTACAGGTTCAATGCAATCTCTATCAAACTACCACTGGCATTTTTCACAGAACTAGAACAAAAAATTTCACAATTTGTATGGGAATACAAAAGACCCCGAATGGCCAAAGCAATCTTGAGAAAGAAAAATGGAGCTGGAGGTTCCCTGAATTCAGACTATAATACAAAGCTACAGTAATCAAGACAGTATGGTACTGGCACAAAAACAGAAATATAGATCAATGGAACAGGATAGAAAGCCCAGAGATAAACCCATGCACATAGGGTCACCTTATTTTTGATAAAGGAGGCAAGAATATACAATGGAAAAAAGACAGCCTCTTCAATAGGTGATGCTGGGAAAACTAGACAGCTACATGTAAAAGAATGAAATCAGAATGCTCCCTAACACCACACACAAAAAGAAACTCAAAATGGATTAAAGACCTAAATGTAAGGGCAGACACTATAAAACTCTTAGAGGAAAACATAGGCAGAACACTCTATGACATAAATCATAGAAAGATCCTTTTTAACTCACCTCCAAGAAAAATGGAAATAAAAACAAACAAATGGGACCTAATGAAACTTAAGAGCTTTTGCACAGCAAAGGAAACCATAAACATGACGAAAAGACAACCCTCAGAATGGGAGAAAATAATTTCAAATGAAGCAACTGACAAAGGATCAATCTCCAAAATATATAAGCAGCTCGTGCAGCTCAATATCAAAAAAACAACCCAATCCAAAATTGGGCAGAAGACCTAAATTGACATTTCTCCAAAGAAGATATACAGATTGCCAACCAACACATGAAAGGATGCTTAACATCACTAATCATTCGAGAAATGCAAATCACAACTATAATGAAGTATCACCTCACACCAGTCGGAATGGCCATCATCAAGAAATCTACAAACAATAATTGCTGGAGAGGGTATGGAGAAAAGGGAACCCTCTTGCACTGTTGGTGGGAATGTAAATTGATACAGCCACTATGGAGGACAGTATGGAGGTTCCTTAAAAAACTAAAACTAGAACTACCATATGACCCAGCAATCCCACTACTGGGCATATACCCTGAGAAAACCATAACTCAAAAAGATTCATGTACCACAGTGTTCACTGCAGCACTATTTTCAATAGCCAGGACATGGAAGCAACCTAAGTGTCCATCGATAGATGAATGGATAAAGAAGATGTGGCGCATATATACAATGAAGTATTACTCAACCATAAAAGGAAACGAAGTTGAGTTATTTGTAGTGAGGTGGATGGACCTAGAGAGTGTCATACAGAGTGAAGTAAGTCAGAAAGAGAAAAACAAATACCGTATGCTAACACATATATATGGAATCTAAAAAAAAAAAAAAAAGTTTCTGAAGAACCTAGGGGCAAGGGAGGAATAAAGACACAGACATAGAGAATAGGCTTAAGGACATGGGGAAGGGGAAGGGAAAGCTGGGACGAAGTGAAAGAGTGGCATGGACATATATACACTACGAAATATAAAATAGATAGCTAGTGGGAAGCAGCCGCATAGCACAGGGAGATCAGCTCGGTGCTTTGTGACCACCTAAAGGGGTGGGATAGGGAGGGTGGGAGGGAGACGTAAGAGGGAGGAGATATGGGGATATAAGTATATGTATAGCTGATTCACTTTGTTATACAGCAGAAAGTAACACAACAATGTAAAGCAATTATATTCCAATAAAGATGTTAAAAAAATAAAAATTCAAAAAAAGAAAAAGAAAAGTGAAGGGAAATGGTGATTTTCTGAGCAATAGCACTCTTGTTGTCAGAAAAGAAGGAAAAGAGAGTTAGGTACTATTCACAGAAAATGCACTGGGTAATTTTGTTAAGTATATGTTATACATTCCAATGCATTTTACATCAAAACTAAGTTCGACTCCATTACTCATGTAGGTTGGAAAAAACAAAAACTACAACTGTGCTATAAAAAAATGTATAGTATAAGACTTGAAAGTAAAGAAGTTCATGGTCTGTTAGGAGAATTCTACACATTTCTGGGCTGATAACTTGAAAGTTTTCCCAGTATGGTATTGATCAGTATATTATTATGCTTTTCTTAAGTATTAAAACCTAGTTATTTGTTTTTAAAAAACTGGCAAAATTTTTTGTTAAAGCTATGATAAAGACTTGATATCCTCAATATATAAAAATCTTAGAAATAGTTACAAATGGAAACACAAAGTGAGAAATTTCATCTAAGATGAAATACATATGGCTAAGAACTATGTGGGAAAAAGTTCATTCTCACCAATAATCAAAAAATATATGTTAAGGTCAGAAAATATTTTCACCTGTCAAATTACAAATAATTTAAAATATATAATACTCAATGTTGACAGGGTCCTGATGAATTGGGCACTCTCATATATATCCGGTGAGAGTGTACATTGATAACAACATTTCTGGCAACATTTTGACGATATCTGCCTTGACACAGTAATTTCTCTTCTGGGAATGTTTTCTAAGAACATTATCAGAGCTATGCGTGAGTCCTTTTGTGTTAGAATGCTCATTTCTTAGCTAACTATAATAATGATAAATGCAAGCAAACTGAATGTCCAACATTAGAAGAATGGTTAAGCAATTGTACAAACTGTACAATATTATCCAGACATTAAAATACATATTTTTGAAGAATATTTATGGACGAAGTATAATGCAGATTAAAACAAAGCTTGATACAAACTGCATATTGTCTACATGCCATGACAGACACATTTGCTTCTCCTAAATCCATTCTCCCCTTCCTTTTTTACTACCAGGCCCCAATATGCATTTATGAAAAGAAACCCATTCTTGGAAATTAAAATTTAGATCGAAAAGTACAACTAAAAATATAGGTAGAATAGCTGATTAGACATAGCTGACAACATATTAGTGAGCTAGATTAGGCAGAAAACTTCTCTCAGGATGCAGCACAATGGGGAAGAAAAGTATGAAAGAGAAGTTGAGGCACAGAGGATAATTCCAGAGGAAGAGAAAAAAAAAAAAGAATATTGGAAAACAAGATAGCAAGAGAAGCAAAGATCTTCAAACTGAAAGGGCATCTGAGCTCTCAAGCAACGTTAATTTTAAAAATATTCTTTAGCGTCTGATCTGGATGAGTTTTTTCTCTGATCCTCCTAGGTTATCCCAGATTCCAGGACCCTATCGGTTCTTGTCTCTCAAGTCAGACTCCCCCTAGAGAAAGACCCATTTTGAGAAATGGCAGAAGAGGAAGGAAATGTACAGAGTTGGATCTTGCTCCGTAGCCCTCCAAGTAATCATGCTGCCTCAGCTGTGCCACCCAGCTTCCACCTCTTGGCACGGGGCACTCTCAGTGCTGCTCTCACTTTTTGTGATTTGATCTTCCTAAATGTCCTGCCTACCATGCTAGCCTGTGGCTTTCCTCTTCTCTTCAATTCAGCTGACTTTTTTTTTTTTTTTTGCCTGAGAACATGAAATTCTTTTTTTTTTTTTTCCATTATTAGAACAGGTTTAATGAATTTATCAGCAATTTTGAAGACTCCTGGTTGACGTCCAGTGAGGATCTGTCATAACTCTTCTCCACGTCATGCTCCACCTTCACGCCCAAGCTTTAAGTTAGCAGCTTTGATCAGTCTAGTTTTAGACACCAGTGATTTTATAGTTCTGACTTGGCCTTATTCTTGGATGTGATGTATTTCTTTCAGAGAAGCCACGTTTATGTATCCAGCTTCAGAATTCTGTGAACACGAAAGAGACTCGAGGGACTTGGCGTTTACCATTGCTTCTTCTGATCTATGTTCTTCAGTTTCTTGAAGACTTCCAGCTGACTCTATCAAACCCGTTCCTGAAAAACTGGAGTTTGGTAAGGGCACAATTTTATTCAATACTTCAAATTCAGGGATGTCACTAATTGTTTCCTTTTTCCATCCCCTTACTTTCAGTCTGTATGTGTCTCTAGGTCTGAAGTGGGTCTCTTGTAGACAGCAAATATATGGGTCTTGTTTTTGTATCCATTCAGCCAATCTGTGTGTTTTGGTGGGAGCATTTAGTCCATTTACATTTAAGGTAATTATCGATATGTGTGTTCCCATTCCCATTTTCTTAATTGTTTGGGGTTTGTTATTGTAGGTCTTTTCCTTCTTTTGTGTTTCTTGCCTAGAGAAGTTCCTTTAGCAGTTGTTGTAGAGCTGGTTTGGTGGTGCTGAACTCTCTCAGCTTTTGCTTGTCTGTAAAGGTTTTAATTTCTCCATCAAATCTGAATGAGATCCTTGCTGGGTAGAGTAATCTTGGTTGCAGGTTTTTCTCCTTCAACACTTTCAATATGTCCTGCCACTCCCTTCTGGCTTGCAGAGTTTCTGCTGAAAGATCAGCTGTTAACCTTATGGGGATTCCCTTGTGTGTTATTTGCTGTTTTTCCCTTGCTGCCTTTAATATGTTTTCTTTGTATTTAATTTTTGACAGTTTGATTAATATGTGTCTTGGCGTATTTCTCCTTGGATTTATCCTGTATGGGACTCTCTGTGCTTCCTGGACTTGAGTAACTATTTCCTTTCCCATATTAGGGAAGTTTTCAACTATAATCTCTTCAAATATTTTCTTAGTCCCTTTCTTTTTCTCTTCTTCTTCTGGAACCCCTATAATTCGAATGTTGGTGCGTTTAATGTTGTCCCAGAGGTCTCTGAGACTGTCCTCAGTTCTTTTCATTCTTTTTTCTTTATTCTGCTCTGCAGTAGTTATTTCCACTATTTTATCTTCCAGGTCACTTATCTGTTCTTCTGCCTCAGTTATTCTGCTATTGATCCCATCTAGAGTACTTTTAATTTCATTTATTGTGTTGTTCATCGTTGCCTGTTTCATCTTTAGTTCTTCTAGGTCCTTGTTAACTGATTCTTGCATTTTGTCCATTCTATTGTCCATTCTATCTCCAAGATTTCGGATCAACCTTACTATCATTATTCTGAATTCTTTTTCCGGTAGACTGCCTATTTCCTCTTCATTTGTTAGGTCTGGTGGGTTTTTATCTTGCTCCTTCATCTGCTGTGTGTTTTTCTGTCTTTTCATTTTGCTTATCTTACTGTGTTTGTGGTCTCCTTTTTTGCAGGCTGAAGGTTCGTAGTTCCTGTTGTTTTTTGTGTCTGTCCCCAGTGGCTAAGGTTGGTTCAGTGGGTTGTGTCGGCTTCCTGGTGGAGGGTACTAGTGCCTGTGTTCTGGTGGATGAGGCTGGATCTTGTCTTTGTGGTGGGCAGGTCCACGTCTGGTGGTGTGTTTTGGGGTGTCTGTGGACTTATTATGATTTTGGGCAGCCTCTCTGCTAATGGGTGGGGTTGTGTTCCTGTCTTGCTAGTTGTTTGGCATAGGATGTCCAGCACTGTAGCTTGCTGGTCGTTGAGTGAAGCTGGGTGCTGGCGTTGAGATGGAGATCTCTCGGAGATTTTTGCTGTTTGATATTATGTGCAGCTGGGAGGCCTCTTGTGGACCAGTGTCCTGAAGTTGGCTCTCCCACCTCAGAGGCACAGCACTGACTCCTGGCTGCAGCACCAAGCGCCTTTCATCCACAGGGCTCCTTAATTTGGGATGATTCGTTGACTATTCAGGTATTCCACAGATGCAGGTTATATCAAGTTGATTGTGGAGCTTTAATCCGCTGCTTCTGAGGCTGCTGGGAGAGATTTCCCTTTCTCTTCTTTGTTCTCACAGCTCCCAGGGGCTCAGCTTTGGATTTGGCCCCGCCTGTGCGTGTAGGTCGCTGGAGGGCGTCTGTTCTTTGCTCAGACAGGACGGGGTTAAAGGAGCCGCTGATTCGGAGGCTCTGGCTCACCCAGGCCGGGGGGTAGGGAGGGTCACGGAGTGCGGGGCGGGCCTGCAGCGGCAGAGGCCGGCGTGACGCTGCAGCCTGAGGCGCGCCGTGCGATCTCCCGGGCGAGCCGTCCCTGGATCCCGGGACCCCGGCAGTGGCGGGCTGCACAGGCTCCCCGGAAGGGCGTGTGGCTAGTGACCTGTGCTCGCACACAGGCCTCCCGGTGGCGGCAGCAGCGGCCTTAGCGTCTCATGTCTGTCTCTGGGCTCCGCACTTTCAGCCGCGGCTCGCGCCCGTCCCTGGAGCTCTCTCAAGCAGCGTTCTTAATCCCCTCTCCTCGTGCACCAGGAAACAAAGAGGGACGTAAAAGTCTCTTGCCTCTTCGGCAGGTCCAGACTTTTCCCCGGACTCTCTCCCGGCTAGCCGCGGTGCACTAACGCCCTGCAGGCTGTGTTCACGCCGCCAACCTCAGTCCTCTCCCGGCGCTCCGACAAAAGCCGGAGCCTCAGCTCCCAGCCCCGCCCGCCCCGGCGGGCGAGCAGACAAGCCTCTCGGCTGGTGAGTGCCGGTCGGCCCGATCCTCTGCGCTGGAATCTGTCCGCTTTGCCCTCCGCACCCCTGTTGCTGTGCTCTCCTCCGCGGCTCCCAACTCCCCCACTCCGCCTCCCGAAGTCTCCACCCGCGAAGGGGCTTCCTAGTGTGTGGACACTTTTCCTCCTTCACAGCTCTCTCCCGCTGGTGCAGGACCCGTCCCTATCCTTTTGTCTCTGTTTAGTTTTTTCTTTTGCCCTAACCAGGTACGTGGGGGGTTCCTCGCCTTTTGGGAGGTCTGAGGTCTTCTGCCAGCGTTCAGTAGGTGCTCCGTAGGAGTTGTTCCACGCGTAGATGTATTTCTGGTGTATCTGTGGGGAGGAAGGTGATCTCCGCGTCTTACTCTTCCGCCATCTTCCCGGAAGTCAGGACTTTTGTTTTTTAATGAAATCTTGCTTCATTTATTTGCAACAGGACCTTTTTATGAAAGAACAGTTACTTGATGAAGGCATCAGGACCCTGCTGAAAACCCAACTCTAATTCTCTTGGAACTTGCCTCCTTTTCCATCCGGCATACCTCTGGAACCATTGTATCTGAGAGGTCAGCCTTCTATTATTTAGTCAAGCCCGTGGTGTTTTCTCAAATTGGTTAATTGAGAGAAAAAAAAAATTACGTCCTTTTGATGTTTTGGACACAGAGCCTAAGCTGTTTCTGAAAATGCGTGTGTGTGCACGTGTGGCTGCGGTGAAGCTGGAGCATGACGCTGCAGTAGACGTGGGCAACCCTGAGTGATGCCAAAACACTGTTTGCTGAAGCGATTTCAGTGCAAACAAAAGTTAAACATAGCCTCCTTGTGGACAACACACGAATAGCTGATGCTGGCTTTTACTGAACACGAAGCACAGAGCTGGGGTAGAGGAGGAGGTGAAGGAAGTAAACTTTCTTTTTTTTACATTTATACATTTCCCCCAGCATCTGCCCTGGTCTTATTTGTTTTTATTGACGGTAAGAGAAAAAGCTGAATTGCATTCTCCTTGTCAGACTTCTAATGGAGAATGTACATGCTAAGCCCTTCATTAAGAAAGAAAGTAAAGAGACAGAAAGTTGCTTCACGAACTGAAGCAGAGAAAAGTGAAATTACAACAGCAGTGAAGCCAGGGGATTAACAGAAATTAACACATTTTTGTGAACAAAAGAAATTGAGAAGTGGAAAACTGGTTGCAATGTGCTCCTACTGTGGTCTATTTAATTGATGCCAGGCTGTTCCTTACTGTGGAAGCAGCATTTTCAGTTCGTGAGTTTATAAATGCATTTCCCCAATAACTAAGCTGAACAGCTCATTAACTTTTATTCCTTTTTCACTTGAATGTAAGACCTTGTGTCATATTCCTATGAAAGCGTACAGAAAAATAATGACAAATCCTAACCATCAACTGTCAGCAGGAGTAGCCATGGGCTGGATCCTTCACACTGGCTCCATTTCTAAGCCACCAACTATGTAGGTGTGTAAAAAGGTAGCTGGCTACCACCCCCAGATAGACTCACTTTCAAACACAGGGTCACCATCTGGCTTTGTTTTGCCTTGGTAGAAAGATATAGTGTGCATTTTGGTTTGGCTTTGTATTGTCTGGTTATGTACAATGACAAAAGGTACAAAAGGAGAGGAGGAAAGGCCCGATGTTAATAATTATCCAGGTCCATTAATACTCAGGGGGAACATCTGCCTTTCAAGGTCATCGGTGCAGTAACTGTATGAAAGAAGTTTGTCTCAGTGAACAAGTCACAGGAAAATTACTATGGAGCCTTCTGTGCACATGGCGTAGCCCAGTGTAGAAAAAAGAATTATTATGCAAATGTCGGGGCTTCCATCGGACTCCCATGACCAGAACACAAGCTTTGCAATGACTGGAATAAAGCGTGTTACCAAAGAGACAGTGGGAGTCAGAGAAGCTGCATGTGGACACCTGTACGTTGTTCTCAAAGGGGCAGCATTCAAGAGGTGCAAATAACAACTATTCACACAATAATTCAGATTCTCAGTGCTTCTCCTTCTCCCTTTATCTTCTGTCCCCTGCCCTTTCTCTTTTGTTTTTTCTTTCATTAAATTTCCTTTAACTGTCTGTCTGACATCTGTCTTCTTGGCATTTACAGTCAATTTAATTCCTCCCCTTAGAATGCTTAGGCTCCAGGATTACATGTTCAATTCTGATGAAGAAGCAGCTTAAGGGGATGGAAAGAATAGGGACTTTGTCCTCCTGGCTTTTACCCCTTTCTAGTGGGCGATCCTGGGGTGGTGGTGGGGGGTGGGGGTCAGGAGGGTGTTCTTTAAATTCACTGAGGCTCAGTTCCTTTATCTTTGAATTGGAGCTAACGACAAGTCTTAGCTCATCGCCACGCCGCCACGCCTGGCTCAGGCTGCCCTCTTCCTGGAATACCTTCCTCCGTATCTGCACTTAACTAACCTCCACTCACCCGCCCTTTCAGTCTCCCTCAGGAAGCCTTCCTGGAGCCCACACGTTAGGATGTGCTGGCTGCTTCTGTGTGCCCTCAGCACCGCGTGCCGTATTTCTATTTCCGAACTTAATACAGCCCAGCAGAATTATATCGATGTGTCTGTCTCTCACTGAACCAGGGGCTCCATGAATAGAAGTCATGTTTTCTGACTCCCGAAATTCCAGCATCCAGGACAATGCCCCGTCCAGAGGAGCTGCTAAAGAACTAAATGTTTACATAACTGAACTATTTGAACTCTGACTTGTCTCGAGGATTAAATTACACATTGTCTATAAAGCACCCAGTGTGCCCGACACATGGTTAGTTGGCATGTCTGCTTAATTTAATTTAAAAAACCATGACAACTCCACGAGAAGAGATTATTTCATAGGCTGCTTTTGTTTCTTGGACTGATGTTCGTCACAGAGTAGATGGCCTTGAGGCATCCTTCAAGCTCTGCTCTCCCGGGGCAAATGAGAGCACGCCAGCGCTGAGCCCTCCTGCCTGGCGCTTACTGGGCACAGATTAGTTATTTGCTGAAGGAATGAAATAATGAAACATTATCACCCTGTGAAGCCCTTTTTTGCTCTTCTTGACATATTTACACACTTCCTTCTCTGAGCTCTCACATTGCTCATATTTTTATTACAGTGTTTTTCAGCCTGTACATGTCTGTTTTCCCTACCAAACTATGAAGTACTCCCAAGCAGGTGCTATTCCACAACTCATTCATTCTCAGCACTTAGCACAGTGCCTGATAGAGTCTAAGTTTAATAAACAGTTATAGAACTGGGCTTTATCCATGTTAACTAGACTAGCATTCAAAATTTTTCCTCTGCATCTTCCTCCCGTCCAATGTGCTAAAACTCTAGCAAATCTAACTTTCTTAGGAGGTTTAATATGACACCCACTACAGTGCTACCACCTTATTCCATATATTAGAAATTCCAAATGAGTTGCTCAATAGATCCTGAAAACTTAGTACAAATAAGTCAAAATAATAAAGCATTTCAAACGGGTAGATTAATAAATTTTCCCTATAGGTATGTAAGTCATCTGTTGCCTATTTCCGTTCGATATTGCTTGACTCAAGCTGACACTGACATAGACTGCTCCCATCCTAACTGCAGTTGGTAGGAATTGTAACCCCCTGCAGCTTAGGCACCGTGTTCCTCAGCAGAAGAGACAATCTGGTAAGTGACCTCCTTCTGATGTTTCACCATGCAGGTAACATACCCTGAATAACTGATAATGAAAAGTTCTAAATTTGACAAGGGAAGAAGCCATTGATGATTTTTAGTTTCCAATGCCCTTTTCTCCTCCGTAAGCGGGTCACTGGACAGAGATATCCAGGCGATTTGGGAGAGCTTCTCTGTATTCACAATTCAGTTTGCTCCAAACATCTGTGTCTATTACTGGTGGAAATTAAGATAAATGAGACCTCCTGGAGATCTTCTAGCATTGAGTAAGAGTGCTCAAGTACAGCGAACTGTGGAAGAGATTCATTTAAAGCTAATCAGAAGGCAGAAAATGGGTAATCATTCTCATTGCTGCTTTTGAGCCAGAGCACTGGCCTTACTAGTATAGTGGGACTCATTTGCATGCCTTCTGTTCAATGTGACAACATGGGAAATTACAAAGATCTTCATTGTGATGAGACACAGCTCGTGGGCTTACAATGTTTGATGTGGTAATAAGTGAATAATACAATAGTCCATCATACAAACTAGTTGAAATACAGATGAGGACAGGAGGTTGACAGAACAGTGAAATGGCTGACATTATTTCTGTGGAAAATAAAGTGATAAATCATGGAGTTAAGAAAGGGAGTGGGGCTTCCCTGGTGGCGCAGTGGTTGAGAGTCCGCCTGCCGATGCAGGGGACACGGGTTCATGCCCCGGTCCGGGAAGATCCCACATGCCGCGGAGCGGCTGGGCCCGTGAGCCATGGCCACTGGGCCTGCGCTCCAAAACGGGAGAGGCCACAACAGTGAGAGGCCCGCATACCGCAAAAAAAAAAAAAAAAAAAAAAAGAAAGGGAGTGAACATAGGGAGAAAGTAGATGATAGATGGAAAGACTAGTGGTCATTCTGAGATCAAATAATCAGACGTAATGTGAGTGAATGAGAGATGGAAGGAGACAAGTTTTCAGTAAAAGATTGAAATACTTTGGTTTAATATATTAGAAGAGGAGAAGTACCAGGTTATTATCAGGATATACTTATCAGAATGAGGATGTGACCGTGGGAACGGTTGGCTGGGGTACAGTGAAAGTGAATATCAGGAAATGAGAAGGGTTCACTATTTTGAGACCAAAGAGTTGAATGGCCCATCTGTGTGGTAACAGAATTTGGTGTGAAGTTGAAATTATGACTAGGTTCAAAATTCCACAATGAATATGCAGGATATGCAGAAGGTTTGGAGATGACAGCAACAAAGAAAAGTAGGGGGTTGTAGCAACTACATAACTTCCTAAGTGCAGAAGGTTTTGCCGAATTAGTGGAATGTCCTACTCAATTCAGGCTGCTACAAAAAAAAAATACCATAGACTGGGTGGCTTAACAAACATTTATTTCTCACAGTTCTGGATGCTGAGAAGTCTAAGATCAAGGTGCTGGCAAATTAGATTTCTGGTGATGGCCCATTTCCTGGCTCATAGATAGCCATCTTCTCACTGTGTCCTCACATGGCAAGGAGTGAGAGAGCCCTCTGAGGTCTCTTTTGTAAGGGCACTAATTCCACTGATGTGGGCTCCACCCTCATGACCTAATCACCTCCCAAAAGCCCCACCTCCAAATATCATCACATTAGGGATCAGGGTTCAACATTAAGAATTTTGGAGGACACAAATACTCAGTCCATATCAAAGACTAACGTGAAAAAGAACAAGATAGATACCAACTCTACCTCCTAAACCTGAGGTAACTGAGGAGAGAATAAACAGACTCTACTCAACATAGCTGCCTTGAAGGTACTGCTCTTGGACTGCAGCCAGGTTTTGCTTAAAACAGGAAAGTCACAGAGAATATCATGACAAGTTTTGAAATTAAAAGAAAAAGGAAGTGGTTGGGACAGGAGGAAGCACAGAGCTAAATGAAGCAGAAGAAGCTGAGGAACATGGCTTATATTTTGAGAGATAAGTAGGATGACCAGATATGAGTGATTACAAAACAGTGGGCTGCAAATATTCTAATTTGATCATTCCCAGAGTATCCAGGAAGATGGCAAGACTCCGGCCTCCCTAGAGAGTCGGGAGTGATATGAATTGAGAGTGATTCTGAGTGAGCTCAAGGCCAGGTGTGTAGCCAGTGGGATTAACTAGCTTTGAGGATCCTCATTATATGTTGGAAGTAGGTGATGCACCCTGAGAGTATAGGTTAAGAAAATCGATACGCTCTTAAAATAAGCAACCTGATCACTCTGGTTTCTCTAAGAACAACATTACTAGTACAGATGGAGACTCTCAGAAGATTTTTGGCATAAAATGTATTTTCCCTGATTCGAGTACCAAAATGTTAAATTTAGAAGGGAAGTAAAAGGAAATAGCATAATCATTCCTGGCAAGCTAAAACTACATGATGTTTAATAATATGAGATTCCTGGGAAGGCTGTGGAGAGATTCAAAACACTAAGCAATTCCTCCTCCTTTAATCCCTTTTAAATACCTGTATTAGTTTTCTACTGCTGTGTAACAAATTACCACTAATTTAGTGGCTTAAAACAGTAAGCATTTATTATATCGAAATTTCCACGGGTCAACAGTTTGGGCATGGTTTAACTGCTTCCTCTGCTCAAGGTTTCACAGGGCTCAAATGGCTGCTTTCCCACCTGAAACGTACAATTCACTTCCAAAATCACTTAGGCTTTTGGCAGAATTCATTTGCTTGCAGCTGTAGAACTCATGGCAGCTTGCTTCCTCAAGGCAGGAGCACTTCTCTGCTGCTTCCAGTCTCTGAGCTCAGGGAAACCTAAGCCCTCTTTTAAAGGATTCATCCGATTAGCTCAGGCCCGTCCAGGACAACCTTCCTTTTGCTTAACTCAAGGTCAACTGATTAGGGACCTGAATTACATTTACAAAATCTCTTCTCTTTTGCCATATAACATAAAATACTCATGGGAGTGATATTCCATCATATTCTATAGGTTCAGTCCACCCTTTGGGGAAGGGGATTATATAAGAGCAAGTGGGTATCCTGGGATCCATTCTAGAATTCTGCCTAACACAATATCTGAACAACAAAACTCCAGTCTATCCAAGATTCTGATAACAGTTGTCTATAAATAACTACTCACTTCTTATGAGATGAAAAACTTCACCCTCTTTGGCTACACGTTCTCTCAATTACACTGCATTTTTGTCTGGCCTAGACCTAGGAATATTCTGTAACTGTGTTTCTCAAACTTTTTGTTTGTTTGTTCACTGTTACTTCCCTAAAGAGCCTTTTTAGACTTTTTTTCTTCCCAAATACCCTGCCCATGAAAATTTAAAACCACAGAAATACTGAATATTTGTTTATATGCTATATGTCTGTGCTTTATACACAAAATAGTAAGATTATGCTCCTCCCTCCACAAAGAACCAATTTTTATCTCCTTGGGAGTGACACAGCCCCTGTTGAGCAATCGTGTTCTATAAGATCAATGGCCCATCACTACATAAATAATCACTGTGCTCTGTTCTTCCTTTTACTTTTGCTCTCCAGCCCTGATACCAGTTCCCATGTTCTGTTCTCTCCAATTCTGTAATGTAAGGACAACTAGGGTTTGCTGTTGAGTAGGATTTGAATAACCTATGTCCCAGTCCTGACTTTGCAACTGATTTTCGATGTGACCTCTGGCAAGCCAAACAAGATTTTGGTGGTGCTATTTCTTCAGTATTTCAGAAGAGTACAGTGTTGTAAGGTTATAATAGAGAAAATTAATTTGACATGCCTAAAGTCCTTCTTAGAAGAGGAAAGGACAATTCTTTGTCATTTTAAAAGGAAATATGAAAAATGAAGTTTCTATTCCAGGAGCAGGGATTTAGAGATAAAAAGATGTATAAATTATGTCAAATGTCCTTTAATGATGTTGGCAGCTCTCATTTGTATTCTGTGGCGGTTCATTATGTTGGTGCAGGGGCCAAGGATAGCACCTGTGATCATAAAACAATGACTAAACTTGTAATCAACTAAAGTTCACGAAATCTTAGGCTGCTTTTTAACATATTCTCGCCTCCCGTCCCTTGGGGGCAGGTTTGCCTCTTGAAACATTCTTTCCAGAGCCACCACACATTTGTTTTCGTGACAAAACAAGGAGAAAGCCGTGGAGCTATTATCAACCAGTACCCCAGACATCAGCACACACTAATTCTTTAGTACACACTACAGGCACAAGACTTTTGGAAGGTTCTCTGCAAGACTTCAACAAAACAAGGTCTACCCTCTTCATATCCTTTGCTCTACTGCCATGATTTTAGCAATTTCCAAATATGGGCACCATTCCAAGGTTCGAGATGTAACTTTTATTTACCAGACCTTCAGCTTAACATTTTGAGTTTTCCACAAACCAAAAGCACATGAATCATGGCATTTCTTGTGGTGGGGGGGAGTGTAGAGTCCAAAGCACATCTAAAGAATCAGGTTGGAGTTAATGAACATTATGCTCTTGAAATTAAATGAAATTTCACGTTTTATGTATCTTTGTTGAAAAATGTGCCTCTGTTCATTTTGCCATAAGCAAAATGCTCACCATGTTTGAAAGCCCCTCTACTCTTCTGTTTTCACAGCCATTTCTGCAGCTGTGAGATTCTGTCTACCCTGATGAAATCAACATTATTGTTTCAGACGCAGCTAGGATCCGCGTTGTAAGTAAATTATTTCAACATTATTTTGCACTCAGAACACTAATAAAACTATTATTTCCTCGAACAGCGTAGAGGGAAATCATGTCATTGTTTGGATGAAAGTGACACATATATTACACTTGAGTTGACTGGACACAGTATGGAATTATCCTTGCCACAGTTTAGCAGCACAGAAGCTGGAAGACTAGAGTTCAACAGAGTTACACAAGGATTTCTAAGCATTTAGAGAGCAGAACACATACCCCGTAGATTAAAACTTAAGTTTCGTTTACCAAACACTACTATTTGCAAATAAAGCCTACGTTTCAGACCCAAATGCTTGATTTATCTCCATCTCTATTTGTGGAAAGTAACCGTTGTGCTAAAGAAAATTGGGCTCAGTGGCAAGATCCAGTGTGGCAGGAAAGGATGCCATGAAGTTATAGATCCAGGCTTCAAGTAAAGCCTTTCTACCAACCCCCGCCCCTCAAATACTTCCTCCTTTCTCTCTGGGATCATTTTTATCTCCCTTTAAAACACTAATGAAATTGAAAGAAATAACCTCTAAAGCCTTATGAGTTACCTGACATACCTACAGGGATGACTTGTTCAGATCTCTTCATCAAAGTGTAAACAAAAAGAACAAAGAGTGTCATTCATCCCTTTATACAAGGGTTAAGTTGAAAGTCACTACAGTCACCCTGAGGGGAATTTGAGATGGGGAAAAACAGATGGAAACATTATGTGCTTTGCATTTATGGCCCCTAGATAGTTAAGATGCATCTCTAAGGAAGATTTTCAATGACCTCAGATTCTTGCATACACAGAAAAGCAGTAAAATCATTAACTTGAGATATGTGTTCTTTGTGAATGGCAGTAATCTTTGACCAAGACATATCCTTGATTACATGTATTTCCCAGCCCCAAATGCTTATATTACCCACTCCTCCCCTACCTGTCTGCCCAGTCCCTTCAGACTTACTGAGAGGCTGTTTCCCAGGCTATCGTCCTCAGTCATGTCCCTGAATAAAATTTAACTCACAACTCTGTTTAAAGTCGACAAGAGTGTGGAAGCAGGGACAGGGTGAAATGATATACTGCAGAGGAGGAGAGGTGGTAGGTCATGCTATTCCACCAACTGAAGACTCTGTAGAGAAAACCATAACCTGACTTTTAAAATACAATATTCCCAAAATTGTCCCTTCAATTACCCATGGTGAACACACCTGGAGTGGCTCTCCTTGCCTGTCATCATCATTTGTTCATACCTTGCTTATCCATCAGAATACAGCTCACTTGTTATAGGTAACCCTGGTTCCTCTCTCCCTTGTACCACCACCATTTCTACTTGTAAAGCAGCACTTACAGCCCATATTTTAATGCTGTTTCTGCTTCTGGCTCAAGGTGCAAGCTGACAGCTCTTTTAGAGCAGAAGCAGTGCCTTATTTATCTTCATTTCTAACATCTTCCCAGTGCCTGGCACACTTAATATGTGATCAGTTGAATAAATTAATAAATAAATTAGTGAATGACTCAAAGTCTATAATTCTTAAGACTTCATCTTGTCCAAACCACCTTTTCTATTGGAATAGATCAAGTATTTTGTACAGATGCACGTGTGTAGTGATTGGGCTTGTAAAATATGAACACAGATTTGTGGAGAGGCCACAGTTTTGAGAGATAATTATCTTTCACAACCACTTATCAATGAAGGTAAACAGAGGGTATTTCTACCACCTCTACAACTTAATTCCACATTCCCAAACTATTTATTGACCATCTGTTATATGACCAAAACTGTTTTTGTTTGGGGGTGAAGCAGTGGAAAACAATAAGACAAAAGGCTCTACCTACATGCAGTTTATAATCTAGCAGATGGCGATTTATTTGTGCTTCTTTTTGTGCTAAGCACTGCGGTAAGTACTTGATGAGTATAATAATCATTTAATCTTCAACGCCACCCTATGAAGTAGCTAAACTTTTTGTTCTCAATTTTACAGTGGAGACATTAAGGCACAGAGGGGCTTATATAATTTTCTATAAAGTTTCAAACTCGTTTTCAGGGCTTAAATTTCAGAGCTTTTTGAAAATTATAATTGCGGTCATTTTGGCTCTGCTGTGGTTCCTAGTACTTAAAGCAAGAAGGGTTCTCTAAATTAAGAATGATAGGTAAGTATATTCTTCTTAGAATGCATAGTAAAGAAAGAGTCCCCCAATGGAAAGAAGCAATCTCAGAAGAAGTAAGTTCCTAAGTATATCTACCTTCTCAAAAAGAAAACTATTACTATTAAATAGCAAAGTGCAATAACGTGTTATAAATAAGTAACATAAATCATGCTATAATAGGGAATTCCCAGGTGGTCCAGTGGTTAGGACTCCGTGCTTTCACTGCTGAGGGCCTAATCCTGTGGCGTGGCCAAAAGAAAAAGAAAAAAAAAATCATGCTATAATAAAGGAAACATACCAAATCCATCCCCATCCATTTATTTGATTAATGTACATCATGTTTCAAATCTAGCATGATTTTCTTTTTAAGTTACCGTAAACAGAATCTCAGCTGTTTTAAAAAACATGCAATTCAGAGCATGCATATTTTCTATTTGTCAACTGTTTTCATAGCATGAATTATTCAGTCAGATCTCTGGGACTTATACCTGTTTGCACACTGTTACCACATGACTTTAAAATGATTAACAAAATCCAAGTATACTAGTTTAGGAAAACAAGATTTAAATAAAAATTTTCATTAAAAGAGATATGAAGGGACATCAGAAAAAATAATATAGATTCAAAATATGATAGAAGCATCATATATTCCTCTAAACCAATATTACTGTATGATTATCAAATTTTTATATATCTAAGTTACTAATGTCTCCATAGCAAAGCAACCAAAAGATGTTTTTTTTTAATCTGTCACTCTATTTACTTCATGTCCCTGCCTTCCCTCCTTTATCTCCTCTTTTCCCTTTCTCACTCAAAGAGAGTCCACCATCCTCGATATTCCCAGTACACTCTGCCTGCACTTCTGTTAAAGGCCTTATTTCCCACTGCCTGGTATTTGAAGGGTTAGTTGTTTATGTGTCTGCCTCTCCAATTAAATTGTAAATTCCTTGAGGGGAAAGGCTATGACTTATTTATCGTCCTACCATCCCACAGCCCTTAGCCCAGTGATTTACACAAAAGAGGTACTAAGAAAATGTTTGACAAATGAGTGACTCTTCCAAAAAAAAACACAAAACCAAGAGCATTAAATGACGCCAATAATTTATCCATATGCCATTTTGCCTCAAAACATTATAGAACCCTCTTGGTGGAATATGTCAGCCCTCTTCATTTATTTTCACAAAACCCAAGTCCAGGGATTGATTCAGAAGAGTTATAAATAGTCTTATTAGAGAGCCTTAAGCATCAACCGACTTTAAGGCCTTATTTCTTCCACAGATCAAAAGGACCAGAAGTTGAAACCAGCCAGTGACTTGTTAATACCAGACTTACAATAACCTTGAGTCAAAGTGGTTGAGGGGCCTGGACTCTGGAGAGAGACTATCTGGGTTCCAAACCTCTGTCATTCACTAGCTCTGCAACCTTTACTTATAAGGAAAGTTTAAGTTAGTTATAAGGAAAGGGTTGCTTTGCTCCTAACATTACGTTGGTGGAAGAATTTTTGTGAGGATGAAATGAGATAATGCACATGAAGCAATAAGCACAGTGCTTGACACTTAGTGAACACACCACTGCCACCAGCCCCTAACCTGGTTTACACAGACTCCACATCTCTAGATGTAAGCTTTTTTGACCTCAGGCCTCCAGAACTTCACTCTGCTGCCCACCTTTGCTCAGTTTTGCATATCAAATGCCAGGGGTTGTGAGTAGGGTTTCCAAATAAAATACAGGATACCAGTTGTTAAATGTGAATTTCAGACAAACAAAAAAATACTTTTTATCATACGTATGCCCTATGCAATATCTTGGAGATACATACACTAGGGAGTCATTTGTTGTTTATCTGAGATTCAAATTTAACTGGGCACCTCGTATTTTTATTTGCTAAATCTGGCAACTTTTTTTTTTTTTTTTTTTTGCGGTAAGTGGGCCTTTCACTGCTGTGGCCTCTCCCATTGCGAAGCACAGGCTCCGGACGCACAGGCTCAGCGGCCATGGCTCACGGGCCCAGCCGCTCCGCGGCATGTGGGATCCTCCCAGACTGGGGCACGAACCCGTGTCCCCTGCATCGGCAGGCGGACTCCCAACCACTGCGCCACCAGGGAAGCCCAAATCTGGCAACTTCTGCTCCGAAACATCAACAGCAGTCCCTTGCCTCAAGCCCTCACAGATGAACACAAGTTTGTGTTTGGCTTCCCCATTCATTCAATTTCAGGTATTAGCAATTAGTCAAAAGTCCAGCACAGGGACCCAGGATAGCAAAGAAAAGCTGGGTAGCTTTATTCCAGCTTCATGTGACTAAGTTTTTCACTTTTGGAAGACATGGCATTATTTGATATGCACTAGCTCTGTGTCAAACTCTAAATCTCCAATTCTATTATTTTAATACCCTTGAAATATTTGGGGGCGGCTCTACAGAGGTGACCTATAATTCAGCGCCTATACATTCTAGAACCTTTGTCTAAGAAAATAAGGTTACATCAACCCACATACCAATAAAGAATAGCCAAAACCAGTTCAAAGCATTATCTAGGGCAGAGGATTTTTGGTTACGTCTCCAACAACTGGTATACTTAATTCTTTCTTTTCCAACTTAGTGGGGCTTGTGACACAGAGTTTTAGTGTTCCCCTGGTAGAGCACATCGTAGCCTGGAATCAAAGAAGCAATATAAACTGTATTGAGCAGAATCCATCCCCAACCTCATACTTATTTCTGACATTCAGAAATTTGACGTAAGGGATCTTTTTCAGAGTATGGTGTGAGGTGCTACAAATACTTAACAGATGTCTGTAGTGTGAAGGCAGATCGTGTGATTATCTTTTAAAAATACATGTATAGGGCTTCCCTGGTGGCGCAGTGGCTAAGAATCCGCCTGCCAATGCAGGGGACGCGGGTTCGAGCCCTGGTCCGGGAAGATCCCACATGCCGCGGAGCAACTAAGCCCGTGCGCCACAGCTACTGAGCCTGCACTCTAGAGCCCGCGAGCCACAACTCCTGAAGCCTGCGCGCCTAGAGCCAGTGCTCTGCAACTAGAGAACCCACCGCGATGAGAAGCCCTTGCAGCGCAACGAAGAGCAGCCCCCGCTCGCCACAACTAGAGAAAGCCCGCGCGCAGCAATGAAGACCCAACGCAGCCAAAAATAAATAAATAAATAAAATTAAAGGAAAAAAAAACATGTATATATGTATATGTATCAGTATATGAATATGTGTCTGTATATGTATTCAAGACTGGAGAGTCCATTTTAAAGAGACTTTATCTGGGGTAAAAGGAATTATTTCATAGTTACTATATAAGTTGTTTAGATTCAGAGAGTTTTCTGGCTTCTTCTCTTGCAAATATTCCACATGGCTCTCGAAGTTTTTCCTGATAATCCTATTTTAAAGAGCCAGCTACATCTCTATTTATCCCCTTATCCTACTTTATTGTGCTTCTTAGTACTTGTTACTTGATATCATAGCATGGATCTTTTTTCTATTTCCTTCCACTAGAATGTAGTATCAATAAGGACAGAGGTTTTGTTTATCATAGTCATGCTCAGTGTCTAGAACAGTGCTAAGCCCATGGTAACCACACACTAAGTATTTTTGATGAACACATGAATAAAAGAGAGCAATAACAGCAGCTAACTTTTGTTGAGTGGTTACTATGTGCTATGCACTGTGCAGAATGATTCTTCTATGACAGGAGAAATACATGTTTTGTTGTTCATACACATCTTCAAGGATGACTGAGAGACCTTTACTTCCTTGAAGGAAGTAGTAATTGATAGGTGTGGAAAGTGAGAACGGAAAGAGCTTTATGGCTCTAAACAGTTTTACCTGTAAAACAGAAACATAAATACAGATTGTGGAAGATCAAGGAACTAGTACTGGAACTTTGGGAGGAAAGAGGCAAGATTAAGATTAAGGGGCACTTTAAGGAAGGGTCTGGGGAAAAAAAAACCTAGTGGCTGGAGTCAAATGAAGAACTTTTCATGTGGCAGAAAGATATCTGATGAGGATTTTAAAGAGAAATTTTACGATCATCTCATATAAATGATTCTTTATTTCTTCAACCAAACATTCTTTAAATTGTTCCTTTCTTGTTAGTGTCTATGCATTTTCTTTGGTGGGATTAAAGAGAAGGGCCATGGCTTGCTCCAAGACATGCAGGAGAAGACAAGAGAGCTGCCTACATTGGATCAATCACAGACATAAATAGAATCAAAGAATCTGAAAGTTGGGAGTCACCGTGTAGTCCAACCTCCCACGTAATACAAAATTACTCCATCAGACTTTTAAAAGATGGCTTCTGGGGGCGTCCCTGGTGGCGCAGTGGTTGAGAGTCCGCCTGCCGATGCAGGGGACACGGGTTCGTGCCCCGGTCCGGGAAGATCCCACATGCCGCGGAGCGGCTGGGCCCGTGAGCCATGGCCGCTGAGCCTGCGCGTCCGGGGCCTGTGCTCCGCAACGGAAGAGGCCATAACAGTGAGAGGCCCGCGTACCGAAAAAAAAATTAAAAAGATGGCTTCTGTATTAGAATGTCAATTGACGACAGATACACTTCACCAGTAAGTCCATTGGGGTGGTGGTATTTTTTAACGGCTCCATTTTTCTCCCTCTTCAGATCCTTTTTGTAACTGATCTGAAACCCCCTCGTCTATAACTTGCTTAATGTTATTTAAAGGTAAGTAATGTATTTAATGAGTTGGTTCTCTCTTGAACCTTTAGAAAAAGAGACCCTGAACATTCCTTCCTTACATGTGACATCATTTTGTCAGTGCAAAGAAAATAGCTATATGATTGGCAGTAACATGGATTCAACAAATATTTGTTAAGTTAATTAACAAATGAGCTTTTGTGCTACTGTGCCCTCTAGTCTTTCCTAAGAGTCTAATCATTCTTCTCCTTAGGGATCCTTTCAGTGTGTTTTGAAAATAACAATAACAATAAACACAGTCTCATAATATCAGAGAAATCTGTATACTCTAGTGCCATTTTTAAAGGGAAGTAAACCAAGTCAGAGAGCAGTAGGCTTTGTTCAAAGTCTTAATGTCACATAAGCGGCTGTGTGCAAAGCAGGTATTATGAGTTATGACACTTTGTCCATTTAAATATCTACTTGAAACGTCTGATGGGACGTGGCGCATAAACCAGATTACCAAGCAAGGAAAAAACTAGTCCCTTGACATACTTTGGCAGATGGAAAGGAATAAAGATATTCAATAATGATACCAACCTTTCTCAATTTCCTGGATGAACCCCAAAGAACAGAAGCTACATTTTTCTCACCAGCATTGGTTTTCAGTACCACTCTCTTTCTTGAAATACGTTAGCATTTGGATTTAACAACTACCAGTTCTCAAAGGACCAAACCCATGTCCAACCATGTATCAAAGGACTGTGTCCCTCTTTACTCATAAACACAACTAATTGAAAAAAGTTAATCATGGTGATATGTGAAGAACAGAAAAGGGGGGGACACAATCTCCATGAATGCAATGTGAATACGAATGCCTTTGTTGGGTACTAACTCACAGCAGGCACGAAGAAGTTAAATCCATAACACTCCCAATTTATTGTAAGCTTTAAGTCAGGCAACCAACATGCTCACTAATGACTGGGGTGATTGTTTGAATCTGTGAACAGTTAAATGCCACTTATCATGTTAGACAAATTCCAGCAGTCCTTTGATAGGGGAAAAAAGAGCTTATCATACTTGGGAGTCAATCTCGGTGCAATAAGGAGTTTCACCAAGGGTTTTACTGGCAGCCAAGAGGAGGAAGTCGTGAGGTTCATCCGCTCACTTTCACAGTAAAGGGGATTTCTTCAGAAACCCAGCCCAGCCTCAGCATTTGGCATTCAAGAGAAAGTGTCTCTATCTTTCCACCTGCAAAGAGGTGGAAGTCATTTAGCTGTACCTAAACAATTAGTGTGAGTAGTCAAATCTGGGCTCTTGTTCCAAAGAGAAGTTGGCTTCTGCAGTCAAATGTGGGCATGGCAACCATCCAGTGGCATCAACAGACTGGCCTGGTAAAAGATTCCAGAAATCAGTGTATGTGAATGCCAAACATATGAACAAGACACTTGAAGCAAAGATGCCAAGAAGAGAAGGAGACATAAGGAAAGGACGGAAAAGGATACAAGAGGAAATAGCTCTCCAAGTCATCTTGTTTCTCCTATTCTCACTCTACGTGAAGCAAAATAGAACACTCCAAGTTTCCTATTTTTCCCTGCCTCCATCCATCCTCCTTATGGATAAGCCTCCACACTCCAGCTTGAGAATTCTTTCTAGACCATAAATATGATCTTGATGAAAAGTCTCACGATTGCCCACAGAATAAAGTTCCAGTATGGTAGTACTGCATGCAAAGTCCCTTACAAACTGAGCCTACCTGCTGTCCTGTAGCATTTCTGGCTACTTTCCCCACGGCGCCCCCAACCACCAAGACACATACCTGGCACTTCAAACACGCAGAATTTTGTTCTGGTTACCAAACTGTCCATGTTCTTTCACAATTCCATGTCTTTAAAAATCAGGTGCACTAGATCTGAAATCACTTTTCCTTTCCTATATGTCTAGTAAAGTCCACTCATCCCAGAATAACGTTACCTGTGTGAGATCTTCTCAGACTTTCATGGCTGAGTTACTCGTTCCCACCTAACAGAGCTCTTACTGCACTGCACTGTAAATTACCTATGTGTGTATGTAACTTCTACCAGACCTTGGATACCTTGAGGGAAAATGTGGTGTCGTCTCCAAGTTTTCCATTAACACTGGTTGTCATGGATATGGGGCTGAGTAATGGCTGTATGCACTTATTTCAGTAAGGTGATTTCCTTCAGAAAAGCTGCAATGTCTCCTTCTGTATGGAGATGTTATTAAGTGAGCTTGCGAAAATGATAGTGCAAACCGAAAACATCATGAAACAAGTTCAATTGTACTTTCGTTAAGCCTGGTAGCTCTGGGTCCAATCTGGGCTGTCCTTGGATGAGGAGGCTCTACCTACAGGACTGAAACACATAAATAGAGACAATGTCCTTGATCTCTCTTCACTTCTCCTTCTTAAGGATAATATACATAGCCCTAGGCAGGTACAGGTGGAGACAGGTTATCCGGGGCTGGGAGCATGGAAATACGTTAACTGCGATTTCTTGTACATTAAGTTTGAAGAGCCAGGTAAAGATTTCTGAACACACGGTCAGGGTCATTGCGCTTGAGCATGTGCAACCTTTTGAAGTTTGAGACAAAGTAGGGGAACGTATGGTTCCAGAACAGAATCTAATTTCTGCGTGATTATTTTAGACAAACAGGCTCTTGATTTAATTACTAGATCAAAAGTCCAAAACAGGGATGGATGGTTATAGACAGACAGATAGAGATATAAAATGTACCAAAATCATGAAGCTAGAAAGTAAATAATTATATTTAAGTCATAAATATAATGAATTTTAATAATTCAGTAGGCAGAATTATTTGCAAGCTTCTATTACTGTAGTCAAAACCGAAATCAACTCCTCTCCCTGGAAACTACTCTTCTCGATTATAGATTTTTGTCAAAAGGCACTTACAACCTATAGCGGCCTTGTCCCAACCCCTAGCCCCATACTCCTGATTCTGGAAAATGATTCTTATGGATATTTAGGGTCTGGGATCTACATCAAGAATGTATTTGGAATGATCTCATGACGAGAATATTATCAAAACTCACTTGGAATAATGGAGAAGTCAATTTCAGAGTTAGGAAGAAAGGGGACAAATGAGTTCACACTGGATATCTTACTGAGGGATAGGCTGATCTGTAGGGAAAAAAATGGAATATTAAAAGGGTGGTAAGAAGAACCATATGACTCTATTCCATGATTAACAGAAAATACTTTCAAAATAGAAGGAAAAATCGCCTGTCAGGGAGAAATACATAGGACTAAATTTAAAAGGTTTATGAAAGAAAGTCTTGTTTTCTTATACACCAAGGGGGAAAAAAGCCACAAAACACATATCTCTTAAAAGCTTAAGCAACTGCATGTAAAACAACAACAAAAAGAATATAAGACCTTTGTGAGTATACTTGCTGCAGTTGACATTGATCACCAGTGTTTCGCAGCCAACCATGATGATGTTAATAAGCTTTTCTACCCTAGGCTGCTATTTCTGAACATGGTAGGAAAAAAGAAGAGATGACACTGATTGGTATACTATCAATCAGCCCTGCTTGACCTGGTTTAGAGGACATGTGTGGGTTTGAAAATAATTCTGTGCAGCAATCACAGAAATCATTAGAGAGTACAGTAGCGTTCTACTACGTGACATGAGAAATGGAGTCTGTTTAGAGGTTAAATTAGACATCACACATGATACGTGGGTAAAAGTGATTGTTCTGAGACTTTATGGTTAGCACAAAAGAGCAAGCATAAAACTTGAGAAGAAAAATGTCTCCAGTGGTCATAATAAAAGCCGTATATTTAGTCATCAACATCTTAAAGATAGTGGACCTGATATTCAAATGTAAAGAAACCATTTGTTCATGATAATCTGGGTTAAATTCACAGTATAGACTGGGCACCAATGATCTTTTTTGTCAGATGACCGACATCACAGCCAGTTTCTGAGATTTTTGTCTTGAATGAAGCAGTGATATGAAATGTTCCAGGAAACAAGCTATGCTTGTAGTCTCCTAAAATCCGATTTCCAGCCACTTTAGATCAAATGGTCCTGACAGTTCCTTAAGAAATTCTTCTACTTGACAAGTAGTTGCGTAGTTGTGACTCAGTTGTCTGCCTTCCATCCCAGCTGAGTTTTCTGTTCTTTCCACTTGCCTTATAGTGATCTTGGTACTAAATTCATTAATTTTTTCATTCCCTCATTCCACTACTTATTGAAGGACTAAGACATGTCAGACACTATGCTTTTAATAGGGTATTTAATAGTGAACACAACAAAATTCATGCTCTCATGCCTTTCATGTTGGGGTGGAATCACATAATAAATGTCAACTCCATTGGTTTCCACAAACATGATTTGGGGGCCTCATGCTAGGCTGGTGGCATGAGAAACACTAGAGGACATAGTTAAATATACAGACCTCCTGGATCCCACCCATACAGATTCCATTTCAGCAGGTTTGGGATGGAATCTGGCAACTTATAGTTAAAAATAAACAAAAAACCTTTCCAAGTGTGATTTACGGTACACAGCCATGCTTGGAAACTAGTCTAGTACACAATGAGAACTGATTTTGTAGGCAGCAACAACAAACCACGTGTTCATTCTGCTCCATCAGATAGATGAGGGCCAGCACAGCCCCTGGGGGCTCCATGGTTGGGGGGTGGGGCAGAGGAAAGGGTGGCATCAGATATGCCAGAGCGTATCTGACTGGCAGTGGTAGCTTTGCGAACTCATGGTGTCAGAGAGTTTGAAAGTCACATAGAGCAGATCAAAATCAAGAAATCCAAGAACTACATGCAGAGAAAGAACTGAGACAACTATTAGGAGCTGAAAGTCAAGATTTGAGGGGCAGAGAGGATAAGAGTCAGAGGCAGAAGACAGAACAGGAAAGATGGCGGGAGAAGTTCCCAATTTCGTGTACCTGGCAATGTATATTGCCTGGTTAACTATCTTGTCACAAAGTACAGTGAAAGTGTCAATCTCTGTGATCAAAAGCCAGACACCTTTCTTGCTACCATAACACATTTTACACGTTGCTAAACTGTCTTAAGGGTAATTATTCACAACCTACAATTCAGGAAACAGTACACAACTACTTAATAGAAATGCCCAGACTGGAATCCATGAGTACTCACTTTGCAGAGCAATGGTCTTGGTGACATTGTTTAGTACTCTTTTCATTGTTGGCTTTGTCATTAATATACAAATGGGTCACATTTATTGAACAGTCACTAGGTCCCAGACCTTTGTACTAAGCGCTTCCTAGGCAATAACTCCTATAATTCCCACAACAGCTTTATGTGCTAAGTAGTTAGTATCCCCATTTTTCAGATGAGGAAACAGGTCAGGTGTAAGTGATAAACTGCAGAGCCAAGACTCAGGCCTAGAGTTGTCTGGCTTCAGACCTCATCCTGTAGAGATAACTCAAATTAAGTCCACTTTCCAGTACATAGAAAGCAACAACAAAAAACATTTCTTTACCTCGAACCTCCACACCCTCACTTTCCTGCCTGGAGATAATGTATTTAATGTTAAAGGTAGTACTGAAACTGTGCAATTATCTTCTTGATTGGGTATTATCTGGAAATAAAGATAAGATGAATGGTTTTGACCTTCAAGTTATATAATGAACCATTCATATAAGTAATTAAATTTTAGATTCTTAAACTTCATTGAAGCTAGATATATGACACTGGAAAGATGTCCTTTGCTATAAGTAAGCCTCTCCCTGCATATTTATAGCTTGGAAATCTCTACTCTTCCACAAAGTTTCGCCAGATTCGAAAGGATAATTTTCAAAATCCTTTCCTATAAGGCATCGCATGGAATCATCCAATATCTTTCTGGGCTGGGAAGACTAGTCATTACAGTTTTACTTAATATACATGAAACCCCAAACTCAGGTAAAGTTAAATAAATTAAGCAAAAAAAGCCAAATAAAAGTCATACCAGTTAGTGCCAGAACTGGTGTTCAGGTTCAGTATTTTGGCTTTTCATCCTAAGCTTTCCCCCAGGTAAAAGAGGCAATGAAAGAGAGATTGATATCAATTTTTATGATAATTAAAGACAATTTAAAAGATCACATACCATAAATTAGTGAGGCATTTCTGAAATTTAATATCATAATGCTTTATATTGGCCTTCTAACATTTACCAGATGAATAACCAAGGTTAAGAGGCTTTGATTACATAGTTTTTGTCAATATGGCGACACTTATTTTTACTTATGGGGCATTATTCATTGAATATGCGGACTGTACTTTTTTTTTAATTAAGTCTCTTTATACTTTTTTTTTTTTTTGGCTGTGTTGGGTCTTCGTTGCTGTGCACAGGCTTTCTCTAGTTGCAGCAAGTGGGAGCTACTCTTCATTGCAGTGCACGGGCTTCTCATTGTAGTGGCTTCTCTTGTTGTGGAACACGGGCTCTTGGCGTGCGGGGTTCAGTAGTTGTGGCACATGGGCTCAGTAGTTGTGGCTCATGGGCTCCAGAGCGCAGGCTTAGTAGTTGTGGTGCACGGACTTAGTTGCTCTGCGGCATGTGGGATCTTCCCAGATCAGGGGTCGAACCCGTGTCCCCTGCATTGGCAGGCAGATTCTTAACCACTGCACCACCAGGGAAGCCCCGTGGACTGTATATTTTAAAATTAACTAATAAACCACCATTGGTCAGTTTCTTCTTTGATATTATTATTTTGTTGATGATGCGAATATATAGCAAGTGTAGTTTGATCACATGGCAGATGGGAGATTTTTGTTGTCACCATTTGGAGCGCAGAAGATTTATAGTTGGATGTACTTTTTTAGCATAGTAGAAATTATTTTCAGACCCTTTAAATGAGTGAATTTTGAGCTGCAGATATGAGAAATATATTTATAACTCTGTGTAAATGTGATCAATACTAACACAATATGGTACTGTTTTGTTCTTGTAAAATAAAACTAGGTTGATATTGAAGCCCAGAAGTAAACATATTCCTTCTTGTTTTGATTTTTACTTAAGACCCTTAAGATGTAAGAGGACACATTCATATAAAAATACGAAAAGTATTTTATGTAAAATGCTATCATATGAAAAATACTAGTGGCATAGTAACATTTTACTTTAGAATTCCCTGATTTAGAATATGTGTAATTTAAAAAAAGAAATCAACTCTTCAAATTTCAACATTTAAACATATAACATCTTAATAGGAGAAATAAATGTTTAACATTTAAATTCTACACCATACGTGGTAGCTCAATGCAGTAACATGAACACATCTCTCAAGCATATGCAGGCTTTAATCCATTTCAGCATTGCATTTATAAAAATTTCTTTCCCAGTCACAGATGTATCAGAAGTAGAATCAGCAGGTTAACTAACACAGCAATGCCTGAAATTAAGTATATGTTCATATTTAAAATAGTAGTCACTGACTTATGCTCATGAAATTGATGAAGATCCATTCTGTGATGATACAATGTAAAATTAAGTTAGGACTTCAAGTTCAAAATGACAATTATGTGCATTTATATATTTTCCCTCCTAGGAGACCAATAAATTAATAATAAAGGGATTTTTTTAGATGACAAATAACAACAAACAGAATGGGAAGGGAACCACCAAAAAGAAATGATTCAACAAATATCTAGAAGACGGTAAGCAGATAAAGGACTGATGACATAAAGCAGAGGAAGCCCCAGCCTAGAAAACATGCTGAGGACCTACATTCAATGAGAAAACCTGTCTGCCATGTTCAATTCGTGACAAAATTGGGACATAGAAATCCAGGTACAAAGGACAGGAGTTGTGGTATTTGTATCCGAAAACAAAGGTATTAAAAGTATGGAGAATAGATGCACCCAACATGCAGAAACATTCATTGATTTTTTTCTATTGTTTTTCTATTTTATATGTCATTAATTTCTAGAATCTAATCATTATTTCTTTCCGTCTGCCTCCTTTAGGTTTAGTTTATTCTTTCTTTTCCACCGTCTTAAGGTGAAAAGTTACAATACTGATTTGAGATCTTACTTTTTAAAAAATACAGGCATTTACAGCTATGAATTTCCCTTTAAGCACTGCTGTAGTGGCATCCCATAAGTTTTAGTATGTTGTGTCTTTATTTTAATTAATCTCAAAGAACTTCTAATTTCCTTCAGATTTCTTCTTTGACCAACTGCTTATTTGGAGTATGCTATTCTATTTCCACACATTTATGACTGTTTCAAATTTCTTTTTGTTATTGAATTCTATTTTCAATAAATTAAGAGTGGTCAGAGAATATACACTGTTAGTATTTCTATCCATTTAAATTTATTAAGGTTTGTTTTATGGCATAAGCATATGGTCTATCCTACAGAATGTTCCATGTGCATTTGAGAATAATGTCCTTTCTGCTGTTATGTAGTAGTGTTCTATCTATATGTCTAGGTCTGGTTGGTCTATACTGTTAACATCTTCTATTGATATTTCCTTGTTGATCTTCTTCCTGGTTGTTCTATCCTTAATGGATAGAACTATTATTATTGACTCATCTATTATTGACCCAACTATTATTGTTGACTCATCTACTTTCCCTTTCATTTCTCTCAGTTTGTTTCATGTATTTTAGTGCTCTTTTTTTAGGTGTGTATGTGATTAAAATTGTCATACCTTTCAGATGGATGGACTCTTGTCATTATAAAATTTCCTTCTTTATCTCTAACAATATTTATTTGTTTTAAAGCCTACTATTTCTGTACAACTGTTCCAGCTTTCTCGTGATTCTAGGTTTTCTCCTATGTTATATTCTAGGAGTTTCACAGTTTCACATTTTACATTTAGATCTGTGATCCATTTTTGAGTACACTTGCATGCAAGGTGTAAGGTCTGTCTACACTAACTTTTTTGCATGTGGATATCCAGTTTGCTCCAGCACCTTAAGTCGAAAACACTATCTTTGCTCCATTGTATTGCCTTTACTCCTTTGTCAAAGATCTGTTGACTGTACTTATGTTGGTCTGTATCTGGGCTCTCTATTCTGTTCCACTGATCTAGTTGTCTATTCTTCTGCCAATACCACAGTGTCTTGATAGCTTTATATAAGTCTTAAGTCAGGTAATGTCTGTCCTCCAACTTTGACCTTCTCCTTCAGTGCTCTGTCTGAACACTTTGGAATCAACTTTAGAATCAGTTTGTTGATATACCGAAAATCATTTGCTGGGATGCTGACTGGGATTGCACTGAGTCTATGGATCAAGTTGGGAATAACTGAAATCTTGACAATATTGAGTCCTCCTATCCATAAACATGCAATATCTCTCCATTTATTTCTTTTGTTAAAAAGTTTATCAGAGTTTGGCAGTTTTCCTCATATAGCTCTTGTACAAATTTTGTTAAGATTTTTACCTAAATATTTCTTTTCGGGGGGTGTGGTTCAAATGTAAATGATATTGTGTTCTTAATTTCAAATTCCACTGCTGGTATGTGATTGACTTGTTTATATTAGCATTGCATCTGCAACCTTGCTATAATCCCTTAGTTCCAAAAGGGTTTTTCTTTTTTTATACAAAATCAAGTCTTTCAGATTTTCTACACAGATGATAATGTCATCTGTGAACAGTTTTATTTCTTCTTTTGCAATCTGTATATATTTTATTTCCTTTTCTTGTCTTATTGAATTTGCTAGAACTTTTAGTACAATACTGAAAAGGAGTGGTAAGAGAGGACTAATGCAGCATTTTAGTTTAATTTTTTCTAAGTTATTTCCTTATTGGTTGCTCTAGAGCTTACCATGTCAATCTTAAATTCTCAGAATCAGCTAAAGATTTATACTTTTTTCACTGAGATATAGAAATGATATGCCTAAATATCTCTATCCTCTTTCTCCCTTTCTGTGATATTATCATTAAGCATATTGCACCTATAAATGTAGCAACCACTGTATAATGTTACATTGTTAGAATTATTGCTTTATATACTTTTGTGTTTTAAAGAAACTCAGATACAACAATGAAAACAAGTAAACAATTATAGCTTTTGCTATCTTAACTTTCATTTCTACCATTTCTTAATCTCATCATTTCTTCCTATGGTTTTGAGTGACCATTTGCAGTCATTTCCTTAGCCCAACACAGGCGTGCTTCCACCAGCTCCTGGAAACTCTCTGACAGGGCCTGCTTTTGCAGTGTTGAAGCAGAATTTCTTCAAAAGGAAATGTAGGTTTTTGCTCCAAAACCTATCAACTGATTGGATTATGCCCACCCACATTATTGAGGGTGATTTCTATTTAAAGACAACTGATTGTAGATGTTAACCACTTTTACAAAATACTTTCACAGAAACATCTAGATGACTGTCTGAATAACTTGGTACTAAAGTCTAGCCAAGTTGACTCATAAAACTAACCAATAAAATCCATGGTGGTGTGCTTAATGGTGCCGTACATTTCTCTGAGGCTTATTTAAAATTTTTCTTCATTTTTTTCCCCTCTCTTTGTTGTTCAGATTGCATAGTCTCTATTGGTTTATGTTCAAAATCATTCATTTTTTCTTCCCCCACTTAAACCTACTGTCGAGACCTTCTAGTGATTTTTTTAAAATTTCAGTTACTGTACTTTCAACTAAAGAATTTCCATTTGATTTTTATAATTTCTGTTTATTAATGCTTTTGGTTTGATGTGACTTTGTTGTCATACTTTCCATTACTTTCTAATCATTGTTTCTTCATTCTTTGAATACATTTATAATAGTTACTTTGAAGTCTTTTCCTATTAAATCTGACATCTGTTTGCTCTGGTGGGGAGTTTCTGGTTCCTGAAATTTCTTTTTTCCAGTATATGGCTCATACTTTCCTGTTTCTCTGCATGTCTTGTAATCTTTGTTGGAACATGGACATTCTAGAAAATATGTTGTAGTTAACTCTGGATACTGATCCATCTTCTCCCGAGCTTTTTGTTATTTGGTTTCTAATTTGGTTAATGACTGGCAGAGTTATTTTAATGAAGTATATATATCTCCTCCAGGAATGTGAAGCCCCTGATGTTGCACTTCAGGGTGCAAAGCCTTAGATATGCCCACATTCTCCCTGGGATGACAGTGGTTGGAGCAGAGCTCTCTTTGACTGCCTTGTCCCTTAACCACTCCCAGCTGTTAAACTCTACTAATCACTGGCTGATTGCTCCACTGTTTTCAACAGTGTCCTTAGGCATAAATTGTGTCACAGATTGATTCCAATGTAGTCTCTTTTACAAATATAGTCTGCAAGGTCAGTGTTTGAGATCCATTTTTATGACAGGAGGGCTCCTCCCAATTTTCTCTTTTCCAATTCTCTCTAGAATTAGAAGTCAGCCTATAGTTTAGCCTACATGTCAAATTAATGTACCTATCTCTTCCCAACGGCCTTTCACCAAAAACTCTGTTTTCTGAGAAAACCTGTCTTACCTTGGGATGCTATAACAAAATACCAGAGACTGGGTAGTTTACACAACAGGGATTCATTTTCTCACAGTTCTTGTGGCTAGAAGTCAAAGATCAAAATTCTAGCATGGGCAATTTCTGGTAAGAGCTCTCTTTCTGGCTTGCAGACAGTCACCTTCTCACTGTGTCCTCACTTGGCCAGAAGAGAGAAAATATGTTCTCTGGTGTTCCTTCTTACAAGGGCACTAATCCCTTCATGAATGCCCTACCCTCATGATCTCATCTAAACTTAGTTGTCTCCTAAAGGCCCCATCTCCAAATACCGTGACACTGGGTATTGGGGATTCAACATATGAATTTGTGAGGTGTCGGGGGCGGGAGGCACGACTTAGTCCATAGCAACATTCTTAGGATTGAACTTCCCACTCTGTTGCAAATGAAATTTGTTCCTTTTGGAAGAAATTTGGAGCTATTTTATAACCTGTTCCCCCTACTCCCCCAAGCAAAATCTCTGAGCCATGGCTCTGGAGCTGAGGGTGGGACAAGGTCACATTTACCTGTGAGTAACGCCCCCAGTTTAGGGGCTGCGTGTTCAGTGGAGAGGGTCAGTAGTCTCAGTTTCTTCTGGCTTGTCTCTCCCGTCATGGAATCACCATCCCACAAGCCAGAACAAGGGTGATCAGTGGTCTAGTATGCTTAGCAGAGTTTCACCCAAAGTGGGCTCTTAGTCTCATGAGTGTGGGTTGGACAGAAGAAGGGTTCTGCCATATCCCTGCTGCAGTCACCCAAAATTTACACTTAACAAGGGGTAGCTGGAGGCAAGGCGAGAAATGTTGACATCCTGCCCTTCCCAGGGAGATAGCTCTCTGACTGGGAGCTGGAATTGAGTTTTTGTCTCACTGAACTCTGAGAGAAAAGGGAGGTAAGGGTTCTGAGTTCAAAAGCCAGAGACTCTCACTTTTCTTCCAGAACTTTAGATTTTCTTGAATAAGTGTGTCTTCCTTTGCTGTAGGTCCTTAGGACCACTTCCAGAGACTTAAATTTATATAATAATTTCCACCAATTTCCCGGGAAAGCAGGTTTGTGGAGCTTCTCACCCTATAATATCAGGCAAGAAGTAGAACTCTCCCAGCAGTAAGATACTTCACTGAAAAAATTATGTTCTGTACTAGAGACATCAAATTAACCGGAGAGAACTGAGGTAATCATTTGGCTATCTGCATCTCATAGTAAAATAGTGGGCTTTCCATGGTTTAGTAGTTCCCCATACATAAAAGCTTCCGCCCAGTTTACAATAATGTGAAACTCATCAGTCAAAATCTCCACCCATGTACAGAGCAGTCTGTGGAAGCTTTTTAAGGCCTCATTCTCAAATATAAACAAAGGAGTGTCACCAGATATTTGAGGTAAAATATGTACAGAAAAAAAACAAAAAAAAAACAAAGGAAAATAAAAAGAAAACATCCAGTCTAGAAAAACAGACAAAAATGAAGGAATAAAAAGAACTTCCAAAATATGTATAATCAGTTTCCAGAGAGAGGGACAAGAAGATAGCAAATCCATAGAAAGGAAACAGAAAGCATGGAAAAGGAACAATCAGAAACAAAGAAAGAGGACCTGGAAGTTAAAAATATAATTGCCAATGAAATTTTCAATATAAAGACAAAGATAAATTTAAGCAAATCTCCAAAAAGGAGAACAAAATAAAGAGAAAAAATATGAGAGAAAACATAAAAAAGAGAATTTATCTTATATTTTCAAATTATGACTAATGGAAGTTCTGCAAAGGGAGAACACAGAGTCTATGAGTAGAAAATATCCAGTAAGTAATAGAAGAGAATTTCCCAAAGCAAAAGTACACAAGTCTTCAGATCAAAGAGCCCAGAACAATAAATGAAAATTAAGACTCTTTCCTATGAATATAATTGTAAAACTTTATAACAGCAATGAAAATTTAGAAAACATAAAATCTTCCCGAGGGGCAGGGTGGAGTGGGTTTGGGTAAGAATCCAGTCACATACAAAAGAATAAGTGTCAGACTGACATCAGACTTGTCATCAGTTATGCTGGATGCTAGAAGCCAATAAAGAAATGTTTCAAAGTTCTGAAAGGAAAATGTGTATGTGTACGAAATTTTATTCTGATCAGACTATGAAACATGAAGGCAATGAAGAACTTTCCAGGCAGCACGGACTTCAAAGTTTGCAACTCATGTATTTCAGAATGTTACTTGGGAATGTACTTTAGGAAGAACACAAAAGGAGTAAACCAGGAAGAAGAAAATAGGATCCGGTCAAACAGTAAGGGAAATTCCAGGAAAACAGCTATTCAGGTATCCTACAAAACCAGCAGTCCAGCTGGGAGGGTGAGGACAGGGAATCTAGAATGGATGATTCTGAGATGTGGAAAGAACTGACAGACTCAATACAACGAATGCTGTCTTAGAAAAACTTGAGGTCATGGTAAAATCAATGTGGTTTATGGAAAAGGTGTGTCCAACTGAAATGGATTCTTGGAACACTCTCCTTTGTATAGCTAAGTAGCTGTGACACTGGACCTGGAGAGATAGGAATGTGTATACTGCTTGTCTCTGCAGTGACCACCATTTACACTGCCAATGTAAATTCATTTTTATTATGTTTTTTCCATTTTAGAGTTTTGGACAACCGCAGAAATCTTCATCATGGTTACAGAACAGACTAAAACCGTAATCAACTTTGAGAAGGTAAAGATCAAAATAGAACTGACCGACCCTGAAAGGTGAACAGGATGGGAGGGAGCGTGAAACCACTGATATCCTCACCGGAAAAGAGAGAAGTCAAGAGAAATGAAGCAGTTAATGTTGCTTAAAGTTGCAGATGATAGTGATAGAACCGTAAAGGTAGGAGAGAGAGAAAAGATAAGTGATAATGTAAGCAAGCTAAAATTTCAATATTTAAAAGCAAGAAAACAACAACATCATCAACAATAAGACTGAACCAGTCACTGTTTTAAGAACTTCAAACATATTAAATCAATTAATTCTCAGAGTGATCCTCTAGGGAAGGTGCTATTTTTATTCTTATTTTACAGATGAAAAAACAAGCATAGAGAGAGAAAGCAACCAACCAAGGTCACTCATCTAGAGAGTGGTGAAGCCATATTCAAACCTAGACAAGCTGGCTCCAGAGTCCTTGTTTTAACCTGCATGCAAACTGCTACTTACAACAGCTTTAGACAATGTCTAAAGTTGATAAATAAAACAAAGGAATTAGTCATTTTCATTATATTATACTCTTCAATGTTTAATCCTATTCATGGATCACTTTGGTAGATTAATACACAGTCAGTCCTCTGTAACCATGGGTTCCTCATCCATGGATTCAACCAACCACAGGTCAAAAATATTAAAAGAAAATCCAGAAAGTTCCTAAAAGCAAAGCCTGAATTTGCTGTGCAACTATTTACATAGCACTCACATTGTATTTACAACTATTTACATGACATATACTGTATTAGGTATACGTAATCTAGAGATGATTTAAAGTATAGAGGAGGATGGGAGTAAGTTATGTGCAAATAATACACTATCTTACATAAGGTATTTGAGCACCCACAGATTCTAGAATTCATGGGAGGGGGGGCCTGGAATCAATGCCTTGTGGATATACCAAGTCATGACTATAATACTCTACTAGATACATAATGACAGAGATCAAGAAAGATACACATGTGCTTGAGAAATTCAATTCAATAACTCTGGTGAGCAGTTTGTCGTCCCTCGTCCTTGACCGCTCCTGCCTTTCTTTTCTGCCTGAAAAATCTCAAATAACCCTTCAAAACGGAGCTTAAGCTTCACTCTTCCCCTTCTGCCCTACGGATAATGGCTATGGTGGAGTCATATGCTATACAGAGGTTAGGTTCCAAAAGGCAGCCAGTAAGGCGACAATTATCAATAGTCAAACGACATTCCCATCGGAAAATGCTGTAATATAAACCACTATACTGTCTCTCAATAGATCCAACGTAGTCATTTTCCTCTAAATTTGGAACAGATTGCTGTTTCTTCGGGCGAGCTGCACAAGAAATAGTTGGCTGCTGTTTTAAGGCCATGTCGTATGAATAATACCTGTTTTTCTACTTTATAATCTCATTAAAAATGACTTTGGGAACAGCAGCTATCTCATGTTCCATTTACGGACTACATTCATTAAATGGAGTGGCAGGCACTATTTAAGATGCTATTTTTCTCTTTATTTGCTGAGTTCATGTAATTGAATTCATATAAAATAAATGGAAGAAAGATGTAAATTCTCCGCAATCCTTCCTTTGGGCCTTTCACTAAAAATTGTACACACCTATCATTTTATATTGAAATAATACATAAGGTAATTTAGGTAGGAAGGCACGATGGAGAATGATGGATTAATGAATGACAGAGGAGATGAAAGAGACATTGACACAAGGATATATAAACAAAAAGATCTTATAATATACTAATAAAATGTTAGATGGTTGCTCAGATACATATAGGGAGGTTTAGGGATAGAGATGGATAGCCGAACAGTTGGGATGATGGGTAGAGAGCCTGACAGTCTGTTGGAATAACTGATAACAGAAAGATGATAATAAGAGAGAACCTGATGAAGTGATGGTGGAAAGGAGACTGAAGTGGATGAGAATACACATACATGCAGACTATGGGTGACTATTAAGTGCCAGTCACTCTACTACACAGTGGAGACACAATAGTGAGCAAAAAGAAACAATCCCTGTCCCCACTGAGCTCAGAGTTAGACATTATTGTGAGGGTGTCAGGTGCTACAAAGAAATTTTTTTTTTTTACAAAAAAAATCAAGGGGTCAGAAAGGGACGGAGATTCAAGTTAAGAAGGGTGGTCAGTAAAACCACAAAATAAAGAAATGGGTGAATGAAGAGGAGAAGGTACTATGATACTACATGGATAACTAGACATCAAGAGTTGATGGAGATGGGCATCTGCAAAGCAATAGAGCTGGGGGAGGTAAATAAATGTGAAGAACAAAAGAAGAATAGTTGATGGAGAGAGAGAAAAATGATGGTAAAGACAGGCAATTAATGTTAAATGAATGAACACAAAAATGAAAAAATGCACAGGAAAATAAATCCATGCTGTAGTGGCGATATGTAAAGCTAAACATCTGGAGAAATTGATCGACGGTCCATTCAGAAGAAACTTTCAAGCCCATGTTCTATATTTGTATGCTATTACATTACATGTAATAGCATTAGTACATGTCTTTAATTAGTACATGTCTTTAATTCATGGAAATAAGCACACATGAAGACAGTGTCTACCCAGATCAAATACAATGAATATTTTTAAACAGAACTCACATGAAAATAAATCAATAAAATCTAGCTTTAATTTGAGGAACAGCTTTTGCTGTACAAATGACTGCAGATTCACACTGTATTTTTAATCCAATTCAAAAGCAGAATCTGATAGTAATTATACCAGAGTTACTGGCTTATAAAACCTCCTTAAGCTTCGCAAGTCCCATCATATGATGGCTGCTCCCTATTTTTAGCCATCGCTAATGGTTGCTTAGCAGCCCTGGAAACTCCTTTGTCAGAAACCAACATCACATTGTGTATGGCATTGGAAAAACAGGCTGCTTGCAAACTCTCACCCAACATGGAAGCCACTCAGCTAGAGCTGCCAAGAGAAAACTTTCACAAGACACCCAAAGAAACAAATCTGTTCTGGCAAGGAAGGAGATAAGTGCAACATGAAACAAGGAGAGACTTGGAAGTTGTTTATGTTCACTTCAATGTCTTCTAAATACACAGTAATGGAAAATAGGGTTGACATTCAGGTATACATTAAATAGTGTTGATACATTTTTCAAATAAACTGAAAAATGCCTTGAGTCCGTAAGGCACTTTGTCTTACCTACCCCACGTAACTTCCCATTCATTCATTCATTCATTCAACACTTACTAAGATTATCTCACACGCTTGTGACCAAAACTTGGTTGATTAATTGAAAACATTGGTTGAAACTGGAAATCATTTAAAAATGACATGTACATACCTTAGATAATTTATCTAATATGAAATCATATAAATGATTTTCTTGATGTAGGGTCAAGACCTTTACGTTGAGTGTGGGTCCTCTGATTTCAATTTCTCATGGTCATTATTATATAAACCACATGGTATGGCATCATCTCTGACATCAAGCTTCACTTTTTTTGGAAATGTAGCAGAAATTTGAGGACACATATGAAGGGATTAAGGTGCAGAATGCTTGTAGATTTTGGTTGTATTTTTTTCCAATCTCTCCCCATACCTAACTCTAAAACAATTTTTAAAATTAACAACACACCTCTATCAACTCTTCCCCAATCATTAAATTTAGATTTCATAGAAAAAAAAGCTCTCTTTTAAAATTCATATGAATTCACTTATGTAATATTCAATTAAATAAAACTGTTACAATAGCAAGTACATTTGGCATAAAGAGGTTTTGGAAACAGACATAATGGCTCTTAAGCATGAAACTCAACAGGTGGATGCAGATGTGTAGAAGTGGTATGCTATCTGCTGTGCATTTTCAGTGTGCATTCGAGTGTCAATCGGTGTGTTTTATAGAAGGAATGAGGAGCATTATTAATCTAGTAAGAGGTCACGTAAGAGAGTTTCGACTCTCTGTGGCAGCCATTGTGCCAAGTCTCATGTCTGTGAAGTTATATGAACTTGTAAGCCACTGTCCTCAGGGAACCAAGTATGTACATTAATACCAAAATTCAAAAATGCTTTCTTCATCCAGGTGACGTTAAGTCTGAGTCCTTGCTCCCTCTCTAACTCACGCCATGGCATTTGTCAGTAAATTTCCCTCACTTTCTGTCTAGAGTGGTAAAACTCCAGGCAGATATCTCTAAAGTTCTTTGCTGCTTTCTGGTTCTAAGAATTGGTTTTTGGAGGTTTAGAGTTTGTATTTTTGTTTAAGATATACAGAGAACGATTAAATCATTGATCTTTATATTTTGTTATTTCTGATTAAGAGTGAATAATGCTCTTAGAATTATATATTCCAGATCTGGAAATATAAGAAATGTTTTACTTCCATACGACTGGTGGTAGTCTGATATAATGGAAGGGGTAATGAAGTAGGAGTCAAAAGACTAGGGTTTGAATGTCAATTCTGATAATTTATAGCTTTGTGTTTGGGGATATGTCCAATGACCTCTGGGGATTTCCGTTTATTCTCTGTAAGCTAGAATAATCATATGTGTATCAGTTATCTACTGATGTGTAATAAATCATCTGTATCTTACAAGCTTAAAGCAAACAAAAATTGTTATTTCATAGTTTCTATGGCTCAGGAATCCACCTGGCTAGTTTCTTAGCCAGGTGGTTCTGGCCCAGGATCTCTCTTGAGCTTGCAAGTCAGGCTGTAAGATGGGCTTTGCTGGGACTAAAGGATCCGTCCCCAAGCTTACTCGTGTGACCTCAGCTCCTCACTGGACACTGGACAGAGGGGAAGGGGAGAAGGAGAGAGAGAGAGACAGAGACAGACAGACTGAGACAGAGCGAGAGAACCCAGAAGAAACCTACAGTCCTTTTGTAATCACTGGAAGCGACATGCCATCACTTCCTCCATATTCTCTTCACTGGAAGCAAGTTATTAAGTTCAGCCCATACTCAAAGTGAACTCAGTGTCACCTTTTAAAGAGAAGAGTATCTAAGAATCTGTGAATATAATTTAAAACCACCAAATATGTAACAATGATGCTACTACCCCTCTGCCTTCTGAAGTGGTCTCCATCTAATATTACTTGAGGCAAACAGCAGCAGCAACAGCAACAATTAATAAGGACAAAGAAAAATGTATCGATAACTGAAATATTTCTACGTGGCAGCTGCTTCTTCGCACCTCTCCCGAATACACTGGCTGGGACCTCTGGACTACTGTCCTCCTCCTGACAGTTCAGTTCTCTACAGACACCGCAGAGCCATGACTGCAGAGCAGAGCGCACAGTTCCTTCTACCGGCCTGTCACAGTAATCCCCCGACGCGGCCACTCAGGCTGTTTAGCTGCATTCTATTTTAATGGTACTCGGAGAGACAGAAGAGGTCTCCTACTGCAAGATCACAAACCTAGAATCAAATATTGGACGTACCTGTTCTTAAAACTCTCACTGGACTTTTCTCACGCAACACTTTTCTCTAAAATGCTCCATCTTTCCATCATGTTGGCCAACCTCTCTCTGTTATTCTTTGTTTTTTCTAACTTCAAATATTCTGAACATCTCTTAGGCAGAGCAATTTAACTGTCTCTTTTCCTTGGCATCCTTCCTGACTCTTGCCCTCATCAGGATATCACTCTCCATTCTCAGGAGGCACGTGGAAGCATTTTCCTAAACACAGTTCTCTCCCAAATAGTACCCACTATTAAGGTTGTACTTTCTCACAAATATTACCTGCCTATTCATTTATTCATTCATTCATACTTCATCCATTCATTCATTCTGTATCGGCCCACCTATGATATGTTAAGGCACCATGCAACATGCTAGGAGTGTAAAACCAATGAAGACACATGATAACTTATTTGGAAAACTGCACAGTATGATAATTACTAATAATGTTAAATTAATACAAATGAGACATCACATCTGTGATGAGCACACCTCCTGCATCCTGGTTCTGTCTCATTTCCTGTAACAGTGTCCGAGTGCGAAAGCCTAAGCAAAGAGGGCCTTTGCATCCCATCTCTACTTTCAGTTACTGGGATTTCAGCCCTACTAACCATGCAATCTGACCGAAGGGTAAAGTGCAATGGCCTTTGAATGGCCACATGGAGAAAGTTCAATGTGATACTCCTAGCATAAAACTGCGTCACAAACATTTACACAGACCCTCTCCTTTGGGACAGCGCTTTCCATGATCCAGCTCTTGACTGCCACGCTGATCTCAGCTCCAAACTCTCTCCCCTGTTCGCTCTGCGACAGTCACACTGGCCTTCCTGCTGCTCCTCAAAGGCACCAAGCATGCTCTCAGAGCCTTGCATTTCCTCATCTCTCTATCAGGAATCCACTGTTCATTTGCTCATATTCTCTATATTAATGTGTAAATATTATCTCATCAGAAAATGTCCCCAACCTCTACCCATCATTCCCATAACTATCACCCTATCCTGTTAGTTTTTGTTAGGATGGGTTATATCTCCTAATGTTTAGTGTTTAGAAATTAAAACTAAGAAAATGTTAATTTGTTTCATGAATTTAAATATAACAATAATAAACCAGTAGCCTAAATGACATTTTTATGAAATATAACTTCTATTTTCAAAGCAAAATATGTAGTGAGTAGGGTGAGACTGCATTAAGACATACTGTGTCTCAATATGTGGCTTAAAAAAAGACATCTGGATTTTTATATCTACTTCATCATTCAACCTGGCGTGAAATGTTTGGGTTGAATTATATCAGTGAAATCCAGCCACACAGAGAAATCAAATAGGAAAAGAGAGGGGTGTGTTGGATAATTGTAGATATTCCTGTTTGATACTATGTCAAAACTCAGCAGATGGTGGTTTCTTAAAGATTATTTGCAATATGGAATTTGTAACCAAACTTAATGAATCATTTATACTCATTTGCATTAAATTCCATTGGTTTATTTTACGCTATGGGTCCTTACTGGTGCTTGATTTGTGACGTCATGCACTGGTTATTTGGAAAACAGTAGTTCCCTTAGATAGGCAGATCTTCCAAATATTGACAGTTTTCATTTATGCACTATAAAAAGGCTCTTTTTTGGTTACTCTCACTACCAATCTCATCAGAAAGTCTTTAAGTATTGGGAAGTTGTCAGGCTCACAAGGTAGATACAAATTTTCCAAGATGCTGATTTTTCACTTGAATTTTCAAACATTATCATTGGCAACAAACACTGTCGCTTGTTTTCCTTGAAGTGATGGACTCCATTCATTTCGGAGAAAATGTTGCCAAAAGTCCAACCCCGAATAACAGTAATTTGTCTGCCAGTTGGTCTGTCAGGAAAAATGGCAGTCCACCAATGAAAGCAGTTACCTCAGTTTGTAACTCAAGTAGCCACAGAAGTGCTTTTTCTCAAGACAACATTCTTATTTTGGTGCGCATCACTTGTACTTTATGTGAATTTCTCATTTTATCACCAATATTTTTAAAACACCCACACTCAAGTTTCAAGATTTAACAAAATCACTAAATTCTACTGCTCCATTAAAGATACCATTAGGTAAGACTTCCTCGTTTTTTGTGTTTCTTCCCCCCCACCCTGTACGTGACCAAGAGGAATACAATGTCTTCTAGTACGTTTTGGTACCACTGTCTTGATTCATGCTTATATGCCACCATTGATTTTACTCCATTAGTCCAAAAGCCAATACAGTGAAAAAGACAAATAATATCTTAGTAATATTACAGAAATAACTTTGCCCTTGCTGACCCTCTAAAAGAATCTCAAAGATACCCTCAACCCAACCCCAGGGGTCTCAGCATAGCACTTCGAGAATCACTGTTCTAGGTATGTATCTTAGAGCATAATTTTTGAGTCAAAGAATTTGCACATATTCAACTTTACTGCAAACTGTGAAATTGCTCCAAACTGGGTTATGTCAATTTATGTTCGCACTGGCAGTATATGAAATTTCCCATTTCTAGCCCTTGTTATTGTCTTTCTAGTTTTTGCACAATTCCCTTCCTAAGGGAGAAATAATTGTTTTTCTGTTGCATCTTTAGTAGAGTAGCCTATGAATATATAAGATAATCTACTCTACTAAAGATGCTATATATATTCAGATACATTCAATATGTATAGATATTCAAATACATATGTATATACATTTTTAATACATATGTATAGTCAAAGAGTAGCATACTACACATACTGTTCTGAGACTTGCTTATTTCCACTATTAACATTTCGTAGATATATTTCCTGGCTTTATTATTTAACAGCTGCAGAGTTCTCCATTTTATGGATGTATCATAATCTAACCATTATTTTTCCTTTTCTATTGGTCACTCTTAACAAATTCTATATATTAATCCTTCTTCAGCAATATACGTTGCAAATAAAATTTCCCAAGCTTGCTTTTGTCGTTGCACTTAGTTTATGGGACCTTGACCAAAGCTTTTTAATATAACATAAGCCATATTTAGAATTGTTGCCTTTATAGTTTTTCTTACTTTCTTTTTTAATGTATGTTTTCCTATCCAGTAGTCATTGAGCCAGCCTTCCTTATTATATTCTAAAAGTGCTGCAGTTTTGATTTTCACATTGAGTTCTTAAACCCACCTGGATTTATTTTTGTGCCTGGTGCGATGCATAATCTAATTTTATTTTTTCCCATATGGATGATCAATTTTCCAGCACAATCTATTCTAGCCCCGGCAACTTTGAATTGCCATCTCTTTCATATATTAAGTTTCCATGTGTAAGTGGGTCTGTTTCTAGGCTCTCTCCTGTTCCACTTGCCTGTCTGTAGTCTTTCCACCAATACCTCACTGTCTTAATTACCATGTTTTTAAAATTACTGTTGATAGGTGAGAGCACAAATTACCACACCTTATTATCTTCTGAGATTGTCTTAATGATTTTTGTAGATCAATAACAGATACATGACATTGTGGATACTGATCTGTAATTATCCTTTCTTTAAACATACTCATTTTACAGTCTTTTTTATGTTGCCTCACAAAATTGATTTAATTTATAATAAATACATATTCTAAATATTGAGTTTTTTGGTCTACCTTTCTTATTTCTTACTGTGTTTTAGAATTTTGGTGTGCAGGCTTATTTTTAATGGGACGGATTTCTTTTCTCATTCTCTTCCTCTTCTCTCTGTCTCTCTCTCTGTCTCTCTCCCCCCGCCCAACACTTTCCCTCTGATAACCTCTTTGTCCCATGTTTGTTTAGCTGCATCCCCCAAACCCTGAGGTTCCACCCAGACCCTAGTCTTACTTATGATGTCAATCATTAGCCATAGCTCAGAGAGAGTCACAGAGCCACCAATCGAATAATGTCATAAGGGTCTATCTTTATACTTTTGATCCCATAGGTCCTGAGCTCCCTCTGAAGTCTCCTAATTCCAAACATCTTCCCAATTAAAGAACATGGGGAGTGCCAACTCAGGGCCTGGCTTCTAGCAATGAACTTTCCTCTGGTACCCTATCTTTAAAGAAGGAACTTCTAGTTTCTAATACAGCACAGGAACCAGCACAGCTCTTGGTTGCATGTGCCTGTTTACACAGAACCTAGCAGAGCTGAGCTTCAGCCCATACTAACATCCTGTTTTTCTGTTGTTCTTTTGGTTCATACAGATGTAATATTGCTTCTGAATTGGCTTTTTGTTGGTTTTGGTTTTCCTTTCTTATATTTTATCTGTCATTGCCATATGCTTGGCGTGCAGAAGGTGGGTTAAAGTGACCAGATCTGGTATGCCTCTGTAATAGTTTCAGATAGTACCTTTTATATTGACTTTTGATAGTTTTGTTTTGAGTTGATTTCTTTTTTTTGAAACGTAAAATGGCCGTGATTTTAAAGAGTATTTGGAAGAAGTTTGTAAGTGTATTTTTCAATTTCTCTAATTCGTTTGGTTTATCTTTTACGGACTTGCTGATATTTAAATTTAAAATTTCAGAACCCGCTATTAAATAACTGACAAACAGCACAATCAAGCAAACAGTTTATCCTTAATGCATTTTGTGAAAGTTCATCCTGAGCTATTTCTCTTTCTCTCTGCTGTATCATAGAAAGCCAGTCAATTCTGGGCTGTCATCAGCCCCATCGAGAGATAGGCTATCACATTAGATCACTGATCCAGTCAATTTCAGGGCCACCCAACCACAGATATTCCACCTTGGATTTTGGAGAAATGGGTAGGTAATTCACAATGCAAGCTAATAACTTCAGGTAAAGCACAGAATTTGCTTTCAACCCCAAATCTGCAGTAGCTGTAAAGGACTTCTCTGTACGACCAGGTGGTGCTAGAGACAGCATGCGACCCTGAGAGTATTCACACAGAGGCTTTAAGTTAAATTGAAGGCTTGCATACAATAAGACATCTCAGAGAGGCTCACTACTTAAATGTTAATACTGGGGATTTTCATCTCAAATTATTTCTAAAAAGAAGAAGCTGAAATACTTTGAGAATAAAATGGGAAGGTAATATCTTGGTGTCATGATTTTCACAGTTTCTGCAATCCACATTGAAAAAAAAAATCTTTCTTTGCTCTCAGTGGAGTTATAAATTAAGCTCACTTGCATCATTAATAGCAGCAAATTGGAGCCCTTCAAGATTTCTCTTCTTTTTTAATAAAGAAGGAAGAAGTCCCAATCAGTCACAAAGGCTCCGTTTTTGCCTACACACTCACCAGCAATTGACATAACATAAAATAGTTTCCATGGCGTCACTGGAAATGATTCTAAATATACTAGTCTCTGAATACAGGATTGAAATATTAAACTAGATGTGAAATTGTTTCAGTTAAGAAAGGTCCTGATTTATGTTTTCATCATCATCTAAACACATGCATATACATACACACACGAGAGCATGCTTTGAAAGCTTAATTGTTTACGTGCAATATTAAAGAGTTTAAAGACTTGGAGCATGCACTTTGGGTAGGGAGATGCTGATGATATAAATTAACGGGAGAATGTATAAGAATATATAAGAGTTAAAAGCACATGATTTTATGTCTCCTAGAGAAATATACAGCATGCTTAACCTAGTATACAACAGTATTTGTTTCCTTGTGACTAAAAATAAAATATGCTTATCACTGCAAGTTAAAAATGGAGGGTTTCACACACAAAAAAAGAAAATTAAAATCACCAGTAATCACATTGTCCAAGATTAACTGCTCAACAGTTGCTGTCATATCTTTCCAGTCTTTTTCCAGTGTTTGTGTGTATTTGAATAACAAAATAGTAATCACAGTTCATATGCTTTCTGTATTGCGTTGCACTTTGTTTTTGACTTAAGATTAATTTTTGACAGCTTTTACTTTTATCAGTGCTATTGTTAAATGTTATTTCAAAATGTTTCATGATACTCCACCCAAATCCTATGGATATATTAGTCAAGCTTTTCATTATTTACTTTGGGACATTTAAGTTCATTTCTTTCGGGGCTAATCCAAAAAAAGCCAAGTTTAACATCTCTATGCATAAATCTAAACCTTTTTCGAGGAAAGTCTCTGTCACAACATCATTTAATATTTTTCCTGTACACACTGATGTATAACCCTATTTTGTCTCATTCTAATGTACTCAAGCATTTGCATGTTAAAAAATTATCCTATGATTCCACTTCTCCCTTGAGCTATTACTCTATTGACCTTCAAAGGCAATTTTACAAATTTTGTTGATTCTCTCCAGTTCCTGATTTCCCACGTACTACCAAGGCATTCCAATCTGATTTTGTTCTCACCACTACACTGAAATCCATCCAACTAAGGTTACTAATCAACTCTGTGTCAGTAATGTATGTAAGCATTCAGATATTCTATTTCTTAACCTCTTAGTTATGGTCAGTCTGACTGACATCTACCTCCTTGAAACACTCCTTTCCTTCAGCTTGCATCACATTCTCCCTTTGCTGGTCCTAAGCTACCTTCTCTTCTCTATATGCCTTCTATTTCACTTTGTGTGTATCTACTCATCTTTAAAGGCAAATTTACATTCCAAGTCTTGTTTGATGTGACCCTACCAGATTTTTCTGAATTTACCAGATCTTTCAGATTCAACTAACATATTGAGTCTTTACCAGCTGAGGTCATAATACTCAGCCCCCACCTCTAGTTTAGCACTCATTAATTAAAACTGTATTTTAATTATATTTCGGGGTTTTTTCTCCACTGTTGATTTTCCTACTGGTTGGAACTATATCATGCCCACATTTGTATTTTCCACAGTGTTTCCAACAGTCCAGGCCCTTACGAAGTGCTCATTATATGCTTATTGAATAACTGACTAAATCATAGGTGCTCTCTTAGAGCAAGTGTGGTTGCATGGAAGAGGAATCCAATGAACATAGCTCAAACAAATAAGAGATGTATTGTAAGGAGACATCAGAATTTCACAGAAAATAGTTAACAGAAATATAACAAAGACTTATAGGAATTTGGAATACAGACAATCTTTCTCTCTGTGTATCTGTGAGTGTGTGTGTTCCTTCATTCCCCTGCTTCTCTCTGACGTGCCCTCTCTGCTCAATTCTCAGCAAACACACATGGTTGATCAAGGAGGACACCCCAGAACTGAAGCGTCAACCCACAAATCTACATGACTCTTAAACTTGATTCCCCCACTAATGACGGACTCAGTCACTGGGCTCGATTATAGCTTGTAATAAGGAGAATCTGTGTGCTTTGGTGAGAATCTGAGGGTCGGGTGTCCATCCCCATTCCATTTATCTGTGACCCAGTGATGACATTATTATTGAAGTACATGTGTAAAGCTGCCCGTCTAGGCTGTGGACAGGGAATATTTTCTAAGGTTGTGGTATGGGCTGGACGGTCACAATGGTCATCTATAAGACAAACAGTGCCATGACTGCCTTTCAAGCTTTTAATGCCGTAAGAATTTTCACTCCTTCAGAACTCTGCCCCATGCAGTTCTGGGCTCTGCAATCCCTATTCCTGTCCTGATTCATGGGGATTTCAATATCCCATAGAAAATTCTCCCAGTACTCCGAGCTCTCAGTTCCTTACCCTCCTTTCTTCCAATGTCCTCCATCGTACTTCATCGTACTTCATACTCATACCTGGCGACCACCAGTAGCCGTAACCCCTTCATAATCTAAATTTCAAGCATTCCATTCTCGGACCACCACTTCCTATCTTGCCAGCTCACTTCCTCTAGAAATAGGATTACAACATCCTTCCAGGATTACAGATACTACCATCTTTCCACATCACACATTTCTTTGATATACTTTCTTCCTTCCCTATGCATATTAAATCTGATTTTGAATTATAATAACCACTTTTTGCACATACCCTCAATATCCTTGCTACCTATCACATCATCATATGTTCTTTTTGGTTTTTTCTGAAATTTATTTTATTTATTTTTATACAGCAGGCTCTAATTAGTTATCTATTTTATACATATTAGTGTATATATGTCAATCCCAATCTCCCAATTCATCCCACCACCACCAACCCACTACCACTTTCCCCCTCTTGGTGTCCATACGTCTGTTCTCTACATCTGTGTCTCAATTTCTGCCCTTCAAACCGTTCATCTGTAACATTTTTCTGGGTCCCACATGTATGCGTTAATATATGATATTTGTTTTTCTCTTTCTGACTTGCTTCACTCTGTATGACAGACTCTAGGTCCATCCATGTCTCTACAAATGACCCAATTTCATTCCTTTTTTATGGCTGAGTAATACACCATTGTATACATGTACCACATCTTCTTTATCCATTCATCTGTCGATGGGCATTAAGGTTGCTTCCATGGCCTGGCTATTGTAAATAGTACTGCAATGAACACTGGGGTGCATGTGTCTTTTTGAATTATGGTTTTCTCTGGGTATATGCCCAGTAGTGGGATGGCTGGGTCATATGGTAATTCTGTTTTTGGTTTTTTAAGGAACCTCCATACTGTTCTCCATAGTGAGTGGCTGTATCAATTCACATTCCCACCAACAGTGCAAGAGGGTTCCCTTTCCTCCACACCCTCTCCAGCATTTGTTGTTTGTAGATTTTCTGATGATGCTCATTCTAACCAGTGTGAGGTGATAACCTCATTGTAGCTTTGATTTGCATTTCTCTAATTATTAGTGATGTTGAGCAGGTTTTCATGTGCCTCTTGGCCATCTGTATGTCTTCTTTGGAGAGATGTCTGTTTAGGTCTTCTGCCCATTTTTTGATTGGGTTGTTTGTTTTTTAGTATCAAGCTGCATGAGCTGTTCATATATTCTGGAGATTAATCCTTTGTCCGATGATTCATTTGCAAACATTTTCTCCCATTCTGAGGGCTGTCTTTTCGTCTTGTTTATGGTTTCCTTTGCTGTGCAAAGCTTTTAAGTTTCATTAGGTCCCATTTGTTTTTATTTCCATTACTCTAGGAGGTGGGTCAAAAAGGATCTTGCAGGGCTTCCCTGGTGGCGCACTGGCTGAGAGTCCGCCTGCCGATGCAGGGGACACGGGCTCGTGCCCCGGTCCGGGAAGATCCCACATGCCGCGCAGCGGCTGGGCCCGTGAGCCATGGCCGCTGGGCCTGCGCGTCCGGAGCCTGTGCTCCGCAACGGGAGAGGCCACAACAGTGAGAGGCCCACGTACCACAAAAAACAAAAAAACAAAACAAAAAAGATCTTGCAGTGATTTATGTCAAAGAGCATTCTTCCTATGTTTTCCTCCAAGAATTTTATAGTGTCTGGTCTTACATTGAGGTCAATAAGCCCTTTTGAGTTTACTTTTGTGGATGGTGTTAGGGAGTGTTCTAATTTCATTCTTTTACATGTAGCTGTCCAGTGTTCCAACCACCACTTACTGAAGAGACTGTCTTTCCTCCACTGTATATTCTTGACTCCTTTGTCATAGATTAGTTGACCATTGGTGCATGGGTACATCTCTGGGCTTTCTATCCTGTTCCATTGATCTGTATTTCTGTTTTATGTGCCAGTACCATATTGTCTTGATTACTGTAGCTTTGTAGTCTGAAGTCAGGGAGTCTGATTCCTCCAGCTCTGGTTTTTTTCCCTCAAGATCGCTTTGGCTATTCAGGGTCTTTTATGTCTACATACAAATTTTAAGATTTTCTGTTCCAGTTCTGTAAAAAATGCCATTGGTAATCTGATAGGGATTGCTTTGGACAGTATAGTCATTTTCATAATATTGATTCTTCCAATCAAAGAACATGGTGTATCTCTCCATCTGTTTGTGTCACCTTTGATTTCTTTTATCAGTGTCTTACAGTTTTCTGCATACAGGTCTTTTGTCTCCTTAGGTAGGTTTACACCTGGGTATTTTATTCTTTTTGTTGCAGTGGTAAATGGGAGTGTTTCCTTAATTTCTCTTTCAGATTTTTCATCATTAGTGTATAGGAATGCCAGAGATTTCTGTGCATTAATTTTGTATCCTGCTACTTTACCAAATTGATTGATTAGCTCTAGTCGTTTTCTGGTGCTGAGTTCTGCAAAGGTTTCTCTTGTACAGGGCCAGGGCCCTTTTTTTTTTTTTTTTTTAACGTTTTTATTGGGGTATAATAGCTTTACAATGCTGTGTTAGTTTCTGCTTTATAACAAAGTGAATCAGTTATACATATACATATGTTCCCATATCTCTTCTCTCTTGCGTCTCCCTCCCTCCCACCCTCCCTATCCCACCCCTCCAGGTGGTCACAAAGCACCGAGCTGATCTCCCTGTGCTATGCGGCTGCTTCCCACTAGCTATCTATTTTACGTTTGGTAGTGTATATATGTCCATGCCACTCTCTCACTTTGTCACAGCTTACCCTTCCCCCTCCCCATATCCTCAAGTCCATTCTCTAGTAGGTCTGTGTCTTTATTCCTGTCTTACCCCTAGGTTCTTCATGACATTTTTTTCCCTTAAATTCCATATATATGTGTTAACATACGGTATTTGTCTTTCTCTTTCTGACTTACTTCACTCTGTATGACAGACTCTATGTCTATCCACCTCATTACAAATAGCTCAATTTCATTTCTTTTTATGGCTGAGTAATATTCCATTGTATACATGTGCCACATCTTCTTGCAACCGCTGTCTTAATTACTGTTCTTTCTCACTGTAAAGACATGGCTAAGATTTTAATTTTTTTTAATGAATTTATTTCGTGCATTGGGAAATTGGAATTGCATCTTTTTCAAAAGGATGTAAGGAACATGACTTTCACTAACAACTTGAAAAAAATAACACTTTAAAAAATAAGCAGAAAAACTGTAGTTTGTCAAAGTGATCAAGATGCAAGAGCAGAAAAGAGAGGGCAGGAACAGGCCAGGACAAGTTCAGTGCTGGTGCCAATTCTTGGGCACTGGAGTGTGACCTGAGCATGAATCCTTATTATACAGCTTTGCACACATGACTGGAACTCTCTGCTTCCTTTGCCTCCTTTGATAAATTAGGATATCAGTGTTTAACTTTTAGGAATACTGTAAGGATTAAATGAAATAAATATAATGATCAACACAGTCCCTGATCTATACAAGGACCTACCAAAGAATATCACTCCTTTAGTGCCTTTCCTATTTATGACAGCCATTTTGATAAAACTTATAAGCTGCTAGACCAAATGTATCTGTTTAGATCGAGGTATGTTATCAGGAGACTGTTCAAGAATATGTAAATTACTGGCATTATTACACAGTGACTTAAGGCAGACACAGTAGCTAGTTGCAAGACTGGACTTCTTGGCTACTAAGACATTTATTACTGGCATTCAATAGATTTGGGGAGGGAAATGTTCTTGAAAAATCACGGCTAACTTAAAAATGCATGTCAAAAGCAATTTTCTCCTAAGAAAGCAATGATCAAGGATATATGAAAATCATATCTGAGTGGCCAGCTGTAGCAGCCAACTCTCTAGGGCTGACAAAAGGATAGGCTGTGATTTGTCAATGCCAGTACCATCATCTGTAACACGGGCAAGAGGGACCATCCCATGAGGTGAGGAAGAGACCAAAAGCTCCAACTGAGAAACTCTGTGGAAAGAAAAGGGCCCCAAGCCCATCTGACCCCGCTTCTAAATGCCCAGTTGAATAGATTACCGACTAGGACCTACTGAACAGGGAAAATAATCTGAAAAAATAGATATAAATGTATGTATAACTGAATCACTTTGCTGAACACCTGATACTAGCACAACATTGTAAATCAATTATACTTCAATTAAAAAAAGTGAATGAATGAATGAATGCCCAGTTAAAGGTACTGTCTGAAAGCAGCTTTGGGGAAAATGTTTCTTGACTTTTTCCGCGTCACAGCTTGCCTGATGAATTTGATGGTGCTAAATTACATTTTACCGAAATGATGTAAGGCCAAATCACAAGCATTTAACAGAAAAGAGAAAAAAGAAACACTTTGATGTGCACATGAATGGAAATACTTCACAAGTTCCAGGCTTCAATTGTTTAGAAACCGCATGCTGAAGAAGTTGAACAAGTGGCTGTCATTCACTGATGAGCTCTCTATCTGTATCTCCTGTCAATGTCCTCATTGCTTGCTGAGGACAAAGTTATTCTGAACAGCAACTCAGGTATGACAATAAAAGTCGAAATACAGAGTGTTCTTCTATTCCAAACAGCTATAGTTAAACTTTTGTTAGCCAAGAAGTGTCTAAGACAATACTATGTGTTGAGTAACTAATCTGTGCCATACTCTCCACAGTGGATGCTTTGAAGGAATCATCTATAATCATCTCTATCTATAATAGCAACCTTCTAGACAGAACATCAGCGATCACGTTAGAGATGCTGCCTCGTGAAAGCAGGTTAGAGGAGCTAACCAGCTAATAATACTTTCCCTTCACCTTGTAACCTGTACTCTTCATGAAGTTCTTTTACATATACTTCACTCTGCCTTCCCAAGAACTAAGTAAGAAAACTAAGGGTTTAGCGAATTCCCCAAATTGGCATAGCTGCCAAGTGGCAGAGGGATTCTAACCCAGGGTGTTCTGACTCCAAAATCTCTGTTTTTGCCAATGTACCACCCGGCAAACATTTGTTTCCTGAACAATGGCTTGAGAGCACCATATTAAAGACTCTGTGTTTCAAGATATGTAACTATTAGAATATAAAATACGATAGGAGGTTTTTAACAAGCATTTCCTTCAGATTTCTGTACTTTGGCTTTCAAATGGTTTTTAAATGAAGGGTTCAAAAATTATACATGCATTCAATTGTGCTCAAAATACTGCTCTGAGTGAAGCCTCACAATGCCTTTCACCAAAGAGAAAGCGTTGCTCTAGAAGCATTATCAGGGTTCCTAATTTCTTTTTTGTTTCCCCATGAATGCTCTCAAGTTTTCATAGAAATTTTAACTTTAAGAAAACACAATGTTTCTCATTCCACCAGCCACCCATGAATGATATTCTTAAACTTTTGAACAAGAGTTAGCAGTAAGATTGTGAACAGTAATATTGGAACCTAAGCTTGTGAGAAGGAAACAAAATAGCTTGTCATGTTTAACTGTGATTACACATCATTTCAGTGAGTGCAATGCCCGGATTGTTTCAAAAGTTTAAGAAGGCTTTCCTCCCTACCAGCCTGAAGCAGAGGGCTTGCAATCAACTGTTGCTGAAATTTATCTTAAGCCTTAACAACTTCCTATATCTTTAGCTTGAAATCTAAGAAGCCTAGCGAAATCTTATGATAATTCATGAGATAAATAGCAATAGAGTCTAATCAAGCTGTGTTATGTTGATCACTTCAAAGTCAGCTGACAGACTTTTACGATTTCAAGACTCCACATTTTAGATTCCACATACAAGTGAGATCACACAACGTTTTTCTTTCTGTGTCTGGCTTATTTCACTCAGCATAACGTCCTCCAGGTTCATCCATATTGTTGCAAATGGCAGGATCTCCTTTTTAAGGCTGAATAATGTTCCACTATATGTACGTTTGGGGTGTGTGTGTGTGTGTGTGTGTGTATCACATTTTCTTTATCACTTAGATTTTTTTCCATATCTTGGCTACTAATTATGCTAAAACAAACATGGGAGTGCAGATTTCTCTTTGAAGTACTGATTTCATTTTCTTTGACTATATATGCAAAAGAGGGATTGCTGGATCATATGGTAGTTCTATTTTTACTTTTTTGAGGAACCCCCATGCCGTTCTCCATAGTGGCCACACCAATTTACATCCCCGCCAACAGTGCGCAAGAGTTCCTTTTTCTCCACATCCTCACCAACACTTATCTTTTATGATTTTTTCTTATAATAGTCATCCTAATAGGTGGGAAGTGATATCTCATTGTGTTTTTCATTTGCATTTTCCCAATAATTAGTGATGTTAAGCATCTTTTCATATGCCTTTTGGTCATTTGTATGTCGTCTTTGGGAAAAAAAAGTCTATTCACGTCCTTTGTCCATAGTTATTTATTTATTTATTTTGCTATTGAGTTGTGTGAGTTCCTTATATATTTTGGATGTTAATCCCTTTTCAATACATAGTTTGAAAATATTTTCTCCCATTCCACAGGTTGCCTTTTCATTTTGTTGTTTCCTTTGCTGTACAGAAGATTTTTAGTTTGATGTAGCCTCATTTTCTTTTCTTTTTTTTTTTTTTTCGCTTTTGCTGCTTGTGCTTTTGGTGTCACAACCAAAAAACTCATTGCCAAGACCAGCGTCAAGGAGATTTTCCCCTATGTTTTCTTGTATAGTTTCAGGTCTTACATGTAAGTCTTTAATCCATTTTGAGGTTTCTTTTGTGAGTGGTGTAAGATATAGTGTCCAATTTCATTCTTTTGCATTCGAATATCCAGTTTTTCCAAAACCATTTCTTTGAAGAGATTGTCCTCTCCCCATTATGTATTCCTGGCACACTTGTCAAAAGTTAGTTGACTGTATATGTGTGGGATTATTTCTGGGCTCTCTGTTGTGTTCCATTGGTCTCTTTTTGTTTTTATGCCAGTACTGCAATGTTTTGATTACTATAGCTTTGTAATATAATTTGATTTCAGAAACACTGATGCCTCCAACTCTTTCTTTTTGATGATTTCTTTGTCTAGTTGAGGTCTTTTGTGGTTCTGTAGGAACTTTAAGATTGTTTTTTCTATATCTTTGAAAAAATGCCATTGAAATTTTGATAGGGATTGCACTGAATCTGTAGATCATTTTGGGTATGGACATATTAACAATACTAAGTCTTCTAATCCATGAACAAGAGATAACTTTCCATTTATTTGTGTCTTATTCAATTTCCTTCATCAATGTTTTCTAGTTTTCAGTGTACAGATCTTTTACCTCCTTGGTTAAATTTATTCCTAAGTATTTTATTCTTATTGATGACATTGTAAATGGGACTTTCTTGATTTTCTTCTCAGATTGCTGTTGGTGTCAAGAAACGCAACTGATTTTTGTGTTGATTTTGTATCCTGCAACTTTACTGAATTTGCTTATTAGTTCTAAAAGTTTTTTTTTTAATGGAGTCTTTAGGTTTTTCTACATATAGGATCATGTCATCTGCAGAGATAATTTTATTTCTTCCCTTCTGATTTAGATCCTTTTACTTTTTTTCCTTATCTGATTGCTCTTTCTAGTAATTCCAGTACTATGTTGAATAGAAGTGATGAGAGTGAGCATCCTTACCTTGAACTGGATCTTGGAGGAAAAGCTTTCAGTTTCTCCCCATTAATTATTATATTAGCTATGAACTTTTCATAAATGCTCTTTATTGTATTGAGGACATTTCCTACTATACCTAATTTGTTGAGAGAGTTTTTATATGAATGGATGTTTAACTTTGTCAAATGCATTTTCTGCACCTATTGAGATGATATGTGGTCTTTATCTTTCATTCTGTTAATGTGGTATATCACACTGATTGATTTGCATTTGTTAAACCAACCTTGTACCCCAAGGATACATTCCACTTGGTCATGGTGTATAATCTCTTTGATTTATTGTTGAATTCAGTTTACTAGTATGTTATTGAAGATTTTTGCATCTATGTTCATCAGGAACATTGGCCTACAGTTTTATTTTCTTGTGGTGTCTTTGTCTGGCTTTGGTATCAGGGTGATGCTGGCCCCATAAAATGAGTTTGAAAGTATTCCCTCTACTTCTATATTTTGGAAGATTTCAAGGAGGACTGACATTAATTCTTCTTTAACTGTTTGGTAGAATTAAGCCATGAAGCCGTTTGGTCCTGAGCTTTTCTTTGTTGGGAGGTTTTTGATTACTACTTCATATCTTCACTTGTTACTGATCTGTTTAGGCCTTCTATTACTTCTTGATTCAATCTTGGTAAACTGTACGTTTCTAGGAGTTTATCCAATTTTTCTAGGTTATCCAATTTGTTCACATACAATCGTTCATAATCGTTCCTTATGATCCTCTTTATTTCTGAGGCATCCATTGTAATGTCTCCTCTTTCATTTCTGATTTTATTTACTTGAGTCTTCTCTCTTTTCTTCTTAGTGTTGCTAAGGGCTTGACAATTGTTTTTAACTCATTTAAAAAATTTTTCTATTGTTTTGTAATTCTCTATTTGATTAATTTCTACTCTGATCTTTCCTATTTCCTTCCTTCTTCTAACTTTTGGTTTAGTTTGTTCTTCTTTTTCCATTTCCTTGAGATGTAAAGTTAGGTTGTTTATTTGAGATCTTTCTTCTTGTCTTAAATGTAGGAATTTATGGCTATAAACTTCCCTTTTAGTACTGATTTTGCTCCTTCTCTTAAGATTTGGTAAGTCATGTTTTTGTTTTACTTTTAAGAAGAGAATAGAATATTAGTTATTGGGGACAGGGAGATGAGGGAAATAGGGAGATGATGGTCAAAGTGTACAAAGTCACAGTTAAATACGCTAAGTCTAGAGATCTATTAGATCCCGGAAATTTGTTAAGAGAATAGATTTCAAGTGCTGTCACCACACACAAAAATGGTATCTATGTAAGGAAATGATACGTTAATTAGCTTGACTGTAGTAATCATTTTACCATGCCTTGTACATCTTAAATATATACAATTTTAATTAAAAAAAAATCATGTCCTTGGAAGCAACACAATCAATTTTCCTAACATTATAGCATGTGCCCATTATTTTTTAAAATAAAACTATTTATGAAATTGTTAGATGAACGCTTGTAATAGTCCTGTTTATGTTGTTATTACTATTTTCAGTTAAACAACTGAAGTTATTTGCTGAAAATTTGTCTCAAAAAAAATCAGCTGACAGCTAGATCTATACCTTACGTCTAAACTCCTTTGTCCAGGCACACTGCCACACTAGGGACTGGCTCACTAACAAGTTGGCAAAGTGCCCTGAGTGTTGAAATCCTTACACTATAGTCCATAATCCTTACACTACGATAAGGACATAGATAAACATAGGAATTTTTCATACATTACCTCCTTTAATCTTTAACATAATCCTGGAAAAAGAATCACCCCCTTTGTTATACTAATGGGAAAAATTTAGGTGCAGAGAGGTTAAGTGGCTCAGTTAAGTGTCACTCAGGAAATAGAGAAACAGGATTTTAATTCAGGTCTTCTAGATTCCTTGTGATTTCACTGTAACACATGTCATTATGCACCTGTAATCACTACTGTTATAACCAAAGCAAAGGATCTAACCTGTAAGACATTCCGTTTGTGGCTTGGTGCTGGGGCAAAAGCAGACAAATAACCAATAGTCCACAAAACTGGAGTCAGAAAACTTCTCTTGTCCAACAACTTAGACCAGAATCCAAAGACTGGGTACCCTGTATCAGATTCCAGAAAGTTATAGCCCAGCAGGGGCCTTTCAAATTCACCCAGTCCAGTGTATTCACAGAGATAGAAGAACTGAGGCCTAGGGAAGAAGGATTAGTGCTTGGATCATACAGGTAACTGCTATTAGAGTTGAGGCTAGAATGTAGGCCTTCTGAATCAATTCAAAGCTTTTTCTTTCTGGGGGCTTGGAGAGGGATTGAGTGGGAATTTGCGATTAGCAGATGCAAACTTTTACATACACAATGGATAAACAACAAGGTCCTACTGTATAGTACAGGGAACTATATGCAATATCCTGTGATAAACCATGATGGAAAAGAATGTGTGTGTGTGTGTGTGTGTGTGTGTGTGTGTGTGTGTGTGTGTGTGTATAACTGAATCACTTTGCTGTACACCAGAAATTAACACAGCATTGTAAATCAACTATATGGCAATTAAAAATAAAATTTAAAAATTTTTAAGTTTTTTTCTCTTTTGTTCCTCTAATAGTCAAAAATACTAGATGCTGTAATAGCAATTTTTAAAGAGAATAGTCCATGGAATAATTCCAAATAACTCTAGACACAAAAGAGACATTTATCAAGAGAGAAGAGGGGCTGTAGTTCCCCCCCAACCACCAAGAAAGTTCCTTTAAGAGTAAAAGCCATTCAAAATATTCTCCAAGACCCTAAGTTCAGAGAAGAGAAGCAACATCATTGCTCATCACATATATAATTAATATCTATTAGACTTGGCAAACTTAATGGTCGTAGTATTTTTGTTCTTATGAGATAACTATTGATCATATACATGATATATTCAGTGTCAAGTTATTGATTAAGAGTACAGTCTCCTACCCCGGCACTGTTCCTTTGGGAAAATATAATGCACTTTACAATGATTTGCTCTCCTTGCAGTTTATAAGAATGCATTGTGGCAAAAAGTAGACATTGTCTGTCTGTTCCCTAAGTGCCTAATTTAGCATGACAATACAGAAGTTAGGTGGCCATTGAAAATTGTGTATTTGGGGGAAAGGTACTTATAGTCTTTGATCTTCAATTTAATACCTTTCAAAAACTGTTGTGTGAATCCCACTACTGGGCATATACCCTGAGAAAACCATAATTCAAAAAGACACATGCACCCCAATGTTCATTGCAGCACTATGTACAATAGCCAGGACAAGTAACCAACCTAAATGTCCATGGACACATGAATGGATGAAGAAGATGTGGCACATATATACAATGGAATATTACTCAGCCATAAAAGAAATGAAATTGAGTTATTTGTAGTGAGGTGGATGGACCTAGAGTGTGTCATACAGAGTAAAGTAAGTCAGAAAGAGAAAAACAAATACCGTATGCTAACACATATATATGGAATCTAAGAAAAAAAGGTACTAATGAACCTAGTTGCAGGGCAGGAATAAAGATGTAGACATGGAAACTTGAGGACATGGGGTGGGAAGGCGAAGTTGGGGCTAAGTGAGAGTAGCATCAACATATATACACTACCAAATGTAAAATAGTTTGGTGGGAAGCTGGTGGGAAGCAGCGGCATAGCACAGGGAGATCGGCTCAGTGCTTTGCGATGACCTAGAGGGGTGGGATAGGGAGGGTGGGAGGGAGATGCAAGAAGTAGGGGATATGGGGATATATGTATACATATAGCTGATTCACTTTGTTTTACAGCAGCAACTAACACAACAATGTAAAGCAATTATACTCCAATAAAGATCTATTAGAAAAATTGTTGCATAGATTACATGAATTATGTATGTAAAGTCCCTAGTGTAGTACCAGAAATACAACAGATGTTTAGTAGTTTCTAGACATAATTATTCCAATGTTTATATTTTGTCAATGTGTCACCATTTCCACATTGCTTCACCATTATATGCAATACAAATGCAATACAGATAAAGTACATCTTTTCATTTTTCCACAAGAAAATTAGTTTTGTTTTCTTATTTTTCACAGACATAGCCTCCTTTTGCTGCTGAAGGAATCCTGAGTTATGCATCATATAAAGAATATCACAAGCTCTCTGTTGAGACCTCAGCACATTACTGCTAGTTTGGCTACTGCCTCTGTTGTGTTCCCCATTTACCAACAAGACCAGCCAATGATGGTCCTCCTTGGATCCAGTCAGATAATCAGATGTACTCATACTGAAATCTAACTCAGCAACAGGTTACATGTAAAAAGAGCACACCAGGGCTTCCCTGGTGGCGCAGTGGTTAAGAATCTGCCTACCAATGCAGGGGACATGGGTTCGAGCCCTGGTCCGGGAGGATCCCACATGCCACGGAGCAGCTAAGCCTATGTACCACAACTGCTGAGCCTGCGAGCCACAACTGCTAAGCCCACGTGCCACAATTACTGAAGCCCGTGTGCCTAGAGCCCATGCACCACAACTAAGAGCAGCCCCCACTCGCTGCAACTAGAGAAAGCCTGCGCACAGCAACAAAGACCCAATGCAGCCAAAAAAATAAAATAAAATAAAATAAAATAAATAAAAATAAAAAGAACACACCTGTTATCTCATACGATCCCAACGACAGTCCTGTGAGCTAGGTATGTTTAGTGATATCTCCATTTTACAAATTAAGAAACTGAGAGAGAAATTAAGTAATTTACCCAAGATCATAGAAAAAGTAAATGCAAAACCCAGAGCTAGAAATATCAACCACTCCATCACACTGCTTATTCATTTTGGCATTTCTGTTTAGTAACTTAATGAATACGTGTCACTGATGCCCGTGAACAGTGGAGGCAGTTGCCACCACATGTGCTAGTGCAGATTCAATGCTTGGATATACCAACTATTTTTTGTTGTCATCCTTTCCCTTTTCCTATGTCAGAAAGGGCTGTTGGTGGCAACCTTCCCAGTTTAGTTCATTGAGATGGATTGTGATAGAATCACCAGAGAATGGAAATCACCTGGAGATCAGGGCACTGTTGTGCAAACTTAAGAAGCCATGAGTATTTATTTGGATCACCTTCTTGAAGAGACGGTGAATTAGTCTTTGCTTTTCCATTTGTTTGCTTATTGAGGGCTAGTTTTATTTTGTTAGTCTCTATCACTTGTGTTGTTGCTACTTGGGGATCTAAATACGTTAAGAAATTAATATGCTAGCATTGGACAGCCTAAGAGGTGAACTGTTCTAGAAGTTTGTTAGTATTTCTGGTTGCCCAGAGCATTTGATATAGTTCCTGTCTCGGGAAAATTCACCATCAATGGGTTTCCTCAGGAAGCAGATGCAAATGTTTCAGAGGTAACGCCCATTGCGCAGTGCAGGAGAATTGGGGGTGCAAGGTGCATTGTCTGTGAATGCCGAGGACAATCATGATGTTTCCCCCAGACCAAACAAGTGTTATAATTTTAGGTTTTGTCCTCCTGTCTGTGCAGCACCCTAACTTGATTTTCCAACATTCCTGGGGAATCTTTAAGCTTACATACTTTAATAAATCGGAGTTTTTTAAAATATTTGAACTAGCTAGTTTGTCTTTGTTTTTTTGCAAGTAAGAACCCGGACTGATAAAGGGTTATTATGTGACTTAAATGAGTCAATCCGCATAAAGCACTTAGTACAGTTCCAGGTTATTATATATAATAACTGCACACTAGATGAGAGCGTGAGTTGTGAGTTATGGAGTGATCAGAAAGAATATAAAAGAAAACAATGGTTACTTCTGCATAGTGAGATTACTTGAGATTATTTTTAATATATATTTATGGAAATTCCTGAGGTAGATGATAAAATATAAATCACAAAGGTAAATATAGTAACAACAAAAAAGAGTATCACAAATACAGAATGAAGCTTGAGTGTTTTATACCATTTCAAAATGAAGAGTCCCTATGATTACTGCCAAAGTTAAAAGAAGTGTATTTTTGAAATTCTATATGCAAAGCAGAAAAACAAAACTACTAAGAAATTTGGTCTAAAAATGTTCCAGAGTAAACATTTAATATTATGAAGAATTAATGATTTGAGGCATCCTAAGATTAACAGAAAGTCAATGTTCAATACTACAGGATTTGTAGTAAGGTTAATAGAGACTCCATTTATAAAATTTGAGACATCTGAACCTTAACATGACTGCTACCAATTTCTAGTTTCCATCCTCACCCTCCTGCAACATGCCAGTAAACTGTTCCTCCTAAAACCTTACATATTTTAGTAAATGGCAACTACATTTCCATTTCCACAGGGCAAAAACTTCCAAGTCATATATTGAATACATTTTTTCATTACCTCTGCAGCTGTCATACTGGTCCAAGTCACCATCATCTCTTGCTGTAGCCTCTTCACTACATCAAGTCTTGCCTCCCTTTAGTCTATCCTGAATGAGGCACCCAGAATCATTATATTACAAAGTAAGGTCCTGCCAGATCCTATCACTCCTTCGTTCTAAACCCTCTGATGGCTTCCCATTTCATTCACTAAAGACAAAGTCCTTACAATGACCTGTACTAATGACATAATTAACTCATAAAACAATGAATAAATGAACACTGTTCTTATAGAAGAGCATTATGATATTTGTATATTTACTGTGTGCATATACGTATGACTATGTACGTAACTATATATTTCTATAACTACAGTTGGCCCTCCGTATCTGTGAGTTCTGCATCTGCAGATTCAACCAACCATGGATCAAAAATATTGGGGGAAAAAAATTCCAGAAAGTTTCAAAAAAGCAAAACTTGAATTTGCCGTGCACTGGCAACTATTTCCACAGCATTTACCTTGTACACCCCGACTTCACCTCCTATCTTCTCCCTCCTGCCCAATGAGCTCCAGCCAGACTGGCCTCCTCCCTTTCTTACCTTCAATATTTCAAGCACACTCTCACCTTAGGGTCTTCATCCTTGCTGTTCCCTCCACCTGGAACATTCTTGCCTAAGATACTTCATGTGTCAGTCCCTCACTTCCATCAAGTATCTGCTCAAAGGTCATATCAAAGAAGCCTTCTCTGGCCATCCTGCTTGAAATCGGATCACCTCCCTGCTGTAGACTCCCCACCTCCTTCACTTTGCTTTATTTGTGCCATAGCATTTGTCTTTGCATGACATTTTAAATATTTTACTTTTCTGTTGATCGGCCTCCCCCTAATAGTAAATAACCTCCATGAGGACAGGGATTTTTTTTTTCTATTTTGTTCCTTTCCTATATGCTTAGCAATCAAAAGTACAGGTGATCAAAATATTTGTTGAATGAATGAGCATCTCACTAAAAACCTCCAACTCAGACTAAAGATAGCAAATGATTAACTGTCAACCGGCTAAGTTTTAAGCAGAACTATGTAAGAATTAAATTGATTGAATAAACAGACAAACAGGTAGCTTTAAATAATTTATAAATAGTAAGGGCTTGTCCTGATGATGGATTATAAATTATTAACCCACTCTATTCTTGGCAGGATTTATCAATCAACTGAGACTAATTTTTAGATACGAAGTTCTCTGAAGCCACACGAATATCTCTTTGAGCTAGCGTCAAAGTTCAAATGCAGGAGAAATGCTTAAATGTTTACAATTTCATGGAACTCTATCATACTTCTGTTTCTTCCCCCTCCTTCCTTCCTCTGCTCTCCCTCCTTCTTCCTTCTTCACTCCATTTCTCCCTCCCTCCTCCCTCCCTTCCTTTCACTCTACCTCGTGTTATTTACTAAATATTAAAATATTCAGGCATTGAGATTAGTGCTAGATAAACCCTAAAATGACTTCCTTCTCTACTTTTACTAAGTAGAAGCACCATGGGTTTCTGTGCCCTCTATTCACTTCTGTAATAAAGGAATCATGCACATTTCTGTAATCAGAAAACAGTGGTGATCTTCAGAGAACAAATGACCACATACAAACACACTATCTGGAGATGGTTGGATAGGGTTGAAATGGGACACATGTAACAGATGTAGAAAAGCTCCTTGGGTAAAATATATCAAGGCTTAAACCCTTCTGGCAAAGATAACAGGATGTCAGTACCATGTTACCTGAACAAGTTTCCTTTTTAACATGAAAATTAAACCTTTACTGGACTATTATTACTAGGACTTCTCTGGGTATTTGGTTATATATATATATACACACACACACATATATATACATATATATATATATATATATATATATATATGAAATAAAATATTTGCTCCCAAGGAGCTCACAATCTAGAACTCCTTTGACTATGGCCCATTAGGTAGGACCAAACGTGTGTGTACAAAATGGGGAAATACAAAGAAATTACTGGATAACTGTTTCAGTTAGAGGCCATTGCTAATGAAATATACAATTATGGACATATGCTCACAGTCTTCTCTTGTAAAATAAACAATATACGCAATTCACACATGTTCTTTCTTAGTTATCTTTATACTAAAGACGATAATGTGTGCTGCAGGTGAGTCATGGAGTCCTGAATGCTTTGCATGGTGCCCGACCCACAGCCAGTGCTAAATAAATGTTAGTTGAATGAATGGGCAATCAATTAATATTTGAACTATAGTATATGCATGTCTTATAAGTTAAATATTAGAAAGCAATTTCTTAAAATGTCCCAATTTGCATTATTACAGAGAGTGTTAAAAAGACGATTTTTGAATCGTCTTTAGCCACATCATTTGTAACTCACATTTGCACGTGTCGTTCATTTCCATTACTTATTATTATTATTACTTTTTTTTGCGGTATGCGGGCCTCTCACTGTTGTGGCCTCTCCCGCCACGGAGCACAGGCTCCGGACGCGCAGGCTCAGCGGCCATGGCTCAGGAGCCCAGCCGCTCCGCGGCATGTGGGATCTTCCCGAACCGGGGCACGAACCCGTGTCCCCTGAATCGGCAGGCAGACTCTCAACCACTGCGCCACCAGGGAAGCCTTCCACTACTTATTTGATATGAACAAAAGCTTTGGAGATAAACAAGATAGGAGTAATACATACCTGTACTTAGATATGAAGAAATGAAAAGTCAGAAAAGCAACATGACTTGTCCAAGGATACTGAGGGTGCCGAATCTGACCTCGGCTTCAGGTCTTCTGGCTCCTTGTTTAAGGCACATTTAGCTATACCCACTACCATTTCAGAAATTTCATGACAGTAAACCATTTACGTTTTGTTTTTTCATTACTCAAATCACTGCCCTTCTTCTTTAAGCAACAGTATGGCAGAAAATAATGAAAGTAAATTCTGTCAAATCTAAGAGTATGTGAGTGGTCACTGAGCATAATGAATCGCTATCTAATGATGCCGTATTACATGGAGAGGCGTTTAGAAATGACTAACTCTAAAGTCTTTGTAAATTTTCAACCCTACGTCTACCCTCCACTCTTTATCTTTTAACATAGATATGGTGAATTTCTTAAAAAAACTTTCTGAATTGTCTTCAAAAGTCTAAGCTAGAAAATCAAAAGTAGGATCAAAACTGTCTACAGAAAATTAACTCATCAAAATTCTCAGATTTTTGAGTTCAGTGGCTTAAGATGAAATTGACCTTATTTTCTTTAAAACATATTCATACATATGTAAAAATAACAATCAAACTCCCTAGGCACCCAGGAAAATTTCATGTCTTCATGTCCCATGTGTAGGTAAAGAATGAAGCACATTTCCTAAAAAAAATTGGACATTTTAATATTTTTATAATTCTTTTGCACACACCATTGTTCTTTAAATAATTTTTATAGTTAAGCAACCTACTGATGTTTCAAAATATATTTTCCAAACAGATTCCATTGTCCCAGTGGCAATGGAACATGACATGCTTTCAGATTAAATTTAACTCTGACCCAAATAATTTGATACAGATTCTCTCTCTCTCTCCCGGAAACCGAGAAGCCTCAGGCGTGGGTTTTATTTCCATTTCTTCTCACTATATTGCTCTGGAATTCTGGATTCATCATAACATTTTCGCCCTTCTCATCTGCGAAATGGAGCTCATCACCAGAAGTGGATTCAGGTTTTGTGGGACTCAAAATTTACATATTTGGAGAGGTCCTCTTTAAGAAACATAATACAAAAGAATGTACTATGTAGGGCTTTGACAGTGACCTGTGATACAATGGCTCTTAATTAGCTTCACAGTTATATCCTCTTCTGCTAATACCAATACCATCTGATGGTAAGGTAAGATGCCATATATGCAGAAGGGACATTCACAAATGACATACCTTTTACCCTCCCCCTATCTCTGAAAGAGTTGATAGTTATAGCACATCCCCTGTACTGCAATCCTATGCTTCTATACATCCCAACTTAGCAGGCCCTTAAAAAAAAAATGTTGGTTTCCACCTATAAGTAAGAGATTAAGAAAACACCTTCTCAGTAACCCCATTTGCATCGTACACCTCAGAAAGTAGAGAAACATGATACTGATTATAACAGATGATGCGTTAGATATAGGAGTTCCATTCACAAGCTGTTTATTGAGAATTGAAAATGTGCAAAGGTACAGAGGTGAATAAGATAAAATATCCAAGCAAAGGTGGCTCATACAGAGGGTAGTGTTGGTATTAGAGGCAGATTGATATCTACAAGTTAAAAGTAGTGCATTCTATAAAAAGTGGGAAGGACTTCCCTGGCAGTCCAGTGGTTAAGACTCTGCACTTCCACTGCAGGGGAACTAAGATCTCACAGGCTGCGCAGTCAAAAAAAAAAAAAGGGAAAAATACAACCTGAGAATTTTTTAAAGTGCACAAGTGGAAACAATTCAGAGCTTTAAATGAAAAACAACAACAACACAAAAAAAGCAACTCAGTATCTTCAAGATGGGAGGCCGAGGGAACTTATTTCAAACATATGTACAATGAAAAAGGGGGTGATCTAGATTGAGATTTTACTTGAGAAGCAGGTGTTCTGGCCTGTCTGATCCGGCTTTGTGTGCCTCTGTGAACCTGGCCTCACTGCATCATGCTCCGTCAGATGAATTTTTAATAACCCAAGGGGCACTGCTGAAGTCCCAACACATCTTTAACCTGAAGCTGTTTTCAAACTCATAAACTCATGTTGAGAGGCCAATCAGAATGTATCCAGGGCTTCCCTGGTGGCGCAGTGGTTGAGAGTCCGCCTGCCGATGCAGGGGACACGGGTTCGTGCCCCGGTCCGGGAAGATCCCACATGCCGCGGAGCGGCTGGGCCCCTAAGCCATGGCCGCTGAGCCTGCGCGTCCAGAGCCTGTGCTCCGCAACGGAAGAGGCCACAACAGTGAGAGGCCCGCGTACCGCAAAAAAAAAAAAAAAAGAATGTATTCAGATTCCTAATTTTCTTTATCGGCAGCAAATATGAAAACACTGAAAAGAAAGCGTTTAACATAAATTCGCATAGCTGTGGCAGTTCACCACACTAATTCAACTTGCTGCTGTCAAGCACTCTTGTTAGTCAGAGCTAAAAAAAAGAGCATTCTTCAAAATGATTCATTAGGTTATTTCCTAATCAATGGTAAATAATCCTGACAAAATGGCATTGACTTCAAAAGTTTAATAACTTCGAAAATAACAATTTTATTGTTTGCAAAGAAACTGTGCATTCAATGTTGAATTAATTTATTTGGGGATGCAACAGTTTCTCATTAATAACAAAAAATACTGAGTGTGAACAAGAATAAAACTGATCCATCCATTTTTGACACCAGACAGTAAGTATCCACCAGTTTCAGTAAATCCCCCACTGAATAAATTCCCTCTGTCTCCTTGATTTCTACCAACGGATTTGATTTGAGAGAACTTAAATGTGAGTAGAACTCTTCACTAGTCGAAAGTAAACATAGGTTCTGATAAGAAAGAAAACAAATAGACATTTGACTTCCATTTATTACGTCAGTCTCCTCAGTTTGGAATTAGGTCACACGCATCTCCCTTGGGTCACTGCCCCTCAGAGCGGTGCTCCAAAATTTCTATACATGGAAAGCTCAAGGCTTGAAATCTGATTGTAAGTCAGGCAGGAGAATGTGGAGACGTCTCCTGAAGTTGCATTGACAGTTTTTGCTCAGTTTGTATATTTGTGGGAGTTGGAAACACAGACAAACATCCCCATGTTAGCCCCTTGGTACTGCCAACTGTCTCTCAGTTTTCCCTAGGAAGCCCACTCTTGAACTGTCTTCTCTCCTGCCCAAAGCTGGGCAGAGATGTTCATGATTGAGAAAGACGGCAAATGATCTCTCTCATTGTCTCCGCTCTCCAAGATACACGTGGGCTTCATTGGTTTCACTTCCTATAGTATTTTTTTTTTTTTTTTTTTTTTTTTAAGGTAAGAAGTGGATTTATTTAGAGAGAAACACACTCCACAGACAGAGTGTGGGCCATCTCAGAGGGTGAGAAAGGCACCAGGGCATGGGGCCGTCATTTCTATAGGGGTGGGCAACTTCACAGGCTAATGAGTGGGAGGAGCACTCCAGCCGTTCTAGGAAGGGGCGGGGATCTCCAGGAACCGGGCCACCGCCCACCCCCCCGATCCCCATGGTCAGCCCTGGAACCGTCATGGCGCCCGCGGGTGTGTCATTCAGCCCGCTGATGTGAGCATATAGTGAGGCTCAAGGTCCAGTGGAAAAAGCCGACCCGTCCGCCATCTTGGACCCACCCGTTTCCAATCAGTTTATGTCATGTCCCCGGGCCATGCCACCCCTTCAAAGGTTGTGCCCTGCCCTCCTGCCGCCCACCCCATTCCCCCCTCAGAGATTTTACTCCCATATTCTTATGGGAAGCAGAAGGGTGATGGTCCGTCTTGTGTAACTACTTCAAGGCTGAGTAGGGGCATCGACCCTGCCTGTCAGGGAGTAAACATCTCTGGATGCCAGATCTAGGGGGCCCCTGGGGCAGGACAGTTCCTTGTTTTAAGTCAGTATGGGCTTGGAATCCTTGCATAGCCATCATCTTGGTGTGGAACTGTTGTAACTGCTTCCATAGACTTTCTATGAATCTCCCTGATGATGAAGCACTTTTTGTAACAGCATCAGAGTACAAAAATATCTATAAATGACAAAAGAAATTTTAGATGATATCCCTTCCAAGGTAGTCTCCCAACCAGGTGTTGTGTCCAAAAAGTCGCAAAGAAATGGCACAGAAGACGTCCCCAATTGTGTTGATGATGAGTGGGAGTTGTTCTACCTGGTTTCAGGACTTAATGAAGGTCAGGTTCTTGACGTCTCATCGCAGAAAGAATTCAGTGAGAGACAAAGTGGTAGGTAAGAAGTGGATTTATTTAGAGAGAAACACACTCCACAGACAGAGTGTGGGCCATCTCAGAGGGTGAGAAAGGCCCCTATAGTATTTTAATGCTACTCTTTCATCTTTCATCCACTGTTGCATGAGCCGTCATAGAAAGTACAACTCTGAATTTCTTCAGAAATACTGTTGCAAATATCATCCATTTAGTTCCTAGCTGTCCTTATATAACAACAATCACGCAACACAGCGACAAGGATTCTAAAAGGACCTTCGCAGATAATGTTTTAATCCTCACAACAACATTGGGACACGTCTTTGCTTCTGTTCGTCTTACAGATGATGAAACTGAGGCTTGGAGAGGTTCACATAAATAATAAGATCACTGAAATGAGGAAGTGGGGCAAAGACAATATTAGGTGCTCATCAAACGGTCCTTCTGTTTCCTTCCAGGAGGCTAAGTACATTTGCTCACCTCTCCTCGAGTTAGATGCGGCCACGTGACCGGGTTCTGGCTAGCAGAATATGGTTAGAAGTGATGTGTGCCACTTCCAGTGGCCTTTAAATCCTCTCACACAATCCTCCAAGCTTTCACTTGACCTTCAGCTCCTGGCCAGATGCAGAGATTTAAGCGAATGTCACTGACGCCCTAGGAGGTGGCAGTGCCTCTGTGGAATGATCTGGATCTTTGAATGTCTACCTAAAGAAGGCCTCACCCTTACTCCTGCTAACACACCTGGACTTGAAAATGAATGAGAAAGAAGGCTTTATTAAGCAAGCCATTGGAAGTTTCGGGCTTTTTCGTTAAAGTAGGTAGAGTACCCCTAGTAATAGAGTAGAGCTGGCACCATCAGCCTTTCCCACCTTATCTAGCTCCACTTACTCCCTTGTACTTTACATTCTAGGGATAACAACTTACCAGGACATCATTCTCAAGTTCATCTGCCACCCAACTCTCATTTTTCCTCCAAGTCTTACTTTTAAATGCTGTCTCCAGGGTAATGCTGTCCTTGATTCCATTTCTTTCCCTCTGCTCTCACATTCTGTTTATCCTTAAAACCTAGTAAACTGCATGAGTGTTTCCAAGCATGTGATCCCGAGCAAGCCGCTTTCCCTCTCTGGGCTTCCATTTATGTGCCAAGCCCTGCCTGGGCTTCATCTTGCTTAATTCTCACCACAAACATTTGAAGCAGATACTAGCAGTATCCTCAGTTTAAGATGGAGAAATGGAGGCCTAGAGACTTGCCCAAAGTCACACAGCTGTTACGTAGCAGAATCTCAACTTTTATGCGTATAGGAATTATAGGATTTTATCCACATGACTGTCTCCTCCACCACACTGGACAGCAGGGGTCTAAAGAATTTCAGTATCCCCCATACCTAATATATTGCTGCATCCACTACAACAAACTACAACAAACATTTCTGGAATGGAGAAGTAGAGGGATGAATGAATCAGAACCAGAATCAAGTTCCTCTGATTCCAAGCCTTTCCTCTACTGTGTTATACTGCCTCCTACTACAGATGCAAATTTATCACAGAAACAAGTGCTTACTTGAAACTTGCTACATAGGTAAGCATAAAATAAATATTGGTGAATGAATGAAAGGGATCACAACAGACAGCTGATGCAAGTGTAACAGCAAAACAACAAAACCTATTTTTATAACTACAAATTCCCTCCCAGGAAGATGGAGCCTATCAAATAGAAACATACCCCACACTTCTGAATATTTTTATGGGTTTTGGATATACAGGCTGGAGAATCAAGCCTGAAGAGATCTAAATAAATCTGCATAAGAGAAGGTAAGAATTTGGAGTTCTCAGTGCCATTCCAGATGGAGAGTGTGAGGAGAAGCAAGAGGGCGAGGAGAGGAGAAAGCAGCCAGGGCGGCGTGGTGAGAGGCTACATGGGACGAGAGCAGCGATGGGAACACTAAGAAATGGGTGGCTGGTGCACGTTTTCAGAAGAGGAATATCTACTCTTGAACTTGAAATCGTTGGCACTTTGAAAAGGCAAATTCCTCCTCCGTATCTCTATAATTCCAAAATTTTGAATAAAGTCTACTAGCTTTTCAAAGGGTTTCTGGCTTCTTTGGTGGAAAAAAGAAGCTGTGTTTCACATCTGAGTTGATTCTGGGAGGGAACAGAGAGACAGGACTCCTAGAGGCAGAAGTCCAATGTCAATGGTGCCCATGAGAAGGCAGGTTCTCCATTAACTGGCAAAACTCTTAAAAAGGGTGTTAGATGACCAAAAGATGTGTCATAAGGGTTCAAGTCAATTTATCATGCACCCAATGTCTCGGTAACGCCCACTGATATCTGGGTTGAGGTATTAGAAAGTCCTAATTTTTATAACATTAATGTAGCTGGAATCTAAAGGCAGGTTTGCCTTCAATGAAATGAGATGCTGCAAGAAAAAATATCTCATAGTCTGCATGGGCAATGAATTACAAAGAGCTAAGTATACTTTTATGGATGGATGCCTAGGGAAGGGAGTTAGATATTTTAAAACATTTCCTGAGAGGAGAGGAAATTTTAAAAAGGCTTGTGTAACTCACATTTAAGTGAGCAAGGAACGGCAAAATAGCAATTTCTCCCTTCATCCAGGATAAGGAGGCATATGCTCATCCAGGAAGCAAGCAACGACAAAGTAACAGACTTTTGCACTCTGTAGGGAGAGACTTCCAAGCAGCGATCAGTATGGAATTTGTCCTTCCAGGGAATCACATAAAACTGCCTCCATGACAGCTGTAACGGGCCTCGATTTGAATGTATAGGCAGTGGCAAAGGCACTGGCAGAACCGAAAGGGTCACATCTCTAGCATTTACACAGATTGTCTAATTAGCAGTGAAGAGCAGAAACAGTTAGGGCACTAGTAATATCTGTACTTTCAAGGTGGAGTTTCCCACATCTGCCGGCACAGAAACTGAAAGCTCTTTGAAATGCATCTGCTCAAGGCAGCCGACACTGATGTGGACACAATCTACACATGTGCACACACAATCCTGAGACCCAGAGCAGGCCGGCCACACTTTTCGTGGAGCAAGACCCAATCAGGCCCCACTCCTGACCGCTAGGGCCTTTGGTACAGTTGGGTTTTGTGCATTCAGCCCCATCATTATGCTTTGCTTACTCCCAATGTTTCAAAATCAATTTTTACAAAATGAAACTGTTAACAGCAACAAACAACGTCAGCTTTCCCTTCTGTTAATAGTCTGGGAAAGGTATGATGTGAATCAGACGTTGAAGGGCTGAGCATGCCAGCCTGGGACTCATTTACTTGCTGAGACTCAGCTCTGATCTGGACTGTACGGTCAGAAACAACATGGAGGGCCCCGTGTCTCAGCCAGCCCTCCTTTGTAACTTGTGGCATTTAGAGATGGGCAGAGACAGCAGGGAGGAGCTCCGCCCAGCCTTCTGCTCTTCTAGTTAAGGATCGAGGGACAGAAAGGAGGCAGTAAGAAATCAGAGGGAAAGAAATGCTCAGCAGTTCAGCACAGATGATCAAAAGTCATGGAATCAGCCCTACTCAAAGGCCAGCCTGGGCAGAGGGGACCAGCCACCTGCCAGTGTGAGGGGGATGCCGGTTCAGTTTCTGTCAAGTGAGCCTGCACGATGCGACCACTGGAGTTTAGAGTTGGAAAGGGACCCCAAAGGCCTCTTGATTAGCTCGGGGATGTAGAGAGGGGAAGTCTCTTGATGTTTTCGCCCGGGTTCAACTCATCGGTTCCCAGGACCAGCTCTCTGAAACCTCCACGGTCACTGCCGCCCACAGCAATCCTCTCCTCCCTCCAGATAACAGACTTCCGACCGAGCAGCTACAGTGTGGGCAGCAGTGTACTCAGTGGTTTCTATCCATCCATCGTCAGGTAATTCTCTTCACGCTCCTGACCCGTAGTTGAGGGTGAATCTTTCCCTCTCTCTCCCTGCACACCTGACAGCCAACTGGAAAATAACTTCTGTTAAGTAGAAATCATCACTCTTCCTCTACCTCTTCACAACCTTGTGCCCACAGGAGGAGGAGCGAGTTGTCTGATTGGTTAGACCGCAAGAATCTGAGTCCCAAGCTTCCCCAGGGACAGGGGAGAATGAATGAAACGTCCATGCTCGCCTGCGCCCTCTACCTGAAGCTCTCGCTACACTGTGAGGCAAGCTTGGATCCTCCAGGCAGCCTGGGTGCTGTCCCAACTAGCCCTAACTGCAGGGACCAAGGTCTAGACTTGTCGAGAAGGAGGAGGACGCCTGTTTTATTTCAGACCAGCTAATTCAACCATGAGGGCGGATATTTGGACTTCCCGACCTCAGCGCATATTTGTCAGTGCAGACCATGGAACTGTTGGGGAGGAAGAAATTTTCCTCTACCCTTCTAGGTTCTTCTGGCTGGTCTAAGAATTAAAGCAACAAGACAGATTAACAGGAGGAAAGTCACACAAAAGTTTAATAACATGTGTACATGGGAGAGACCCAGGAGAACTGAGTAACTCTACAAAATGGCCCAAGCCCTCACCTTAAATACCATCTTCAGCTACAGACAAGAGAGGATGTTGGGGGTAGTGATTTCGAACTTCAAAGAGGAGGAAAGCAACTCACATGGAGATGGAAAAGCATGTGTTTGGGAAATAAACGTTTGCTGGGCCAGGCAGAGACAATGGGACACAGAGAGGAATTTTAACAAGCAGACTTCGCTAGGCTCCTCCCCGTCTACACACCTAGTTTATACTATAGTTATCTATGGTGCTGGCTCCCTTCCAGGATCAGGTCCTTTACCTACATTCTTTAGGCAAGTTAGGGGGAAGGCTGAAGGTTCTTCCTGAGTCTTTCAGGCCTTGATTGTTTTCAGCTCAAATAATCTGCATGCCAAAGAGACATTCTGGGGTGGCAAATTTTGTTCCTTTACAGAAAATAGTATGGAAAACTATTCCCCTTATACCTGGCAACAGGTAATTTTAACCATATTATAAGAAGTTGAGATCTAAGTAGCTTCTGTAACTTGCCCGCTTGTTTCTTACCCCCATGTATCAGTTTTTTCAGCCTAATTTATTAAATTTAAGCTATCTGAAGGCAGGAACTGTACCATCATTTTTTGATCAAGACAAGGGATAGGGCTGAGAAGGTTCAACAATACACACAGGAAATTTAAGTGTACTAGTGCATTAATTAAAAATAATTCAAAGTAACTTGTAAGGCAGGTACTGTAAAGGGCACTTTCATTTCACAACACACTTAACTTTTCATCACTGTTAGATAGGAATTATCATCCCCATCGTAAAGGAAAAAAAAAAAAAAAACAGTCCGAGAGAGCCAAGGCAAATTGCTGAACTTCACACAACCACGATGTGGCCAAGCTGGAACCTGAGCACAGCTTTCTCTAAGTCAATTTTTTGCATTTACCCACATTTTCTTACAATAGGTTGGAAAACTTCCTAATGAACCTTCTAATCAGGAAAGAGGCCAAATTCCCCCATCCTTGCATTGGGACACCACTCAGTGAGAAATGAAAATGGCAAAGGATCTAATCCTGAAGGCCTCACAATGCCTAGCACAGCATTTAGCACAGAGTGAGTATTTAATAGATGCTTATAGGTTGAACAATAATGACAAATTCTACCAAAAAAAAAAATAAAGCATGCCTCCATGTATTTTATAAAATACTGAGTTGCATTTCATTGGAGAGGATCTACTATCCTTAAGACCTAAAAACAAACAAACAAAAAAACTAAACAAAACTATTTTTCAAAAGATCCAAAAAATGTATCTAAAATTATCTAATTTCTGGTTTTCCTCCCACTGTGTCTGCTACTGTAACTGCTGTGGCCTTCAGGGTCTTCATCTATACAGGGAGGATATTAATAATACCTGGCTCATCTTATAAGGCTGTAGAGAGAATGAAGGAGAGAAAATCATTCTAGGGCATACATCTATCATTGCACTTATGATAGCATGCCGTCATTACCTGGCTTTGTGGCTGCCTCCCACACTAGACTTTGAAATCCTTAAAGCAAAAGAAATTTTATTCTACCTTGTGTTCACAGTATCTCTCAATATAAAAATCATTAAAGTAGGACTTTCCCTGGTGGCGCAGTGGTTAAGAATCCACCTGCCAATGCAGGGGACACAGGTTCAAGCCCTGGTCCGGGAAGATCCCACATGCCACAGAGCAACTAAGCCCATGTGCCACAATTACTGAGCCTGTGCTCTAGAGCCTGTGAGCCACAACTACTGAGCCCACGCGCTACAACTACTGAAGTCCGCGCACCTAGTGCCCGTGCTCCATAACAAGAGAAGCCACCACAATGAGAAGCCCGCGCACCACAACGAAGAGTAGCCCCCGCTCACTGCAACTAGAGAACGCCCACACAAGCAACGAAGACTCAACGCAGCCAAAAATAAATAAATTTATATAAAAAAATTAAAAAGTAAATAAAAAATAAAAATCATTAAAGGAATGCTATAATTCATAAAATAATGAATAAATGAACACTGTTCTCATAGACGAGCATTATGACATTTATATATGTATTTATTGTGTGCATATATGTATAACTCTATATATTACTACATATGTATCTGTAACTACAGTTGGCCCTTCATATCTGTGAGTTCTGCATCTGCGGATTCAACCAACCATGGAGCAAACAATATTTGGGGGAAAAAAAATTCCATAAAGCTCCAAAAAGCAAAACGTGAATTTGCTGTGCACTGGCAACGATTTCCATAGCATTTACACTATACCCGCAGACCTTGTTCTATTGCGCTTCCCTTTACTGTGCTCAAGTTACTATGTCTTTTACAAATTGAAGGTTTGTGGCAACCCTGTGTTGTCAGATCATGACTAGCATTTTTTAGCAGTATTTTTAAATTAAGGTATGTAATTTTTTTTGACATACCGCAATCACACACTTAATAGACTACTGTACAGCGTAAACATAACTTTTACATGCACTGGGAGACCAAGAAGTTTGTGTGACTCACTTTATTGTGACATTTACTTTATTGCAGTGATCTGGAAGTGAACCCGCAATATCTCCGTGGTGTGCCTGTATTTTCAACTATTTACAGAGCATGTACATTGTATTAGGTACTACAAGTAATCTAGAGATGATTTAAGGTATACAGCAGGATGTGCGTAGGTCATATGCAAATACTAAACCATTTTATACGAGGGACTTGGGCATCCATGGATTTTGGTATCTGCAGGGGTCCTGGAACCAATCCCCCACAGATACTGACGGATGACTGTATATACATATAACTGTGTACGTGTATATAACCATACGTAAATACATATAAAATAAAGTGACTGAAATGTTCCAAAACTGAGTTACTTTTAATTGAAAATTTTACTTCTAAGTACTTTTTAATGGTCAACTTCTCCGCGACCATCGTACCCTTCATCAACAGTGCAATTGGTGATGGTTGCAGAGCTCTGGAAATTTAGAAAAAATAACTGAATTGTACACTTAAAATAATCTGATGTTGAGTTATCCCTCAGTCAACCGTTTTTCTTTTCTTAAAGAACCTGTTTCATTCAAGTTGAAGAGAGTCTTCGTTTTTGTCTGAAGTAGACCTGATGCTCTGGATTTAATTTAACATCCAAAGTCCCTATCAGGATGCTTTTCCCTGCTCTCAGCAGGCCTGCCATATTCTCTTTATTTCAAAGTTTGTATCTAGTTTACATATCGGCATTAGGGAAAGGTCCCATGGTCTGCAAATATGCTCTGAACCTTTGCCTGTTTCCAGTTCAGTGCAGTGCCTCTGGTCCTATCCTGTGATGGTGCATGCCGAAATGGGACTGCACCTCCCTGCAGTATTTTGTCTTCCGTGCAGACACCTGCAGCTGAAGTCCATGTCCCTGCCATGGCCTATGGCCGCAAGATCTCTGCATTCAATGACTTATTTTCATCAACCCCCGACTAATTTCATTTCACCAGTTTACTCAACAATAAAGGTCTTGAGAAATCTTGGCTACCTCCTCACTCTGGGATGCGTGGGGTTGTTGGCTGTGAGAGTCTGTGCTTAAATCCAGATCCAGGACATCATCCTCAGGTGTATCTAACCTCACACCTACAGGGCACCTTGCTTGCAGCTCGAATGTGACTAATTTAGGGGCATCTTGATGATGCTTTCCATTTCCATAGGCTATTCTCTGACCTGCCCTGTGCCTGGAAGTTTGCCACACTCTCTACTCTGTAGTGTGTCCATACAGAGGAAGAAGCTAAGATACCCACATATCACTGTGTCCTATTTTGGGAAACCAAAATCTGAAAACTGACTCTCTTTGCTTTCTTAGTTATAATTATCTTAATCCATCACCACTACCTCTAATTCTTTTCAGGCAATGGGTGACTCTAGCAGAGGTGCAAGGCTGAACACAAGGTGGAACGGGAAAAAAAAAACAAAAACACCTTAACACATTTGAAAAATACTATCTGTATTACACGAGACTGAACCAAATTGGGTATCAGATTCAAATCATTCATTTCAAAGAAAACCACTGTTAGAGCCAACACACCACAGTTAATAAACCATATAGTACACATATCACCTGGAGGCAGCAACTGAAAGGGGTACTTTTCCGGTGCTAAGGTAGATATTGCTACAAACCCGTATCATTTATATATGATTGCCATGGATCTCAGCAGCTAATTTCAACTTACAGTCAAATATATGCAAATAGTGGGATCATTAGCATGAGAGTAGACAAGAACATCTGATAACAGAAAATCTGCAGGTGTCTCAAAGACAAAGCCTTCGTTTGAGAAGAAAGTGCTTTGCTATAAATATATCAGATTAGTTGACTCCAGAGATCTCTTTTTATCTGATCCACGTCTCGGAGAAAAGTTTTTGGTAATGCCGTAAACTCTGTTCTAACTATTCAAGACAGCTCGACAGCTAATAAAAGCCACAGCACATATATCAGAAAGAAAACCATACTTGATGTCATATCCAGCCCCTGCCATTGTTGTCCCTACCTTTTAATAAACTGTGCAAATACCTCTATCAGAGCTTCCCAAATAGGTGCAGAGTTATTTCATCCCATGAGCACTCGGGGTGGCCTCTAACCTGTGACCCCATTATCTCTAGTCCTGAGTAGCCTTATCTGTCAATGGCATGGTGTTATACACGTGTTTCTTTACTACATGCGCTATGGAGTGAAGGAGGTTTAAAAGCACTGATGTAGATCACAAGAGCAAAGGGGTTTCATCTCATGAAGCAAGTCACACCTATTAGTAGAAGCTGCCTGGAGCCCTGTATAAAGGGAGGTTCTGGCAAAGTGGCTAGTATCAGTGGCAGGGGGAGCTGTACCTAATTATCACTATTTACTACAGGTCTGGGGGTGAGAACCTGCAGCAAACTTTTTATTTGTTAAGCTTGGCATACATATTATGATTCTGAGGGTGCAGTAATAAACTGACTGCCTCCGCTAAGGAGGCCAGACATATATTAACACAAGGAAGCGGGGGTGTGGAGAGAAGAAAGAAACTTAATGAAGTTTAGTGTGAGAAGGCATGTACCTGCAAATCTGTCCCATGGGCCTGCAATGTATTTGTAATGTACGTTATGAAGCGATTCTTGGGGAAAAGCATTGCCCCTATAAAGTACATGTTAAAAGAAAATGGTTATGATTATGCCTGTTTCCGGCTCCACTGTGGTCAATGTAGCCTGAGTCTATTATCCTGGCCTAAGGCGTTCAGGGCCTTTTGCTTTCCGCTGCTATGCAAAGCATGACACGTCAGCACCTCATCGACCACTCTAGTGAGAATAAAGGCAAAATCAGTCAGCATAAGATTTGAAGTTTGAGTGGAATTATTCCTTAACGGAGTCTAAACTTTAGTGATTGCTATCTATTTTGAAAATAATTTTATTAACTTTTTTTGGCTGTCTTGTCTTAAAAACATCAGATAGCCTATAATGTTCATTTCTATTACTAGCCATGTCTCACAACTCAAACTCAGTAATAAGAATTCTAAAAGATACTCTCTACTATTTTCTACTTAGAGTTAGAGTTAAAATTAGAGTTAAAAAGGGAAACACTTCTGAAAAGGCTGAAAACCATCTAAGCTTCAGTATCAAATTAAAGACAGGAAATATTTTTATCATGTTAGAGCTGTAATTTATATCAGTGTAAAGGAATAAATGAAAAATAAAAATATTTCACATGATAAAAAGCAATTATTTCCACTTCAACATTTAAAACCATCCTTTACGAAGGTGTAGTATTAAGTATAATATGCCTTAATAAGAGCAATTTTCATAATTATACCTCAACTTCATATCCCCGTTTTAATTAGAATCTTCTGCTCTTCTGCAAGATTTCTACAAAGTCAGTTGCAAATGTGTTACCAACTTCTTTATCAATAGAACCAACCTACAGAACAACTCACGGTCTTTAAGAAGTCCCAGAATACTTAAATGGTTTAAGTCCCTTGTTTTCTCCTCATTGAGAGAATCAATGCTACTACCTCAAGGAGAACCATAATATAATTCAATTAATATGAGTGTGCATATTTGCTTTCAATTCTAAGATCAGCAAATTCTTCACAATTCCCACTTGGTGACACTATAATGCCATTTCTCTTAATTCATGGCTACCTGAGGACTAATTATAGATTAAAGCAGAATACTGTAAGAGAATGTAAAACCACCACTAAAGAAATGAATTTTGGAAAGACCCTATTATTTAAAAGTATCCCCCTCACATTCTCTTAATCTAGCCTATATAACCTCTTGTTTGGCCATCACAGTTCATTCCTACCTTGACCACCCTCATGAGGAGCAGTCAGCGAGTCACGAGTCTGGCTTTAGTCAGTTTCATCTTTAATTGTTAATTCCTTTGATGACTTCTGTTGACGATTACTTTAACCACCAATGACACAGCATATTTTAATCCCAGGCATTTAAATTCTCTGTAGAAAATGGCAATTCCTCTTCAAGGAGAATTAGAGTTCCACTGCCTTAGAGCTTCAGCCAGGCTCCATTTGCATTCGTAAAACACTTTCAGTTTTTAGAATTCTAATTTCTAAAATTACATTTTAAGACAGAAGCAAATAGTTCTTTCCTTACCCACTGCCAACTGGGACCAATAACTTATACAGAAAGCTGCTGCAAATTACTCAATGGTTTAAACATTCCACATGGCTGTTAGGGAAGCCCTGAAGGTGAACTTTTGAAGTGTGATGATTGAGTTGATGTCTAAAGACTGAGGAGGCAAGAGTGTTCCACACAAAAGGGTGTGAGAGTAGGCCAGCATGGCGAGAGTAGAAATCATGGGGGAGCATAGTTGAAAATGAATCCACGTTGCTAAGTGGAAGCCACAAGGCTCAGGTATTTAATAGGTCATGATATAGGGCTTTTTTTTTCTTTTAGCCAAACGATGTGAAGATATTTAATTGGAGAAGGTTGTGGATGATGTGGGATATGATTAGATTTACAATTTGAAAAGATCAGTCCTGCTGCTGCTTGGAAAACAATTAGAGGCTTGAGTAGTTGGGAGGCTGCTGCTGTACAACATGTGAGACATGATGATAATGGACTAGAATGGTAAGCATGAGGAGTTCTGGACATGTCCATATGGAGATTTTAAATAGGCCATTAAAACATGGCCTCGGGGGGTTTCCCTGGTGGCGCAGTGGTTGAGAGTCCGCCTGCCAATGCAGGGGACACGGGTTCGTGTCCTGGTCCGGGAAGATCCCACATGCCGCGGAGCGGCTGGGCTCCTGAGCCATGGCCGCTGAGCCTGCGCGTCCGGAGCCTGTGCTCCGCAGGGGGAGAGGCCACAGCAGTGAGAGGCCCGCGCACCGCAAAAAAAAAAAAAAAAAAAAAAACATGGCCTCGGCGTTTGGAGGAGACGTCTGGGCTAGAGATATGATCTATCTCACTGGGGCAGTTACATTTTTTAAAAGGAGGTAGGCTAATTTAAACCAACAATGACAGAAATATATTTGCACAAAAGTTTCCTACCCAGTGACCTTTAAATCGCATCACTGTCTTTCTACCTAGAAGTTTATCCCCATCTCAGTGGCATGAGTAACTTTTTGAAAATACTTCTTTGTTTATAAAAAAATAATCATCATCATCAAATGCAAGAACAATAACATTGTGAACTTACAGGTTCTCTTTTTTTCACAGCTCTCCCAGGAATCATGAAGTCTGAGAAAGCCAATTCTAGAACAAAAATTAAAATACAAAACATTAATTCTCTTAAAGTACACAGTCCCTATTAAAGAGGCTAAGACAAGAACGAAAGAATTCAGAAAATTTTCCAAAGGATTCTGGAAATTATTTATTTATGATGATGCCGTATTGCCTTTCAAAAAATGATTTATGGCTTTCAAAGCTACACATAATGCAAAACAGGAGGATCGAAAATAAAGCTAGAACAAAATCAATTAAATGGAAGCAATGACATTGATATTATTAGTCATATGAAATGATTAAATACCACAGTTGGGCTCTGATTTGAGCACTCTGCATTTCTTATCAGTTAAAAGATGAAAAAGGAGAAATGCTTAGTTATATCAATTATATATACTGAATAAAAATTGGGACATATCATCTGATAATGTGGTGAACTGTAAAGTTGAGACTTCCCTGGAATATCTGAAATGGAAGGTTCTCTTTGCTGTATAATTCTCATTGCCTGACAAAAGACAACATGCCTATTTTCTTTCGAGATACATTTCCTTGTGTTAAATGCAAGAAGGTATTAATGGCATCTCTACAATTTGATATAAAGTTGGGCATACAAGAGACATAGCTGACTGGCAAAATGTTTGATCCTCTGTGCTCTGTTCAGCATTGCCCATGGCTGTTCAGAGCTCCATTTTCTCCTCTTGGTGAGCCATTAACACATTATCCCACTTCACAATGAAGCGATTTTAACAGGCTTTGGCTCACAAATGCAGGAACACAGCACAGCAATGGGCTGAAGATCAGATTCTCCAAGGTCTCCCACCTTCACACATGGGCTGCTCTTCCCTCCAAATTAAACAATTCTTCATCTTTTTTTTTTTAAGCTTAGTTCACAAATGATTACGTTTTCTAAGTTATAAGGAAGTGTCCTGAAACACATTTATAATAATAAGCTACTTTAAATGTAGTTTCGTTCAGTGGACTACATTTATAAATTGTTCTTTGTAAATATGCAGAAGCAATAGTGCATCAGTACGGATTTTGTTTGTAAATATACCTCTTGTAAATCAAGTGGCTTTCATCTCACATTTTATTGCAACTGCAATATACAAAAAGGGGTGCAGGGATTTTTTTATTTGTTTCCAGAAGAAATTTGCTTAATGTTATGGTGCAAATTAGAGTTCAATTTCAACATAGTTGAACAGTTCATCAGTTCAATTATAACTCACAACTCTGATGACATTTTCTTAAAACTGCAGGTACCTCGCTTAAGGTACAGAGAAATGCTAATAACTACTTTACTGAAAACGTTGTTACAAGAACAAAAAATCCTAAATTACCAAGTTAGTTGTTCTGTTTGCCATCACTTCAAAGGGATCTTTCTGCAGTCTTTCCCATGAGAGGATTGTTAATTACCTCTTTAGGACCCTGTTTCCATGCAACAGCATAGACTTTAGGGAGTAGAATACTCCAAAGTAACAATGATAGGACTCATTTGGACGCAATTTCAGGATTTTGCAAAGCATTTTTACATATTATACTCCTGAATATGAATACCATTCTGGATAGCAACATATAAGATACCAACTGAAGACCATAATTCAAAGAAATATAAAATGTAGGTGTTTTAAACCTTCCTGCCTATCTTCTGTTTGGCTGCTTATTATTATTGGCCTTAAGTGTCCAAGAGCTTGCTTGTTATTCCCATGAGTCTCTTGGCTAGGGCTATATTTAGAACACTATAAGGAACACTCTCGGCCTCCTCCATTTTTCTACCCTGGGACATTTTCAGGAAGCAAATGGTCCTCAATCAAGACATACGAATTGTTAATTCCTTGCTGATGGATGAAATGGATTACTTTTCAAGATTCAATTCAACAGGATATTTATGGAGTCTCCACTATGTGAGTCTTGTAGGAGGGATCTGAATATGGCTAATGCATAATCTCTGCTTTCAAGGAGTATGCAATCTCACAGAGTTGAGGGAAATGTATACCATTAAAAAAAGCAAGAAGGGCGCTTCCCTGGTGGCGCAGTGGTTGAGAGTCCGCCTGCCGATGCAGGGGACACGGGTTCGTGCCCCGGTCCGGGAAGATCCCACATGCCGCGGAGCGGCTGGGCGCGTGAGCCATGGCCGTTGAGCCTGCGCGTCCAGAGCCTGTGCTCCGCAACGGGAGAGGCCACAACAGTGAGAGGCCCGCGTACCGCAAAAAAAAACAAAACAAAAAAAAAGCAAGAAGGAAAAAATTGCTCTATTAGAAATTTAAGCAAAGTGCTGCCAGCACACTGAGGAAAGAGCAGGAGTTAGAGAAGGTTTCACGAGTGAGCTTGGTCTCAAAATTTACTAGACTTTATATAGAAGTACGTATAGGCAGAATAAATTTGTCTTTTGGTGCAGGGTGGGAAATCCTGATGTGGTGATCATGGCTGATCAAAACATCCTTTTTCAAATATCAAACATAATATGAATACGGCAGTCCACTCAGAAATAACGATGTCTATGTCAGAACCATACTTCCAAAAGTGGCATGTTCAAAGTTCTGTTTCACACTTTCATGATAATCTAAAAAGATAATCTGCAGACCTTTAAACAAACATCCACTATCAATTTCCCTTAGCTAATCTCAATTCCTTTTACATGAAATTAATAGTCAGCGGCCACCAGATGCAAACTATTATATATAGAATGGATAAACAACAAGGACCTACTGTATAGCACAGGGAACCATATTCAATATACTGTGATAGACCATAATGGAAAAGAATATGAAAAAGAACACATATATGTATAACTGAATCACTTTGCTATACACCAGAAACTAACACAGCATTGTAAGTCAACTCTACTTCAATTAAAAAACATTAGTCAGCTGCCTTTCTTGAGTGCCTCCAGGATCTCTACGTACATGATTATAGGCTAGTGTCTATGGGAAGATCAGCAAGCATCCCATGTGGCATTTCTGCATTGACCAAATTTGAGAGATAGTATATACTTGGAGTTTGCTGGGAACCCCATCTTTACAAAATGCATAAGTCTTACTATAATATTTCCCAATGCCTTTCTATTACTGGAGAGAGAATAGCCTCAAGTATAGGTCTTGTTCTACTCAAACAAAGCTGAATTGCATGCTGCCTGAGTAGTAAACAGATGGATTTTACCTAGGGCAGAATCAGCCCAATCATTAGCCTTCTGTTTCATTATATATCTGGGGCTACATAACCAAGTTCGCTCATACTTTAAAACATGAATGACCATTCATGGAGCAGATCTGCAATTGTGGAGAATATACAGAAGTGGGTCTACAACTTTTCCATTTAGAGTAATGGCTCACTGAGCAGGTTCACACATTTGTTTATCAAATACCACCTCCAACTTTAACCCGCACAAAGGTGTTTATTTTCAACAGATTTGTTAAAGCTATCTGAGATCGACTTATTCTGGAGACTAATGTGTTTTTCATTCATTTCTGAAAAATAGAAGCCACAACTTGACAACAACTAAATTTTCCCAACGAAGTCATTCATAAGGGAAAAAACATTGAATTGATGGTTTAACATCACAGAGTCAAAGCGGTAAGTTAGTTGATTGTTACACTGTTACTCAGAGGCATATGCCCAGCTGTAATGCATGTCATTTGCATTAGTTAAGATAATACATTAACAACTGACAAACATCTAACTTTACTAATTTGCCTGAAAGCAGCATTAACTAATGAATGCACACGACTTCACATCAGACCTGCTGAAGCTAGCTAATACTAAAATATTTTGCTAGCTTCAACGTCATGATAATCTTTTTTCAAACTCAAAAACACGATTATGCTAATATGTCCTAAAGATACCACTGAAAGTCAATTAACAAGTCTTTACTTTGGGAGAAAAGTAGTCCACACAGGCACCATCCACTAATATGCTAATGGCTAAGCAGACAGTTGCCAGGCAACTACTAGACTCAGCACGGACTTTCTCAAACTTCCCTCGCTCAGCAAGGAGGGAGCATTTTAGTATTTCACTCTAGTACTTCAATCGTCTCCCTTCCAAGCCAACTGTAAAAATTCATGGATGATCTCAAGAGACACCTTAAAAGAGGTCAATGAGTTCAAGGAATATCAAGAATGCAGAAAGAATTGTCAGTGTTGTGATATTAACACAGTTAAGGTGATGGGGGCCTGCGAAAGAGCTCTGTGCAACTGTTAAGTCTTGAGAGCGTTACTTGTGCAGGATATTGGGACACCATTTACTGCAATATCCTAATGATATACACAATGGAAGTCAATTAACAAGCCATTATAGAGAGAACGGGGCAGTCAGTGAGACGGATTCTCAAGTTACCAGAAGCACTGACATCTTATGGTATTTTATTTTTAATCTTAGTATTTTTTTTTTATTTTCCAGACTTATTCTGAATTTCAGTCATTATTACTGTCTTCCACAGTATGTACAATTGTAAACTCGATTCGAGGGTAATTATTATTACAAAGGAAGATATTAAAATTCAAATGGCCTCTTTCCTTCCTAGAAACTCAGATACTGTATATGTACAATATAGCCACTGATCATTATCAAAAAGTAATAATTTTGCATCTAAATGCAACTTTCAAACATCTCCTGCATTCCTCAGGATGATTTTAATATATCTAGGAGTCAATAAGAGTTGTTTTATAACCAGCAGAATAAATTTTTAATTTCCTATTAGAAGTCCATTGGAAAGGAAGATTCACTTAACATAAATTCATTTTACAAAAAAACTTGGCTGGAACACATCCCTTCCACTTAGGAAAGGATATCTAACACCAAAAGCGAAATCACCATATACTGTGTCTATTTTAATCTCTAACTTTTATCTCTAATACTTGGCTTAGCTAGTATGTTCTATAAAAAATGCACAAGCTATTGATTTTACATTTCGTTTGAGATTGTTCTAGCTCCTTAAAAATTTAAGTGGACCAATTCTTATTGTCAGCAAATATGCATATCCAGCAGGCAAATGTGCCACCTTTCATAATTCTTTCTGAAGTGTCCTAAGAAATCACAGTAGAAACGTCCTTAAATATATATTGTTAAAAGTATAGGTAAGACAGAGTAACAGTAGTGTGTGGAGTCTCTGAATGCCAAGAATACATATATAATTTAATGAACAAAAAGGAAAAAAGGCAATAGATGGATTTTGGAGTGACATCCACTGTTAGAAGGTATTTTTCACATACTCAGTCACAAAAATGATTCCCCTTTTGACCTAAGAGAATTTGTATTTTAAAGCAATTCAATGCACATGCATTCTAGTTAAGTTTATACACAGATATAAAAATCATTCAAATTTTTAAGATCTTCCACTCAAATACTATTTTTTCTCTCTGACTTTGTGTTCAAATTATGCATTCTGTGCCAGAAAGGCAAAGTAATGGTTTTGCCCACTAATCATAAACTATTGTTTTCATGTCATCAAGTACTGCTCTCACGTGTCCTATATTTGAAGGGCATATCAATCATATCGTTGCTAATTCCCACAGCCCCCATGTAAGGATAATGGATAATACAGAATTTGATTCTCTCTTTGTAATTAGAGAAACTGAGGCACAGAAAATTAAAACCTCTTTGTTTCAGCCTTATAAAATGTTCCCCATACAGAGTTGTGATTCAAATTCAAATTGTCCTGACTCCTTTATTGTGAAGGATTAAGATTAGTTCACTCTCTGATAGGGGTAGAGGACATAGTTTGTAGGAGACAGGTTCTCTGTTTTCTCACCTGGGAAGTGTGCCAACTTATGACAAAAATCATTATTCTTATATGCCAGGTTTTTGTCCCATGATGACAATTTTACAATGAATTCTGGCTGAAAAGTGCATGGGTGAAGTTTGTTTTAATGACTTCCATGAATGATAATTTAGTTCGCTCTCTTATCCACATTAAAAGTCAAATCAGGGCCTCATAACACATTGTAGACTGTCTTTGGAATGTCGAGTGACACTAATGCTCAGCTTCATATTGAGTCTATCACTTGGTTTTCTGTCTAAAGCTCTCCATAGGCCCTTTGTTCACTTACTTGACAAGTTCCATCGGGAATTTTACATACTATGCCACCAGTGGACACTTGTTGCTTTCTATATTACATATTTTCTAGACTGCTGTGGCCCCGGTATTGTTTTCTGATTGTAGATCCCACCATAATTAGAATATAAGCAAAACATATATAAACAAAAATTGTCAAAAGAGCTCCAATACTCTGATCAAACTTTTTTCTTTCACAAACATTGATCTCTTACTGGTCAAAGTTCACTAAAGTAAGCATAAAAGGCATTAGACTGAGAATTTGGATCACAGTTCAGGCCTCTACATTTGTGTAGACTTCAATCAATTTGTAAAGACAACCCCACCTTATGCTTTTTAAACTACTTTTTAAGTAAAAATGAGTCTTCCATGCCCCAATCGATTTTTTTGTTTAACATTGCTCTATCATGTCCAATGTTTTTAATGTTTTTTCCACAATATTTTCCTTTCTAAAAAAACACAAACTGGGCTTCCCTGGTGGCGCAGCGGTTGAGAGTCCGCCTGCCGACGCAGGGGACACGGGTTCGTGCCCCGGTCCGGGGGGATCCCACATGCCGCGGAGCGGCTGGGCCCGTGAGCCATGGCTGCTGAGCCTGTGCGTCTGGAGCCTGTGCTCCGCAGCGGGAGAGGCCACAACAGTGAGAGGCCCGCGTACCGCAAAAAAAAATAAAAATAAAACACAAACTACTAAAATGTTGCCCTAATTCCATTTCTATTCCAATAAATAAATATATACATATATATACACACAAACACACCACTTGAAACTTAATAAAATTAACTTATCATGTGAAAGAAGTGACTTACAGCATTGATTTTAATAGTAGCCTCATCAAATCCTTGAATCTTAGGTTGGGAGGGCCTTGCCTATGTATATTGGTTGAATAGATATGAGGTGGGGCTAGAAATCTGTTTTTAGAAGTACATTCAAGTGTTTCTGTTACAGCCAGTTCTCTAGTCCAAACCTCTGTAAGAAAACTTACAACTCCTGAATTTTTATAACAGCAATAGACTATAGTCAAATTTTTTTTTTTTCCGTTTTTTTGCTTTGTTTTGCTTTGTTTTGTTTTGTTTTGTTTTGTTTGCGGTACGCGGGCCTCTCACCGCCGCGGCGACAGGCTCAGGACGCGCAGGCTCAGCGGCCATGGCCCACGGGGGGCAGCCGCTCCGCGGCATGTGGGATCCTCCCGGACCAGGGCACGAACCCGTGTCCCCCGCATCCGCAGGCAGATCCCCAACCACTGCACCACCAGGGAAGCCCTATAGTCAAAATTATAGCACACCTGCAAGTTACACCAATGACAATTCCATATTCTTCTGTGTTATTTCAATAGCTGATTTCAATACTCCAAACACTGTTTCATTTTAAATGCCATGGGTTGACCAGATGGTGTCCAGAAGTACTTATTCCTCTGAAAATAAAATTTGGTGACTCTGATTCTTCCTCAAAATGCTTTCTTTCCATCTCCAAAGGTCAATATCTAAAATAATGTAATACAGTTGCTTAACTGTTCAATACTGCATTTGATTTCTTTACATTTAACCAATTTGGTTCACAGCTATTATAAATACATTCTTTATACGTAATATGCATAGTAAATAGGTATCGTTACTCAATGTTTCATAATGTAAGAATAAAGGTCACATTGCATTAAATATTTCTTTTAATTAATCTTATATGACAAACAAAATCTATTTTCAGCTCTCGAGGCAGTAGAGCAAGTTTATCTAATCTATATAACTGTCGCGGCTTTACTAGATGAATTCTTAATGAGGACTTCCAAACAGGTTAAATTAATGGTAATAAAAGAAAGACTGCTTTCTAATGAGAGTCACTGATTTGGTGACTGATTATAATGACTATACAATGTAAAAACCATGTAGTACCTCACAGAATTACTGCATTATAACTCAGAATTATTGCCCTGTTGAAAAATAGGGGACTTCCCTGGTGGCACAGTGGTTAAGAATCCGCCTGCCTATGCAGGGGACACGGGTTCGAGCCCTGGTCTGGAAAGATCCCACATGCCGTGGAGCAACTAAGCCCGTGCACCACAACTACTGAGCCTGCGCTCTAGAGCCCACGAGCCACAGCTATTGAGCCTGCGTGCCACAGCTACTGAAGCCCGCACGCCTAGAGCCTGTGCTCTGCAACAAGAGAAGCCAGTGCAATGAGAAGCCCATGCACCACAATGAAGAGTAGCCCCTGCTCGCCGCAAGTAGAGAAAGCCCGCGTGTAGCAACAAAGACCCAACACAGCCAAAAATAAATTAATTTTAAAAAAGAGAGAGAAATATGAATGCATTCCACTAGGTATCTTATCTTTACGAAAAGAGAGAGTCTAGATTTTCTATTTCCAGTTCAGTAAGATTCTGATTTCACCAAGGAATCCCACTAAAATGAAATAAGAGAAAACTTAGAAAACACAAAAATGTTTTTTCTTTCCTGCAGTTCCTATCAATGTATTTCAAAGTGGTACTGAGGATGCTGACTGTACCTGGCCAAGCACTTGGGATTATTCTCAATTGAATAGTGATTTTCAGTGTTCTGAAGAGAAGCCTAACCAGATCACACAGCCTTGGCCCTCTCCTTGGGAAACTGAGGTATTTATTAAAGATTCAAAAAAATTTTTTTACGTAGCTTCTTGGCTGACACGTAAAGAATATACATACTACAGATGGTTATAATTTTCCTCACTTTAATATCTTATTTTTATTTCATGTAATTTGTCTAAGGCCTGCAGCATAGCTGAATTTCTTTCAGCATAGGCTCTGGAGTCAATCTTAAGACATATGCAAATTAGATTACTTCCTAGCTATGTGACCTTGGGGGCATACTTATGCTCTCTGTGTAGCACTTTCCCTATGTGAAAAATGTCTAAAATAATACCGGTCTCCTCTGGTGATGGGGTCCATTAGATGTGCTAATCCATTTTGTGCTGTTTATGGCTTATACCAGCTCATGAGAGGCAGTTGTGAACATTTCATCCAAGGCCCATGTTCATTTTCATCATGGAATTTAGCAAATGCTATAACCAGGGCCTTTCTTCTCAGAAAACTAAGTGTTGAACATTTACTAGCACACCACTGATTAATACACTTAAAATCACACAGAACACAGTGGTTCCATCAACAAGACAATCATGTATAATATTAGCAGCTCTCAGAATATTAGAACTGGAGGGGACTAGGGAGATTTACTCAACAGAAATGTAAGTCACTTAATGAGGTAAGTCAGTCACTTAACAAAGTGCCAAAAGTATGGAGCCTGAACCCTTATGGGGCTTACACTGGATTAGGGCAGACAGAAAATAAATATATAGTGTGTTAGATGAGATTTATCTAGAGCATTTAAGCTCTAGAAAACAAGTAGGGGAGGAAGATGTGGTGGGGGAGGGGGGGGGGATTTTTGGTAGAGTGCCCAGAAGGGAAGGCCTCACTGAAAAGGTGGTATTTGAGGAAAGACTGAGAACTTGGTAAGGAAGCAAATCACAAGGATATTTGGGGGAAGACCATTCCAGGCAGAAGGAAAAGCCAGTGCAAAGGCTCTGAGGTAGAGCATGCTTAAAATATTAATAAACAAAACAATAAACCAAAGAGGCTAGTGTAGGCAAAGCAGGAGGAATTTAGGAATTTCGTAATTTAGTTTGGGTTTTTCCATAAGATACTAGACAAACCTGAATGAAGTTTTTGGCCAACCCCATACACTTTTAAATTCATTTTGATCACATCTCAGAATGTTATCCTAGTAGTATTTCATGTCAAACTATCAGAGAAGGATTATTTTTTTTTCTTCAATGTACTCCACACATTTGATTTCTCAATTTACTTACAGGAATTTTCCCAGAGATCATCAATTGGTAAATTCTGTTTTCCTAATAATATAAAAAAGAAGGAAAATCTGATAGCAATTGATTAAAGGAAAAAAAAATGTGTGAGGAAGAGTGAAATGGTAGATATGAACAATGCTATCTCCTTTTGTTTTCCAAATATACTTTAATTACAATTAATTTTGGGGGTCAGTTGGTCTGAAGCGTATAGTGCTAAACTTAAACTCTTTAAGACTAGGGGTTGCTTCTCGTTCATTATTTTATCTTCTGCCCTTAGCACACTGCAACTGATCCCTATTGTTTGTTGGAGGGTACACCGTGTGTTTCTTCCCAACACCATCGAGCAGTTCTGCGACAACAGTGGGGTGTCCCACAACTTAACTCAATTCTGACATTATCTACCTAGAGACTGTGTCAGATGCCACAGGTTAAGGTCTCAGACCTACAAGATCGGTCTGCCCCACCACCCCTACTTCAGAAGCCAATCTCAAGTCCAGGTTGTTATCTCCTCGGGTTGCATCAATTTGTTAGAGCCACTCACAGAACCCAGAGAAATGTTTTCTTATGCTTACCAGTTTATCATAAAGGATACACATACAGTTAGATGAAGAGGTACACAGGGCAAGGTCCAGAGATATCCTGAACTGGGATGTACTACCCTTCCTGGATGTGAATGCATTCACAAACATGGAAGCTCTTCGAATCTTGTTGAAGAGTTTTTCTGGAGTTTAATCTGCAGCCCATGCCCCACCCCTTCCCAGAAGTCAGGGAGTTATGGCCAAAAGTTCCAATCCCCGAAACCTTAGGACTTTCGGGCGACCAGCTCCATCTTGAGACTATCCAGGGATACTACCCTAAGTGGCCTCATTAGCGTAAGCTCAAAAGACAGGCCTATCGCACAGGAAATTCCAAAGGTTTGAGGAGCTTTGTGCCAGGAACCAGGGGCGAAGACTAAATATATTTACTTCTGTGCTTCACTCAGGTGCTACCATCTCTCACCTGGAATCTTTAGCTCTTGTGATGGTATTTTTGTACACAGACAGTTGTTCAAATTGACATTTCAGGGAGTGACAAGCGCTGACATCATTCGCTTCTTACACTGTTAACACCTTATACTAGAATAGATTTGTCTTAAGTAATGAACCATTATTGACACATTTTTAGTACTTAAAGTCCATATGTTATTCACATTTCCTTTGTGTTTACCTAGTGTGCTTTTTCTGTTCCAGCTCCCCATCTAGAGACAAATTACATTTAGTCATCAAGTTTCCTGAGGCTTCTCAGGAATAATAATTTCTAAGACGTTCCTGTTTTTCTGCTGTTTTTTTTTCTCTTTGTTTCAGTTAAGGCAGTTTCTTTCATTCTATCTTCAATTTTACTGATCTTTTATCCAGTAGTTTTGAATTTTCTAAGCCCACCCAGTCATCTATTTTATTTTTGTTTCATTTCAGATATTGTATTTTTCTACTCCAGCAGTCCATTTGTTTTGTTTTTATATTCTGTAGGTTTCTCCTTATTATGTTCGTATTTCCTTAAAAGTCCTTGATTTTATCTATAATAGCTATTTTAAAGTCTCCGTCTACTTATTCCATCATATCTGTTATTGTGGTGTCTGTTTCTTTTGTGTGATTTTCCTCTCGGTTATGTGTTACATTAAACTGCTTCATCACACATTCATGACGTTTTGATTGGTTGCTGAACAATGTAATGTTATATTATTGGCTGTATGGATTTTGCTTGATTCCTTCACAAAGACTTGATATTTTCCCAAGTATTTGTGCATCAGCCTGATCCTTTTGAGGCATATTTTTAAGTGTGGTTAAAGTGGGCCAGAAGTATCTTTTACTTTGAGGCTATTTTTGGTCCACTCCTGAGGCCTGACCATTCTGGTGTCTTTACTGAATGCTCTGGGTGCTCAAAGAGTTCTTTCTACTCTAGCTGCTGAAAATAGCTCTCAGACCTGCGTGAGTTCTGGGAATTGTTCAGCCTACAGCTTCCTGGCAGTTGTTCTCTGTCTCGGTCTCATGGAAATTTACCCTATAAAATGTTCATTCAGTCAAAGATGCAAGGGGATCAATATGTAGGTTTCCTGGAGCCCTTTTTCTACGTAGCCCTCCTTTATTATTCTTTCCCACAGTTTCCAGTTGGTGAGCCTTTCTGAATTCAGTCTTCTCATCTCAAGAAGACTACTGGGATATGATGGGATTGCCTCTCCCTGCACGATAGCCCTGAAATCGCCTCCAGGGAGAAATCCTGGGGGATCCCAGTAGTCACCTCATTGATTTCTCTTTTCTCAGTGATTACACTCCTTAACTGCCTGCTTTCCACTGTCTGTCTGAAAACATATTTAATGTGTTTCTCTAGTTTTTTAGTTTTTTTTATAGAAGAGAAAATAATTCTGGAACCAATAACTTTGTCATGGCTCAATAAATTACTTTATGAATATTAGGTAAGGTATAGATATATTATATATACTGTCTCACTTAACAGAAAGGAAGGAGTCCCATTCATCATAATCTGAGATAACAGATTAAAATTGGATCCATTTCAGGAAAAACAAGATAAAATAATAGATTATGTGGCTGTTGGGTGGAGAATAGATTGGAATGGTAGGAGTAAGAGTGGAAAGAGGAAAACTAGTTAGGAGTCCAGGGTAGAGATGACGGTGGCCAGGACTACGCTGATACTTGTAGAAATGGTAGAAAAGTGAATGTATTTGAGAGAGTTTGGAGACTGTATTACAGATGAGTTGAACAGTGAGTGATGAATGGAGCAAAGAAACTAAGATTGAAGTTTCTCCATTATGCATATTGGAATCACATGTTTCCATTTACTGATGGGAAATACTGGCAGAAGGAAAAAGTCTGGAGGGGAAAATGGCCATTTCAGGATTGGACATATTGTATTATATATGCATGTGAAGCATCTTAGTATACATAAGTTATACGACTATAAATGTTGGATGTTGTGTGGGAAAGTCAGTGTGGCCACAGGAGAAAATGAGAATGAGTCTTGGAAGGAAGAAGTTTATTATACTCACAGGTCCCAGAGATGCGGGATCACCGAATGCCACACAGGACCAAAGGGGAAACACGAGGTTTAGTTAGGTGGCAGAAGACAAGAATGCGGGGAAAGTCTAGGCCAGAGCCTTTATTGGGGTTTCCTTGGGAAAGTCACGGCAGGGTAGAAGAAGCAGCTTAGAACTGTCAAATGTGAACAATTCCAGGGGACTCTGGCTGTAGTGGTGGTCTCTAGTTGCCTGATAGCTGGCACTGAGATGCGTTAGGGAAAGAGAACGACTATTAGCTTGGTGTGTGTGAGTTAAAGGAGGAGGTAGCTGGGGCTACAGCCTCAGCCTTGGTTTTGCTCCCAGCCTTTGGTAACCTGAAGAATGGGCTAGTCCAGGAGGGGCAGTCCCTCCTTAGCTAGCAAGATTTTTAACATGTCCAAAGATCCTAAAATAAGTGAAAATAAAAAATATGACTAGTACAATAAAGATACTCACGTTTGAAGATGTGAGGAGAGATCAGGGATTCAGATAGAAATTTTGAGTCAGTGTCTTGAGGCTTGCAATTGAAGCCATGGAAGACTATGAGATGACTTCAGAAGAGTATTTAGATACAGAAAAGGTGAGAGCTCAGGACATATCCCAAGGGAACTCCAACTATGAAGGATGATAAAGGGGAATTGAAGGGACACAGAGAAGAAAAAAGCAGAGAGGTAAGAAGAAAATCAGAAGGGCATGGTATCATGAAATCCAGAGTAAGAGAACGTTTTGAAAAGAGGAGCACGCTCGACTTCATCAAATGTTGTGAAACATGCAACAGGATGAGTACATTTAAAAATGCATTTGAGGGCTTCCCTGGTGGCGCAGTGGTTGGGAGTCCGCCTGCCAACGCAGGGAACACGGGTTCGTGCCCCGGTCCGGGAAGATCCCACATGCCGCGGCGCGGCTGGGCCCGTGAGCCATGGCCGCTGGGCCTGCGCGTCCGGAGCCTGTGCTCCGCAACGGGAGAGGCCGCAACAGTGAGAGGCCCGCGTACCGCAAAAAAAACCCAAAACAACAAAAATGCATTTGAGTTTGAATTATGGAGTTTACGGGTGACCGTAGTAGAGCAGTGAGACAGCAGCCAGATCTGAGTGGGTTGAAGAGAAATGGGTCATGCAATAGCAGATAAAGTATAAGCAACTCTTTCAGAAATTTAGGGCTGGGTAGTAAGCTGAAGGGGTGGTAGGTAGTAGGTAGAGAGGACTGGTCAAATAATAACTTTTTAATGTTGTAAAATGCTACTATATATTGAAATGCTGATGGGAAGGATCCTGTATACAGGGAGAGGTTGAACACATAGGAGAAAAGGAATAAAATATTCATGCACTGCAAACAGACCAGCCTGATTTAAAATCTGAGGTCATTTGCTTACTATCTAAATGGTCTTCACTAGATACCTCTGAGAGTGAACTTGTACTTTTCAAAAAGTTGGACTACAAATACTTACATGTAGAGCTGTGATGGAAATTAACAACTAAAGCAGTGCCTTTCGAATTGAACTCCGGATACAAATGCTGGTCCAGGAACCATTTGATTCTGGTCTGTGAAGAGTAAAGAAATTGAGAGGAAGTGTTAAAAAACCATTCACGATAAAGTTTATGTCTCTTGAACCTAATAATAATTTAAAAATTAGGCTTGGATCACTTCTTTTTTTTATACATCATTTTCATATTAATGTGCTTTATTGGATTTTAAAAAATTGTTAACCCATATTGAATTAGGAAAAAAAAACCTGTTCTAACAGTACAGTTAATTTGAGAAGTGCAGACCTAAAGCACAAAGCCTAGTGCCCTTCATTAAAGGGGTGTTGGAAAACTCACATGTATGAGCATTTCTGTGTACACAAAAGATGGTTGGAGATTATAAAAGAGTAAGTCACGACCACTTACATACAGTTATGTATAATCTAGTATTTCTAGTATAATCTAAGTATGTAATGTACACACACAAAACCAAGTAATTACAAAATAGAATATTAACCTAGTCAAAACTGTACTAATTGACTGCCTGATGAAACAATGCCCATTTTGGGAGGACTTAAATGACAACCGAAACATCAATTTGGTTTGGGATTGGACTAGAATTTTAAGATTCCTTAAACTTGAGTTACACAATTAGGATAATTCATTATATTATTAATTCAACTTATATTTATTGAAAATTCAATAATTAGGCACTGTTGTACTGCTGAGAATATAGCAGTGAACAAGATGGTTATGGTTTCTGTCAGAGAGTTTTTAAAAATGCACTGAACTACATTATTTGAGGTATTGTCCTAGGATGATCACTGAAAGACCTACCGAGAAGGAGAGACTTGCACAGAGTCCTGAAAGAGAGAAAGGATTGGCTATGCTGATGTTTAGGAAAAGAATTTTCCAGAGATGTGGAATAGCGAGGGCAAAGGTCTTGAGATGGAAACATGTACTGTATTTAAGGAACAGCAATGAGGCCTTTGCAACTGGAGGAACATGAGTGAAGAGGGGAGGAGTAAAAGACGACGTCGCAGACATGGTAGGAACACAGATCTGTAGAGTATTTTAGGCCAAGGTAGGTTTTTGGGGTTTTTTTGTTTTGGGGTTTTTTGCTTTTACTTTGATTGAAACTGGAAGCCACTGGAGATTTTTAGCAGAGGCATCACACAATTTGTCTTACATTTTAAGGACAATTCTGTTCTTCTAAAATGTAAGAGGGCAAAAGAAGAGGCAGGGAGAACAGTGAGGAGACTACTGTAACAGTCCAGGTGAGAGATTATGGATAAAAAAGGGCAGATGGATCAGCGCTGGAGTGTCAGCTGTGGTGAGAAGTGATGGGTTTTGACGACCATGCAAATCTTTCTATAATTTGGACCTGATGTATTGCTCCAGTATCAGTTCCTATAATGTCTTGCCCAATGCTACTAATGACATCAATAATAATAAAAACTATTGAGTGCACATTATGTTCCAGGCACTTTTCTAAGCAGTCATGGAATAGCTGAAGAAAAGTGAAGGATAAAATTTCCTATCATGACCATGTTAGGACTCGTGTGTAAAACTGTCTCTTGCCATGAAATTGTGAACTCCGAGAAGAGCCATGTCTTATTCATCTTTACATCTCCTATAGTATGTAAAATAGTGCCCTGAACGTGGTATTAACTCAATAAATATTTGTTACGTTTGTTCATAAAGATGGGGAGATTAATGAAAGAACTTCTCCACATCAAAGCATGCCAAAAAAGATGGTGACTGCAGAAAGTGAGAAAAATCTAAGGAAATTGGGAATTCTTATCATAATTCAATTTCACAATTTCAATAACTGGCCCAGAATAGCAGCTATTTCACCACTTTTCCCTCATAACAAGCTCCCAAAGCATCATGTAACCGGCCCTCAGAGAACTTACCACAATTACAATTTTACAACAATGTGTGATCAATGCCTGGATCCTCCACAAGATTATGAACTCCACGAGAACAGAAACCACAACTGTTTTTTCAACATTTTATCATCAAGCCTAGCACAGCACCTGGCCTATAATAAGCATTTGATATTTATGAACCAAATGGAAAAAGATAACAGTAAGGAATTTTTACCGGATGCTAAAATCTCTTCCAAGTACTTTATTCATATTAACTTATTTAATCTTCACCACAACCCTATTAAGCAAATACTCTTTTACTCTTACTTTACTGCCCTGAATGAATTATTATTAATTATTAACTATTAATTCAATATTTTTATTTTACTACTTTAAATGAATTAATGAATACAATGATGATGATCATTACTCAGGAGGAGGTTATGCCCACAGCACAGCCAACCACACATACACACACACACACACACACAAACACACACGTGTGTGCGCACACGCACGCCCCAAAGGTAACCCATGGACTAATAATAAACCTTTCTGTTGGGCATAGCGAAGACTCCAATTTAGGCTGTCTCCTTATAAGAACTTACTGAATTGTTTCCTTTTCAACGAATAGTCTGTTTCATCTATGGGATTCCAAAAGAAATGATGTGATGGGTTTATTCAACCAATTAGCATGTCTGATTAAATTGATAAAATTTGTTTTTCACAACTCACTGATGCAGCCTAAGAAGGTTTCCATCAAAAGAAATACATGCCTGTGACTAAATGGACAGATCTATGTCTCTTTTGATGGCATCATAATTCCCTATAAATTCAGTTTTTAATTTTTTTTTTGCCATTAGCAATGTAATGCTTTACCCTTGGATATTCATTTTTCCACAAACTAATTCACACAATTAATCTCACTGAATAATGTATTTAATTAGATGTGTATTAAATTTTTAGAATGAGAATGAATCATACGGTTCATTCTAAACAAGTAGAAGTTCATGCAATTAAAATATAGAGCTGTTGCAGTAAGTCAGTTTCACCCCCATACTAGTGAACAACATTATAATTAAAGTACAATGTGGCGCTTTGGGGTCAGACTGTGAAACTTCTCAGCACAAAACCATATTCTTACGTTTAAACTACAAAACGACTGGGAAGAAAAGAGAAGAAACTATTAGATTGCTTTTCCGATTTAGTCCCTGTGGAAGGACAGTGTATTCATCATGACTTCATTTTCCTAAGAGATGGATTTGTTGGTAAATGTGAGAAGAAAGAGATAAACTAAAAATTTGCAGGTGTTTTAAAGCCTGTTAGTAGTACAGTGTTAAGATATTAAGGCACTGCCATTACTTCGACTGCACATTCACAGCCTGTTTGGATTCTTGTGGTTGCAAAAATAATATTCCATCTAATGGAGGTGCTGGACCAGGGAGGGTTTCTTACAATTTTCCTACCAGTTCTTTTGTTATCATCACAGTTATATCCATCTACTGTCAATGGGTGGGAGCTATAAGAAGGCAGATTTTATGTTTAGCCCAGATGAAGAATGTGCCTTCTTCTATACTTCTCACTCCCTCTTAGGTCCTCCAAGTAGATCTGTCCAACACTAAACCAGGCTGACTCAGGAATTAGAACCCTTTAAGTCGCCATGTTCAATCAGAGACTGAATTTGTGACCAGCCATCTGTCTGAGATGCTGTATGGCATAATTTCACACTGGATGCATGCTTAATCCAGATGATCTATGAGGTTGCCATAATTATATGAACTGTTATTTAAAATTCCTCACAGAGATGCAGATTGATAAAATATGGCTACCAAAGAGCTTCTTTTTTTTTTTTTGATTCTTCCTTCTAATGACTGGCTTCTCTGTCCCAGTAACAACTGATGATTTGAGCACCATAAAATAATATTCCTAGTGTTATGGTTGTAGAATCTGTTGATAATCTTTTTCCGGTCACAGAACATACAGACTGAATATCAGAGTAAGCCTGAAAAGAATCTTTGGAACATATTCTACTAACCCATACCTGCCTTAACACTGGCCAAATCTCCTTCAGGGCACCATGAAAATATGGCACATAGATATATAGTTAAGGTTAGCAAATATGAAAATTCATAATATATTTTAATGATAATGGACAGACAATTGGAGATTAGGACATTTTTGAAAATTCTGACTTACATACATTTGCTTATTATGGGGCATCTTCTAATAACCAACCCCAAACCTTCCATCTGAACTTAAGGTAAAGGACAAAAAAGAAACATATTTCTATACATTTACCATATTCCACTATTTATAAGTCTTTTAATCAAAGGAAGCAATTTATTTTTCTTGTGCCAAGGAAGACCTTTTTCAATCATACAAATTGTCTGTATCTGATCCCCAAAGTAAACAAAGAATTTGACCAATATTGAATGAAGTCTTTGAATTTGATGAATTACTTGATGTCACATTCCAAATTACTGCTTCATCCCTCTGAGACTGAGACATTACTGTATTCTTAAGGTAAAATTAGCTTAACATCTAAGTACTGAATAACTTTTTTTTCCTACTTTTTCATGCTTTCAGCCATCATTTTATCTCTATCTTCCACCGGGACTTACGACCAAAGGTCCAAGAGATTTCATAGCTATGAATTACAGTAAAGAAAAAATACTCATTTAAACGACACCATACTTTAGTTTTAAGTACAATGGTCCCAACTATATTAATACAAAAATAGATTTTAAGATGGTGCATAATTTATGGGGGTGTGAATTATAAGGCAATGCTTGTTTCTGTTCTTTTATTTTGATGAAAATTCATATAAGTGTTTTTTAACGTATGAGTGTCAAACTCTTTATTTGACTTTCATACGTTTCTTACATTTTACGAATGGCGATGCCCCATAGCAAATTGGAAGATAATCTAATTAACCTCAATTTACACTGACAGTATCTTCATAAAAGTAGAGGAGCTCATTAAAAATGTACAGAAGATTGGTTCAAGATGGTGTAGTAGAAGGGCGTGTGCTCACTCCCTCTTGCGAGAACACCAGAATCACAACTAACTGCTGAACAATCATCCACAGGAAGACACTGACATTCACCAAAAAACATACCCTGCATCCAAAGACAAAGGAGAAACCACAATGAGATGGTAGGAGGGGCGCAATCACAATAAAATCAAATCCCATAACTGCTGGGTCAGTGACTCAAAACTGGAGAACACTTTACAGAAGTCCACCTACTGGAGTAAAGGTTCTGAGCCCCAAGTCAGGCTTCCCAACCTGAAGGGTCCAGGAACGGGAGGAGAAATTTCTAGAGAATAAAACTATGAAGGCTAGTGGGATTTGACTACAAGACGTCAACAGGACTGGGGGAAACAGAGACTCCACTCTTGAAGGGCACACACAAAGTAGTGCATGCATCAGGACCCACGGGCAGGAGCAGTGACCCCATAGGAGACTGAACCAGACCTACGTGCTAGTACTGGAGGGTCTCCTGCAGAGGCAGGGGGTGCTATGGCTCACCGCAGGGACAAGGACACTGGCAGCAGAAGTTCTGGGAAGTACTCCTTGGCATCAGCCCTTCCGGAGTACACCATTAGCCCCACCAAAGAGTCGGGTAGGCTCCAGTGCTGGGTCGCCTCAGGCCAAACAACCAACAGGGAGGGAACCCAGCCCCACCCATCAGCAGACAAGCGTATTAAAATTTTACTGAGCTCTGCCTACCAGAGCAACACCCAGCTCTACCCACCACCAGTCGCTCCCATCAGGAAACTTGCACAAGCCTCTGAGATAGCCTCATCCACCAGAGGACAGACAGCGGAAGCAAGAAGAACTACAATCCTGCAGCCTGTGGGAAAAAACCCACATTCACAGAAAGATAGACAAGATAAAAAGGCAGAGGGCTATATACAAGATGAAGGAACAAGATAAAACCCCAAAAAAACAACGAAATGAAGTGGAGATAGGCAACCTTCCAGAAAAAGAATTCAGAATAATGATAGTGAAGATCATCCGGAACCTGGGAGAAAAAGGGGGAGGAAAAGATCAAGAAGATGCAAGAAATGTTTAACAAAGACCTAGAAGAATTAAGGAACAAACACCTAGAAGAATTAAAGAACAAACACACAGAGATGAAAAATACAATACCTGAAATGAAAAATACACTACAAGGAATAGCAGAATAACTGAGGCAGAAGAACGAATAAGCGACCTGGGAGACACAATGGTGGAATTCACTGCTGCAGAACAGAATAACGAAAAAAGAATGAAAAGAAACGAAGAGACCTCTGGGACAACATTAAAGGCAACAACATTCACATTATAAGGGTCCCAGAAGGAGAAGAGAGAGAGAAAAAGGATCCAAGAAATATTTGAAAAGATTACAGTCGAAAACTTCCTTAACATGGGAAAGGAAACAGCCACCCAAGTCCAGGAGGTGCAGACAGTCCCAGGCAGGATAATCCCAAGGAGAAACATGCCGAGACACATAGTAATCAAATTGACAAAAATTAAAGAAAAATTATTAAAAGCAACAAGGGAAAATTGGCAAATAACATACAAGGGAACTCCCAGAAGGTTAACAGCTGATTTCTCAGCAGAAACTCTACAAGTCAGAATGGAGTGGCATGATATATTTAAAGAGATGAACGGTAAGAACCTACAACCAAGATTACTCTACCCAGCAAAGATCTCATTCAGATATGACTGAGAAATCAAAAGCTGTACGGACAAGCAAAAGCTAAGAGAATTCAGCAGCACCAAACCAGCTCTACAACAAATGCTAAAGGAACTTCTCTACGTGGGAAACACAAGAGAAGAAAAGGACTTACATAAACAAACACAAAACAATTAGAAAGATGGTAAGAGGAACATACATATCAATAATTACCTTAAATGTGAATGGATTAAATGCTCCAAACAAAAGACACAGGCTTGCTGAATGGATACAAAAACAAGACCCGAATATATGCTGTCTACAAGAGACCCACTTCAGACCTAGGAACACATACAGACTGAAAGGGAGGGGATGGAAAAAGATATTCCATGCAAATGGAAATCAAAAGAAAGCTGGAGTAGCAATACACATATTACATAAAATAAATTTTAAAATAAAGACTGTTACAAGAGACAAGGAAGGATACTTCATAATGATCAAGGGATCAATCCAAGAAGAAGATATAACAATTATAGATATATATGCACCCAAAATAGGAGCACCTCAATACATAAGGCAAATGCTAACAGCTATAAAAGAAGAAACTGACAGTAACATATAATAGTGGGGGACTTTAACACCTCACTTACACCAATGGACAAATCATCCAGACAGAAAATTAATAAGGAAACACAAGCTTTAAATGACACAATAGACCAGAGAGATTTCACTGATATTTATAGGACATTCCATCCAAAAACAGCAGATTACACTTTATTCTCAAGTGTGCATGGAACATTCTCCAGGATAGATCACATCTTGGTTCACAAATCAAGCCTCAGTAAATTTAAGAAAACTGAAATCATATCAAGCATCTTTTCTGACCACAACACTATGAGATTAGAAATGAATTATAGGGAAAAAAACGTAAAAAACACACACTCATGGAGGCTAAACAATACGTTCCTAAATAACCAAGAGATTACCGAAGAAATCAAAGAGGACATCAAAAAATTCCTAGAGACAAATGACAATGAAAACATGACGATCCAAAACCTATGGGATGCAGCAAAAGCAGTTCTAAGAGGGAAGTTTATAGCTATACAACCCTACCTCAAGAAACATTAAAAATCTCAAAAAAAAACCCAATCTAACCTAATACCTAAAGGAACTAGAGAAAGAAGAACAAACAAAACCCAAAGTTAGTAGAAGGAAAGAAATCATAAAGATCACAGCAGAAGTAAATGAAATACAAAGAAAGAAAACAATAGCAAAGACCAATAAAACTAAAAGCTGGTTCTTTGAGAAGATAAACAAAAATGATAAACCTTTAGCCAGATTCATCAAGCGAAAAATGTAGAGGACTCAAATCAATAAAATTAGAAATGAAGTAGGAGAAGTTAAAATGGACACCACAAAATACAAAGCATCATAAGAGACTACTACAAGCAACTCTATGCCAATAAAATGGACAACCTGGAAGAAATGGACACATTCTTAGAAAGGTATAACCTTCCAAGACTGAACCAGGAAGAAATAGATAATATGAACAGACCAATCACAAGTAATGAAATCGAAACTGTGATTAAAAATCTTCCAACAAACAAAAGTCCAGGACCAGATGGCTTCACAAGTGAATTCTACCAAACATTTAGAGAAGAGCTTAACACCCATTCTTCTCAAACTCTTCCAAACAATTCGAGGAAGGAACATGTCCAAACTCATTCTACGAGGCCACCATCACCCTGATACCAAAATGAGACAGAGATACTACAAAAAACTAAAATTACAAACCAATATAACTAATGAATATAGATGCAACAATCCTCAACAAAATACTAGCAAAGAGAATCCAACAACACAGTAAAATGATCATACACCATGATTACGTGGGATTTATCCCAGGGACGCAAGGATTCTTCAATATATGCAAAACAATCAATGTGATACACCATGTTAACAAATTGAAGAATAAAAACCATATGATCATCTCAATAGATGCAGAAAAGCTTTTGAGACAATTCAGCACTGATTTATGATAAAAAATCTCCAGAAAGTGGGCATAGAGAGAACATACTTCAACATAATAAAGGCCATATATGAAAAACCCACAGCAAATATCATTCTCAATGGTGAAAAACTGAAAGCATTTCCTCTAATATCAGGAAAAAGACAAGGATGTCCACTCTTGCCACGATTATTCAACATAGTTTTGGAAGTCCTAGCCATAGCAATCAGAGAAGAAAAAGAAATAAAAGGAATACGAATTGGAAAGGAAGAAGTAAAACTGCCACTGTTTGCAGATGACATGATACTATACAAAGAGAGTCTTAAAGATGCCACCAGAAAACTACTAGAGCTAATCAATGAATTTGGTAAAGCAGCAGGATACAAAATTAACGCACAGAAATCTCTCACATTCCTATACACTAACGATGAAAGATCAGAAAGAGACATTAAGGAAAAAATCCCATTCACCACTGCAACAAAAAGAATAAAATACTTAGGAATAAACCTACCTAAGGAGGTAAAAGACCTATACTCAGAAAATTATAAGACTCTGATGAAAGAAATCAAAGATGACAAAGATGGAGTGATATACCATGTTCTTGGATTGGAAGAATCAATATTGTGAAAATGACTATACTACCCAAAGCAATCTACAGATGCAATGCAATCCCTATCAAATTATCAATGGCATTTTTTACAGAACTAGAACAAAAAATCTTAAAATATGTGTTGAGACACAAAAGACCCCAAATAGCCAAAGCAACCTTGAGGAAAAAAAACGAAGCTGGAAGAATCAGACTCCCTGACCTCATACTATACTACAAAAATACAGTAATCAAGACAATAAGGTACTGGCACAAAAGCAGTAATACAGATCAATGGAACAGGATAGAAAGCCCAGAGATAAACCCAGGCACCTAGGGTCAACTAATCTATGACAAAGAAGGTAAGGATATACAATGGAGAAAAGACAGTCTCTTCAATAAGTGGTGCTGGGAAAACCAGACAGCTATATGTAAAAGAATGATGTTAGGGCTTCCCTGGTGGCGCAGTGGTTGAGAGTCCGCCTGCTGATGCAGGGGACACAGGTTCGTGCCCCGGTCTGGGAAGATCCCACATGCCGTGGAGCAGCTGGGCCCGTGAGCCATGGCTGCTGAGCCTGTGCGTCCGGAGCCTGTGCTCTGCAGCGAGAGAGGCCACAACAGTGAGAGGCCCGTGTACCGAAAAAAAAAAAAAAAAAAAAAAAAAAAAAAAAAAATGATGTTAGAACAATTCCTAATACCATACACAAAAATAAACTCAAAATGGATTAGAGCCTTAAATGTAAAACAAGACACTATAAAAATCTTAGAGGAAAACATAGAAAGAACACTCTTTGACATAAATCACAGCAAGATCTTTTTTGACCCACCTCCTAGAGTAATGGAAATAAAAACAAAAATAAACACATGGGACCTAATGAAACTTCAAAGCTTTTGCACAGCAAAGGAAAGTGTAAACAAGATGAAAATACAACCCTCAGAATGGGAGAAAATACTTGCAAATGAATCAATGGACAAAGGATTAATCTCTAAAATATATAAACAGCTCATGCAGCTCAATATTAAAAAAACAAACAACCCAATTCAAAAATGGGCAGAAGACCTAAATAGACATCTCTCCAAAGAAGACATACAGATGGCCAACAAACACAAGAAAGGATGCTCAACATCACTAATCATTAGAGAAATGCAAATCAAAACTACAATGAGGTATCACCTCACACCAGTTAGAATGGGCATCATCAGAAAATCTACAAACAACAAATGCTGGAGAGGGTGTGGAGAAAACGGAACCCTCTTGCACTGTTGGTGGGAATGTAAATTGATACAGCAACTATGGAGAACAGTATGGAGGTTCCTTAAAAAACTAAACATAGAACTACCATATGACCCAGCAATCCCACTCCTGGGCATATACCCAGAGAAAACCATTATTCAGAAAGACACATGCACCCCAATGTTCACTGCAGCCCTATTTACAATAGCCAGGTCATGGAAGCAACCTAAATGCCCAACAACAGCCGAATGGATAAAGAAGATGTGATACATATATACAATGGAATATTATTCAGCCATAAAAAGGAACGAAATTGGGTCATTTGCAGAGACGTGGTTGGACCTAGAGACTGTCATACAGAGTGAAGTAAGTCAGAGAGAGAAAAATAAATATCGTATATTAACGCCTATATGTGGAACCTAGAAAAATGGTACAGATGAACCAGTATGCAGGGCAGAAATAGAGACACAGATGTAGAGCACAAAGGTATGGACACCAAGCGGGGGAAGGTGGGGTGGGGGTGGGATGAATTGGGAGATGGGGATTGACATGTATACACTAATGTGTATAAAATAGATAACTAATGAGAGCCTGCTGTATAAAAATATATAAATAAAATAAATTTCAAAAAAATATTGTATAGGTTGATTAAATTTCCTATTGTTCATTCTTCCAAATACACCAAGTAGAAAATTGATAATCTAACATAATAACAACTTGAGTAGAAAAATAAGAGGTGTTGACTGCATCATGCTGAACTGCAAAGAACTGTATCACACAAGGGATAAGATCAGGCTGCATGGCCATTGCAAGTCTGGTCCATAATTAGCAGTGGCCCATGTGATACTTACTTTTTCTGTACCTGAGTGGAACTAGTTGACATATCCTCTTAAAAACTGTTCTAGACTCCTGGATCCATCTGCTTTAAGTTAATGTCTTTCCACTTTTTATAACAATATGAGTTGTATAGCTCAAAGTGTCATATTCTGTATTCCACTGTATTTAGAGGTTAAAATAATTCATGATTGGACTTCCCGGTGGCGTAGTGGAAGTGGATAAGAATCCACCTGCCAGTGCAGGGGACACGGGTTTGATCCCTGGTCTGGGAAGATCCCCACATGCCGCAGAGCAGCTAAACCCATGCACCACAACTACTGAGCCTGCACTCTTGGGCCCGCGCACCACAACTACTGAGCCTGTGCACCTAGAGCCTGTGCTCTGCAACGAGAGAAGCCACCACAGTGAGAAGCCTGCACACCTCAACGAAGAGTAGTCCCCACGTGCCACAACTAGAGAAAGCCCATGCGCAGCAACGAAGACCCAGCACAGGCAAAAATAAATAAATAATTTTTAAAAATTCATGATCTGTGACTTACTTTTAAAATTCTCTCATTAAAAAATATACAAATGGATTATCTAACTGCATATCTAATAGGATTATACAAAAGAAGAGCAAACAGAATAAAAACAACAGCATATGCAATTTTGAGGTATTATTTAGATTATGAATTATTTACTCATTTATTTTATTTAAGTGCCTCTGCAGATAAAGTTCACTTTCGTCCCCTTAGCTTCTCTAACCTGTAGATTATTCATGTTTCATGCAGCTTGTTCTCACAGCCTGAGATTCCACTTCAGATCACTTTCAGTACTTGCTACATTTAAATTATATATTTCATCCATCAAAATATTAAAAATATGACAACTGAATCACACATAACAACAGCATTGTAGCCTTCTGCTGGACGTTGAACCAAATGGTTGTGATGACTACTTTAGCTGAATAACCAAATAATAAAGAGAGAAAACAGTTAAGCCAGTTACTTGGTATGTATACAACATTTGTATTATTTGAATACAACTTATTTTTCATGTATTTTTTTATGGATAAACCCAATATGAAGTCTATGTATCCCGAATAGAAAACATTACAACTAAAGGGAATGTGGCCAGAAAGTCAGAATTATTCAGGGAATTTCCCCCCATTCTTACTTCTATAAATGGAAATATAAAATTTGAAAGGTCCAACCTATTGAATGGCATGTAAACTTTTGCCAATTACTTTTCTAAGGCTTAATTTTTTTTTTTTTAATGTTGGGGGTAGGCGTTTATTAATTAATTTATTTATTTTGGCTGTGTTGGGTCTTCGTTTCTGTGCGAGGGCTTTCTCTAATTGTGGCGAGCGGGGGCCACTCTTCATCGTGGTGCGCGGGCCTCTCACTATCACGGCCTCTTGTCGCGGAGCACAGGCTCCGGACGCGCAGGCTCAGCGGCCATGGCTCACGGGCCCAGCTGCTCCGCGGCATGTGGGATCCTCCCAGACCAGGGCTCGAACCCGTGTCCCCTGCATTAGCAGGCAGATTCTCAACCACTGCGCCACCAGGGAAGCCCCTAAGGCTTAATTTTTAAAAATTTCTTTTCGAACATGTTAAAAAAAAAAACTATCTACAGACTACTCCAGAAATAAGTTTTTAGAAGTTTATTTTTAATATATAAATATGTTAAGATGTTAGTCATATTAATCTGTGTCATAATATGCAAAATGACATTATAATACAGCAATTTAATAGCTGGAAAGTTATCATTAAATATTCAAGTGTACATTTATGACATAAATCACAGCAAGATCCTTTTTGACCCACCTCCTAGAGAAATGGAAATAAAAACAAAAATCAACAACAGGACCTAATGAAACTTAAAAGCTTTTGCACAGCAAAGGAAGCTATAAAGAACACGAAAAGACAACCCTCACAATGGGAGAAAATATCTGCAAACGAAGCAACTGACAAAGATGAATCTCCAGAATTTACAAGCAGCTCATACAGCTCAATATCAAAAACACAAACAACACAATCAAAAACGGGCGGAAGACCTAAATAGACATTTCTCCAAAGAAGATATACAGATTGCCAACAAACACATGAAAAGATGTTCAACACCACTAATCATTAGAGAAACGCAAGTCAAAACTACAATGAGGTATCACCTCACACCAGTCAGAATGGCCATCATCAAAAAAATCTACAAACAATAAATGCCTGAGAGGGCGTGGAGAAAAGGGAACCCTCTTGCACTGTTGGTGGGAACGTATACTGATATAGCCACTATGGAGAACCTTATGGAGGTTCCTTAAAAAACTAAAAATAGAGCTACCATATGGCCCAGGAATCCCACTCCTAGGCATATATCCGCAGAACACCAGAATTTGAAAGGACGCATGCACCCCGATGTTCACTGCAGCACTATTTACAGTAGACAGGACATGGAAGCAACATAAATGTCCATCGACAGACGAATGGATAAAGAAGATGTGGCACATATACACAATGGAATATTACTCAGCCATAAAAAGAAACGAAATTGAGTTATTTGTAGTGAGGTGGATGGACCTAGAGTCTGTCATACAGAGTGAAGTAAGTCAGAAAGAGAAAATCAAATACTGTATGCTAACACATATATACGGAATCTAAAAAAAAAAAAAATGGTTCTGATGAACCTAGGGGCAGGACAGGAATAAAGATGCAGACATAGAGAATGGACTTGAGGACATGGTGCAGGGGGCAGGGAAGCTGGGACGAAGTGAGAGAGTGGCATTGACATATATATATATACTACCAAATGTAAAATAGATAGATAGTGGGAAGCAGCCACATAGCACAGGGAATTCAGCTTGGGGCTTTGTGACCACCCAGAGGGGTGGGATAGGGAGGGTGGGAGGGAGGCGCAAGAGGGAGGAGACATGGGGATATATGTATACATATAGCTGATTTACTTTGTTGTACAGCAGAAACTAACACAACATTGTAAAGCAATTATACTCCAATAAAGATGTTTTTAAAAAAAAGAAAATATAGAAAAATAAATAAATCAATATTCAAGTGTACAGAGTAGCAAAGGCAATTTAATCAGGAACTTTGTTAATGACTTCAGTGATTTGCAATCAAATAATTTTCCTCTTGTCCATTCAATTTCACTTGGAATATGTAAATTTAATTAAAAAAGAACAGATTATGACTATACATATATAAGGATAAAATTTTCCGTATTTTTGACTCCATAGAAGCAGCCTGTTACTTATAATTTTAAAATGTAGCTAATTTATCTTCTAACTTCATTATGTAATATTAATAGCCTTGTGCAAGATGCAACCATAAAGAAAGTTGATTGTAACATTGTTTCAGTGCTTCAGTGTTTTACAAAGAACTCAAGACAAAAGAATATAGTATCTTAAGGCTAACTAACACACAGGGAAAAAGCAAATACAAAAGCTATATAAAATGCAAATAATGTCTACTTAAAAGCATCAGGGAGCTACTGAATAAACAAGGACCCAAGGGGTCAAGTTTCTGGACAGAGGAGAAACACTGAGAGGTGAGCGGACAAGCATTATGCTTTTATCCCTAGGAGGGTTTGTCATTAATGGGTTCACGGCAAGAGGCTGAAAACGTGGTCTTTGCCCAGCTGAGAGTTGTTGCTGAGAAAAAAGATACAAAGTGTTTGTTAGTACAAAATATCAGGAAACTAGAGAAAAAATCCAAAGCTTCATGGCACAAAAACCCAATTAGAAAGGCACAGTAGAAAACCAGTCCTGGGCTTCCCTGGTGGTGCAGTGGTTAAGAATCCGCCTGCCAATGCAGGGGACTCGGGTTCGAGTCCTGGTCCGGGAAGATCCCACATGCCACGGAGCAACTAAGCCCGTGAGCCACAACTACTGAGCCTGCGCTCTAGAGCCCACGAGCCACAATTACTGAGCCCACGTGCCACAACTACCGATGCCCACGCACCTAGAGCCCGTGCTCCGAAAAAAAGAGAAGCCACTGCAATGATAAGCCCGCGCACTGGAACGAAGAGTAGCCCCCGCTCAGTGAAACTAGAGAAAGCCCATGTGCAGCAACGAAGACCCAACGTAGCCAAAAATAAAGAAGGAAAGAGAGAAAAGAAAACCAGTCCTTGCATACATATGGTTTTAACTCAAGAACTTTGTCAAATTCTGAAGCTACAAGTGGCAGGATGCTAAAAGCTAAGCTCGAGTCTTCTGCAAAGTGGTATAACGTTTTCTGTAGTTTCTTTTTGCTGAGAGATGAAAATGAAAGTTCAGGACCAGCCAGGGAAAGGGATTCTAGTTATCACACTCGGACATCAGTGTTGAGTCAGAAGTCTACCAAGCCTTACCAAAAGCTCAGTGAAGCTCCTATTTAAAGCAGTCCATATACAGACTAAAGTGAACAGACCCCACTCCACCTGCCTAGCATAGGAAGTTGAAAACTTTGTATCTAGGAAAATAATTTTACCTGCAGCATCAAACATATTTTACAACTAATGACTTGTCACTAAAAACAGAAAAAATTTCCCTCCTCCCAAGAGACAGAGAAGGTAAGAAAGAAAAAGAAATATAGAACAGTCAGTAAACTATAATCAGAGTGTGCCTCAAATCAAACATTTACGGCTTGTTGAAATTTTCGAAACACTCCATTAGAAAATTCCCATAACTTGAAGGGCCAAGTTTCCACAATAGTGGAGTATTTGATTTCCTTCTCATAAAATAACATCCCCACCCAGCAGATGGCAAAGCTCGTTTGGAATGAAGAATTGGTTCAAACATTTATACCAGCTCCTTAGTGAAGATGTAATATCACAAAGAAAACAAAAAATACAGTAATTTAGGGCATAGCATATTAAGAATTACTATAGGACATGAAGATGATAATTGGACAGATTTGGCCTAAATCCATCAACACACCAAGTACAAATCTAAACAGGAGATCTGAATATTTGAATAAGTGCTGGTAAAGCTGAGTTCACTAAACCTTCCAGTATCTACTACGTACAACTACTGATATAAGCGCTAAGGCTACAAAAATGAGTAAGGCATTATATCTCTTGCTGTCACATTTATATAGCCCAGTAAGGGCGATACATGCAAGCAAATTATCCCTATCATGACTATATATATAGTCCAGTGTGTGTGTGTGTGTGTGTATACACTGTAATTATAATTACATAATTTTATATATTATATAAAATCATGTGTCATGTGCCTCCAAAAAATAAAATAGTAATGAGAGATGGCCATTAAATTTTGCAGTTAGACGGTCAGTGGTGACCTTAGCCAAATTAGTTCCTGCTGTCTGTAAGGATGAAAATTGTATTATAGTGGTCTAGAATAGCCAAAACAATAAGAAAATAGGGATAGAAAAGTCTGACTATTGATTAAAATGTTTTGATTTTAAAATGAAAAAAATTAACAGCTAGACAAGGATGAAGAGTTTAGGTGAAGAGGTAATGATGGTGTCGTGTGGGGAAGTGTGTGTTAGAATGTGTACCATGTGGCTATAACTGTATAAACTTGGGGGGCAACAAGTAGGGAGAAAGAAGTTGAAGATAAGGAAAGAAAGGGGAAAAATGATCTTTGTGGGATACAGAATGGGACAGGATGGAGAGCACAGGACAAGAGATTATGTAGAAGAGGAAGAATCCCTCTCCAAAGTTATTAGACTTTAGAATACAGTTGATGTTTCCTCTTGTTACTACCTGACAAGTACCTCTCCTCTCAAAACTCTTCAGACCTGCCATCTCCTCTATGAAGCTTTTGTCTGGCATCTCCATGTTGCAAGACGACAGTATCTTTCAACTGTGACCACACTCAGTTTTAAGTGTAAAGTCACAGTACATTTACCACTGTTTTGCCCGTTTGTTACTTATATACAACTAGCCCAATATTTTAGCTTCCTTAAAACCAGGTACAGTGTCTCTTTCACTAAAATCTAGTGCAGTGTCAGGCCCCCGATCTGCATTAAATATTTGGTCAATATATGAGAGCAAATGATTGGCTACAGACAAGCTGTAAATTAAGAGGTAAAGATGATGCAGAAAAGTTGACCGAATTAAAATTAAAGACAAAATATTCCCAAAACAAAATTTCCCTAAGTAATTACCAAGAAAATATGGAAGTTTAAAAATGTCACTAGAAAATATTAATAGAGTAACTAATTCGAATACTACATATAAAAATCTGTGAAATGTGACCGAAGTTGTACACCAAGGAAAATCCATAATTTTGAAACTTGCATATTTGAAAAAATAAAGAAAGAAGGAAAAATAAAACACAAACATCCAACCCAAGGCACTAGGAAAAAAAAAAAGAAATACATAGCACGGTGGAGGAATTGATACGCATAAAGACAGCTAGAGTTCTTTTAAAAAGTCACACATCACAGGGACCTCCTTCAAGGGAAGATGCATATTTCTCCAGGGTGTCTTAAAAAGAGCACTGGAAAAGAAAGGCTCGACTTGATTATCATTTTTAGGCATATAAATATTATTAATATTTAAACATAGTTAATTAAATATTTTATAAAATTTAGATACCTGTATTATAAAAGTAGACTTTAATTTGTGTATAACATCTAAAATGACTATAATCTGACTAATCTACAACTATGAAAAGTATCAATAATTATAATTCATCTTCTATAAGCATTTACATTTTTATAGAGTATCCACGCCCAGAAAGCAGACGTATCTGTAAAGCTATATTCTTCTCTTTTGGCTTCAAATTGGATTCCTAATGTGGTTAGTTCATGGATCATCCCTTTTGTCCTCTCCAAACCTAGTGTCTGTTGCCCTGACTAGAAGCCTAGGTCCTTCCAAAAGGGATGCGGGGAAATGACAAGCAAAAGGAGCTTATAGTTTGTTACCAACAATTTCAGTAGCATTCTGAATTCTTACAGGGAAGTGGATTGTGTAGACCTCTACTGACAGTCAAAGCAATACCGTTTGGTGTGGGGCTTACTGAGGACAGTGAGTGTTTGGAATAGCTGCTTGAAAGGAGCGAAAGTAAAAAGATTTACGTACATAAAGACACAACTGAGGTTGGGTTGGGGATGATGAATCTTCATAACCATTGGTCTACACAGCTGTCTGGTATTTGTTTAGCATCACTCATCTGCCAAGATACAGCTACAGGGAAGAGATGTTAGAGAATTGATCAATCCTCCAAATATTAGCAACATATGCAGTTGAGGCAGGTCTTTCTCACACTGTACCAGTCACCCCATAACACAGAAGAACTTCACTGCTTTGCCAAGAGCTACAAACGCAAATGCCTAGAAGACAGGACATACTTAAGACCAGAGGCCATAATGGAATCTATATGACCTTAAAAAGATCGAATTCCACCTTAAATTATGCAAGTCAAATATTCTTTCAATAGTGGAGTGAAGCTGTTACCAGTATTGTTTAGAGACAGGCATGGATTCCAAAGCTCAATCCCACTGCTTGCTGGGTGTGAGGCCTTGAGCAAGTTACATTTGGTTTCCTTAGCTTTAAAATAGGGCTAATAGGGCTTCCCTGGTGGCGCAGTGGTTGAGAGTCCGCCTGCCGATGCAGGGGACAAGGGTTCGTGCCCCGGTCCAGGAAGATTCCACATGCCGTGGAGCGGCTGGGCCTGTGAGCCATGGCCGCTGAGCCTGCGCATCTGGAGCCTGTGCTCCGCGACGGGAGAGGCCACAGCAGTGAGAGGCCCGCGTACCGCAAAAATAAATAAAATAAAATAAAATAAAATAAAATAGGGCTAATAATGCTCCAAACCTCCTCAGATTGTTGTGAGCATTAGCTGACAATATCAATAAAATGCTCAGAATAGTACCTGGCTCATGGTAGGTATTACATAGGGGTTTCCTATCATTATCATTTTTGTTCTTTATTTACTTCCTAAAAATTAACATTTATTTCCTGCTTTCAAAGCCTAAAAGCGTTAAGCATGAAACCACATTCCAAAATCTAACAAATATGAAGACAAAATAGTCCAACATGCCTGAACTTTTGATTTCAGTGTTATTTATAATAAAGGATAATTAGAAGCCACTTTAAGAAAATGGTTTATGTAAATTATGGCAATACATACATACAAGGTAGTATTACATACATATTACATACTAATACATACAAGGTAGTATTAATCGATCATTAAAGTTTTGTTTTGAAGGGTAGGTAACAATATGGCATTTTAAGATTTCTGTCTAAATGAAAAGAAACAAACTATGTGCTGTATTATTGTGTACGTGAAAACATACACAAAAATATTAGAAGAAAATAGTTTTGTCAGTAGGATTAGAGATAACTTTTGATTTTTCTCTACTGGGCAAATTTTCTATTCTTAGACTATTAGAAATACATTTATACAAATAGGATATAGACAGCAGGAATTCGCACTCTTTGCTGGTGAAAATGCAAAATGCTGCAGCCAATTCGGAAGACGGTTTGGCGGTTTCTTATAAAACTAAACATACTCTTAAGATAAGATCCAGCAATCACAGTCCTTGGTGCTTACCCAAAGAAGCTGAAAACCTATGTCATTGCAAAAACCTGCACACAGATGTTTATAGCAGACTTATTCATAATTGTCAAAACGTGGAAGCAACCAAGATGCCCTTTAATAAGTGAATAGATAAACTATGGCACACCCAACAAATGGTCTATTATTCAGCACTAAAAAGAAATGAGCTATTACATCATGAAAAGACCGGGTGAAACCCTAAATGTATATTTCTAAGTAAAAGAAGTCAGTTTAAGAAGGCTACATAATGTATGATTCCAACCATAAGGCATTCTAAAAAAAAGGCAAAACTATGGAGACAGTAAAGAGCAGTGGTTGCTAGGGGTTCAGGGGGAAGGAAGGATGAATAGGCAGAACATGGGATTTTTAAGGTGGGGAACTACCCTTTAGGATATCATAATGGTGGATATGTCACTGTGTATCTATCAAAATCCATATATCGTACAACAGCAAAAGTGAACCCTCTTGTAAAATATGGACTTTTGGAGCTTCCCTGGTGGCATAGTGGTTAAGAATTCGCCTGCCAATGCAGGGGACACGGGTTTGAGGCCTGGTCAGGGAAGATCCCACATGCCACAGAGCAACAAAGCCCATGCGCCACAACTACTGAGCCTGCACTCTAGAGCCCGTGAGCCACAACTACTGAAGCCCACGCGCCTAGAGCCCGTGCTCCCAACAAGAGAAGCCACCACGATGAGAAGCCTGCACACAACGAAGAGTAGCCCCTGCTCGCCCCAACCAGAGAAAAGCCCGCGTGCAGCAACAAAGACCCAACGTGGCCAAAAATAAAATTAACAAAATAAATTCATTAAAATAACATGGACTTTAGTTAAAAATAACGTATGAATGTTGCCTCATGAACTTTAACAAATGTATCACACCAATGCAAGATGTGACATTGAGTGGGGACACTGAGTATTGATGAGAGGGTATATGGGAACGCTCTGTACTTTCTGATTAGATTTTCTATAAATCTAAAGCTGCTCAAAAATAAGTGTATTAATTATTAAAATACTAAAATAAAAACCTCATAGCAGAAGAGAATAGTGACCAAAATCCTAAAACATAAAATCTATGCCTTAATTACACTCCTTAGAATGTGTGTAATAGCATTTTTAAGTCTCAGTTTTCATACCAACAAAAGGAAACATGTGGACTCCACAAGCTGAAGTCCCATCCCTTCCCATTTTCGGATTCTCTTTTTTACCTTAAGGGAATTTCATTTGATTATTTCTAAATACTGCTAGTCCTTTCAGTTAAAACAAAAAATTATAAAGCACATCCACCTGCCACCAGAGTACATTTTAGCTTCCTGAGTGCATTAAAACTCCTTTGCAAAGAAAATCAATTACTAATACATTTACTGACATTTTTAGAAGCTAAACCTGAGGTGAAATGTTAGGCCAGTAGGAGAATGTGTAACATTTGCAAGGAAAAACGTGACTTGATAAGTAAGGTGTTAAAAGCTTAACTCGGAAGGAAATTGCAGAGTATTCTAAAATTACAGCACTTTCAGACTTTTACCTGGGCCAAATCACTTTTTTCAAAAAGGTATTAAGGACTTTGCCTTAGATGAAGAAAAACAATACACAAGACTGGTAACAAAGGCTAGGCACTCAGTGGGAAGGGAAGATGCTGGGTGACAGCAAGCAAAATAGAAGTATATATGTCTTTGCCAGGAAGTCACCTAGGCAGAAGGGAATCTCAAAGGACGCAACCTAAGTCCCAAAAGAGGGAACAGACAATTATCAATATCTGATTGGGGTCACCTTAGTCAGCTAAACTGCCCTAAGAAAATACTATAGACTCAGTGGCTTAAATAACAGAAATTTATTTTTCACAGTACTGGAGGCTGAATGTCCAAGTTCAGGGTGACAACATGGTCAGATTCTAGTGAGAGCTCTCTTCCTGGTTTAAAGACGGCCATCTTCCTGCTGTATGCTCATAGGACCTTTCCATGGTACATGCGTGTGTAAGGTTACCAATGCTATCAGATTAGAACCCCGTCCTTACGACCTCATTTAACTTTAATTACCTCCTAAAAATCCTATGTCCACATACAGTCACAATGGGGATTAGGGCTTCAACCTATGAACTTGAGAACCAAGAATTCAGTCCACAACAGGGGTGTTAGTGAGGAAGAAATGTGTGAAGAGTAACATTTTTCCTTCACTTAAAAAAATGACTATAAACCTCAAAGTAATATTTATTGGCTTTGGATCAAGATGATAAACTGAGTACATGCATGTACTGCCCCTACCTTCCAGAATCCCATTTAAATTATAGTAAATAAACACACAAGGGAGTAAACATACAACATTGAGGAAAATGAGGGGTAATGAGAGACGATACTTAGCAGATAAAAATTACTCGTAAAATTCTGTAAAATAAAAAAAAAGTGGATGTCAGCCCACTTATGTGTAGAACAAAGAGGGGGATGTCACAGTCAGAAGACACACGAGGAAAGCTACAATTGGGGTGGGAGCCAACCTTCCTAGTATAGCTTTGGAAATGCCACACCTTCCAAGTTGGAAGGTATGCAGGTGGGAGCAAAACAGAAAAGAAGGTGAGTATTTAAAGGGATGTTGAAAAGAATGGCCTGGAAGAGCTGGCCTTCTTGGAGGGGTTTTGCACACCAGACCACTTGTGGCTTGGTAGGGATCAGGGTGGACCGGTTATTAACTAATTCTCCAAAGAACAATAAAGCAAAATCAAGTAGGCTACAATACTTATTAAATGACACAGAACTCTTCCTCTTCAGACAAGGAAGGAACCTATCAGGGAAACAATCCATTTTACCAATAAGCAACCTAGGCCTGCATTTTAAAAAAATGATTAACCATCAAGGATAAGTATATATTTGAAGATAAGCATATATTTATATACATCAGCAATGTGCAAAATGTACAAAACAGAAACATAAAGAGGATTAAACTGAACATTTTACACTGGTGGGAAGAGATATAATTCAAGGAAGAGAAAAGGAGCAAAAAATCTAATTAGACCCTTCAGATATATCTAGGATGATGCCTAGTTGCACCAATAAAATAAGGACAGGATGTTTTATAAAGGCAACTATAAGAGAACAAATGAGAATTCATGGAAATTAAACATCACCAATTTTTTAAAGTGGAAGTCCTTAAAAGGGATGTTATCAAGAATATCTCTTCAAACTAGAGTAAAACGACAAAAAAAACTTATTGCAGAAATCTGATTAATAGGAATTCCAGAAAGAAAGAACAGAGAGGAAGTTACCAAAGGGAAAAAAATTATTCGTAAATAATGATAGAAATGAGTCTTTAGATTGAACAGATCCACCATATACCAAAGAGATTGCATTCATTAACTCAACCAGTAATTACTGAGTGCCTACTAAGGGCAGGCCTTTTCTGGGTGCTGGGAATACAGCAGTGAACAGACAAAGCAGACAGAAATCCCCCTGTCCTTATGGAACTTACAGTGTAGATGAGGGAGACAAAAAAAATAAATGAAGAAATAAGTGAAATACATAGTGTGTCAATGATAACTGCTGGAGAAGAAAAGAAGAGGAGGTGCTGGGGAAGTTACTCATAAGGACACATGTGAAGAGAGACTTGAAGAAATTAAGGGACTGAGTTATACACAAATCTTAAGAACATTCCAGGCAATAGGAACAGCAAGTGCTGTTTTGAGGGCCGTGGTGTTGACGTGATCTGATTTACATTTTAAAGAATCCCTCTGGGCTCTCTGACAAGGCAAGAACAGAAATAGGGGGAAAAGGATGAATGAATTCCAGGTGAACACAAGACCCTTCTGGTGAAGCAAAAATATCTACCAATTCCTTCACAGAACCATGCTCACAACCACTGCAAAATGAGGTCCGCGGCACCGAAGACTGGCTTTAAAAGTACTCTTTCACATTCCCATCTATCAGTGTCTCTTTCTACTGCAGATGGAAACCATCTTATGGCATTTTCTTTATGACATCAAGTGCCCTTTTCCCACATTAAACAGTATTAAGCAATAATATTACGTTCATTTATAAAACAGATCCAACAAGTCAAATTCTAGGGTCAACAGGCTATATCACTTATCATGACACTGGTATGTGTAATTAATTTTTGCCTTTTTAAAAAGAAACCATGTGATTCTCAGAGACAGAAAGGTCTTTTCCTCATTAAAATCAATTCCCTGACACTGAAATCAGAAATCAACATTTATTTTCAAAGCAGAAGCTATTCTTGAAACAAAGACCTATGTATCTTTTTTCCTCGAGAGAATTTTACGTTCAGTGAATCATTAAATCAATTCTCATAATTCTTATGAGACTGAGTAACAACATGAGTTTAGTAAGGTGAATAAGGAAAAGAGAAACAACATCACTTAACTTCATACGAGTTCATTTTAAATATATCTTCAAATTCATTGATGTTCTTCCTACAATCACATTTAAATCACTGTTTTTTATTAAGGTGGAATTAACATAACACAAAATCAGTCATTTCAGGGTATACAGTTCAGTGGAATTTAGTACATTCACAATTCCGTACAAACACTGCCTCTCTTTAGTTCTAAAAATTTTTCATGACCCCCAAATAAGATTACACCCAGTAAGCCATCATTTCCCTGACAAAACAACCAATCTGTTTTCTATATCTATGGATTGGCCATTCTGGACATTTCATATAAATAAAATCACATAATATTTGATCTCTTGTGTCTGATTCTTTTCATTTATCACAAATTTTTCAAGATATATCCAGGCTGTAGCATGAATCTGTACTTTATTCCTTCTTATGCCTATGAAATAGTCCACCACGTGGAAATACATTTTGTTTATCCATTTATCAGTTGATGGACATTTGGGCTGTTTTCACCTTTCAGCTATTGTGAATAGGCTGCTATGAACACTCATATACAGGTATTTGTTTGAATATCTGCTTTCATTTCATTTGGGTATAGATCTAGGAATAGAATTACTGAGTCAGGTGGTAATTTCATGTTTAACTTTTTGAGGAGCCCATATATTAAATCAGGCAATATGTAAAGCTGTGTAATACATCTAGTTTTCTATATTTATTGTTCAATTTTGTCAATCCCTTAAATGCAACTTTAGAGCCCAATTTGATATTTTTGGCATCATAATGAAATGACTGAGACACATTACTAAGAGAAAAACTAAGTATGTTGTTTTCTTAATTTTTCAATGAACCTATAAAATTCAATTAGCACTTATTATGAAAAGCAAGTTCTCAATAACTAGGAATATGATCAGTCCAAGAAAAGGTAAGACACAACTGCATTGTCATTAAAAAACATTTGAAAAAAGGAAGCCTAGGACTGCCTTCATGGCAAAAAGAAGACAGAGAAGCAACTGAAAAGAAATTTATTATCAAAAAGTAAAAAACATCAACAACCCCCCACCAAAAGAGAAGACCCGTTTTAACATACTTCTGAAGCAGAAAGTAAACCACTACAAACAATAAACATATTTTTAAAAAACACTATGGTAACATCTAAAGGAAGACAAAATAATATAAAAACTTATTTTCATGTATTAAATTGGCATTGCTTTTTAAATATTAGTACAAATTCTCTTGAGGTAGAAATCTTGAGTAAGATAATGACAATGGAAAATACTAAAAAAGCTCAAGTATTATGTCAAATATAACACTAGGTTCATATTGTTTTACAGAAAATATTTTTCAAATTTCAAGATACGGATAGTTAATATGCTAAATAAACTGTTCCATCATCTACAAAAAGTACGAAAATTCATATCTTTCAAAGCTAGTTTAAGCCTAATACCACAACCTTAGAGAAACAGTACAAAGAAGAACAGACTAATCATACATACACTGGTTAAAAAACATTTTTAATACCACCTCAGCAAATCAAATCTATCTGTGTATTAAAGATGAGTAAATTTTTATTCCATTAATAAATGGCTTAAGGTGATGAATCCTATTAATATGTTATATTAATATAATGAATTATATTTTATTCTGTATATATAAATAGGGAGAATGAGAAAAGGGTTTAAGCTCCTCAGGAGAATCCTAAGACATTTGCTTTAGCATCTTCACCTACTGCTGCTAATACTGAGCTTACTATATGTCAATCACTGTAGCAAACATTTTACATTTGTTATTTAATTTAATCCTCCCAATAACGCTATAAAATCGGCACTATCAACACTTCTGTTACGAATGAAGACACAGGTTCAGAATGTTGAGTAAATTACCAAAAGTCAGTCAACTAGTAAATGCACAACTATTCCAAAGGCCATACTGTTAGCCACAGGGCAACACTGTCTTTCTTTCAACGACAAAGGGTATTTATCTTAATTCAAAAGCCAACATTATTTCCATTGAAATAAAAGACAAGAAATGGTGTCCACTATCATAACTATTATTTAACACTAGTCTTAGTGACTTACCCAAGTTATCAGAGAAAGAATAAGTGATTTAACTTTTGGAAAATTGGTGATAATAATTATTTTAAGGTGATATGATTACCTAACTAGAAAATACGAGAGGCAACTACCAAATTTCAAGCATAAGCAACAGAAGATGGATGATTATAAACTAAATACAATAATTCCCTTATAAATGAGAAAATATAATAGAAATAGATCTTATTCAAAATTGAAAAATGATAAAATAATACTGAAAGTAATATAAATAACAAAGATAATATCTTAAGAAATCTGAAAAATTTTATTGAGAAACTTAAAAGAATTTTCAGAATTCCATCTTCCTGGGTGGAATCACTTGAACCCACGCAGATCAATTTCTCCAAAAGTAATCAGTACACCTATATTATTTCTAAAACACCACAAATTATTCTGAGTTTTACCTAAAGGTAGATGAATTTTAAAGGTTATGAAAAACAAGAGAAAAAATCTTGCACAAGTGATTACTAAAACATATAAATAAACACATGAAGACTAGGGTGGCTGTTTTTGGCATAAGTCTAGACACAAGGAGCCATGGATTAGAATATAAGGTCCAGAGACTCAAGAATATTCATGAATGTATTATATGATAAAAGGCTACTTCAAATAATTATGGAATACAAAATCCAGTATCTGTTTGCAATACATTATTGCTATTATTTGTATTTTGAAAACCACACATCAAAATAAATCACAGATGGATTAAACAATTAAAGCAAAAAAAAAGAAACTATAAAAAAACTGTATTTAAAGTATTAGAAAATTTAAAGAAATGGTATAATCATAGCATGGGACTATCATGCAGATGGCGTATAATAGAATTTTGTAAAATATGATCTCGACTATGTCAAAATTTAACAGTTTATTATTATCTTTGTTATTTAGATTTACTTCTAAGTGATAGAATTACCAGACCTTTATTTTCAAATTTTCTACAGTAAGTGTACATTGCTTTTACTTTTTAATTACACTTTCTTGACGTATAGTTTGGATAACATAAAATGCAACCACTTTAAGTGTTCAGTTTGATTAGTATTGACAAATGTATATATAATTATTAAAAAATATTTTCTTTACCCCATAAAGTTACCTCATACTCACGTACAGTAAACTCCTCACAAACCTAGACCCAAGAAAATACTAATAGGCTTTATCTCACTATATTTCTACCTTTCTAATATTTCATATAAAGGAGATCATATGGAATGAATTTTCTTCTTCTTTTTTTCAGCATGTTTTTGAGAGCATCCCTGTTTCTGCATCAGTAGTTCACTCATTGTTTTTCCCCCGAGTAGTACTCTATTGTAGATTACTTTCCTAAGGCTGCTGTAACAAACTGCCACAAACTGGGTGGCTTAAAATAACAGAATTTTTCTGTCTCATAGTTCGGGAAGCGAGAAGTCTCAAACCAACGTGTTGGCAGGGCACTCTAGGGAAAAATCTCTCCTTGCCTCTTGCTTTTCCTTGGATTGTGGCAATGTATCTCTAATCTCTGTCTTCACATGGCCTTCTTCCTTCTGTGTATCACTGTCAAAATTCCCTGTTCTTAAAAGGATACCAGTCATTAGATTGGGGCTCATCCTAATCCAGTATGACCTCAACTTAACCAGATTATTTCTGCAAAGACCCTATTTCCAAATAAGGCCATACTCAGAGGTTCTAGGTAGATATGAATTTGGGAAGACACTGTTCATCCCAGTACACATGAGCTATGTCATTTATCCATTCCTCAGTTATTTCCAGTGGCCGGCTATACAGTAAACAGGCTGTGAACATCTGTAGAAAATTTTTGGTGGAAATAATCTCTCAGGTAAATTGCTGGTCATAGGCTAAGTGTATATTTTATTTTGTAACAAAATTGGCAAATTATTGTCCAAAGTTGTACCATTACAATTCCTAGCAGCAATTTCTACTGCTTGCTCCACATTCTCAAAGACACTTGAAATTGAGTCTTTCATTCCTAGCAATTCCAGTGGGTGTGTAGCAGTATCTCGCTGCAGTTTTAATTTGCATTTCTCTGGTGATTAATGATATTGAGCAACTTTTAATAGGATTATTGGTCATTCATGTATGTTCTTTTGCAAATTGCCTCTTCAAAGGTTTTGCCCCATTTTTTTTTAACTGAGTTTTTGTTTTCTTATTTCTGAGTTGTAAATGTTCTTTATATACTCTGTAAATAAGATCTTTCTCGGTTACACATATTGAAAATATTTTCTTCCACTCTGTGATTTGACTTTTCATTTTTAAAACTGTCTCCCAAAGAGCAGGTGTTTCAAAGGGTTCCAATTCATCAATTTTCTCTCTTCTATGACTAACGGGTTTTGTGTCATGTCTAACAACCCTTTCCCTACCTGAAAGTCAGCAATATGTTCCCATATTATCTTCCAGAAACTCTGTAATGTTAACTTTTATGTTCAGGTCAATGATCCATTTTGAGTTCATTTCTGCATATGGTGTGAGATAAGGTCAGTGTTTATCTATAGATATACAGTTTCTCCAAAACTATTTGTTGGAACGATAATCCATCGCACATTGCATTACCTTGGTACTTTATTCAAAAAGTCAATTGACTATATACAGAAACTCTTTAGTGAGCTTTGAAATTTGGTAACGTGAGTCTTACAACTTTGTTCTGTTTCTAAATCGTTTTGACATCATAGGTCTGTTGCTTTTTCATACATGGCCCAGAATCAGCTTAAAAATTTCTGCCAAAAAAAAATACCTGGTATTTTTAGTGGGATTATATTAAATCTATTTTATCTTTTAGGAAGAACAGACATCTTAATACTGAGTCTTTAAATTCATGAGTATCAAATATCTTACCATTAATTGATGACTTCTTAAATTTTTCTCTGCTAAGTTTATAGTTCTCGGTGTTTAAGTCTTGCATATATTGTGATAAATTTATCCTTAAGTACGTCATGTTTTATTACGCTATTGTGAATGGTACTTAAATTTTTCCAATTCATTGTTGCTGGCGTGCAGAACAGCAGTTGATTTTTATATATTCATCCTGTATCCAGAAAACTTGCAAAAGTCACTTACCAGCATTAGTAGTCTTCCTATGTATCCCTTGGTATTTTCAACATTCATGATCATCTAATATTCAAATGAAGAGAGTTTTGATTCTTCCTTTTTAGGCTGTTTACCTTTTATATTTTTTCTTTTACTGTTTGATTTGCTAGGGCCTGTAATGAAATTTTGACTACAAATGGTGAGTACAGATATCCTTTTCTTGTTCCCGATCTTAGGGCTCAGCTTTTCATCATTAAGTATGATGGAAACAAGATTTTTCTACGCTGCCATTTATCAGGTAGAGGAGAAAACCTTCTCTTCTGGTTTTCTGAGTGTTGAGATAATGTTTCTTCTCTAATCCTCTGTTAATATAGATTATATTGACTGGTTTTCAAATGTTAAACCCATCTTGCATTCCATGTTAAAAAAAATCTACTTGGTCATGACGTTTTATACTTTCTATACATTGAGGGATTCCCTTTGCCAATTTTTGTAGGCTTTTTTCATCTATATTTATGATAGATACTGTCTGTAGTTTTCTCTGGTAATTTCTATGTCATATTTTGGTATCAGGACAATGCTGGCTTCCTACTGGGAGCTGAGAAGTGTTCCCTCTTCTATATTTTCTGAAATATTATAAGACTGATACTATTTATTTCTAAAAGTTTTGACAGAATTTGGCAATGAAAATATTTGGGCCTGCAAGTCTTCTTTGTGGAAAATGGTTTCTTATGAACTCAGTTCCTTAAAATTCAATAAACCAATTCAGATTTTGTGTGTTACTCAAAAATGACTCTTTTTCTTTAGTTTTATCATTTCACTTTAGGCAAAGGTATTTAAGAGTTCTGGCTATATTGTGGGATTTAATTTTCTAATGTCCTGCATCGCAAAGGGCAAGGCCTGGTAAACTTTTCCTATATAGATGTAAACTAAATGCCCTTAATCTCTATGGCCTGCATTTTACTTAGACCTCCCCATTCATCCTGGGGAGCATCTGCAGTGTCAGCTCGTACACTTGTCTCTCTGGCTTTTAGTTCCTTCTTTATTTATAGCACGTGGTGTTTTGGTTTTTTTTTCTCTTGCAAGCTAAGCTCTGAAAAGTTTTCTCACATTTTGTCCAGCACGCTTTTTAAATAAAAGGGTTTCCAAGCATTTTAGTTTAATTCACCACAATATTGGGACTGGAAGTCCAGATAGAATAATAACAAAAGGCTTTTCAGAATCCATGAAAGAATCGTATGGGTTTTCTCTTTTTATATGATAATGTAGTGCTTTATATCCAAACATTTCCTAATTTTGAGACATCTCTGAACTACTGGTACAAACACTGATCACAATTTATCAATTTTTTAGAACTCTGCTTCTGTTTGCAAATATATTATTGATGACTGGTTCATAATAGTTACATAAGATAGGCCTATATTTTCCTGTCTTCACATACTATTCTCTCTATAGGGTTATCCAATTCTTTTTATAGGGTTATGGTAAACTCAGAATGATTACTTAGCTTTACTGAAATATAGTTCACACACCATACATGCAATTCAACTGTTTATTTTAGTATATTCACAAAGTTATGCAGTCATGATCAAAAATAACCTTAGAACATTTTCATAACTCCAAAGAGAAACCCTCATTAGCATTACTCATTAGCAGTCACTCCTAATTCTTCAGATTCCACTCTTCCTCCCTCAAGCTCTGGCAACAAACACTCTACTTTCTGCATCTATGGATTTGCCTATTCTGGACATCTGGACATTTCACATGAATGGAATCAAACAATGTGTGGTCTTTTGTTTCTGGCTTCATTCACTTTATGCTAATTGAATCCACCTTGTAGCAGGTGTCAGTACTTCATTCCTTTGTATTGCCAAAAACTATTCCTCTGTATGGATATACCATAATTTCCACTTGATGGATAACTGTGATGCTCTTACTGTTTGATTATTACAAACAGTTATTGTGAACATTTATGTATATGTATCTGTGTGGACATATATTTTATATTTCACTCAGATTCCAATTTCTGTACCTTGTTACCAACATTTGTTATTAACTTTTTGATTACAGCCATCCTAGTCAGTGTGAAGTGGCATCTCATTGTGCTTCCGATCTGCATTTCCCTGATGGCTAATGCTTTTGAGCATCTTTTCATTTGCTTATTGGCCATTTAAATATATTCTTTGAAGAAATGTCTATTCAGATATTTGCCTATATTCTCATCAAATTGTCTTTTTACTATTGAGCTTTAAAAGTTTTTAAAAAATATATATTCTAGATATAAGTCCCTTATCAGATGTATAAATTGCAAATATTTTCTCCCTTTATAGGCTGGGGTTTCACTTTCATGATGATGTCCTACTGGGAACAAAAGTTTGTATTTTTTATGCCAATTTATCCATTTTTTCTTTTATCACTTGTGCTTTTGATGTCGTATCTAATAAACCAAAATCTAATCAAAGGTGGCAAATTTTTTGTTTCCCCCAATCCCTGAACATGAAATGTCATACTATTTATTTAGGTCTTCAACAAGTTATTTCAACAATGGTTTGTAGTTTTCAGAATATAAGATTTTTACTTCTTTTGTTAAATTTATTCATAAGATTTTATTCTTTGTGATAATCTTATAAATGTAACTGCTTTCTTAATTTCATTTTCAGAATGTTCATTCCATGCGTGCTGAGATGTCACTGAATTTTGTATATTGATCTTGTATCCTGAAATCATTTATCAGCTTTCCCATGTTTCTTCTTATTCCATATGAATTTTATTTTTTTTAACATCTTTATTGGAGTATAATTGCTTTACAATGGTGTGTTAGTTTCTGCTTTATAACAAAGTGAATCAGCTATACATATACATATGTTCCCATATCTCTTCCCTCTTGCGTCTCCCTCCCATCCTCCCTATCCCACCCCTCTAGGTGGTCGCCACGCTGATCTTGGAGCTGATCTCCCTGTGCTATGCAGCTGCTTCCCACTAGCTATCTATTTTACATTTGGTAGTGTATATATGTCCATGCCACTCGGTCACTTCGTCCCAGCTTACCCTTCCCCCTCCCCATTTTTTTAATTCACTCTATTTTTAGAGCACTTTCAGGGGTAAAGAAAATTTTCACAGGAAGTCCAGAGTTCCCATATACACCCTCTCTCATCCACACCATATTTTCTCCTATTATTAACAGCTAGCATTAGTGCGGTACATTTGTTGAACCACACAGTTAATAAACTAGTTTTGATATACTATTAACTAAAGTTCACAGTTTACATTAGAATTTACTCTTTGTGGTGTATCTCACAGCTGCATACGTGCATGCGTATTCCTTAGGATTTTTATACAGAAAAACATGTCATTTGCAAATAATTTTACATCTTTCCAATGTGCATGACTTACTTCATTTTCTTGTGTAATTACCCTGGCAAGAATCTCCAGTAAAATGTTGAACAGAAGCAGCTGAAGTGAACCTCCTCTCGTCTCTAAACCTTAGTGAGAAAAGGTACAGTCTCTTCCAATTAAGTATGAGGTTAGCTGTGGGTTCTTCACAGAAGCCACTTACAGGCTGAGGATGTTCCCTTCTAATGCCATTGAGTTGGCCAAACGGTTTGTTCGGGTTTTTCCGTGCCATCTTGAACGAATTTTTTGGCCAACCCAAATAGCTTGTTAAGTGATTTTCTTTTCATGTAGAGGTGTTAAATTTTGTCAACTTCTTTTTCTGCATCTACTGAGATATTCTTGTGGGGTTGGTGCTTTATATATTAAATGATTTACAGATGTTAAACCAAAATTACATTTCTGGGATAAATTCCAGTTGGTCACGGTGTATCCTTTTCACATATTGCTGAATTGGATCTGTGAGTAGTCTGTATGCTAATGCCACTATGCGAATGTACTACAGGTCTTTTCCTACTGTCTATTTATATTATCCTCTCTACTGAGTTGAGAGACTTTTAATTTTTTTTTCATATCACCTTCTTAATAGAATTATAGATTGGTACAGATGTTTCAGAAAGTAATGTGGCACTAAGAATCAAGGGAGTTTAAATTTTTAATATGCTTTAATCTACTAAATGCATAAGGAATATAATTAATGGAAATTAGCAGATGAATGACAAATATTACTGTACGTGTATCTTCATTGTAGCACTAATACAAGAGAAAAATAGAAAGAAACTAAATGTTCAATACATGAATCAATAAACACACTGTAGTCTATTCTTAAGATACATTATTGTGTGGTCATAAAAAATGTCACATTTTCAATGATTATTCAAGGAGAAAGGAAAGCTTGTGATACATGTTATGTGAAGCATCAGGGTATAAACTATATAAATGTACATGCTTTTATCTACAACCATACATCAGCTGGGTCACTCTGTCTTTTTAGTGAAAAAAGAAATTCATTATTTTTTATTTTATTTTTTAACATCTTTATTGGAGTGTAATTGCTTTACAATGGTGTGTTAGTTTCTGCTTTATAACAGGGTGAATCAGCTATACGTATACATATATCCCCGTATCTCCTCACTCTTGCGTCTCCCTCCCACCCTCCTTATCCCACCCTTCTAGGTGGTCACAAAGCACCGAGCTGATCTCCCTGTGCTATGCGGCTGCTTCCCACTAGCTATCTATTTTACATTTGGTAGTGTATATATGTCCATGCCACTCTCTCACTTCGTCCCAGCTTACCCTTCCCCCACCCTGTGTCCTCAAGTCCATTTTCATTATTGATCCCTCTCACATGTACTCTGGAAATGCAGAGATCTCCTCAAGATTACAGGCAATTACTAGAGACTAGTGTTTTTCTGACATCCACGATTCTAATGCTTCTATCCTACTTAGGTCTCAATCATATTTGTATATCACTTCCCATAGCAATTTTCTTCCGTCTGCTACAAACACACACACACACACACACACACACACACACACACACACACAAATGGAATAAAGCATATTAAAATTTATCACTGGATTTGTTTAGATTTTAAAATATTCAATTATTTTCATTTTCTTCATTTTTTCAATATTTTGTGACATTTTAATCGAAACAATTTTAAATTAATAAGAACAAAGAAATATTGATGGGAACTGTGAAGAAAACAACAAAATTGAAAACATTTATTAGTTGATATTTTTGGTTATATTAACCTGAGAATCTAATTCACAATTCATATGACCAACCAGGCAATATCAATCAAAAATAATTAATATAGCAGCAAAATTTAAGCATTCCTTATCAGTTAGCCAGAAGTGTTCTGGAAGTACTCATATACTTGAAATCATTATCATTTAGACAAGCACATATACATATATAAATATACTCACATACGCCTTTCATCAATTAATCAGGCATGAATGGTGTAATATGTGCACACTTCATATATTTGCCATGATTAATAGTGGAATCATACACACATCACACACACATCAAGTTTGTCTAGTACATGTGAATACATAGTTATCGCCTGCACTAAAGGAACTTCTTAAGCATTTCATTATAGCTTAATCAGAAGTATCAAATTTGATTGTATCTTGTAGTTCTATTTTTAACTCTGAAGTAAAATAAGGATCTACAACTTTCCCACACAGATGCAAAGAACAGTATCTAGAATTCAGTAGACTGTGAAAAAGAAAACTACAGACTCTTTTTCAGATACCTAAGATCTAAAATATTCTCTAGGAATTATAGCACCAAAATTGTTTTATTTAATAAGGCGACTTGGAAACCACAGTAAATTAGTAACATATAGTACAACTATTTTACAAGTCAAAATTTTAAAATAAACAAATGAGTTAATAAGTGGTGTTATTTTGAAGGGAACTATTTGTACAGGCCTGCCTATACTTAAATTTTGTAAAGTGGGAGCGACATATCTCATACTTTTCTTTCGTGGACAGAGGGACAGGATGGGCAAGGTTGGCTCTCAAGAAAAATTCAGATTCGTTAAACTCTCTCAAGTCAGAAAGGCAGTTGCATTCTGTTGACCTCAGATACTTGGAAATACAAATTATAACATTAACATTCTATCAGCCTGATGTGATAGGTTTGTACAAACAATGAAAAGCAAGGTAAGGAAATGTATGAAATAAGTATTTGCTATTACTGACTACATACTATACAGTTTGCAGTGAGCCTTATGTGCCTTGTCTCATTTAATTTCACAAAATCCACATAATTAAGATACTTTATTTAAGTTCAGAGTAAAGAAATAGAGGCTCATGAAGGTTCAGTGGCTTTCCCAAGATCTTAAAGCTAAAGCCAATAAAGTCAGAGTTTGAACCTAGATATATCTGATTCAAAAGTTGATCCTGCTACGGGAATCTGCTTCTCGAGTTTCGTATGATATCACAGAATTATCCCTGTCACTACTTTGTTCATAAATATAAAGAGGGGTGATATAAACAGAACCTACACCCAATACCCTAAAATACACTCCACACACACACACCCATATACTCACACACACACTGAATATTTTTTTCACTCTTAACCTTCCTTTCTCTCAAACTTGTCTCTTTGAAAGTGAGATGATAGACAGACAGATGATGTATGGGAAGTAAGGGAGGGAGGGAGGGAGGGAAGAAGGAAAGAAAGAAAAAAGGAGCAGAGAGAGACAAAGACAGAAAGAAATGCACATACTATGAGAAAGAGGCTAGATTAGATTAGATTCTGCTTCTTCCTTCCATCCCTGCTAAGGTCTCTTCCACAGTACCCTTGATTCATAGGTACTCAGCACTGGAAGGAACACTTCCTGTGACTTCATGTAGCAGCCTACTTCAATGCTGTGCAACATTAGAAAGTTCTTCCTGATATCGAGTAAAAAATTCTCTTTGCTGTAACTTTCACCTCTTAATGCTAGTTATGCCTCTGGGCCTACAGGGAAAAGTCTACTCCCTCTTCCATACGACAACTCTTCAGATATTTCAAGACAACTAGCATGTCTCCCCTTAGTCTTCTAGTCCTCAGGCTAAACACCCACGGAAGATTATACTGTAGCATTAATATCTCCACCTTGCATTTTCTGTACTCCCACGTGTCTTCTCCTTTGTTCCTTCTCCTCAAACAGTGGGAACAATGAGAAATTATGTCATCTCTGAACCAAATTATATAATCTCACTCACCTCCTACTTCACTCCCCTACATAGCTTCTTTGCAGACCTTCCAGGTAGTAAAGTGCTATAGGATTTAGAGGCAAGAAATCAGTCAGGAATCATTCTTAAACCAGTAATTTCTTTTTTCAATCCTAAAGGTCATAGAGATTGAAAAGGCAAGCGCACTCTAGGATTCATCATCATTCTCCTTTGGACTTAGTCACAGTAGCAAAGACTAAACACATGAAAGACACTTGATTCTTAGAAATTATAATAAACTCACAAATGTACAGGAACAGATACAGTAACAAGAATGAGGAATGTTGATACAAGTACATTTAAGAAAAAGAGGTATGTTTGAATTCCAGATCTGCCATTTTCTAAGTCACGTGTTCTTCTAAAATTTACAAGTACTCTGATTCACAAGTTGCTCAAAGAGGAAAAATAATTCTTAATTCACATGGTTATTGTAAAGATGGGAAAGAATCTATGCATAGCAGAGTAAAACACGTTCACTTTATTTGAAAGCATACAAATGATCAAATTCACTCACGTACCAGAAATAAGCAAATGAGTTTGCTTTACCTTAAAGGTATAGGCCAGGGCTTCCCTGGTGGCACAGTGGTTAAGAATCTGCCTGTCAATGCAGGGGACACCCTGGTGTCCCTGGTCCGGGAAGATCCCACATGCCGCCGAGCAACTAAGCCCATGCGCCACAACTACTGAGCCTGCGTGCTGCAACTACTGAAGCCCGCGCACCTAGAGCCCATGCTCAGCAACAAGAGAAGCCACTGCAATGAGAAGCCCGCATACCACAATGAAGAGTAGCCCCCAGGGGGCTTCCCTGGTGGCGCAGTGGTTGAGAGTCCGCCTGCCGATGCAGGGGACATGGGTTCGTGCCCCGGTCTGGGAAGATCCCACATGCCGCGGAGCAGCTGGGCCCGTGAGCCATGGCTGCTGAGCCTGCATGTCCAGAGCTTGTGCTCCACAATGGGAGAGGCCACAACAGTGAGAGGCCCGCGTACCACACACACACACAAAAAAAAGAGTATCCCCCAATCGCCACAACTAGAGAAAGCCCGCACGCGACAATGAAGACCCAACACAGCCAAAAATAAAATAAATAAAATTTTTTAAAAAGGTATAGGCCAAATGTTCAATATAAGGGCTATTCAACAAGGGAAGAACTTTCATCATGTCAGAATGAGAAGCTTCCAAGATGCCTCAGAGTCAATCATAGGCATTTATTTCATTCAACATGTTTAATTTAATCCACATATTAACCTCTATTCTCAACCAAAATCCCGCTAAAATGACAGTAAAATATTTAAAGCCGTAAATCTGTGAGGTCAAAGGAAAGAGAAGAAACAACAGATTACAAGAAATGGAACACAATTTTAGAATGTGGAAAGCAGATGGACAAGTGGAAAATGACTTAGCAATCCAAAGAAATTTAAGTATCTACAAGAAAAAAGGTCAACAAACAAAACCAATCTGTGCTGTAGCACCCCAGGAAGAATCAGGAATTGCAGGCATCAGTTACCTCTAATGAAAGAGATGTGTTTGGCAATAAAAAAAAAGAATTAGTTGTTAGCTCCTCCTTTTTTTTGCACTGAAATTTACTCAGCTAAATAACCAAGTTGATCACTTACAAGTTCTACTTTCCAGAAAAGAGTAGAATATAATTCAGCCATATTCTCTATCACTTTATAAGATGGATTTTTTTTTACAGTTTCAAACCACATGTTCTTCATTTCTATCTGAGATATAACATAAACAAGAAGAAAATATCCATTTAACACAAAAGAAGGGATTAGTGAAGAAACTGAGTGAAAAAATATAAGACTTATAGAAGATAAATAGCATAATTGCAGAAGTAAGTCCCTCCTTGTCAGTAAATACATTAAATATAAACGGATTAAACTACACAATTAAAAGTTAGAGATTCAAAGAATCTTTCAAAGAATTCAAAGAATAGAAAGCTAACAAACAAACTTGATCCAACTACAAGAAAATCACTTCATGTCCAAAGACAGAAATAGGTTAAATGGGAAAGGATAAAAAAATATATTCCATGAAACAACCAAAAAGAGCTTGAGTGGCAATACTATTATCTGACAATAATAATTACAATAAAAAGGAAGGTCATTAAAAAATGATAAAAGGTTCAGTCAATCTATCAAGAAGGTATAACAATTTTAAACATATAGGTGCCTAACAGCAAAGCCCCAACATATCTGAAGCAAAAACTGACAGAATTCCAGGGAGGAATAGGTATTTGAACAATAATAGTTGGCTATTTCAATACCCCACTTAAATTTATAGATATAAACACCTCTAACAGAAAAGAAGAAAGATGTCAAATCAGTAAGCTACCAGAAGCTGAAACTAAACCCTAATCACTAGAAGAAATAATTTTAAAAAAAGAGTAGATATAAATCAAATAGAGAATAAATAAACAAGAGGGTAAATCAAGGTAGCAAAGCTGGCTCTTTGAAAAGATCACCAAAATTGACAAATCTTTACGTAAACTGACCATGAAGAAAAACAGATAAGATGAAAATTAGTAAAATCAGAAATCATAAATGGAGACATTATTATCAACCTTACAGAAATGGAAAGAGTTATAAGACACTACTAGGAACAAATTAGATAACCCAGATGAAATGCACAAATTACTAGAAACATAAAAACTATCAAATTGACTAAAGAAGAAATAGAAATATGGAGACATATAACAAGTAAACAGACTGCATCAGTAATAAAAAACCTCCCAACAAAGGAAAGTGCCACACCAGATGGTTTTACTGGTGAAGTCTACCAAATATTTAAAGAAGAATTAATAGCAAACCTTATAAAATTCTTCCAAAAATTAGAAGAGGAAGGAATACTTGTTAACTCATTCTGTGAGGGCAGTATTATTATATTATCAAAACCAGAGAAACACATGATGAGAAAAGAAAACCATAAGCGATATCCCTAATGAACATAAACATAAAAATTACCGACAGAATACTAGCAAATTGGATCCAGCAACATACTTAAGGATTACACACCATGACCAAGTGATTTAATCCAGGAACACAAAGGTAATACAACACAAAAAATTAAGCAAGGTGATACCCTACAATAATAGAATGAATGAAAAAAAAGTGACACTTCATCATGTAAATTGATGCGTGAAAAGCATCTGAAAAATCCAACACCATCTAATGATAAAACTACTCAACAAACTAGAAATATAAGGAAACTTACTCCTCCTGATAAAAGGAGTCTATGAAAAATCAATAGCTGAAATTGCATTTAATGGTGATCTGGAATAAGACAAGGATGCCCACTTTGGCCACTTCTATTCACCATTGCACTAAAAGTTTCAGCCAGAGCACTTAGATAATAAAAAATAAAATTTCTAAGCTGGAAATAAAGTGGTAAAAGTGTATCAATGGATGACATGATCTTATATATAGACCATTCTATAGAGCAAAAAACTATTATAACTAAAAAAACTAATTCAGCAAAGTCACAAGATGCAAGACCAACACGAAAGAAAAATCAGTTCTGTTTATATGAAATAGCAATGAACTATCTGAAGATGTAATTAGAAAACAATTCCAATAGTTTTAAGAAAATATGCTTATATTTATATGTCAATTATATCTAAATAAAGCTGAAATTAAAACAAGAAGAAATGCTTATAACTTTCACCAAGTAGGTGCAAGATTTGTACTCTGAAAATGATAAAACATTGTAGAAAGACATTAAAAAAGATAGACATACTAAAAACATACAAACTAGAAAGACATATATACTTCATCAAACTCAAAAGCTTCTGTACAGCAAGGGAAACCATCAACAAAATGAAAAGGTGACCCATGGAACGAGAGAAAATATTTGCAAACAATCTATCTGATTGTTTATAATTATAATAGCCAAATGCAGAAATAACCCAACTATCCATCAACTAATGAACATATAAATAAAATGCATTATCATCCATATGATGGAATATTATTCAGGCACAAAAAGGAATGAAGTGCTGATACAGGCTACAAATGAATGAATGTTAAAGACATTATGCTAAGTGAAAGAATCCAGGCATAAAAGGCTACATATTGGGTGACTCTATTTATATGAAATTTTCAGAACAGGTAAATTTATAGAAATAAAAATGAGATTGGTGGTTTCCAGGTGGTAGTGAGAGAAAGAATGGGAAGTGACTGCTTAATGAGTACAGTGCTACCTTTGGGGCAGTGAGAATGTTCCAGATTTAGACAGTGGTGATGGTTGCACAATATTTTGAATAGATCAAAAGCCACTGAATTGCACACATTATTTTGTGTGTGTTTGTTTACTGACATATATTTGACATACCTACCATATTGTACCAGTTTCATGTGTATAACAGTGATTCAACAACTCCAAAGGCACGGGCAACAAAAGCAAAAATAAATGGGACTACATCAAACGAAAAAGTTTCTGCACAGCAAAGGAAACCATCAACAAAACAAAAAGGCAACCTACTGAGTGGGAGAAGATATTTGCAAACAATATATCCAATAAGGGGTTAATATCCAAAATATAGAAAGAACTCATACAACTCAATAACCAAAAAAAATTTTTAAAAACCCATCTGATTGTTTTAAAAAATGTAAACTTTAAAATGGTTAAATAGTGAATTTTATGTTATATGAATTTTACCTCCATAAAAAGTACATACATGATGAAGAATTTGTATCCAGAAGAATAAAGGACTCTTACAGCTCAACAGCAAGAAGCACCAACATTCAAATGGATAAACGGTAACATATTTCAACATAAACTTCACCAAAGAAGATATTCAGAAGGTTAAATAAGCACATTTTATTAAAACATTATTAGGTATCAGGTAAATGCAGCTTAGAACCATAATGTGTTACCTACCACTGTACACCAATTAGAACTGCTAAAATTAAAAAATTAATAATAATAAAAACGGATAACCCTAAGTGTGGGTGATGTTGTGGAAATGCAAAATGATAGAGCCACTTTGGAAATCAGCTTGTGTTCTCTGTAAAGTGTTAAGCAGACACTACCACCTGATCTACCAATCCCATTCTGAGCTATTTACTCAAGATAAATGATTCACACAGATAGCGCCACACAAGGACTTGGACTTGAATAGTCATAGTAGCTCTTTTCGTAGTGGAAACCAACTGGAAGCAAAATACAGCCTATCAACTAGTGACTGGAGAAACAAAATGTGGTTCATCTACAGAATGACTTTGTTATATTTACAACATGCATGAGTCTCAAAAGTTTTATGCTAAGTAAAAGACTCAAAAATATTTCTTAATATACGAGTCCACTTATATGAAATTTGAGAAAAGGCAAAATAGAATACAGAAAGCAGGTCAGTGTTTGCCAGGGGCTGAGGCAGGGAGAGGTGATTAACTGTAAAGTGAAAAAGAGTTCTTAGTAGATTGAAGGAAATGTTTTGTATCATGACTCTGGTAGTGGCTACACAACTGTATATATTTGTGAAAAGTCATTAAAAGTATACAGGTAAAATTAGTACATTTATTGTATGCAGATAATACAACAATAAAAATTAAGGATTATGACAGATAACAATGAATTCGCACCTCATAAATACTGTTGGGTAGAGGAGATCAGCTATTGAAAACCACGGTAAGAGCTAATGTAAAATAATTCATTCACCTATTCATCAAATAGGTATTTACTGAGTACCAATTCTTTACCTGGCACTGTTCTACGCAGTGGGAATAGACAAGATAAGAAGAAAGACAAGATCCTTGATTTCATTCCACTACTATCCTGGTGACCCTTTGAAAGACAGATATTAGGAGCCCTGCTGTTAATTGATTCAGGTGTTTCTTGACATAGGATGGTATCTTCCATCCTATGGAAGATGGAACCTCTACCACTTCCCTATTTAACAATAGTATTTGGCACATTTTTGTTGTTATCACACTGCGTGTATGTATTTCTTCTTCCCTAGATTGTAAACTCTTTTAAAATGTCCTTGTCATCCCGGTGCTCAGCTTACTGCCTAGTCCCTAAACGCTTCTCAAATTGAACTGAAAATATAGTCATATGAGTTTAATAGACCTATATTCTGGGAGCTTATGGAAAGTGAGGGGTTTACCGTTTCCGATTCTACTTCACCTCTGCACTTGAACAGTCGAATGCTTTATCCACCTTACTCCTCCACCCCAGCTTATCTTCCTACAGAAAATGAAATGAGGTTATCTGGATAGGCATGAGGCTCATAATTCGCTCCTGCTTAGAGCACCTCTCTAACCAGACTGTACCTCACCTGTTAGAAAATCAGCGACTATTTTCAACCTTATGAGGAGTTAACATCTTAAAGCTTTCAGAGGGCTCCATTTGGATGAGACTAAGTCTTCCTAATAAATGAATTGTTTTATTTCTTCTAGAACAGCCTCCTCCTCCTCTCCCCTGTCATCCACAATTGTTCAAGTTAATTCGAAAACATGAGCCCCAACTCAATCTCAATCAACCCTATGGTTAGCCTGCAGAGTCTCAATGTACGGAAACCCATGTGTTATAGCAGAGAGCACTTTAAGCCATTAAAGGATATGCCTGTTGGAGAGCCAGAAAACTTCAGGTGTATCTGAACAACTGAAGAGAATCTCAGGAATATGAGTAACAAAATCCTGCCCCTTTAATAACCACCTAGGATAACAATATAACATACCGAGATATGCAGCATGATTAATTTAGGGAGTATTTAGGAAAATTTCACACAATGTAGAAACTTATAAGCCAAAAATATAGAAAACAGATGAAACACTATGCCTCTTTTTGTGGTTTAATTGATCTAGTCAAGTAGATTATAGCATATCGGATCTCAAGGAACACTAAGATAAATTCTAGCCACATGTTTCTCAAGTCTGACTGTACACAGAATTATCTGGGAAGTCTCTCTCTCTCTCTCTCTGTACTGATGCCCAAGCCCAATTCAGGCCCAATTAAATCAGAATCTTTGGACTAGGGATGGAGTATCATTACTTTTTAAGACTCTTTAGGGGATCCCAACGTACAGCCAGGATTGCTAACTCTTCTAGTCATTTATGTTTACGCAAAAAGTGAAGGCACTTGTCCAAAGTCACATGATGGGTAATGTCAAAGCTACAAGCAACTAATTCATATGACTCCCCATGGGTACTCTTTATACTACTCTATGCAGTATCCCTCAAGGGAAACTTGATATTTTAATCATAAGAAAAAAAAGTATTCTGTAAGCACCATTTAGATTCTCTGTAAGAAAATTACAATGATCACATTTAAATATTTTTCACTGTAAAGGTAATATATCTCCATTATAGAAAACTGGAGAAATATAAAAAGTAGAATATCATATTGGTGCATTAAAATATTTATATTGTTTTACAATCTTTTTTCTCACAGAAAGCTACACATGTGATTTTAGAAGATTTAGAAAATACTGTAGTATATAAAGAAGACAAAAATCACCCAGGTTTAACTACTTTTTACAAGTTATTGAGAATACCCACAATCATTCAACAATTACTGAGACATTACTATGATTTTCTCATTATTCCACGAACTTGAGATACATCAGGAAATAAAAGATCTCTGCTATCATGAAGTCTATGATGATAATTGTGTGGATTCTAAAGTAGCAGTCATATACTTAACTCCGCTGAGAAATAAGGTTTTTAATTATTTTCACTCAAATAGCCATCCAGAAGCAGCAAAAATTAGCATATGCGCTAATTCAAATGAAAAACACATCACTAAACCATCTGTTTCTAAGAAATTAAAATCATCTTCAAGTACCAATGTAAGAGTGTGGTCTACAGAGCCATTAATGGTCTGGTTCACTCTGACCATCTTAGTCTAAATTGCCATTCCCAACGTATCCCCTATACTCCTTTTACAAATCCAGTCTTTTTGCAAATCATCTAACCCTCCACCTTCTCACATGCTTTTGTCAAATTACATGTGTTTCTTCTGCCTGAAGTGCCCCCAGTTCCATCATGCTGGAACTCTTCACCTTTAGATATTCAGCTTCAGTATCCATCTACGAAGTCCTCTGTCTCATTAAGCTACAGCTGAAAAATTCCTATTTCCAGTATGGTGTCACTGCTATGTATACCTTTATCGAAACAAAAGCCAGAATGCATGATAATCATTTATCCTAGTCTCAGTATTTTCTGCTAGACAGTGAACTCCTTAAGGAGAGGATATTTTGTTACTGATTTATAAATACACAGTGAATATAAGAATATCTGATTTATAATAGATGTTGAGCAATTGTGGGGTTTTTTTTAAAGTCTTTATTGAATTTGTTACAACGTTCCTTGTGTTATATGTTTTGGTTTTTTTGGCGGCCAGGCATGTGGAATCTTAGCTCCCCAACCAGGGATTGAACCCGCACTCCCTGCATTAGGAGGCGGAGTCTTAACCACTGAACCACCAGGGAAGTCCCGAGCAATTGTTTATTAAATAAATTTTTAAAAGCATATATTGTTGCACTTTTTTAAAAAGATAGTGCTTTATACCATATAAATTATTTCCTCATGCATCAGAAGCTGGCATTTTTCCATCCCTGGCAGAATGGAAGCGCTTGCCTACTAGTCTCTAGCATGTTTTTGCTACACTCAAATGAATTTTGGCTACCTAGTCTAAGTGCTTTAGAACATGTATTTATTGTTCTACCTCCCGTAATAGAGGGATGGAATTAATGAACATTATGTTTTCTCTGATGCCTAAGTGAACTGGCAGATAGCATGCATATCCTATGCCTTGCATATGGAAAGGTAGATATAGTTATTCCTGGAGGTTGGATGGTTGTTATTTCTGTATTCTAAATTATAAAAATAATGACACTATCCTAATAATACTTTCTACAGTGTAGCTTCATTTCATTATTTTGTTATCTAATTAGAAATAGTGCCTTGGAAGAGTGTATCCAAAGAGCTTTCTAGTAGGAAAGTTAGAAAACAAGTAGGATAGTGTAGAGTTTACCACACAGACACTGATAGTACAACTCCCACGTTCAAATTTTGGCCTTGCTACTTGCTAGCTATGACTTCAAGCATTTTACCAGACATTTTCATGCCTCAGTGAGTGGGACATGTAAATACAATGGGATAGTCACTCCAGTAATTAAGCTATATAAGACTCTGCCTGAGCAGATTGAGGATAGAAATTTGAATTGAGAGAGATTTTCCTGCTGACTTTGGAGAAGCAAACAACCTTGATGGGGATTGCCTATAGACAGGCCACGTGGTAAGAACCTGAGAAAAGTCTCTGGGAACTGACAGCTGTCCCCAGTCAACAGCCACCAAGAAAAAGGGGATCTCAGCCCTAAAGGCTCAAGACCCTGAGGAGAGAACCCTATAACCTGTGTCTAGACTCCTGACCTATGGAAACTGTGTGATACTGAATTTGATTTATTTTAAGCCACTAAGTTTATAGTAATTTGTTACACCACAACAGAAAATTACCTGTCACAGCATTGTTATGAAGACTAAATGAGTGTAATATTTAAATCCACATAAGTGCCTGTTAATTGAAAAATGCAAATCTGCAAATCATTCAAGAAACTAAAAATGAAGAATATCTACATCTGCAAACTCATAAAGAGTAGGGAGCTATATTGGGGAAATTTCCTCAAAACTCAATCTTTATTTCCATATCTTGCACTCTGTGTTTGTAATTACACTCCTTACCTCTTTCAAATTAGAGTCCATTGTGACTACCTCCACAGAGCTGTACTATAATTTATTTGCCATCAACCTGACTTATAGAATATCCTCAGAAACTGATTTAAATACATTTCTTCATCCAGTAACCACTTAATAACAGCTCACTTCTCTTACTATCTCTCCAAGTATAGCAGCTCTATGAAACTGATGAGATTAAAAATATTTAAATTAATCAAACACATGCAACTGAGATGAACTACTTTTTCACAAATTATTCTCAATTTCTGGAAGATGATGCAAATGGAGCTTCAGTTCTTTAAAAATTCATTTAGGTTCTTTTTCGCCCTCCCATTACACTCAGAATAAAACATCTGTAGTGGTTTAGAAAGCTTAGACGATTAAAACAAAATAATCGACATTTTAGCAGTGATCTCAAGCTGTCCCATGAACAATGAATCATCAAAGTTGCCAATTTTACACTACGAAATAAAAACGTTTCATACAATAAAAGTTTATGTTCCGGGCGGCAGCCAATTTATTATTTTATTTAGAAAGATTCATTTAACATCCAGCTGTTGTATGTTAGGTATATTTTAGAATAAGTTTGTCACTTAGATATTGATTTACCTACATTAAAATCATTAAAACAGGCTGATTTTCTTCTTTTAAATGACTGTAACAAAATCAGGTTGAAGTCTTTTGCACTCACGTTCATTGCCATATCATATATAAAAATTGAAATTTTACCAATTGACAAATTAGTTCACTAAGACTCATTATATTCCTACATACCGAATTCAGTTGGAAAATAATGTATCCAATAAAATAATTTTAATCCCACTCAATTTTCTATGCTTAGAACATGTCTTACTTCCTATCCTGTATTGTGTAACATAACTTCCATTGTTCAGTCTGCAAGTGCCAATATTTACCTTTGATCAGCCTTTGCATTGCCATGAGAAGTGCTTTCATCCTGCGGTTGGCTGTGTGCTAGACGGAGGGTTCTTCAAAGCAGAAATCCTCCCCCTGCTCAAATAATGATTCTTATTTATATTTCCTGACTTTTACTGTAATAGGTTTGCATATATTCCACCACACTTGGTGGAGAGGCAAGAAAATCTCAGATGACTTTCCTTTGCCAGAATGGTGATAAAAGCAATCTTGTTTTGCGGGGCCTCTCCGGGGCATTCAAGAATAGGGAGGAGTACCTGATGCACAAAACTCTGGGAAAGGGTCTCTAATCTTTAACATGTCACATAAACTGCTGAAGTTCATACTGTCAAAGTCTTTTGGGAACTTCAATCCCTCCAGGCTAAGAGTGAGTACAGGGTTCTTTCTCCACGAATCCCAAGGCCACACTACTAGTTACTGGTATTCAATTCCCCCAGCACACCTACGAATCAGAGGTGCTGTCAACTACCGCGATGCTGCATGGTAGTGGGCTGCAGGTCTCCAGCACTTACAGAACCCAATCTCTTTTTCCTCAAAGGCAGAAACTGTTCTGACCCTCACTCCTGTGCATGGTTCCATTCATCCCTTATATTCCCCTAACAAAAGCCCTGGGAGGGCTTTTTCTTCTGGTAATTTACATGTTTTAATATTAAAAATATTAAATATTTATAGTTTTGAAATTATTATAGATTAACAGCAAAGTTTTGAAAATAATAGTTTCTGTACACCTCTAATCCAGATTCCCCTAATGTTAATATATTTACCTTAGTACATCTGTCAAAAATTAAGAAGCCAACATTTAATTTTATTAAGTAAACTCCATACGTCATTCAGATTTCACCAATTTTTCCACTAACTTCCTTTCTCTGTTCCAGGACCCAATCCAGGATACCACACTACATTTAGCACAATTTGGTTTTGGCTCAGCAACAGAAAAGGAAATCAAGGTCCTCCAAAGACACAAGAAGTCCAGATTCTTAACACAAAAGTGTTAGGGATACGCAAGGCAAGGCAACTCCCATTTTCCCCCCAATCTTACGTAGTATCAGGATGAAAATAAATATTTCAGTCAATTATCCTGCCACAACAGCTTATCCTTTCTCAAGTAGTAATACATTTTAATCATAAACATATCTTTATAAAGGGAAGTCACTGTCAGAAAAGAGATGTAATTTTCCACATTGAATAGATACAGCTTTGACATTCAGACCCAATTTGATTGGCTATAATCCTGGGAATCTTTCCACAATATCATGTAGCTTCCCACATCTTCTCTGATATGGTAGAGGCTCATAGAACCGAGATAACTTTGCCACTTAAACAACTTTATTCTCTTAGATAATGCAATGAAAAGATGACGTATGATTTAAATAAGTTGGCTGTTTTTTGTATAGGTATGAGCATGTGTTAGGTAATAGATGATAGGGACAAAAATCACACCAATATTCTGAAACTAGTGATAAATGTCAACATTCAACCAAATCCAATAATAATAGATTTAAAGGGACTGTCCAAATTCCTTTATTATACTACATTTTGCACCCAATATTGTTTGAAATTTATCAACTGTCATCTGTGTCTTGCTGATCATTTTTTATGCAGACATGTGCACACCAGTGACATTAAGATTGATACTAAAATATACAAGTAGGACTGTCTTTGGGGGCCCTTAATTCTACTTCTGATTTTCTTGTTCTAGATGAAATCATGCTGTGTTTGGGGAATTACATAACTGAGTGGGTTTGAATAACTGGTGGATGCATACCTGTGTGGTCACAGCAATATGTTTCCGTTAAACACAGCAATATAGACAAGTTTATTGGAAAATAAGAATTCAGTGGTAAAAGATGATACAAATAGATGGAGAGATATACCATGTTCTTGGGTTGGAAGAATCAACGTTGTGAAAATGACTCTACTACCCAAAGCAATCTACAGGTTCAATGCAATCCCTATCAAACTACCACTGGCATTTTTCACAGAACTAGAACAAAAAATTTCACAATTTGTATGGAAACACAAAAGACCCCGAATAGCCAAAGCAATCTTGAGAACGAAAAACGGAGGTGGAGGAATCAGGCTCCCTGACTTCAGACTATACTACAAAGCTACAGTAATCAAGACCGTATGGTACTGGCACAAAAACAGAAAGATAGATCAATGGAACAGGATAGAAAGCCCAGAGATAAACCCACGCACATATGGTCACCTTATCTTTGATAAAGGAGGCAGGAATGTACAGTGGAGAAAGGACAGCCTCTTCAATAAGTGGTGCTGGGAAAACTGGACAGGTACATGTAAAAGTATGAGATTAGATCACTCCCTAACACCATACACAAAAATAAGCTCAAAATGGATTAAAGACCTAAATGTAAGGCCAGGAACTATCAAACTCTTAGAGGAAAACATAGGCAGAATACTGTATGACATAACTCACAGCAAGATCCTTTCTGACCCACCTCCTAGAGAAATGGAAATAAAAACAAAAATAAACAAATGGGACCTAATGAAACTTCAAAGCTTTTGCAGAGCAAAGGAAACCATAAACAAGACCAAAAGACAACCCTCAGAATGGGAGAAAATATTTGCAAATGAAGCAACTGACAAAAGATTAATCTCCAAAACTTATAAGCAGCTCATGCAGCTCAATAACAAATAAACAAACAACCCAATCCAAAAATGGGCAGAAGAACTAAATAGACATTTCTCCAAAGAAGATATACAGACTGCCAACAAACACATGAAAGAATGCTCAACATCATTAATCATTAGAGAAATGCAAATCAAAATTACAATGAGATATCATCTCACACTGGTCAGAATGGCCATCATCAAAAAATCTAGAAACAATAAATGCTGGAGAGGGTGTGGAGAAAAGGGAACTCTCTTGCACTGCTGGTGGGAATGTGAATTGGTACAGCCACTATGGAGAACAGTATGGAGGTTCCTTAAAAAACTACAAATAGAACTACCATATGACCCAGCAATCTCACTACTGGGCATATACCCTGAGAAAACCATAATTCAAAGAGTCATGTACCAAAATGTTCATTGCAGCTCTATTTACAATAGCCCGGAGATGGAAACAACCTAAGTGTCCATCATCGGATGAATGCATAAAGAAGATGTGGCACATATATACAATGGAATAATACTCAGCCATAAAAGGAAACGAAATTGAGCTATTTGTAATGAGGTGGATAGACCTAGAGTCTGTCATACAGAGTGAAGTAAGTCAGAAAGAAAGAGACAAATACCGTATGCTAACACATATATATGGAATTTAAGAAAAAAAATGTCATGAAGAGCCTAGGGGTAAGACGAGAATAAAGACACAGACCTACTAGAGAATGGACTTGAGGATATGGGGAGGGGGAAGAGTAAGCTGTGACAAAGCGAGAGAGACGCATGGACATATATACACTACCAAACGTAAGGTAGATAGCTAGTGGGAAGCAGCCGCATAGCACAGGGAGATCAGCTGGGTGCTTTGTGACCACCAGGATGGGTGGGAGGGAGGGAGACGCAAGAGGGAGGAGATATGGGAACATATGTATATGTATAACTGATTCACTTTGTTATAAAGCAGTAACTAACACACCATGTAAAGCAATTATACTCCAATAAAGATGTAAAAAAAAAAAAAAATGAATTCAGTGGTAAACTACAAAAGCAGAAATATGATTATTTTTATCCCAGAATCAGCCTACTTCGAAGGGCCCACTGCATTAGAAACTCACAAATATTAAAGATGTTGAAGAAGCCAAACAATGTAATTCATGGAATATCCACACTAGACACGTCTTAAACTCATTTCATTTCTAAGTAAAGAAAAGGTTCTACCTAAAGCGACTATTTTACATTCTGTTTCATGATTGGTAATTGGTCACATTTTAGAAGTATCTGGAAGTACAAGTAGAAATCTTTCTTTTCCTCTACTTTTAGAATCTTCTTATATCAGTTTTTCCTTATAGATTTCCACTGTGTTTAAGTTTTTAAAGGAGCATTCCATGAAAACATATTCTTTGCTTGTTTAATGATCCAAATTTTCTGTGAATCTTTAGGCACTTTTTCCTGACTTTGCTGAGAGGGAACAAAAAAGTATAGTGGTTTGTCTTCATTTAAAACAAATAAAAATGCTGTTTCCTAACTGAATATGAAACTGTACTGTACCTCTCTTCTCTTACCCAGACTGGTTATTCCCACTTTAAATTGTACAATAAGGGCTTCCCTGGTGGCGCAGTGGTTGAGAGTCCACCTGCCGATGCAGGGGACACGGGTTTGTGCCCCGGTCCGGGAAGACCCCACATGCCGCGGAGCGGCTGGGCCCGTGAGCCATGGCCGCTGAGCCTGCGGGTCCGGAGCCTGTGCTCCGCAGCGGGAGAGGCCGCGACAGTGAGAGGCCCGCGTACCGCAAAAAAAAAAAAAAAAGAAAAAGAAAAAATTATACAATAAGTTCCATCTTCATTATGGAGCCTTCCTGGATTGATCAAAAGACATTTTGCTTTCTGTCTGGTCTCTTCACCTCCCAAAACTACTTGGTCTTGACAAATAAGATATTAGTTTGCCCATTCATGCATAATTCAGTGCTGCTGTTATGTGTGCTATTATATTTGTATGTGCTACTTCTATATCTCTTGAATGTGAGAAAAGATCTCAAAAATTATGTCTAGGAAAAGAAAGAGATGTGACAAAGCTTATGTAGCAAATCAAAGACAGAACTGTCTATTACTTTTTCTCTTCAGGTCCTTGGTGAGAGAAATTTAAATATATTTCTTAGCATAATTCTATGCGTATTTTTGTGTTTACTAGGTGCTAAGTTTGATTACCAGACACCAAGAGGAATGTTTTTGCCCTCTTGTATACTTTATCCCTCTTCTAAACTGGCTTCACTATACATCTACTCTGTCACATGGTCTTTCTGAACCCATTTTCCTGCTAAAATTATATTCCAACAAATTCTACTTCATTATACAAATGAACTGAAAATAACTCAGTGGTGAATGGGTGAGAGAAAGAGATGCAAAGTTTTACTTCTTTACCTGTCCTTTATTCCAACTGTGACCAGTAGTTATTTGGTTAATTGAAAGTTGGTTGAAACAGCACTGTTTTTTTAAAAATTGATATGTACGTATGTCAAACACTGAAAAAATAAAACATATAAATGCTTATTAATTTGCCAAACATTTGATGTAGGCTAAGGGCTCTTTTGGAAATGGCATCAAGTCTCAGGCCTTGTTGCATACATCTCAGCCATAACGCAAAAAGACTACCATTTTCAGTTTCTGCTTCTTTAAAGAAAACCTAGAGAATTATGTAGCAAGCTGGAGAGAATACTTCAATGGTTTTGTAATTTTTCCCAATGTTTTATACTTTACTCCTCTCACAGCTGATTTGTCATGTTTTTAAAAGACTCACCATTAGTGTCTTTCCAAGATATCCACCTTGTTTTTAATAGAAACACAGTGTATATTTCATCGATAAGTATAATATTTAATTTAATTAGGTAATTGTAATACTAAGTTCAAGTGGTATAATCAGGAGGTAGATGGAAAGAAGAAACTTCTTCGGCAAATGAGAGAAGGATAGTTTATATAAATATATGCATAAACATGTGTTACTTTATATTTCTAAGAGTATCCAATCAAGTGCAATCCCGAAATATCTGCTCTCAGACAGGATGTACTCTGAAGGAACTCCTCCCTGAGAAATAATGTCCCTGATGGGTTCATTTTCTCATTTGAACTTGAATTAATTACCTTAAGCAATTTTGCAAATGCCACTAAAATATCTTTTTGGAAAGATGTTATTGAACTTGTAGTAGGTAACTAGAGCTAAATATAGAAAATTGACAGCTTCTCTTTCTCCACTGCTTTCTCTTTAATGTGGATTCCCAATTCCAGATATAGAAATAATGAAACCAGTAACACTTTGTTCAATAAAAGGTAAGATATGTTGAATGAAATCCTTCAAAAGCTTCTTCTGGGGTGAGCTATACTTGGATTTTGCCTACCTAATAGCATAATGCTTGAATTCTTCTCAGACTCTTGAAATTTTCCCATCATTAAAATACACCTTTAAAGTTCACCATTAGTCAACTTATCATACAGTGTACTAAAAATACACCAATAGAAATTATATTTGATGCCACGCTCTCTTGTTGGGAGCCCCTATTTTTAGCAAGCAGGTGACTGTTTTGAAATTAAAGATTGCCTCAATTACATAAAGTGCTCATGCCTTAAAATACTCAGTTCTTTTAAAATGCCATCAATCTTTTCAGAGTGTGCAACCCCAGAGGCATTTTCCCTACTACCAGGAATTAGGAAAGGTCAACTTTCTTCTGAGGGACCATGAGGAGAGATCACACACATCAGGAACCGAAATTCCTTTTTACCCAGGTTATATACCAGCGTGCTACTAATTCTCAATGGCTAAGGTAGCAATGCCTAGTTCCGCTTTTTGCTAAAACTAATTTTCTATATTATAGCTGTAGGCTGCTATCATTCTCTCTCTGGCCTTCCTTACTGTGGTCATGAGAGAATTTGCAAAAGAACCTTATTTATTTATTTTTCCTGGAGATATATCTCTCCTCTGTAATGTCACTGTAAGTTTTTTAAAAATATAGGGTTGCATTTGTAAATTAGGAAGACAAGGTCCAGCAATAGATTTAATGGGCTTTCATTCTCATTTACCATTAGTTCACTCTGAACCTGAGAAGAGGTTTGGCAGACGCTGATACCAGCCCATTCCTAAATAACTGATTTGTAAGCCTGTATATTGGACAGTACATTCATTCTCATTAAAACACCTCTGTGCAAAATTTTTAAATTGAATGCAACTTTTTCCCAACGAAGTACAATTTCTGTTCTGTTGTCAGTGTTATCATCACAGTTGCATAAAGTCTTGAAACAGTCAGATGGCTTAAATTCCTGGTAGTGTGCCAGTACGAGCATTAAGGTTGCTTTTCTATGGGCCAAAAAAATCTAATCGCTATTTTCAGGGGTGTGTGTGTGTGTGTGTGTGTGTGTGTGTGTGTGTGTGTGTGTGTGTGTGTGTGTGTGTGTGTGTGTGTGTGTGTGTGTGTGTGTTACACACACATATTTTTCCTTTGGGGTAGATATGTTATGTTTTACTTTCAAATCATATTCAAAGCCCCAGATACATTTCATGTTAACATTTTTTTTAAAGCCACTAACTTGAAAATAAGGCTTCCTTGTGATACACACACACACACACACACACACACACACACACACACACAATTATGAAAATGAAGTTTATTGGATAGCCTTATTACTTGCACCCTCTGCAAAATTACTGGTAATTTCAGCTACCGCTCTTACTTTTGGTTACCTTGGATGTCAAACGATTTGCACTTATTTAACTGTAGGAGGTAATTGGTGGGTTTGATTATTGTAACAGTCACAACTGAGAAACACAAAACTGTACTTGTTTTTTAAATATGTTAACCTGACTTTTATCTGACCTTATCGAGTCTGTTTCTGTGAGCAAATGCTTATGTATGACTTGGAATAAAAGGTAAGAGAATAACCTCTCAAATCATTTAATGGTTTTAAAGAAGTCTAATTGTTAAAATCATGGAACATGACCACATACAGAAAAAAACATAAATATATATACAATATAATAATTATAAAGAGGACACCTGAGTTAAGAGAGAAAATATTGACAGGACCCAGACACCTAACATGTATATCCCATCCATATCTTAAAATGTGTGCATCCCTTAAAAATATGTACGGTTTAGTTTGATTTTGAACTTTATATAAATGAAATTAGTAGAATTATACTATAAATACCCGAACTGTCTGTTAAGCGTGTTACGATCCACCATGCTAGGTCATTTATTTTCGTTGCCGTACAGTACTCCAATTATAGAATACACCCAGTCCGTTCTACTGTCTGTGTATCTTTAGGTTATTTTCCTGCTTGCAACTTCTAAAAATAACACTGATATAAACATTCTTATACATATATCCTGACACATAGATGTATTAGATTATCTAAGACCTATAACTAGGAGTGGAACTTCTGGTCATAGTGTATGTGTACCTTGAATTTTAGTAGACAATGCTAAATAATCTTCCAAAGTGGTTGGAGTGATTTCTCATCTTAACAACAGCGTGTTAAATTTCCTTTTGCTCCATATCCTGGATGACTTTAACTTTTGTTAACCCAATGGAAAATTAGTGATTTAATTCCACTTTCTCTGCTTATTAATGATGGGAAGAACCTATTCCTGTGTTTGTTACCGTTTCAGCTTTCCTTGCTTATAGTGTGCCCACTTAAAATGTTTAGCCATTTTTTTGACTGGATTGTCTTTTTCTTACTGAATCATATATTTTCTTTACATATTCCGGATATGTGTGTGTGTGTGTGTGTGTGTGTGTGTGTGTGTGTGTGTGTGTGTGTGTGTTTCATTTTAATCTATGTGGCATGTTTTGATAAATGCAACTTCTTTCTAATGTGGACATTTTCTTTTGTATTTTTCTTTATTCTGATTCCTATTTAAGAAACTACTCAACAGTCATGAATATCATTGTTTATTTTCTTCTATATGCTTTATATTTCTGCCTTTGACATTTAGGTATATAACTTAAGTTGATTCGATACTTGCATACTGAGTGAACTGCGCATATAATTTCATATTTTTGCAAATGGATATCTAACCATTCCAGCTCAATTCATTGAAATGAACATCTTTTCTCATGGTTCTGCAATTAAAATTCATAGGTGCATATATGCATGGGTATTCTTCTGGTCTATCCTATTCCATTGATTTATCTCTGAGCATATGCCACATTGTCTAAATTATTATAGGTGTTTAATAAATCTGACATCTAACAGAACAAATCCTCTTAGCTTGTTTTTCTTCTTTAAGAGTGTGTTGGTGGACCTTTGAATTTCAATATAAATTTTACAATTAGGCTTTCAAAAACAATGTGGAAGTTTTATCGTGACCACACTGCCTAGAGATTAATTTGGAGAACACTGACATCTTAACACTATGTCTTCACAATAAGCATTATTTATCTCCATTTACTTAGGCCTTCTTTAATTTCACTCCATAAAGGTTTAATATATTGCCCTTAAAGGTTTTTAATTTCTTAATTAAATTTACTCCAAAATATCATGTTTATAAAATTATAAATTTTATATTAAAAATTTTTACTGTTCTTAATTTTTTATTTTAAAGATTTTTTAAGAGCAGCTTTATGTTTAAAACAAAATTAAGAGGGTGGTACAGAGATTTCCCATATACACCCCACACATATCCATTTTCTCCTCATTATCAACAGCACTAGCCAAATGGTACATTTTTACCAAGGATGAACCTACATTGACATATCAATCACACAAGGTTCATAGTTTACGTTACAATTCACTCTTGATTTTATACGTTCTATGGGTTTGGACAAATGCATAATGACATGTGTCCATCATTATAATATCATACAGAGTACTTTCAGTGACTTAAAATCCTCTGTGCTCTGCCTATTCATCCCTCCCCACCCTGCTTCTGCACCAGTAACTAATGATCTATTTACTGTCTCTATACTTTTGCCTTTTCCAGAACATCATATAGTTAGAATCACATAATATGAGCTCATTTCTTTTTAGCTCTGAATAAGACCCCATTGTCTGGATGTATCATGGTGTATTTATCGATTCACCTACTCAAGGGTATCTGGATTGCTTCCAAGTTTTGGCAATCACAAATGAAGCTGCTATGAACAACTGTGTGCAAGTTTCTATCTATTTATTTTTGCTGCACTGGGTGTTAGTTGTGGCATACGCCCTGCATTTCAGGTCAATGATAAAATGGTCAAGTCACTTTCTATATGGTTCTCCTAGTAGGTGGGCCCACAACTGGAAGCAAATTCCTCTTAAATACTATTCTCCATCATCCTAGACCCTGGTTGATTTCCTATCACTCAGCCCTAGAGATATCAAAGACTCAAGAAAACATAAAGGCACTTCTCCAAAGAGAAAAGACTGTAGTCTACTGATCAAGAAATAATGTAACATAACAGAGTCAGACAGGCACAATTCTATGATTATCTTTTTGACCTTGTATAAAAAATCCTCCACTAACTCTGGTTTCCTTGGGGAAAATGTATATGACAATGTCTACGTAAAAATAATCTAATAATGTTTCTATGAGGACCAATTAAAATGTATGCTAAGAACATTGTAAAATGATCTACAGTTGTTAATTATCACTATTATTTCAGATTCAAATAGTTACAGAACTACATTATAATCCTTAGAGAAAATAGAATAACACTTGGAAAATCGGTTACACAGTTGGATAATTACTGCACCAGAGCTTCCTGCGTCTGGCAGAAAACATTTACATGGTGAGGCGACTATCAACAATACGATATTTTCCAGGCAATTCTTTCACTTTAATGGGCATCTGTCTTTGAATCCTGTCCTATTATTCACCACAGCTTCACAGTAAGTCATATGTGTCATGATACAAATGACATACCAAAAAAAGATAGAATTGTAAAAGGAAAAAAAGGGGGGCATCTGTATGTTTTGTGAGGACTTCCATAAACAGCATTAGCTGCTCAGAGTGAAGGATGCAGAAAGGAGATTCTATCATTGCGAACGAGGTACCTTGTAATAAATAAAAGAATATATGACAATAAAGCATCTATATTTCACAAATCTAGACTGTTTGACAAAGTACTTCAGGTTGAAAAAATATTTTGCAATATTTTCTGAATTAGATACAATTGAAAAACTGAATTTATCGTTGCCAAGTCACCCAGCAGAAACATTCTGTGATCACAAATACTACTAAAATATATCTAAGATATTTATTTTAAGGCTATAAAGATAAAAGCCATTATGAATCTTCACAACCACGTTTTCTCCAGGATAATTTCTACTCATGTTGGTAGAATGTTTCAAATACAGCTTTCAGAATATCCAAATCCTTGATCAGTAGACAATACTTTACTAGCCCCATCTACCAGACTACACCTAGAGCTAAGGCAGTTGTTAGTCTTTGTACACAAACAGAGGATATGTCCTCCGAATCCCACAATTATCCCCACCAAACATCCTAATTTCCTAGCAGTCAATTCTTCTTTTAGATTTTTGGACAAATGAGTGAAACCATTCTAATTTCAATGCCTCTCTCTCTCCATCTGTACCCATACAGGATACAGGATAATTTCTGTTTGCCCATCCATATCTCCTCTTTATTTTGCTCTGAACCCCAGGAAACTAATCTATAGGGACTGCTTCAACATGCTCCCTTGCACTCTGGCTTTTGGTTTGGATTGGCTTGGCTGGCAAGCACTGGCAGATGAGAGGGCAGAAAGGATACTGAGTTAGAAATATTATTCCTCTGATTTCCTCCACATAGAGTCACTTCAGACTGGCTGTGTCCCTCACCCAAACAGCTCTCATGCCCTTTCTCCTGGGTTACTGCTTATAGGTAGTAATGATCCCCACTGCAGCCCTGGGGTACTACACTATCCTTTGGTGGTTTTTATAGCCCTGCACACACTTCGTAAAAATCCCTTTATTAAAATCTCTTCGAATAATCTTAATTTGGTTGTGCTGTTTACTACCAAAACTCTGTCTTATACTGTGCTTCATAATGTATTTTATCGAGCTAAAATTTGCATACATTAAAATGCACATTTGAAAAGTGTTGGCAAATGCACACTCCCATAAATCTAATACCACAATCAAGATACCCTTCATACACACTGTTCTGATTTCTATCCCATAGATGAGATAGGTCTGTTCTTGAACTTCACATAAAGGTGAACCTACAGTAGGTACTATTTTGTTTCTGGCTACTCTGTTCAATAAAATGTTTTTAAGATGCATACAGTGTTTTTGTTAGCAAGTAGCAGTCCACTGTTTGACTATATAACAATCTGGTTATTTATGAACCAAATGGACGTTTTGGTCATTTTAAATTTTCACCTATAACCTTTCTGCAAAATTATTCTCTTACAGACACATGTTTTCATTTCCCTTGGATGAGTACCTAGAAGTGTAATTCCTGGGTCATAAAGTAGTTACATGCTTAATCTTATTAGGAACTACCAAAAAGTTTTTCAAAACAGCTGTTCTATCCTATACTCCCATAAATAATACAGAGCAGTCCAATATCTCCACATGCTTGCCAACACTTGGTATGGTCCATCTCTTTAGTATTTGTGATTTTAAAGGGCATGAGGTCGTATCTCATTGTTGTTTTCATTTGCATTTCTCTAATGGCTAATGATGTTTAGCACATTTGCATGTACTTATTTGCCATATATATATTTTCTTTAGTGAAGTTTCACTTCAAGCCTTCTGTCAATTTTTTATCAAGGTGTTTTATTACTGAGTTTTTGAAGTTCTTTATACATTATGGATATATATCCTTTGTCAAATACATCTATTGCTCCAGATAATACAGATATTTTGCTCCAGGCTATAATGTGCCTTTTCATCTATTGTCTTTTCATGAGCAAAAGTTTTTAACGTTGATGAAATCCAATTTATCAATTTTTCTTTTATGGCTAATGTACTCCGAGTCACATCTAAGAAATATTAATCAACACCAACTCTGTGAAGATTAATATAAATGCAGATTAAGTTGAATACCTACATTTTCTTCTACGATTTCTGTAGTTCTACCTTTTGTATTTAGATCTATGATCCATTTTAAGATAAAATTTTGTTAGTCTAATATAGTCGTCAAGTTTCACATTTTTCTCCATGCATCTTCATTCAGTCCCTTGGCATCTTCTCCAGTGAATTGCCTTAATTTATCAAAAATCAATTAACTGCATACATGAATGTTTTCTGGACTCTGATGTGTTCCACTGATCTTGAAATTAGGTAGTGTGAGTCTACTAACTGCACAATTTTTTCAAGATTACTTTGACTATTCTCCATCTTTCATTTCCATATACATGTTAAAATCCACTTGTCAAAATCTACCTGGAAGGTTTTTGAGATTTTGACTGGAATTTCATTGACTCTACATATTTAATTTCCAGGAAAAGTTAGCATCTTAAATTTCACTGTCTTTTTCCATGAACACAGTATAATTCTCTATTAATTTAGGTCTTCTTTCTCTCAGAAATGATAGGAATCTTCGTATAGAATACTTTATGTTTTTTGAGTTTGTTCCTAAGTATTTTATGTTTCTTATGCTACTGTATGTGGAATGTCATTTCTTAAATTTCATTTTCCAATTGTTTCTTGCTAGCATATGTAAATACAATTGGCTTTCTACATTGACCCTGTATGTTGCCATCCTGCCAAATACTAGTTTCAGTCCTTTTTATTTATGGTACATCCCTTAGAGGTTTTTGCTTTTGTTTTTGTTTTTTTAAGGTAAGCAATCCTGGCATCTTTAGAAAGATTTTTATTTTTCCATTCTAATATGTATGTCTTTTATTCCCCTTTCTTATCTTACTACATCGGCTAGGGCCTCCAGAACAAAGTTTAAAAAAAAAGATGAGAGTAGAAATCCTAGTGTTGTCACCAAATTTAGGGGGAAATGTTCTATATGCTAGCTGCAGGGGTTTTTTATAGTTCCAATTAATTAAATTGAGATTGTTTCCTCCTACTCATGTTTTGCCTATAGTTTTTATCATGAATATGTGTTAATTATACAAGTGGTTTTGTTTTGCATATAATGAGATGATCATATCATTTTAATCTGATCTGTTACTATGATTAACTAACTTGATTGATTTAGCATAAAAAATGTAGATGTATGTTTCACATGTATGTCTGTTTGTATGTATACACATATATGTTTCCTAGCTCTGTGTACAGACAGGGTCTAGAAGCAGTGACACTTCAGTAGTGATCAGCACATCTAATACCCAGGTCTCAGTTTTCTGATACTATCCTCCACAAGAAAAAAAAAAGAGATCCTTAGAGAAGTAGCTGATTCCAGACCAAAGGCAAAGAAACTGTAAGATGCACTTGGAATATCCCAAAGTAAGAGAAGTGCTCAAAAGGATACAGGATTCAGTCTGACGGGACTCCTGCTAGCCAGGTTGGTAGGAATTTACAAGTAAAATCAAATAATGATATTAATAGATATGGCCCACAGAACAAGATATTAATCCATACTTCCATGCTTACATTAATAAATTTATGAATAAACGTTTTAATGATGTAATACACAGAAAACTATACTATCATTTCTGCCAAAAATGGATGTCCTTAGTCTTAATGTGATTAAACGTTGGATAGACCAAGGTCAAAAGACATCTTACAGAATTTTAAGACCTGAACTCTTTTTAAAAGACTGTCAAGCGGCTTCCCTTGTGGCACAGTGGTTAAGAATCTGCCTGCCAATACAGGGGACATGTGCTCGAGCCCTGGTCCGGGAAGATCCCACATGCCGCGGAGCAACTAAGCTCGTGCACCACAACTACTGAGCCTGCGCTCTAGAGCCTGTGAGCCACAACTACTGAGCCCATGCGCCACAACTACTGAAGCCTGCGCACGTAGAGCCCCTGCTCCACAACAAAGAGCAGCCCCCGCTCACCGCAACCAGAGAAAGCCCGCACGCAGCAACGAAGACCCAACGCAGCCAAAAATAAAATAAATGTATTGAAAAAGAAAAAACTGTCAAGATAGTGAAAAATGGTACAAGAGTGAGGAACTGTTCCAGACTGAAGAAGTCTAAAAGTATGTGACAACTAAATGCATTGTAAGATATCATAATCAAGATCAGAAAGTAAGAAAGACATTGTTGGGGAAGCTGGCAAATTCTGAATGAGGTCTGAGTATGATACAATTTTTAATGTCTTAATTTGAACGGCTATAATGGGGTATGTTAGAGAGTGCGTTTGTTCAGGAGAAATGCACATTAAACATTTTACTGGTTGCTATTTATTCTCAAATTCTGAAATGAGAGATCAAATTATTTCTCAAAGTTGTGTGTGTGTATATTCAAATTCAATAATACATACAGTGAGAGAGAGATGGAACAAATATGGTACAATGTAGAAAATTGGGGGAAATGGAGGTATTTGTGTGAAGGGTACATGGGAGTTTTTTGTCATGGTCTTGCAACATTTTTTAAATTATTTCAAAATGAAAATAAAAAGAAATAAAAATTCAATTCAGTTAAAATACAAAGAAAGGACATCTCTTGTAGAGAGCATAGTGGTGTGTGTTACAGGAGGTTTGACGGCTCTGGCAACTGATCAAGGAAAAAGATGACCACCAAAGGCAGTAACACACAATCAGCCTTATTGTATGGCACTTGGACAAGGCTGTATGAGAGGGAAGCCTCTCTCAGCATGAGATGATCCAGAGGCAATGGCATGGGGGCAACCATCCAGAAGGGGAAGAGGGCAAGGGAACTCCCAGGGGAGAAAGGGATCAGAGAGGGGCCTTACATGTCTAGGTGATGTCATTCAGCAGCATAGCAAGGAGTCTCTGGCTCAGAGAGCTCTGAGGGACCACAGCAGTTTGGGGTCTTATAACTAATACAAAGTTCTGTATTAATGGGTAACAGCTAGCAGGTGAGATTTTGCCTGAGTATGCAAAACACAAAGGCCCTAACAAAATATTTGTTTGGGTTATTCTGAAAATAAGTGGATGTGTAAAACCTTGAGTTTTGCACTAGTAGTCTTTTGAACTAACAGATCTCAGGCTGCTGTGAAGAAATAAACAATCTGTGGGCCAAGATACAGGTCCATCCTTAGCTCATTTATATAACAGATGTTTCTTACATTATACACCCTGCCTTTAACTGGTTTTCTTAGTTGTTTCATATTTGATGCAACTGTTGCTCTGCATGGGTTTAAGTATAGCAGCTTGCTATTTGTTTTCTAGCTGTCCTCTTTCTTTATTCCTCCTTTTGTGCCATATTTTGGATTAACCAAATATTTTTAGCATTTTATTTTCATTACTTGATTTCATCTTAAACTATAACTCATGTTGTTTTCCAGTGCTTTCTCTATCAGAATAAGCATACTTAATATATCATAGTCTACTTACAGCACATATTGTTCAAATTCACATACATGCCAGTATGTCAAAGAATTCCATTTTCCCCATTTGTGGTGCTACTGTTGTCATATATTTACACTGCACATGGAATAAACTCCACAATATAAGGTTATTTTTGCTTTGAAGGGTTGTCTTACAAAGAAATTAAAGAAAAAAACTTTCAAACTGCCCTTTCTATATCCTTATATATTTATGTTTTATGGTGACCTTCATTCCTTTCTGTACTACCATTTCCTTTAACATCTATCTAAAATTTTATTTATCTGAAAGTATTTCTATTTAGCCCTCATTTTTGAAGGGCATTTTCAATGCATAAAGAATTTTGGCTTGACGGGGAATCTCTTTCCCCCTTCCTCAGTATTTAAAGATTTTATTCCATTGTCTTGTGGCCTCCGTTTTTTCTGGTGACAAGTCAGCCATCATTCATATTGTATTCCAGTGTATATAATGTGTTTCTTTATCACAGACTGATTTGCTTTTAACAAATTTTGAAAACTTCTGGCCAGTATTTATTCAAATATTCTTTTTGGCTCAATTATACATACTTTAGGCCATTTAATATTGTCCCACATATCACTGAGTTTCCATTTCAGCCAAATCTTTATCTTTTTCTGTTCTTAAAAATGGATAATTTCTATTGCTCAGTCTTCAGGTTCACTTACTTTTTTCCTGTAGTCTTCAATCTGTTGTTAAGTTAGGATTTTGCATTTTAGATACTGTAATTTTCAGTTCCAGACTTTCCATTTGATTCTTTTGTATATTTTCCTTTTCACTGCTGAGATTCTCCATCTAGTCTTTATGATCTTCTTTTCCTTTGACATCCTTAACTGCTTATTTCAATTATCAGGGTAATTTCTGGGTCTGTTTCTTTTAACCTTGTTTCTTAAATTAGGATCACACTTCTCTGCTTCATCATAGGTCTCATGATTTTTCTGTTATGCAGGACATTGTGAGTGACACTGTAAGGAGTCTGAAATATCTTGTCTTCTTTAAAGGATACTGAGTTTTGACTTGCAGAGAGTTAGCTCCAATATCTCCCAACACTGTATTAACTCTAGTATCACCATTCAACTCCTATCTACATATTAGGCAATGGTATTAAGCCTTGTGTGTCCTTCCCTTACATGTGCATATCCTAGCCCTTGGCCAAAGACACATCATGAATAATCTCACAAACTTCTGAAAGCCCACTTTTGTACATTTCCCCCTTTGCCAGTACTCTGAAAAGTTTTGTAAATATCACTCCTCAACATTTGCTCTTAGAACGATAAGCATTTTCCAAACATTTGTGAAAATTCCCTAGAAAGGAGATGAGAGATTTAGGTTTGAAGACTGGTTCTGCTATTTTATTGCTATATGATTAGGGACAATTTCCTGAGTGAAAATCGCTTCATCTGAAAAATGAAAATAGCACCACCTATCTCTTAGAGTTGTGACAATGCTAAAATGTATCAATATGTCTAGGACAGTGCTAGAATTGAATGGTGTTCAGTAAATGGTAGCACTAAAAACAGTATTAGTAGTGGCGACATTAGTATTCATAATATAACGAAATGCCCTTAAACATGGCTCTAACCACAACCTCTAGAAATATAAAATCTAATATTTTATCTTGATATGGAAATTACATTTGATACCTTTAAAATTCCTGTATCTCAATATAGCTTCTCTTGAAATACAAAAATTATCAATAACTTCTATCATCTAAAAATGCACTCACAGGTAGACACAGATAAGCTTTAAATTTGGCCGTGCCTATGCTTTAAATTTTAAAATGACTTTGATATTTAGGCTTAGTTCATACTTTCTATTCATCCAGAAAACATCAGATAAAAATATGAGGGGCAAAAAGTGAACACCTGAACCTATGATTCACAACGTTTAGTATGCGCAGAAACCAATTAGTGATATTGGTAAAGACAGAAAAAGAACCTCTAAAGACAAATTAATAATACTATGCCATGTATTTAAAAATAATTAGGGTAGATGATTCTTGTTATTCTCTAGCTACAGCCTTCTACAAACATCAAGTCTTTTTCTTAATTTAATGTTGATTTTTAAATCCAAATTTATTACCCTGCAAGCTTAACATCTCTGGTTCCCGGTATCTGAAAAGGAAGTTTGAGCTTTATATTTGAGGTAAGATACAGTTCTTGTCTAGAATTTTCTCCAGGAAATGACAGAAATAATAGCTGAAATAATCGATCTAAATTCTCTTAAACCTCTAATATCTTTCTTATGATGCATGATTTTCTCAATTCCATACTCATAATCTGAAATACCCTTCATGTACCACACTATGCATTACATGCGACACCCTTTGAAATCCCTACTAAATTTTCATGAAGGATACAGAGCCAGACAGCATGAGAAACAGTATGCCTCCATAAATCTTGAATGGAGTCAGGAGTAGGGCAGTGAAACAATGACCTGAAGTAGAATTTTATAAATTACTTCTGTTATGTAACACTGACTTATAGTTATATATTATATTAATGCGAAGCCTAAAATTATTACTGGAGTATTGACTTCTAGTCAATACTAGTGACTGAGGAAGATTGACATCTTTAAAAAAAATTAGTTTGGCTGAAAATCTCTTGTAACTGAGAGCATTTTCTGCGACATTGATTTTAAGGTGCAATAAATACTGATATAATTTTTTAAGTTTGTAAATATATTTTAAAGATAGCACTTGAGGTGTTTCTTCCATGATTATTTCCAGTTTTCAGAGGTTTGCAAGAGGAATGTGTTAGTGGATATTTTCTTCATTCTCAGAATTGCCATGACTCTCAATTAATGGAAAGGAAAGATATTTGAGAGCAGAGAATATGTGAAACACATTTTTTAAAAATCTCTTGGTGCCTAACATAGTGTATTATATTTAATAGGTACAGAGTAACTGTTCCCTGAATTTAGTTCAGACTCAGGCATCCGCCACTGTGAATGGCTTTTGCCTTCGGAAATTAAGTCCATAATCCAGAGCTTCGCTCTGCCAGGGGACTGTCCTCTGATTTCCAATAATACACAGTCAGAAGCACATTATCTCTCTCAGGCCACAAGCGTATCATTCAGTGAATTCTGACTGCAGAGTTATAGTTGGTTTTGTCATGGACCAAAAGCAAGTACTAAAGCTAGCACTAAATTAATTACTTGTAGAAAACGATCCTAAAAAGGCATCTCGATTTCTCATGAAGTTCTGTTCATCGTATATACCTTGGTACCTTTGGGTAAACTGCACCCATTCACCACGGTAATCTAATACTGAAACATAAAGGAGGTACTTTATGAAACCCTGATGGTAACTGAGTACTAAACAAGGCATTTCAGTAGCTAATATACTGCATTTCAAGGATCATATTAAAATAGTTAATACATATTTAAATACATATAGCTGATAGTCCATATGTTTCACAAAATTAAAATAATAATAGGTAAAAAAAAATCAATGAATCCTTCAAAATATACGTATACAAATAAATAAAGCCATCCATTACTCCGGACTGAAAATAGACCTTGGCTTAACCTTTGCTATTTCTGTGATAAAATAAGTATTTATTAGAGCACTTTTCTTTAGAATCATTTTAATCAGAAAAGAATACCTCGGGCCGCCCTGGTGGCGCAGTGGTTGAGAGTCCCCCTGCCGGTGCAGGGGACACGGGTTCATGCCCCGGTCCGGGGGGATCCCACATGCCGCGGAGCGGCTGGGCCCGTGGGCCATGGCCGCTGAGCCTGCACGTCCGGAGCCTGTGCTCCGCAACGGGAGGGGCCGCAGCGGTGAGAGGCCCGCGTACCGGAAAAAAAAAAAAAAAAAAATACCACCTCACTAACACCTATCAATCAGATGTCTAACCAGCTGTTTCCCTTAAAATATCTACTACAATTTATGAAAGAAAATTCACTGCTATTTTGAAGAAGCTATATATTTAAACATGTAGAGCCATGTTTTTCAATTTTTATTTTCAATAAACATAATTGTTTGAGGTATTTTATAATCATTGAGTTATTTCATCTTTGTCAAAGCAATAATTTGCTACTTAGATTAGATCAAAATCTATTTACCTCCCCTACTTCTGCTTACTTATGATCAAGACTAAGTTTAAAACAACTTGAGATCTTTTTATACTTTTAATGATTAATAATTCACAAAGAAGATACCAATTTTACGAATTAACAGCTAACCACAAAAAATACACCTGTCAAATACACAAAATTAGATGTAAATATAAGATCCAAAATTCTGGGTAAACTAATTCCAAGGGGCTATTACACTGGCACTTAGACACGTGGTACACAAAGATGCTGGCTGCTTTATACAGTACAACACAGATATTAATCCTTCAGGGTACCAACTAAGTGTGATAAATGAATATGTGAGGCAGCCTATTCTTAAAACTTAGGCCCAAAGAGACATTCCAGAGTTGTTGGAAGAATAAAGATCCAAAAATGTAATATGAGAATTTCAATGTGAGAAAGTTCTACAAAAATAAATAAAATTTAAATAAAGCTGGGTTACATTTCAAAAGGCTCATTGGTACAACCAAGCCGAGTATTTTATTCTTTTCTGTCATAGGGAAAGATAGGCCATCCTTTCTGGAAAGAGATAGTCCGGTATAATAAGTGCATGAAATTTGAAATCAAATACTGGTAGGTTCTATGTACTGGTCTACAACTTACTAGCTGTGAAACGTCAGACATCTTAACATCCATGAACTTTAGGCCCTATGTCTGTAAAATAAGAATATCTTATTAATATAGAGATGCTATAAGACAAAGCATGAAAATAACCTTGCATAGTGCTTAAACATAGTTGGAATATAACAGATGGTAATTTTCTTTCCCTTTCTATATGCATGGTCAACTGTTAAATGGTTCACGCAACACTCCTGAGATCATCTCTTAACTCCTGCCAGAAGTTAAATACCACCTTCAAAATACACAGCCTACCCGGAAAACATAATAGACTTTGTCTTTATGTGTTTTCATGGTCTTTCATGATTATTGGTTTTGGAGGGATTTTTTTGTTTGTTTGTTTGTTTTTGTTTTTGTTTCTTGCGGTACGCGGGCCTCTCACTGTTGTGGCTTCTCCCGTTGCGGAGCACAGGCTCCGGACGCGCAGGCTCAGCGGCCATGGATCACGGGCCCAGCCGCTCCGAGGCATGTGGGATCTTCCCGGACCGGGGCACGAACCCGTGTCCCCAACCCATGTCCCCTGCATCGGCAGGCGGACTCTCAACCACTGCGCCACCAGGGAAGCCCTGGAGGGATTTTACTTATGCAATCTCTCCTCAATATTCTCCTGGGGTCATTACTGCAACCATGTTTTTCATGCTAGACTGACCATTCCTGCCCTGAGTACACCATATAATTCAAATGTAAAAAGGAGCGCAGCAAACTTTTTGAAGAACTCAAATACATCACAAGGATTGAGGAGCTGCAAGTCTTCCATCTCCCTCAAATGTGAATTTGATTTAAAAATGAAAACAAAGCACAATCATTAATCATTATTTATTCATGTTTGCAATGTGGAGAAAATCTCTTTGTGCAATTTCTAAAATGAATGGAGTTCTCATAAGCACAGATTTTGGGCCTATTAAGCTAATAAGAAACAATTTGTGTTTTCTAGTAATTGGAATTGCTTTGAGACCACACAATGGCTTTTGTGTTTTTCATTTTAAGCAAATAACTTTCATGCATCATCTTCTTTGTATGCTTTGAAATTAAAGTAAACTCACTCAAACTAAAACTTTACTACACTTGTTTTTCTCGCCCACCAAAATGTTCTTCAAACTCAAACAGACAACAGTCAAAGTACAATGATACGTCTAAGAATAAACATGAATGATAATAACAACAGCACCTTACATTTAAACAGCAACTTAACAGCATTCAAACCTTTTACCCTATCTGATGCCATTTTGACACTGTCAGTATAAGTAAACGTGAAATATGGAATGAAATTCATATTAAATTAGATGAGCACATGACCTTGGGATAGCTCACTATTGCTTTCAAAACAAAGTCCAAATGTCTTATCCTGGCATGCAAGTCTCACTATTTGATCGCAACTCTCCACATAACCATTGTTCCAGCCTCAGTAGATAATTCATTATACTACAAAGGAACCATGTACTTTCTGGTCTTTGTATCATTACTCATGCATTTCCTCTACTCACAACAAGACTGCCTCCCCCAGTGTAAATCAGTCTGAGTATCATAAACATCTGCTCCCATGCAAAGCATTCCCTTCCTCCTTTCCCAGTTCATAGAAAGCATCTGTCCAAGTGCCTGCTTCTGACCTTTCATAGTACTTTGTTGTAGCAGTTTCTACCCGGCACCTCTCATGGTAGAACACGTCTCTTTCGCCAATGTTGTTGCAATATCTTTTTAAGTTGTCTCTCTGTTCCCTACTTTGTCCCTTACCCTGCAGTAACCAATCTTAAAAAATCCAGATATGATCATGTCACTCCCCTTTTCAAAGCAGCCAATAATCTCAAATTCTTTAACTTTCTTCCTTACCCTCTGTACTTCAGTCACACTTGCTCATCATCACTAAAGGACTCTCAATCCCTAATGACTTTAGATCATTTATATATTAACACTGGACTTCTTATATGAGCCACTGACAGTCATCCCTCAGTATCGCAGGGGATTGGTTGCAGGACCCATGCGGATACCAAAATCCGTGGGATGTTCAATTCCCTTATATAAAATGGTGTAGTATTTGCACATAAACTACACACATTCTCCCATATACTTTCCTTTTTTAAATTACAGTTGATTTATAATATTATATTCATTTCAGGTGTACAGCACAGTGATTCAGAACTTTTACAGATTATACACCATTCAAAGTTATTACAAGATAATGGCTATAATTCCCTGTGCTATACAATATATCCTTGTTACTTATCTATTTTATACATACTAGTTTATATCTGCTAATCCCACACTCCTAATTTGTCCCTTCCCTCTTCATTTTGATAACCACTAGTTTGTTCTCTATATCTGTGACTGTTTTGTACATACATTCATTTGTGTTATTTTTTAGATTCCACATATAAGCAATATCATATGATATTTATTTCTCTGTCTGACTTATTTCACTAAGCATAATATTCTCTAGGTCCATCCATGTTGTTACAAGTTGCAATATTCCCTTCTTTTTCATGGTTGAGTAATATTCCACTGTGTGTGTATATGTGTACATATATGCACACACATATATATACACACACACATATTCATCATATATATATATATATACACACACACACACACACACACACACACACATACATACACCACATCTTCTTTATCCATTCATCTGTTGATGGACACTTGGGATGCTTCCACATCTTGGTTATTGTAAATAGTGCTGCTATGAACATTGGAGCACGTGTACCTTTTCAAACTAATGTTTTAATTTTTTCTGGGTATATATCCAGGAGTGAAATTACTGGATCATATGGTAGCTCTATTTTTGTTTTTTGAAGAACCTCCATACTGTTTTCCATAATGGTTGCACCAATTTATATTCACACCAAAAATATACAAGGGCTCCCTTTACTCCACATCCTCACCATATGTTATTTGTAGACTTTTTGATGATAGCCATTGTGACAGGTGTGAGGTGACAGCTCGTTGTTCTCATTTATTTCTCTAATAATCAGCAATGTTGAGCATCTTTTCATGATTTAAACTGAATGCAGTCCCTATCAAAACACCCATGACATTTTTCACAGAACTAGAACAAATAATCCAAAAATTCATATGGAACCACAAAAGACCACAAAAAGCCAAAGCAATCTTGAGAAAAAAGAACAAAGCTGGAGGCATCACTCTCCCCGTCATCAGACTATACTACAAAGCTACAGTAATCAAGACAGCATGGTATGCCACGGAGCAACTAAGCGTGTGCTCCACAACTACTGAACCTGTGCTCTAGAGCCCGCGAGCCACAACTACTGAGCCCACACACCACAACTACTGAAGCCTGCGCAGCTAAAGCCCATGCTCCGCAACAAGAGAAGCCACCGCAATGAGAAGCCCACACACCACAATGAAGAGTAGTCCCCGCTCGCCGCAACTAGAGAAAGCCCGTGCACCGCAATGAAGAGTAGCCCCTGCTCTCTGCAACTAGAGAAAGCCTGCGTGCAGCAATGAAGACCCAGTGCAGCTGGGGTGGGTGTGGGGAACAGCATGGTACTGGTACAAAAACAGACACATAGATCAGTGGAACGGAATAAAGAGCCCATAAATAAACTCACGCACCTATGGTCAATTCATCTATGACAAAGAAGGCAACAATACACAATGGAGAAAAGACAGTCTCTCCAATAAGTGTTGCAGGGATAACTGTAAAACGATGAGATTAGAACATTTCCTCATACCACATGCAAAAAAAAATTCAAAATGGATTAAAGACCTAAACGTAAGGACTGGAACAATAAAACTCCTAAAAGTGAACATAGGCAGAACACTCTTTGACATACATTGTAGCAATATTTTCTGGATCTAAGACACAAGAAAGAAAAGCAAAAATAAATAAATGGAATCTAATTAAACTTAAAAGCTTTCGCACAGCAAAGGAAACCACAGGGAAAAAAATGAAAAGACAACGCACAGAACGGGAGAAAATATTTGCAAATTACATAATGGATAAGGGATTGAGATCTAAAATATATAAACATCTCATACAACTCAATACCAAAAAAACACAAACAACCCAATCAAAAATGGGCAGAAGACCTGAATAGACATTTTTCCAAAGAAAACATACAGATGGCCACCAGGCACACAAAAAGATGCTCAACTCCCACATACTTTAAATCATCTCTAGATTACATATAATACCTAATACAATATAAATGCCATAGAAATAGTTGTAAATACAATATAAATGGTATGTAAATAGTTGCCAACAAATTCAAGATTTCTTTTTGAGACTTTCTGGAGTTTTTTGTTTTATAAATATTCTTGATCTGTGGTTGGTTGAATCCGTGAGTGCAGAATGGGTGACTGACTGTATTTTTCTCTCTTATATGCTTCTAATCAAAACTGACACAGGGAACTCCCAGGACAAAGCACATTAACTTCACATTAACTGAACTTTAATGCAACCTGTTTTCAATGAACGTCTTTTTCAGTCAGAGCCAAACTCAGCCCTGTACTAAATTAAGGGGCAGGGCTCCAATGGAGGGGGTGGGAAACACACAAGAGGAGTTAACAATAAAAAAGTAAGTCTAAATGTACCAGAGTGTTTGGTGGGTTAACCGTGAAGGAATTCAGGAACTCAGAGACAGGTGAATAAGGTAGTAATCCAGGTTCTGAACTCACAATCAAGGTGAAGACAGGATATCTGGAAGGGACAGTAAATGTGTGGTATAATTACTGCTTCTATTCCTCCCTGCAGTGCCCGAGGAAGCTGTTTCACATAATGGATCCTGTGTTAAAGTAAGTTCATGGTCTTAGAGTTCTTCTCAACCCAGTGCTCCAGGTGACCATACTTGCAATCAGTTTCTTCACGATGCAACCTATTGACATCCTTGTTCTAATATGTAGGAAACTTATCGTCAACTGATGTGGATCAAACAACCAAGTATGAGGAAAAGAGAACTTAATTGCAGGAGGCAAGGACTCACAACTTCCTCCCATTTCCTCTCATTTGCTGCAATACAATACTATTGCCTTTACTGTCTCTACTACCCCCTCTAATCGAAGCATATACATCTTCCTCTTTGCACTGGCTGATCCACTTGTGATTTCTTTTACAGATTCTGTATTATCAGGGCCAGGCTGCCATCCTATCTCACAATCCAGGCAGTGCCCATGGTTATTATCCAAGCCCATCTGCTGCCTCATTTGAATGTGGTATTTTCATTCATTTTTTTTTCCACTTTTTTTTTTTTTTACTTAGAATCTTTAGAATCAGAGTTTGGACACTGGCATAACACGTTGGGCCTGATGCTTTGCCCTAGAGTAAAAGAACAGTCGAATATATCTAAGAATCTCTGGAAATAGCTAGTATATGGGATTTAAAATCATTTCCCATTAAATCAGGACAACATCTTGGTAAAATAAAAAATATATATACCTGTGGTACACAGAAGTCTATGCTATATACTTCCTGGGGTTATTCCCAGGATTAGGTTACAGCATGTAGCAAGGGTGAAGGGATTTTCAGATATAATTATGGACCCAAATAAGTTGACTTTACACAAAAAGGAGATAATCCTGAGTAGGCCTGTCTTAACAGTTGGAAGCCCTTTAAAACAGAATCTAGGCCTTCCCTTGAGATCAGAGATGCTCTCCTGTCAGCCACATAGCACCACACCACTGTGACTTACACAGCTGCAAGGAAGTGAACTGTGACAACAACCATGTGAGCTTGGAAATGAACCCTGAGCCTCACATGAGACCCCAGCCCTGGCCAACACCTTAACTGTAAACCCTGAGCACAAATCTAGCTAAGTTGAGGCCAGAGTCCTGATCTACAAAAACTGTGAAATCATAAACGGTTGTTTACGCAATAAAGTTTGTGGGAATTTGTAAAGCTGAGCATGGAAAATGTGCAGTGTTCTTTTCCCAAAATTATATATGCATATGTGTGTGTGGATCGATAAACATATATATCGATATTTCCATGTGTTAACCACTGGAACCTATGAATATGACCTTATTTGGGACAAGGACCTTTATAGGTATAATTTAATTATGTTATAATTAAATTAAGGATCTTGAGATTAGATCATCCTAGATTTAGGATAAACGCTAAATTCAATGACTGGTATCTTTATAAGAGACAGGAGATGGAGATTTGAGAGCCAGAGGGACACAGAGAGGGGAAAGCCATGGGGAGATGGGGGCACAGATTGGAGCAAGGCACTCACAAAAGACAAGGAACACCTGGGACAACCAGAACTCAACGAGGCAGGAAAAGATCCTCCCCTAGAGCCTCCACAGGGTGTGTGGCACTGCTGACACCTTGATTTTGGACTTCTGACCTCCATAACTGTGAAAGAATACACTCCTGTCACTTGAGGCCACCAACTTTCTGGTAACTTGTTATAGCAGCCCCAGAAAACTAAAGGCTATGTATGTAGCAAGGGGAGGGCGTGGTCTGGAAAGAAAAATTGGATGCAGATTCTACTCCCCAGGAATTTATAATCTAGTATGAAATCTATGATAGACATTCAAATAAAGAAAAATATACAGTGACATATGCCAGAAGAGAGGTAGAGAAAAAACGGTTCCGAAAACAAAAACAACAAAAAAAAGGAAGATCTATTTCTGGCTGGGGCAATTGGGTAAGGTTTCCTAGGAAAAAAAAAATTGCTAATGGTGGTAATGACCTGGGCATGACGATATGAGACGAGAACACTGCAGACAGAAGAGCAATAAGCAGCTGTGAGATCTTGCCTTTTCAGTTAGAACAGCTTACCGCCCGACGTCCATTGTACATTACTTGCATCCAGCACGTCCACAGTAAAAGTTTCAACATTTAATATGTTCTTATTTAAGAGTTCCAATGTTCTATGTAAATTCAAATGAGTAGATATTGTGTGTTCAGTTCCAGACCATCACAATAATGTAAATACCACAATAAAGTGAGTCACATGATATTTTTTTTGGTTTCCCAGTGCATATATAAAACTTATGTTTATACTATAATGTGGTCTATTAAGTCTGCAACAGCATTATGTCTAAAAAATAATCTACTTACATACCTTAATTGAAAAATAGTGCTGTAACACAACATTGTAAATCAACCATAGTTCAATAAAAAGAAAAGAAAAATAGCGCTATTGGAAAAATGGTGCCAATACATTTGCTGGGTGCAGGGTTGCCACAAACCTTCAATGTGGAAAACAAACAAACAAACAAAACAATATCTGCAAAGCACAATAAAGCGAAGTGCAATAAAACGAGGTATGCCTGTATTTGGTTTAACTATATGATTTCATACAAATCTCAGAAAGCAAATTCTTCTCCTCTTTCAAGTATTAGGCACTAGCGAGCACCATTAGGGAAAATGGTACAAAAAGGGAAACTTGAAGTCATATAGCAATGATAACATAGTAAAGAAGAGGAATGTACGTGTCTTACATTGCTCACATTTAAGTAATGATACCAGTCCAATGTTTACTGACCTTTGTACAATCGATGTAGGTTTTTACTTAATTCAAAATTTTGCATTCAAAACATTGCCATGACACTTCATTTGACAAGTTAGACTCAAGAAGCAATCTGAGGATTCATTTGTATTATCACAGCCATCCCCCATTTAAAATTAGGAAACTAATCTTCCCGTGAAGACTGAATTCTAAAAATGATTACCGCTGTGGTAACCAATAGGAAAGAGAAAGCATATTGTTTGGAGCTTTGTAAAACACACAGGTGTCAGAACTAAAATAGAACTAGTCAGGAAAAGATCTAACATAATTATTGGTTGCATCAGTGTATAAAAATCCATTTTATGATTGTACACTACATGAAGGTGAAACTTTGATTAGACCAGAAAATTTACATGTGTTAAAGCAGTAATCTGCTCAATTGGTAAAGAAAAACATGAAATGTACATAACAAGTATCTCTCCCCCCCACACACACACACACAGAGTTCTGTCTTTGTTATCTCACAGAAGAAGAGTGAAGAGGAAATGAGATAATGTACAAGTGCTTTGGTAAACTCACAATTACATCTAATGATGATAAAGATGAGTCCCCTAAGGAAATCCATTAAAAACTCAACAATGTTGACACATTTCCACCCTGAAGATTTTCCTGGAACAGGATATAAGTAGCAAATCTAACACATTCAAACCTCACATCAAATATTTTCCTCCTTTAATGTTAACTGAAGTCCTAATAATCTATGGTAACGTAGCTCTAGGAAGGAAATTGGGGAAGGCAATGAAAACAGCCAAGAGCCAAGGTCATAATCCAGATAAAACTGAGCATTTTCATTCCCACTTTAAAGCCTTTTTCAGCACCGTGAAACTCACATTGGACTCCAAAGCTCCCTTAAGAGCAATATACATCTTTATAGATGGTTTCATGAGGGTACAAAGAAAGTAATTAGCAGTGATCACAAAGCCAAACTTCCTGAATTTTGTTTCACCCATCCCTTCATGATAAATTCTAAATTCCATACTCAACCAAGACTACTCTTTTCTTTCTCTCCCTTCAAACCTCGCTCTTTTACTTGGGTAGTTATCACTTCACCATCTTGCTTCCTGGATCTTTTATTTTTCTCAACCTCTGTCCATGTACATTTTATTGGGAACATTCTCATTCTCTAAGATTTTTCAATTTTGCATCTCAAAAAATTATGCTGCTCAGCACAACAAGGGATAATTCAGAACCACAAAGTTTCTTCCTCCTTAAAAGTAGAGTACGAGTGTAACATGTTTCTCCTGTAATATATATATTTTCACTGACACATACAGACTTCTTGGGAAGTCGATTTATCTGTGTCAACTTGAACTTCCTAAAATCCAACTGATGACATAGAGGTCAGCAAAACAGGGCCTTGCAGCTGTAGATCACAAAGTTCACACACTGAAGGAGACACATTCCCCCTTTCCACCATCCCTGCACACACAGGAGGAGACACTGGTTCTTCTCCAGAGGCTACGTTTTACGATTTAAACAAAGTTAACAAGCTGAGGAATGTATGTATATACGTACAAAAGAATTGTTATGTATGTTATTATATATTAATGTATAATGTTTTATATCTTATATGTGATAAACTTATTATAAGTAAAATGGGATAGATATTGAACAAGGAATGACAACTAGATCAGAAAGGAAAAAAAATATTCTGAAATAGCCTCAAGTCTACCTATAAACTGAATATATCATAATGGTAGCATGTCAAATCTACCATTATGAATTTTAATTCAATTACTCTGGAACATTTTTGGAATAAAATGAAACTCATTTGTTTATTCATATAAAATAAATGTATTTCAGAGACTTACAATATTAAATTATTGGAAGAATGTTTCCAGAAATTCCACATATATAAATGTGGAATGGAGGGCAGTGAACCAAAAAAAATTGTTTTTGAGCAAATAAAACATAAAAACAAGTCAATATTATGAAAGGCATTGTCAACAATAGTTCAAATGCAGGTTGTCAACCTGGAGAAAATGCTACTTAGTTAACATAGTACTGATCCATCTCAACATTAAAAAAAAGCTTCCATAATCCAATAGAAAGACAATCCAAATGGCAAAAGAAATGGAATGGATGTGCTAGGTATCTCCTGTTTGCCCTCCCTGTTCTTTCTATGGCTCTATATGTGGGGATGTTGACCCCTATGAATTATATCAATTGGCTCCATTGCCCCTTAGCTCCTGGTGGGTTTTGGCCAATGGGAGGTACTGTAAGGAGGTGAGGGAAGGGGAAGGATCAGGGAGGGTTCTTTTCCCCCCAGTTTTGTTCCTGCCAGGTCATTATGGGTTGGCTGTGTCTCTCCATCAAAGAACATAGCTCCTGTCAGGCACTCCTCCCCTTTGGTAGGCCACCCTTGCCCGTCAGGCCTAGTGGTGTTAAGAGCTCCCTGCTGTTGCTCCCTCTGGGGTACTGTATTAGCCCTTGTTTTCTTAAAACAGAGGTCATCCAAGTGTGCTTCAGAGACCCCCTGAGGCCCTGCACCACTTTCAGAGATTGTATGAGGTCAAATTTATCATCATTCAACATGATGATAAGATGTTATTTACCTTTTCCGCAACACATGGAATGCACAAGTAAACATACAGCTATATTCTATTAAACCAGACGTTAAAGAGATTTGTAAAACCGTGAAACGGTGCAACTCTTCTCACTAAATATGTTTTGGAAAATACAGTTCTTTTCCATAAATTATGTTTATATATTAACTTATAAGAGGTTTATTAATATTTTTAAATGGAATTGATATTATTAAAATACTTAATTTTGAAGTTTAACACATTAAGCACAGATAGATAACACACATAAATAAAAAGTACATTGAGGTCCTTACAATTTTTGAGAGTATAAAGTGGTATGGAGTCCAAAAATTTTGATAATCACTGTACTCCCCCTTATAAGTGGTCCCTTCTATTTAACCCTCCTAAATTTGCCTCAGTTGAGTATGTCATATGTTACTGGGCAGAACCTTGGGTGATAACAGTGGAAATAGATAGAAGAGCTATAAATTGCCAGCAAACCTCACTAATAGTTAAAGGAAAAAATTAATACAATGAAGAAAGATCATTTTGCACCTGACACATTTTTCTGGAAAGATCTGGAACATCCAATTTTTTCTGAAAGTATAAGGAAGTAAGCATTTATTTTTTTGGAGTGTAAAGTAGTACAAGTTTTTGGAGGGTAATTTTTCAGTATCTCTTAAAAATGGAAATGTGAATGTTTTATGACCCAACATTTTGAATTCTAGGAACGTATCCTTCAGAAACAAAATTGTGAGTCCTTAAAAATATCATTACAATGATTTTCACTACAACAGCGTTTGCAAGAGCAAAAGAGTAAAAATATAAAGACGAGACCTGAATACTCATCAGAAGAAAATTAGATAAAATATCATATAGCCACACAATTAAATGCCATGCACGTGTTTAAAACACAAACACAATTTATATCTATATGTACTTAGCCTAGAGCTATCACTGTAATATATTAAGAGGAAAAGATAAGTTACAAAATCTATAGCACACACCATTTTCTTGTGCATGTGTATACATATGCATACACGTATTATTCTGGGTAAGAATGAGAATATCTGGAATGAATTATTTAACAGCTGAGATGGGAGGAGTGGAGGTAGAAACTTTCACAAAAAGCAATTTTTTAAAAATAAAATATAAGAACTGGGGGGGAAAAGGTAGTCTGAGGTTACTTAACGTGAACAAATAGCCCAGCCAAACTCAGCCTGAAGATATTATACTACTGATATTCATTGATATTCATAATAATGATAGCTTCATAAAATAATTTTATGCTCAGCTTTATCTTTGCACAGATTTATAGTATTCTCTCCTACAGCAAACGCAAACACACACACTCATTTTATTATGATCGTAAAATAAGCAAACTTTGCTGTAGCTTTTGCACTCTTCCAGAACACTTTGTTCCTAGTGCCCTTCTGCCCTTCTGGTACTTAACTGCCTCTCAGCCTACCAGTGATCAGTTTTGATATCACATATTTTGAAATTCATTCACACCAATGTATAAACTCTCCCAGCTTTTGCTCTGTTAACCTTGTCTTCGATGTATAACAACTCACAAAATAAAACAAATAAACAGGGCTTCCCTGGTGGCGCAGTGGTTGAGAGTCCGCCTGCCGATGCAGGGGACACGGGTTCGTGCCCCGGTCCGGGAAGATCCCACATGCCGCGGAGCGGCTGGGCCCGTGAGCCATGGCTGCTGAGCCTGCGCGTCCGGAGCCTGTGCTCCGCAACGGGAAAGGCCACAACAGTGAGAGGCCCGCATACCGAAAAAACAAACAAACAAATAACCAACACCACCATGACTTAGTAGAGAGTATTCAGGACATGGACTGAAGTCAGGTCTACGCCACTTATGATGTGGAACTTATTAGGCAAGTTATAATGTCACTGGGTTCTAGTTTCTCATCTGTAAAATAGAAATCCTACGTTGTTCCTAACATTATTTTGAGTTTCAAATCAGGTTAGGGACATAAATGTACCTAACATTTTCAACATGTTAGTTGAATTTGAATGAAAAGTTTTTTTTTTCCATTGTAAAAGCTGTTAAGTAATGAAGAGATAATGGGGTGTCTGGGATATTTTCTTTCTCCTAAAATCTGTCCATAATTATAAAGGGTCCTTTAGTCATTTATGTGTCCCTGGTCCACTGCAAGCTGAATACTAACACTGTAAGACAGATGACAGGAATTGCAGTGTCAAATTTCTATTCAAGTCCCCCCAGGCAGGGAGGGCCGGGGGAGAGAGAGTGTCTGAGCCAAAACAAGAAGGAGAGGATATTTCATTCCACAATTATTGAACAACTTCCTAGACACACAGGAATGAACAAAACAGGTGGGCTGACATTCCAGTGTGAGAGAAAATAATAATAAACAGAAATTTTTTAAAATACAATTTCCTGTAAAAATAGGTGCCAGGAAGACAGCAGCAACTGGGGAAGGTAACTGTGATGAGCAGGGCCAAGGAGAGCATCCCCAGCAGAGCAAAGAGTAAGTGCAAAGGGTCTGAGGTCTGTCTGAGAAACAGCAGGTAACAGGAGCTAAGGGGAGAGTGGCAGGACTGCACTTCAGAGAGACAGAGGAGGCCAGAATACGAAAGGAATTATAGGGCCTTATTTATAGGTTGGCTTTTACTCAGATCTATCTTAACTTTTAACAAGATCCCATTGGCTGTAGCGTTGAAGAGACATCATGAGGTTTCCAAACTCAGAATACATATTGAAGGCAGAGCCGGCAGAATTTCCAGGATGGGAAGTGAGACAGATTGGCGTCAAGTCCATCTACAATGGGAAAATGACAAAGATGGAAAAGATCGGGGAGAAGCGTAGGACTGGATGACGGCTGTAGTGGTCTCTTGGACATGTTAAAAGCAAGGCATCTCTTAGATTTCCAAGTGGAGATATTGTGTGTGCTGTTGGATGCTGAGTCTGGATATCAAAAGTCACCAGAATATAAATTGTATAAGAAACCATGGTAAAGTGTGAGATTACTGAGAAACAGTGTAAATACACAGAAAAGAAAAGGAAGGAGGATGGTTCACTGAATATGTTCTAGTATTTAGAAACTGGAGGAGGAAAGACAGCAAGAGAGAATGAGATGACACAGCATGGAAGTTGAATGGCAAACAAGGCAACTGTGGGGCCTCAAAGTATAGAGAAGACATTTGCAGAATGAAGGTGTAGCCAACTGTGTCTACTGCTGCTGAAAAAATGAGTCACGTGAGGAGAGGCTGTTGGGAAAGATGGAGGTGGTTGGTGACCTTGATAGGCGCTGTTTCAGTGAAGTGGTTAAGAAGAACACGTGGGGTCATGGGTGGTAAGACAGGAGCTTTGATTAGCAAGGCAAGTAGAGAAATAAGGGGAGTACACCACATCTAGTGAGAAAGATGTGAGTTCTAAGAGAGGGCTTAGGCTTTTAAAAAATTTTGTTAAGATGGAAACTAGCATAGCAAGCTATTTTGTTCGTGGGAATGATCTAGTAAAGAGGGAGAAATTGAGTATACGTTGGGAGAAGTGCATATTTCTCTTGAGTATGCCATAAGAGATGCAGAGCTGAGGTCCAAGCAGAGACATTTCAGTAGGGACAATTAATCTGGTACAACAGTTTCAAAGAATAGAATACATGGGTACAAGACGTTAGGTCTCTAGCCTTGGTAATGGGGAAAAAAGAGAGCTAACTCTCATCTGACTGCTTCTAGTTTCTCAGTAAAGTAAAATGCGAGGCTTGCAGTTCAAAGTTAGATGTGGGGAACGGTATGGGAGGTTTGATAAGACAGGAAAAGTTTGAAGCGGTCTTCTTCAAGAGTGTGGAAATGAAAATACTGGGAAATGTAACAAGACTGCCCGGCAGCACTGAGTGTCCAGTCATGGGTTTTCCTGCAGCAACAGGGAGCTTGCTCAGGGGCAGGGGCAGAGTCTACGGGAGACTGGCAAGGAGGACAGGAGAGGGGTGCCAGGGAGCCGTGAGAGCACGCAAGGGAGTGATTTTAAAAGTGGAGCATGGGATGTAAACCAGTAAGAAGGAAAATAATGGCGTGAGGCTGAGAATATGAGCAGTCAAAATGTGGTACAATCAATTCCTAACAGGTCATGATGGGGTAAAAGAGTTGGCGTCGGAGGTACTCCAAGTGAGCTCACTACACAGGTCACATTGTTCAGAAAGTGATGCCCCCAGATAGAGATTTGGACTGTGAAGCTCTTATTGTTAATGACAAGGTCTGGAGTGTGTCTAGTGATGGGCAACTGGAGTGGGATGGAAGAAAACACCACTGGATAGACCCTCGATAAGAGGGACTAAGGATGCTGACAGGAGAAGTGGTGGACAAACCCCCCCAGAAATTAGAGTGTTGAAATCGACAGCATGGAAGCAAGTGACACACAGAAAGCAAAACTCAACTACCCATTTCAGAGGGCTGTGGAAAAGTCTGTATCAGCAGCTGAATGCCAGCTTTCAGCTGGACCCTGAACATGCAGGAAATATTGAAAGAGGTTGATGATATTGAGGGATTTGCTGAGGACTGTGTGTTCCGGAGAGCACAAAAGAGCATTCTGGAAGGTCAGTCAAGGATGAGCAATGGGGTCAGATTAGAATGCTATGCGAAGATAAGTGTCTGGGCAATTTGGGCATCATCTGTTGGTGAGTGAAGTAAACAGGGATTAGGGGAATGACGGGATTAGTCCAGAAGGTCTCTTATAGGAAGTCATTTCTAAGCCATCAAAGAAAAGATAAATTATGTCTGCTGTACACTCTTAAGGAAGGTTAAGAAACACGTTCTGAGTCCATCCAAAATGGTTACACATAGAGACATACTTCTATGAGAGGCAGTGCAGCATGGAAAAAAGCTGCACACAGATTCAACTCTGACACTTAATAGCTGGACAAGAGACAGTGAAGAAGAGATCTAAACACTCTGTGCCTCAGTTTCCTCATCTGTAAAATGGGGAGAGTGACATTACCTATCTCACAGGTCTGTTATAAGGACTGAATAAGTATGGATGATCTTTGCCACAGTACCTCGTAGTAAGAGAACAAAATGCTAATGTTGTTATGATTAAAGATATGGCTTCACTTTTATGGAAAATGCCTGTATAGGCTAGTTTTTATACCCCAAATTCTGCACAAATGAGGTGCTCTCCCTCATGTGTGTGCATTAAATTACCCAAAACAGGTCCAACTCCCAAAACAAGCCATGTTTATCCCTCTGAACACTTTCACTTTTTTCTCTTTACTTTTCATTTGTGGATCATTTAATTGCACCAAAGGGAATTTCCTTTCAACTTCTGTTAGTATTTAAATGTTTGCTTTTTCAGTCCAGTAACTTTCCTGAAAGCAGATATTGGTATTATAGTAGAAGTGATAGGCTGCTCTTAGTTTATCAGGAACTTTCACCAGTTTGGGTTGAAAAGTTACTCATGAGTTGAGAGTGGAAAAGATTCTGATGCCCTCCATTATGATTCACATATACTTTGCCCAGAAAACTAACTGTTTGAAAGGGTTAGTGCACTAAAGGGTACTAGAGTACTGAAACCTAGTACTCAGAAAGCTCAGGAGACAAAGTGTAGCATGACAGTTTGAAAAGTGAATTTTGGTCCATAAAAAATAGTTTCTTTAACCCTTAATGGCTCTAGTCAAATAAGTTTTCCAAGAGTAGAGGGATTTTAAGTCTTTAGAATTTACCCTAAAGCATTTAATATGGTGTTTTATTAACAGTTTCTGAATCATTTACTCATTTACGTAACAGACTTAAGATATTCGGTTCTCTGTGTTTTCTCCACAATTATCCAACATTTATAACCCTGAGAGACAGTAGATCCATGCCCCTGAACCCCAGACCCTATTCCGGTAGTGTCCCAACAGGTGACAATTATGTAAGAGTCCATAAAATAGAAATTTGGTGTTATAGAAGACAATGGAAGCCATTAGATGGGGAAAACACAGCCATTTCCAGATTTTAGTGCATGTTTTAAATCATTTCCATGGAAACCAACACTTGGCACAAGGGCCTCTGTTATGAAAAACAGTTAGAAGGCAGCTTCTACCAAGCCAGATGGTTAATTTTTAACAGGGGAATATAACAAGGAGGAACTGGGTTATATAACCCCTAAAAACCCTTGATAATGGATTCAAGTGGACTAAATCACTGGGCTTTCTTCCAACTCTGTCAATGCTATTATCTGTGGCAACAATACTATCGACCATAGGAAGAAGCACTACTAACTGCAAGGTACCTAAAAAGGTAAATACCACGGCTGAAGAAATACAAGTAAATATTTCTAGACTGATCAGGAAAGTTAGGGTCAAGAACCCTGAGGTTCTCTAAAAACACTTGTCTGAGGGGAAAGAGCAAGGCAGAGGGGGGAACGTGTGTTGGTTTAAGTTCCCAGAGCTGTTAGAATAAAACTAATGATCCAGATTAACTGTCAGCACACCTTCAAGCCAGCACTGTGTAACATCACTGTGCATTGCATAGGATCTGCGCATTCTCTGATTTTAGGGCTAAAAGCGACCCTAGAGAGTCAGTCAGTTACCAAAGTCACACAGCAACTTGTCGACACAGCTGGGATATGAGCCCTGGGACTACGACTTAAGATAATGAGTCCAATGAGATTTATCTGGATACACTGCTCCCTTGAGGAAGTGCTGGACCCCGGCCTTACGGAAATACTTGGAACGACTATTTCCCAGGGTCGTTTGCCAACATCTTATGGGACTTCCTATTCTTACCATACCTGTAGCCACATATCTGTTCCCAGAATTTAAACTGAGATGGGACATTATCTTACCTTTCCCTGGAGGCTTACTTTAGCTATATGGCTTATATGAGAAAATAAACCTCCAATGCACACACACGCCATGGTGTATTGCTATATGTAAGCAAGATATCAATATCCTGAGGTTCAATTCTTGAAACTACAACTTTAAACTTGTTGTGACCTTGAGAAAAATCCGTTTCTTCATACCTCAATTCCTCTAGGTATAAAATGGGTTTAATGCTGACTGCCTCAAAAGGGTATTACGAATCTAATTAATCCCTTAATTATGAAAAAGCATATTATAACAAAACCGATTTCATAAGAAGGAACACATTCCTGTACGGCTTCATTAACTGGTGTATGATTTTTTCCTTTTCTCTTTCTTTCCTTATTCATAATTTATTGATTTTATAAAACTAGTATAGTGGTAAAAACATTTTAGTAAAAAGCTAAAAGGAAAGAATGATGTTTAGTATATAAATGAAATATGCTTGTTGGCCAGTAAAAACACATTTCTCTGCAAATTGCATATCATGTAAAAACATTTTTAGAAATATGCAAAATGCGAGCACGCTAACATTTGTGACTCAAATTTTACTCCTACTAGGTTTTGAAGACTAGATATTTTTCTTCTCACTGCTGATAGAGTTATCTGTAAATGTCATCAACAGTCTCATTATCTTACTTTGCATGACTAATCCATAATATAAAAGATAAGACCCACTTTGCATTAGTTTGGCTATTAGAGAAGATATTTAAATTGATAATGACTTTCTGTGAATCTTAATTGTAAGAAAGTACTTTGAATCACTCCCTATACTCATTCAAAATGCCAACAAGACAACTTTATCCTTGTGACTGTCTACAGAGTACAACAGAACTGGCCCAAATACCACTGCCTGTTCATTACTCGTGCTCTCAGTGGGCGCTCCTGGAACATTCCAGCACGGCAGGCATTGTTCTGTGCCTCCAGCCATAATTTAATGGAGAAATCTGTCATGATAGACTCTACTTGGGAAAAAACATCAATGCAGCATCCAAAGGTGGCTCCTATCGCCTGTAAAAACACGTTTTGTAAGCCAGATGCCTTGTCTTCACTCTATGGGCTCATTGAGACCTAAAGGGCCATATTTGGTCTCAGAATCCACACACTCTCAAAGTTGGCCACAAAGAGAGCTGCATTAGTCATTCTGTAAAGAGACCGACCGTAGTTTAAATGAAGGAAAGAAATGACTATCAAAGGTATCAACCCCCCTTTCCTTGGTCTTCGTGTCCTCTTGGGCTATGTTTAAAGATACCGACGGGATGTCAGATGACAGGTTTCCGAGTGTGATCCTGGTGGCCAGCTGCAAAGACGGGCACAACCTTAAAGGGAAGCCTCCAGAGCTGGTTCAAAATGACCCACGTCTAGTCTCACAGAGCATCCCTATCGCTCCCTCAATTACGCACGGGAGAGTCTTCACTCCTGCCTTGCCCTTCCCGAGTCACCAGCAATGCCAACACAATATTACTACTCGTTTCTGCACAGGAATTCCTAGGGTGGCGGGGGCACCTCTCCTCAAGCATACATGCTCCCTACCTCCAAATAGGTCACCCCTCTCTCAGACCCCATTCCCGTCATTCATCATGGGCTCTGACTCTTCCTTCTGTAGCCCTATCAGTTGGAATTCTCTGCCTGGATCAATCAGGGGCTAGACGTTTTCATCTCTGTTCATCAGTGTATTAAAGCAGCAACCTTGACAGCAGCCATCCCTACCCTGAGCACACGTTTGGAACTTCCAACACAGCGTTCCCTAAATATGATATTTACTCAACTGCAATCCCACGTTCCAGCCTAGAGCCTTATCTAGAGCCTGGGCTTGAGGTAGAGGTGCTCCCCTCTCTGACTCTGAAATAATACCGCTGCCAGCAGTTGGGAGTCCAGTGCTTCTGCTGAGAGGTAATGGTTCTGTGGATAAGGGCAGTAACAGTGGAGATGGTGAGAAGGCGTATAATTTTGGATATATGTGAAGGTAGAGCCAGCAAGATATACTAATGCAACAGTCCCCACCCTTTTTGGCACCAGAGACCAGTTTCGGGGAAGACAATTTTTCCACAGATGGGGTGGGTGGGGTGGGGATGGTTCAGGCGATAACGCGAGCGATGGGGAGCGATGGGGAGTGGCAGATGAAGGTTCGCTCGCTCGCCCGCCGCCGCTCACCTCCTGCTGTGAGGCCCGCTTCCTAACAGGCCGCGGAGCAATACTGGTCCACGGCTGAGGGGTTGGGGACCCCTGTTAATGAATGGGATGTGGGGCATGACACAAAGAGAGGAGTCAAGGATGGCTTCCACTGAGCTACTGGAAGAATGGACTTGCCATCTGTTGAGATATAAAGGACAATGGGAGTAGCACTGCAGGGGTGCAAACCAAGATTTTAGCCCTGATAAATGTTCAGTTCAAGCTCAAGGTGGTAGAAGAGGAAGGTATGAGTACAGAGAAAAAGGTGTGAAACAGTCATATAGAAGTAGGGGAGAGTGAATTGTCCAGAGAAGTACAGTATGACTGCTTTCTTGAATAAGAGAGAAAGGTGTGAATTTAGAGCTAACCAGCCAGAGTAGGCTATAACCTGGGGTATACTTATGGGGGCATCTGTGTGGGACAACAGCCTCGCTTATGTGCATTCCAGAAAAGCAGGTAATTGAAAAAACAGACCGTGGAAGCGGTCACCCATAAAATGTTTATAAACAGTGTGTGGTAACATGGAAACTGTGAACACTCTAATGTTGAGTGGAAGAGCACACAAAATCAAACAAGCTATAGGAACATAAATACGGTGAGAAAATAGAAAAATGAAAGTTTTGAAGGAAATATGCCCAAATGTGATCAGTGACTATTTTGAGGGGTGGGATTATATTTCATTTTCCTTACACTTTGCTATACCTAGCTCTTTTACTTGTATAATGAAAAAAATGACCAAAGTATATTTTAAGGAAAACAAATCAAAACGCTCTCAAAGAATGCTATACCTACTTGAAGACGTTAAAGTAGTGCCTACACAGCAAGCATTTTAGTGTTAACTTGCAGGTCAATGTTTATCAAAGATAGTCCTTGACTTGTATCTGAAATATGCTGGCTACTTTTTATTTCAAAAAATTTTTTATTGAATGAAGGCTTCTTTAAACTCTACAGTGCTTTACAATTTTCAAAAGTTTCATACACGGGATTCCATATAATTTCATAATAACCCCTTTTTCCCCCACCCCTATATTGCCCCTGCCCCCTTCCTTCTCCCCACTGGTAACCACTAGCTCGTTGTCTGTATCTGTGAGTCTGCTTCTTTTTTGTTTTATTCACTAGTTTAGTTTTTAGATTCCACATATAAGCGATATCATATGATAGTTGTCTTTCTCTGTCTGGCTTACTTCAACTTAATATGATCATCTCTAGGTCCAACCATGTTGCTGCAAATGGCACTATTTCATGCTTTTTTATGGCCAGGTAGTATTCCATTGTGCATATACAGCACATCTTTTTTTATCCATTCATCTGTTGGACACTTAGGTTGTTTACAGGCCTTGGCTATTGTAAATAATGCTGTTATGAACACTGGGGTGCATGTATCTTCAAATTAGTGTTTGGTTGTGTTTTTTTTCGGGTATATATCCAGGAGTGGAATTGTTGGGTCATATGGTAGTTATATTTTTTAGTTTTTTGAGAAACCTCCATACTGTTTTCCACAGTGGCTACCCCAATTTACATTCCCACCAATAGTGTACGAGGGTTCCCTTTTCTCCACATTCTCACCAACTTTGTTATTTGTGGACTTGTTGATAATAGCCATTCTGACAGGTGTGAGATGCTATCGCATTGTGGTTTTCATTTGCATTTCCCTTCTGATTAGCAGTGTTGAGCATCTTTTCATGTGCCTGTTGGCCATCTGCATTTTCTCTTTGAAAAAGTGTTTATTCATTTCTTCTGCCCATTTTTTTCATTTTTTTTTTTTTTTGTGGTACACGGGCCTCTCACTGTTGTGGCCTTTCCCGTTGCGGAGCACAGGCTCCGGACGCGCAGGCTCAGTGGCCATGGCTCACGGGACCAGCCGCTCCGCGGCACGTGGGATCTTCCCGGACCGGGGCACGAACCCATGTCCCCTGCATCGGCAGGCAGACCCTCAACAAGTGCGCCACCAGGGAAGCCCGGGTTTTTTTTTTTTTTTTTTTTGATGTTGAGTTGTATGAGCTGTTTTTATATGTTGAAGCACTTGTTCCTGAAATACCTTGGGTACTTTTTATTTTTTATTTTTTTAATTTTTATTTATTTATTTTTTGCGGTACGCAGGCCTCTCACCACTGTGGCCTCTCCCATTGCGGAGCACAGGCTCCGGACGCACACGCCCAGCGGCCATGGCCCACGGGCCCAGCCGCTCTGCAGCACGTGGGATCCTCCCGGACCGGGGCACGAACCCGTGCCCCCCCCACATCGGCAGGTGGACTCCCAACCACTGCGCCATCAGGGAAGCCCTGGGTACTTTTTAAATTGCAGATTCCTGGGCTTCAACCCAGAACTACTGAATCAGAATCTCTGGGTGTGAAGCTCAGGAATCTGTATTTGAAATCAATGTTCAATGAGGGAGCCTTTGTCCTTTCCAAGGCTAATCCTGTGCTCTGGATCTTTTCCCCCTTCTCAGGAACTTGCCACTGTTAACTATCCCTTCTCTCCCCTCAATCACAAATTTCTTTCTCTCAACTAGATTCTTCCCATGAGGACTTTAAAAAGTCTTTGCTCATATCCATGTCCCCCTCCAGCAATAGCCTAATCTCATTCCTTACTTGCAGTAATCATCTAAACCCGCTGTCTCCATTCCTCACCTGTTATTCCCAAATTAACTTACAACAATTTGGTTTCTTCCTTGTTATTCTACTGAAAAATGAATGCCACTCATGTTGCCTAAGCCAGTGGACCCTTTGCATGCCCATCTTGCTTGACTTCTTGGCAATATTTGACACTATTGAGTACTCTCTTTAAAACACTCTCTCACCTGGTTTTGGAGGATACCATAAGCCCTTGGGTTTTGTCTTACCTCTCTGACACTGTTCCTCTGGCTATTTTGTAGGCCTACTCCCTCCTATTCAGCCATCCAATGTTGGCATGTCTTAAGACTTGATATTCTTCTCACCCTGGATTTAGGTGACCTCCTATATGCAGATGACTCTTGAATTTCTATCTCCATATACGATCTGAACTGTCAACGTACTAGTGTACATGCGTGATTTGCTTCCAAATGATCCAAGATAGGGACACAGTGCCTCTAGATGAAGGGTATAAGTGAAACAGGATTGACCATGAACTGATCACTGTCAAAAATGCAGCACGCACACATGGGGTTTGATTCCACTGTTCTTCCTACTGTTAAAGATTTTTGGACATTTTCATAACATAATATCTTTAGCTCAATAATGCTTTTCTCAGCTCAACACCCCTAAATCCAACTGCTTAATTCACATCTCCTCTTAGATCATAATAGTAAACAAAAATAAAAATAACTAACATTTATTGAGTTCTTAACAAGCGCCATATCTCTTCTAAGCATTTTGTATGTATTCCTCACAAGAACTATAGAAGGCGGTTACTAATACTATTCACATTTTACAGACGAGGAAAGGGAGGCACAACAATGCTAAATCATTGCCCCTGGGCCCCACAAGGGGCTGTGCCAGGATTCAAAGGCACACAGTGGGCGGCAGAGCGCCACGCGAGTATCTCAAAGGCACTTTAAAACCAACAGGTCAAAAACCAAACATGGTCTCCCCTCCCCACCTCCTGCCCTCTTCCAGTGCCCCATCTCTGTGAACGTTGCCTCCTCCAATACCGTTGTGAAGGCCAGATAGGTAGCTGTCGACTTGGATGTTTTCACTCTGCCTCAATAACTAATCTAACATCAAAGCCTTTAGATTTCACCTGCTAAGTAGCTACAGAACCTATCAAGTTGTATGTCTGCCGACTTCCTATCTTCTGCCACCTTCCACCACCACAATTCTAGACCAAACTACGATGACCTCCTTTCTCCACTACTGTGGGCTGTCTTTTCAAAAGGAAGTCCGATCACATGACCCCCTGCTTCAAACACTGCAGGGCTTCAAAATGAGGCTATCATTTAGACTAAACTTCTTCATATGGCCTTCAGTGAACTGTATGACCTGACCCCTGCCTACACGTCTACCTCCATCTTTCGTCCTCACTCAGTAGTAGATATACAGTGGTCTCCTGACCAAGCTCTTTGTCAATGCTCCTATCCCCATCTAGAAGGCTCCAATCTGCAACTGTTACCTCTGCCTATCCCGTAGTTCTCAGCTGTAGTTTCTTTCCTCACCTCCCAGTGTAAGTTGGTCCCTCACTCACACACTCTTTCACTGATTTGTGTCTCTCTCCCCATTGAGGCTCTCAGCTCCATGAAAGCCGTCATGGTAACTGCCACACAGTAGGTGCTCAATCAATATTTGTTGACTGCATGAATGAGTGAATGAACAGACTGATACCATGTTTTACACATAAAATTTGACAATCTCTACTGTACAAATAGTAGTCTTCTCCTTCACTTCCATACTCCTTAAGACTCCTTACACTAGTAATGTCTCTCCTGTATTCATGCCTGTCCTAGTTCATAAACCTAAAATTTAGAGAAGCAAAATCTATATTAAAAAATCTATCGATATCAAACGCTGAAGAGAATGGGGAGCTAGAAAAAACTCTCATGCACTGCTGACTGGGGTGTAAATGGGTACAACTACTTTCAAAATTGTAGGACAGTTTCATGATCCTATGACCGAGCAACTCCCGTGGGTGTCCAATGACTCCAGGTTAAGAATGCTACTCTAGAGAAATGCGTACATACACCCACCACGAGAAGAACACAGGTACATGAAAAGCATCATTGCTCATATGAGTCAAAAATCTGAAACAATTCAAATGTCATCAAGAGTTGAAAAGATGAATTGTAGGATATACCAGATAATGACGTACCACATAGCAATAAAAATGCACAAAGTACAGCTGTATAATGAATCTCACAGACATAATTTCAAAATTGGATCCATGTCACAAGATACTACATAGAGAATGAGCTAATTCTTGAAATCCAAAAGTAGGAAATGCTAAATCATAGTATTTAGGGATACAAGCATAAGTAGCAGAACTGTAAAACAAATAAAGAATCTTATCACAAAAGTCATGATACAATTATCTGTACAATTTAGATCTTAAGGGGAAAGAGGGGCTTGTGAACTGGTAGGAAAACACGACGGACCTCTGAGCTGCTGGCAATGTGCTACTTCTTTTTTGTCCTGAATTAAGGCTATATGGATGTTTATTTAATAGCTATTTGTTGAAGTACACATTTATGTTTATATGTTTCTGAATATATATCATATTGTATAATTAAACATTTAAATAATATGTGTTGATCAGAAAAGGCTATGCCCATAGTCTTATGATCTGCTCACATTCACTGTAACTAATTCAGAGTCCAAGAGCATGGATTTAGCAACCTTCTTAAGCCCACTGAACTCTTATGAAAATCCCTAAGCCATTCTGCTGTCATTTATTCATTCACCTGGCCATTCATTCATTTATCCTCAGACTTTTAGAAACAGGAGGGCCACTGAAGAGCATCCAGTATGATCGCCTTCATTTTGCAGTAAAGGGAATTAAGGTCCAAACATAAAATTGGCTTGCCCAAGGTCAAACAGGAACTTCATAAAAAAGCCAGACCTCTGACAGCAGTGACTTGCACCTACTGCAAACAGCTACTATTAGGCTTCCCCTGATACCTGTTCTCTCTTTTTCAATAGTAATAGAATTTTTATCTGAGAACATGGCCACTCAGAAACTAAATTTTCCAACCTCTCTTACAGTTAGATGATGAAGTTCTGGACAAAAGTCAGTATGTTCAAACGTCCTATCTTGTGGCTGCTTCTAAGAACTTCCTATAAGAGACAACTTTGTCTTCCTTGGTTTCTCGTTCTTTCCTGTTCCCTGGAATGTAAATGGATCATTTTTACCTACAAAGACTCAGAAAGGAAGGGTACTGAGCTGGATGATGACTAAGTTCCTGAGGACCTCATGGAGCAGAGCTACCAGATCAAGCCAGGCCTGCCTGGCCAGTGGAATTTTACATGGAAACAAAGTTCCATAGCATTTATCACACTGGTCTTTTGGGTTTTCCTATTACTTGCAGTCAACTTAATTCTTCCTGATAGAGACACTAAATACATATTTATGAAATTAAATCAGCCAATTTTTTGGTACATGGGACCATGTTCTTTCTACCATACCACAAGACACTTTTTCTACCCTAGCTCCTAAAACCCCTGTTATGTCACCTCTGTGCTCTGGTTCTGTTGTCATCGGATATAGAAAGGATAAGATCCTTTAATTTAAAAAGATGGTCCAAACCAAGCTCCCAACTCATAAATAACGTTATTGTGGAGGTGGAGGGTATGCTGCTGACTTAGAGATAGGGGTTAAATTACTTAAATTCAGAAAGTTCAGCTGATAGCGCCTCAGATATTGTTTTCAATAAAAGCCGTTCCAAGTGAAAATGCATTTTAGAGGTTTCAGCAATGATGTATAATATGTCTGTCTTCCAGGGACGTGGAGAGGTTGTTAGTTTCTCAAGTGCTCTAAGTTTTTAGGAATAAGAATGCTCTATAGGGCTTCCCTGGTGGCGCAGTGGTTGGGAGTCCACCTGCCGATGCAGGGGACACGGGTTCGTGCCCCGGTCCGGGAAGATCCCACATGCCGCGGAGCGGCTGGGCCCATGAGCCATGGCCGCTGAGCCTGCGCGTCCGGAGCCTGTGCTCCGCAGCGGGAGAGGCCACAACAGTGAGAGGCCCACATACCGCAAAAAAAAAAAAAGAAAAAAAAAGAATGCTCTATAAATGCAAAGTGTTATTAGGATCACTATAAAGTGAAACATGAAAAATGAATGCATATAGACATCTATCTCAGGCATTGCTCAGTAAGTTCAGGCTGAAATTTAAACATCAATTATATTATATTATATACAATATACATATATTATATTATAAAGGTATCCAAGGATCCTGATGAAAGATAAGGGACTCGAGAAATGGGAGGTACACAAGCAAACAGGAGAGCCTCGCTGTTTGGAAACTCAAGATGTGCTCCCAATTTTGGACTCTTGGGTTTTGTGGGCTTCCCTGCAAGAAAGCTGGATGTCCCACTTGAGACAAAGCTCCCACCGAGACACAGAAACGTGTGCGGGACAGAGATGTGTTTCAAGTGACTCGGGCCTCAGCCGCTAATCACTCTGGCCAAGGATTGAGGAGTTGTGAAGCAGTGTGAGCTGGGGATTTTGCACAGAGTTGATGCCGAACAGGACTGGCACAGCAGGTGTTGTGAGAAGCTGCCTGATGGCCGTCTATCAAAGGGACCTTTCAGAAGCAATGAGGTTTAGAAGAAGGCCCAACTATATTCACCTGGCCTGAACTTGTCAAGCAGGAAGGGGAGACCAACAGGAAAGGAAAGAGGGATGGCACAGTGCTGCCCTAGACCAATGTCAACAGATTCCCAATGCTGCTGTGGCAATGACCCCCGCTGTCTGTCTGCACAGGGTCTGACCCAGACGCACACAGCTGTCCCTCTGGAACTTGAAACCTACCGAAACCCATCAGGCCCCTCATCTTTGCCAAGCCACGCCCTGCACTGAAGGCAAGGCCTGTCGCTATCCCCGTCCTCTTCTCCCAGCCCCGTAGTGTCCTTCCACCCCCTCTACCTGACCTTAGCTTTGTTTTCTCCAAAACCATTCCTCTGTGCTCTTGAAAGATTCCACTACAGGTTTAACCTCTTAATTGTGTATTTCCTTTATCTTCCGCCTTAACTGAAACTCATGTGCCCATTGAGTCCACCTGCAGGTTCAACAGCCATCAAGTGCCACTAGGACACCAGGGAAGATCTGCGTCCAGCTCTAGAAACAGAGCTTGGACCACTGTGAAAATCTCGTGCCAGTCAGATACACCACTTCCTGTTCTTCGGTGTCACTCTCATCTACAGTTGCCATGGCCACTCCTGTACACTGACTCCTGTACATCCTGTCACTACCTTGGGTGATTTCCGCATCTATGTGCCTAACTCATCCGACGCACTGGCCTCTAAGTTCCTCACTTATTTCATCACCAGTGACTTATACCTCCTCAATACTTCCCCTGTCAGAGTCAGGACCTTGTCATTAGCCAGAATTCTACTACCTTTTATATCGCAAATATATAGTCCCCATAGTAATCCCCATCACCCATCCTTCCAGCTCTGTCACTCCCTTATTATCCCTACACTTGCTCTTCAATTTCCGAGAAACTTCCTGTCATTTTTCATTCCCATTTTCTCCCCATCTACAGATAATGCCTCCATGTACTACTTCCTCTCTCCAACCTAGGATCCATGATCAATCATTCCAATAAATATCTTACCAGTACCTTCAACTTCCAGAAAAACTTGGTTTCCTGAAGACGCCAGGTTTTCCTTTGCCTCGTTGCCTTTGTGTTTCCTATTTTCAGTGTTGGTACTTTCCCAAATTCTTTCCCTGGTTAACCCATACTCATTCTTCAAGTTCCAATTGAAGGGATGCTTTCTCAGACATACTGTCCCCTTCCCTCTTCCTCTACCATGATGGGATAAACGTCCTCCTCCTATGCTCCCTCTTCAGTGCTCTGTTATTGCCCCTTTCAAAGCACTTATCACACTGTATTAAATTTCCTTTTAGGTATTTGTCTCTCTCAACAGACTGCAAGAATCATGAGCTTAAGGATCTTGTTTGCCTCAATCATAATATATCCCAATACCTAAATCCATTCCTGGTACAATTTTTGTGCTCTATAAATATTCATTGTATGAATCCCAAAACACCAAGATCTCTCATGTTCCCACACCTTTGTACTTTTCCCTCAGCCTATGTTATGCTTTGACTCCATCTACTTCGTTGCCTAATTCTTACTTACTCTTCAATAATCAGCCCAGGTCCCATCTTTCCCAGGAAGTCTTCTCTGATCCCTCCAACCTTCTCTGGTCTCCCTCAACAACCTGTACAATATTTACCATCATGTCACTTCTCATACTGTATTGTAGTCCATCTTTTAATGGCAGGCTTCTCTGTCTCCTTAAAGGACAGTGAATTACTAAAGAAGAGCACCCATGATTTATTCACACCTCCTTCCCCATCAACTAGAATGAGACCCACCCAAAACAGGGCTCAACAAATGCCAATTAAAATGAATAAATAAATTGTAATTTTAATATCTGTACAAATCCATTTCTTCCAGTCAATGCCATAACTTTTAACATCAATCAGATGCTCTCAATTACCTACATTCTCTCCACAGGGAGTATGGGGAAACTACAGGGAAATGAATTTCTTCCTAAATGAGAATCATAAATGCTCTTGATCTTAGAACTTTGTTGTCTCTCAGTGCTGAATATTCAGTCTGCAGGTGTTTCCTACCCATTCCTGAATATCTGACTGGATAGCTAAATCCCCACATTTCTCTGCCTCTTCAGCTCTTATGGATGTTAACATTCGTGACTGCCTAGATTTTACGTCTCGGTTTATTTCGTCCTCTTATCTGCTATCCACTTTATTTCTGATGCATTCCTGTCTCCAGACCTATACTCTTAACTTGATATCCCTAAGCTCTTGAACTTGAATCCAGTTTGCAATTGAATGTGCTTCTACCCAAACATCTCTAAGATTGACACTTATTTTAGTGAAGGGAGCATTATGTAGAGATTGATGCCATAACAATGTCTTCATGCTAAATAATGCATCTCATAACCTGATCTCTTCATAAGGACCTCTCTTACATCAAGTCTCAATGGAAAGAACAATTAGAACGTTTCTGATCCCAGGACCCCTGTGTTTGCTGTAATGAGAAAGAGCCTCAAACTCTGCCAAGTTTACCAAAATTCCAAAACGTCCCATCTGGTAACCAGATGGAGGAGATGAGTCTACAATCACAGTCCCCAGGGGTTTTAGATATAATATGTGTCATCCTCCTGTGCTAGCGACCAGGACCAGCCTGGCCTTTAGATAGAGCAGACTAGAGAATTCCTGAGCAACCAGCACGTACTATTTAAGATGTAAAGTTTCCAGGGACTTGCCTAGCTATTGGTAAAGATCTTAGTTCAAACTTTGCTGTTCTACTTGATTCTGTCTTGAATCCTGCTTACATGGCCAAGACTCCAGTCTGCCTCAGAGATCTTTCTTAAACTGGATCAGCCACTAATTCCTTTAGCTCCTAAATTGAGGCTATCACACCTTGTAGGTTCCTCACACGTAGGCCTTAGCCATAATCTCCCAGCTCATAGGAGAGAAGAGCAAAAGCCAAAAAGGCAGTAGAGAAGCTATACCACTATCAGTACTTCCACAACAAATCATGCTCTAGCAAGCTACACCAGAGAAGGAGATGTAAGGGGAAATGTAGGTTTGAAATACTAATATTTCTAATAACTAAAAATTGAGAATTAAAAGCTAGAGAAAGCCAAACAAAAATCACATAGAGGTTTTATTGATTAAATATTTTTAAATGGTACTTAATTCTATATATATATTTTTTAACAGCAGTGACTTTGATAGCTTATCAGAATTATCTGTGAGAGTTTTAAGAATATAGGTAGATGCTTATATCCAACCCTTAGGGGAAGTTTCATTCATTCATTAGGTCAAGGACAGAGCCTTGGAGTCGAGTGCTGAAGTGGGGCAGTGTGGTAGGGTATAAAGATAACAGGGTTTGGAATCAGACACATCTGCCTTTGAACATCCGGTTGGTTATCTACTACCTGTATGTGATCTTGGACAAGTCATTTGATCTCAATAAATCTTAGCTTCATCATCTGTAAGATTAGGAATATTACTACCTATTTCAGAGGACAAAGAAGAGGCCAAAATTACAGTAGCTTAGATAAAACAGAAGTATATTTCTCTCTCTTGTTTATTTCTACGGCCATCCAAGGCTGATGGAGTAGCTCTGGTCCACAAGACTATTCAGGAACCCAGATTCCCAAAATTTTTCTAATGTCCAGTGTCCACTAGGCCACGGTTCCTTAACTTCAGCAATGCTGGCATACCGGGGAGGAGTAATTCTTTGTCATAGGGGAGAGGGCTATCTTGTGCATTGGAAGATGTTTAGCTGCAGCTCTGGTCTCTACCTACTAGATGCCAGTAGCGTTTCACCCCTCAGTTGTGACAACCAAAAATGTCTCCAGATATTGCCAAATGTCCCCTGGAGGGCAAACTGATTGAAAAACACTGCCTGAGAGTAATGTCTTTGTCTGGTCATGCCTGGGTGAAGCCATGATTCTGTGTTCTGGCCCAAGGGAAAGGAAAAGAAAGAACTCAGGCATATTATACACCTAGTTTCAATAGAGGCCGGGAAATATTGTTCGTAGATGGGATATAATATATACAGGAGGAAGGGGAGAATAAATTTAGGTAGGTGGCAGGGGTAACTAGCAGACTGCTCCAGGTAGACAGCAAAACTAACAGTGCTGTGCTCCCCTCTGCCCTTCAGAGTTATAATGCCTTTCACAGAGGCCACAACTTAGGTAACACTCACTTATCAGTATTTTATTCATCAAGTGGTTACTCAAATATCACAGAAACTTACGGAAGCCCTGTGAGTAACTAGATAAGGCACTGATTTTCAATTCACTTCTTCTTTAGAAAGAAAAAAATATAATTGTAGGTACAATGAGTGAAAACAGAACATAGGAAAGAGAGACCAGGACCAGCCAGTGAGGCAACCACAGTATAATTTAAGTTTGAGAACACCTTTCATGATTATATTTTGTAACTTCACTTTTCCCTCAATTATTTTCTTCAGTGTCATGTTATATCTAAGTATTTAAACCAAACCATGTTTTTGATCTGCTGAACATTAAATAATGATGGATATTTTAGTAGGTTGCTCTGAAAACATTTAGCCTTTCCCCTGCAGATTCTATTGAAAATCGTTGATCAAATTGACAATCTGCACTATCAGACCACTATTAAAATATATGTCAAGACACAGTTCATTATCTCTTGATTAAATCTGCAATGACTACTGTTATTTGTATTTAAACACTCCAGTTAATTTTCCAATAAATGAAGAGTATACTAAACATACTTGCATGGAAAAATAGCAAGTCCACAGAATAGATATTCATACAGGCTCTAAGATAGAAAACTTTCTCCATATTTCTATCCCAGCCCCATCCCTCCCTGTTCCCACCTCCATCCTCCCATTACTGAAACCAACCTCACCAAACAGCAAGGTAATTCTAATTAGTACTCTCTCTAGAAGATGAACGGATGTACCTCAGTGACTTTCTAGTATAATAAGTATTAGAGACTCTCTGCACTGACTGCACTTCCGGTGATTTTGTAAACCAACACAGTGATATATTAACACAGTGAGAGCTTTTCATTATCGTCACTTCATAGTTGAAGAAACTGAGTCACGTAGATCAGATGGGTCACGTGCATATAATGCCATAAAAGCAGGAATGCTGGGCTGATCAGCTTGCCTGGAGGATCTCTGGAACATTTCCAGGAGGATAAGGATTCCTCTCTGCTAGTCTGCTCACCCCGTAAAGGATGAGACCATGTTTATCTCATGGTATCCCTCTATATAGTAGGCATCTGTAAATATCTCGTTGAAATATAGGAAGAAAGGAAGGGAGGAAGGAAGAAAGGAAGAGAAAGGGAGGGAGAGAAGAAAGGAAGAAAGATTTGAGCCCAGTGTTGAAGGATGGTTCACCAGACAGAGCAACAGGGCATTCCGGCCCCTGGGGTCAGCACATACAATGACAGTGGCCTTGAGGCCCAACACAATTTTGTGCATCCTACAAAGACACGCAGGTGAGGTGGGGGGAGGGGAAGCCGAAATCCAGCCTGTGCTCTGCTCACCACGGACGCTCCTTTGGGGCTGGATCTGCCCAGCATGTGACATCTTTTTCCTAGTTTGTCAGACTAGGGAGAGTGCATTTTTCTTATTCAAACAAAAGCCTTGTGAAGGCTTCTGCAAAATGTGTTATATATAATGCATAATACTTTAGTGGTTTTAAAACATATAACGCATTTCAGGAAGAGCTATTAGACTGGCATAGTAGAGCAGTGTGTGAGGAAGGAGACAAAGCTGGCAGAGCAGGTCTGGGGTCATATTTGAAGCAGAGATTTTTGTCATATAGGTAAAGGGGTCCCACTGAGGGATTTTAAACAGAGCGCTAAAACGATCAGCTTTTCATCCTGGTTCCACTACTTTCTACTGCTAACACTCTGCTTTATAACAGGGAGAGTAATCATATGTATCTCACAGGGCTTAGGGGATAACTGAATGCGACTGTGGATAAAACTGTTAAAAGCAGTGTCTGGAACTTAGTAAACGCTCACAGAAATTGTAGCTAAATATATTTTTAGCGTTTTGAAAGACTTGTTTGACTACGGTATGAAAGCCAGATTAAAAGTGTAAGACCAGAGGCCGGGGCAATAGGCCACGACTGAGACAGCGATGACAAAGTAAGGGTAGTAACTGTGGAGAAGGGAAGAAGAGGTGGGTGCGTTTGAAGAGATATTAGGAAACCTACCTGAGCAACATTAACAAATCCCATCTAAATGCCAAAGATGGTACTCCATAAAATGCAATATCCATTAATGACTGAAAAACACCTTTCCATAATTGGTACACGGAGACAAATCAAGCAAGGCCTTAAAAGCCAAATTAGAGAGATGGACATAAATCCTGAAGGTCAGTGTTTTCAAAACCGTAGTTTTTAAACCACCAGCATCAAAAATCACCTGGGAACTATAAAACAGATAACTAATAAGGACCTACTGTATAGCACAGGGAACACTACTCAACACTCTCTAATAACCTATGTGGGAAAAGAATCTAAAGAAGAGTGAATTTACGTACATGTGTAACTGATTCACTTTGCTGTGTACCCGAAACAACCACAGCATTGTAAATCAACTATACTCCAATAAAAATCCATTTAAAAACATTCACCGTGGTACTTATAAGACATGCAGATTCCTCAGTTTCACTCTAGGTCTTCAGATTCGGAGTCTTTGTGATGCCTCTGCTTCTCATCAAGTACCCAAAGTGGTTCCAAAGCACAACAAGGCTTGCCAATGAGGGGAGACAATGATGCTTTCTAAGCAAGGAGGGAATATTCTAATTTGTTTTAGAAAGGTTACCATGGTGACAAAGAGTGGGGAGGGAACAGAGTGAAAGGTGGGAGGAAGGGTGAAAAAATTAAGGGCAAGAACTGCCGTTATTTCCAGCGTACTGCATTCCTAAAGACAGCCTCTAGGAGTCACACTGCCATTTCTCACTAAGCTTTATAGTTATGATTCTAATGATGGAACTCAATTCACAAAACTCAGAGTGAACATTGGTGGGGTTTACATGGCCGTTTTATGAGGACATCTCGGAATGCAAGGATGAAGCTATAGACACATTACCATCCAAGCATATTGTATTCTTCCTGTAAATATGAAAAATCTTTCACTTGAAAAAATAAGTATGTTTGGAGCTTCACCTGAATTAGCCGATAGGCATTCTAGGACAAAATATGATGCTAACCACTACAAAAATACTTATTTTCTAACTCTTCTCTGACTCTTACTTTTGGAGTTAGAAATGCTAAAGTCCACAAATATCTGTATCACCTTTTAAGAACTAAACCAACTGTTCTTGGCCAATGCACCCAAGAGGAATCCCCAGAAAGCTCCAGAGCTGGGGAAAGTGAAACTGGTAGTTTTTAACCCTGAGGCAAATGGGTTCCCTGGTGTTTCCCTCTGTTAATCAGCCTGAGGGCAGCAGAGTTGCTAAGAACCTTTGTAGTCAGTGAGACCTGCTCCATGCTGTGACCTCAGACAAGTTACTCAAAATCTCCCAGTCTGCTTCTCATTTGTAGATTACAAATAACTTTACAACAGCAAAAAAAAAAAAAAAAAAATGTTGTAAACACTCAAAATGGAATACCAATGACACCTCCCTGTTGTGGATTAAAAAATATAATCCAAGCACAATGTAAGTGCTCAGAGAGTAATTACTAAATTAGTATGTAAAATTATTAAAATCCATGTCTATATAGTACCTAGTAGATGGATGGCATGAGGTAAGCATGTACTATTTAGTTGTTCTTATTATTGATCCAATTACTACCAATAGTTATACTACTAGTAACAGTAATAACACTAGACGGGGGCTCAGCCTCCTGTAGAGCACTGCGTTTGAAGAATGCTAGGAAGCCTCAGCATTTGGCCAATATCCTTTCATGTGATAGGTAACAGGCCCCCTGAACTATGAGACTTAGAGGGAAGGAAAAGAATATGCTGCATTTATATTTAGAACTTATTGAAAGTCTCCTGTGTTCCAGGTTCAATGCAGAAGATACTCATGGATAAGTCACATCTCCTTTCCTAAAGGCACTCAGTCAAAAGCAAAGGCAGATTATTTGGGTTCCAGGATCTGTAGTTGGGGAGGCGGGGGTCAACCAACACTTGGAAATTGCTGGCAAAATTCTGCATTCATATGTATTCGTCCATTCATTCATTCATTCATGCCCACTACTGGTTAGGCCCTGTTCTAAGTGATTTATATTAACTCATTTCAAACTGACAAAAACTCTACCGAGTATTTCCTATTATTATCATGCACATATTGCCAATGAGGGAACTGAGGCACAGAGAGGTTAAGCAACTTTTCCAAGGTCACACAGCCACGAAGTGGCAGAGCTGTGATTCAAACTCAGGCAGTGTCTCCAGAGTCTGTATGCGTGAACTCCCACTATATGCTGCTACACTTCCTGTGGCTTGAATCCAGAGCTTTAATCAGATTTTTAAAAGTTTACCTGACACAAAATAAGGTTAAGAACTCAGTCCTGGGAAAAGAAAACTAGTAAGTACAGCAGTGTGACACATGCTATTATAAAGATTTATGGCAGGTGCTGGGTGAGACAGCACAGGGAGAAAACACCCACGTATCACTGAGTAGAAAAAGGAGAAAACAGAGAAAGATAACATTATTTTATCAACATTGAGCGCAAGTATGCCATTTTAGCAAGTTTCCAAGGATTTTGTTCTCATGGTTTGGATAGCAGGGCAATGCAAACATGACTGTCACTTGATCCTGATTTTCTAACTATAACTGATGTTATAGACCATTGTGCTGTTACTGTAGTTTAACTTTGGAAGCACTGGAGTCGGGAGGTCTGTGGTATTTACAGACCAACTAAAATGGGCTATCAGACCACACAATCACCCTTGGTCTCAGGTTTAACCCTGGCACCAAGCCCAGAAGCCTCTCATAACCCAGGGTCTCGGCACATGCCAACCCTTTACTATTTAGGGCTGTCGCTGCATCAGACATTTTTTGTCACTGTATATTTACGTTGTCCTTGTGTTCTGCACAATTGTTTCAAATTTCCACATTTCAGGTGTGAAGAATTCCCAAATACAGAAATAAGGTAAACGTACTTTGCAAGGGTTTTGTGAAATAACTGTGCGTTTATGAAAGAATAAAAAGAATATCCTTATTTCCAACTGATATCAATAAATGAGTTGATATCACTATGAATCGGTAATTTTTTTCATCAATCTGTCATTCTTAGACCTTGCTTGGTAGTAAGTAATTTCACAGGTTATCTTAAAAAGTACAGAGTTATCTCTTTTAAAATAGATAACCAACAAGGACCTACTGTATAGCACAGGGAACTCTGCTCAATAGTCTGTAATAATATAAATGGGAAAAGAATTTGAAAAAGAAAAGATACACGTATATGCATAACTGAATCACTTTGCTGTACACCTGAAACTAACACAACACTGTTCATCAACTATACTCCAATATAAAATTAAAAATAAAAATACCTCAAGTAATTAAAACAAAACAAGAAACAGAATACAGAGAGTTTGGTGGATTCCTCAATCTGGAAATACTTTATCAAATATAATGTTTAGGCATAGGAGTAATACAGTTCTTATATTTTGGCATATAGCTCACTCATGTAAAAAGGCATATCCTAAGCATCCCTTATGTGCAGAGCATTAAGAATACAGACCCTACAAGACAGTCTCAGACTCTCACAATCCCGATGTGCTGTCAAGACACACTATATAACAGAGACTCATGCTATAACAGAGACTCAGCTAATACGGCATGTGATTAAATGCAAGCAGGTGTAAGGGCCACGAATGAGTGACCCAGGTTTTCAGAGAGTGCAAAGGTGTTCAAGAAACACTGAGCGGAAGAGGTAGAGAATTTGACCCGTCACTGATGAGAGGTGGGATCTAGACGTGGAGAGAGAATAGGGGCAAATAATATTCCAAACGTGGGGTCAACGGGCAGAGCTGCTTGTGTCCTCAGTTGGCCCTTTTCATCCACAACCAAGGCTAGACGTAGGCACCCGACAAAAATAACCCCGAACTCTTATGTAGTAATCGCTATGTGCCACGCATTGCTCGAGGTGCTTTATACGCATGAACTCACTGAATCCTAATGTTCTGATGAGGCTTTCCCCATTTTACAGATGAAGAAACCGATAGACATAAAGGCTTAGTACTTGTCCAACTCACAACTAGAAGCTGGTGATCCTAACCATGACCCTGGTGGCTCTCAAACATTTTGGTCTTAGGATCTTTTTATACTCCTAAAAATTACTGCACATCCCAAAGACCTTTTGTTATTGTGAGTTATATCTATCGAAATGTTCTGTATAAGGAGCAAAACTGATAAAAAGTCAATGTATTTATGTATTAATTCATTTAAATAACAGAATTATAGAAATTGAGAACAGGTCCCTGGCTGCCAGGTGCTATGGTGGCGGGGAGGAGTGGGTGTGGCTAATAAAGGGCCACATATCCTCCAGAGGATGGAATTGTTCCATCTGTTCTTGATTGGATCAAGGTCAATACCTGACTGTGCTATGGTACAGCAGTTTTACAAGATGTTGCCCTTGGGGTAAACTGAACAAAGAATATACATGACCTCTCTGTATTATTTCTTACTACTGCGTGTGAATCTATAATAAATTATATAAAAGAAAGAAAGAGTAATAAATAACATTTTTTATAAAATAATTCCATTTTCCAGAAGTAAGTTAATGAGGAGGGTAGCAGGGCTTTACAGTGTTAGAAATCTCTTTAAGGGTGGACTTCCGTATCTGCTTCTGCATTCAGCCCATCGCAAAATCACCTGTCATGTAGCCTTTGGAATACTCCGCTCTATGCTCATGAAAGAAAGAGGATGCCAAAGCCAGAGAAGATTTTAGTGTTATGAAAAAGTTTTACTTTGCTGACACCCTAAAAAGACTTCAGGGGCTCCCAGGGGTCTCTTGACCACAACTTGAAAATCAATGCCCTATGATATCCTGCCCCTTGCTATGAATGTTTGATGCCGGCGTCATATTAATTAACGTTCCTCCCCAAGTCAGTGGTGAGGTCTTTGAATGCAGACCTTCTTTCATGGCCTCAGAGATCTAAAAGCTCCCCCAATGAGCACACAGGATGCAAAACAAACTGTCCCAACTGCTGCAATTTGCTTGCTTCCTCTCTGCTGAAGATTGCTGGCCGCCTGACTTCAAAGGCAACACTGTGAGGAGAGCATCTGCAGGGAGAAGATAGCAAGGCAGCTTGAGACGTTTGTGTAAAATGCCCAGATGCTCACGCACTGGGATGCAGTGTCACTGGTAAGCAGGAAAGGAAATGAGCACTACAGCCGGCAGTGATGCTAGGATGAGCCTCTCCCGCCGCCCTTTGCCTCAATGCTCTGGTCCCCTGCCATGGCGCCAGGATGAAGAGAGAACTCTGACCTTCAAAATTAGAACAGAGATCAAGCTAACCCCCACTTTTAGCTTAGTGGTAGATTCCGCCTCAAACCGCGCAAATAGATGCTCATGGCAGATACCAACGCCAGGGAACTGAAAATGAGTGGTCAACTCTCTAAGGTGAACAGACTAGATTCGAAACAAAACTGGATAAAGTGAACATGAAACTGTGTATATTAAACATTCAACAGAGCTACTGGGAGCAATTCCAACAAGTAATGTTATAAGAAATTTAAAGACCTGAGGAAGAAACTCTTGAAAGTCTAACTTTGTAGATGGCATTAAATGAAGACGGTTGAGAATTAGTTCTGCCTTTGCCCTTTACAGCCTAAATTATTTCCCAAATTGATTTTACCTTTCTGAAACAGATATTTCTATACTTCTGGGTTTTTGTTTAACCTATTGTAATAACAGCTGTTGACGGAGGGTGTAAATATCTGCCGGGCACATTGCTAAGTACTGCGTTACATCATCTCAACTCTTCATAAAACCCCCAAGGGGCAGCATCATTATTCCTATTCTGGAGCTGAGTAAATGGAGGCTCAGAGCCATTATGTGCCTTGACCTAGATCACACAGTGAGAAGGGAGAGGAACTGAGATTCCAGGTTCAAGCCAGGTTTCTTAGCTCCAAAGCCACGGTATCATGTTGCTACCTCCTCATCTCCGTGCATTTGAAAGATTCTCAAGTGGGCTCTATGTAATTCTGTTAATTTATGCTAAAATTCCTAGCCCTTCTTGACTGTAAAGGTATAAACCTGCAAAATAACATTCGTAGGTCTTTTAATGCCTTATGATCTAAGATTTGACCTAGGTTTATTTGAACTTTCCAACTTTTATCCACAGGAGTTCTTCAATAGAATTGGTGGAAGCCCTGGCACACAGAATCGTGAAGAGTATCGCCTCCTACAGAAACTCTTAAACATGCAAATGACAGCCACTCTCCCTATTTTTCTATAAACCAGCCTAGTAATTAGTGTGACAACAGGAAAACACTTCGAAGGAAGACACTTCCTGGACCTGGGCAATGTAGGAGTTTCCTAGGCTGCCCTAACAAAGTAGTACCACCGACTAGGTAGTTTGAAACAATAGAAGATCATTCTCTCATAGTTTTGAGGGCTGGACATAAGAAGTCAACACACGAGTAGGGTCTTGCTCTCTCTGAAGGCTCCAGGGAAGAAGTATTCCTGCCTCTTCCTGGCTCTCATGACTGCCACCAGTCAAACTGGCATTCCTTGGCTTGCAGCACTCCCATCTCTGCCTTAGTTGTCACACAGCTTTCCTCCTGTGTGTCTGTGTCTTCATAGCGTGGTCTCCTCTGCATGTGTCTGTGTCCAAATTTCCCTCTTCTTAAAAGGATACCAGTCACTGGACTAGAAGCACCCTAATCCAGTGTGACCTCACCTTAAGCACACGTGCAAAGCTCCTATCTCCAAATAAGGTCACGTTCTGCAGGTCCAGTGTGACCTCACCTTAAGCACACGCGCAAAGCTCCTATCTCCAAATAAGGTCACGTTCTGAAGTTCCAGGTGAACGTATCTTTGAAGGACATTATTCAACCCACTACAAGTAGTTAGTTCAGATGATTAGAGAGAAGAATCTCAAGCTGAGTATTTGTATAGCACTTGTTTTTTGGAAGGCCAAGGAGTGGGCTTGAAGACCCTTGCTGTCATTTCACACATAGCCTTGTCTGCAGATGAAACTGGCTGGTGAGTAGTCCCATGTCATTTCTATCCCATTAAGATCATCATCCTGCAAACACTATTTCCTTCTTGGGCACCTGTCTGTATCTGAAATAATTTATCTGATTATTGGCTCACTGTTTTCTGTCTCTCCAATAGAAGGTAAGTCCTCTAAAGGCAGGGAACTTGTCGCTCTAATTTCCAATACAAACCCAGTACCAAGAACAGTACCTGGCATGTAGACACCCAGTAAATGTTTGGTGGATGATTGGATGAATGTGTACATGAATTCTGGCTCTTAGTAGCTGACTTTGATTAGGGTTTTCACCCATACTGTTCATCCTACCTCCATTCATTCATTCACTGAACATATACTGACTGCTTACTATTTGCCAGGCACTGTATTCAGCACTGAGGATACAATCGCAAAGGAAAACTTTGCTTACAGTCCCAGACATCCTAGAACTTTAAACAAGAAATATTCAAGCCACCTACAATCTAACAAGAAGCATGCTTGGTGTCATGGGTCCATCCACAATCGTAAGACTCAGCCCTTGTCCTTCTGCTGGTTACAGACAACCTTGGTATGCCAGACTGAAATAAGAGTTAAAAGTTAAATTGCATGAAATCATGCCTCCATTTAGAATGCGTAAAGCAAAATAAGGAGAGTCTTTATTAGTTGGTGAAAATAGGACCGTTACCAAATTAGTTGCAGCTTCATCCTGAAACTTACATAAGAGCAGTTGGTTTCCATTCCAAGGAGGGGAAGGGGTATGATTCTGGGGCAAGAGCCTTGGTAACAAGACTAGGAGTTAATGTTTTGACTATGCAGAGGGGGAAAAGGGTGGGTATTCCAAGTATAAGTCTGACTTGAGCAGTGGGGTAAAATATACTGAGAAATAAAGTTGAGTAAGTCAAATACAGTGAGTTTACATATTTAGACTGAGAAAATGATATTAAAAAGGCACTTATTATTCCACAGAGATGCCATCATGGCTTGCTGGATAGCGTGATGACACAATGAAGATCCCCAATGATCCTGACTCCCCAGAATGCAAGGCTGAATGAAATCAACAGATAAACTCTAAGAAAGAGAAACGAAAGTCTTACATTTAGATGGCTTGCATGAAATAGATTTTTGCTCAGTTACAATGAGGCAGAATGGAGGAGACTCCTTGCCGGACAGCAGTTTTCCTGAAAAACACCAGAGAGGTTGCCTGATCACAGAGTCAATCACAACATCCAATAGTGTTCTCTATTTAAATTCAATTGTGAACATCCACAACACTAGAAAACCAGATCCCAGATCACCAAACTAATAATCTCACTGTTCTTGTGACTAGTAAGATCACAGCTAGTATACTGTGGTTAAATCAGAGCTCTGCATTTTCAGAGGGACGTATACATATTGGAGTGCATTTTAGATGAGAAAAACTAGGATTCTACTGCAGGGGAGCAAAATTTGTCACCCCAAATTTTGTCTCTTTAGCATGAGCATTATTTTACGCTTTGACTTTCCCCCTAAAGTGCCTGAAGAATGTAGACAGAGGACCTGTTCTAGGAAGGGAGCTGTCACCATAAACAAGTACAGTATGAACTATATGAACTCTAGTTGGCTCCGAAGGAACGAACCCTGCCCACACCCTTATTTTAGAATTCTAGCCTCCAGAAATGTCAAAAAATAAATTCGTATTGTTTAAGCCATCCAGTTTGTGATGCTTTTTGTTAACCCTAGCGAAGTAATACATTGAGAAATGTTTAGTTTGGGAACAAACTTAATTAATCACCATAATATTTCATAAAAATACTCAGAGCTAATGTTGGATAAGATAAAATGATAAAGTCCAAGAAAAAAAATTAAGTCTTTTAGATGCTTACATGACACTCCAATCAAAGACGACTAATGTGTCAAGGATGCGGTACAGGCCTCTAAACTCATATTCAGCATATGGTCTATAGCAAAAAGCAGTATATACTTTGGGGTCAGACCAATCTGGGCCCCAATCCAATGCTAACTGTATGATCATGGGAAGCTTACTTAGCCTTATTGGGCCTCAGTTTTCTCATTTGTAATGTAAGAATAATAGTGCATACCTCAAAGTGTTTTTTATTTTTTTGTTTTTTTAAGGGAGAAGTCGTCGTGAATATATTATTTACACGATGGTTAAGGACACAAATACAGTGTTCAAACAAAATTTCAGTTCACAGACTGGCCACTGATACATAGGTGGATACAGACATTCCAACTACCTTTCCTGCAAGTCGGGGCGAGGAGTTAAATACTTAGTTGTTGGCGGAGGGGCAACAACTGTCCATAACCACACTGCTGAGGACTCAGGCTCGGCGTAAGGATTATTTATTTTAAATGACAAGTGAAATATTTACATTTATACTTAGCATAAAGCTTGAATAAGTATTGCTGAATTTTAGTTATTGAGCTTTGTAAGAAGGGCTTTTAATACAATTTTGACCAACAGACATTAACTGAAAGGGCAAGAGTAAGCAGGTTAAGATGAACAAAAAGCCCAGAGTTAGCTTGAGGAAACAGGAAATGGTTTCTGTTATTTGCACTCTTTCTTTCATCATTAATCAAATTCTCTTTGTAATTCAAGTAGGACAAACATCTCCAATATGTTGGATCAAGGGTCTGTGTGAGTATGCGTGAATGTATGCGGGTGAGTGCCACAGTATGAATATCTATCCTGAGTTCTAATAAGTCCCTGATATTCATCACAAGTTTAGGCAAGTCACTTGACTTTTTAACTTAAAAAGTCTCAATTTATGGGCTTCCCTGGTGGCGCAGTGGTTGAGAGTCCGCCTGCCAATGCAGGGGACACGGGTTCGAGCCCTGATCTGTGAAGATCCCACATGCCGCGAAGCAACTAAGCCCCTGAGCCACAACTACTGAGCCTGCGCATCTGGAGCCTGTGCTCCGCAACAGGAGAGGCCGCGATAGTGAGAGGCCCACGCACCGCGATGAAGAGTGGCCCCCGCCTGCCGCAACTAGAGAAAGCCCTCGCACGGAAACAAAGACCCAACACAGCCATAAATAAATTAATTAATTAATTAATTAATTTTTTTAAAAAGTCTCAATTTATTCAACAAAAAGATTAGTTGATCTAATTATTATCAGTTATCTAAGTATTTCTAAGATTCCTTCTTTTTCTAAACATTCCATGATGATATGACTTAGATGAATATCAAACATGGTGCCTTGGAATGACAGGATTCTAGTTTTTTTAATCTAGAAGAGAACTGCCATTTTAAAGACATAGCACTATGTTTTTACTGTTTCTTTCCTCTTTCTCTAGAAACGGTAGTATGGATTCACCTTTGAGAGAAGGTAACCCCTTTGTTCTGGGATTGAGGGGACAGTTGATGTCCCTTTTAGTTTTGTAAAAGTAAAACTAGTTCCCGTTCTAAAATGGAAAACTTCAAACAAGTAAAAGCTAAGTGTTTGGATAATAAAGTAATAGCAGAGCAACATCTCTGCAGAGTAAAACTAAGTTTATTTTATCTAATCTTTAGGATTTGAGACCTGGGCGCTAGAGCAGACAAACTTTATATAAGAGCAATATAATATTAGACTAGATAAGCCATAAACAAGACTCTACATTTTAAAGGAAAAATGTCATAGAACATATGCTGTATGACCACAGTAAGACTGAATTAAAAAATCAATAAGATACAGATGGCCAACAAACACATGAAAAGATGCTCAACATCACTAATTATCAGAGAAATGCAAATCAAAACTACAAGACGTATCACCTCACACCAGTCAGAATGGCCATCCTCAAAAAATCTACAAACAATAAATGCTGGAGAGGGTGTGGAGAAAAGGGGAACCCTCTTGCACTGTTGGTGGGAATGTAATTTACCAGACTGGGTAAATTACATACAACAGAAATTTCTCACAGCTTTGGAGGCTGGAAGTCCAAGATCAGGGTGCCAAAATAGCTGGCTGCTTCTAGTGACATCCCTGCTTTGGCTTACAGACCACCAACTTCTCACTGTATGCTCACTTGGCGGAGTAGAGAGGCCAAAGAAGGTCTCTGGTGACTCTTATAAGGGCATCAGTCCCATTCATGAGGACTTCACCCTCAGGACTTCATCTAATCCCAATTATCTCCCAAAGGCTCTACCTCCTTAAAGCCATCACATGAGGGGGTAATGTTTCAATACAAGACTTTTGGATGTAACATTTAGTCCATAAAACCCTTATACAAAAACCAAAGGCATCACAAGAAAACCAAACTCCAGACCAATGTCCCTTTTGAATATATGTTAAAAAAAAAAAAATCAAAAACTAAACAGTAGCAAACCAAATTCAGCAACAATTAAAAAGAATTATATACCATGACGAAGTGAGATTTAATTCGGGAATTGAATATTTTAATATCCATATAAAAAAAGCAGTATAATACAGCATACTGAAAGAACAAGAACCATATAATTTAAACAGATGAAGAAAAATTACTTGACAAAACCCAATACTTTTTCATAATAAAAACAAGATAGAAATAGAAAAGAACATCCTCAACCTGACCTGTAGAAAAGGTCATCTACAAAAAACCCAAAGATAACATCACACTAATTGTGAAAGAATAAAAGCTATCTCCCTATGATCAGGAACAAGATAAAGATGTTTGTGCCCACCATTCCCATTCAACATTGTACTGGAGGTTATAGCCAGGGAAATTAAGGAAGAAAACGTTAAAGGCATCCATACTAGACAGGAGTAATTAAAATTATCTTTATTTACAAATGTCGTGTACTTGTATATACAAAATCCTTAGGGAAAAAAGTTAAAACTAATAAACAAGTGCAGCAGGATTTCAAGAAACAAGTTCAATACAGAAAAATCAAATGTATTTCTAAAAACTAGTAAAAAAATTGAAAAATGAAATTCAGAAAACAATTCCGTTTACAATAATATAAAATAGAATACTTAAAAATTTAACAAAATAAGTGCGAGGCAAACACTGAAAATTATAAATCACTGAAAGAAATTGATGAAGACATAAATAGAAAAAATCCCATGTTCATGGATCAGACTTACTACTGTTAAGATAGCAACACTTCCCCAACTGATCTACAGATTTAACAAAACCCTTATCAAAATCTAAGGTAGATTCTTTGTAGAAAGTGACAAGCTGATCATAAAATTCATATGGAAATGCAAGGAACTCAGAATTGCCAAAACAATCTTGAAAAAAGAACATATTAGAGAACTCATACTTCCAAATTTCAAAACTTACTACAAGGCTATAGTAGTCAAGATACTGTGGTATTTGTGTAAGGAGATGCATCTATATCTAGGTAGGCAGGTAGATATAGATACAAATAGATCAATGGAATAGAAATTACTGATCAGAAATAAACTGTCACATATATGGTAAACTGATTTTCAACAATTCCAAGATAATTCAATGGGGAAAGAATAATACTTCAACAAATAATGAGGTGACAAATGGATATCCACATCAAAAAGAATGAAGTTGGACTCTTACCTTGCACCATATACAAAAATGTATCCCAAAATGAATCAAAAACTTAATATAAGCACTAAATCTATAAAAGTAATCTTAGAAGTAAACATAGGTGTAAACCTTCATGACCATGGATTAGGCAATGACTTACTAGGTATGATCCTGAAAGCACAGCCAAAAGAAAAAAATCAAATAGATAAAGTGACATCTAAAAGCTAAAAAGATATTTCCTTCCAAGGCCACTATCAAGAAGGTGAAAAAACAATCTACAGAATGAGTGAAAATAGTTGAAAAAGATACAACTGGTAAGTGTATAGTATCCAGAATAAAGAACTCATGACTGGACATTGAAATTACAAATAATCAATGAGACAATAAGAGAAGGATTTGAATAGACATTTCTCCCAAGAAATGGGCACTAAATCCATGAAAATATGTTCTAGATCATTAGCCATTAGAGAAATGCAAATCAAAATTTCAGTGAGAGATCACATCACATCTATTAGGATGGCTATAATTTGCTTCCTCTCTACAGACTATATGGTACTTGTTAATAATAGAGAAATGGGATGTATTATCAAGAACTCTAGGTGTTTTCTTCTTTGGCCAAATGAGAGCCAGCACTTCCCGTAGCAGGTATAGACCGTTTGCACCAGAAGCAGCATAGGCTGTGTGCTTATTTTACTGCCTTAAATTAGAGAGTATGCCACTGAGGTCCCACCTATTAACAAGGTCAGCTGAGTGTAGCCTGCTTGTTGGGAATGGAAAGGGATGAAGGGGCAAGAACAGGCAAACTACTTTATTACCACATTGTAGGTGTTCTATTTTCCAAGCACATCTCTTGACCAGACACTCAGGGATTGGGACATCATAGACAAAATTAGCTCACCACACCTCTAAAAACTCAATGCTAGATTCCAACCACCCACTTCCATTATGTACATAGTGCTATCCCTTGAATTCAAACTGCTTGAATAAATCACATCCACCAATTTTATATTTAAGGAGTAGATGATTTAACTACTCCAGGAAACATTCTAGTAACCAAAGAATGAAAGTTTTGACCCCCTTTTTGCTTGTTTGACCTAGAGGGGCCTTGACCTAAGAACGGGGATTTTTCTCAGAGGTTCCTTGTTAAGAGTTTAGAGCAGGGGCTTCCCTGGTGGCGCAGCGGTTGAGAGTCCGCCTGCCGATGCGGGGGACACGGGTTCGTGCCCTGGTCTGGGAAGATCCCACATGCCGCGGAGCGGCTGGGCCCGTGAGCCATGGCCACTGAGCCTGCGCGTCCGGAGCCTGTGCTCCGCAACGGGAGAGGCCACAACAGTGAGAGGCCCGCGTACCGCAAAAAAACAAAAACAAAAAGAGTTTAGAGCAAAAAGGTCCAGTGAGGGGGAAAAAAACCAGTAAAGACATATGGCCTTGTTCAAAGTTATTAATGAAAAATTTGGGGTTATAAAATAAATCCTGCGGTTATTTTTAAATCCTATGGTTTTCTTTTCTCAATATGCTTTCTTCTATCACTTTATAACAAAGCATTCCTTAAATTTAAAATCTCAGCTTCTGATAAAAATAGATACACATTATTTAGAGGAGTCAGAAATTCTGCCAACTGAGTGAATCCATGACAAAAAGATTAAAAAGACCTGAAATATGATTGTACATCTAAACTATGGAGGGCCATTATGAAACTCATACACCCACACCCCTTCCTTTTATATGAACAACAAAACATAAGCCTGACTATAAAATTAACGATTAGGAAATTCCCAAATGATTTCTTTGATATCAGTGACCATGGGAAATACCATTAAATATGGTGGTATCATAGAAATCTCCACACAGAAATTCCTGAAATGAGTCGTTGTGACCCAAAACAAAGAGGCCATTTACTACCCTTGCTACCAGCTGTATAATTTCAGTAATTAAACTGACTGCCTAAACAAGCATTACCACACAGCTGCAAAACCCTAAAGAAACTGTAGACAAGCTATTAAACTATGATTTATGAAGTCAGCTTTTGTTCAACCAAGTGATTAGAATTTAATAAGTTGGCCTACTTAGCTCTGAATTCGATACAACCATTCAGAAGGAAAAAATGTATGAGAAAATAAGATTATGAGAAGATTTGTGTCTCATACACTAATAGGCCATTTATTCAATTAGCAAACAATTCTTCAAAGTTCAGTAATAGGGAACTATTACTTCAGGGAATATAAAGTATCAAATGTGGCCCTGCCCTCAGGAGGCTTACTTAGCCTAATGTGTAAACCAGATCTGTACACAAATATTCACAGTACAGAGCATCATGGAGGCACAAATACAACACTATAGAAATCAGATTTGGGCACAAATACTGCCAGCTAGGGAGCTATGAGAAGGCTTCAAAAAAATAAAATAAATAAAAATAAGTAGCACTTAGCCAGGCTTTGATGGTGTAGTGTTTGAATATGAAGGAGGGCAGAACTGCACCAAAATGTACATGGAATAGAATGTAATCCAATTTGATTGAAGTCTCTTAAGAAGTGCGAGGTGAACAAGGCTGGAAGTAAGAAATATAGCATCAAATAATAAATAGCAGAGATACGATCTCTGAGCTGTGAATATGGCAATATGTGAAGAATAGTGGGTTTTTTCATATTTAATTTTATTTATTTATTTGGTTGCATCGGGTCTTAGTTGCAGCAGGTGGGCTCCTTAGTTGTGGCATGCGAACTCTCAGTTGCAGCATACATGTGGGATCTAGTTCCCCAACCAGGGATCAAACCCAGGACCACTGCATTGGGAGTGCAGAGTCCTAACCACTGCACCACCAGGGAAGTCCCTGAAGAATAGTTTTAATTGGACAAAATTAACCAAATATTTACCAAGCAGCCACTATGTGCCAGACATAGAGAATTATGGGACAGAGATACAGGAGGCATGAAGGACAACTGTAATAGTCAAACTGTAAGTTAATGAAGGCCAGGATGGGGAGGAAGATCGAGGCAAAGGTACCAAGATCAGGTACCTCGCCTGTCTTGACTCATGACACCTTGTACTCGGGACTTAGATGAACATTGAATGTTTTGCAATTGCCTTGTATCTTTAACAAATGATAAATGATTCTAGAGGAAAAAAAATCATCTCTTCATAGGAAGGTGTCAACAGCAAGGATGCTCATTGTCAATGAGAAGGCCAGTTAGAGAGAGATAATTACACTGTAAATCAGAGGAAATATGAAACACCACTGAAGACTGATTTGCGAATAAAAATGACCACAAAAGAAAACCTAATCTATGTGTTAACCAAGAGACAAGAGAACCATACTTATGGCTGCCCCACAAGGCCCACCTCAGGAAGATGTTGACTAGGGCAATCAGGTTACATAGCAACACAAGACCAATATACTTGCTTTGACTCTGTTCCCAGATGTCTGCCTCTATGTAAGTGTCATTCTTAGGGATAAATGTGAAATATAAATAGGACAATAGGGGATAGCTTGGTTGACACACAAACAAGTAAAATTCCTTAATATATTGAATGAAAACAGAAGCTGCATTCCAAATCCATTCATTTTAGTGTTCAAAGCCTGTAACATTATGCATATGTGTACTGACTATCTTTTAGCCAATCACAAATGAAATATCAGTTATCAACAATACTCAGTTATTTTTGCTCTTTATTTAATTTAGAAGGTAGTTATTAAGAGGGCAACGCAAACAGAAGGAGGAAAATATTAATGAATCATTGCTGATTTGGGAAATTTTAAGTTACTTTGTGCATTTCAACAGAGCAAAATCAATCGTAAAATTTACTCCTAGGATACCCAACACAATAGATAATAAGTAGGGTTTTTTTGTTCACTTCAGAATGGAAGAAGAATATAAAATTAAGGGTATCACAGCTCTTCATAAAATAAATCCTAGCCCTCGGGAATCTGAATCACTTATTTCATCTTCCTGGAACTTTTGATGATAATGCAAGAGACACAAATTACAATCCCATTCATTCATTCAATCATTCATTCATCCAGTATTTATTTTGAAAGTACTGTGGGTCAGTTACTGTTTTATGTGGTGGGAATACAGGAAACACAATACAAACAACTCCGCTCCCCTGACAGAGATAATTTGGTAGAAAAACAAACAGGAAACAAAGGAATTAATATTATGTCACACTGTAATAAATGCCATAAAGCAAGTCAGGGTATAGGTATAGATAATGATAGAGGGGCTACAGATAATTCAGAGATACTTTTCATGACTAATTTTTATTTATAGTTTTTCATATTTTTAGATGTAAAGCTTTCATGAAAAATTAAAACACAATACATGCAAACTGTGCTGGTTTAGACTTATGTAGTTATTTGATGATGATTTTTCCATTAAGTGACCTGTTGTGTGACATAAGTGTTCACATCAGTAAGTTACTTTAATGTTTTACAGTCAAAATCAACATGAATCTTTTGGGTAAGTTATTCAGATTCTGTACTCTCAACATTAACAGATAACTTTATCCTCGTCATATCTGATTACATTTGCAAGCAGGAAAAAGTGGATACTTCACAGAAATAAACCCCAGTCCATTCACTTAAAATTTTAAATAGATTTCTGATTATATTGTACATTGCATTCTCTGTTCATTAAGGAATCCTCTTTTCTTGGTTTCTCAAAAACTAAAAAAAAAAAAAAAAAAAAAAAAAAAAAATCTAGCCAGACTAATCCAAACTGGCCTCAAAACAAAAACAAACAAAAAAACCCCTCATATACTCCCTACCCTGCCTTCAAAGTTTGCATTTGTAGTGTAAGATGTTTGTTTCTCTTAATTTTTCCCACCTATGTTTCTGTAATATTGCCACTCTACCCTGTCATTTCTTGCCTTGAATGACTGAATGACATCTTGAATTATTTGTTTCTTTTTGTTTCTCTCACTGCTTATTCACCTTTCCTAAAGGGGCTAGATTCATATTCTCCAAATACGATTCTGGTCATGATCTCTCAAAATCTTTGCTGGTTCCTCACCGCTCATGGAGTTACTGGCATTTATCCAACAGCAATTATATTTATATTACTAGACAAGTAATACACTCTCCGTCAATGGGGGTCAGCTGTCACACTGTGTTTGTCCTCAAGTGACAACTGATAATCCTTTATTTTTTTATTGTAGAAATTCTTCTCTCAACTCTTAATATCTAATAAACCTATGTATTAGAAAAGAATGCTTAAACTGAATAAAGTATGATTCTCAAGAAGATAAAGAAAGCTAACACGGCAGGTAAGACTCAGACGGTTGCCTAGCCACAGCCAGCACGGTCAGCCACTTTGAGACCTGAATTGGACAAGGAGGCGGCAACGGGATATTCTCTGTTGACTCACTCGCTGCCTCGAGAGTTTCTTTGTGGTTGAAATGAATAATATACATAGCTCTAGCAGTTTTCTGTTCCCCCTTAGTGACGTTTTGGAGACTGGTAGAAAAACTTTTCCCTTGGCCTGGACAGAAGATCCAAACACCTGAGCCCAAGTTTTACAGAGGGAATCCAAAATTTAATGAGCTAAGAGGAAGAAACTGTCATGCTAACTGACACCACATAAAACAATGAGAACCTACTTCATCAGGACTGGGTCAATAAAGTTTGAAAGCCACCAGTGGAAAAGACAGTAATCAAAGAGGTCAGCCTACCAACTGGAACACAATTTGCTCAAACTTCAACACTTAACCATTCATATTTCTCCCCAGTCTACCCCCTGCCATTGCCCAATACAGACACTTAGGAAGGAAAAACTTAAAAGCACAACTTATAAAATTTGTAGGTTTTGGCACATCCAAAGGGCTAGCTCCAGAGTGTGGAGCTCCGGAGTTTGGAGCTATGTGGCTGACAGGGTACTGGTGCTCCAGCCAGGTGTCAGGCCTCAGCCTCTGAGGTGGGAGAGCCAAGTTCAGGACACTGGTCCACCAGAGACCTCCCAGCCCCACGTAATATCAATCAGCGAGAGCTCTCCCAGAGATCTCCATCCCAGTGCTAAGACCCAGCTCCACGCAATGGCAAGCAAACTCCAGGGCTGGATGCCTCATGCCAAAAAACTAGGAAGACAGGAACACAAACCCACCCATTAGCACAGAGGCTGCCTAAAATCATACTAAGTTCACAGACATGCCAAAACACACTATTGGACACGGCCCTGCCCAGCAGAAAGACAAGATCAGCCCTACCCACCAGAACACAGGCACCAGTCCCCTCCACCAGGAAGCCTACACAAGCCACTGAACCAATTTCACCCACTGGGGGCAGACACCAAAAATAACGGGAACTATGAACCTAGAGCCTGCAATAAGGAGACCCTAAGCACAGTAAGTTAAACAAAATGAGAAGACAGAGAACTATGCAGCAAATGAAGGAGCAACATAAAAACCCACCAGAACAAACAAATGAAGAGGAAATAGGCAGTCTACCTGAAAAAGAATTCAGAGTAAGAGAGTAAAGATGATCCAAAATCTTGGAAATAGAATGGACAAAATACAAGAAATCGTTAACAAGGACCTAGAAGAACGAAAGAGCAAACAAACAGTGATGAACAACACAATAAATGAAATTAAAAATTCTCTAAATGGAATCAATAGCAGAATAAGTGAGGCAGAAGAATGGATAAGTGACCTGGAAGATAAACTGGTGGAAATAAATACGGCAGAGCAGAATAAAGAAAAAAGAATGAAAAGAATTGAGGACAGTCTCAGAGACCTCTGGGACAACATTAAACACACCAACATCCGAATTATAGGGGACTCAGAAGAAGAAGAGAAAAAGAAAGGGTCTGAGAAAATATGTAAAGAGATTACAGTTGAAAACTTCCCTAACACGGAAAAGGAAACAGTCAATCAAGTCCAGGAGGTGCAGAGAGTCCCATATAGGATAAATCCAAGGAGAAGCATGCTAAGACACATATTAATCAAACTATCAAAAACTGAATACAAAGAAAATATATTAAAAACAGCAAGGGAAAAGCAACAAATAACATACAAGGAAATCCCCATAAGGTTAAAAGCTGATCTTTCAACAGAAACTCTGCACTCGAGAACGGAACGGCAGGACATATTAAAGTGATGAAAGGGAAAACCTACAATGAAGATTACTCTACCCACCAAGGATCACATTCAGATTCGACAGAGAAATTAAAAGCTTTACAGACAAGCAAAAGCTAAGAGAATTCAGCATCACCAAACCAGTTTTACAACAAATGCTAAAGGAACTTCTCTAGGCAGGAAACACAAGAGAAGGAAAAGACATACAAAAACAAACCCAAAACAATTAAGAAAATGGTAATACGAACATACATATCAATAACTACCGAAAATGTAAACGGATTAAATGCTCCAACCAAAATACACAGACTGGCTGAATGGATACAAAAACAAGACCCACATATACGCTGTATACAAGAGACCGACTTCAGACCTAGGGACACATACACGCTGAAAGGGAGGGGATGGAAAAAGATATCCCATGCAAATGGAAACCAGAAGAAAGCTGGAGTAGCAATTCTCATATCAGACACAATAGACTATAAAATAAAGACTATTACAAGAGACAAAGAAGGAAACTACAGAATGATCAAGGGATCAATCCAAGAAGAAGATATAACTGTAAATATTTATGCACCCAACATGGTAGGACCTCAATACATAAGGCAATGCTAAGAGCCATAAAAGAGGAAATCTACAGGAACACAACAATAGTAGGGGACTTTAACACCCCACTTTCATCAATGGACTGATCTTCCAATATGAAAATAAACAGGGAAACATAAGCTTTAAATGACACATTAAACAAGATGGACTTAATTGATATTTATAGGACATTCCATCGAAAAATGACAGAATACACTTTCTTCTCAAGTGCTCATGGAACATTCTCCAGGATAGATCATATCTTGGGTCACAAATCAAGCCCTGATAAATTTAAGAAAAATGAAACTGTATCAAGTATCTTTTCTGGCCACAATGCTATGAGACTACATATTATAGGGAAAAAACTGTGAAAAATACAAACACATGGAGGCTAAACAATACACTACTAAATAACCAAGAGATCACCGAAGAAATCACACAGGAAAGCAAAAAATACTTTAAACAAAGGACAATGAAAACACAATGACCCCAAACCTATGGGATGCAGCAAAAGCAGTTCTAAGAGGGAACTTTATAGCAATACAATCCTACCTCAAGAAACAAACATCGCAAACAACCTAAGCTTACACCTAAAGCAACTAGAAAAAGAAGAAGCAAAAAACCCCAAAGTTAGCAGAAGAAAGGAAATCATAAAGATCAGATCAGAAATAAATGAAAAAGAAATTAAGAATACAATAGAAAAGATCAATAAAACTAAAAGCTCATTCCTTGAGAAGATAAACAAAATTGACAAACCATTAGCCAGACTCATCAAGAAAAAAGGGAGAAGATTCAAATCAACAGAATTAGAAATAAAAACGCAGAAGTAACAACTGACATTGCAGAAATACAAAGGATCATGAGAGACTACTACAAGCAACTCTATGCCAATAAAATGGAGAGCCTGGAAAAAATGGACAAATTCTTAGAAAGGTATAACCTTCTGAGACTGAACTAGGAAGAAATAGAAAATATGAACAGACCAATCACAAGCACTGAAATTGAAACTGTGATCAAAACTCTTCCAACAAACAAAAAGCCCAGGACCAGATGGCTTCACAGGTGAATTCTATCAAACATTTAGAGAAGAGCTAACACCTATCCTTCTCAAACTCTTCTAAAATAAAGCAGAGCGAGGAGCATTCCCAAATCCATTCTTTGAGGCCACCATCACCCTGATACCAAAACCAGACAAAGATGTCACAAAAAAAGAAAACTACAGGCCAGTATCACTGATGAACACAGATGCAAAAATCCTTAACAAAATACTAGCAAACAGAATCCAAGAGCACATTCAAAGGATCATACACCATGATCAACTGGGGTTTATCCCAGGAATGCAAGGATTCTTCAAGATATGCAAATCAATCAATGGGATACACCATATTAACAAACTGAAGAATAAAAACCATGTGATCATCTCAAGAGATGCAGAAAAAGCTTTTGACAAAATTCAACACCTATTTATGATAAAAACTCTCCAGAAAGTAGGCATAGAGGGAACCTACCTCAACATAATAAAGGCCATATATGACAAACCCCAAACCAATATCGTTCTCTATGGTGAAAAACTGAAAGCATTTCCTCTATGATCAGGAACAAGACAAGGTTGCTTATTCTCATCACTATTATTCAACATAGTTTTGGAAGTTTTAGCCATAGCAATCAGAGAAGAAAAAGAAATAAAAGGAACCCAAAATGGAAAGAAGCAGTAAAACTGTCACTGTTTGCAGATGACATGATACCATACATAGAGAATCCTAAAGATTCTACCACAAAACTATTAGAGCTAATCAATGAATTTGGTAGAGTAGCAGGATACAAAATTAATGCACAGAAATCTCTTGGATTCTTATACACTAATTATGAAAACCCTGAAAGAGGAATTAAGGAAACACTCCCATTTACCATCACAACAAAAAGAATAAAATACCTAGGAATAAAACTACCTAAGGAGACCAAAGACCTGTATGCAGAAAACTATAAGACACTGAGGAAAGAAATTAAAGACGATACAAACAGATGGAGAGATATACCATGTTCTTGGATTGGAAGAATCAACATTTTGAAAATGACTATACTACCCAAAGCAATCTACAGATTCAGTGCAATCCCTATCAAACTACTAATGGCATTTTTCACAGAACTATAACAAAATGTTTTACAATTTGTAGGGAAAAACAAAAGACCCCGAATAGCCAAAGCAAGCTGGAGGAAGAAATACGGAGCTGAAGGAATCAGGCTGCCTGACTTCAGGCTATACTACAAAGCTACAGTAATCAATACAGTATGGTACTGGTATGAAAACAGAAATATAAATCGGTGGAACACGATAGAAAGCCCAGAGATAAACCCATGTACATATGGTCACCTTATCTTTGATAAAGGAGGCAAGAATATACAGTGGAGAAAAGACAGCCTCTTCAATAAGTTGTGCTGGGAAAACTGGACAGCTACATGTAAAAGAATGAAATCAGAACACTCCCTAACACCATATACAAAAATAAACTCAAAATGGATTAAAGACCTAAATGTAAGGCCAGACACTATAAAACTCTTAGAGGAAAACATAGGCAGAACACTGTTTGACATAAATCACAGCAAGATCCTTTTTGACCCACCTCCTAGAGAAATGGAAATAAAAACAAAAATGAACAAATGGGACCTAATGAAACTTCAAAGCTTTTGCACAGCAAAGGAAACCATAAACAAGAAGGAAAGACAACCCTCAGAATGGGAGAAAATATTTGCAAACAAAGCAACTGACAAAGTTTTAACCTCCAAAATATACAAGCAGCTCATTCAGCTCAATATCAAAAAAACAAACAACCCAATCCAAAAATGGGCAGAAGACCTAAACAGACATTTCTCCAAAGATATACAGATTGCCAACAAACAGATGAAAGGATGTTCAACATCACTAATCATTGGAGTAATGCAAATCAAAACTACAATGAGGTATCACCTTACACCAGTCAGAATGGCCATCATCAAAAAATCTACAGACAATAAATGCTGGAGAGGGTGTGGAGAAAAGGGAACCCTCTTGCACTGTTGGTGGGAATGTAAATTGATACAGCCACTATGGAGAACAGTATGGAGGTTCCTTAAAAAACTACAAATAGAACTACCATACAACCCAGCAATCCCACTACTGGGCATATACCCTGAGAAAACCATAATTCAAAAAGAGTCATGTACCAAAATGTTCACTGCAGCACTATTTACAATAGCCAGGACATGGAAGCAACCTATGTGTCCACTGACAGTTAAATGGATAAAGAAAATGTGGCACATATATACAATGGAATATTTCTCAGCCATAAAAAGAAACGAAACTGAGTTATTTGTAGTGAGGTGGATGGACCTAGAGTCTGTCATACAGAGTGAAGTAAGTCAGAAAGAGAAAAATCACATATCGCATGCTAACACATATACATGGAATAAAAAAAAAAAATAGCTCTGATGAACCCAGGGGCAGGACAGGAGTAAAGACGCAGAGGTAGAGAATGGACTTGAGGACACAGGGAGGGGGAAGGTTAAGCTGGGACAAAATGAGAGAGTGGCATGGACATATATACACTACCAAATGTAAAACAGATAGCTAGTGGGAAGCAGCTGCATAGCACAGGGCTATCAGCTCGGTGCTTTGTGACCACCTAGAGGGGTGGCATAGGGAGGGTGGGAGGGAGACGCAAGAGCGAGGGGATATGGGGATATATGTGTATGTATAGCTGATTCACTTTGTTATACAGCAGAAACTAACACAACACTGTAAAGCAATTCTACTCCAGTAAAGATATCAAAAAAAAAAAGATAAAGAAGAGGAAAATAAAACAAAATAAAGTAGAAGGAAAGAAAGCATAAAGATAAGAGAAAAATAATCATTGAAATAGGAAGATATACAAAAATAAAGAAAGAATTAGCAAAACCAAAAGTTGATTCCTGGGGCTTCCCTGGTGGTACAGTGGTTGATAGTCCACCTGCCAATGCAGGGGACACGGGTTTGTGCCCCAGTCCGGGAAGATCCCACATGCCGGGAAGCAGCTGGGCCCGTGAGCCATGGCCGCTGAGCCTGTGCGTCCGGAGCCTGTGCTCCGCAACGGGAGAGGCCACAACAGTGAGAGGCCTGCGTACCACAAAATTAAAAAAAAAAGTTAATTCCTGGAAAAGACTAACATAATTGAAAAACCCTTAATAAGACTGCTCAAGAAAATGGAGAAGGCAAGAATTATCCAAGTCAGTAATGAAAAGATGGAAAATCATTACAGGTTCTATAGAAAATAAAAATTAAAATATACTAATAATAACTATGAAAAATAACTTGAAACATTTTATTAAAGTTGTATAGAAAAGCATAAGAAACCAAAACAAGAGACAGAAAATGCCAGGCTAATAAGATGGGTTCAGTGACTTTTCTATACTTTTATGGAAGTCATAACATGGATATTATATACATTCTTCCAGAGAATAGAAGTATTTACATAATAAAGTCACCATTACTCTGCTACAAGCATATGGCAAAAAAAGATAATTGCAGATCCGTCCTTCTCATAAACATAGATGCTAAAATCCTAGATAAAATAGTAGCATACGAAATGTAGTGTTAAGTGAAAGGGTAAGATACATTTTGACCAAAGTAGAGGTATCCTAGGAAGGTAAATACATTTAATATTTGAATGTCAATGTAAATCACTACATTTAACATGAAAAGGAGGAAAAGTATATGATAATATCAACATATGCAGGAAAAAACATGTATTAGAATTCAACACTCATTCATGGAAAAAACACCCTTACCAATCTAAGGATAAAAGGAAATATCTTTAAAATAATAAATTATCTATAATGTCCTTCAGCAAACATCATACATAAATGAAATATTGAAAGTGTTCCCTCCTGAGATCAGGAATGAGCAAAGGATGCCTGGAATTGACACTTCTATTCAGCATTCCACTAGAATTCTGGACAGTGCAATATGAAATAAAAAGCATAGAAAAAAATCCTTAAAATTTGAAATATAAGTATTGAAGCCGTCTTTATTGTCAGAGGTTATGATTATGTACAATGAAAAGTCAAATCAATCAAACTATTAGAAATAAGAAAATTTTGCTAAGTTACTGGATATAAGATTAATATAAAAATATTTTTATTTCTATATACTAGAACCAAAAAATAATTTTTAAATAAAATACCATTAAAAACAGCATAAAAAACCAAGTATCCAGGAATAAATTTAACAAAACATATGAATGACCTATACACAGAAAACAATGAACTATTACCAAGAGAATATTTTTAAAAGCCTAAATGAATAATAATATATATTGAGTTTATAGATTTGAAGACTCAGTATTTTGAAAATGTCATTTATCTACAAATTAATCTATAGATTTCAGTGCAATTTGAATCAAAGTTCCCTTGAAAATGTTTGCAAAACGGACCAGCTGATTCTACAATTTACATGCAAATGCAAAGGGATAAGGATAGTCCAGACGATATTAAAAGACAACTACAGGAGGACTTACCTTATTGTTTTTAAAGACATATTTTAAAACTAGAGTCACTATGAGAATGTGCATTTGGCTTAAATAGACAAATAGGGCAGAGAGGAGAAACCAGAAACACACACACACACATATAGTCATTTCATTTATGACAAAGATATCACTGCAAAGCAGTGGGAAGGTTATTATTTTTTAAATGAATAGTTCTGGGTAAATTTGATATGTACATGGAAAAAAATAAACTTTTTATCCTTAACTAAGACCATACAAAAACATCAATTCCACATAGTTTCCAGTGTGAAGACTAAAACAAGTCTTACAAGAAAAAAATATATATATACATACATATATACAGGAAATTATCATTTTGACCTTGGGGTACACAAAGATTTCTTTATTAGGATTAGAAAACACTACTGATAAAAAAAGAATTTTTGTAAATTAAACTTTATCAAAAATGATCAATAGGAACATGAAAAGGCAAGCTATAGCACTGAAAACGTTATTTGCAACACATATCTGACAAAAGATTTGTTTATAGAATGTGTTAATAACTCTTACAAATCCATATAAAAAATTAAACTCAATAGAAAAATAGGCAATGAACTGAACAGGCATTTCACCAAAGATAATACTCAGATTGACAATAAACATTTGGAAAACCGTTCAACATCATTTGTTACCAAGTAAATGCAAATTAAAACTACAATGGGAGGGACTTCCCTGGCAGATCAGTGGTTAAGAATCCGCTTGCCAATGTAGGGTATACGGGTTCGAGCCCTGGCCCAGGAATATCCCACATGCTGCAGAGCAACTAAGCCTGTGCGCTACAACTACTGAGCCCGCACTCTAGAGGCCGCAAGTCACAACTACTGAGCCCGCACGCCTAGAGCCCATGCTCTGCAACAGGAGATGCCACTGCAGTGAGAAGCCTGTGCACGGCAACGAAGAGTAGCCCCCGCTGGCCGCAACTAGAGAAAACCTGCACACAGCAACGAAGACCCAACTCAGCCAAGAGAAAAAAAAAATTTAAAAATGGAGAAGTTTCACGCACTGCTGTAAGCATGTTAATCGGAATAGTAACTTTGGAAAACTTTTTCTTAAGGTCTACTGAAGATACCCTATGATCTGGCAATTGTTTGCACTCCGAAGTACACACAGCCAAGAGAAATGTGTGCACACGTACAAGAGTTTATGCAGAAGCATGTTTTTGAGCATCTGAAATCCTTTACTGAAAGATCATTGCTGTTCACCATGTAGAAGACTCAAGAGCAGAAGAACAGAACCATTTTTGTAATAGCTCCAAACTGGATAAAACCCAACTGGGAAACTAAAATGTATAGAATTCCATCAATTACTATACCACAACAATGAAAAACAAGTGAATCGATGCTACATGTAAAATATGGATGATTCCTGGAATATAAGCATGAGCAAAGAAAGGTAAACACAAAATAGTAAATACTGCATGAATATGTAGTAAATATTGGATGGACATACACACATACATACACACACACGGACACACACACGGACACACACACAAAATGTCAAAAGCAGGCAAAACTAGTTCATGGTATTAACTACCATAATAATGGTTACTTTTGAAGAAGACTAGTGAATACTGACTAGGAAGTGTAGGATGGGATCTCATGGGGTTTTGGTAATATTCTAATATTTCTTGATCTCAGTTATGCAGGGGAACGTAAAGGTGACCTGAACAGGTATATTACCAGTGTAGATTCTTATAAGTGCCTCATCAATTCTTTACACGAGGGGTAACGTTTTGAAGAATTCATGAGATCCAGTGGGAGAATTTCCACCAGTTGGATGATTTTGTTTTCTCTTTATTTACATGTGTATCTCTAGAGAACTCTTAAATATATTCTCAAATTTCAAACATTTCTCTGATAAATGGCATCACTGAGACTGTTTCCCATGGAAGACTGAAAATAAAAATTTTTCTAACGCTGGGGATCACAATACCTCCTTTCCCTCTCCATCTCAAATTATAAAAAGTGTCAGATCAGTCTATGCTATGGCATAGACGGGTTACATATAAATTTTTTAATTAAAGCATAATTTTTTGAATTGCATATTTGTTTATTAAAGATGAAGAATGGTACGGTCATTATAGAAAATAGTATGTAAATTACTCCAAAATTTAAAAACAGAACTACCATATGCTCCAGAAATCCCACTTTTGGGTAAATATTCAAAGGAAATGGAATCAATATCTCTGAGATAGCTGTACTGCCATGTTCATTGCCACCTATTCACAATAGCCAGGATATGGAAACAACCTAAGTGGATATATATTTTGTATCTTTATAGAACTCCCAATGACTTAACTCATAAAATTACAATTTGCTCATTGTTCTGAATATTTATGATTGGCAAGCAATTATATTTATAAAATCAATTAATAGCAGAGATGTATTAATTCATTTGAACAGTATTTGTTGAGTGCATATTACGCGCCAGCATCTTTATGTATGTGAATCTTGCTTAATTCCCACAGCAACTCCGTGAGGTAGGTTTTACTACCACAAGTGTGTGAATATGGAAGTTGAGAGAGAGCTCAAGTGACTTGTTCAAGGTCTAGTAGCTGCAGTGTTGATAGAAAAACTACAGAGCCTACATTCATCTCTCTGGTTTTACAGACCTTACTCTTTCCACTACAATGCACTCCCCCCCTCTCTCTTTATGCTGTGAGTAAATGGAACAGAGGAATACCTAAGGAAGAGGTGAATAGGGAAAGCTTAGCAGAGTAGGTGGCTCAAGGGGAGTATGTAAGGAAGAGTGAAATTAGGCCTACTGAAGAAATGAGGAAAGGAAGATCCACCTACATCTAGCCATGAACTTGTTCTGGAGTCTGTTACTGTCATAAAATACAAGTAAGTATATGTTTGTTTTCCCACAAAATTAGTATGATGAAACTCTACTTCTCAATGTGATATTAGGAGGTGAAGCCTTTGGGAAGTAATTAGGATTCAATGAGGTCATAAGTGTTGAGCCTCATGAAAGGGGTTGATGCTGTTTTCAGAGTCATGAGACATCATGCGTCCTCCGCTCCACTGTCTACCTCATAAGGATACAAGGAGAAGTTGTCTGTCTGCAACTCAGAAGAGGGTCCTCACCTGATCCCGTCCATCATCTTGGAATTCAAGCCTCTAGAAGTGTAAAAAAAAAATTTCTGTTTCTTATAAGCTACCCGGTCTATGGTATATTTGTTATGGTAGGTGAATGGAATAAGGCATCATAGCTAAAATTTAGGGTGAAAGGGAAAGCATGTGATTCAAGGCAGGGCTACATCATGAGGAGCTGTGAATCCACATTACGGGCTTTGAATTTCACCCTGATGTTAGTGAAAAACCAAATTCAGATATTCTCTTATGTGCTCAGCATCGCATTAAATGACTTCACATTATTTCCACAATCAGGACATTGAGTACCTTTCACCATCCTAAAATAAAACTACTCTATCAAAATATTAAGCAAGCATTACCATCTTTCGAGTGTATATACCACTCTTTCGTACCTCACCCTGTTCATCATGCTGGCCTAAACCCAGCATGATGCCTATTCCATGCCTAAAATGAACATGGAAGATTACAAACAACTACACTGGCAATTATCACTTTAAAATTACAATCAATAATTTTGGATTGGGCCTTAATGCTTTCAAGCAATCCTATTACTCTTTCTGCAGTCACTTCTTTATCCTACATTTTAAGATGACTACTCCAAACCTTTGCCCATCTCTTCAAACTTCCAGCACCTTCTCTCCAATTCTCACTCTCAGCCGATAATTTGGCTTCCTATTTCACCAGGGATGTCAAAGATTTAGAAAAGAATTTCCAGATGCTACTACCATCCACATCTACCCACCTACCTACATCTGTGCCTGCGCAGTCTGTGCCAAGCTGGAGACATCTCTACAGCAATCGTTCCCTCTTTCTTCTACAGAAACAATTTGCTCTAATGGATCATTCTCATTAGCATTAAAAAAAGGACCATTTCTCCAATATAAAAATAAACCCATTGCAAGCCCATTTTTCTCCTATTTACAGCCCTAGTCCTTTTCATTCACAGCAAAACAATTTGAAAGTACTGTGCATAATGTGTGCCCAATCTCTTCCCTCCCATCCTCTCTAGAAGCCACTCGAATTGGGCATTTTCACCCACTCACTCCATAGATCTCATCCAATGTCTTGTCCTTACCATCCACAAGCTTAAGACTTCCAAACATATACCTCCAGAGCTCTCTCCTGATCTCTAGAACCATATATCAAAACTGCATCCTTAACATCACTTCTTGGATGTCTAATAGACCATTTAAACTTAATATACCCCAAACAAAGACCCTGATATTCCCCTCAAATGAAGTTCTTTGGCAGTGTTCCTCATTTCAGAGGATAGTAAATCTTCAAGTTGCTCAGAACAACAAATTCTTCAGTCATCCTTGACTTCACTCACTCTCTCACATTTCACATCTAATCTTGCAGGGAATTTGTTGAATTTAACTTCAAAATATATCTAGGATCCAATCACTTACCACTATCTGTAAGGGCACCATACTAATTCAAGCCAACAAACATCATTGCTTACTTGGATTATTTCAATAGCCTCCAAATTGATTTCCTTGCCTCTGACCTTGAAGTCTTTCACTTTATACTCAACACAATAGCTAGAGTAATCCTGTTAAATGTAAGGAAAAATGTATTATTTCTCAGTTCAAAATCCTGATTTCCCATTAAGAGGTAAGTCCTTACTAAATCCTATGAGAGCCTATTAGTCTCTATCTACTTTCTCCAGCCTCATCGCCAACAGCTCTTGTCATCCCTCACCATCTCCAGCCACACTGGCTTTCGTCCTATTCTTTCACCACGCTGAACAGACCCACACCTAAGTGTCTTTGCACTTTTGATTCCCTTTCATATAATTTTCTTTGCCTAGGTAACTATATGGCAATCTCCCTCAACTTCATTCAGTTCTGTATTTAAAGGTCACTTGCTCAGGTCATCTGCTTCTAGGTAGCATGTAGAAACTTGTAAAAAGAAAATGACTTTCAACCTAACAACTAAAAAAAGCCAGATAAGCTTTAACATCACAGTTAAAAAGAAGAAACAAGACCAAGCAAGCATACAAACAAAATATCAGAAAGCTATAGGGATGCAAGAAACCTAAATGGACTAAATTCCAGAACAGGAAAAGGCCATCATGGGAGAGGAGAGATCCATGAATGTTTTTCTCCATGGTGAAGGAGTGGCAGGAAAAACTATTTGCCATAAACTAGGATAAAAAGAAACTAGCCAAGTTTAATAAGTTATAATGCTTACACATTGGCTGGAGTGATTAAAATTTCGAGGAGCTCTCAAGACAGAAGGAGACTGCTTCCATCTGCCAAATCTCTCCCAAGAGTCTTCACTGACTACACAGGGGCACTTTCACAAAAGCTAGGGTAATGGCAGGAGAGCTGAAATTCCTTCTGAGGTACGAGTTCTTCATAAATTGTCAGTAAGGCAATTGCCTTCTGAGGACTGCTGGCCAGGCAGCAGGGTAGAGAGAGATTCCAAGGTGCAAAAAGCCCCGAGCAGGAATGGAGAGCAAAGAGGACTCTGCAGAGAGCGGAGCAAGATCTCCCACAGCCTGGGAAGCACAAAGACAGACAAACCATATTCATGGACAGGAAAATTCAACATTGAGACATTCATTCTCCCTGAATTTATCCAAAGATTCAATGCAAGCCCTATAAAAATGCCAGCAGAAAGTTTTGAAGAAACTGGCAAGGTGATTTAAAATTGAGAAACGCAAAGGACCTAGAATAGCCAAAATGATTTTGAAAACAAAGGACAAAAATGGAGGAATTACCTGATTTCAAGACTCACTATAAAGCTACGGTAATCAAGACATTGCAGTACTGATATAAGGTTACAAATAAAGGTCAATGTGACAGAATAGAGGGTACAGAAGAGACCCATGTGAGCAATGTATGTTCAGTCAATGCACCAAGTAATTTTAACGGGGAGAGGAAAATCTTTATAGCAAATGGTACTGGAACAAGCGGTTATCTGTATGGAAAAAAGTGAACCTTGGTCTTAGCACCATATATCACAGCTCTAAACATAAATCCCAGAATCATAAAGCTTCAGGAAGAAAGCATAGAACACCTTCCTGACCCTCATATAAAGTAAGATTTTCTGACAGGTCAAAGCACTAGCCATAGAAAATGTTTAGATAAAACAGGCTTCAAATTTATATTTTCTATTCAACAAAGAATACAATAAAATTAATAGGCAAACCCTGGACTGGTAAGTACTGTGGGGGGGGGGGGGTATGTGAAAAACACTCCAATTCAGAATACATAAAGAACGTCCAGAAATCATCAATAAAAAGTCAAAATACAATAAAAAAAAATAGGTGAATGATAAGCAGACACTTTTTTGTCTGGAAAATAAGCACATGTAAAGGTATTCGACTTCATTAATCATTTTTACCTTTGTTTTTTATACAATCTATTTAATGGCAAGCTTATATAACTTACTTTTTTTAACTTCATTAATCATAAGGGAAATGTAAATTAAAACTACAATGAAATGTCACTATATACTCACTGCTATGGCTATAATAAAAATTACACGCAATACCAAATACGTGTGAGGGTGTAGAACAACCAGAACTCTCATAAGTTGCTGGTGAGAGTGTAAAAAGCTACTTTTGGAAAACTATTTGGTAGTTACATGTCAAGTTAAATATACATACACACTATGATACAGCAATTTTAGTTGTATTTACCCAAGAAAAATGAAAACATGTGTCTGCAAAAAAAATTTCACCATGATCAACACAGTCTTATACATAAAAGCCCAGAAAGGAACATCCAAATGGCATTATGAAAAACTCATGTTGGATGCCATCCAACCATATTAACTTTGGATACCTGCGCAACTTAGATGAATCTCACCACCATTATATTGAGCAGAAGTAGCCAGGCAAACACACATGCATGCATGCACACACATATAAACAGCACACAAACACCACACAATTTCAGTAATATGAAGTCAACGAACAGCCAAAACTAAGCTCAAGAGCTAGAAATCAGAACAGTGGCTGCTTCTGGGGGTGGGGAGAGGGATTACTGGTACAGGACAAGAGAAATTTTATGGGGACAAGGAAATGTTCCCCATCTTGTTTCAGGCACTTGTAGCAGGAGCATACACAACTGTCAAATTCACTAATGACAAAAACTTATGAACTATACATTTGATTAGAACTTATTAAAATTTCAATGTCAATACACCATATCCCCTTCCCCCACTTATTTCCTTAGCCCTTAGCCCTTCTAGTCATTTTACATCCATCCTTCCTCTGAATGTTCGCTCCATGAGGTGAGACAGCATTGTTTGCTTTGTTCATTAATATCTGCAGGCCTAAAACATTGCCTTACACATAGTAGGTGCTCAATAAATATTTAATAAATGGATGGGTTCTAAATAAATTGAAATTTATTAGAATATATTCATTACATTGAATCTGTAATATTATCCCTATGTAGCCAAAGAAAAGGGGGCACTTGGAGATGCCTAGGTAAAGGGCTTAGTGTTTTACTTTCCATTGGCACATATGGAATGCGAAGACTGCATTTTCTTTTCCTGATGTAAACAACTTCATTTTTTAAGCATCAATATCTCAGAATGGCATAACTATTAAACATTTATCTGGCAGTGAACTTCAGTTGAAGGACGTACATCAATATTATGGAGTTAATTAAGGAAAATAAGTCAAACTAGCCCATTTTATACTTGAATAAACAATTATAATTAACATTTAGTCAAACAATGAATCTGTAAATGCCAATGTGAGATTTGCCTAAGGCCCTAGAGAAAAGCAGTGATTTATAACTATGCCAACAGATATGTCTGAATGACAGAGGTTGGGGGAGGGAGACCTAGGGATTCTTTCCTTCTAAAAGTTTCCCTTTGTTAGATGTAAACATAATAGGGCTTTGAGTCCATAAGAGACATAATAATTGCACATTTTTACATGGCTACCAATATGGACCAATATGTAAGTGGTTCAGGACACCCCTGATAGATTCCCTGGCAGTAAATCACAAATGTTCCTTATAAGATTCAGCTGTAATCCTGCCATCCAGGGTTTATCACTGTTAATGTATTGATGTATTTCCTGTCCGTCTTCTCACATATGAATTTTTAATAAAAATAAATAATAACATGCAACTCTGTGTACAATGACCATAGTTTTAATAGTCCAATTTTTTGACTTAATGTAATGATTTTTTGTTTTTAAAATTTTGTCTACGTATTCATTCATACTTAAGAACTTGTATACATACAACTTTACGTTCAGCTTAGGATTCAAAGCAGGTCTCAAGCTCACATGCATGTTTTTTTTTTTTTTTTAATTTTTATAACATACCCAGAGAGGTCCGAGAGACTCCTGGCAACACTGGATGGGATTATTCTGAAATATGCTGGTAATTCAAACGGATCATGATGTGCTTCTTCTGAACCTCTGATAATTTTACTGATGATGTTACAAATCCAAACAATCAACGTTGCCAATGATACTGTATTGATACAAAGAAGAACACTCCCATGGGCTGTCCTTGTTGAAAAAACAATCAAAACCCCATTCCATACACACAGTGACAAAAGTCTTCAATAATAGTGGAACTGAAATGAAGAGTCCAATACGCTGTGCTTTGCAGAGGAAGTTTCTTCCTTTATATAATCAACAGATACCTCTATTAGAGATTTCTGTATCACAGTACCTCTAACAGAAAGAATTAGGCTTAAAGTTTCTCCTACACCACTTCTATCATAAATCTTGGCAAATACAATACACAGTTAAATGATTCATCTAATATCCTGAAATTTCTCAGTTCTTTGACCTAATCATCCAATAATCTAGTCATCCACACAACCTCACTCACTCACTCCCATGTACCCCAGACTTCGCCAAAACCAACAAATGCAATCTTTCTATAATCTCAATTTCACTATACCGTTTTATATCTTTCCAGTTACTTCCTCCAGTACCTTGATTCCAACAATTTCCAATCTCCACTTTTTCATATGACTCTCTTGATGTCATTTCTGCTCTCCTTACCCAGCTTAGTTCATCCAATTTTATAGGGAATCATAAAAATGACTCTCACACACTCCCTAGCTCCCTTGTCCCTCTCTTTACTCCTAGTCTTCTTATGGTAGAACTACAAAACCAGTGAAATATCTCTTCCTACAAAAGTGCAGAAGGATATGGTTGGAGAGAGATCTATGCTGACTGGTCGCACTTTAAATTCATGCTTCTTAATCTCAAGTGAGTCTTTAATGCTGCCAAGTAATTGTAATAATTTCCTACTCCATTCGCTCCCAACTCTCAAGAAGATTATTTCATACCTTTTCTTCTCCCCTCAAAACTCCCAGTGACTCCTCTCCAGTCCTTACAATCAGCTGATGACTTTGCTTCTTATTTCACTAACAACACTGAAGTGATCAAAAGAGAAATTCCAAAATAGAAAGAAAGAAATGAAATGCTTTTCCCGCAAACAAAAAGAGAAATTCCACAGGTCCCCACCACCAAATCTACACACTTGCCTGCATCTATGCCTACATACTATCTCATCATAAAAAAGTCACCTCCAGGAATTCCCTGGCGGTCCAGTGGTTAGGACTCTGTACTCTCACTACAGAGGGCCTGGGTTCAATCCCTGGTCAGGGAACTAAGATCCCACAAGCCACGTGGTGTGGCCAAAAATAAAAATAAAGTCACCTCCATTTCACCAACATTTTCTCCAGCACTGTGCTCTTCCCTGACCCCACCAAATACATACATATAAATATATATAAATTATATATATAAATTTCCCAGAAAGTTCTCCATAACTCTAGACCAATATATCCTCATCAGCATCTTGACTTGAGTATTTAACAGAAGTCTTAACATGTACAAAAGTGAACTGCTGACCTTCCTCTCAAACCTGCTCCAGCCACTCTTCCTCATGTTAGTTTATAGCAACACTGTCTTTCCTAGTTGCTACAGCTAAAAAGATCAGAGGCATCTTTGATTTGCCTACTTTTCTCCCATTCCACATCATTTATCAGAGAATCCTGGTGTTATGGGTTGAATTGTGCCCACCCCACAAAAAAGATATGCTGAAGTCCTCACGCTCAGTACCTAAGAATGTGACCTTGTTTGCAAACAGGGTCATTGCAGATGTAAATATTTAAGATGAGGCCCTATAGAGTAGGGCTGGGCCCTCATCCAGTATGACTGATGTCCTTATACAAAGATGGCCACATAAAGACAGAGACATGCAAGGAGACTGCCACGTAATGATGACGGCTGAAATTGGAGGTCTATAGCTCCAAGCCAAGGAAAAATTAAAGATTGCTGGCAAACCACCAGAAGCCAGGACAGGCAAGGAACGATCCCCTGCATATTTCAAAAGGAGCATGGCCTTACTGACACCTTGCTTTTGAACTTCTAGCCTCCAGAATGGGGAGACCAGAAATTGTGTTGTTTTAAGCCGCCTAGTTTGTGGTACTCTGTTACAGCAGCCCTAGGAAACTCATACACCTGTTATCTCAACATTCAAAATACATCTAAAATCCAGTTATGTTCCACCATCTCCACTGCTACCTCCCTGTTCTAATGGGTCTTGTATGAACTTCTTTAATGACATTAATATCCTCCTGGAAACCTTGCCGCTATGTGAGATCCACCATTAAATTTTACAGATCAACTTTAATGCCAAATAATTCCATGCCAGTCAACAATATCTAAACGTTTATCATGGATAAGAAACATAAAAGTTGAACAATGAAAATCAAGTTGATATAAGCAAGAAATACAAATTTCAATTTAATCTCTTTATATACACAAGTGTAACATAGTAAAGGTTTGCTGTAGCTGCCAAGAGAAGGAAAAAGACTTGATAGTGGACGATGGTTGGTGGAGGGGGAGAAAGAGACAGTGATCCTTTGCAAAGTCGTGAAAAGTCAGGTGATGGACTTTTAGGCAGCCGTTCAATACCTTATAACCAGTAGGGTGAGCTAATGCAAAAAAAAGTGGTCCTTATCTTTTGTTTTCACCATCTTCTCAAGCGTCTTTGTCACACACATATTTGACTTGATGCCTAAAGCTGTTCTCATTCTTTTTTATTCTTTCTGCACTATTTTCTTCACCAAGTTTGCAACCATTTGGGAGTTTATAGTACTCTGGCAGTCAAATTGCATTAAAAAATAAAGTTGTAGCATAGAAAAACACCTTAGGGCAAAATAAAGGTTGAACACGAGAGCACTTTTAATTCCATGGAAACAGCTAATGTGCACAGCAGACTGAAGAGCAGTAACAGATGCTATTTTTTTTATCCCATTCATGTGGTGTGCTCCCACCAAGGAAAGCTTTTTTGGTTTATCCAAATGTGGTACATGACTCAAATATGTTCCATATTCTCTGACTAGCAACAGTTGGGTTAAGTAAATTAGTATCTTTGTCTGAAAATCTAATGGCAAATACCTTTTTTTTTTTTTTTTTTTTTGGTTCGCGGGCCTCTCACTGTTGTGGCCTCTCCCGTTGCGGAGCACAGGCTCCAGACGCGCAGGCTCAGCAGCCATGGCTCACAGGCCCAGCCGCTCTGCGGCATGTGGGATCTTCCCGGACTGGGGCACGAACCCGCGTCCCCTGCATCGGCAGGCGGACTGTCAACCACTGCGCCACCAGGGAAGCCCACAAATACTATTTCTTATAATGTATTTATTTAATGTGTTTTTAGTGAAAAGCCTTTATATTCCCACTTTGACTCCCCACCCCAGGGGGGAAAAAAAAAAAAACTCACCTGCAAAATGATCTGTTTTCAAGGGTTGTTATCACAAAAGCATTAACTGACTAGGCATTATGTGAGCTAAGTCTGTTTTATTCAATGTTACTTACATCATGTAACTCTAAACAGTACATCTTTCTGACAAGGGCTGGGATTATAACTCTACCCTCTAAAGGCTTTCAGGTATCTTAGGACTTCCCTGTACCAGTCAAAAGCTATTTCTTTCAGCAGAGGGTACAGTTTTTTATTAGACAAGAACTAAATCAGATACAGGGGGCTTCACAACTTTTCTCACTTTCTTGTTACCACTTTAAGAAAAGTTCAATCACATGCAATGTAGCGAAGATCACAGGTATCAACTCTTTGAATCAACTGGGCTCTACTTACAAAATAAACTACATCAACTCATTTGAGTGAGGGCATTACCGCTGGTCCCACGCTCCAGTGGACAACCCATCCTTACTGATACAGTTTTAAGATTTAGAAAATAAATATACAGGATGCCCAGCTCAATTTGAATTTCAGATAAACATCAAAGAATGGGACACACAATTAACTGGATGCAATACTTGGGACAGACTCTTACGAAAAACGTATTTGTTACTGACCTGAAATTCACGTTTAAGTAAGTATCCTATATCTTATCTACCAACCTTATTACTACACAAGGCATCTACTAAAGAATCACATTCTAGCTCACTAGAGGCTGCAAAACCACTTCAATTATTGCTCACGTCCCTCCCAAGAGGCACACAATCCCCAAGCACCAGAGGTTCTATAAGTACGTAATTCACTTAACACACATGTATAGGAACGTGTATAGCACTGACTATCCTGGGGCCACAGGATAAATAAAGCCCACTCCCCAGCCTGGCAGAGCTCATCCTCCAGAGGAGGAGGCAGACATGGAAACAAATACTTATAAAACACTGTGCTTAGAATAGCAGCATTAACAGATTCTGTGGAAGCATGGAAGAAAAAAAAGTACATAACAAATTATTTCTGAAACCATAACTAAGATTTTCTGAGTTTATAAAAGTCTGTAATAATAAGAGAAACAGATGCATACGACCTTTCCCTGGATGATGTGCATATTTACTTGTTAAAGCACCTCTCTGAATCTTTAAATGCTGGGATATTGCTGGAAAACCCAGGCCCTTGACTGAAGAAAATGACATTCGCCTGTGTTGAAGACAGATGGTTCAGGCCTCTTTTAATCCATGCAATCTATCTAAATATATCTTTATTCTCAGTGTCTATGCACGCTGCTGGTTTATGGTCCTTGGTTGGAATGTTAGGCAAGTCATTTTGTGCAAAAAAGGAACTGCGTAGGCTAAAGCTTGGATGAGCTCACTAGAAATTACTTTCTATTTTGGGTCTCCAAGCGACTGTGGTTTGAGGATCATAAAATAAGATGGTCACAGCCTGTGTAAGTTTTACATACAGAAAAAATAGAGGAGGTTGTAGACAATAGCTGGAGAGAAACAGAAAAAGACCTATGGAAGAAGGGCCTTGGAATAGCTTTTGCTTCTCTCACTGGCCAGCTGGTAGTAAAATGTTAAACTGATCAAGCCCTACTTACAGGGGAAAATATACTGATTGTCATTTATCTTGAGAGTTTTGAATTAGACTTCCTATTTCGGTACTGGACAGATATAGATAAGCTAAGATAATCTATAGACTACTGATCCAAAGATCTCACCACAACAAATGATACAATTATAACAACGTACACGTTTAAATTCAGTTTTTTAAATTTTTTGTTTGCAATAACATGAAGCATGTTAAATAATTAATAATCGATATTCATAAAGTTTCTGAGTTGAGGATCTAGAGTGCATCATTTTCTTCAATCACAGTTAATAGAGTCAAAATAAGCTTCACCATGATTCATTATACAAAACAAAAGCGCCGCTATACTAAATCAGTTAAGTCTCTCTCGTGCACATGCACACACTCTCCCTCCCACCCCCCTCCCCCTCTGTGTAAATCTTCTAACAGAGGCACTCACATCACAAGGGGTTTGGGTTTGTTCAGGGGCCACTGAAATCAATTCAACACCAATTCCCACCTGCAACGTAGGAAATATTCCTTTAGAGACACCAAAGGGCTCGCAGGCATTCTGACCCCAAGCCACCAAGAAACAGTCAACAACTGTGCAACAGGTAGGAGTATCCCTAGAAGGGGTGGCAATTCGGTGAACAACATACTCATTCCACATTCATAAATGTCAAGGTCTCCAAAGTCTGTCTATCTCTTTCTCCCTATTGAGACTCAGAAATCAAGCCCCAATCTTGATGAGGCATTCTCCATCAGACTTGCACTTGGGACAAGTGTGATTGTTAAGACTGAGTACATCACCTGAATCGTAAATAAAAATTTTTCTCTGCATGTGTGTTTATTTGAAAAAACACTTCTTTGAGTGACTGCAAAATTGATATATATCTTTGTGGCCACAGACTGACATATTCTTTCTGGCACTTTTCTTCCCTATGGATCATATCTATTTTTTCTTTTCTGTACACAAGAATGAGGGAACCTGCTCAAATATACCAAATGCCAAGAAAATAACCTCAGAGAGACAAGAATAAATTTAGTTTTTAAATCTTTACTAATAGTCAAGAAAAATATTCATGCATTAGGTTCGATTAATTCATTCGTTCATTCAACAAATGTTTATTTAATGCCTATGAAACTGCCAGGCATATTTTAGAATCAAAACAGTGAACAAAACAGACAAAGCTTATTTGGTTAATATCGACAATATAAAAAGTTACACACTACTGAACTCAAAGTCAGGATTCTAAAACACTGTTTTACTCTGACAATCAAATATTTTGATGAGTACAATTTTTTTTTTTTTTTTTTTTTGGCGGTACGCCGGCCTCTCACTGTTGTGGCCTCTCCCGTTGCGGAGCAGAGGCTCCGGGTGCGCAGGCTCTGTGGCCATTGCTCACGGGCCCAGCCGCTCCGTGGCATGTGGGATCTTCCCAGACCGGGGCACGAACCCGTGTCCCCTGCATTGGCAGACGGACTCTCAACCACTGTGCCACCAGGGAAACCCGATGAGTACAATTTATTAATGTATCTGAGTATGCTTGGAATTCACCAGATGGGATAGAAGATATTATCATATGTAAGAAAAAAAATTAGACAATACAAAAAGAAAACTACCTGGGTTCTTTAGGAGAAGAGAAGTTGATTAGTTTTACTACATAATGTTGTTTTATGTTGTGTCTCTACTAGGATTCCTCCCTACACCCTGCTCATAACTGACCGACTACTACAATGACATCTGCAGATTCAACAAACCGCCAATGGAAAATATTCAAGAAAAAAAATTCCAGAAAGTCCCAAAAAGCAAACCTTAAATTTGCCGTGCGCCAGCAACTATTCACATACTATTTACACTGTATTTACAAGCCTTGTACACTGTTGGTGGGAATGTAACTTATAGAAGGCTCATGAATACAAAACCTCTGAGTTGTCTGAGGTTCACCAACAGGGAACACAAAAGCAGAGGGTTAAGAGTGTTAACATAAAAAAAAAATAGCACCTGTCTGGAAGACAGAGAGGGGGATCTCCTTAAGATTTGTTGTTAATTACTCACAACAGAAGAGAGTAAGTTGGGGTACCAGTTGTCCCATAGGTAAAGCAGCACAAATGTTTCAATGCATGGTCTCTTAAAAAAAAGAAAAAGAAATCAAGCCTGCCATTTTGATTGGCTCAAGGGAAAAACTGTGGAAGGAATTCTGGGATTCCACAGTGTCTCTCATTTCTACCACTGACTCCAAAACAATAAACCTAAATGAGATAAAAATTAGCACACACGTTTAAAAGTATTTCAGAAAGGGAAATCTCATTTTATTTAACTCATGACTGCACATTCTAGCCTTGTTCAGAGCTGCTTTATTAACAGATTAGGAGGAACTGATGTTTACCAAAGCACAACATGTGGGCGCTGATTCTGTATCTTTCATGAACATGACACTGAAGTATATTTTGCAGGGGATGCTCCTGAGTTCAACATCACAGTCTAGGTGTGCTCTCTCTGCCAGAGAAAAGGCCTCTATTTATTGCCTATTCTTTGCAGAAACCTGTTTTCAAGGGGTGGGAAAAACCTGTGATTGCAATCAAAGGCCCCTGTTGGACGGCTTCCCGATTCAATTCCCAATCACCTGATGGAAGTTGGAAGCTGAAGATGATGCAGATGAACATCTGTAGTGCATCCTGACAAACCTCTTAGCTATCAGGCAGTTTCAGTTTCTGAGTCCCATTTCCTTCACGTTACTGTCTAAGAAGTATCATTTTAGGACTATCAGCTTCGGTACGACATACACGCCTTAAATCAACTTCTACACCATTCTATCATCCACATATTTCAAGCATGAGGAGCATGCGTGCTTCCTTGTACTGTTCTTTCTTATCGTATGTATATCATGTCAGTGACACTTCTTGTGGTTTCGCCTGGTTCGTTTTCATGTAACAAAAACACCACTGCTTAGCAAAGTTGGAAAAAAATGTTAAGATGAAGGGTCATTGAGGGGTTGCACGTCTTATATGAGCAAAACCAAAACAGAATATTGGACGGGAGAAAATTTGAGGTAAAAAAGTGTCACAGACATTCCAAAAAGCTAATATTTATTAAAACAAAGCTACCTGGTAGGAAATGTGCAGTGTTGGTTCACACTTTGTAAATATGATAATTCTAGACACTCCCCTGCGCTCCACTGTCAACCGATGTTCATCAAGCATTTACTGAAGTTGGCTTCAAACCCCATCCTAGGTTCTAGGGATACAGAAGTGAACAATACACAGTCCCTGCTGTCATGGCCCCCAAAGTTTAGTGGGGTAGTACTGAGAAACGGGAACCACAGTACACTGTGAGAGGAGCTGAGGTAGCAGACAACATAGGCTTTAACTTGCCCAGAAACACCAAGTGTTCCTCTTTATCCCTTTGGGAAACTTCTGACCTTGTCACTCAGCATCCATAATGATTAACTCAAGAAATTGCATTTACCAATCACCAAAGAAATTTGAGCCCTCCTCATCTCCCGCTGCGATGCAGAGTAACCAAGTACAGTCAAGAACAAACAGTAACACGTCTGATCGAGACAATTAAAATACTGAAACACTCTGAATAATAAGATCATGGCATTTGCTAAATATCCTTTCTGTTTATGGCAATTAGAAGATGCTAATTCTTTAACCACATGTGATTCTATTTCCTTTAGCACCCTGCTAGGCATATAGTCAGTGCTAAATAAAATGGAGGCAGGGACTTCCCTGGTGGCGCAGTGATTAAGAATCTGCCTTCCAATGCAGGGGATGCGGGTTCGATCCCTGGTCAGGGAAATAGATCCCACATGCATACGCAACTAAGAGTTCACATGCCACAACTAAGAGTTCACGTGCCACAACTGAGAAGCCTGCCAGCTGCAACTAAGGAGCCCACCAGCCTCAACCAAGGAGCCCACCTGCTGCAACTAAGACCCGGTGCAACCTAAATAAAAAATAATAAATAAATAAAAAAAAATGGAGGCAATTATTGAACTTTGAACCATTTTGCCACCACATCCAACACCATAAAATGAAGGGACACATTTCATAGGCCATATAAGCATATGTGTCTTCTCACTTCATAGTTATTCCCATATATATGAAAATATTCATATTCTACATAGATAATATAAAACTTGTTTCGTTGCATCACCCACACCTTGTCCAAAGCACATGGATGCCTTGGGTTGATTAAGTGTATTACCGCTGTAACAATAATTCATAGAAGAAACGATGTGAGATTACAGTGAATTATATTCTCATAGCAAGAACTCTGACATAAGTCAAATGGCTTCCAATACATTTGGTCTCTATTCCTAAATAACTAAGCTTAGATAAGTTATCCAACTGTGCAGGAGTGGACCTTTCATGGATTCAACCCAAGACATCCATGTGCTTTGGCGCAGATGCAGGTACAATAACAGCAAAGATTTTTTTTTTTAAACACGGTTGTTACAAAAGGAAAGGTAAAACAGATTTTAACAGTCCTTAGCAAGGCAACAGGCTACAAAGTTAGGCTATGTCTTCAGAGACAGGGATTTTTGAAATTCCTTAATTTCTTTATTTAGTATATCAAGAGACAGACCTGGTGGACTTGATTTAGGTTTAAGACAGGAAAGGTACCATTTCTAGACCAGAAATGGAAAGAAAGAAAAAGAATTTTCCTTTTCTGAGTGCATCTCAGAGCCAGTGGACTGATGGTACTAAGGCAGAAGAGAGGTGAGAAGAAAACCAAAGAGATTCTGTAGGACCAGCGTCTTCCCATATCCCACAACTCTGGTCCCTGGTCATCACCATTCTACTCTCTGCTTTTACCTATACGATTTAAAATTCTACACACAAGTGAGGTCATTCAGTTTCATTCTGTGTCTGGAATATTCACAATGTATATCAAATCATGACTTTGTACATCTTTTATGTATACAATTTTTTAAGAAATTTTGGAAGAGAGGCCGGAGGGGAAGATGGCGGAAGAGTAAGACGCAGAGATCACCTTCCTCCCCACAGATACACCAGAAACACATCTACACGAGGAACAACTCCTACACAACACCTACTGAATGCTGGCAGAAGACCTCAGACTTCCCAAAATGCAAGAAACACCCAACGTACCTGGGTAGGGAAAAAGAAAACAGAAAAAACAGAGACAAAAGAATAGGGACGGGAGCTGCACCAGTGGGAGGGAGCTGTGAAGGAGGAAAGCTTTCTGCACACTAGGAAGCCCCTTCGCAGGCGGAGACTGCGGGTGGCGGAGGGGGAAGCTTCCGTGCCGCGGAGGAGAGCACAGCCACAGGGGTGCAGAGGGCAAAGCGGAGAGATTCCCGCACAGAGAATCAGGGCCGACCAGCACTCACCAGTCTGAGAGGCTTGTCTGCTCACCCGCCAGGGCGGGCGGAGCTGGGAGTTGAGGCTCAGGCTTCGGTAGGAGCGCAGGGAGAGGACTGGGGTTGGCGGCTTGAACATAACCTGAAGGGGTTAGTGCACCACGGCTAGCCGGGAGGGAGTCCGGGGAAAAGTCTGGACCTGCCGAAGAGGCAAGAGTTTTTTTCTTCCCTCTTTGTTTCCTGGTGCGCGTGGAGAGGGGATTAAGAGCGCTGCTTAAAGGAGCCCCAGAGACGGGCGCGAGCCGCGGCTAAAAGCGCGGACCCCAGAGACGGGCATGAGACGCTAAGGCTGCTGCTGCCGCCCCCAAGAAGCCTCTGTGCGAGCACAGGTCACTATCCACACCCCCTTCCGGGGAGCCTGTGCAGCCCGCCACCGCCAGGGTCCCGGGATCCAGGAACAACTCCCCCAGGAGAACGCACAGCGCGCCTCAGGCTGGTGCAACGTCACGCCGGCCTCTGCCGCACTCCGTGCCCCTCCCAACCCCCCCCCCGCCCCCCAGTGAGCCACAGCCCCCAAATCAGCGGCTCCTTTAACCCTGTCCTGTCTGAGCAAAGAACAGACGCCCTCCGGCGACCTACACGCAGAGGCGGGGCCAAATCCAAAGCTGAGCCCCAGGAGCTGTGAGAACAAAGAAGAGAAAGGGAAATCTCTCCCAGCAGCCTTAGGAGCAGCGAATTAAAGCTCCACAACCAACTTGATGTACCTGCTTCTGTGGAATACGTGAATACACAACGAATCATCCCAAATTGAGGAGGTGGACTTTGAGAGCAAGATTTATGATATTTTCCCCTTTTCCTCTTTTTGTGAGTGTGTATGTGTATGCTTCTGTGTGAGATTTTGTCTGTATAGCTTTGCTTCCACTATTTGTCCTAGGGTTCTATCCATCCAGGTTTCTTTTTTTTCTTTTTAAATTTTTTTCTCTTAATAATTATTTTTTTATTTTAATAACTTTATTATATTTTATCTCACTTTATTTTATTTTACTTTATCTTCTTTCTTTTTTCCTTCCTTCCCCCCTCCCTCCCTCCTTCCCTCCTTTCTTTCTTTCTACTTCTACTAATTTTTTCTTTCTACTTTTTCTCCTTTTTATTCTGAGCCATGTGGATGAAAGGATCTTGCTGCTCCAGCCAGGAGTCAGTGCTGTGCCTCTGAGGTGGGAGAGCCAACTTCAGGACACTGGTCCACAAGAGAACTCCCAGCTCCGCATAATATCAAATGGCGAAAATCTCCCAGAGATCTCCATCTCAACACCAGCACCCAGCTTAACTCAACGACCAGCAAGCTACAGTGCTGGACATCCTATGCCAAACAACTAGCAAGACAGGAACACAACCCCACCCATTAGCAGAGAGGCTGCCTAAAATCGTAAGTCCACAGACACCCGAAAACACACCACCAGATGTGGACCTGCCAACCAGAAAGATAAGATCCAGCCTCATCCACCACAACACAGGCACTAGTCCCCTCCACCAGGAAGCCCACACAACCCACTGAACCAACCTTAGCCACTGGGGACAGACACCAAAAACAACGGGAACTACAAACCTGCAGCCTGCAAAAAGGATACCCCAAACACAGTAAGATAAGCAAAATGAGAAGACAGAAAAACACACAGCAGATGAAGGAGCAAGATAAAAACCCACCAGACCTAACAAATGAAGAGGAAATAGGCAGTCTACCTGAAAAAGAATTCAGAATAATGATAGTAAAGGTGATCCAAATCTAGGAAATAGACAAAATGCAAGAAACATTTAACAAGGACCTAGAAGAATTAAAGATGAAACAAACAACGATGAACAACACAATAAATGAAATGAAAAATACTCTAGATGGGATCAATAGCAGAGTAACTGAGGCAGAAGAACGGATCAGTGACCTGGAAGATAAAATAGTGGAAATAACTACTGCAGAGCAGAATAAAAAAAAAGAATGAAAAGAACTGAGGACAGTCTCAGAGACCTCTGGGACAACATTAAACGCACCAACATTCGAATTATAGGGGTTCCAGAAGAAGAAGAGAAAAAGAAAGGGACTGAGGAAATATTTCAAGAGATTATAGTTGAAAACTTCCCTAATATGGGAAAGGAAATAGTTAATCAAGTCCAGGAAGAACAGAGAGTCCCAAACAGGATAAATCCAAGGAGAAATACACCAAGACACAGGTCACTATCCACACCTCCCCTTCTGGGAGCCTGTGCAGCCTGCCACTGCCAGGGTCCCATGATCCAGGGAGAACTTCCACTGGAGAAAACACTGCACGCCTCAGGCTCATGCAAAGTCACCCGAGCCTCTGCTGCCAGAGGCTTGCCCCTCATACTGTACCACTCCTTCCCGCTGGCTTGAGTGAGCCAGAGTCCCCTAATCAGCTGCTACTTTAACCCCGTCCTGTCTGGGCGGGGAACAGATGCCCTCAGGCAACCTACATGCAGAGGCGGGGCCAAATCCAAAGCTGAACCCCAGGAGCTGTGCAAACAAAGAAGAGAAAGGGAAATCTCTCCCAGCAGCCTCAGGAGCAGCGGATTAAATCTCCACAATCAACTTGATGTACCCTGCATCTGTGGAATACCTGAACAGACAACGAATCATCCCAAAATGGAGGTGGTGGACTTTGGGAGCAACTGTAGACTTGAGGTTTGCTTTCTGCATCTAACTTGTTTCTGGTTTTATGTTTATCTTAGTTTAGTATTTAGAGCTTATTATCATTGCTAGATTTGTTTACTGATTTGGTTGCTCTCTTCCTTTTACATATATATTTTTTTCCCTTTTTCACTTTTTCTGAGTGTGTATGTGTATGCTTCTTTGTGTGACTTTCTCTGTATAGCTTTCCTTTTACAATTTGTCCTAGGGTTCTGTCTGTCCATCTTTTTTTGTATAGTTTTTTAAGCACTTGTTATCATTGGTAGATTTGTTTTTTAGTTTGCTTGCTGTTTTCTTTCTTTCTTTCTTTTCTTTTTTTACTACTTTTTTATTTTTAATACTATTTTTAATTTTTTTTAATTTTAAAAACTTTATTTTATTATATTTTAATTTCTCTTTTCTTTCCTTCTTTTTTTTTCTACCTTTTCTTCGAGCCATGTGGTTGACAGGGTCTTGGTGCTCCGGTCAGGTGTCAGGCCTGTGCCTCTGAGGTGGGAGAGCTGAGTTCAGGACATTAGTCCAGCAGACACCTCCCAGCTCTACATAATATCAAACAGTGAAAGCTTTCCCAGAGATCTCCATCTCAATGCTAAGACCCAGCTCCACTCAACAACCAGCAAGCTACAATGCTGGACACCCTATGCCAAACAACTAGCAAGACAGGAACACAACCCCACCCAAGAGCAGAGAGGCTGCTAAAATCATAATAAGTTCACAGACAACCCAAAACACACCATCAGACATGGTCCTGCCCACAAGAAAGACAAGAGCCGGCCTCATCCACCACAACACAGGCACCAGTCCCCTCCACCAGGAAGCCTACACAACCCACTGAACCAACCTTAGCCACTGGGGACAGACACCAAAAACAACGTGAACAACGAACTTGCAGTCTGCAAAAAGGAGACCCCAAACACAGTAAGTTAAGAAAAATGAGAAGACAAAGAAACACACAGCAGACGAAGGAGCAAGGTAAAAACCCACCAGACCAAACAAATGAAGAGGAAATAGGCAATCTACTGGAAAAAGAATTCAGAGTTATGATAGTAAAGATGATCCAAAATCTTGGAAATAGAATGGAGAAAATACAAGAAACTTTTACCAAGGACCTAGAAGGACTAAAGAGCAAACAAACAATGATGAACAACACAATAAATGACATTAAAAATTCTCTAGAAGGAATCAATAGCAGAATAACTGATTCAGAAGAATGGATAAGTGACCTGGAAGATAAAATACTGGAAATAACTACCACAGAGCAGAATAAAGAAGAAGAACGAAAAGGATTGAGGACAGTCTCAGAGACCTCTGGGACAAAATTAAACACACCAACATTTGAATTATAGGGGTTTCAGAAGAAAAAGAGAAAAAGAAAGGGACTGAGGAAATATATGAAGAGATTATAGATGAAAACTTCCCTAATATGTGATATAAAATAGTCATTCAAGTCCAGGAAGCACAGAGAGTCCCATACAGGAAAAATCCAAGGAGAAACACGCCAACACACATATTAATCAAACTATCAAAAATTAAATACAAAGAAAAATTATTGAAAGCAGCAAGGGAAAAGCAAAAAATAACATACAAGGGAATCCCCATAGGGTTAACAGCTGATCTTTCAGCAGAAACTCTGCAAGGCAGAAGGGAGTGGCAGGACATATTTAAAGTGATGAAAGGGAAAAACCTACAACCAAGATTACCCAGATAGGATCTCATTCAGTTTCGAGAAATTAAAACCTTTACAGACAAGCAAAAGCTAAGAGAATTCAGCACCACCAAACCAGCTTTACAACAAATGCTAAAGGAAGTTCTCTAAGCAGGAAACACAAGAGAAGGAAAAGACCTACAATAACAAACCCAAAACAATTGAGAAAATGGGAATAGGAACATACACATCTATAATTACCTTAAATGTAAATGGATTAAATGCTCCAACCAAAATACATTGACTGACTGAATGAATACAAAAACAAGGTTCGTATATATGCTATCTACAAGAGACCCACTTCAGACCTAGGGACACATACAGACTGAAAGTGAGGGATTGAAAAAAACATTCCATGCAAATGGAAATCAAAAGAAAGCTGGAGTAGCAATTCTCATATCAGACAAAATAAACTTTAAAATAAGGTTACAACAAGAGACAAAGAACACTACATAATGATCAAGGGATCAATCCAAGAAGAAGATATAAGAGTTGTAAATATTTATGCACCCAATATAGGAGCACCTCAATACATAAGGCAAATGCTAACATAGATGCAAACATCCTCACCAAAATACCAGCAAACAGAATCCAAAAGCACGTTAAAAGGATCATACACCATGATCAAGTGGGGTTTATCCCAGGAATGCAAGGATTCTTTAATATACACAAATCAATGTGATACACCGTATTAATAAACTGAAGGATAAAAGCCAAATGATACTCTTAATAGATGCAGAACAAGCTTTTGACAAAATTCAACATCATTTATGATAGAAACTCTCCAGAAAGTAGGCATATAGGGAACCTACCTCAACATAATAAAGGCCATATATGACAAACCCACAGCCAACATCTTTCTCAATGGTGAAAAACTGAAACCATTTCTACTAAGATCAGGAACAAGACAAGGTTGCCCACTCTCACAATTATTATTCAACATAGTTTTGGAAGTTTTAGCCACAGCAATCAGAGAAGAAGAAATAAAAGGAATCCAAATCAAAAAAGAAGAATTAAACTGTCACTGTTTGCAGATGACATGATACTATACATAGAGAATCCTAAAGATGCTACCAGAAAACTACTAGAGCTAATCAATGAATTTGGTAAAGTAGCAGGATACAAAATTAATGCACAGAAATCTCTGGCATTCCTATACACTAATGATGAAAAATCTGAAAGAGAAATTAAGGAAACACTCCCATTTACCATTGCAACAAAAAGAATAAAATACCTAGGAATAAACCTACCTAGGGAGACAAAAGACCTGTATGCAGAAAACTATAAGACACTGATGAAAGAAATTAAAGATGATACAAATAGATGGAGAGGTATACCATGTTCTTGGATTGGAAGAATCAACATTGTGAAAATGACTCTACTACCCAAAGCGATCTACAGATTCAATGCAATCCCTATCAAACTACCACTGGCATGTTTCACAGAACTAGAACAAAAAATTTCCCAATTGGTATTGAAACACAAAAGACCTTGAATAGTCAAAGCAATCCCTTTCCCTGGGATCTGACCTCCGAAGCCCGAGCCTCAGCTCCCAGCCCCCACCCGCCCTGGCGGGTGAGCAGAAACAGAGGACTTTTATACTATGTAGAGGACTACAGCGATACATGCTGTCTTTAGATCTGTGCCCACCAGACCAATATCTATGTTCAAACCTCAGCATGGCCCCTTGAATTAACAAGTACGCATAACAAGGTTGCAGGATACAAGGTCAACAAATACAAGTCAATCAATTTCCATAGAGGGTACCCCATTTTACATTCTCACCAGCAATCCAAGAGTTTTAAATTTTTCCACATCCATGCTAACACTTGTTATTTTTCATTTTTAAAAATTATATCCACATAGTGGGTGTGAAGTGCTATCTTATTGTGGTTTTGATTTGCATTGGCCTAATGACTACTGATGTTGAGCATCTTTCATGTGCTTATTGGCCATTTGTATATCTTCACTGGATAAGTATCTATTCAAATCTTTTGCCCATTTTTATTTGGGTTACAGGCATGCCTCATTTGATTGTGCTTTGCAGATATAGTGGTTTTTGTCTTTGTTTTCAAATTGAAGGTTTCTGGCAACCCAGTGTTGTCAGATGATAGTTAGCATTTTTTAGCAATAACGTATTTTTTTATTCAAGGTATGTACATTGCTTTTTAGACATAATGCTATTGCATACTTAATAGACTACAATATAGTATAAACGTTAACTCATATGCACTGAGAGGCCAGAAAAATTTGTGTGACTCACTTTAATGCTATATTCACTTTATTGCAGTGGTCTGGAACCGAACCCACAATATCTCTGAGGTATGCCTGTATTTGTCTTTTTATCGTTGAGTTTTAAGAATTCTTTATACTCTGAGTAATGGACTCTTATCAGATATACATGTATGTAATTTACAAATATTTTCTCCCATTATGTGGGTTGTCATCTCATTTTCTTGATAATGTACTTTGATGCACAAAAGTTCTCAATTTTGATGAACTCAAATTCCTTTTTTTTGGACTGCTTATAACTTTGGTGTCTTATCTAAAAATATGACTATATCCAAGGTCATGAATGTTTATAGCTATGTTTTCTTTTAAGGGTTTAATACTTTCAACTCTTATATTTAGGTCTGTGGTCCATTTTGAGTTAAATTTTGTATATGTTGTGAGGTTGGGGTACAAACTCTTCTTTCGCATGTGATTTTTCAGTTATTTCAGTACCATTTGTTGAAAAGAGTATTCGTTCCACACTGAATTGTCTTGGTAGCCTTCTTGAAAAATCAGTTGACCATAGGTGTATGTGTTTATATCTGTACCCTAAATTCTTTCCCATTGATCTATATGTCTATGCTTACGCCAATACTACACTGTCCTGATTATCGTAGCTTTGTTGACGTTGGTTCTTATTTTTCAAGATTTTTTGGCTATTCTGGGCCCCTTGAATTTTCACATGCATTTTAGAACAAGCTTGTCAATTTCTGCAAAAATGTCAGTTAGGATTTTGACAACAATTAGATTGAATCTGTTTATCAATTAGACGAGTATTCCCAGCTTAACAATATTAAGTTTTCTAATCAATGAACACAGGATATCTTTATTTAGGTCTTCTTTAATTTCTTTCAATGATGTTTTATAAATTTAAGTGTACAAGTCTTATACATTTTTAAAAGATATTCCTAAATACCTTGTTTCTGTTACTATAGTAAATAGAAATGTTTTTTATTCTTCATTGATGGTTTATAGAAATACAATTGCTATAAGACTTGATCTTGTATCTTGCAACCTTCCTGAACTCATTAGCTCTAATAGTTATTTTGTGTGGGGATTCCATAGGATTTTCTTATATACAATCTCATGTCATCTGTGAATAAAAATAGTTTTATTTCTTTCTTTCCAGTCTGGATGGCTTTTGTTTCATACTCTTGCCTAAATGCCCTGGCTAGAACCTTCAGGACAATGTTAACTATAAGGGGTAAAGGCAGACACCTTATTTTCTTTCTGACCTTAGGGGAAAAGCTTTAAGTCTTTCAACAATTAAGTATCGTGTTAGCTGTGTTTTTTTTTTATAGGTGCCCTTTATTAGGTTTAAGAAGTTCCCTTCTATTCCTAGTTTGTTGAGGATGAATTTATTTTGATGATCATATGAATTTTATCCTTTATTCTACTGATATGTATTTCAATGTGGTATGCCTGTCCTGCACCTATTTGCCCTCAGATCTATCCCTCCCTCTTCCCCTGCTCTGCTCTCTATTATGTAGGCGCTGACACCTGCAGCCTGTAATTCCTAGGCTCACTTACATTTTGTTGCCATCTTGGTTTAGCCAACTGGTGGCACCAGCAGGAGATTACAACCCAGGAGAATGAAGCAGTCGGAGTCCTTTTTGCTCTATATCAGGTGGCTTCTCCCTCCATGGCTACATTTTCTCCGTGGCTCCAGTTCCCCTAAGACTGGCCCACCATGGTTTCAGATCCTATTGAATGCAACACTTGGACTCCAGTAACACTATCATCTTTCTTTGTCCTTTCAGGCTAGAGGTGGGAGTGACTTCCTCATGTTGCTAATTGTTGGGTTTCCCAGCTCTCCCTTGTTTAGCTTTTCCCTCAGTTGTGAAACCAATCCCCTACATTAAATTCCCTGTGTTATAGATTTACTTTGGTTTCTATTTGCCTGGATGATCCCTGACTTACATGTGGCCAATCATAGTGACAGATTTTCTAGCATTAAACTTCTTCACATTCATGGGATAAACCCAACTCAGTCACTGGCAGTTAAATATGTCTGCGTCTGTTATAATTAATAACAACAAAAACAATGGATCATGAAACATCCTCTAAATATTCTATCTCTTTTATCCTCTTTAAAGCCTACTCAAAAAGTTTTTACACACTTTAGTGTGTGTATACATACACATACATATATAAATTCTGATAGCATAAGTAATAGTGATACCCTCAACTTGTAAAATATTCAAGCAATACACATGAAGCTATAAAATACTATCTGTATGATACAGCTCAAGTGATACTCAGTGAGAAATGTATAGTTTTCAATAGATGTATTGGAAAATAAGAAATATTTAGAACAGCCAAGTACCTCAAGAATGTATGGAGTGAATAGTATATTCAACCTAAAGAAGTAGAAGCCAGGAAATAATGAAGATTAATGTAGAAGTAATGAAATAGAAACAGCAGAGCCAATGAACACAAGATATTCCTCCAGAAATACTTATAAGATGGTCATATTTGCAAATATCAATATGATTACTAAAGAAAAATCAGGAACAAACACATGAAATAAACTTGTACAAAATTTAGATGAAGGGATTTTAACATAAGGGAACACAGCAAGTTTCCTCAGGATAACGAAACCATGGACAGGGAAATGTTTCCACATATAGAGGTATTTCAGCTAACAGCACAAGAAGGAATGAGAGAAGGAACATTCTGTGACTCCTAATGGATTGATAAAGGTGATAACCATGGACTGCTAACATCAACACAAAGAACGACCAGGCATTAGATACCTCCTAATGGAAGTACACCACCTAGGGAGTGGTCTTCTGGAAGAGAGAAAACAAACTTTTCTAAGGCATACTCCCAGAAAGGGAGAGGGGAAATTATGCAACTCATTTTCCCCAGCCAGCTCTCCTTGATTCAAAAACCAAATGTGGACATCCCCACCCCCACGAAAAGAACACTTGAGCCAAGCTCATTCACACAGTAGTAAATATCTTACAATAGCATAGTCAACTGAGCAGTGAATTAAATGAGCAAATGGGCTGTGCCCAAGAAATGAAAATATGATTTAACATTAGAAAATACTTTCAATTGTAATTCCCTACATTAACAAATTAGAAGAGAGAAAAAAACATTTGATTGTGCCAATGGGTATAGAAAAAGCCTTTGAAAGAAATTCAGCATGAGTTCATGGTACAAACTTCTGGCAAACTAAGAACAGGAGGGAACTTGCTTTTCCTAAATTCTACAGCAAACATAGTTAGATGTGAAATGTTAGAAGCATTCTCATTCAAGTCAGCAACGAGGCAGACACTCTCACCTCTACTGTTCAAAACTGCACTGGAACACAAAGCCAGAGATATGGATATCAAAATAAATACGATAAATGAATATTGAAAAGATAGAGATACTATTTGGTAACAATATCATCAACTGCCTAGAAAATTAACAGGAATCAGTGTGTGGAATATTCAAATAAACAAGGGACTTCAGAAAGGAAGTGTATGGGAGGACGATACAGAAAAATCCAGAGCCTTGCCACACAAAAGCAATAATTAATTAGACCATGTAACAGGCAATATCCCATTCACAACAGCAACAAAATCTAGAAGTCACCTAAAAGGAATTACAAATCACAAAACCTATGATATCTTTATGGAGGCAAACATAAACGTTTACTGATAGATTCGGATTTTTTAAAAGTCCCAAATAGGGCTTCCCTGGTGGTGCAGTGGTTAAGAATCTGTCTGCCAATGCAGGGGACACAGATTCGAGCCCTGATCGGGGAAAATCCCACATGCCGCGGAGCAACTAAGCCAGTGCGCCACAACTACTGAGCCTGCGCTCTAGAGCCCGCGACCCACAACTACTGAAGCCCATGCACTTAAAGCCTGTGCTCCGCAACAAAGAGAAGCCACTGCAAGAAAGAGTAGCCCCCGCTCGCCACAACTGGAGAAAGCCCACGCGCAGCAACAAAGACCCAATGTAGCCAAAAATAAGTAAATTAATAAATAAATTTTAAAAAGATAGAAAAATAAATTTCAATTACACAATGCAGTGTTATTAAGTATAGTTTACATTAGATCCTTAGACCTTATTCATCTTAAAGATGAAAGTTTGTTCACTTACCAATTTATCTCTATTTCCCCCATTTCCCGAACCCCTGGCAACCACTTATCTACTCTCTGTTTCTATGAGTTTAACCTTCTTGTTAGATTCCACATGTAAATGATACCATGCAGTATTTGTCTTTCTCTACCTGATTTATTTCACTTAGCATAATGCCCTCAAGTTCCATCTATGTTATTGCAAATGGCAGGATTTCTTTCTTTCTCATGGCTGAATAATACTCCGTCGTACACTTTATTAAAACACAAAAAAAAGTACTGGTGAGGATGTGGAGTATCTGTGATTCTTAACACACAGTAGGTGGGAATGCAAACTTTAGCTCTTTCTTACAGAGTAAAATAAACACTTGCCATAATGACCCAGCAATCCCACTCCTAGGCATTTACCCAAGTGAATCGACAACTTACGTTCCCACAAAAACCTGTACATGAATGTGTACAGCAGCTTTATTCGTAATTGCCAAAATCTGAAAACAAACCAGATGTCTCTCAACAAGTTAATGTATAACCAAACTATAGTACATTCATGACATACAAAACTATTCAGAAATGAAAGGGAAGAAAATATTGATCTATGCAACAACATGGATGGTTTTCAGATAGATTTTTCTAATTGAAAGAAGCCAGCGAGAAAAGCTGCATATGGTATTATTCCATTTACATGGCATTCTGAAAAAGGCAAACGTACAGGGATGGAAAACAGGACCAGGGGCTTTCAGGGATTGGGGAAAGGAGGTAGACTACAATGAGTCCTCACAAGCTAATTTTTGTGCTGTTGGACCTCTTCTGTATGGTACTGTGAGAGTGGATACATAACGCTATGCATTTGTCAAAATGCTTAGAACTGTACACTACAAAGTTTTAATTTTAGTGAAAAAAATTTAAAAATCAAACAGGATATCACAGGAACTCAAGATGGAATGCAGACTGTGATAAATGAATCTAACTAGTAACTGTACTGAAGCATGCAGAGAAGAAAGGAGCTGACTTAAGTAAATTTGGAAAATGATGTTTTGACTAGATATCATAAGGTTAAAGAGAAAAACACTTGCACAGAAGCCTTGTACTCTCATTGTTAAATATGTTTTTTCACAGGAGGAAGGGTTAGCAAATCTGAAATCACTGCACATGCATAGTAAGTTTTTAAAAATAAGTAAAACACACGGTAGTATTTGTAGTAATGAGAGCCAAGTTTCTCATTGTCAAAGAAAGAGATGACAATTAAGCAAAAGGAAATGCTATAATGATCCCGGTGGTGGTGGGTTAGAATTGGAAATATCATTAAGAACTCAAGTTTATTTTAGTATGTATACAGTTATATAAATAAATACATAGATAAATATATATTCTGTCTGCTTGAATTACTTTGCATACATTTCATTCATAGTTCTGTCTGCTGAGAGGACCTACAAGCAATGACACCCCAGCAGCAACACACACACCCAGTTCCCAGGTTCTGGTATTTAAACACCATTCCCTAATAAAAAGAGCCAGGTCCCCTGAGAGATGGTTAATTCTAGGGCTTGGTGATGCACCTAGAATATCTTGTGATGCCAGAAAACACAGAAGTGCAAAAAAAGAGAGGAGAGTGGACACCAAAAGGAAAAGGCACCAATCTAAAAGAGATCCAAATGGCCAAAGGTGAAACAATGTGAAAAGTAAAAGAAATAATGGTAGTTTTGGATTAAAACTCAAAGAATAAAATTAATGTCCATGAGCCCATGCTGATATAAATGATCCAAATCACACATGAATGGTGGCAAAAGGACAACTCTTGCTTACAAAACAATTCCAATTAATAAATGCAGAGGGGGCTTCCCTGGTGGCGCAGTGGTTGAGAGTCCACCTGCCGATGCAGGGGACGCGGGTTCGTGCCCCGGTCTGGGAAGATCCCACATGCCCCGGAGCGGCTGGGCCCGTGAGCCATGGCCGCTGAGCCTGCGCGACCGGAGCCTGTGCTCCGCAACGGGAGAGGCCACAACAGTGAGAGGCCCGTGTTCCGCAAAACATAAATAGATAAATAAAAATAAATAAATTAAAAATGCAGAGGGAATGGGGGAAATAAATAATCACCATTAGAATATCACAGTCATAATTGTGTCAGGCACAATCCAGTGTGAAAAATAATATTAGTTGGCAAAAGTTTAAGAGAAACAGGATATTTGCATAAACTCAAAGTATCTTCCCCTTCCAAATTAATTACTTTGGTGGTTTTAACATCTGTACACAAATTTTTTGACATACCTCAGGAGGCGTAGCTTAATTTTCATACTCTTGAGCATGGGCTGCACTTAATGACAAGCTTCTTAAATATAGCAAATGGAAAGGAAAAATGTAACTTTAGAGTGGAGACACATGGCAAACACCAACGTTACCAGGTGATCAAGGTTTACATAACCAGTAATGAGACATTGATATCACGAATGTCCTGATATGATGCAGTGTAAACGACACATCACTTACGTGGTATTCAGCCCAAAATCTATACCCTCAGTCTAATCAAGAAAAAAACAATCAGAGAAAAACAACAAGTTGAGAGATATTCAACAAACACTTGATCAGAGTGTCAAGGTTATGAAAGAAAACGGAAGACTGGGGAACTGTCATGGATTGAAAGAGACTAAGAGGACATAACAGCTAAATGAAATGTGTATCCTGGATTGGGCTCTGGGATGAAAAAAAGACGTTAGGAGAAAATCTGCTGAAATTTGAATAAAGTTTAGTAAAGAGTATTGTACCGATGTTAATTTCTTAGTTCTGATAATTGTCATCATGCTTATGTAAGATGTTAATGAAACAGAGCAGGACCCTGTGATCCATCCTCCCATGTCCTCAGCCTGCTTTTTGTCTGTGGAAAAACTTTAGCCAAAGAATAAGTTTAATCAGAGAAGTGAGAAAAGGCAGAAGCAGAGGAAAACAGTCAAAGGAGACCAAATAATAATAGTTTAGTCATTAAGCAACGTCAAGGACCTTTAGTTCCTCCTTAAGGGCTACAGATAATATTCTGAGCCACATCCTGTGAGCTGTCTTGTAGATACTGACACCCCCACCAGGTGGAAAAGTTAACTACATGGCGAGCAGGCTGTAGCCATGACATAAGCTGCCACAAAAATTCCGAGAATTGGCCTTAAAGAAATGGAAACAAACTGACCCTGGAACTGAAGATTAAGTGTACCTAAAACAATCAAGATGACACTGATCAGACCACCGCATGACCAATTTCAAGATGACTGTCAGAGCTGACTGTGCTGTTTCTGCATGTAGCCTCTTCTCTCTGTCTATAAAAGCTGTTGCCCACTGGTTGTAGGAGGGGGGAGTCAGCCTTTGGACAGGCGTCTGCCCTCTCCCCCCTCCCCAGTTGCTGGCTTCCAAAATCAAGCAAACTTCCCTTTCCACCAACCTGGTCTCTTTATTGGCTTTTGAGCAGTGAGCAGCTGGACCCCACTTTCCGTTACATTAACACTAGCAGAAGATCGGTAAAGATTGTACAGGAACTCTCTGTACTGTTCTATCTTTGCAACTCTTTTAAGTCTAAAAATATTTTTTAATGTTAAAAAAAAAACCGGCAACAGACTGGAAGATAATATTTTGAGGAAACATGACAGACAAAGAGTTATTCCTAATATGTAAGGTGAATCTATATGTTGAAAAGCAAAACTCAAGCCAAACGAAAAGCAGGCAAGGAAGATTCATGGAACATTCGTAGAAGAAGAAATACAAATGATTAGTAAATATATGAAAAGATGTTCAGAGAAAAGACTTTATGGAAGCAGAATTTAAATTATTATTGTAAAACACTAGTGGTTCAATCATGGTTATGGACACACTGCGATATATTACTTAGATCACTCTGTGTGTGTGTGTGTGTGTGTGTGTGTGTGTGTGTGTGAGTGTGTGTGTGTGTGTGTGTGTGTGAGAGAGAGAGAGAGAGAGAGAGAGAGAGAGAGAGAGAAACAGAGACAGAGAATTCACATATGCATTCGTAAGCATTCCTGATATGTGTGTATGTATGTTGTAGATATTTATGACTACATATATGTATTCTAAATGTGTGCATCCAAATGTGTGATTTATGTACATACATAATCATAGGGTTTTGCAAAATTCAAATTCATTTATAATACAAACAAGATTTTTTTGATGGTTGTAATGTTCCAGAAATAACGAGGGAGCTGAAATTCTATTGGGAGGGTAGGAATGAAGAGAATGGATTAGACATGAGAGGAGAGTAGCATACCCTTGTCAAAACTTGCTAGAGTGACTTCTTCAAAAGCAGTAACTCTTTCATTTTCACTGTTGCTTACAGGCCAAACACATAAATAAGTTCTCAGTAAATTTTAAATCAAACTAATTATGGGACTGACAAAAAGAGGAAATGAAGAGTATCACAAAAATAACTAAAAGTATAGAAAAATCTGATACATGATTTAAGAAAAAAAATTTATAAAGTTATAAACAAGCATGTCTTAGCTATTATAAGTAATAGGTACCATGAGCATGCTTTAAAATACAAAAAAAGTTTTGATCCCATTTATAGCATTCTACAGATGGCAGATTTAGATAAATTTCAGTTGCTCCATCAAACTAAAGGCCATTTTTTCACTTTATTTTAACTTTATTTAAAATTTCTTACTGGTCCTTTAGCATAACTATTGTCAGAAGTGAGAAAATGAAAGTGCATATTTATAGCCTTCATGCTGTAAATATCTTTAGCATATTCTGGTACATCAGATTTATGTCTTAAAGTGAACCTTTGTTCCTCTTGGAGATGTGACAAATCTCATATTTGTATTCAACATATGCATGAATTCAGCCATTTGGAAGGTAGTAGAAGTCAATGGGCACTGTCTTTGGAACATACATGAATATTAAATACTCTTATAAACGTTCACTGAGGATACTGAATTACAGAAGTTATGCCATAACTCTGAGTGTCAGTCTTACCACTGAGAGTAGTATTCCAAAGCCAATCATAAAATTATATTTCTATATAAATTAATAATTAAGAGTGTAGGCATACAAGTGTTGAGAAAATAAATTCTAAAATAATAGTTATTAATAATAGTGAATTCAGAGTAGTTTTAGATTTGCCCCTTACGTGGCTACTTGTGCTTTCATTTGGTCTTTGCTAATATTTCAAGATGCATAAATTTAATTTGGTCTTCATTGATATTTAACAATACAAATATTTTATATATAATCATTTTTATAGTTAGCCTGTCCATATACATGGATTTATTACCAAGGAAATATAGCAGGGGAAAGTGATTTCCCAATGTCTTGTCTTTGGGAATAGAATATAGGTAGTAATTCTAAATGCTGATAAAAAATATGAGTTAAAGATGTATCTTATTTTTAAGTGGTACTTTATCAAAAGATGTAAGATGCATAAATTCTAAACCATTAGAAGAAAAATGAAACAAAGTCCATTAATTCAACAAGAATTTGTTTCTAAAAAACAAAAACATGAAAGCATTGACATTTTTAAAAACTATGTAACATAAGATAGCAGGGTTAAAACCAAAGATTACAGAAATTATAATAAATGTGAATGCATTAAATTCCCCCATTAAATTCAGAGATTTCAAAACAGAAGAAAACAAAGCAAAACATACAAAAGTAAAACAACCGTAAGCTGTTCACAAGAACACTCTTAAAGCTTAATGACAGAGTTTAATAGTAAAGAATGGAAAAAGATTTATTAATAAAATGCTAAAAGAATCAAAGCAGAGGGGTATTATACATATTAGACAAAATAGAACTCAAGGTTAAAAGAACACTGAAAGGGTAAGCAATTATATCTTTTTAAATGAATGGTATAATACATCAGGATGCAATCGCAGTGATTAACTTCTATGAATCTAATTACACAATTTTCTTAATTAATTTTTTACTGTGGTAAAAACACTTAATGTGAAACCTACCCTCTTAACAGATTTTTAAGTGTGAAATACAGTATTGTTATCCATAGGCACAAAGTTATACTTCAGATCTCTAGAACTCATTTATCTTGCATACATACAATTTTATACATGGTGATTGGCAACTCCCTGTTTCCCCCTCCCTCCCAGTCCCTGACAACCACCATTCTATTCTTTGCTTCTATGAGTTCGACTACTTTAGGTATCTCATATAAGTAGACGCATGAAGTATTTGTCCTTCTGAGACTGGCTCATTTCACTTAGCATTATGTCCTCAAGATTCATCCATCACATATTACAGGGTCTCCTCCTTACTGTAAGGCTGAGTAATATGCCATTGTATGTATATACCACATTTTCATTATCTGTTCACTCATTGATGGACATTTATGTTGTTTCCACATTTTGGTTATTGTGACTAGTACTGCAATAAAAATGGGAGTGCTAGTATCTTTGAGATCCTAATTTCAATTCTTTTGGATAAATACCCCAAACTGGAATTTCTGGATCACATAATAGTTCTATTTTTAATTTTTTCAGGAATCTCCATACAGTTTTCCATAGCAGCTTACATTATTTTGCATTCCCACCAACATTGTACGAGCGTTCCAATTTTTCCACATCCTCAACAAAACTTGTTAGGATGGCTATTCTCAAAATAACTAATTACATAGTTCTAAAATAGAGGGCTTCCCTGGTGGCGCAGTGGTTGAGAGTCCGCCTGCCGATGCAGGGGACAGGGGTTCGTGCCCTGGTCCGGGAAGATCCCACATGCTGTGGAGCAGCTGGGCCCGTGAGCCATGGCCGCTGAGCCTGCGCGTCTGGAGCCTGTGCTCCACAACGGGAGAGGCCACAACAGTGAGAGGCCCGCGTACCGCAAAATAAATAAATAAATTAAATTAAATTAAATTAAATAGAAAAAGCATTTACTGGTGGATGTGTAAGGAAACCAGGAAAGTGACATATCTACAATCCTAATAGGATACTTGAAAACACCTCTCTCAGAATTCAAAAAAAACCCCACAATTAAACTGGAAAACAAAAAAGATATGAATAACACAACACTTTTGATGAAACAGAACTATGTATAAACAACACAGGAGATACACACACGCACACACATATAGGGCTAAATACATGGTGGATTTATATATGTCCCATAAATGTTTGAAGATTTTTATAAATAAATAAATATATATATATTTAAAACATTTATAGGGCATATATATGTTCACTATGTATTTTGCCATATATTCCAAGAGATTTAAATCTCACAATGAATACAGAATAAAATTTAGTCAAAAATTATTCTTTCATATTAAAGAAAAACTTCTACCTTTTAGATACTTCAGAACTTTCAGAATTAGTAGGAAATAAATGTCAATGAGTTTATCAAAACCTGTGTACTGCTAATGTTCAGGCTCTTTTTAGTGAGTGGGCTATGCACAGCTGTTCACTTAATGATTGTTCTTTAAATAGAGCATATACATTATTATACATTCTTTTCCATGTATATTTCACAGTTATTTTTAGAGGAAAAGGAAGTCAAAGAAGCAAATATAAAATATATTTTTCTGGTACTTTAAAATGCATCTTGTATCTGCTCCATTTGGAAATTCTACATAACTTTTAAACATTTAGGGCTAAAGATTTTCTCTCCTAGTCCTAACCAATGCATATTATTACTTTACTCTTTAGAATGTCAACATGTCATATTACAATAAATTATGTTAAAATTACAAAATTTTGTATTAGAAACATTCTTACCTTTACCTATCTCATATTTAACCCTGGCGGTTTCAACAGTTTTTAATGGAACTGAGGCATTTTCTTATTTGGTCTGATAAGATGTTGACTTAAAGATTTATCATAGGACTTCCCTGATGGTGCAGTGGTTGGGAGTCCGCCTGCCAATGCAGGGGACAGGGGTTTGATCCCTGGTCCGGGACGATCCCACATGCCGCGGGAGCAACTAAGCCCGTGCGCCACAAATGCTGAGCCCACGCACCGCAACTACTGAAGCCTGTGCGCCTAGAGCGCGAGCTCCTCAACAAGAGAAGCCACCGCAATAAGAAGCCCACGCACCACAACGAAGAGTAGACCTCGCTCTCCACAACTAGAGAAAGCCCACACACAGCAACAAAGACCCAACGCAGCCAAAAAAAAAAAAAGGTTTATCATAGAAGTTTTTCTCTGACAATCTAGGGAAAAGTTAGCATTGAAGTCACTAACTTTCAATAAGCATGCACAATATGATTTCATTTTTATACGAATTTCAAGCATTAAACTAATACTACGAACCAACTTGAAAAGCAAAATAAAAATGGTTACAAAGAAGAAAACTTGAAGTTGCAATGTGCATTAAAAACACAATTATAATTCTGGTCAAACATACATAGGCACTTTGCAGCATATTATTAACTGGAATTTTCTTTGGAGAGAGATTCTCATTTTAGCTAAACATTGTACTTCAGTGGGTGGTTGTCTCTCCCTGGAATCTTCTGCTAACTGACTCTCAAGGAGGTGACTTGTTCTGAGAATTCCAAAGATACAACTTGATTTTACTTTCACCCATTTTTGTCTTTCCCATCAGTTGCTTCTTAGCTTAACTCTAGTCGTCTGTTCTTAACAATTCCCTTGACATTAAGTCCTTTGAGATTTTCAAATATACATGAATAAATGGTAAAATACTTTACTTTCTATCAGAAACAAGTGGATGATTTGGGATTTTTTACATTTTTCTTTCCTTTTTTTTTAAATGAATTCATCTAATTTCCCAGCACTAGTCTTTGAGTGACAATTGAGGAAATGAATTTCAACCCCAAACGGCTGCAGGCTCTTTCTCCAGGTATCCCCTACTCTACTGTAATAGTTTTATAAAAAGACAGCTACCCTGGATGATATTGCATTTTACTTCTCTACTTTAGAAGTAATAGTATACTGGGAATATAGATGCCTTTGATTTGCCTTTTCCCCAATTCAAAATGAACTGCAGCTGTGATTCCTTGAAATTCTTAGGAGATTTTAGTATGTTGGACGGTTTTTCCATTCTAAATGCTTTGTCATTACCAATGCTGCAGCTCTGGGCACACTGACTGCATGAAGGGTATCGTTATCCCTTTTCTTCTTGGTCCATTTTCAGGTGGATGCTTTCTCAGATTTCCAGTTTTTCTTATAACTTTTGAAAGTTAAAAGAGACAATAACTATGGTTTTCATCTACTAACCCAGTGTTTGAATCTCCTTTACGACACAACCACAACAAACTGTAACATAGCTTCTGATTTTACTTTTCTAAATTACATGCTTGAAAATTCTTATTCATTTAAACCAAAATCTTTCTCCTTGCAACTTCCAACCATGAGTCCTAATTCAAAACCCTGAAACCACAAAATATAAACTGACCATCACAGTCTTCATTAAAAGCCTGTTCCGTTGCCCATGTAATGTCATCGTGAAGGAAAACATTGCATTGAATCAGTTTTTTAAAACTTTGATTTTGATATAATTGTAGATCCACGTGCAGTTTTAAGAAATAATTCAGAGAGATCCCATATAGTTTTAACCCACTGTCACCCAAGAGTAACATCTTGCATAACTATACTACAGTATCACAACCAGGAAATCATTGATAAAATCCATCAACCTCATTCAGATATCACCAGTTTTGCATGCACCGATTTGCTCGATTGTGTATGTTTGTAGGTATGTGTATTTTGTTTCATGCAATTTTAACACATGCTGGATTTGTGTGATCACCACCACAGTTCCATAACAAGAATTCCTCATGCTACCCTTTTATAGCCTCAGCCACCTCCCTGTTCACCCCTGTCTCTGGGAATCACTAATATGTTCTCAATCTGTATAATATTTTTCATTTCGAGAATGTTATATAAATGGAGTCATAAAGTATGTGACCATCTGACATTGTTTTTTTTCCCTTAATATCCATCCAAGTTGTTGCGTGTGTCAAGAGGTAGTTCCTTTTTGTTGCTGATTAGTATTCCATGGTATGGATATATCACAGTTTGTTTAGCCATTGATATTTTAAGGGATATTTCGATTGTTCTGAGGTTTGGTTTTTTTGGGGGGCTTTAAATTAGAACTAGTATGAAGGTTCATGCACAGGTTTTTGTGATAAGTTTTCATTTCTCTTGCATAAATGTCTGAGAGTTGCAATTGCTGAGCTGTACAATTAGTGCATTATTAATTTTGTAGAAATTGCCATACTCTTTTCCAAAGCGGCTGTACCATTTTACATCCCAAACAGCCATCTATGAGTGAGCCAGTTTCTCTGCATTCTGGCCGTCATTTGGTGTTATCACTATTTTTTCCAGGTTCATTAAGATAGAATTAACATATAACATTGTGTAAGTAACATGTAACATTGTGTAAGTTTAAGGTATACAGCATGTTAATTTGATACACTTACATATTGCAAAATGATTTCCACCATAGATGTAGCTAACACCTCCATCATGTTACATGATTACCATTTCCTTTTTTGTGGTGAGAATATTTAAAATCTACTCTCTTAGAAACTTTAAAGTATATAACACAGTATTATTAACTATAATCACCATGCTGTACATTAGAAACCCAGAACTCATTCATCTTATAACTGAAAGTTTGTACCATTTGACCAACATCTTTCCATGTCTCCAATTCCCCATCCTCTGGTAACTACCATTCTAGTCTGTTTCCATGAGTTTGCCTATTCTAGATTCTACATGTAAGTGTTATCGTACAGTATTTGTCTTTCTCTATCTGACTTCTCTCAATTGGCATCATGCCCACAAGCTCCATCCCTTTTGTCACAAATGGCAGGATTTCCTTCTGTCTCATGGCTGAATAATGTCCCATTGTGTGTGTGTGTCTTCTTTATCCATTCCCCCACTGACAAACATTTAGGTTGTTTCCATATCTCAGCTATGGTAAATGATGCTGCGGTGAACAAGGGAGCGCAGATACTTCTTCAAGATCCTATTTTCATTTTCTTTGTGCATATACCCAGAAGAGGGACTGCTGGATCATATGGTAGTTCTATTTTTAATTTTTTGAGGAAACTCCATATTGTTTTTCATAGTGTCTGTATCATTTTACATCCCCACCAACAGTGCACAAGGGTTCCCTTTTTCTCTACATCCTCTCCAATACCTGTTAACTCTTGTCATTTTGATTATAGCCATTCTAACAGGTGTGAGGTGATATCTCATTGTAGTGTTACAACTAGTCTTTATTTCAGCCATTCTGATAGGTTTATAGTAATATTTCATTATGCTCTTAACTTGCATTTCCCTAATGGCAAGTGATATTGAATATCTTTTCATGTGTTTATTTGCCATCTATATATCGTGTTTGATGTCTTTTCAAGTGTTTTGTCTGTTTTTTTAATTAGGTTGGTTGCTTTTCCACTGCTGAGCTTGGAGAGTCCTTTATATATTCTGAATAAAAATTCTCTATCAAATATGCAACTTATAAGTATTTTCTCCCAGTCCATATCTTCTCTTTTCATTTTCTTAACAATGTCTTTCACAGAAAAACTTTTAAAGTTTGGATTAAGTGTATACCTAAGAATTTTATTTTGTTTGGAGTGACTGTAAATGGCATTATATTTTTAATTTTGGTTTCCAAAAGTTCATTGTTAATATATAGAAATACAATTGATTTTTGTGTGTTGGCCTTGTACATTATAGCACTACTAAACATTGTTATTACTTCTAGGAGAATTGTAGATTCCTTTAGATTTTCTATGTAGACAATTATGTCCTCTACAAATAGGGACAATATTACTCCTTCCTCTCCAATCTGTATGCCTTTTCTTTTTACTTACCTTTTTTTTTTTTTTTGCCTTATTGTATAGGCTAGAACTTCTAGTACTATCTTGCATATCACATCTTGAAATGCCAAGTGATGTTTTATCTATCACTCCTTAGGTCAAATTTTTCCATGTTCTACTCAGTGACTTCTTTAATTTAAAAAAATACATATATAAATTTAAAATAACACAATGAGTTATATTTTGTCCATAAACAAATATCACAATCTGTGATACATCCATAAAATTGTGTTTTTATTTTATTCTAATGATAGGATCTTATCAATTACTGGTAATAAGGATACAAGATGGAATTAATAAAATGGATTTTCTTATGTGATTTACATGATGAATTTCAGTTATGAGGGTAGGGATACTTGAAAGTCATTTTTCCATGGTTACAGATGTTTAACTTTCCCTAGCAATTGTCCTTTGTGCTCTGGTATTCAGTGGTCCTTTCTGTGGTAAAGAGCCGCATCATAAAAGCTCTTTGAAATGTACTGATATTATTGTTCCCTTTTAAAGATAAAGAACTTAGGGGCACAGTTGATGAATATTATGCCAGTGGCAATAGTGGAGAATGTAAAGAATCATGCCATTTTATTCACCTAACAGCTATCTTCGTTTCATGACTTGTTAAATAAAATAATAGCCACATTTAATGAGAAAAATATTTTCTTGGGCTTCATGAACTACTGTGGTCTTATGAGACTTATTCCTTCTATATTCCCACAGAAAATTGCTTGTATTGCTTAGTGTGCTATTTGATTCTGCTCTGCATTTTTCCTAGTTGTTTACATACTCGTCTCATCTATTTTATTGCAAACTGAAAAGAAGAAACTCTTTCTGATTCATCCTTGAGGCACACCAAGAACCCCCAACTCAGTGGCTAGTATATTATACTCAGAAAAGTGACTGAACTAACGGTTTAATGTTAGTTTCAGAACCAAGTAACTAGAGCCGTGTTATTAGCTCAGCGCATGGTGTTCATCACCCATCTACAGCTTCTGGTTTGCAAACAGCTAACAGGTACAAATTAATATTAAATAGGCCACATTTCCTTCCCCAAGTAGATTGTACAGTGTGGGAACTGGCTCAGTGTAAAGTTCAGAGACCTGCTGGAGTCTTTGGGAAGCCTGTCAGTTATTTCAGACTTAGGGCCCATTGGTACAATAAAGTTATATATTTTTTCCCAAAATGGTTTAACCTGGGGTATGTATGTATGTATGTACGTATTTATTTATTTATGGCTGCACTACGTGGCACACGGGATCTTAGTTCCCCGACCAGGGATCGAACTTGTGCCCCCTGAAGTGGAAGCACAGAGTCTTAACCACTGGACCACCAGGGAAGGCCCTAACTTGGGGTATTTATAATGTTCATATTTATTAGCTAATCAGCAAATCTTCTCTATAGTCTGATCTTAGGGTAGTGTTTACATCTATTAGATTGTTTGGTTAAAGTGGTAAATGACTATCTATCTGCCAATTACTCCCAGGTCAAAGCAAAGCAAAATAAAACACAACCAACAGACAGAAAATAAAACCAAACAGAAACATGCTCCTTACCGTACATTAAAACTAAGGCCACAGATGGACTGTCAACAGGATGTATTCTGTGGTGTGTTCCCAATAGCTTGTGTGAGTTGACTGCACCATTCTTCCCTTTATGCCCCATTAGCCATATGGTTGAGAGCCCTCTTTCACAAAGAAATTGTTTAGAAGTATGGGTTTCACCTGTGGCCATGAAAGACCCACTTGGCACTTGTACACTGGCATGACCTATGCTTTTGGTTTCCTAACCCCAATAAGGTAATACTCTGAGGTAAAATATCAGCAATGAAATCTACCATAATTTCTGAATATCAAACACTTTATTGCTTTTTCATTTTTTGTCAGTTTGTGATCCGAAAGACTGTAGTTAACTCAATTTGAAGAGGAAGTATTCCATACTTACTATATGTAAGACATTATACCAGAGAGTAAGGATTCAAATGGAAAAAAGAACACAGCCACTGCCTTTAACAGAGTATACATCACACTGGTTAATGGTACTTCAGAATCAGATACTTGTTTTTAACACTCTATTGAGGTACAATTGATATAAAATAAAATGCGCATGATTAAAGCACACAATTTGATATGTTTTGAAATATGTATATACTTCTGAAACCATGGCCACCGTAAAGATAACACGCATAACCATTATCCTCAAAAGTTTCCTCATACTCCTTTGTAGTCCCTGCTTCAGGCCCAACCTAGCCTAACCCCACATAACCAAACGCTGATCTGCTTTATGACCCTGTAAATTTGCATGACTAGAACTTGATATTAGTGGAATCATAATGGAATCAGTATGTACTCTGTGTCTTCTTTCACTCTGTATAATTATTTTGAAACTCATCAGTATTGTTGCACGTATCAATGGTTCATTCATTTTCATGTCTGTTTATTCACCTGTTGATAGAAATTTGGGGGGTGTGTGTGTGTGTGAATATTATTTCTATTGAGTAAATACCTGGGGGTGGAATGGCTGTGTGAAATCATAAATGTATGTTTAACTTTTTAACAAACTGATAAATTGTTTTCCAAAGTGACTGTTCTGTTTTGTATTCCCTTCAGCAATGTGTAAGAGTTCCAGTTGCTCTACCTCCTACAAACACTTGGTATGTCTGTCTTTTTAATTTCAGCCATGTTAAGAGGTAGATAGGAATATCTCACTGTGGTTTTGATTTGCATTTCCATAATGACTCATGATATTGAGCATCTTTTCATGTGCTTGCATTTGGAGATGATATTTTATCTCAAAAAATTTCCTCCAGTGCATGGCTTCTCTTTTCATTCTCTGTGTCTTTCAAAGAGCAGAAATTAATTTTCATGAAGCCCAATTTATTAAATTTAACTTTTATAGATTTCTTTTATGCTTTTGTGTAGAAATAATCTCTCTCTTAATTAAGGTCACACAAACTTTCTCCTAACAGTTTTAAATTTTTAGGTTTTATGTTTATGTCGACCCATTTTGAGTTAATTTTTATATGGGGCTGTGGTTCATTTTTTGCACGGGGTAGGCAATCATTATGGCACAATTTGCTGAAAATAATAATTGTATTCATCGTGTTGCCTTGAACATTGGTAGAAAACCAGTTAACCATATGTGTAGTGTTTTTCCTGGGTTTTCTATTCCGTCCTACCAATCTACATGTCTATCTTTATACCACCACCACAGTGTATCTTTCTGAGTCTTGAAATCAGGTGGTGTACGTAATCTTTGTTTTAGTTTAGCAAACTTGTTTTGGTTACTCTGGGTCCTTTCAACTTCCATATGAACTTAAGAACAAGTGTGTCAATTTCTGGCTCCCCAAAACTGAACCTCCCCAAACAAGACTGTCATTTCTGAGTTGTTTTTAATTATTTTTTTTCTCCTCATTTTGACTTGCAACTTTTGACTAGATGCTAAACAGTATGATTTTCACCGTGAATATTACCATACATCCATAAATTGCAATTTCCTACTAGATTCCCGAATAATGTTTTTGCACTCGTTTAAATAAGTTGTTTTTTCCAAATTACTGCTTTATAAGGAAAATTCAATACATGTGTGATAAATTGTTCTTAAATTTTGTTTTGTTTTTTTCCCCAAGTTGTCCTTGAGCAAGAGCAATTTAGATGAGTCTCACTAACCATAAGGCAATAAGTAAGTGATTTATCTAAAATTATACAGGTAGAAGATGGTAGAGCCCAGCGTAAATCCAGTCAATCTGACACCAGTAGCTATATGCATACTGTTTATACTTTATGGTCTTTCTAGGGGAAACAGAATCAGAGCTGTGCCTTAAAAAACGGTAGTATGACTTGACAGGCATCTGTGAGAAACAAGAGGAGTAAAGCTTGAGCGAAGTCACAGAAATCAGAGTGTTATAGTTGATTTGGGAGAAAAACTGATACACCAGGTTAAATAGAAAGTATATTGCATGGGAAGATGCAACAGATGGTAAAGTTGAGAAAGCAGGCTTGGGCAAAATAGTAAAGAACCTTGATTGAAAGATTGAGGAATTTTTCTTGAAGGTTTCTGAGCAATGGAATGTTATAACCTACCTGTTTTTAAAGAAGGCATCCCTGGTGTTGTAAGAAAGATAGATTATTGAGGAGGAAGAAGGTGATTAAAGACAGAGAGATCCTTTAGGAGATTTTTATCAGTAGTCCAGGTCTCAAGTACTAATATTCTGAAATAGGGTAGTGACAGTGAAAATGGCAATGAGGCAATAGATGTAAGCAATTGCACAGCAAAAGAACAGATAGGATGTGGAGTAAGACAGAGGGAGATAATGATGTGGAAGGAAATAAATGTAAAGGTTAATTTTAGGGAAATAAATGTGTATATTCAAACGAACACAATGATATTTGAGCGAAAATGGTCTTGTACTTTTTTTCTGTTATTTTATTGCCTCCTATAAATTTCATTTAGATTTCACAGGAGCCAAAAGGTTTTTCAGGGTTCTGAATTAGTTTTCTAAGGGAAAGATTAAGAGAATAATCTTAGAGATCTCAGAATATCATCCCGACAAAAAGTAGCAAGTAATAAAATGAATGTAAACTACAGACCGGAAATGCAGTTGTTTCTAAGTTTTTTAAAGGAACAACAAAACTATGCAGAAATGTGGTGACAGTCAATATATATAATATAGTACCAGCACTTAGTACTCGAATATGTTAAAAATGCCAGATATTTGTTTTTCATTTAAAGTCATTTCTATTTTATGTAATAGCTTTGAAATCACTTAAAAATTTCAACAAATTTAAACATTTTAGTTCTGTTAACTGAAAGCCATGAAAGCATTCCAAACATAATTAACCATGATAGTTCAAGGAATTTCAAAACCAAATGATAATTTTATTATAGATGCAACTAAAATAAAATACTTGGAATATGTAATTCATATCAAACTACAAAATTCAATGTAAGTTCTAGAGATATAAAAAGACTAAGGAATCTTTCAAGTTTAAGGTGATTAAAATTAATGAGAGGAAACGTTCATTTCTTTATTCACTACAAAGAGTTACTGGACAAAGAAAATATGAATATTTTAAGATGTGACAAGTAAGATACTAGTTTGCAGAAAGTGATGGCCTGTTCTTTTGTGATGTTCCAAAGAACAGATATAGAACCGCTAGTAGATGCTACACCTTAAAACAAAAATACAAACAAACAAGCAAGCAAACAGGTTTAGGACCCAGAAGTATCTAAAGATTGGTTGAATCGCTCAGGAAGTAATGAGTACCATTTAATCACTGCAGGTGATTTGGGACTGTCTTATAGTGTAGATGCCTTCGACTTAGAGGTTAAGGACTGTCTTATAGTGTAGACGCCTTCGACTTCATAGAGAAATTTGAGCATATTAGACATACACTTCTTTAATTTCTTATCCAATTCCCTATTAATTTCCCCAGCTTCAGAGTATAACATTCCCATTCCCCCGTTTTGAAAAAAATCCCTCATTGTTCAGTATTGTTCCATCTCTTCCAGGATGCTGGATGACTTTCCCTATGTACTTTTAAATTCTCCATTTATTTAGCTTTTCCCTGTAAAAGCTAAACATGCTCAAGAACCTCCTATTGTAAAAAAAAAAAAAAAAAAAATAGGAACTTCCCTGGTGGTCCAGTGGTAAAGAATCCGCCTTCCAATGCAGGGGATGCAGTTTCGATCCCTGGTTGGGAAACTAAGATCCCACACGCTGTGGGGCAACTAAGCCCTTGTGCCACAACTACTGAGTCCACGTGCGCCTCAGTGAGAGAGCCTGCATGCTGCTAACTACAGAGCCCATGCACTCTGGAGCCTGCACGCCACAACTAGAGAGAGAAAATCCGCATGCCACAACTAGAGAGAAGCCCGCGTGCCGCAACAAAAAGATCACACATGCCCCAACAAAGATCATGCATGCCACAAGGAAGACCCGACGCAGCCTAAATAAATAAATAAATAAAACACAGAGTAAGTCTCCTTGGACTACATAACCCTTTAAATTACTGCTTTCCTCTCTCGTCTTTGTTTCACACTCAAGGTCCTCAAAAGAATATTCTGCAAATGACATATCGATTTCCTCAGCAACAAGCTTCTTTAAAACAAATAATTTATTATAAAATATTTTATAGGTATAAAAGCTATTAAAAATAGCAAAACAAACACCCATATACCCAACAACTAGACGATGCCACCCACTCTTCCTCCCTGTTGCAGCAGTCTCCAGATCCCGGGGCACTCCTCATTTCTTGAGGCTTTAACTGCAGTGTCACTGACACGTATTCTAACACTATTCTTGTAATGAATAGTGGTTATTTCATCATCTACACAGATGATCCTTCAAACGTTTCCAACACTTTACTCTCTCCTGGGTGTCCTTTGTTCCTCCCTACTGCGGCCACGTATTTCCGTGGTCATACCCTAGACCTTAGAATTCCCAACATCTGGACTCCCTCCATCACCTCATTTTAGAGCACCCATTCTGCAACCACCATTTCACTGTCCCTCATCATCCTTGTGTCACCATTTTCATCGTTAATCCATTTCAAATTCATGATCCATCACAGTATCATCATTTGGCTCCATATGTTCTCAACTCTCCTGGACTTCACTTGCTTCATCTTCTTTCTTTTTCTTACACATTGGGCAAAACCCATACCCTGGTTAAATTGAACTCTGTCTATCCTCACATTTCCCCATGGAGCTTATCCTGGTGGACACAGAATTATGCTGAGCAGTCTCACTTTAAGTTGAGAATCACTATCTCAAGTGGGCATGTATTGCAACTTAGCAGTGATACTATTCACGATCGTTGCTCATAGGAAAGTATTTTACATCATCTTTCTCTTACAACCCCCAACACCATCCCCCATGCTCATTATCTGCTTATAATCCTTATTTCCTTCCCTTGCTTCCTATTAACTAAGAAAATTAAAGAAATTAGAAGAGAATTTCCAAAAGCTGCCACCATCACAACTTGCTACCTACATCTGAACCCATTACTCTCCATCCTGTCTCCTGTTACAGTACATGAATTAATGGTGTGCCTAGCTAAGGCCAATCACTCCTACTGGGCCCTGGATTATCACTTCTTGCCTATTTTTAGCAATTCTCACCTCTCTATCCTGCATCACCGTTTTCCCCCTTTATTCTACCTCTTTTCCAAATTCATATAAAAACTCTTGACACACAGTTCTCTGTGTAGCTGTTCATCTGTGTCTCTTTGTTACAGCAAACACGTCAAAATTGCGGTCTATATCACTGTCTTCATTCTCCTCTTCTCATTCTCCTTGAATCCACTCTCATCTCCATTCCCTTGACCAAAACTGCTTTTATAAAGCTCACCAATGACCCTAAATTGCTAAGCCCAATGTGATGTCTATCCTCCCTTAAATATTAGCAGCAGTTAACACAATGAATCACTCAGGCTTCCAAAAATCTCGCTTTGGGTTTACTGTAAAATCCTTCTCATTACTTTGTACTGCTTTCTCCTCATCTTCCTGATCTCTAAACTTTGGAGTGCTCCAGGGTCCTTTCTCTTCTCTAGTTATATTCATTGCATTAGTAATCACAGCAAGTATTATAGTTTTCAATACCACCTATCTTGAGCATATATCCCTCTATTGAACTCTTGACTCATACATCAAATGGCGAACTCAACACCCCCACCTGGATGCCTACGAATATGCAGATCTGATCTTTTCTTCTCCCTCAAACCTGCTCCTTCAACAGCCATTCTCATCTTAATTAATGGCAACTCTGTGCACACAGTGTCCAAGGACAAACATTTTGATATCATCTTTCATTCCCTTTTTCTCTTATTCCCTGCCTCCCCCTTGTCAGAAGGTCTTGTTGGCTCTAATTTTATTTATATCTGATTATTTCTAACTACCCACACTCCTATCGCCCTGGTTCAATACCCCATCATCTCTTGCCTGGATTTCTTCTATAGCCTATATTGCTATAATAACCTCTTTTAATGAGGCTCCCTGCTTCTCCCTTGCCAAGCAATGATACAAACACAAACAGCTTGTAAGAGAACAGATAAAAGAGAGGTTAATTACGAATGACAGAATTAGGAAACACCCCAAGCAGGATGTAGCATCCCAGCTCCAACACTTCTTAATTGTGACTTGGAACAGGTTACCTCATCTCTGAAGGCTTCAGTTTCCTCACCTTTAAAATATGGATAATAATAGGACCTACTTTGTAGTGTCATTCTAAGTATTATAGAACTTAATACATGTAAAGTGGTTAGAAGAGTGCCTGAACATAGCAGTTGTCATATACCTATTAGATATTATTATCAGATGAGCAATGAAACACCAGTAGTTTCCACAAATAGATTCTGTATAGAGATGGTTTTCTTTATGCAATAACGACCTTTTGAAAAATGTAAATGGATATACAACAAAGCCATGTTACATTTCATCTCTATAATTTAGAATTAGTGAGAATTTTAGTGGAGGCTATATTTACATTTATCTTTTTTGATCAGTGAAAAATGTTTCTTACAATATTAAATTACATATTTTAAGGATTACATAGGAGTTCTTCTGTTCAATTCATTCAGTTTGCTGCATAGTTATAATCATATTTCCACTACCCTAATGAGGATTAGATACAATAAATGTTGATGCATAAGCTTTATATAAGGAAGACAATTTTTCTCTAATGTTAATTTTATTGAACTTTGGGAAAAGCATAGAACTGTTTAAATAGAAAACAGCTGCTAAGGCATTATTTTTCTATGTGTATTAAGAACACCTTGAGTAAAAGTAGGTTTGTGACATCTTATTTCTTTTCTTCTTGCTATTCATTACCATCTAAAATAATTTTCAATACATTTATTAGTGCTTACTCCATTTTCTGCTCCCCTCTCTCAAAAGAATGTAATCTCCCCAAGGCCAGTGTATACAATCTTCTTGCTCTTCATTTTATGCTCAGCACCTACAATAGTGCCTGGAACTTATAAAAACTTAATAAATATCTGTTGTAAGATTGTATGAATGGATGCATAGATACATGGAAGAACTAATAATTCTGAAATTCAGATGAAGCAGATTGAGGGCCCTGGTAACAATGAAGTTAATGCAGTTCATCAAAGGCAATGGGCCCAATGATTCTAAATCCAATATTAATACAAAGTCAGCACTCTTTTTTTTCCTGGGATATGGGACTCATCCAGACTCATGTCCCATCTGGAGCATGTATCATGGATCAAGGGAGTAGTTTTCAACCTGTTCTTTCCCAAAGACCTTATGTTTCTGAAACTTTCTTTTCATTTGTGTCTAGGGTAAGATTATTTCCACAAAATAGCAAATCACTGGACCATGTCATGTCAATACTTAACACTTCAGAATATTTCATATATCACATGTTCTAATAATTGATGTTATAATTTTTCTCAGCCTAGATATATAGTTTCTGAACGTTATTAATAATATTTTCAAAAGTTTTGATCTTTTTCTGAAACAAGTCTTGATATTCAACTCTTTTCCTCAGTGTTGCCTTTTATACATACAAATACACATATATAATCCCAGAAAATGGCAAAAACAGTTTGTTTGTTTGTAGATGAGCTTATACTTCAAGATATACTGAGCAATTATCCAGTTGTTATTTGAGATTGATTAGGTAATAGAAAAACCCATTGAAAAATGGCTAGGAAGTAAAATTGGAACAAAACAAAACATGAAAGATACAATGCTTCATTCAGGTTCCAGAATATATTAAGATTTGAGAGAGTAAATCCTGAGAAAGAAGTAATATTACTTAGAGGGGTCTTTTAAAAAGAGATATTTACCTCTCTGTAGAAAAGTATATCCCACAGGATACATCAGAAGAATTATACTAGTTAATGCCATTACCATTTTCTCAAATATTGGCCCACTTACTGCTGCCATAAAGTTATTTCTACTTTTATCTTTGGTGAAAAGTTTTAATAAGAGGAAACTGTAATGTAAATTTGTTTTCAGTGAAGGAGGTCAGACAAATAGGAAACAAAGTGTGAACAATAAACATTAATTTACAAAGGCCTTTAATCGACTGAATTCATCAAGAGGTAACAAGTATATTTTTTTTCCTTTTTCCAAGTTTAATTAGTATATTCTATTTCTATTTGTTATTATATATAAATAATGCATATTTCTAGTAATAATTATCAAAATGTTATATTTAAAGGCCTACCATCTTTATGCATACTGAATACCGTGTTATACATCATTATTCATCGTTGATCAAAATGCCATAAATTTACATACATCGTGTTCTCACTTCACAAAATTAAGTAGAGAACCAAAAAGAACCCACCCTCTAAAATCTACTCCAGAATTAACGAACTCTTCATGTTCTCTGTTAATACAGTTAAAGATACCAGCACAGGAGGTTAAAGACAAACATGTGGCCACATCATTTTGGCTCAGTGTCTAAGAATATCAACAAAAAATAACCATTTTTTATTCTTCTAATAAATTTAAAGGATTTGACGGAAGTGATTTGCAATGGTGCCATATAGATATGGACACACCTAAATTTTAGAGAGTAATGGAAAATTCAAACTACTATAGATTAACATAACACTTGTTTCAACAGGGCATACGAAGTAATATCTAGAAAGCATGGGTATTACACTAACAAAAAATCATAGGGATTATACAAAACTTTGATCTTCCACCACTGCTAACAAGACTGAGCCAAAAATGGTGTATACCAACACAAAAGGAGAGTAGCTGCAAATGACTAGACTATGGATTTTAAGGAGTCAGCAAATGCAAACCTAGCACTGTGAAATCACCTGCCAGATTCAGTATCAACTTTACAAGTCAATATTAATTTATAGTTCAAGATAAGTGATTTTTTTCTCAAAAATATTTAATCTCTAATATGTATGGTTCCAAAAATATTTGGTTATTTCCTTAAAATATTAAACATACATCTACTATATGGTTCAGCAATTCCCCTCCTAAGTACATGCCCATGAGCATTAAAACCATACGTTCACACAGAAACTTATAACAAATGTTCATGGCAGCATTATTTATAATATGCCCAAAGTGGAAACAACCCAAATGTCCATCAGTGGATGAATGGATAAACAAAATGTCATATACCCATACAATGTAATATTATTCTGTGGTAAAAATAGAATGAAGTACTGATGGATGCTACAACATTGATCAATTTTGAAAATATTTGCCAAGTGAAATAAGTCAGTCAAAAGGGGCCACTGGGTGAAGGGGGAGACGGGAGAGAATCGCTAATAGTTATGGAGTTTCTTCTGGGCATAATAACAATGGTCTGGAATTAAAATGTGGTAATGGTTTCACAACTCTGTAAAATATTTTAAAAGTCACTGAGTCATAACCTTTAAGGTATATGAAATACATCTCAATAACGCTGTTATTTAAAAATAATAACAGGGGTGACATCAGCAAGATGGTGGAATAGGAGGTCCCGCTCATATCCTCCCTCCACAACAATAACTTGGCAGCCATCCATGGACAAAAACGCCTTTGTGGGAACTCTGGGATCCAGGTAGGAGGCTGCGAATCCCTGATGGGGTCCAACCCAGCAGAGTTGTTTTTAGAAGGCAGACACCCCCAGGCAGCAGACTTGCCAACCATGATCCTGGCTACAGACCCAGAAACAGCTTCACAGCCCCTGTGGCCTCACACCTCAGCCCCATTTGTTGGGGTTGGTTCTGCCACTTGGTTCTGCCACCGGCACCCTACAACAAGAGACCCGTGAGGAGTCATGCCCACTTGTGTCTCAGGTAAAAGGCCCACAGACCTTGGTCTTGGCTGTGGACACTGAAGTGGCCTGTGACCCATCTCCAGCATTGCTCAGGCATAGTCTGGGAGCCCCTAGAGGTCAGCCTGCCAAACTCAGTCTGACTGTAGATTTTGAAACAGCCCTATAACTGGGCTCTGGCCCCTCGCAGCTGCAGTCCGCGAAGCAGTCCTGCCCACCCAGGCTCCCGGCAGAAGACACTCCTGTCTGTACCCCTGGAGATCCTAAAAGGGCCCTAGAAGTAGTCCCCAGCCCCTTCTAGCCATAGTCAGCAAGAAATCCTGCCTGCCTAGGAACCCACCTAGGGACTCAGCAGGACCACCCTAACTTAACAATTTGTTACAGGCACACTGTCTGAGGACCGAACTGTGAACACGGGAATTGACCCTTGACCCAGTGCCACCCTACTGAATAAGGTCCTGGAGGCAGTCCCATCCACCCAAAGACCTGATAAGACCCATGCCTAAGCCCCTGGTAATAGGCCTGCCAACCGCAGACTCCCCTGTGGACCCAGCAACAGCCTCATAACCTGCCTCAAACCCAGCAAAATTGCAATTCCAGAGGTAATCCCATCAGCTTGGAGAGGCAACAGGAGAAGGTATATATACTTGCTACAGTAATCAAGACAGTGTAGTACCAGTAAAGAAATAGACAACTAGATCAATGGAACAAAACAGAGAGCCCAGAAATAGACCCACATGAATATAGTCAACTGATCCTTGATGGAGGAGCAAAGGCAGTACATTGGAGCAAAGATTGTCTCTTCAACAAATGATGCTGGAACAACTAGACATCCATATGCAAAAAAATAAATCTAGACACAGACCTTACACTTTACACAAAACTTAGTTCAAAATGGATCAGAGACCTAAATGTAAAACACAAAACTATAAAACTTCTAGAAGATAACATAGGAGAAAGCCTACATGACCTTGGATATGGCAAACATTTTTAGATACAACACTGTCAACAAAATAAAAAGATAAGCCACAGACTGGGAGAATATTTTTTTGTGGTACCCGGGCCTCTCACTGTTGTGGCCTCTCCCGTTGCGGAGCACAGGCTCCGGACGTGCAGGCTCAGCGGCCATGGCTCACGGGCCCAGCCGCTCCGCGGCATGGGGGATCTTCCCGGACCGGGGCACGAACCCGCGTCCCCTGCATCGGCAGGCGGACTCTCAACCACTGTGCCACCAGGGAAGCCCGGGAGAAAATAGTTTTGAAAGACGTATCTGATAAAGATTGTTATCCAAAACACATAAAACCCTTAAAACTCAATAGTAGGAAAACAGACAATCCAGTTTAAAAGGGAGCCAAAGACCTTAACAGGCACTTCACTGAAGAAGATATAGAGATGTCAAGTAAGCACATGAAAAGCTGCTTCACATCATATATCATCATCATTGTAAATTAAAACAATGAGATACCACTACATACCTATTAAAATGGCTAAAATCTGGAACACTGACAACAGCCAATACTAGCGAGGATGTGGAACAACAGGAAATCTCTTTCATGGCTGGTGGGAATGCAAAGTGATACAGCCACTTTGGAAGACAGTTTGTCCACTTTTTAGGAAATTAAACATACTAAACACATGATCCAACAATCGTGTGCCTTGGTATTTAGCCAAAGGAGTTGATAACTTATGTCCACACAAAACCCTGCACCCATATTTATAGCAGTTTTATTCATAACTGCCAAAACTTGGAAGCAACTAAGATGTCCCTCAGTAGGTAAATGGATAAACAAACTGTGGTCCATCCAGACAATGGAATATTATTCGGCGCTGAAAAGAAATAAGCTATCAAGCCATGAAAAGACAAGGAGGAATCTTAAATATATATTACTATGTGAAAGAAGTCCTGATGAAAAGGCTACATACTCTAAGATTCCAACTATATGGCATTCTGGAAAAAGTAAAACTGATACATACAGTGAAAATATCAGCAGTTGCCAGGGGTTGGGGGGAGGAAGGGATATATAGGTGGAGAACAGAGGATCTTTAGGGCAGTCAAACTACTCTGTATGATCATTCGACTGGTGGATGTCTTATCAGTCGTGTCATTATAAATCTGTCCAAACCTACAGAACATACAATACCACGAGTGAGCCCAAATGTGAACTATGCGCTCTAGTTGATAATGATGTGTCAAAGTAGGGTCATCAATTGTAACAAAGGTACCACTCTGGTGGGGCTGTTGATAGTGGGAGAGGCTATGCTTGTGTGGGGACAGGGCGCATATAGGAAATCTCTGTACTTTCTGCTCAATCTTGCTGTGAAACTAAAGCTACTCTAAAAAATAGTCTACTTTAAAAATAGGGGAGAACATAGCTATGGCAAACGGTATGCATCCTGACCATCTAACATAACTGTGAAATGAGCACCAAAGTAACTGTTACTGTCCCTGAGAGGGCTGTGTTATTGGCCATCAGAAGTGAAATACTAAAACCTGCAATGAAGTGGGGTTAAAATAAATGTGGTGAATGAATTAAATCAAAATTCTCTACAAATCCCCAAACTAAATGACAATGGAGCAACACTCGAAGAACTCTAAAGACAAATACACTCTAGATCCTGTATATGGTTCTTCAGTGGAAAAGGCGAATGAATGAAAATTCACACTTATAAGGACTCAGAAATTTTGAACTTGTTACTTTTTATGAATAAACCATTTGAAGACCTGTAACAGAACTTTAGAAAATGAAGCAAAATTACTTAACAGCAGAATACACATTCCTTGGATGTGCACATGGAATATTCTCTAGAATCAGCCATATATTAGTCCACAAAACAAAACTCAGTTCATTTAAAAAGACTGAAATCATACAAAGTATCTTCTCTGACCCCAATGGAATGAAATGAGAGTCCACTGCAAAGAAAACAAAAAACTTTGAAAATCCACAGTGTGTGGAATTTGAACAATACGTTTTTTTTTTAAATGAATACTGGGTATTTATTGTTGCATTAAGAACTGTACTGGCTGCTGAGAAGTGTAAGACACAAAGAGTTACAGTCTCGTTAGTGTAATAAGAACAATATGCTCTTAAATAACCAATGGGTCAAAGTAGAAATCACGAGGAAAATTAGAAAGTACTTAGAGATGAATGAAAATGACAACACAACATGCCAAAATTTACGGAATGCAGCAAGGGCAGGGATCAAAGGAAATTTTACAGCTGTAAATGCAAATCTATAAACGAATTCTACATCTTGAGGAACTAGAAAAAGAAGAAGAAAACTAAAAAGAAGAGCAAACTAAACCCAAAGCTAGCAGAAGGAAGAAAATAATAAACATTAGGGTGGAGATAAATAAAATAGAGAAGAGTAAAACAATAAAGAGAATCAACAAAACCAAAAGTTGATTCCTTGAAAAGATCAACAAAATTGACAAACCTTTAGTCAGGCTGAGAAAGAAAAAAATATGAGAAAGAAGGTGAAGATAACTAAAGTCAGAAATGTTGTAGGGACATAACTACCAACCTTACAGATATAAAAAGGATTATACGAGAAGACTATAAATAATTCTACATCAAAAAATTAGATAATCTGGCTGAAACAGACAAATTCCTAAAATATACAAATTACCTAAATTGATTCAAGAAGATAATAGAAAATCTCAACAGACCTGCAACAAGTAAAGAGATTAAATCAGTAACCAAAAACCTCCCAACAAAGAAACGTATAGGATCAGATGGCTTCACTGTTGAATTCTACCAAACAAAGCAGAATTATCAACAATCTTTCTCAAACTCTTCCAGGAAATAGAAGAGGAGAGAATACTTCCTAACTCATTCTACAAGGCCAATATTACTCTGATACTAAAGGCAGATAAAGATATCACAAGAAAAGAAAATCACAGACCAAATATCCCTTATGAATAAAGATGCAAAAATCCTCAACAAAGTATTAGCAAACCAAATCCAACAGCAAATTAAAAGGATTATATACCATGATCAAGTTCAATTGATCCCAGGGATGCAAGGATGGGTCAACATAAGAAAAATCAACCAATGTAATACACCAAAGAGGGAAAAAAGCACACGATTATCTCATATGATGTAGAAAAGGCATTTGACAAAGTTTATCACACTTTCATGATAAAAAAAAAGACTGGGAAATAAGAATAGACAGGAACTTTCTCATCATGACAAAAGGCATTGTATTAGTTCACTAAGGGTGCCTTAGCAAAGTACTGTCTCATAGTTCTGGAGGCCAGAAGTCCAAGATGAAGGCGTCAGCAGAGCTGGTTCGTTCTGAGTGCCGTGAGGAAGAATCTGTTTCATGCCTCTCCCATAGCTTCTAATGGTGTGTGTGTGTGCGCACATGTGTGTGCGTGTACACATGCGTTAATACATATAACTAAATGATGTGTAAGTGATTAAAAATAAGTGAATGCATGCTATAATATGTCAGAGAGCGTAAGTGCTCTGAAGAAAAATAAAGCAGGGTAACAGGATAGGGAGTGTCTACAGGGGTTACTGTTTTTCATGAGGTGGATAAAGTCTCTCTGGTAAGACAAAATCTGACCAGAGACCTGATGAACACACTGGTAATTTAATCTCTGCAAATATCTGGAGGAAAAGCATTCCAGATGAAAATAATACAAAATCTTTGAGAAAGGAACTTGTTAGTCATGTTTGAGTCGCAGGAAGGAAACTATTATGGCTGTAAGTGAAATGAACAAGGCGGGCAGTGGGAGGAGATAAGATCAGAGATGTAAGAAGCCAGGTACCCTGAGAATAGAGTAAGGCCATGGGATTTTGCTCTGAATGAGATGGGAAGCCATTGGAGAGTTGAAAGTAAAGATGCGACATGAGCTGTTTTATATTTTCAAAGGATCACTTTCTCTACTTTGTGGGATGAGGATAGATGGAGAAAAAGCAATTAGGTGGCTACCACCCGCTTTCATAGGTAGTGATTTAGACAAGGGCGTCAGTGGTGTAGTGGTGAGAAGTGGTCATAATCTGGATATATTTTGAAAGTACGAGTGGTAAAATTTGTTGGATTTATTATGAGGTGTGAGAGAATGAGAGAAGGCAAAAATAACACTATTTTTTTGCCTATGCACCTGGAAACATGGAGTTGGCATTTACTGAGATGGAGAAGGTTTAGAGAAGGGACTGGGAGCTTAGTTTTGATATACTAAGTTGGAGATGCCAATTAGACATCTACGTGGAGATGTAGACAGTTGTATGTGAATGTCTGGACTCGGGAGAGAACTTGGGTGAGAGATACATACATTTCGGGGACCTAAGTTTATAGATGTAATTTCAATCATGGGGCTAAATGAGTCACCTAGGATTAAGTGTAGATAGAGGACAGCATAAGTCCAAGGACTGCCTTGATGTCCTCAGCATTAAGAGGTTTGGATGAGGACACAGAGGTAACAGATGAGGCTAGGAAACAGTGCTCATTGTGGTGGGAGGAAATATAAGGGGGACTGGTGTCCTGGGAAGCTAAAGCTGTTTCAGGAAAGTGGGAATATGCAAATTGCATAAAAGTAGTCAACCAGATCTAGAGGTTAATTCTTCCAGTATACACAAGTTTGCCCTGCTGGAAAACCGCATTCTTCCATTGATGGCTCCAAAGCTATCCTGTGGGAAATAATTTCCATGGTACATTAAGTCTACAGTCAGGATTCTGACCAAAAAGGGAGTGAATGAAAAATGGGATCAATGTGATTGGAGGCCTGACGTTTCACTGTCCTGTGACCATTGCCCCTCCACTTTCTTTTTTCCTTTTTCCCCTCCACTTTCTTTTTTCCTTTTTCCCCTCCACTTTCATTACAAACTTTTATTCCTACCGTCGATTTTCCTGAATAACAGTAAATGTCACATTTTCAGGTCAAGTTACTAAGACAAATGCCAGGTATTTAGTAACAGTTAAACTTTCGAAAGACTTCAGAGCAAAACCGCACATCTAAATCACTCTGAAAACCCTCCCAGGAAAATCTGGCTCTTTAACTTGATGATTCGCCCCCTTGGACATGAATGCATCATTACTGTTTAACATATCAATTTTCAGACTGGGAAATATTTCTATTTGATTCATTTCCGACTCATAATTATGTCTGACTGACTATTTTTTTGGAGCATTTCAATTTTCTTTTCCTGTTGGCACTGTGCAAAGTAACTCTGGCATTTAGAACAAAAAGCTGTCTGTTCATTGCATTACCCTAGACTGAATTTGTAAACATATATTTATACCTGGGTCATATTTCATCTCCTTGAAGCCATGCTCGTGTTATAGGCTCTTTCTGTCTCACAGAAACTTTTTGTAAGGTCTCTATTGGCTGCTTCTTTCACCATTGTCCCACGGGAAGTAAAGAACTCGAGGGAGCTGCCCGACAATCCTAATCCATCATTAAGTCCCATCACCTCAGCAGGCGATGTAACTGATTATTGGAGATCACATTTTGAATGCTTCTTAACAACTTGGCAACTTTCAAATTCAGAAGCCAAGAGAGAAAGTTAACGGAAAAGTTAACTAATATCAAAAGGAATATAAAGAAAACAATAACTGACCTTAACTCATTTTGGGAAACACTCAACCCCAGAAGACTTACTGAAAGGGATTCATTATTAATAAAGCTACCATCTATAAATCATCTACTGTGTGGCAGGTACTTTACTAACACCCTCTCATTTAATCCTAAAATATCTCTGCCAGGTAGCTCTTATCCGCCAATCACAAATGAGGAAATTGAGGCACAGGGAAGTTAATAACCTGCTCAAGAGTACACAGATAAACAAGAGGTGGCACACTTTCCCCACCTTTTTCATGATTGTAATCAAATAACACCTTCTTGGTGAGGCCTTCGCTACCACACCCGCAGCACACCCTCTCCTTTCACCTTATTTATTTTTATCCATAGAACTTAGCATCTAACTTACTATAATTCACTCATTTATTCCAGTCATTGTCTGTCTCCCTCCTCTACAAGATCCATCTATGGGGCAGTGCCTGACACATAGAGGGGTCGAGATAAGTATTCCTTGAAGATGTGGACAGGGATCCAGGAACCAGGAGGGACTCGAGCAGCAGTAGAAGTTAGTGTGTATATTTAACTACGATCTCCTTATTTGACATACTGGATTTTAAAGAGGCGGGGAACTGGTGGTTATTACTCTGAACCTTAGCACATACACAGAAGGAATTATTTTCTTTATTCTATCCCCTGAGCACTTATAAAAGGAATGAGATCCAGCAACTGAAATCAAGAGCCCAGCAAAGCCAGTGTGCCTTTCTCGACGCACCCCCCCCAGGCCCACCCCCTGGGCAAGGCTTTGTGGAAAGCACACTAAAGGGATGTCCTGCACTTGGATCTAGTAGTGGGATGAACTGAACCAAACTTGACATTGATAACAGCCCGTGAAAGAGCCTTTTCCAGGAAATTTACCACAAGTAACATTTTCTTCAGGAGTAAATCAAAAGAGCAAAATAATAGCCTTTTACAGTCTACAAAACAGAAGATTTAGACTTGGCCAGAGGTCTTCTCTCTACCTCTTTGGTGAGAGAGCCAAAAAAAAAAAAAAGAAAAGAAAAGAAAAATTAATCACAAGTGTAGGGGTCATTCTTGGAACAGAAAATGCACTCATTTTTCTGAGGTAGAAAAGAAAGATTGGGGACATTTTGAGGTGGGAAAGAAGGAAGTTGACAGTCCAAGTCAGTAGAACTCAATCACCTTTGAAAGTGGCTGAGAGTTTCACTGGCTGGAAGGGCAAGAGCAGGGAGGGTGTGATGATTCCCGCTGCCTGTTTCCTCCCAGTTATGCAATTGACAACCTTGCCAGGCCTCACTCAGCATTTTTATGAGGCTCAAAGAGCACACTCCCTGAAGACACGTTCTCTAACAGGTTGATTTGTATTTCACATGAGGACAATGAACAGTCTATTCTCTAGAAGCAGCAAAGGAAATACACAATTTCCCCAAAGAATAATTCACAATTCACCAATGGTAGAGTCCTAATTCAGAGGCAGGCAGGTCCCAGTATCCCTGGGTCTCTTAGGAGTGTTGAAAAGAGAATCTAGGGCCTGACCCCGCACCTTCATCATCTTCGTCATCCCGTACCTAGGACTTCTGTGGGAGGACAGGAAGCCAAGGAGGGCTTTGTCAGAAACTGCTGAGACACTGGCTGTCCCTTGTGGGGCTAACTGATCCCGCTAAACATGGGGTAGAGGCTGTACTACTCTGCACTAGCAGCTGGGCTGACAGCATGGAGGTCTTGCCCTTCACTCACCCAGCACTCTTCTCTCCTGTATCACAAAGGCAGAATGGAGCTTGACAAACAAGAAGAAAGGCTGGTAGTTTCAAACTGCAGATAAAATAGCTAGTATCTATTTTTAGACTGAAGTTATATTTGAGAAAACACTGATTCTTCTTTTGTTTTCACGAACAACCTGCTCCATCCTGCCAAGGTTGAAACCTGTGCGTAAGTAATGGAAGAAAAACTAAAAAGGAAATAGATGCTTTGTGCCCATTTCCTGAGCAGGGGGAGGAGTAGTCTAGTTAGAAACTGTTTTAGAGAGAGCAATCACAGGTTAAAATAGGTTCCAAGGTGGGCTTCCCTGGTGGCGCAGTGGTTGAGAGTCCGCCTGCCGATGCAGGGGACGCGGGTTCGTGCCCCGGTCCGGGAAGATCCCACATGCCGAGCAGCGGCTGGGCCCGTGAGCCATGGCCGCTGAGCCTGCGCGTCCGGAGCCTGTGCTCCGCAACGGGAGAAGCCACAACAGTGAGAGGCCCGCGTACCGCAAAAAAAAAAAAAAAAAATCCTATGAGTGGATACTATTGTTACCCCATTTAACATATGAACAAACTAAAACAAAGAAAGATGATTGTCACTTACCTAAGGCCATACAACTAGCAATAAAAGAACTGGGCTATTTTAACCCAGACAGGGTAGCTCCAGTATTTGTAACTTTTATCCACTGCACATTGATTGCCTTTATTCTCATAGTTTAGTAGAAATTACAGCTACTGGAAATATTTTATACCCTGATATTGGTCTAATCCAGAATACTACTTTCCAGTTAGTCCCAATATTTTACTAGTCAATATTCATTAGTTTGTATTTTAAGAACACATTTCTTTGGTCTACATTCTGGAAAGCCTCAATATTCAGCTCATCTCATTTCCAATTTTTATCAAAAATCTTCCGGAGACAAACATAAAACAACATAAGTATGTGTCCAAGTGCCAATACATGTTTTAAGATTGAAGCGATCTGTTTTCTCTAAAAACCACCTGGAAAGATACATACTGTCTCTTACCATGAGAAAAGCAGCCTGTTGCTTCCTTGCCACGACTCAAATTAATATTAAACAAGTTAAGATGCTGAGAGTTGAAATAAATGAGGCAAAAGATTACCAACAGACAATTTTTATCTGCAAGATCTGAGTTGAACGTTTTACTTACACGGTATATTTTAGATAGAGCATAGATAGATATAGCTTGATATTACTAGCTTTCTCAGAAATGTCCACATCCCATTTGACAAAGAATAACCATACTTTATTCTCTTCCTCCTTTGAACCAAGAATTTTGATCTCTCTTTCACTGGATCCTAGGGAAACATTTATCAAGGTGTATTCTGTGGGATACTGATAAGTGTTAAGAATAGAAAAGTAGTTTGTAGACAAATTTTGAAGGAACTGGGTTACACGAAGTTAACCAGGCTTCTGTGCTGCAGGACCTTCAGAGCCTTTGTATATTAATACCCATCATTAATCTCCAAGAGCAGAATCAAACATGAAGAAAGCTTCAGAAATTTTTGGCCACAAGCTTTTTTCTCTGTAGCATGTCAATGTGGGAAAATTACCTCACAGTTTTGGGGCATCAATGTTGTGACATGGTAAGTCATTAAAACTGAAAGAGGGTTTAAAAAACCTCAAATGCTGACTTATAGATTTGCTGTTAGACATTATTGTAGAGAGGAGAGGTGAGAAGGAGGTTTCTTGGAAATGCACGTTCCTCGGTTCTACACCTGGAAATCTGGCATAAATTCAGGATCCTGTCTTTGGCTTGGAGGAGGCATCTTTCCTTTTGTCTGTGAAGCAAAGCTAGATTTTAGAACCACTGCATAATGGAAATAACGTTGCTTCATAGCCTAGCGCATATTTACAGCACCTCCCCCCAATTTTATATATACTGTGATAGGCACAATAATACCCCCCAATGATGGCTACGTTTCAACCCCCCAAACCTCTGAATGTGTTAATTTACATAGCAAAAGAGATTTTGTAGATCTGATTAAGTTAAGGATTTTGAGATGAGAAGATTATCCCGTATTATCTGGGCCCGTTGTAATCACAAGGTCATTATAAGTAGAAGCAGGAGAGTCAGAGAAGAGAGAGAGGTTTAAAGATGCCACACTGCTCTTTGATGTTGGAGGAGGGGCCATGAACCAGGGATTGTAGGCAGCCTCTGGAACCTGAAAAAAAAGCAAGGAAAGAGATTTCCTCCTAGAGTCTCCAGAAGAACACACCTTGCTGGCACCTTTATTTTAGCCCAGTAAGACACATTTTGGACTTCTGACATCCAGCACTACAGGATAATAAATGTTTATCGTTTTAAGCCACTAAGTCTGTGGTAATGTATTACGGCCCCCATATTAAATGTTCATACTGGTGTAATTGAATTTAACACCTTTTAGTCATGGGAAACCAAATTATTGCGATAACATAAATTCTGCCAATTTACAATCCATGGGTCTAGCTCTCTGCTGCCCTTAACACTAAGAACACAAAGGGGAGAGATTAGCAAGCTATGTTAGTGACACAGAAGCTAGGATCTTTGCTACTTGGCAAGGTTCCCAAAGCTTTGAATGCAGGTCTGCCTGACTGCAAATTTCAGGCTCTTTTATCCACATCAACTACCTCTCTGAGCATATACTGCATAACTATCACCACGCTTAGTTTACCACCTTATATCAGAATTACAATATAGGGGGTAAGTGAAGATGTGGAAGTGCTTCAATTTGGGGAAGTATTATCATCACTAAGAGTAATGTCATATTGTAGTGCAGCTGGAGGGAAGGGAGAAAAACACTATTCCTGGGAGAAAGACATGAACGGCTACTAGAACCAGCATTATGGCCGGTGGACGGGCAGAAAGACTCGTGAAGATCACACACACGAAACTGACTTATACAATGCCTAAAACTAAGGTTGAATCAGACTTCAGAGTTTACTTCCTTCACCCACTCCACTGCAATGCTAATAAGCAGTAAGTCAAAATAACGTTGAAATACAGCTGGTGGAGCTGTTGGTTAACACGTGGAGGTGCTGGGAGGGTGGTGCAGCTGGAGAAGGCACGGGAGTTCCATGCCCTTTCCCACATACCTGGCCCTGTGCATGTCTTCCATCTGCTTGTCCCTGAGTTATATCCTTTTAGAATCAACTGGCGATCTATGGTTGTGGTTGCCAGCAGCATGTTCCAGACCCAACGTTACTCACCCTCAAGGTTTTTATTGGCACCTCAGTGGGAAGATTCTTGTGGCCCAGCTTCAGCCTGCTAGTATCCCAGCACGTGGCATCCTGCGTGCCAGCACCAGCCCATGGCACCCCTGAGAACTTCACTGGAACCCCATCCAACGGCTTCTTGTGAACAAGCTCTAGTCTGTGACACCAAAGCAAACTCCTCCGCCATCCAGTAGCCTGCAGCCACACGCTCTCCATTGATGTTTAAATTTCAGCCTTGGGGTAGGAGGCTCTTCCAAGTCTGTTCCTTCCTTTGGGATTCTCCCAAGCTCTAGCTGCCCCTTACATGTGCTATTCCTATTTAGAGGCTAGCTAGTGGTTTTCATATTGACTTTTCACTGTTCAAATTACTGTTACGGTTTCTGTCTCTGGAATGGACCCTCACTGATACAATCTACTGTTTCATACTGAAGCACCTCCTGTAACGTGGCATTACCCATTGGACAGGATTTACCAACTGTACAAACCAAACACTATTAAAACTTAATTACAGTTACTTCTACAACCATTCTTTTAATGATACTTTAAGTAAAGAGCTGGAAGAAGTTTTAATTTCTTGAATGAAAGAAGGTAGTTTGATCTCTAGTCCAATATACCATGATAATGTAGACGCAAAAAATGATGGTGAACTGACATAATTACTACCAACTTCTAAGTCAAGCCTTGCTATGAAGGACCCTCTCACCTTCAAGGAATCCACTAAATCTCTTTGTCAAATACATTCTCCATTTCATGCCTGACAGTATAAAATCACTGTAGCCAGAACAAAGTCTCGTGAAAACCTAAAGGGAAAAGTATACTAAAGTGAGGAGCAACCGGGGGCTCTGAGGTTGGGGTGGGTGGAGGGAGGGGGCAGCTGCAGGGGTCAGGACTGCTCATCTTTCTCCCTGTTTGGAAGAAATGCCTGAGCAGGATCCAGGACACACAAGACCAGGCAGCCAGGAACAAGCAGTCGCTGCTGCCCATGCTGGATGGGTGGTGATGGTGGCAGTGGCAGGACATCAGTGGGAGCCAGGCCTGCCCCTGTGGGTGCTCAGACCTCTGCTGGGGCACAGGAGTCCAAGATGGCCTTTCTCCTCTGTGGGCTGCGGAGGGAGGTCAGACCCAGACCTTGCTGGAAACCACTGATTTTACAGTGTAAAGGCAAACAGGTAGTGGGACTTAGGGACAAAGGGTATACCGAAGAAAGTAGAGAATTTAAGTCAATAATAGTAAAATCAGTGGCTTCAAGCTGTATGGAAGTGAGGACAGCATTAGAGTTTGGGACCAAAGGGAATCTGGGCTGAGAATTTCAACTTTTAAACCAATCGGTACTCCATTCATTGACTCTGACCCGCGTGACCTTTTCAAACCAGAAAGAGGCATCTCCAGACCAATAATGAGTAAGGATATTGAATCAGGAATCAAAAAACCTCCCAATAGAGAACTCAGGACCAAATGGCTTCACTGATGAATTCTACGAAACATTTAAACAATTACCACCAATTTTTCTCAAACTCTTCCAAAAATAGAAGAAATATAGCTAACCACATTGACTCAGAGAGAAATAAAATACCTTAACAGGCCTACAGCTATTAAAGAAACCGAAGCAGTATTTAGAAACCTTTACAGAAGTTCCAGTTTCTGCTTGGGTATAGACACATCTGGAAAGCACACAGCTCCCATCCTTACAAGAAAGAAAAATAGACAAATTGCTAATTTGTGACTTTTCAACTTTTTTTTGACTGTATAATAGAGGTAAGGTTGCAGGAAACCCAAATAAGCCACAATCTGGAGAGAGCCACATGCAGAAACAGACTGAGTATGAATGCTGGCTTACCTGGGACAGAAGCTACTGAACACCGGTAAGAGAAATTCAGCTGTAACAGTTGACAGACAGGTAGATTCAGGCAGGCAAGAACATGTGAATCTCCTGGGGGCTGCAGGTCATACTCCTGAAGCGTTATTGTCTCTGGATCCTAATGGGTGCTCATAAGGAAGGCTGAGGAGAGTCCAGAAAGAGCTTCCTTTGTGGAGGGAGCCTAGGAGAAAAGAGTAGCTGCTGCAGGAGGGGCCCAGAACCCTCCAGGCCTCTTCCCTCATTTTACATAACAAAAGCCCCAATCTGTTTGTGGAAGAACAAAATCTGCTGGCCTGGTGCACTGTCAAAACCTAATGCATGTATCTTTTCGAATTATGGTTTTCTCCCGATATATGCTTAGGAGTGGATTGCTGGATCCCATGGTAGCTCTATTTTTAGTTTTTTAATGAACCTCCATACTGTTTTCCATATGTACAACGGATTCACTTTGCTGTACATCTGAAACTAATAGAACATTGTAAATCAAATGTACACCAATAAAAACTTTAAAAAAACAAAAACCCGGTTTCCGGGAAGATGGCAGAAGAGTAAGACGCGGAGATCACGTTCCTCCCCACACATACACCAGAAATACATCTACACGTGTAACAACTCCTACAGAACACCTACTGAACGCTGGCAGAAGACCTCAGACCTCCCAAAAGGCAAGAAACCCCCCCACGTACCTGGGTAGGGAAAAAGAAAAAGGAATAAACAGAGACAAAAGCATAGCGACGGGACCTGCACCACTGGGAGGGAGCCGTGAAGGAGGAAAGGTTTCTACACACTAGGAAGCCCCTTCGCGGGCGGAGACTGCGGGTGGCGGAGGGGAGAAGCTTCGGAGCCGCGGAGGAGAGCGCAGCAACAGGGGTGCGGAGGGCAAAGCGGCGAGATTCCCGCACAGAGGATCGGTGCCGACCGGCACTCACCAGCCCGAGAGGCTTGTCTGCTCCCCCGCCGGGGCGGGCGGGGCTGCGAGCTGAGGCTCGGGCTTCGGTCGGTCGGTCGGAGCGCCCAGAGAGGACTGGGGGTGGCGGCGTGAACACAGCCTGCGGGGTTAGTGCGCCACGGCTAGCCGGGAGGGAGTCCGGGGAAAAGTCTGGACCTGCCGAAGAGGCAAGAGACTTTTTCTTACCTCTTTGTTTCCTGGTGCTTAAGAGCGCTGCTTTAAGGAGCTCCAGAGACAGGCGCGAGCCACGGCGAAAAGCGCGGACCCCAGAGACAGGCATGAGACGCCAAGGCTGCTGCTGCCGCCCCCAAGAAGCCTGTGTGCGAGCACAGGTCACTATCCGCACCCCACTTCCGGGGACCCTGTGCAGCCCGCCACCGCCAGGGTCCCGGGATCCAGGGACAACTTCCGCGGGAAAACGCTCGGCGCGCCTAGGGTGGTGCAACGTCATGCCAGCCTCTGCTGCTGCAGGCCCGCCCCGCACTCCGTGCCCCTCCCCCTCCCCCCCCCCCCACGGCCTGAGTGAGCCAGAGCCCCCGAATGAGCGGCTCCTTTAACACCGTCCTGTCTGAGCGAAGAACAAACACCCTGCAGTGACCTACATGCAGAGGCGGGGCCAAATCCAAAGCTGAGCCCCTGGGAGCTATGAGAACAAAGAAGAGAAAGGGAAATCTCTTCCAGCAGCCTCAAAAGCAGCGGATTAAATGTCCACAATCAACTTGATGTACCCTGCATCTATGGAATAGCTGAATAGACAACGACTCATCCCAAAATGGAGGTGGTGGACTTTGAATGCAAGATTTATGATATTTTCGCCTCTTCCTCTTTTTGTGAGTGTGTATGTTTATGCTTCTGTGTGAGATTTTGTCTGTATAGCTTTGCTTCCACCATTTGTCCTAGAGTTTTATCCGTCCGCTTTTTTTTAAATTTTTATTCTTAATAATTAATTTTAATAACTTTATTTTATTTTACTTTATCTTCTTACTTTCTTCCTTTCTTTCCTTCCAACCCTCCTTTAGACAACAAATCATCCCAAATTGAGGAGGTGCACTTTGAGAGCAAGATTTATGATTTTTTTCCCCTTTTCCTCTTCTTGTGAGTCTGTATGTGTATGCTTCTGTGTGAGATTTTATCTGTATAGCTTTGTTTCCACCATTTGTCCTAAAGTACTATCTGTCCATTTTTTGTTTTTTTTATTTTTCATAATAATTATTTTTTAATTTAATAACTTTATTATATTTTATTTTACTTTATCTTCTTTCTGTCCTTTTTCCTTCCGTCCTCCCTCCCTCCCTCCCTCCTTTCTTTCTTTCCTTCCTTCTTTTCTTCTTTCTTTCTTCCTTCCTTCCCTCACTCCTTTCTTTCTTTCTTTCCTCCTACTTCTACCAATTCTTTCTCTCTACGTTTTCTCCCTTTTATTCTGAGCCATGTGAATGAAAGGATCTTGGTGCTGCAGCCAGGAGTCAGTGCTGTGCCTCTGAGGTGGGAGAGCCAACTTCAGGACACTGGTCCACAAGAGAACTCCCAGCTCCGCATAATATCAAATGGCGAAAATCTTCCAGAGATCTCCATCTCAACACCAGCACCCAGCTTCACTCAATGACCAGCAAGCTACAGTGCTGGACACCCTATGCCAAACAACTAGCAAAACAGGAACACAACCCCACCCATTAGCATAGAGGCTGCCGAAAATCATAATAAGTCCAAGACACCCCAAAACACACCACCAGACACGGACCTGCCCACCAGAGAGACAAGATCCAGCCTCATCCACCACAACACAGGCACTAGTCCCCTCCACCAGGAAGCCTACACAACCCACTGAACCAACCTTAGCCACTGGGGACAGACACCAAAAACAACGGGAACTACAAACCTGCAGCCTGCAAAAAGGAGACCCCAAACACAGTAAGATAAGCAAAATGAGAAGACAGAAAAACAGCAGTTGAAGGAGCAACATAAAAACCCACCAGACCTAACTAATGAAGAGAAAATAGGAAGTCTACCTGAAGAAGAATTCAGAATAATGATAGTAAAGATGATCCAAAGTCTTGGAAATAGAATAGACAAAATGCAAGAAACATTTAACAAGGACCTAGAAGAACTAAAGATGAAACAAACAAAGATAAACAACACAATAAATGAAATGAAAAATACTCTAGATGGGATCAATAGCAGAATAACCGAGGCAGAAGGACGGATCCGTGACCTGGAAGATAAAATAGTGGAAATAACTACTGCAGAGCAGAATAAAGAAAAAAGAATGAAAAGAACTGAGGACAGTCTCAGAGACCTCTGGGACAACATTAAACACTCCAACATCCAAATTATAGGGGTTCCAGAAGAAGAAGAGAAAAAGAAAGGGACGGAGAAAATATTTCAAGAGATTATAGTTGAAAACTTCCCTAATATGGGAAAGGAAATAGTTAATCAAGTCCAGGAAGCACAGAGAGTCCCATACAGGATAAATCCAAGGAGAAATACGCCAAGACACATATTAATCAAACTATCAAAAATTAAATTCAAAGAAAACATATTAAAAGCAGCAAGGGAAAAACAACAAATAACACACAAGGGAATCCCCATAAGGTTAACAGCTGATCAGTCAGCAGAAACTCTGCAAGCCAGAAGGGAGTGGCAGGACATACTGAAAGCGATGAAGGAGAAAAACCTGCAACCAAGATTACTCTACCCAGCAAGGATCTCATTCAGATTTGATGGAGAAATTAAAACCTTCACAGACAAGCAAAAGCTGAGAGAGTTCAGCACCACCAAACCAGCTTTACAACAAATGCTAAAGGAACTTCTCTAGGCAAGAAACACAAAAGAAGGAAAAGACCTACAATAACGAACCCAAAACAATTTAGAAAATGGGAATAGGAACATACATATCGATCATTACCTTAAATGTAAATGGACTAAATGCTCCCACCAAAAGACACAGATTGGCTGAATGAATACAAAAACATGACCCATATATATGCTGTCTACAAAAGATCCACTTCAGACCTAGAGACACATAAGACTCAAAGTAAGGGGATGGAAAAAGATACTCCATGCAAATGAAAACCAAAAGAAAGCTGGAGTAGAAATTCTCATATCAGACAAAATAGACTTTAAAATAAAGACTATTAGAAGAGACAAAGAAGGACACTACATAATGATCAAGGAAGGGATCGATCCAAGAAGAAGATATAACAATTGTAAATACTTATGCACCCAACATAGGAGCACCTCAATACATAAGGCAAACACTAACAGCCATAAAAGGGGAAACTGACAGTAACACATTGATAGTAGGGGACTTTAACACCCCACTTTCACCAATGGACAGATCATCCAAAATGAAAATTAATAAGGAAACACAAGCTTTAAATGATACATTAAACAACATGGACTTAAATGATATTTATAGGACATTCCATCCAAAAACAACAGAATACACATTTTTCTCTGTGCTCATGGAATATTCTCCAGGATAGATCATATCTTGGGTCACAAATCAAGCCTTGGTAACTTTAAAAAAATTGAAATTGTATCAAGTATCTTTTCCAACCACAACGCTATGAGACTAGATATCAATTACAGGAAAAGATCTGTAGAAAATACAAACACATGGAGGCTAAACAATACACTACTTAATAACGAAGTGATCACTGAAGAAATCAAAGAGGAAACCAAAACATACCTACAAACAAATGACAATGGAGACACGACGACCCAAAACCTATGGGATGCAGCAAAAGCAGTTCTAAGGGGGAAGTTTATAGCAATACAAGCCCACCTTAAGAAACAGGAAACATCTCGAATAAACAACCTAACCTTGCACCTAAAGCAATTAGAGAAAGAAGAACAAAAAACCCCTAAGTTAGCAGAAGGAAAGAAATCATAACAATCAGATCAGAAATAAATGAAAAAGAAATGAAGAAACGATAGCAAAGATCAATAAAAGTAAAAGCCGGTTCTTTGAGAACATAAGCAAAATTGATAAACCATTAGCCAGACTCATCAAGAAAAAAAGGGAGAAGACTCAAATCAATAGAATTAGAAATGAAAAAGGAGAAGTAACAACTGACACTGCAGAAATACAAAAGATCATGAGAGATTACTACAAGCAACTCTATGCCAATAAAATGGACAACCTGGAAGAAATGGACAAATTCTTAGAAATGCACAACCTGCCAAGACTGAATCAGGAAGAAATAGAAAATATGAACAGACCAATCACAAGCACTGAAATTGAAACTGTGATTAAAAATCTTCCAACAAACAAAAGCCCAGGACCAGACTGCTTCACAGGCAAATTCTATCAAGCATTTAGAGAAGAGCTAACACCAATCCTTCTCAAACTCTTCCAAAATATAGCAGAGGGAGGAACACTCCCAAATTCATTCTACGAGGCCACCATCACCTTGACACCAAAACCAGACAAGGATGTCACAAAGACAACTACAGGCCAATATCACTGATGAACATAGATGCAAAAATCCTCAACAAAATCCTAGCAAACAGAATCCAACAGCACATTAAAAGGATCATACACCATGATCAAGTGGGGTTTATTCCAGGAATGCAAGGATTCTTCTATATACGCAAATCAATCAATGTGATAAACCATATTAACAACTTGAAGGAGAAAAACCATATGATCATCTCAGTAGATGCAGAGAAAGCTTTTGACAAAATTCAACACCCATTTATGATAAAAACCCTGTAGAAAGTAGGCATAGAGGGAACTTTCCTCAACATAATAAAGGACATATATGACAAACCCACAGCCAACATCATCCTCAATGGTGAAAAACTGAAAGCATTTCCACTAAGATCAGGAACAAGACAAGGTTGCCCACTCTCACCACTCTTATTCAACATAGTTTTGGAAGTTTTAGCCACAGCAATCACAGAAGAAAAGGATATAAAAGGAATCCAAATCGGAAAAGAAGAAGTAAAGCTGTCACTGTTTGCAGATGACATGATCCTATACATAGAGAATCCTAAAGATGCTACCAGAAAACTACTAGAGCTAATCAATGAATTTGGTAAAGTGGCAGGATACAAAATTAATGCACAGAAATCTCTGGCATTCCTATATACTAAAGATGAAAAATCTGAAAGTGAAATCAAGAAAACACTCCCATTTACCATTGCAACAAAAAGAATAAAATATCCAGGAATAAACCTACCTAAGGAGGCAAAAGACCTCTATGCAGAAAATTATAAGATACTGATGAAAGAAATTAAAGATGATACAAATAGATGGAGAGATATACCATGTTCTTGGATTGGAAGAATCAACATTGTGAAAATGACTCTACTACCCAAAGCAATCTATAGATTCAATGCAATCCCTATCAAACTACCACTGGCATTTTTCACAGAACTAGAACAAAAAATTTCACAATTTGTATGGAAACACAAAAGACCCCGAATAGCCAAAGCAATCTTGAGAACGAAAAAAGGAGCTGGAGCAATCAGGCTCCCTGACTTCAGACTATACTACAAAGCTACAGTAATCAAGACCGTATGGTACTGGCACAAAAACAGAAAGATAGATCAATGGAACAGGATAGAAAGCCCAGAAATAAACCCACGCACACATGGACACCTTATCTTTGATAAAGGTGGCAGGAATGTACAGTGGAGAAAGGACAGCCTCTTCAATAAGTGGTGCTGGGAAAACTGGACAGGTACATGTAAAAGTATGAGATTAGATCACTCCCTAACACCATACACAAAAATAAACTCAAAATGGATTAAAGACCTAAATGTAAGGCCAGAAACTATCAAACTCTTAGAGGAAAACATAGGCAGAACACTCTATGACATAAATCACAGCAAGATCCATTTTGACCCACCTCCTAGAGTAATGGAAATAAAAACAAACATAAACAAATGGGACCTAATGAAACTTCAAAGCTTTTGCACAGCAAAGGAAACCATAAACAAGACCAAAAGACAACCCTCAGAATGGGAGAAAATATTTGCAAATGAAGCAACCGACAAAGGATTAATCTCCAAAATTTACAAGCAGCTCATGCAGCTCAATAACAAAAAAACAAACAACCCAATCCAAAAATGGGCAGAAGACCTAAATAGACATTTCTCCAAAGAAGATATACAGACTGCCAACAAACACATGAAAGAATGCTCAACATCACTAATCATTAGAGAAATGCAAATCAAAACTACAATGAGATATCATCCCACACCAGTCAGAATGGCCATCATCAAAAAATCTAGAAACAATAAATGCTGGAGAGGGTGTGGAGAAAAGGGAACACTCTTGCACTGCTGGTGGGAATGTGAATTGGTTCAGCCACTATGGAGAACAGTATGGAGGTCCCTTAAAAAACTACAAATAGAACTACCACACTTTGTTATAAAGCAGAAACTAAGACACCATTGTAAAGCAATTATACCCCAATAAAGATGTTAAAAAAAAAAAAAAGAACTACCATATGACCCAGCAATCCCACTACTGGGCATATACCCTGAGAAAACCAAAATTCAAAAAGAGTCATGTACCAAAATGTTCATTGCAGCTCTATTTACAATAGCCCGGAGATGGAAACAACCTAAGTGTCCATCATCGGATGAATGCATAAAGAAGATGTGGCACATATATACAATGGAATAATACTCAGCCATAAAAGGAAACGAAATTGAGCTATTTGTAATGAGGTGGATAGACCTAGAGTCTGTCATACAGAGTGAAGTAAGTCAGAAAGAAAGAGACAAATACCGTATGCTAACACATATATATGGAATTTAAGAAAAAAAATGTCATGAAGAACCTAGGGGTAAGACAGGAATAAAGACACAGACCTACTAGAGAATGGACTTGAGGATATGGGGAGGGGGAAGAGTAAGCTGTGACAAAGCGAGAGAGACGCATGGACATATATACACTACCAAACGTAAGGTAGATAGCTAGTGGGAAGCAGCCGCATAGCACAGGGATATCAGCTGGGTGCTTTGTGACTGCCTGGAAGGGTGGGATAGGGAAGGTGGGAGGGAGGGAGACGCAAGAGGGAAGAGATATGGGAACACATGTATATGTATAACTGATTCACTTTGTTATAAAGCAGAAACTAACACACCATTGTAAAGCAATTCTACCCCAATAAAGATGTTTAAAAAAATTTTTTTTTGGAAGAGATTAGGTAGGAACATTAGCCTCCTCCTCATATCAGGGAAGCTAAATCTTAATTTGAAGTGAGAGAAATATTTGAAAATATCCCCAGTTTATTGGGTCCCACAGGTATACCTAAAGGAGGGGCATCAGTATTTTCTTTAAACCCCTTATAGTTATAAAAATAGGTGCTACTCATTCATAAAGCACTTCTGGCCAGGCACTGTTATATATGCTTTAGATACATTAATTCGTTTAGTCCTTACAATGATCGTATTAAAAAGGTATTAACTGTATCCCCACTATGCAGATGAGGACACTGAGGCACAGAGAGAGATGAAGTGGATCGTCCACAGCCAGTTAGTAAATGGAAGACATGGAGTTTAAAATATGATCTCATACTACTCTTTAATTAGTATCATCTCTTGTTACTTTTCTTTCTTTGCTAGTTTTTTTTTCCCCTTAAGATGCACATCTCCCATATTTCCTCAACTGTACTCAAACCTCTTTGAGAATCTGAGGTTCTTTTATTTTTGTACCTCCCAGAGTACATAGCAAAGTGCTGTTATGACATACCATTTTGAGAGTAGAGTGATTACATTTTAATGTCAAATACTCCCTTATACACACAAATACAGACACAAACCCCTGCAACAGTTTAGACACAATGCAAGGAGTGACTGTACCCAAAATGGTGGTGTAAAATACTCATCCATCGTCACAGATATGAGAAGATGTTGGTCCCACATAATCTCTTTGATTTTCCTGATCTTGACAGAGAGAAGATTGTAGAGTCTTGAGATTGGAGAGACAATTCTGCACTAATACATGCCTACTTCCAGGGCTGTGAAGAGGATATTTGAAGGACGTAATGTTGTTTATATGTTAAATATTGCTTAGGACTCAGAACTTAAAGGCTGCATTTAAAAATACTTCACAAATACTATGAGCTTTTTTTCCCTTATAGGAACAAGAGCAAGACCAAACCAAGGGAAGTAAGTGCAATACCAGACACACAAACAACGGAAGAGACACCGTAAGAAGTCTCCAGGGCCACAGTTCTTAAGGATTATCAGCAACCTCTTAATGAGAAGAAATGACAGATGACAAGGAGAACTTCTCCACCCTACAGAGAGTTTGCGGCATCTACTTTAAACTGAATGGAATTCTCATTATGGTCTACACTGAGGTTGTACCCCTTCACATTATAGCTTTACTGGTCATCTTTACAATGACCCAAGTTCCAAACGGCCCTGGAATCATGTTCTATACAAATGACTGAACTGGCAATGGCGGGGGAGACCCAGCCTGAGGGGTGAAGACAGACACTAAGAGCCACAGAGAACAAACCCAAGTAAGCCACGCCCATTCGGAACTTGTTCTTTCATCAGGGGATATTCAATAAGTGTTAATCAGTGCTTGGTGTAGAGACCTGTACACAGCCCCTTATGGGCCTTTTTATCATACCTCCCTGTTCCAGGCTCTCGCATAATATACCGCGAGAGACAGCTTGTAATGGAAGCTGAGGTTGGACTCGATGTCTCCTTCCTACTGCCTCAGTTGCCAAGAGACATTAAGCAACAAGAAAATAAGGTCACATTTTTCCTTCATTTCAGCAGATAATAATAAGAGCTAGTTTTTATTTAAAAGTAGACGATGTAGCACATGTATTGATTGATTAATGGCATATTCCCTTGCAAAAAAAGGTAAATGCTGGGATCCCAGGTAACAAATGAGGAGACAGACAGAAATAGGTTTAGTGCTTTCCCAAGGCCACTCTCTATGTCACTCACAGCCACAGCTTTGACACTTTGCCCAACGCTCAGTCTCCAAAGATGAATTTCTGATCTTTAATAATAACGTAGTTGCTGGAGAAGAAACACTGTGCCTATTTCAAGATACTGAAACAATTAAATAGAAAAACATACTGTTTTTCCAGATTCTGGCATCTCCCTTAAGCACGTCCGAACTCATGTTTTTCCCCAAAATGTAGTGGTCAACATTTAGTGCCATGACATTAGTTCATCTGTATGAAAATGGTGGGATCACACCAAGGGCATGGAGTGAATTTTCACAGTAATCACTCAATAGGCACAGTTAGAACTCTCTCATTTTAGAGAAGCAGGGAAAGGCTTCTGGCTGAGCGTTCATTGAATAGTAAAGTCAGCCGTTGGCATCTGTGGTTCCACATCTATGGATTCAACTAGCCATGCACTGAAAATATTCAGAAAAAAGAGTTCCAGAAAGTTCCAAAAAGCAAAACTTGAATTTTCCATGCATCGGCAACTATTTACATAGCTTTTACACTGTATTGGGTATTATAAATCATCTAGAGATAATTTAAAGTATGCGGGAGGATGTACTTAGGTTACATGCAAATACTATGCCATTTTATATAAGGGACTTAAGCATCTCAGATTTCGGTATCCACTGGATCTTGGAACCAATCCCCCAGGGATACTTAGGGATGACAAACTTCATCTAAGGCATTTAGCCCAGCAGCTAGATTAAGGTACAAGTGAGGGGTACACACTGGGTACAGTCCTTCTAAAGTTCTGTTAACTTCACTATTTTTTTTGTATTGAAGTACAGTTGATTTACAATATTGTTAGTTTCAGGTGTACAGCAAAGAAAGTGTACATTCTTTTCCATTATAGGTTATAAGATATTGGATATATGTCCCTGTGCTATACAGTAAAATCCATGTAGTTTATTTTATATATAGTGGTATATACCTGTTAATCCCATCCTCCTCATTTATCCCTCTCCCTTTCCCCTTTGGTAACCATAAATTTGTTTTCTGTGTGTGTAGGCCTATTTCTATTTTGTATGTAGCTCATTTGTCTCATCTTTTTAGACTCCACACATAAGCGATTTGTCTGTCTCTGTCTGACTTTTTTCACTTAATATGATCATCTCTAGGTCCATCCACGTTGCAGCAAATGGCAATATTTCATTCTTTTTTATGGCTGAGTTAACTTCACTATTAACACAAATATCTCACCTGGGGAGCTTTTAAGAAATACATTCCCACACCCCACCCTTGACCTAGTAAGTCAGTATCTCCAAGGGAAGGGCCTAGGAATCTGTATACTTACAAAGCACTCCACTAGTCAATGCCCCTACATTCAGACAAATTCCTAGTTTTCAATGAGCAGATCCTTAAATGTTTGTGGTTGGCTACAGGGATCCTGCATGGAAGACGTAAACTATCCTTACTACTGATCAGACCACTCAAAGAGTTAAGCCTGAGGTGTCACATTCATTTTGACTACGAGAGGAGACTGGGGAAAAGTCTTCACGGGAAAGGCAAGAAATCATCCTTTCTCTCTGTGTTCAAATAGTATGATATAGCAGTCGTTAAGCACAGACTCTAGTGCCAGACTATCTGGGTTCAGATTCTGGCTCTGAACCTTATTAGCCTGACCAAGGGGGCAAGCCACTTAACCTCTCCCTGTTAGAGCATCTCCGACTATAAAATGGAGACAATGTTAGTACCTATTTCCTAGGGTTGTTATGTGCCTTAAAAGTTATTTACACATCCTAAGTACTTTAAAAAATATTAGGTTTTGTTGTATAGCATTCATGCTTTCAAAAAGGTTTTGTATATATCCTATGGGATAGGTTGGGGTCTGTCACCCCCAACTACTGAGATGACAAAACTTTCACACATAGACTAAATGATTTTTCCCATGTTACTCTGAAAATTCATGGAAGAGATGGTAGCAAACCCAAGGCTCATGCCTTCTAGCCTTTTCCTCTTTCTATTATACACATGGTTTCCCTTCACTCCCAATTCAGTATCCTCTTGGACTGTGAGTTATTATGTACACTACAGTCTGCCTACAAGAAGAACATATTAGGTTCCTCAATACATGACTTTTCACTAGCATGTACGGAAGAAAGCATTTAAAACAAACTCCTGAAACTTAATAGGGTAACTTTCAGTTGTGTGCAGAATTCAGCTATGCACAAATACGTATTTCCCGTGTTAGACCCAAGAAATACTTTCAAGCTTCATCTTGGAAAAAAAAATCACTCTGCTATTAATCTACTGTTGCGTGACATCAACAACCTCTATGACAACAGGTGACAGATAGTTGTCCAAGATGATAAGCAAAAGGTATTATAACTTTAGGCGTGTCAAGAAGCTTTGAGACAGACTTTGGGAAACAGATCTGAAACTGCCCTTTCCCCTACAGTGCTGTCTTTTACAAAGAGACATTTGAAAAAGAAATCTGACTCAATACCTGTCTTCAAATTACAACGTGGCAGCAAGTCAACACGACTGTCTTCAGCATGGCTCCTGCCACTACAAACAATGCCACTGCCTTAAGTAAGTGCTGGTTTTATGCCATCCAGAACTTGGCTAGGTGCCAAAGAAGGGTTGAACAGCTCAAATTTGTTCCATTTGAATAGAGAGTCTTACAGCAGCAGAAGTTAGTCAATTAGAGACCTCTCTGAGACTCACTCTATTGTCAACTCAGTGCCCCAGAGGGCACTGAAATCACTGGACGGGCCACCATGCAGACTTCTGCTCAATTAACTGGGGACCAGAGGGCTGGCAGGATGTTTGCCTCCGAGGGGCAAGAGGCCAGCATGAGCCTGGCTGTGTGCCTGGAAGGCTAAGCAATAAAAGGCTGAACAATGTTATTGATTCATTTTATTTTTAGATACTTTAAAGGAAACTCAATCTATTAATTAATCTTAATTAAGATGTTATAATTAGCAAAAAAAGTACAGACCAATATGTTTTCCTCCAAGTGCACATGGTATATATTTAACCAAGAAGAATTAGAACCCCAGTCAACAAAAGAACAACTTTTTAAACTGAAATGTTTTCCAGTGGAAGTTTATATACAGGCTATCATTACTACCCCTTCAATCTTATATAGTACCAAAATTATTGTAATGCTACATAATATATCTTGTTACTGTGGCTCAGAGTTTAGAATTTACTTATCCAAAACAAAATATGATTATTTAATCTTACATTTAAAATATCGATGTAAAAAAAAACCTTCATTTACAGGTTGTACACACAAACACAAAATAAAACTCAGAAATGCAGTATTAAAAGATGTGTCAACGTATACAACAGTGAAACAAGACTAAGGACTGAAAACTGGTCAGTGTTAAACAGATACGAAGAGGTGAGAAATGCGAAAAAGTCTCATTTGTTAAAGATGAATATGCCTAAAAGATTCATGTCAAAAAACCTAAACTTTTCCCCACAGACCACTTTTCTACAGAGCTCCACTGACTGTCTTCAAAGAGACAAGTGGATCAAACAGAATACGACTAAAAGGAAATGGAATTCATTATTCTGTTCAAAGGAAACAGAGCAAACAATACTAAAGGCAAGCCTAAGAGTGATCAGTCTGAACAGAAAGCATCATCTAATTATGCTAGGCCAGGTCCGACGGAGGACATGAGGGGCAAAGCAGCCGAATGTGGGCCATTCTGGCTCTCAGCCGCTCCCAGACCCAACACTGCAGAGAGACACGACAGGCATTCACCAGATTTCCCCGCAGTGGGGCCGATGACACCTTTTCCATCCCAACCACCAATAAATTCACACACTGGACAGCGAGGCACAATGGAGGTTACAGAAAAAGCAAGTGCTCCCCTTCAGGCAGCCAAACTTCCTTAGAGAACCTTTTCAAAGATTGCAAGCCATGTGCAAATTATTTATGAGATGTATCATCTCTGACCAGACCAACTAATTTACAGCCTGGTTTCTGTGCTTCGGATTTTCCGTTTGCAAAATACAGTATTAATTCGGGCCAACTCAATATGGCAGTATGGCTGCTGCCCTAAATAGTATGTGGATTGAGTATGCTGCAGTATGAGCCATCACGAACAAGGTGCTTCTCAATGAGCTTAGAACAGGGTCGCACTGCCATTCACTTCTAAAATGGGGTAAAATAAGACGTAGGCAAAGCATACGCACCTGTCGTAATGGCAGGAAATACCTGGGAACTGCAGCTACAAATGAGCACAGAAATAAACTACAGATCTGACAGAGCCAAAACCAGATGAAACTTAATTACTTAAGTGGCCAAAAGCCACCACTGCACTCCATGAGGGCTTTTAATCATGACCCTAGTCATAAACATTTGTTTGGGACCTATTCTGTATCTCAAATAGCGAGGGTTCAACGAATGGTTATTACTATTTCATTATTAACTTCACTATCTCATTCTGTCCTTACAATCACCCTTATAAAAAGGTAGGTGTAATTATCATACCCATTTTTAGCTAGATAAATTGTGGTGACAAAGAATTTAAGTGACATATCCAAGTATTAACAGCTAGTAAAGAGCAAACTCCAGGCCTATCTGATGCCAATGATCTTTCAAATACACCCCGTTGCTTCCCCAACAGTCTCAACGTGGCTCAGTGTATCCAGCGTAAAACATCAAGGATGGCTGTGTAGTATGCAGAGTAACGCACACCCCCAAATGTCCACACCCTAATGCCCAGAGCCTGTATTGTTTGTTTACAAGGTAAAAGGGGATTAGGTTATAGATGAAATTAAAGTTGCCAGTCAATTGATGTTGAGATGGAGAGACTGTCCTGGATTATCTGGACAATTATTACAACCTAATGTAATGAAGGGGAAGGCAAAAATGGGAGAACCAGAGAAATGGTAGCAAGAGACTCAACCAGCCATTGATACTTCTGAAGACAGAAGGGGGCTATCAAGCCAAGGAACGAGGGCAGCCTCTAGATGCAGGGAAAGGCCAGGAGCAATAACTCCAGAAAGAATGAAGTCCTGATGACAATCTTGATTTTAGACCACTGAGATCCATTAAGGAATTCTGACCACCAGAATTATAAACTAAATTTACATTGTTTTAAATCAATGTACATAGGAAACTAAATCCCAGGAAGCTCAAGAATTTATAAAGATGTGAAAACATGGTCACCCTCACTCATGTTTCAATTTTCATTTGTCCAAACAAGATAATCCTTTTCATCTTTGAGGTTTGACAAAAATGTTTGGTAAACCTAGTCCTGGCAAATTCTACCACAAATTTAGAATCTTACCAACACAAATCTATTATCTTACAGTTCTGAAGGTGCGAAGTTTGAAATGAGTCTTAAGAGGGCTAAAATCAAGGTGTCAGCGGGTTGAATTCCTTCTGGAGGAAGAGAATCCCTTTCCTTGCCTTTTCCAACTTCTAGAGGCCACCCACATCCTTGGGTTCCTGGCCCCTTCCTTGCATCATATCTTCACATCTCACTCTGAATCTAATCTTCTGCTCCTCTTATTATTTGTATGTTTTCTATATAACCTTGATACATATTTGTATGAGGTTTTTTTATATATTCCTGATAAGAATGATTTTTTAGGACATATATTAAGATTATTGTCCCAGTCTTTTACTTGCCTTTTCAATTTCTTTTTTTTTTTTTCCTCCCGGACCGGGGCACGAACCCGCGTCCCCTGCATCGGCAGGCAGACTCTAAACCACTGCGCCACCAGGGAAGCCCCTGCCTTTTCAATTTCTAAGCAGTACCTTTGATTAACGTTAAGTTTTAAATTTTGTTAGGTCCAGCTTATCATGTTATTCATTATTGCTTTTTCTATTATAAAAAATATTTTCTTGTCCACAGTGACAAAGCTATCCCCCCCAAAGCTTTCTTCTAGGATGTTTACAATGTAATTCTCACCTTTATTAATGTTTGCAAAACATTTCAACTTAATGTTTCTCTATGGTGTGGGATATGAGTGACTTTTTTTTCCTTTTAGATATTTAGTTCTTCCTGCACCATTCCTTGAAAATACTTTCCTCTCCCTAATGAATGGCATTGGTACCTCTGTCAGAAGGAATTGGACCATACATGTTAGGGGCTATTTCTGGATTCTCCTTTCCATTTCACTGATCTATTTGTCTATCCTTTAAGTCAATACATTATTACTACTGCTACTATTTCAACTACTATAGATTTGAACAAAGTCTTTATTTTTAATTGAAGTATAGTTGATTTACAATGTTGTGCTACGTACTAAGTCTTAAAATCAGGTAGTATAAATCCTCCAATTTGTAATTTCCCAGCACTGTTTCACCTATTCTAGATTTTCTGCATTCACATATAAGCTTTAGTGTAATCTTGACAATTTCTACATAAAAGTGTTGGAGTTTGGACTATAATTGCAATGAATCTATAGGTCAATTTGGGGAACACTGACAAGTTAAAATTAATTAGCCTCTATTCAATATCCTGCAATAAACCGTAATGGAAAAGAAAATGAAAAACATATATGTATAACTGAATCACTTTGCTGTACAGCAGAAATAACAACACTATGAATCAACTATACTTCAGTTAAATATTTTAAAAAATAGGAAAGAAAGCCTCATTTATCTCATTAAAACATATATTCCATAAAACTTATTTTTACTTAAAAGAGTAGTCTCTAATCTAGAAACATAGTATATGTATTTATGTAGATTCAGTTATTTTTCAGTTCTATGTTTTGTAGATCCGTGGTAGAGGCCTTACATATTTTTTTGTCAGATTTATTCCTAAGTATTTTGGGTTTTGATGCTATTGTAAATAGTATTTTAAGATATCATTTCCAGGTATCAATTATGAGTAAAATAAAATACAATACTTTTTGTTTCACTTTGAGTCCTGCAATCTAGCAGACTTCAAGTTTTAAGTCTAATACTTTGACTTACAATACTGTCTGTCAATACCAAGAGGTTTACTTTTTCTTACCAAATAGTTATGCCTTTCATTTTATCATTTCCCTATTATTTAGGCTAACACCTCCAGTACAAAGTTCAATAGAAGTTTAAGACTTTTCATTAAGTATGCTGTTTGCTTTAAGAATTGCATTATATCCCTTATCAGGTTGAAAAAAATTCCTTCTAGTTCATATATTATTGAGTGTTTTTTCATGAAAGGGTTTTAGATGTCATCAAATTTTTACATCTATTTATCTAACCACATTATTTTCCTGATTTGCTTTGTTACTGTGGTGAATTACACTGATCGAGTCTCATATGTTAAAGTAATCTTATATTCCTGGGACAGATCTCAGATGGTCACGATGCATTATGCCTTTTGATATTACTAAATTTGATTAACTAATATTATGTTAAAGATTCTTACATTTATATTCATGAAAGATATGACGAATTTTCTTTTCCTATAATGCTTTAAGTTTTGCTATTAGGGCTACACTGGGCTACCCTAATTTGTTCCCTAGAACAAATTAGAAAATGTTCTCTATTTTATGAAAGGGCTTGTGCAAAATGGTATTATTTCTTTTATATTTTTGATAGAATTATGCAATTATGCCTCCTGGACCAGAGTTCTCTATAGCAAAAGTTTTCAACTGTCTATTTCTTCAGGTATCAATTTTGGTCAGGAGAGAAAAAATATATACAACAGGCAAGACAAATAACAAGCACAAAATAATAGATATTTTCCTTGTCTCATGTTATGTGCCTCAGAAAACCTTGAAACCAATATTTAACAATGACCTTTAAGAAGTAAAAGTACAGGCCACTCACACTCATGACCATCGATCTAAAAAATTCTGAAATAAGACAAACCAATTCCAGTAATTTACAAAATGTCATGACCTGGTTGAGTTAATTCCACGAATGCAAGTTTTGTTTAACATTAGATAATTAATGTTGCTCACCATACTAAATACTCAGTAAATTAAAATAGAAAAATGATCATCTCAAAAATGTAGAAAAATTGATCAATTTTAACCCACCTATAGTTAAAAAAAAAAAAGTTTGACCTAGGAATGAAAGAGAACTGCCTTAATATTACAAAGTTACCTATAAAAACATTAAAAGACATATATTCAATGGTAAAATGTTGAAAGCTTTCCCTTGGAGATCAAGAACAAAACAAGTGGCAGGACGCGGAGACCACCCTCCTCCCCCCGGATACACCAGAAGTGCATCTACGCGTGGAACAGCTCCTACAGAACACCTACTGAACGCTGGGAGAAGACTTCAGACCTCCCAAAAGGCAACAAAAACCCCCACGTACCTGGGTAGGGCAAAAGAAAAAAGAATAAACAGAGACAAAAGGATAGGGACGAGACCTGCACCAGTGGGAGGGAGCTGTGAAGGAGGAAACATTTCCACACACTAGGCAGCCCCTTCGCGGGCGGAGACTGCGGGTGGCAGAGGGGGAAAACTTTGGAGCCAGGGAGGAGAGCACAGCAACAGGGGTGCAGGGGACAAAGCGGGGAGATTCCCGCACAGAGGATCGGTGCCGACCGGCACTCACCAGCCCGACAGGCTTGTCTGCTCCCCCGCCAGGGCGGGCGAGGCTGGGAGCTGAGGCTCGGGCTTCGGTCAGAGCGCAGGGAGAGGACTGGGGGTGGTGGCGTGAACACAGCCTGCAGGGAGTTAGTGCGCCACGGCTGGCCGGGAGGGAATCCGGGAAAAAGTCTGGACCTGCGGAAGAGGCAAGAGACTTTTTCTTACCTCTTTGTTTCCTGGTGTGCTGCTCAAAGGAGCACCAGAGACGGGCGCGAGCCGCGGCTAAAAGCGCGGACCACAGACACCGGCATGAGACTCTACGGCTGCTGCTGCCGCCACCAAGAATCCTGTGTGCAAGCACAGGTCACTATCCACACGCCGCTTCTGCGGAGCCTGTGCAGCGCGCCACCACCAGAGTACCGGAATCCAGAGACAACTTCCTCGGGAGAACGCACGGCACGCCTCAGGCTGGTACAATGTCACAAGGGCCGCTGCAGACCCGCCCCGCACTCCGTGCCCTTCCCTCCCCCCCCCCCCCGCACTCCGTGCCCCCCCACCCCCACCCCCCGGCCTGAGTGAGCCAGAGCCCCCGAATCAGCTGCTCCTTTAACCCTATCCTGTCTGAGCGAAGAACAGACGCCCTCCCTCCGGCGACCTACACGCACAGGCGGGGCCAAATCCAAAGCTGAGCCCCTGGGAGCTGTGAGAACAAAGAAGAGAAAGGGAAATCTCTCCCAGTAGCCTCAGAAACAGCGAATTAAAGCTCCACAATCATTTGATGTACCCTGCATCTGTGGAATACATGAACAGACAACGAATCATCCCAAATTAAGGAGGTGGACTTGGAGACCAAGATTTATGATTTTTTTCTCCTTTTCCTTTTTTTGTGAATGTGTATGTCTATGCTTCTGTATGAGATTTTGTATAGCTTCGCTTCCACCATTTGTCCGAGGGTTCTATCTGTCCGGGTTTTTTTAAATTATTTTTCTTAATAATTACTTTTTATTTTAATAACTTTATTTTATTTTATCTTAATTTTATTTTACTTTATCTTCTTTCTTTTTTTCCTTCCTTCCCTCCCTCCCTCCTTCCCTTGCTCCTTTCTTTCTTTCTTTCTTTCAAATTCTACTAATTCTTTCTCTCTACTTTTTCTCCCTTTTATTCTGAGCCGTGTGGATGAAAGGCTCTTGGTGCTGCAGCCAGGAGTCAGTGCTGTGCCTCTGAGGTGGAAGAGCCAACTTCAGGACACTGGTCTACAAGAGACCTCCCAGATCCACATAATATCAAACGGCGAAAATCTCCCAGAGATCTCCATCTCAACACCAGCACCCAGCTTAACTCAACGACCAGCAAGCTACAGTTCTGGACATCCTATGAAAAACAACTAGCAAGAGAGGAACACAACCACATCCATTAGCAGAGAGGCTGCCTAAAATCATAATAAGGCCACAGACACCCCAAAACACACCACCAGACGTGGACCTGCCCACCAGAAAGACAAGATTCAGCCTCATTCACCACAACACAGGCACTAGTCCCCTCCACCAGGAAGCCTACACGACCACTGAGCCAAACTTAGCCACTGGGGACAGACACCAAAAACAACAGGAACTACGAACCTCCACCCTGCAAAAAGGAGACCCCAAACACAGTAAGATAAGCAAAATGAGAAGACAGAAAAACACACAGCAGATGAAGGAGCAAGATAAAAACGCACCAGACCTAACAAATGAAGACAAAATAGGCAGTCTACCTGAAGAAGAATTCAGAATAATGATAGTAAAGATGATCCCATATCTTGGAAATAGAATAGACAAAATGCAAGAAACATTTAACAAGGACCTAGAAGAACTAAAGATGTAACAAACAACGATGAACAACACAATAAATGAAATGAAAAATACTCTAGATGGGATCAATAGCAGAATAACTGAGGCAGGAGAACGGATCAGTGACCTGGAAGATAAACTAGTGGAAATAACTACTGCAGAGCAGAATAAAGAAAAAAGAATGAAAACAACTAAGGACAGCCTCAGAGACCTCTGGGACAACATTAAACGCACCAACATTCGAATTATAGGGGTTCCAGAAGAAGAAGAGAAAAAGAAAGGGACGGAGAAAATATTAGAAGATATTATAGTGGAAAACTTCCCTAATATGGGAAAGGAAACAGTTAATCAACTCCAGGAAGCACAGAGAGTCCCATACAGGATAAATCCAAGTCCCATACAGGATATCCTGTATCCAATACAGGATAAATGGATCAGCTGTTTATGCATACAGGATAAACAGCTGATCTTTCAGCAGAAACTCTGCAAGCCAGAAGGGACTGGCAGGACATATTTAAAGTGATGAAGGAGAAAAACCTGCAACCAATATTACTCTACCCAGCAAGGATCTCATTCAGATTTGATGGAGAAATTAAAACCTTACAGACAAGCAAAAGCTGAGAGAGTTCAGCAGTACCAAACCAGCTCTACAACAACTGCTAAAGGAACTTCTCTAGGCAAGAAACACAAGAGAAGGAAAGACCTACAATAACGAACCCAAAACAATTTACAAAATGGGAATAGGAACATACATATCGATAATTACCTTAAATGTAAATGGACTAAATGCTCCCACCAAAAGACACAGAGTAGCTGAATGGATACAAAAACAAGACCCTTATATATGCTGTCTACAAGAGACCCACTTCAGACCTAGAGACACATACAGACTGAAAGTAAGGGGATGGAAAAAGATATTCCATGCAAATGGAAACCAAAAGAAAGCTGGAGTAGCAATTCTCATATCAGACAAAATAGACTTTAAAATAAGGACTATTAGAAGAGACAAAGAAGGACACTACATAATGATCAAGGGATCGATCCAAGAAGAAGATATAACAATTGTAAATATTTATGCACCCAACATAGGAGCACCTCAATACATAAGGCAAATACTAACAGCCGTAAAAGGGGAAATCGACAGTAACACATTGATAGTAGGGGACTTTAACACCCCACTTTCACCCATGGACAGATCATCCAAAATGAAAATAAATAAGGAAACACAAGCTTTAAATGATACGTTAAACAAGATGGACTTAATTGATATTTATAGGACATTCCATCCAAAAACAACAGAATACACATTTTTCTCAAGTGCTCATGGAACATTCTCCAGGATAGATCATATCTTGGGTCAGAAATCAAGCCTTGGTAAATTTTAAAAAATTGAAATTGTATCAAGTATGTTTTCCGACCACAACGCCATGAGACTAGATATCAATTACAGGAAAAGATCTGTAGAAAATACAAACACATGGAGGCTAAACAATACACTACTTAATAATGAAGTGATCACTGAAGAAATCAAGGAGGAAATCAAAAAATACCTAGAAACAAATGACAATGGAGACACGACGACCCAAAACCTATGGGATGCAGCAAAAGCAGTTCTAAGGGGGAAGTTTATAGCAATACAAGCCCACCTTAAGAAGCAGGAAACATCTCGAATAAACAACCTAACCTTGCACCTAAAGCAATTAGAGAAAGAAGAACAAAAATACCCCAAAGCTAGCAGAAGGAAAGAAATCATAAAGATCAGATCAGAAATAAATGAAAAAGAAATGAAGGAAACGATAGCAAAGATCAATAAAACTAAAAGCTGGTTCTTTGAGAAGATAAACAAAATAGATAAACCACTAGCCAGACTCATCAAGAAAAAAAGGGAGAAGCCTCAAATCAATAGAATTAGAAATGAAAAAGGAGAAGTAACAACTGACACTGCAGAAATACAAAAGATCATGAGAGATTACTACAAGCAGCTCTATGCCAATAAAATGGACAATCTGGAAGAAATGGACAAATTCTTAGAAATGCACAACCTGCCAAGCCTGAATCAGGAAGAAATAGAAAATATGAACAGACCAATCACAAGCACTGAAATTGAAACTGTGATTAAAAATCTTCCAACAAACAAAAGCCCAGGACCAGATGGCTTCACAGGCGAATTCTATCAAACATTTAGAGAAGAGCTAACGCCTATCCTTCTCAAACTCTTCCAAAATATAGCAGAGGAAGGAACACTCCCAAATTCCTTCTACGAGGCCACCATCACCTTGATATCAAAACCAGACAAGGATGTCACAAAGAAAGAAAACGACAGGCCAATATCACTGATGAACATAGATGCAAAAATCCTCAACAAAATACTAGCAAACAGAATCCAACAGCACATTAAAAGGTTCATACACCATGATCAAGTGGGGTTTATTCCAGGAATGCAAGGATTCTTCAATATACGCAAATCTATCAACGTGATACACCATATTAACAAACTGAAGGAGAAAAACCATATGATCATCTCAATAGATGCAGAGAAAGCTTTTGACAAAATTCAACACCCATTTATGATAAAAACCCTGCAGAAAGTAGGCATAGAGGGAACTTTCCTCAACATAATAAAGGCCATATATGACAAGCCCACAGCAAACATCATCCTCAATGGTGAAAAACTGAAAGCATTTCCACTAAGATCAGGAACAAGACAAGGTTGCCCACTCTCACCACTCTTATTCAACATAGTTTTGGAAGTTTTAGCCACAGCAATCACAGAAGAAAAGGAAATAAAAGGAATCCAAATCGGAAAAGAAGAAGTAAAGCTGTCACTGTTTGCAGATGACATGATCCTATACATAGAGAATCCTAAAGATGCTACCAGAAAACTACTAGAGCTAATCAATGAATTTGGTAAAGTATCAGGATACAAAATTAATGCACAGAAATCTCTGGCATTCCTATACACTAATGATGAAAAATCTGAAAGTGAAATCAAGAAAACACTCCCATTTACCACTGCAACAAAAAGAATAAAATATCTAGGAATAAACCTACCTAAGGAGACAAAAGACCTGTATGCAGAAACTTGTAAGACACTGATGAAAGAAATTAAAGATGATACAAATAGATGGAGAGATATACCATGTTCTTGGATTGGAAGAATCAACATTGTGAAAATGACTATACTACCCAAAGCAATCTACAGATTCAATGCAATCCCTATCAAACTACCACTGGCATTTTTCACAGAACTAGAACAAAAAATTTTGCAATTTGTATGGAAACACAAAAGACCCCAAATAGCCAAAGCAATCTTGAGAACGAAAAAAGGAACTGGAGGAATCAGGCTCAGACTATACTACAGACTATACTATACTATACTACAAAGCTACAGTTATCAAGACGGTATGGTACTGGCACAAAAACAGAAAGATAGATCAATGGAACAGGATAGAAAGCCCAGAGATAAACCCATGCACATATGGACACCTTATCTTTGATAAAGGTGGCAGGAATGTACAGTGGAGAAAGGACAGCCTCTTCAATAAGTAGTACTGGGAAAACTGGACAGGTACATGTAAAAGTATGAGATTAGATCACTCCCTAACACCATACACAAAAATAAGCTCAAAATGGATTAAAGACCTAAATGTAAGGCCAGAAACTATCAAACTCTTACAGGAAAACATAGGCAGAACACTCTATGACATAACTCACAGCAAGATCCTTTCTGACCCACCTCCTAGAGTAATGGAAATAAAAACAAACATAAACAAATGGGACCTAATGAAACTTCAAAGCTTTTGCACAGCAAAGGAAACCATAAACAAGACCAAAAGACAACCCTCAGAATGGGAGAAAATATTTGCAAATGAAGCAACCGACAAAGGATTAATCTCCAAAATTTACAAGCAGCTCATGCAGCTCAATAACAAAAAAACAAACAACCCAATCCAAAAATGGGCAGAAGACCTAAACAGACATTTCTCCAAAGAAGATATACAGACTGCCAACAAACACATGAAAGAATGCTCAACATCATTAATCATTAGAGAAATGCAAATCAAAACTACAATGAGATATCATCTCACACCAGTCAGAATGGCCATCATCAAAAAATCTAGAAACAATAAATGCTGGAGAGGGTGTGGAGAAAAGGCAACCCTCTTGCACTGCTGGTGGGAATGTGAATTGGTTCAGCCACTATGGAGAACAGTATGGAGGTTCCTTAAAAAACTACGAATAGAACTACCATATGACCCAGCAATCCCACTACTAGGCATATACCCTGAGAAAACCAAAATTCAAAAAGAGTCATGTACCAAAATGTTCATTGCAGCTCTATTTACAATAGCCCGGAGATGGAAAGAACCTAAGTGCCCATCATCGGATGAATGGATAAAGAAGATGTGGCACATATATACAATGGAATATTACTCAGCCATAAAAAGAAACGAAAGTGAGCTATTTGTAATGAGGTGGATAGACCTAGAGTCTGTCATACAGAGTGAAGTAAGTCAGAAAGAAAAAGACAAATACCGTATGCTAACACATATATATGGAATTTAAGAAAAAAAAATGTCATGAAGAACCTAGGGGTAAGGCAGGAATAAAGACGCAGACCTCCTAGAGAACGGACTTGAGGTTATGGGGAGGGGGAAGGGTGAGCTGTGACAGGGCGAGAGAGAGTCATGGACATATACACACGTATATACAAACGTAGTAAGGTAGATAGCTAGTGGGAAGCAGCCGCATGGCACAGGGATATTGCCTCGGTGCTTTGTGACAGCCTGGAGGGGTGGGATAGGGAGGGTGGGAGGGAGGGAGATGCAAGAGGGAAGACATATGGGAACATATGTTTATGTATGACTGATTCACTTTGTTATAAAGCAGAAACTAACACACCATTGTAAAGCAATTATACCCCAATAAAGATGTTAAAAAAAAAAGAAATATTAAAAAAAAAAAGATACCAGTAATACCAGAAGAGCTTGCTAAAGATTTTACAAGAGAGAACAATAAGCCTCAGTGCCTTCCAATCTCTAATACTTGCTCCAAACAATAATATGTTTAAAAAACCATATCAACTATAAGCCATAAAGAAAAAAATATAGCTTACTAGAAAAGAATTAAGGATGTCTACATGCCAGAAAGATGATGAACACATTTCTCAAAAGACAAATGGGAATCTGGGTACCATTTTAGACAGATCCATTTGACAAACAAAAGGTAATTTTACATAATACAGTATGACCTTCACACAATTAAAGAGTAATTACTTTATACAAATAGAGAAATTAAGGACAAAGAGGCCCAAGGAAAGGGACATGAATAAGGACATCAGAGGAAAGAAACACCAATGGCTTACTGGCATGTATAAATATGTATTAGTCTTAATGAAATGCTTATTTAAACAAAATGAGGATTATTCAACACAATAATCATAGATGATGATGTGAAAGTTAACATTTAGTGCTTCCCAGTAGCAGTATTCTCACGGGTGCCTATTTGTTTATTCATGTGATCATTCACTCACTCATCCAAGCATTTACTGAGCCGTTGTTACATGTCCACTGCCTGAATAGAGAGCAAAGCCTCCCACTTTCTGTTCACTAAAATCTCACATTATAATAATAAAAGTAAAGGTGTGAAAGATCAGAATCAACTGTGATTAAAAATTTCTGAGCTGGGGGAAATCTCAAATGTTTCAGTTCTACTCCCCACAAGCACAAATGTAGGGGGATTTCCCCTCCACTCACTAGGGGTCCAGAGACCTATACATTTTTCTAATTCTTGCAGATGTTCCGGGACTTCGCAGTGAAGGTTCAGCCTAGGGCCATCAGATGGACACCTGGAAAAGTTTTTAGGCTCAGGCAACTGTCCAACTAGATTAGTCAGCGGAGGAGGTACTGACTGCTGACCAAGGGTGGTCCTCATCAGAATTATGGTGGGTGAAGGGGAAGAGATGGAAATCATTATGCCAGGCAACAAGAAACCAAAGGAGAAGGAGAGAAAAAGCAAAGATAGAGGATCTGAATAATAGAATTAATAAGCACAAACTGGTATAGAGAAAACTTACCCTCCACAAGTAGAGGATACACATTCTTTTCAAGCACTCAAGGAATAGTCTCAAAAGTTTACCATGTACAAGTTTACAAAGAAAGTCTCAGAAAACTTTAATGAGTTAATATCCTACAGACTGTGTTGTTTGACTATAATAAAATTAGGTCTTTTAAAGGATAGCTTAAACACCTAACATGCTTAGAAACTAAAATCATACTACCTAATAATCCTTGGATGAAAGGAGAAATAATAAAAATGAGATACTCCTAACATGAATTAGCAGGAGAAGATTTGTGACTTGTAGCTAACACAGAACTCTGTGAGAAAATTGCTGCTCTGAATACGTTTATCAGAATTCAAAAAAGTATATTGAAGACAAATAAGCTTTGTGTTCAATTTAACAAGCTAGAATGAAGGGCAACAGACTAAATGTGAAAGAAACCATAAAGGAGGAAATAGATATAAACAAACAAATGAGGAAATACAGACCAAAAATAAAGAATAATTATAAAATCAAGAAATGATTACTTTAAAAGATTTACAAGATAAACCATGGGAGACATCAGGGAAAAAAAAGAGCCAAGACTAAAGCAAAATATGAATGAGAAAAGTAAAAATACTATAGCAATTTAAAAAGTAACGAAATAATATTATGAATTCGTGTATGCCAATAAGCTTGAAGCCCAAGAAGAATGAGCATACTGCTGGGGGAAATAATATAAATGGCTAAATTTTGCAGAGAAAAACCTGAAAAGGCCAATTGTTTGGGAGACTCTCACTTGTTCTAGTATAACTTTTTATTTTATTTTACTTTATTTTTGGCAGCGCTGTGTGGCATGTAGGATCTTAGTTCCCCAACCAGGGACTGAACCCGTGCCCCCTGCAGTGGAAGCATGGAGTCCTAACCACTGGACCACCAGGGAATTCTCTCTGGTCTAACTTTTAAACACATTTAGCCTCACTCGCTTCTCGCCAGGAAGAGACAGGGATTTCTTTGGTAAAATTGTAAGCAGCAGTGGGGCATGCTTCACCCAGCCCCTTCGGATCCACTCACTTTTCACAGGATCAACCTACCAGCTGAATGATGAATTCTGATCTGCCACGTAGTAAGGAGTGGAGCAAATTCAGGGGTGAATTATTAGCAAGTCTGCTTGGCTAGAGATCTAAAGTCACAACTTGCAGTCAGCTTTATCTATGTCTCTCTGATGCATACGTATCTACCAATAGGTTCCAAACTCGGAAAGGGAAGAAATGGGTATTATTAATTAGCCCATCTCACAAATCCAAATGCCTGTAACTATTACAGAAATAAAACAGTCATCAGACTCACCCTTGTCCACTGCTCCACATACAGGAAAGCCCTAGATCTATATAGCTTTAGAGATATATTGTACAAAATGTTCAAGGAACAGATAATTCCACCTCTCACACAAGCTGTTTCAGAAGATAAAAAATGAGAGAAACCTTACCAACCCGTCTTATAAGGCTCGTATAAACCTTGGTTTCATAGCTGAGATAGAACGGATCATACAATGAAATTTAAAGGCTATCTCCCTTATGAACATAGATACAAAACTGTAAAATAATATATGATAATAGGATAATGCATCATAATCAAGTAAGATTTGTCTTAGGAAGAGAAGACTGATTTAAGATAGGAAAATACGTCTGTGTGATCCCCCACCCTAAGAAGATAAGGAAAACATTTAATTTAAATAATCATCTCAATGGGGAGATCAAAAGCATTTGGTAAAGACACATGATTTTTTACAAAGTGCTTTCCAAAACCTAAGAATACCAGGAAACTTCTTTAACATGAGGTAGTCTCTGTAGCAAATAAAACAAAATAAAACCCAGAAAACCTTCTCCTAATTACTATAACACATTAGGCACATAAATTTCAGGATATCCATGTCTGATATTGTCTCTACATTCAACCTAGTACTAGAGGCCATGATCAATGAAATAATACCCCTTCAAACTAAAAGGTATATGATAAAGATATCACCACATACCACATGGTGCAGGAACTCTATGTGGAGGATAACACAAGTATTGAACATTACCCAAAGCATATCAAAGTTCACTAACAAAGAATTAGTATCCATAAAATACAAAGGAATGGTAAAACCAACATGAAAAAGAGAAGAAATCCAACAGAATGAGAAACATTATTAACCAAGAAACAATTTAAAGAATAGAAAATCTAAATAGCTGAATCACTAGTAATCACAGAAGTGAAAGGAGATTACACTATTTACCAATCAGAGTTTTTTAAAATTAAAAGTCGGGTAATACTAAGTGTCTTTGTTATCACTTGTTGTGTAAAAACTTACCCCAAAACTTAGTGGCTTGAAACAACAGAATCTATTATCTCAGAGTTTCTATGGATCAAGAATATGGGTGCAGCTTAGCTAGTCCTCTGGCTCTGCATATCTTATAAGGCTACCTCATCTCAAGTCTCAGTTGGGAAGGATCTGCTTCCCTAATTCGGTGTTGGTAGCACGCAGCTCCTTGTGGGTCGTTGCACTAAAAAGCTGAGGTCCTCAGGAGCTGTTCCTTGATATGCGAGTCTCTTCACTGAGCACCACACAATATGCTTTCATCAGAATGAGAAAACAAGGGGGCAAGAGAGACCGTCAGCAACAAAGTTCTAGCAAGAGGAAACTTAATCATGTTGATCACATCCTATGACTTTTGCTGGCTTCTATTGATTCAACTCATTAGAAGCAGGACACTAGGTACAGCCCACACTCAAGGAGAGTGGATTACACAAGCATGTGAACATCAGGAGGCTGGGATTATTGGGAGTCATATCAGAAGCTGCTTCCACACTGTGTATTGATGAGTATGCAGGGAAACAAGTAATAATAGAATTCTATTGGGAAAACAGACTGGTACTGTCACTCTGGAGAGCAACCTGGCAGTATTTAGAAAAAAATATTGCTTATAGACAATGTTTGTGTCCCTCCAAAATCCATATGCTGAAACCCTAGCCCTCTAGATGTGATGGTATTTGGAGGTGGGGCTTTTGGGAGAAAACTAAAGTTGGATTAGGTCATGAGGATGGGGGCCTTATGATGGCATTAATGCCCTTGGAAAAAGAGGAAGACACAGGAGATAGCTGTCTCTCTCTTTGTGTGTACACACTGAGCTAGGCCATGTGAGGACACAAGCAGGAAGAGGGCCCTCACCAGAACCCAACCATGCTGGCATCCTAATCTTGGCCTTTCAGCCACCAGAACTGTGAGAAGTAAATGTTTGTTGCTTAAGCCACCAGTCTATGGTATTCTGTTCTAGCAGCTCAAACGGACTAAGGATATCTATGACCTAGAAATTCTATTCCTGAGCGTATATTACAGAAAAATATATGCAGAAGTCCATAGGGAGACCATGAATGAGAATGCTCCTCATAGCAATGTTTCTGGCAGTGGAGTGGAGAGCCAACATAGATGTCCCTCAAAAGAGGAAGGAATGGACAAGTTATACTTGGGATATTCGTTCTAATGGAATATGATGCAGCATTAGAAACAATTAGCTAGAGATACATATAGCTACATAAGTTGAACTTAAAAGCATAAGGTAAGAAACAGAACGAGGTCTATGGCACAATGCACCATATTCACACACACACACATTTCATAAGGCTATATGTTTCGCAAGAGTACAAACATATACGAGGGCATGATTCAAACACATCCGAGTAGGTGCCTAATTGTGGGAAGGAAATGAGTGTTGGACTCTAGGATGAAAGAAAAATAGAAAAACTGTAGGAGAAAGAACCTTGTCAAACTCAATGATGACAATATGGCCAGAGTCCAAGAATAGAATAAAAGAAAAAATAAAAGCAACCTTCATGAGTGGGCAGTTAATTCTAATCCCTGCCTTTAAGTCGCAGAGCGGGCAGAAGATAATTTAATCAAAATCAGCAGGCTTTAATGCCAGATGCTCTAGGTAGGGAGATGTTTATTCATGGGAGCTGTCTTTTTGTTAGTTTGTAAGATGATTCATATCTCCACCAATATTTAAATTCAGCCATACAGCTTTTGGAGGGATTTTAAGTAAGATATCCAAAACACTAGCTGATAACTAAGGGTGGGAGATCTCAGAATAAACCACTGAGTAGGGGTGGCCTTGGAGAATAGCTTGGAGGAAAGGTTTGTTCTCTATCATGTGCACCACCACAACTGAACATAGGGATATGAGGAGGGTGGCAGTTCGGCTTGGGAAGACTCTTCTCTCTAACTGAGCCATCCTGGCCTCATCATCATCCCCCCCCCACCCCGCCTCATCATCATCCCCCCCCCACCCCGCCCCAGGTGTCAGGAATGGTTCTTTGAAATGTCTGAGCTACATCAACAGACGTGTCACAAGGGCTGCTTTGTGATGGCTAAGTCCCTCCTTAGCCACCATTGGCTGAGGGTACGGACCCTTCATCGTCCTGGGGAGCTGTATATATAGCGTGGTCAGTAGGCCCAGAGTAGACCACTGGTAGGCTTCAATACAGCTGAGGCGTGCCAAAGACTACGAGAGCCTGATACAGACATGGATCGAAAACCCTCGAGAGACAAACGGAGGAGGGTGGATGAGGCTCCCTATAACCTCAGACCTAGACGTGGTGGCCACGTAAGATGACCCTACCCAAGCTGTTTTCTTCATGGATTCCCTCTCCCCCAAGAATCCTACCCTCTCCCTGCCTGGCACAAACCCCCTCCTCAGCCCTGACCCCTTCTCATGAAGTCTCCCTTTCCATCAATAGCCCATCTTCTTCTCCCTAATCCAATGTCCTTTTGACCTCACTCTGTTGTCCTTCCAGGTGCTGAAGACAGCCAGGACCGTGACGAAACCCCGTCAAAGGAGTCTGAATAAAAAAGCCTCTAAGAAAGCTGTCAACCCCACAAAACAGCAGAAGAAAGCTACAAGACAAAGACTCTCCAGCTGTTCTCACAGGCTGGATGAGACACTAAATCAACATCAGAATAATGCAGAGCAGAACCAAGAGGCCGAGCAGAACCAAGAGGCCGTGCAGAACCAAGTGCCGTGCGGCAACACCCCTCCAAGCAAAGAGCTGGTGAGCCAGTAAAGCTCAGGGGGAGGCCAGAGACCTCAGAAATATCTGCCAAGTCTGAGGTCTGAGAAATGGCCAACTGTGTAGAAACGGAATTTTATAGCATCAGGGTACACGGATGCTAATTAAATAAAAATCAACTTGTGAAAATTTCTGTGTGTTTCTGCAAGTTCTCTCATGGTGGGAGCAGGGAAGGAAGGAAAGAGGCAGGTGTGTGAGGAGGGAGGGACATTGAGTCCTGCAAGGTTGCGGGGGACACTGGCAGAATCACAGTTAACCAGACAGTGGGGATAAGGAATGGGTCAGGACTGAGTGCTGAAGATAAATTTCCTACTTAACACTTGAACCCACAGGCAAGGTGGAAAGGGGCTTGGCGTTTCTGTCTTTGGGGTAGGGGGCTGGACGAGGGGCACGACAAAGTGTACATTGCCAGATCCTATGTGGTTTGAGGTGTGTAGGTGGCAGTATCATCCCAAGAAATAGACAAATCACTTCCAGGCCACCTACGTCATACAAGTGTTTGCTACATCTCACCCTACGATGCCAGCGACTAAAGGTCCTCCAGAGGGCCAAAATTCTCACCCTACTAAAAGTTATTGAAAGCACCCTGAGGACTAAAATAATGGTGGATGGAAGCCACAAACTCAACACTGATCAGCCCACTTTCTAAAGAAACTTAAGGTGGAGCAGTGGCTTCCCAAGGGCAGGGAAGTAAGAGCTGTCTGCTCTCAGTACAGGCAACTGTCTACAAAGAATTCTAAAACAACATCATCTCCCCTCCAAACATCTTTTATCTCTATTCCTTCCAAAGTTGTTGTTTTTTCTCTGAAGAGACGATCCTTTTAAGTGGTTTTATTGAAGTATAATTGACATATAATAAATTGCACATGCTTAAAGTGACCGCTGAATGAGTTTGGTCATATGTGTATACTTGTTAAACCATTACCACAATTATAAGTGTGAAAATACCCATCACCCCCATAAGTCTCCCCTTACCCCCTGACAATTGCTTCCTCTTGTCCCTCTCTGCACCCCCATCCTCAGATAACCACTGATTTGCTTGCTGTCTCCATAGATTACATGTTCTGGCATTTTATATAAATGGAATCAGTATGTACTCATTTTTATCCAGCTTCTGTTACTCAGCATAGAGAGTCAATGTTCTTGTGTACATCAATATTACATTTCTTTTTAATATTATGATTGTTATTTTGTTGAGAGTTTAGTAGCATTTAAATGATGCCACAAACTTGCTTTAATTTTATTTAAAAATTAAGATCATCGTCAAGCCATGTGCAGTCATAAGAAATAGAAAGATACCTTATACCCTTAAATGTTGCATATAATGCAACATTTAATAATCTCCCACTACATAATTTTCTCTTTACATCCCATTTTAACCCCCAGTATCTACCTCATGGGTTTCACTGAAGTATATCTGTCATATACAAAGAAAGAGAGAGAGAAAGAGGGAGGAAAGGAGAAAGAGGGAGAGGGAGAGGAAGGAGGGGGTCGGCGGGGGAGGGAGAGAAATTCCACTATAATGCCCTGTATGGGGTGTTTATTTTATTTTCCTATAAACATTAGAACACACTATGCACATCATTATGCAGCTCATTTACTCTTCAGATCACTCCATGGACATCCATGCCAAGATGCATATATATCACTGGATAGATACATAGATTTATGGATATAGACAGCAGATTTTAAAATTTAGCCTCCGTAAACCACAATGTCTTGTGGGAAGAGCTAGTTTTTGTAAAATGGAATCGATTTTTCAATGGGAGATTCAAATTTCTCTAACAGCATTTTATGTGTTCATTTATTTTCCTACTGTACACATCATTAAAACTCTAGCTATAAATATATATTAAAAAAACTCTAGGTAATGCCATATTTTAAAAATGCACGTAGGACAGAGCCTTCATATACTCTGGTTTCTGCTATTGCCAATCTTCTCAGCAGGCTCCTTTTTTATGGTAAATCTAGAAGATTTTTGTTAAGACTTCATGTGGCAACTAACTAAAAGTTGCGCAGGTTTGCAAATACCAGTTGTGTTGACTGGAGATTTGACTTATAAAAAGTGAAAATAAAATGAAATATCCAATATTTGGGGGGAAAAAGATAAAAGCTGTGACCACTGGTGAGAATAGGAGAGTAATAATATAATAATAGCCCAATAAGATAATGAGGAATTATGATATATACATTATAAGCAGGGGTCCTAGAATCTGGGAGACTGGATCTAAGTCTCAGCTCTGTCAGTTACATATTAGTGTGAATTTGGGCAGGTTACTGGACTTCTCTGAGATTCACTGTTCTGATCTATAAAATACTGGGTCAGTAAACATTTTCTGTAAGGGGTCAGGTAGTAAATACTTTAGGCTTTGTAGGCTATATAGGTTTCTGTTGTGTTAGCACAAAAGCAACCACAGACACTATGTAAGTAAAAGTGTACAGCTATGTTCCAACAAAGTTTTATTTGTAGAAATAAGCAGCTGTGGTCTATATTTACCCCCACATGGACACTGGTTTTCTGGCCCCTAAATCCCAGTGACTATATATATATATATATATATATTTGTTTTTTTCAATAACTGCCATCGAGAAAGAACTCAAGCAAGAATGTAAAATATCCCAACATATTAAATACCCATAAAAGAGATTTTAAAGTGAAGGATTACTATAAGCCACGCTAAGATAACAGGTTTGAAAAATGCAGTCTGATCGATTTCCTTAAGATTATAAAATACCAATTTTCACATATTAAATTTCAAAAAAAGGAAAGAAAAGCAGAATAACCGACCCAACTATAAAATTATTAAATGTATTCTATAAGTCTCATTTGGTCCTTATTAAAAATATAATAAAGGAGATTTCATTCTAAAGGTTGTTTATAATGGAAAGGCAAAGCTCTGACAATCTGGCCCATCAATACAACCCCCAAATGATTTAATTGTGATGCAAATAAGATAAAATGTGGAAGTACAATATTACAGAAAACATTTGATTTTTTAAAAATATATTTAAAAAATTATTTGTCAGCCCTGGATTTATATTTAGAAAGATAGATTTCTCATATCCTGAAATTGCTTTATCAGGGGGAGAGCATATATATATACTTTTTACCAGTAATAAGAAATATTAATCAGGTCATTACTGACAGTCCAGTCCTATATTGACTATTTCTTGGTACTCCATGCAAAAAGGATAATTTACTCATTAATATTTTACTATTAGAAGTTCTTCCGGGCTTGAAAAGTTAGTTCAGGTTCCAGAAAGACCTAATTGTAAATATTGAGTTAGGTAAAGATCAACATTTAAACATTTGAAAATATTCCTCCTTTGTTTTAAGGTTTTTGCTGTTTTTAAGTGGATTCTGAGGCTGCAGCAGAAAATTACGGCACCATCAATTAGCTATGCTTTCATATATGCATTATGGTGGTTGTAGAAATGTCATTTCCCTACCTATTTTTAGCATGAAAGACAGACACTAACAAAAAACTATTAAAACTTGTGAAAAATGTCATAAAAGACATGTATATAAGACAAAAGGTACTTAAAGATGTCACGGGGGGACCTTGAAGATGACGGAAGACTAAGACGCGGAGATCACCTTCCTCCCCACACATACACCAGAAATACATCCACACGTGGAACAACTCCTACAGAACACCTACTGAAGGCTGGCAGAAGACCTCAGACCTCCCAAAAGGCAAGAAACTCCCCACGTACCTGGGTAGGGCAAAAGAAAAAAAGAAAAAAACAGAGACTCAAGGATAGAGACGGGACCTGCACCAGTGGGAGGGAGCTGTGAAGGAGGAAAAGTTTCCACACACTAGGAATCCCCTTCGCGGGCGGAGACTGCGGGAGGCGGAGGGGGGAGCTTCGAAGCCGCGGAGGAGAGCACAGCCACAGGGGTGCGGAGGGCAAAACGGGGAGATACCCGCACAGAGGATCGGTGCCGACTGGCACTCACCAGCCCGAGAGGCTTGTCTGCTCACCCGCCGGGGCGGGCGGGGCTGCGAGCTGAGGCTCTGAGGCTTGGGTTTCGGTTTCAGACGGAGCGCAGGGAGAGGACTGGCGTTGGCGGCTTGAACATAGCCTGAAGGGGTTAGTGCACCACGGCTAGCCGGGAGGGAGTCCGGGGAAAAGTCTGCACCTGCCGAAGAGGCAAGAGACTTTTTCTTCCCTCTTTGTTTCCTGGTGCGTGAGGAGAGGGGTTTAAGAGCACTGCTTAAAGGAGCTCCAGCGACGGGCGCGAGCCGCGGCTAAAAGCGCGGACCCCAGAGACGGGCATGAGACGCTAAGGCTGCTGCTGCCGCCACCAAGAAGCCCGTGTGCGAGCACAGGTCACTCCCCACACACCCCTTCCCAGGAGCCTGTGCAGCCCGCCACTGCCAGGTTCCCGGGATCCAAGGACAACTTCCCCGGGAGAACGTACGGCGCGCCTCAGGCTGGTGCAACGTCACGTCGGCCTCTGCCACCGCAGGCCCGCCCCGCGCTCCGTGCCCCTCCCTCCCCCCGGCCTGAGTGCGCCCCCGAATCAGCGGCTCCTTTAACCCCGTCCTGTCTGAGCACAAAACAGACGACCTCCAGCGACCTACACGCAGAGGCAGGGCCAAATCCAAAGCTGAGCCCCTGGGAGCTGTGAGAACAAAGAAGAGAAAGGGAAATCTCTCCCAGCAGCCTCAGAAGCAGCGGATTAAAGCTCCACAATCAACTTGATATACCCTGCATCTGTGGAATACCTGAATAGACAACCAATCATCCCAAATTGAGGAGGTGGGCTTCCAGGGCAAGATCTATGATTTTTTTCCCCTTTTCCTCTTTTTGTGAATGTGTATGTGTATGCTTCTGTGTGAGATCTTGTCTGTATAGTTTTGCTTCCACCATTTGTCCTAGGGTTCTATCCGTCCATGGTTTTTTTTAAAAATTTTTTTCTTAATAAATTTAATAACTTTATTATACTTTACGTTCTTTCTTTCTTTCTTTCTTTCCTTCCTTCCTTGCTTCCTTCCTTCCCTCCCTCCTTTGGACAACGAATCATCTCAAATTGAGGAGGTGGTCTCTGAGAGCAAGATTTATGATTTTATCCCCTTTACCTCTTTTTGTGAGGGTGTATGTGTATGCTTCTGTGTAAGATTTTGTCTGTATAGCTTTGCTTCCAACATTTGTCCTAAAGTTCTATCCGTCCCTTTCTTTTCTAAATAAGTATTTTTTAATTCAATAACTTTATTATACTTTATTTTATTTTACTGTATCTTCTTTCTTTCTGTCTTTTTTCCTTCTTTCCCTCCTTCCTTCCTCCCTCCCTCCCTCCTTTCTTTCCTTCTTGCCTTCTTTCCTTCTTTCTTTCTTTCTTCCCTCCTTCCTTCCTTCCTTCCTTCCTTCCCTCCTTTCTTTCTTTCTTTCTTTCTTTTTTCATACTTCTACTAATTCTCTCTACTTTTTCTCCATTTTATTCTGAACCGTGTGGATGAAAGGCTCTTGGTGCTCCAGCCAGGAGTCAGGGCTCTGCCTCTGAGGTAGGAGAGCCAACTTCAGGACACTGGTCAACAAGAGACCTCCCAGATCCACATAGTATCAAACGGCGAAAATCTCCCAGAGACCTCCATCTTAACACCAGCATCCAGCTTCACTCAACGACCAGCAAGCTACAGTGCTGGACAACCTATGCCAAACAACTAGCAAGACAGGAACACAACCCCACCCATTAGCAGAGAGGCTGCCTAAAATCATAATAAGGCCACAGACACCCCAAAACACACCACCAGACGTGAACCTGCCCACTAGAGAGACAAGATCCAGCCTCATCCACCACAACACAGGCACTAGTCCCCTCCACCAGGAAGCCTACACAACCCACTGAACCAACCTTAGACACTGGAGACAGACATCAAAAACAGCGGGAACTACGAACCTGCAGCCTGCAAAAAGGAGACCCCAAACACAGTAAGATAAGCAAGATGAGAAGACAGAAAAACACACAGCAGATAAAGGAGCAAGATAAAAATGTACCAGACCTAACAAATGAAGAGGAAATAGGCAGTCAACCTGAAAAAGAATTCAGAATAATGATAGTAAGGATGATCCGAAATCTTGGAAATAGAATGGACAAAATGCAAGAAACAGTTAACAAGGACCTAGAAGAAATAAAGATGAAACAAGCAACGATGAACAACACAATAAATGAAATTAAAAGTACTCTAGATGGGATCAATAGCAGAATAACTGAGGCAGAAGAACGGATAAGTGACCTGGAAGATAAAATAGTGCACATAACTACTGCAGAGCAGAATAAAGAAAAAACAATGAAAAGAACTGAGGACAGTCTCAGAGACCTCTGGGACAACATTAAACGCACCAACATTCGAATTATAGGGGTTCCAGAAGAAGAAGAGAAAAAGAAAGGGACGGAGAAAATATTTGAAGAGATTAGAGTTGAAAACTTCCCTACTATGGAAAAGGAAATAGTTAATCAAGTCCAGGAAGCACAGAGAGTCCCATACAGGATAAATCCAAGGAGAAATACGCCAAGACACATATTAATCAAACTGTCAAAAATTAAATACAAAGAAAGCATATTAAAAGCAGCAAGGGAAAAACAACAAATAACACACAAGGGACTCCCCATAAGGTTAACAGCTGATCTCTCAGCAGAAACCCTACAAGCCAGAAGGGACTGGCAGGACATACTGAAAGAGATGAAGGAGAAAAACCTGCAACCAAGACTACTCTACCCAGCAAGGGTCTCATTCAGATTCCATGGAGAAATTAAAACCATTATAGACAAGCAAAAGCTGAGAGAGTTCAGCAGTACCAAACCAGCTTTACAACAAATGCTAAACGATCTTCTCTAGGCAAGAAACACAAGAGAAGGAAAAGACCTACAATAACAAACCCAAAACAATTAAGAAAATGGAATAGGAATATACATATCAATAATTACCTTAAATGTAAATGGACTAAATGTTCCCACCAAAAGACACAGAGTAGCTGAATGGATACAAAAACAAGACCCTTATATATGCTGTCTACAAGAGACCCACTTCAGACCTAGAGACACATAAGACTGAAAGTAAGGGGATGGAAAAAGATATTCCATGCCAATGGAAACCAAAAGAAAGCTGAAGTAGCAATTCTCATATCAGACAAAATAGCCTTTAAAATAAAGACTATTATAAGAGACAACGAAGGACACTACATAATGATCAAGGGATCGATCCAAGAAGAAGATATAACAATTGTAAATATTTATGCACCCAACATAGGAGCACCTCAATACATAAGGCAAATACTAACAGCCATAAAAGGGGAAATCGACAGTAACACATTCATAGTAGGGGACTTTAACACCCCACTTTCACCCATGGACAGATCATCCAAAAGAAAAATAAATAAGGAAACACAAGCTTTAAATGATGCATTAAACAACACGGACTTAATTGATATTTATAGGACATTCCATCCAAAAACAACAGAATACACATTTTTCTCTGTGCTCATGGAACACTCTCCAGGATAGATCATATCTTGGGTCACAAATCAAGCCTTGGTAAATTTAAGAAAATGGCAATTGTATCAAGTATCTTTTCCGACCACAACGCTATGAGACTAGATATCAATTACAGGCAAAGATCAGTAAAAAATACAAACACATGGAGGCTAAACAATACACTACTTAATAACGAAGTGATCACTGAAGGAATCAAAGAGGAAATAAAAAAATACCTAGAAGCAAATGACAATGGAGACACGGCGACCCAAAATATATGGGATGCAGCAAAAGCACTTCTAAGAGGGAAGTTTATAGCACTACAATCCTACCTTAAGAAACAGGAAACATCTCGAATAAACAACCTAACCATGCACCTAAAGCAATTAGAGAAAGAAGAACAAAAAAACCCCAAAGTTAGCAGAAGGAAAGAAAGCATAAAAATCAGATGAGAAATAAATGAAAAAGAAATGAAGGAAATGATAGCAAATATCAATAAGAGTAAAAGCTGGTTCTTTGAGAACATAAGCAAAATTGATAAATCATTAGCCAGACTCATCAAGAAAAAAAGGAAGAAGACTGAAATCAATAGAATTAGAAATGAAAAAGGAGAAGTAACAACTGACACTGCAGAAATAGAAAAGATCATAAGAGATTACAAGCAACTCTATGCCAATAAAATGGACAACCTGGAAGAAATGGACAAATTCTTAGAAATGCACAACCTGCCAAGCCTGAATCAGGAAGAAATAGAAAATATGAACAGACCAATCACAAGTAATGAAATTGAAACTGTGATTAAAAATCTTCCAACAAACAAAAGCCCAGGACCAGATGGCTTCACAGGCAAATTCTATCAAACATTTAGAGAAGAACTAACACCTATCCTTCCCAAACTCTTCCAAAATATAGCAGAGGGAGGAACACTCCCAAACTCCTTCTACGAGGCCACCATCACCTTGATACCAAAACCAGACAAGGATGTCACAAAGAAAGAAAACTACAGGCCCATATCACTGATGAACATAGATGCAAAAATCCTCAACAAAATCCTAGCAAACAGAATCCAACAGCACATTAAACGGATCATACACCATGATCAAGTGGGGTTTATTCCAGGAATGCAAGGATTCTTCAATATACGCAAATCAATCAACGTGATACACCATATTAACAAACTGAAGGAGAAAAACCATATGATCATCTCAATAGATGCAGAAAAAGCTTTTGACAAAATTCAACACCCATTTATGATAAAAACCCTGCAGAAAGTAGGCCTAGAGGGAACTTTCCTCAACATAATAAAGGCCATATATGACAAACCCACAGCCAACATCGTCCTCAATGGTGAAAAACTGAAAGCATTTCCACTAAGATCAGGAACAAGACAAGGTTGCCCACTCTCACCACTCTTATTCAACATAGTTTTGGAAGTTTTAGCCACAGCAATCAGAGAAGAAAAGGAAATAAAAGGAATCCAAATCGGAAAAGAAGAAGTAAAGCTGTCACTGTTTGCAGATGACATGATCCTATACATAGAGAATCCTAAAGATGCTACCAGAAAACTACTAGAGCTAATCAATGAATTTGGTAAAGTAGCAGGATACAAAATTAATGCACAGAAATCCCTGGCATTCCTATACACTAATGATGAAAAATCTGAAAGTGAAATCAAGAAAACACTCCCATTTACCATTGCAACAAAAAGAATAAAATATCTAGGAATAAACTTACCTAAGGAGACAAAAGACCTGTATGCAGAAAATTATAAGGCACTGATGAAAGAAATTAAAGATGATACAAATAGATGGAGAGATATACCATGTTCTTGGATTGGAAGAATCAACATTGTGAAAATGACTCTACTACCCAAAGCAATCTATAGATTCAATGCAATCCCTATCAAACTACCACTGGCATTTTTCACAGAAGTAAAACAAAAAATTTCACAATTTGTATGGAAACACAAAAGACCCTGAAGAGCCAAAGCAATCTTGAGAACAAAAAACGGAGCTGGAGGAATCAGGCTCCCTGACTTCAGACTCTACTACAAAGCTACAGTAATCAAGACAATATGGTACTGGCAGAAAAACAGAAACATAGATTAATGGAACAAGATAGAAAGCCCAGAGATAAACCCACACACCTACGGTCAACTGATCTATGACAAAGGAGGCAAGGATATACAATGGAGAAAAGACAGCCTCTTCAATAAGTGGTGCTGGGAAAACTGGACAGCTACATGTAGAAGAATGAAATTAGAACACTCCCTAACACCATACACAAAAATACTTTCAAAATGGATTACAGCCCTAAATGTAAAACCAGACACTATAAAACTCTTAAAGGAAAACATAGGAAGAACACTCTTTGACATAAATCACAGCAAGATCTTTTTTGACCCACCTCCTAGAGTAATGGAAATAAAAACAAAAATAAACAAATGGGACCTAATGAAACTTCAAAGCTTTTGCACAGCAAAGGAAACCATAAACAAGACGAAAAGACAACCTTCTGAATGGGAGAAAATATTTGCAAATGAATCAACGGACAAAGGATTAATCTCCAAAATATATAAACAGCTCATGCAGCTCAATATTAGAAAAACAAACAACACAATCCAAAAGTGGGCAGAAGACCTAAATAGACATTTCTCCAAAGAAGACATACAGATGGCCAAGAAGCACATGAAAAGCTGCTCAACATCACTAATTGTTAGAGAAATGCAAATCAAAACTACAATAAGGTATCACCTCACACCAGTTAGAATGGCATCATCAGAAAATTGACAAACAACAAATGCTGGAGAGGGTGTGAAGAAAAGGGAACCCTCTTGCACTGTTGTTGGGAATGTAAACTGATACAGCCACTATGGAGAACAGTAATGGAGGTTCCTTAAAAGACTAAAAATAGAATTACGATATGACCCAGCAATCCCACTCCTGGGCATATACCCAGAGAAAACCATTATTCAGAAAGACACAGGCACCCCAGTGTTCATTGCAGCACTATTTACAATAGCCAGGTCATGGAAGCAACCTAAATGCCCATCAACTAACGAATGGATGAAGAAGATGTGGTACATATATACAATGGAATATTACTGAACCATAAAAAGGAACAAAATTGGGTCATTTGTAGAGACGTGGATGGATCTAGAGACTGTCATACAGAATGAAGTAAGTCCCAAGGAGAAAAACAAATATCATATATTAACGCCTATATGTGGAACCTAGAAAAATGGTACAGATGAACGGGTTTGCAGGGCAGAAATAGAGACACAGATGTAGAGAACAAACATATGGACACCAAGCGGGGAAAGTGGCGGGGGGGTGGGGGGGGAGTGTGATGAACTGGGAGATTGGGATTGACATGTATACACTGATGTGTATAAAATGGATGACTAATAAGAACCTGCTGTATTAAAAAATAAATTAAATGAAAGCATAAAAAAAAAAAGTCAAAGTATTAACTCCTGAGACGCTCACACACATATGCACTATACATACAGTTACGTTTATAGCGGCATTGTTTGTATTCACCCCAACTTGGAGACAACTCCAAAAACCATAATATGGGTAAACTGTGACATATTTGCGCTGAAAATATTACATGGATACAAAAGTGACTTAACTACTGGTACAAGCAGATTAACGTATTAATCTCAGAAAAAGGGAAATGTTGAAGGAAAACCTTAACACATAAAATTATTATATTAAATTATATCTTAGGGATGTATGAAAAAATAGTAAAAGTGTCAAGATAAGCAGGGAAATAATTATCCCAAAAGTCAGGATCATGGTTATTACTAAGGTTGAGGGTTAGGATTATGATTAGGGAGGGACATACAGAGTTTTCTGATACATTATTAATGTTCTATTTTCTTGACCAGAGTGGGGCTTAAATATATTTTCACTTTTTAATTAAATGTTAATTTGAACATATGTTTTCTATACATGTCTGTATGCCAATTATATTTAAAATTAACCTCAGTTGTTTTAAAATAAAATAACTAACTACATGACAAGATACACAAAAATAGAAGGAGAGAAGGGCATAATAATCATAAAATACCTAATCTCCCCAAATGAATCAATACAATTCTCATTAACGTTCCAAAAGCAAACTTCTGATTTTGCAAACTGATTCCAAAGTTCCTACGGAAGAACATTTCAAGAATAGCTGAGGCTGTTCTAAAAAGAATAAATTAGACTATTCCTATCAGATACTGGCTGTACAAAAAATATCATACAACTATAAGGATCAAGACACAATAGTACTGGCACACAGAGTTAAGAAATGACCAATAGAAACAGAAAAGATAATCGAGAAATATACCTAAACATATATTGGCTCTTGATAGAAAAGTAGTATGCCAAAGAAACTAAACCCAAGAAAATCACAATAAAACTCCTTTGTTATCTTTTATAAAATTATTTTTTCCAGCTTTGAGATATAATTGACACATGACATTGTGTAAGTTTAAGGTGTAGAATACAATGATTTCATATATTGCAAAACACATAGATGAATGCAACTGATCAAGAGCCCAGAAATAAACTCATGCATAAATGGTCAACTAATATTTGACAAAGAAGCCAAGAATACTCAATGGAGAAAAGGTAGTCCCTTCAATAAGTGATGGTGGGAAAATTGGATATCTATACGCAAAATAATGAAATGGGACCCCTATCTTACACCATTCACAAAAATTAACTCAAAATGGATTAAAGACTTAAATGTAAGACCTGAAACCATGGAACTCATAGACTAAACCAGGAAAAAAAACTCCATGATATTGGTCTCAGCAATGATTTTTTTGGATATTACACCAAAAGCACAAGCAAAAAAAGCAAAAATAAATGAGACTACATCAAACTAAAAAGGTTATGTACAGCAGAAGGGAAAAATCAACAAATGAAAAGACAACCTAAGGAATGGGAGAAAATATTTACAAATCACATCTGATAACAAGCTAATATATAAGGGAACTTATGTAACTCAAGAGCAAAAAAAAAAAATTCAGATTAAAACATGGGCAAAGAACCTGAATAGACATTTTTTCAAAGAAGATATACAAATAGCCAACAGGTACATGAAAAGGTGCTCACACATCACTAATCACCAGAGAAATGCAAATCAAAACCATGATGAGATATCATCTCACACCTGATAGAATGGCTAGTGACAAAAAGACAAGAGATAACAAGCACTGGAAAAGATGTGGAGAAACTGCGTTGTTTTCAATCTCAGCTCTGCCATTTACTAACTATGTAGTTTTGTGCTATTTATCTTCTGTGCCTTAATTTATTCAACTACATAATGGAGATACTACTACTATCCATTTCATGGATTATTGCTAATACATGTATAAAACATTTGAAAGAGTGCCTGATGTGTATTAAGGACTAAGTAAAGGTTATCAATATCTTATCTATTATGACTACTCTTTTTATTATTTCTTTTATTACAAACCAATAGTCAGAATGGGTTATTCAACTAATGCTGTTGCAACAATTAGCTTTCCACAAATTAGAATGCTAATCCAAATGGACTGAAGATATAAACATTAAAAACAAACTTTAAAATAATGAAAGAAAATATAGGAGTTTTTTGATAGGAACAGAAAATGCAAAATATGTGCAGAAAGCATAAAGAAAATATTGATGAAATTTAAGTCTGATATAACCATAATTTATGTATGAAAATCAACACAACAAAGTTTAAGAAAAGCAATAGCCTTGGAGATGATAATCGTATAACCTAGGAAATACAATGACTCAAAATGTTACAAAAATTTCTACAAATCACATAGAAAAAGACAATCAGCCCAATAGATAAAAGAGCAAAGGATGCGGGCAAGCAATTTATATAACTCACAGACATGGAAATGACAAACAACAGTGATATACTATTTCACACATACTATATTTTGTTTCCAGTATGATAGCTGTTTTTGATTAATTGATGGGTCATAAAGGCATGGTGTCAAGGATGTAGGGAAATGATAAAACTCATACCGTGCTGCTGGGTTTTATACTTTAAAGGGAGATTTGGTGATACTATTAAATTAGAAAATATTCATACCCTATGACCTGTCAGTTTCTCACACTAGTAAACAAGAGGGCATGTAGGAGGATGTTTATTGCCCTACTGTTTATATTAATAAAAATACTTAAAACAATACAAATGGCCTTAAGTAAGATATTGGATAAACTGTGGTATACATTTAAATATTATACAGCAGTTTAAATGGTAATACATCTCTCTCTCTCATATATATATACATATACACACACATAAATATACACAAATATATAAACACAAATGAATGTGTATACGTATGTACATATGTGTGTTTATGAATACAAATACACCTCAAAAATAGTTCTCAAAAATTAAGATGTAATTTTTGGAAAATAGAACTGAGGGATCAGGAAGGGATTTTTATGTTCTGTGTCAGAAAACTTGCAGCATTTGATCTGTAACTATGTTAATAAAAATTTAACTATGTTAAATAAAAAATTTAAGACAGAAGCAAAAATGAAATTTAAGAAATAGGAACTTCTGCATTGGCCATAAAAGAGTAATAGAGATCAACTTTTTTTTATTCTTTTCTTTTTTCCCCCTTGGCCACTCCACATGCTTTGTGGGATCTTAGCTCCCGACCAGGGATTGAACCCTGGCCTGTTAGTGAAAGCGCTGAGTCATCACCACTGCACCACCAGGGAATTTCCCTGACAGGGACCAACTTTAGTTTACTGTCTCACCTTAAACTGAAATACAAGACAAAAATGAGTATATGCTGTATGATTTGATTTGTATAAATTTCTAGAAAACACATAACAATCTACAATGACAGATTGGTGGTTGTCTAGGCATGGCAGTAAAGGGATGCTGGAATACAAACAGACTCAGGAAAACCTAAGGGAATGCAAATATTGGTTATCTTGATTGTGGTGATGATTTCATGTGTGTGTGTGTGTGTGTGTGTGTGTGTGTGTGTGTGTGTGTGTGTGTGTGTGTGTGTGTGTCAAAACTCAAAGTGCATACCATAAATTATTGCAGTTATGTTAACGATACCTCAGTGAAGTTTTTTTATAAAGCAATAGGTAGGATGTGGGGGAAAAAAATAACCCACATAGGATAACAGAATTCCTGGATTCAAGGAAGAAAAGGGTGTGAAGATTAAGGAAAAGTTCAAATCATGCAACAACTATTAACTATAATGTACCAAGCACTTTGTTCTGCGTTTTTCTCAACCATTATATGCTCTTATGAAATCTTGCTTGTTTCCTGCAAATTACTTACATCAGTTCACATTAATATCATACATTTATTAAACATGATTAATATCTGCCACTACCACTGATCTGTAGTATCTATGAGGATAAGTATTTTTATCCTCCTTTTTTTTAAAAAAAAAAAACAAAAATACTATCATTTCCCAGTGTTAATCCACTGGCTGGCAATTTTCAGGTCAATAAATATTCACTGAAAGACTACTAGCCTTAGGTTCTCAAATATATATATAGGATAGTCCCTGACCTCAAGAAGCTCACAGTCTTAGTTATCAAGTTTTATTAAATCCACAATTAGTAAGAAGAATGAGTTCTAAAAATAGCACTTGAATTCATTAATAAGTTAGACTTTCATGGTATTAAAAAAGAACAGTGGTAAGACAGATAGATAATCAGATGTCCATCAAATGTTCTGTTGTGTGGATGCTACTGGACTGAAATTAAGTCCCTCTTTTAACTTCTGCAAAGCCAAAAAGCTTTCATATCAACACCATCTTGATACTTTGACATGGCTGTTGCATTATCTGGACCAGATAAGCACAGGTTTGTAAGGTCAGGGGGAACTCATTTTTATACCTATACAGCCATAACTCAGACATTGCAGGTTCGGTTCCAAACCACTGGCAGAATCAACAAATACACACGAATTTGTTTGTTTCCCAGTGCACATAAAAGCTATGTTTACACTAGACTGTAATCAATTGAGTGTAAAATAGCATTATGTCTAAATAAACACTGTACATACCTTAGTTTCAAAATACTTTATTACTAAAAAACAAAATGCTAACCATCATTTGGCAAAGCAGGGTTGCCACAAACCTTCAATATCTGTGAAGTGCAATAAAAGCGGGGTATGCCTGTAGTTGTTTTCTGAAGCCTGCTCTTTTAAGGTACTGGTATGTTCTCACAAATATATATACTTATTAAAACAGTACTGTGAAAATAAACAAGTAGAAGGAAAAGGTTGTCCTGTATGGCATTAGTCCTATTGTCCCTCATAGAATAACACAGTGTAGATCACAAGCATAGAAATACAGTGGACATGAAGGTAATTTCATCATGGAATCTTCACCAAAATCCTATCTCTGGAATTACATACTATCTCTGGAATTTTACATCCTTTATGGCACTTCAGCTCATTTCCTATTTTTTACTATTTTCCAACCTTTCTGGATGTATCTGTCAGGAAATATTAGGATATGCTGCAGTAACAAATGCCACCCCCTCAAAGTTTAATGGCATAAAACAACAAAGGTTTATTTCTCACACAATGTATCCATAAACATGGATACGGAGTTCTGATCCTCTGTATGACAGTAATATCCTCACTCAGGGACCAGGCTGATGGCTCAACCACCATCCTGAGCATTGCTGCTCACTACAACAGAGTCAAAGATTTAAGCAAAATTTGTACTGTTTTAAAACTTCTATCAATACACTGAAGTGGCATACGCTGCTTCCACTCACACTCCACTGGCCAAATCCACTCATATAACCACTCCTGAGTTCACCATGGTTGGCATGTAGAAACCTTCCACAGAGCGAGGCCCTGGCTATTGGTGACCAGGAACAGAGCTAACCACACTCAAGTTTCACCATATTTAATCAGATTCGGTTTACTCGCTGAGCAGTTATTACAGCAGTAGAGCATGAAGAGCTTGTGCAGAATATGAAGTAAGCCTCTGGAGTATATCTGCTCAGGGTTTAATCCTGCCTCCGTCGCTGATCAGCTGTTTGATTTTGGCTAATTATCTTCTCTGTACACCCAATCCTTAATTTTTCAAAATGGGGATCGGAACAATAATACATACCTTGTAGGACCACTGTGAGTTTTAATGTATTGAATAGATAGTATATGTGATCCTCTTAGAAAAATATGTGAGACATAGTAAATGCTCAGTAAATTTTTGCTGGCATTGTTCTTATTACTACTACTACTATGCCACTACTGCTACAACAACAACATTATAGATATTGGCACACATCTCATTTAATCTAAATTTATTCCAAGATTTCTATGAGACGTATTCATATGCTCATTTGACAGACGAGAGAACAGAAGTCAAAGCAGTATCACAAGCAGAAAGATCTAATTATAAGCTCACATTTAGCAAAGCTGCAATTTGAATACAGATCTGCTAGACTACAGACCCTTTGCTAGTCCCTATGGCTTTAATATATTTATTGATATCCTATTGCTCAATACTTTACTTGGAACATAAATCTAATATTTATAATTTCTCCAACTGACTATCACACAGGCACTGTCATACTGTGCAGAGAATTCTTTATAGCCAAAATTTGCAAGCCTTGCATTTTCACAGTTGCCACATACAGTCTTTGATCATAAACACATTGGACAGACTTTCTTGCCTCCAAACCCAAGGAAAACCCTGATGCTGCAGGGATGGGAACTCAAGTACTTCCCTCCTTCTCCTCTTAATCCTGCACCCAGTGCTCTAAGGACTGAAAAGTCTGTTGATTTTTTTTTTCTAAAATGATTTCATAGACCCCGACAATCCTTGTTACTAAGTGCCTGACTGGAGAAATTAGGTTTTACAGACATCTATTTTTCTTACTTATATCAGCATATTCATTATGGTGTGCAAAGCCATAAATCCATCTTACATATGACATATAACATTTATATTTCAAGATCAGCTTTAATTCAGTGTTATTTTTGTTGTTAGCATGTAGTAACTATTAACCCTCATGTATTCACTCAACATATAATAAAGCAACTACTTTGTATTTACAATGTTCAGGAAGATATATTCCCTGCTCTCAGGCAGTGTACAGTCTAGGGCAGCATGTATAATGAAGGGTTACAGCATCATAGCTATTTGAAGTGCTTGTTAAAATGCAGGATTCTGGGCCGCACCCAGCCTTAACAGAATCCGAATCTCTCGGAATGGACCTCAAGAACATCTACGTGTTGGTAAGATCCCTCAAGTGATTTTGATGTAGAATGAAGTGCATTAATGTCAAATTCATAAAATATCAGTATTGGTTTAGATAAGCTGAAAAACAATGCGGTGACCTTCTGGTGTAACATAAAACTTCATTTTACACATGAGAAACCTGGGATCCAGAAAACGGCTTGTCCAAAGTCATTTGTCCTTCCTCTGGGCATATCCACAACTAAACGCTGGGTCTCATCATCCTAGGTTTACCATGTAATTTATTGCCCAAACTGGGACAATTGTGAGAGGGAAAAGGGTGAACTATTATTAAGAATTACACTGGGATGACAGATATAAATTGGAACTTTCCTGGGCAAACCAAGTCCTATGATCACCTTCCCTAATCCCCAAATTAATGTTTCATAATTCTATATTCACATAGAGGGTAACCTACAACCAAATGTTTTCCTTCTTTTAGAATCAATTTCTTACTGTCCAGCACAGCCACTTATAAGTTCTCCCACTGGCACCCCCTGCCCACTTGAACTTAGTGGAAATGTATTTCCCTCTCTAACAAAGAAGAGATTTGACCCTGATCTTCCCATGTCACATGAGGGGTTCGTAGTAGAGTACAAGTTTTAAGAGTTCAGGCACTGGGATCTTTTATTTCTGAGTCTGGATCATAGCTGTACCAGATACTAGACGTGTGACCTTGAGAAACCTACTTAATCTTTCTGGGACTCAGTTTCCCCACTGCAAAGGTGTTGAGAGGGTTATTTACATTAATGCAAGTAAAGTGATTGGAAGAATGGGTGATATATATGGTAAGCACTTAGATATTCTTCCTAATTGTTGCTATTAATAAAACTTGCCAAGTTGATCTTTTAAAACATTTTGTGGACAGGAGATATACGTGGGAAGACTAACTAGAACGTCAGACACTTTGTATTCTCTTGGTAGTTTCTAATCAGGCCAACCCAACTTTGAATTCCGACCTAACAATTACCTGTGTGTCCTTGGGCAAGTTACTTCCTAGGCCTAAAACCTCAGTTTTCTCAACTATAAAACAGGAATAATGCTACCACCTATCTTAGAGTCATGTTGTGACATTTAAAAATCATCACAAGTGATTTCCACAGAACGCTGAATAGTAGGCACCCAATAAATATTAGATCCCATTATTCTGTTAACACTTTTGTTATTATACATCAATACTTGTCATTCAGCTTTAAAATAAAAGGAAATTAAAAAGGACACAAAGTTTAGAATGTTTTATAAATATCCTTATTCAAAACCTAACTCTTAAAACTGGCAGCTTTTGTACACATATTTATTTTTCCTGTTGTATTTTCATAAAAACAATATCTGGCTTGCCCATTCCAAATTGTTTTTTAATAAGTGAAGTTGGACAAAGTTGAGTCTTCAGAATGTTACTCAAAATAAATGGCCAAATGTCCACCCTCATATATGCAATAATATACTTTTTTGTTTGTTTCTGGCTTTGGAAAGGATGATACATAATTTAAGATTCATTTTAGAAGTACCAACCAAAAAGCATATTCCTCTGAAAACTATTAATCCTTTTATAACACTCGATATCAGCATAATCCACTTGCAACCAACTTTCTATCCTCTAAATATTTTAACATCACTAGTGGGATAATTAGGACTTAACTAGAATTTATAAATTTTTGAAACACGCATTTTTAAAAATTTGACTACAACTCAAGGTCAGTGAATGAGATCATTAACAAGCCCTCATTACTTAGCCGTGACCTCTAATGGTATTCATTTTAACTTTGCCTTTGGGGGTTTTAATTGTTCTTATGCGACTGTGGTTCCTCATTACTTATCATACATGTCATTGTAAACATTAAAAATCTCATTCTGAGGAAAATTTCAAGAATGACATTGGGATGAGACCTGACCTTCAAAAGTTATACCATGTACTTGAGGCATTAGAATGATACACTGCTCCCAAAAGAGGGTGTGCTTCTGCGTGGGCACATAAGAATGTATGTGTGTATCCAATTCCATACTGTATGTCAAAGACATTTTAACCTTGAACATTGAGAAACCTGGGATCCAGAAAGTGGCTTGTCCAAAGTCATTTTTATAACTATATTAGTAATTATGTTTGTCATATGAAAATCTCACAGCTTATCCATTCTCAGTAATACATGCACTCAGTTGCTCTTCCAAGGATGGGGACGAGTTTGCACAAACAAATCCAGGGGTTCTGGCATGAACCCTTTTATGTAAAACATTTTTGCAAAACACTGGGCTCAGTTTAGACGTTCTGATCCTGGCTCTAAAATGAAGTTTCACCAAGTGCAAGGTTAAAGGCTCCATAGGACAATTTAACTACCATGTTTAAAACCTAAGATGTGTTCTTCATCGGCCCTAATTGTTACATCCATGAAGGATTCAGAAATGTCATTTTTTTGTTTTAGGATTCATATATGATTATCTCTTTTCTATACTTTTACTCCCGAGTTTAGGTATTGTTAAATTATAGTTACTAATGTGTTACTAATGTGTAATCAGCTCCCCCAAATTGACGTTATCTCAAAGATGACGGGTATATTTTAAGCAAACTCTCACAACAATACTAAGTTTAGGTACTGGATAAAAACACTTATTTAAGAGTGTCATTTTATTTTATGCCATTTTACCCAACCAAATATATGCTGTAGCAAGTGCAAGCACAGTTGCAAGTCCTTGTCATGACTGTTCTGCTTAAGAAGATGAGATGTTCATGAATATTTCATAAGAGCACATGGTCTTAGGAATTTCTAATTGCCAACATAATTTCTTGAATGGTGGAATATAGAAGTGATACATTAGAAGTAGAGGGCATTTTTAGAGGTTGCTATAGCACATATCTGCCGTTTCTATTCTATAATCTTGAGCTATTAGTTGGAATAAACAAGGTTGCCATTCATCCAAAGAATTCCTGAGTACCTGCTATGTACCAGGTACTTTTCTAAGTGCGAAGGATAGAAAGAAGAAACGGATATAGTCATAAGCTTTGAGGTTACATCCGAGCTTATATTTCATCAGTTTGAAAGATTTTACATCGCTTTTTATAAAACATTTCCCAGTCATACGATTATGTGTCAACTGTACTTCTTCTCCACTAGGAGTGGAATTCCCCTTAATTAAGGTTAAAACAATTATCTACAAGGAAATAACATTGTAAACGCACAGCATTTCTTTCAATTCTTAAGTTTTAGAAATCTTGGATGGATTTAAAATTGTGTTTCCTCATCTGGCTCCTGCTCTCTGCCAGTTTGTGTCTTGATCTTATTCTAATTGCTATCTGGTTCTTCTCCCTCCCTCACCAGTCCTGGTACAAGCATGACTTTGGCATGCTTTACTTATTCTCTAGAATTCCAACTTGGCCAGATGTTTCCTCAGTTTGTCTTTTAGACTCTGGGCTGGATTTCAGTCCAGATTTCACACTAAGTAATGTCACCCAGAGAATATGCTAGAACCCCAAAAGAAAAATAATCAACAGGTCATGACTAGAAAGCAAAAAAGATTAAAGACAAAAAAAATGATGTTGATAAATTCCCTCCCTTTGCTGTAAAATTTATTTTACTTTTTAATCCTGGCTTGTGTGCCGTAAGAGACAGTTTGCATTTGGATCAGTGTTTTGTTAGTAAAATTTCAATAGAGTTATCATGACATTATATGCTTAATGCATTTACATTATTAGGTCATGTAGATCTTTAGACGGTCAACAGTAAATATAGTCAATAGTAAATGAATATCAAGAAGTAATATAAGCTGTAGTAAACATCAAATCTGAAGTATGTCTACATTTACTGACCCTTGACCCAGAAAACAATTTCTGTCTTTAAAGAAAATCATATTCATTTCAGGTTTAAGATAAGAATAGGAATATCAGTGCAATGAGATACTGCCCTTAGAATCAGGAGTCTAAACTGTTCACAGTGAAGACACTGAACGAGTCAAATAATAAAACACCCCTCCGAGTATTTGTTCCCATACCTCAAAACAGAGCTAGGCTTACTGAAGAGCAGGAAGAGGTGTGTAATAATTCTGTAGGCTGCCATATAAAACAAAAGATGTTTTAACCTACCAGTTTGGCAAATACTAAAGAAACTGACAAACACAAGATATGCTGGTGGGGATTAAATTGGTATAACCCTTTTTGAGGCCAATTTTCAATATTCAAATTATTTTAAATTTGCATACACTTTGACCCTGCAACTCAACTTCCAGGATTGTAACTAAAGAATTTTAACACAATGGGCTTCCCTGGTGGTGCAGTGGTTAAGAATATGCCTGCCGGGCTTCCCTGGTGGCACAGTGGTTGAGAGTCCACCTGCCGATGCAGGGGACATGGGTTCGAGCCCTGGTCCGGGAAGATCCCACATGCCGCAGAGCAACTAAGCCCATGCGCCACAACTACTGAGCCTGCGCTCTAGAGCCTGCAAGCCACAACTACCGAAGCCCGCACACCTAGAGCCCACGTTCCACAACAAGAGAAGCCACTGCAATGAGAAGCCCACGCACGGCAACGAAGAGTAGCCACCACTCGCCGCAACTAGAGAAAGCCCGTGCACAGCAACAAAGACACAACTCAGCCAAAAATAAAATTAATTTTTTTAAAAAAAGAATTTTAACACAAAAGATTATGAAAAAGAAGTAAATGAATACCACCACAAAAAGTCATTAAATCACAAAGGAAGAGAGCAAGAGAGGAAAAAAAAACCAAACAGGATCTACAAAACAGACAACAATTAGCAAGTGGCAATTATAAATCCCTACCTATCAAAAATTACTTTAAATGTAAATGGATTAAATTCTCTAATAAAAAGATATATAGTAATCAAAACAATATGCTACCAGCATAATAACAGATACACAGACCAACAAAACAGAATGGAGAACCCAGTAATAAATCCACACATGTACGGTCAAGTAATATTTGACAGGAAGCCAATAATACTCAATGGGGAAAAGACAGTCTCTTCAGTACATGGTGCTGGGAAAACTGAATATCCACATGCAAAAAAATGAAACTGGACCTCTATTTTACACCGCTCACTTAAATTAACTAAAATGAATGAAAGACTTAAATGAAAGACCTGAAACTGTAAAACTGCTAAAAGGAAACTTAGGGCAAAAAGCTCCATGACATTGGTCTCAGCAATGATTTTTTTGGATATTACACCAAAAGCACAAGCAAAAAAAGCAAAAATAAATGAGACTACATCAAACTAAAAAGCTTCCACACAGCAGAAAAGAAAAATCAACAAATGAAAAGACAACCTAAGGAATGGGGGAAAATATTTACAAATCACATCTGATAAGAAGCTAATATGTAAGGGACTCATACAACTCACGAGCAAAAAAAAAATGACATTATAAAATGGGCTAAGGGGGCTTCCCTGGTGGCACAGTGGTTGAGAGTCCACCTGCCGATGCAGGGGACAAAGGTTCGTGCCCCGGTCCGGGAGGATCCTGCATGCCGCGGAGCGGCTGGGCCCGTGAGCCATGGCCGCTGAGCCTGCGCGTCTGGAGCCTGTGCTCCGCAACGGGAGAGGCCACAACAGTGAGAGGCCCACATACCAACAAAAAAAAGGGCTAAGGACCTATACAGACAGTTTTCTAAAGAAGATAAACAAATTGGTAACAGGTAGATGAAAAGGTGCTCAACATCACTAATCATTAGGGAAATTCAAATCAAAACCACAATAAGATCTCACCTCACACCTGTTAGAATGGCTATCGACAAAAAGACAAGATATAACAAGCACTAGAAAGGATGTGGATCAAAGGGAATCCTTATGGACTGTTGGTGGGAATGTAAATTGGTACAGCCACTATGGAAAACAGTATGGAGGTTCCACAAAAAATTCAATATGAAATTACTATATGATACAGAAATTCCACTTCTGGGGAAGGAAGGAAATGAAACCATTATCTCAAAGAGATACCTGCACCCCCATGTTCACTGTTATATTATTTATAACAGTCAAGAATGGAAACCACCTAAGTGTCAGTCTATGGACGGACAGATGAAAAAACTGTGGTGGTGTGTGTATACACACATACACATACAGTTGACCCTTGAACAATGCAGGGTTTAATCCGTGTATAATGCAGTTGGCCTTCCATATCCATGGATTCAACCAACAACAAACCATATAGTACTGTAGTATTTACTACTGAAAAATATCCGTATGAAGTGGACCCGAGCAGTTCATACCTGCATTGTTCAAGGGTCAACTGTACGATGGAGTAGTATTCAGCCATAAAAAAAGAAGGAAATCCTGCCATTTGCAACAACATGGATGAACCTTGAGGGCATTATGCTAAGTAAAATAAGTCAGACGTTAAAAGAAAAATATTCTATGATCTCACTTTTATGTGGGATCTAAAACAGATGAGCTCATAGAAACAGTAGATTAGTAGTTGCCAGAGGCGGCGGTGTGGGGGAAACGGGTGAAGATAGTCAAAGGGTACAAACTTCCAGTCATAAGATGAGGAAGTTCTGTGAATCTACTGCACAGCGTGGTGACTACAGTTAACAATACTGTATTGTATACTTGAAAGTCGCTGAGAGACAGTAAAATTTCTTAACACACACACACAAAAAGGCAACCATGTAAGGGAGTGGTTGTGGTAACTAACCTTACTGTGGTAATCATTTCACAATATATATGTATATCAGATTATCATGTTGTACACCTTAAACTTATACAATATCATTTTTATCTCAATGAAGCTGGAAAAATTATACTTCAAAGCAGGTGCTTATTTCCTCCTGAGGCAATTAATCCTAAAACTTCTTTAGGAATTAGTTTCCTTTCTCTACACTCTAGGAAGAGTATGATGTATATGGGAAAAGAGACAAAATGGTATAAATACATTGCAAGCTACTGCCTGGTCCTGGGCTCTACAGAAGTTTCTGAGCTCGACAAAGGATTTATTGTTTTGCTGCCAGTGTTGTCAGTGGAACTTTGTGAACAATGAAAATGAATGCTAGCCCATTTGATTCTTGCCCTAAAGTCACTGTTGAGTTAGGTGATGGCCAGAGTTTGAAGAATATTCAGATCATTCTAATCTAACCTATTTCCCTTAATAGTGAAAATCCAGCCCAGAGAAGTCTCTTAGGCAAGAGCACAGAGTAAATCAGTAATTGACCTAAAACTTGAATATATTTCTGTTTCAACTCTAATTGAGCTCATTTCCCCACACACACACACCCCACCATGGTATCTGTATTTCTCACTAATTTTAATCACACACCAACATGTACTCGCCGTAAGGGCACACGCCTGGTTTTAATAATTTTACGTAATAACATATTATAGCACAGGGTGGTCACAAAGCAGATGTTTGATAAGACATTATCTAAATAAAAGAACTACCCCCAGAGAGGTGGTAACTAAAAGAGGCGATAAAGAGACAGACAGAAGATCCGAGTTTGAGCCTTGGGTATGTTCCCAGTTGGAGAGTAGGCCGACAAGGAAGAGTTAATGAAGTGGCCAAAGGAGGAGAAAAAGTACACCATGTTCTCAAGGAATCCAAGTTAGGAACCTGAAGAACTCCTAGTTTATACAGCCCTGGACGGCAAGGACCCAACATCATCACGTTTGACTCATATAACCCCTAAGCCTCCCAGACCTACATCAGAGCCAATTTATGTGTGAAGAGAAATTTCTTTTCACAGGCAAATATTTGAACTGTTTGATGACTATCCTAACAAGACTGTAAGTTACACCAAGATTTTTCCAACATAAGCAACTCAAACACTTTCCACGTGCTGCCGCTGCCACTGCCACGAGTGAGTGAATGTTCAGTAAGCATTTCTTGACACTGATAAGAAAAGGTGTCTCGGAATACTGTGTGCTCACGCAGACATTACATGAACGAGCCTGAGGCATGTAATAATCAAGATACATTTGGCCAGAATAATAACCGCGGTAGCAGAATCTTCCCCAAAGTTCTGTAGGGTCACACCAAACACATTCCTCCCAGGAGAAATCTGGCCTTGGCCTCTGATTACGGTGTAGCACACTATGGATTAAGTAGTAAGACTGCTATTGCTGCTGGTAATAAACCGACTAGGGCTCATTTGCGAATACAGCATTTCAAGATAGAGTAATTAGGTTCCAACTAAAAACGACATGTAAGGTTATTATTTCTGGGTTCTAGCCATTTCCCTCTATGTGGAAAACAGATGATTTGTTTCCCAAAAAGGCCGAGTTGAGAAAAATACATTGTTGAACTTCCTCAGAATTACAGGAGGAAATGCAGAGTATCCTTACCTTCTGCTCCTCGCTGCTGGTAGCCAGCTTTAAGAGTAAGCAGATCTCCTGTTGCTAATAAACTGAAATTAAACACAAAGCCCATAAACTACCGTGTTTATGAATCTAATGTAAGTTACATGAAATTCGAGAATATCTCCTTCAGTGAGCTATCCAATGTAAACAATACGCATCTTTTTCACCATTTTCATTTAAAGTCTTTTGACATCAACCATTTCATTAATACAAGAAACAGACCAACTTAACAGACACGGTATAAATTTTTTTGGATAGAGACATACCATTACATAAATTAATTAAATTTCCAGTGACATGCAATCTGAAAGACTGGTGAAGTAGTGTTTACAGTGAACATATTCCACAAGGATCTGGCTCAATTGTGTATCATCTGACACTTTGGAAATAAATTCCTTGTTAAATTGAAAGTGATAAATTTGGTTTACAGTAATTATACATAGACCATATAACTAAAATGTAATAACATTTCAACTCTTAAAAATGGGTTCTATTTGAGACTTTACATTGTGGCAACTTGGAGATACCATGAAATATAAACTTATTTTTAATAATTTTCTAAAAATTCTAATTAAGGGGAGAACATGGAAACCTCAGACGACTGAATAGGGCATACAGAACAGAAAGATCAAAGACTTTTTAATACTATGAAAATACCTCATTCTGACCCCTATTACCTGTATATTACATAGAGGAGAAGAACTGCATAAAACATAGTTGTTGTTTTTTAAATAACAGCTAATCCAAAAATAATTCATACTTATATTCTGGGAATTCACAACTTTTCAGTAAAATATTGAACGAGAACTTAAAGGAAACCTTTAGGGACAAAATGTCAATTCGTTTTAACAGTTATTGAATATGTACCAGGAGCTCAGAAGGCTCTGGAGGTATAAAGAACAGTAATATCAAGATGTCTGCCCCTGAAAACAGCAGTCATGAAGGAAGTCAGATGTGTAAACAAGTTTTTTAAGAAAATGTAATGACTTCTATACTCCTCAGAGGCACATAGTGCCATGAGGGCACAGATGAGGAATTAATTAATTCAACATGGTTTGAGGGATCCAGGGGAAGCTACAGAGAGAAAAGACCCTAGATCAGACTTCAGAAATGAGCTCACCAGGTGGGGAAGCATGAAGAGGGCATTCTAGGAGTATGACATCATGATCAAAGACCTAGGAGGACTTCGTGTGTTTGCACAAGAGCATGGCAGGAGTTGAGGACATTTATGCTCAAACCAGAGTATGAAAATCAATCCCATCAGAATCTCCTATGGAGTTAAATGAAAACAAAAAGATTCTTCAGTCCCACTCATAAAGTTTGTTTCACGAAGACTGGGATATGGCTCAAGAAACTCTTTAAAATCTTCTGAGCTGATTTAATGCCCAGTAGTTTTGATTCGATAGATCTAGATTGGTCTCTGGACCATATGGCAGAGACACTGGCTTAGAGGGTTGGGGGCAGAGAGGTGGAGAGACTAGCATTGAGGCTGTAAACCTAGATCAAGAGGAAAATGTGGGAGATTTCTTATTCCACAGTAAGTAGTCTGGTCTTTATTTTGTGACAATGGAAAGTTACCAAAAAGGAAGTGGCTTTAAAAGACAACTAGTTATTTAGCTCACAATTCTGCAGATTGGCTCAGCTGGCTGCTTCCTCCGATCTGTTTTCTCCCTCAAGCATCTGGGTACAGATGTGGCTCAGGTAAGCAGCTTTGCTGATCTGCGCTAGCGCTCCAGCCTCTGGTGCTTCAGCTAGCACGAAGGGACCGACTCAGCTCTGCCCCAGGGGGTCTCTCCTCTTCTAGGAGGCTAGCCCAGGCTTGCTCACGTCACAGGGACTGGATTCCGAACCAAAAAGTGGAAATGCTTGAGGACTCTTGAACCTAGGATTGTAACTGACACAGCATTCAAATCTGCCATGTTCTATTGGTCAAAATAAGCCACAAATCCACACCGGATTTAAGGGCTGTGGAGGTAGATGACCTCTGGATGGGAGTGAAGGGGAGCAGAATTTGCAACTACAAAAACCAGCTTCTTTGGCATAAGGATTATCTTGAGCAGGTTATTTTTAAAGACAGCAGACAAAGGAAAAGCTCTGAAAACAGTAGAAGTTACCCTTTTGTAAGAGATCCTTACATTTACAAGGGAAATCTCCATTTGTAAGGGTGTAGGAGGGCTAAATGTCTGGAAACTCTACCAGTGGAGAAGGCAAAAACTTAGCCTTAGATCTGCCTTACTCTTATTTACTGTGATTTTCCTGGTCACCTACCATAAGTGCCTCCCATGTAACACTCCAACATCTTCAGTCTTTAGCTGGAAATAGTACTTAAGGTGACAGCTTGGGAATTACTCAGTTTCACGGAGGTATTCAGTTATCCTGGGTGTCTCCCATGTATACAGGAGGTTTATATGTTATTAAACTTCTGTTTTTGTCCTGTCAATCTACTTTATTACAGAGGCTTCTCAGCCAAGAACCTAGAAGGGCAGAAGGAAAATTATTTTTCCTCCCCTACAGTTGGAACTGCAAAGTCATATTGTAAAGGGGCAAGGGTCAAGGGGAGTAACTGATCAGAGGCATCACTGCCCATCAATTCACCACTGAAGTCACCACAGGTCTTTTTGTTCCGTTTCTCCTCATTCTCATACATAAATCGCCTAGTAGGGCCTCTGGCACAAGTTAGGAACTCAGTAGATGGCTGCCACTTTTTCCTCTCCCTTATTAAACAGGATAGAGATGTTAGCGTAGCAATGTTTCCAGAAGATTCCACTGACAGTGCCGTCGAAAATCAATTACCAGTAGTGGAGACTAGAGACAGAAAATTATCTCATATTTTAGCAATAAGCCAAGAGAAAGGTAAGAATAATGCAGATTGAAGCCATGGCAATGGAAAAGGAGAGAATGGAGTTGAGAACTATTTTGTAGGAATATCCAACTGGTCAGTATAGCAGAGTGGCTGAGAATATGAACTTCGGATTCAGGCAGATCTATGTTCACATGCTAACCATGTCACCTTGATCAAATCATTTAATTTACCTAACCTCCAATTTCTTTATCTGTAAGATGAGAATAAGAGTAGTCCCACCTTATCTTGGTTACTGATTTGTGATAAGTGATCTATAATTGAACCTTGATAATTATCATGATTGAATTACATCATGGAGGTAAGGATATGGACGCAGGCTTTGGCACAAGGCTTGAAGATTGGAATTGGGAGGTGACCAAGGAAGCCATCAAGGATGACTGAGATATCTTAGTTGCACAACTGGTTACAGGGCAGAGCCCTTTCTGGATATTAGGGAAATAAAGAAAAGCAGTGATTGTGAAGAGGAATACACATCAGTAGTATGGACCTGTGAGATATCCAGGTGGAAATGTCTATAGCTCCGCAGACACTGGGAGGGACAAATAGCCCTCCTAACAGGTAACAGGGCTAGAGAAGTACATGATATACCACAGGGAAAGCATACAGAACAGTATTTCAACTTCTTCTTTTAAACCAATGATCCTTTCTAATAGACATAGTTATCTATTGCTTCCCACTTACTGCCTCTGTATCTGTTTCATCTTCTCACCAATACAGGTATACACTCTGCTTTCCTATGGTAGCTTGTTCTCTATTTATCTGCAACAGCCAAAAAGTCCGATACCTTATGACTAATGAGAAAATTTACACGAAATATGCTGAGATAATTTAAACACCAGACGGCACATGAGTTCATATACAAAGTGGAAGTATTATTACAAATAAGATTGACAAGATCCTTTATATTTTAAAGGAAACAACTGTGTGTCACTTCCTATTATAAATATGTTACATGGGTTTTGTGGTCACCACACATCTTGAGGTTAAAGGTTTCATTTCTGGAAGTTATTATTTTCCTGTTTCTAAATAACCTTTAGCAGTAAAAACAAAGAGAACTTTACACTTGAATTAGACCTTTGCCTCAAAACTGGTTAGTCTCCAATGGAGTTCTTTGTTTGGTGTGCTTCCCGGATCATTGGATGGTAAATGTTCTGTGCTCCCCTTTTCCTTCCCTCACTTAGCTTGCCCGAGAAGGGCAGGCCACACAGGGCTTTGAATTCTCTAAGTATTTATATCAACAAGATTATTTCACCTTGAGGTTTCTCATCGTATATCATTGTGACTTATATTTTCTTTTGATTTTAGCCAAGACTGAATCAAAGTGTTTTTTAAAGATTAATACCTTCTATTTCCAACTAGAACATTTTAAGATATTAAGTTATAGATTTTCTTCCTATATTCCCCCTCTCACTAACCTCCATTCAAACAGATAATATACTCTGTGTTTCACGATCTTACAAAACGGACGTGCCTCTGCTGAGAGCCGGTACAGCGTGTTGGGCTCCCTGCTTGAAGGAAATAAATAGTAGTTGTGTAGAAGAAGCTGTGACACAGGGGTTTCCCCCAAGACTAAAAGAGTGATTCCCTCCAGGAATGGAGGAAGGAGAAAAACCAATGGGTCAGTTAAAGCAGATCTGTGCTCGCTACTCTTAACGGCACCTCAGGAATATAGCAGGATCTCAGAACTAATGGTTACATGGTACAGGAAGCTGCATCTGGGCCTGGGGTTCCAAAAACACAGCGGCAATACAGCAGAGAGCCCTTACACACATGGAACTTCCGCGGCCTTGAATGAAGGCCTATTAGCACTAACCATGTCGGGCCAGAGCCTCTTCATGCTTTTTCCCATTACCATGGAGGTCTCTGGAACTCTGGTTCCAAGACAGGGTGGAAGACAGGACATCCAAAAATACCAGTGACAGAATATCTCACCAAATTAGTGGGATGAGGGTCCAGGATGCAAAGAAAGTTGATCAAAAGGGAAAAGACAGTAAACTTTCTGTCAAGTTGGTGAACTGAGATTCACACCCACAAATGAACTTTAGGTAGTTTGTGTCATGAAAATAGCATTTAAATTTTTCAAAATGAAATATTATTTCATTCCTGAATGAACCTTGGCAAATTGTACACGCTACCAACCTGTGGCCCTGACATTCTGATACCGTCACTTCCCAAATCCTTGCCACTTCGAAGACCCAAGAACAGAGCTTAGGGCAACAGCAAACTCCAAGGTTACAAGCAGAGGGCACGTAGTTTGAAAAAGAAGATCAGTCAGAGAAATTCAGCCAGAGATTAAGTAATTGGCACCTGCTTCCGCTTAAATTTTGCTGACGGCAGGAGCTTTCCTGAAGTTCCCGGCAACTGCAGTGCATGAGGGAGTACCTGTGTGGAGAGGAAGGCGGGGAGACTCACATACACACAGTTTTCATGGCGTTTGTGGGAAGCAAAGGAGTCTGGAAGGTTCCCACGATTCTAAAGCAGATGACACAGGATTAGTTGAAGGCAAGAGCTGTCACGCCAACCATTTAGGCCCTAAGCTGACTGATGGAGCATGCCCCCAGAGAGGAGTGCCACACATGTACGGCCAGGACCGGGGCTCCAGAAACACTGCCCCTCTGAAGATCCTCCAGGCAAGGATCTGGAACAAAGATGAAAGCTGCTCAAAGAAACCACACGAACAATCTACGTAGAAGCCACATTATTTGCAGAAATTACCAACATGTGGTTCAAGAATACGAGAGCATGCACTCTATCCTGCTGCCATCAGAGGACCATATAGTCAACTCTAGACATCAGCTGCCCCAGAACCCAGTCGACGGCAAGCCGTTGACATTAGCAATAGGAGGAAGACCAAATGGACTGAGTGAGAACAGCTGCCCTCCCCCACACACATTTTAAAAATGGAACCCCACTATACATACTGTTTTCTCAACTATTTCCCCCTGTGTACCATGAACACATGTCAATGCTGAAATATACACACTTCTAGTAAATCATTTTTGAGAGCTCCATAAAATTCATTGACTAGAGGTACCATTAATTAACCAATTCCCATTTGGGGAAAATGTTTTTTGCTTTATTATGTATTTTTTTTCCCTTAACAATTGTATCCTATTATAGAGAGGACTATACACACTAGATTTTTTTTTTTATATATACAGCAGGTTCTCATAAGCCATCCATTTTATACACTTCAGTGTATACATGTCAATCCCAATCTCCCAACTCATCACACCACCAAAACGCCCACTGCTTTGCCCACTTGGTGTCCATACGTTTGTTCCCTACATCTGTGTCTCTATTTCTGCCCTGAAAACTGGTTCATCTGCACCATTTTTCTAGATTCCACATATATGCGTTAATATACGATATTTGTTTTTCTCCTTCTGACTTACTTCACTCTGTATGACAGTCTCTAGGTCCACCCACGTCTCTACAAATGACCCAATTTCGTTCCTTTTTATGGATGAGAAATACTCGATTGTATATATGTACCACCTCTTCTTTATCCATTCGTCTGTCGATGGGCAGTTAGGTTGCTTCCATGACCTGGCTATTGTAAATAGTGCTGCAGTGAACATTGCGGTGCGTGTATCTTTTCGAATTATGGTTTTCTCTGTGTATATGCCCAGTAATGGGATTGCTGGGTCATATGGTAATTCTATTTTTAGTTTTATAAGGAAACTCTTACACTGTTCTCCATAGTGGCTATATCAATTTATATTCCCACCAACAGTGCAAGAGGGTTCCCTTTTCTGCACACCCTCTCCAGCATTTGCTGTTTGTAGATTTTCTGATGATGCCCATTCTAACTAGTGTGAAGTGATACCTCATTGTAGTCTTGATTTGCATTTCTCTAATAATTAGTGATGTTGAGCAGCTTTTCATGTGCTTCTTGGCCATGTGTATGTCTTCTTTGGAGAAATGTCTATTTAGGTCTTCAGTCCATTTCTGGATTGGGTTGTTTTTTTGATATTGAGCTGCATGAGTTGCTTGTATGTTTAGAAGATTAATCCTTTGTCAGTTGCTTCATTTGCAAATATTTTCTCCCATTCTGAGGGTTGTCTTTTCGTCTTGTTTATGGTTTCCTTTGCTGTGCAAAAGCTTTGAAGTTTCATCAGCTCCCATCTGTTTATTTTTGTTTTTATTTCCATTACTCTAGGAGGTGGGTCAAAAAAGATCTTGCTGTGATTTATGTCAAAGTGTGTTCTTCCTATGTTTTCTTCCAAGAGTTTTATAGAGTCTGGGCTTACATTTATGTCTGTAATCCATTTTGAGTTTATTTTTGTGTATGGTATAAGGGAGTGTTCTAATTTCATTCTTTTACATGTAGCTGTCCAGTTTTCCCAGCACCACTTATGGAAGAGACTGTCTTTTCTCCATTGTATATCCTTCCCACCTTTGTCATAGATTAGTTGATCATAGGTGCGAGGGTTTACCTCTGGGCTTTCTATCCTGTTCCATTGATCTATATTCCTGTTTTTGTGCCAGTACCATATTATCTTGATAACTGTAGCTTTGTAGTATAGTCTGATGTCAGGGAGTCTGATTCCTCCAGCTTGGCTTTTTGTCCTCAAGATTGCTTTGGTTATTCGGGGTCTTTAGTGTCTCCATACAAATTTTAGGTTTTTTTGTTCTAGTTCTGTAAAAAATGCCATTGGTAATTTCATAGGAATTACATTGAATCTGTAGATTGCTTTGGGTAGTACAGTCATTTTCACAATATTTATTCTTCCAGTGCAAGCACATGGATCATCTCTCCATCTGTTGGTATCATCTTTAATTTCTTTCAACGGTGTCTTACAATTTTCTGCACACAGGTGTTTTGTCTCCCTAGGTAGGTTTATTCCTAGGTATTTTATTCTTTTTGTTGCAATGGTAAATGGGAGTGTTTCCTTAATTTCCCTTTCAGATTTTTCATCATTAGTGTATAGGAATGCAAAAGATTTCTGTGCATTAATTTTGTAACCTGCAACTTTACCAAATTCATTGATTAGCTCTAGTAGTTTTCAGATGGCATCTTTAGGATTCTCTATGTATAGTACTGTCATCTGCAAACAGTGACAGTTTTACTTCTTTTCCAATTTGTATTCCTTTTATTTCTTTATCTTCTCTGACTGCCATAGCCAGGACTTCCAAAACTATGTTGAATAATAGTGGTGAGGGTGGACATCCTTGTCTTGTTCCTGATCTTAGAGGAAATGCTTTCAGTTTTTCACCATTGAGAATGATGTTTGCTGTGGGTTTGTCGTATATGGCCTTTATTATGTTGAGGTAGTTTCCCTCTATGCCCACTTTCTGGAGAGTTCTTATCATAAATGGGTGTTGAATTTTGTCAAAAGCTTTTTCTGCATCTATTGAGATGATCATAAGGTTTTTATCCTTCAATTTGTTAATATGGTGTGTAACATTGACTTGTGTATACTGAAGAATCCTTGCATCCCTGGGATAAATCCCACTTGATCGTGGTGTGTGGTCCTTCTACTCTGCTGTTGGAATCCGTTTGCTAGTGTTTCGTTGAGGATTTTTGCATCTATATTCATCAGTGATATTGGTCTGTAATTTCCTTTTTTTTGTAGTATCTTTGTCTGGTTTTGGTATCAGGGTGATGGTGGCCTCATTGAATGAGTTTGGGAGTGTTCCTCCCTCTGCAATTTTTTGGAAGAGTTTGAGAAGGATGTGTGTTAGCTCTTCTCTAAATGTCTGATAGAATTCACTTGTGAAGCCATCTGGTCCTGGACTTTTGTTGAAGATTTTTAATCACAGTTTCAATTTCATTACTTGTGATTGGTCTGTTCATATTTTCTATTTCTTCCTGGTTCAGTCTTGGAAGGTTATACCTTTCTAAGAATTTGTCCATTTTTTTCAGGTTGTGCATTTTATTGGCATAGAGTTGTTTGTAGTAATCTCTTACAAACCTTTGTATTTTAGCAGTGTCAGTTGTGATTTCTCCTTTTTCATTTCTAATTTTATTGATTTGAGTCTTCTCCCTTTTTTTCTTGATGAGTCTGGCTAATGGTTTATCAATTTTGTTTATCTTCTCAAAGAACCAGCTTTTAGTTTTATTGATCTTTGCTATTGTTTTCCTTGTTTCTATTTCATTTATTTCTGCTCTGATCTTTATGATTTCTTTCCTTCTGCTAACTTTGTGTTTTGTTTGTTCTTCTTTCTATAGTTCCTTTAGGTGTAAGGTTAGATTGTTTGAGATTTTTTTGTTTAAGGTAGGCTTTTATAGCTATAAACTTCCCTCTTATAACTGCTTTTGTTGCATCCCATAGGTTTTGGATCATGTTTTCATTGTCATTTGTCTCTAGGAATTTTTTGATTTCCTCTTTGATTTCTTCAGTGATCTCTTGGTTATTTAGTAACGTATTGTTTAGTCGCCATGTGTTTGTGCTTTTTACGTTTTTTCCCCTATAACTGAATTCTTATCTCATAGTGTTGTGGTCAGAAAAGATGCTTGATATGATTTCAATGTTCTTAAGTTTACTGAGGCTTGACTTGTGACCCAAGATGTGATCTATCCTGGAGAATGTTCCGTGCACACTTAAGAAAGAGTAATCTGCGGTTTGTGGATGGAATGTCCTATAAATATCAATGAAATCTCTCTGGTCTATTGTGTCATTTAAAGCTTGTGTTTCCTTATTAATTTTGTTTGGATGATCTGTCCATTGGTGTAAATGAGGTGTTAAAGTCCCCCAATATTATTGTATTACTGTCGATTTCCTCTTTTAGAGCTGTTAGCAGTTGCCTTATGTATTGAGGTGCTCCTATGTTGGGTACATATATATTTATAATTGTTACATCTTCTTCTTGGATTGATCCCTTGGTCATTATGTAGTGTCCTTCCTTGTCCCTTGTAACAGTCTTTATTTTAAAGTCTATTTTATCTGATATGAGTATTGCTACTCCAGCTTTCTTGTGATTTCCAATTGCATAGAATTTCTTTTTCCATCCCCTCACTTTCAGTCTGTATGTGTCCCTAGGTCTGAAGTGGGTTTCTTCTACACAGCTTATACATGGGTCTTGTTTTTGTATCCATTCAGCGAGCCTGTGTCTTTCGGTTGGAGCATTTAATCCATTCACATTTAAGGTAATTATCAATATGTATGTTCCTATTACCATTTGCTTAATTGTTTTGGTTTTGTTTCTGTAGGTGCTTTTCTTCTCTTGTGTTTCCCACCTAGAGAAGTTCCTTTAGCATTTGTTGTAAAGCTGGTTTGCTGGTGCTGATTTCTCTTAGCTTTTGCTTGTCTGTAAAGCTTTTGATTTCTCCATCGAATCTGAATAAGATCCTTGCTGGGTAGAGTAATCTTTGTTGTAGGTTCTTCCCTTTCATCACTCTAAGTATATCATGTCACTCCCTTCTGGCTGGTAGAGTTTCTGCTGAGAAATCAGCTGTTTACCTTATGGGAGTTCCCTTGTATGTTATTTGTCATTTTTCCCTTGCTGCTTTCAATAATTTTTCTGTCTTTAATTTTTGCCAATTTGATTACTATGTGTCTCGGCATGTGTCTCCTAGGGTTCATCCTGTATGGGACTCTGTGCACTTCCTGGACTTGTGTGGCTATTTCCTTTCCCATGTTAGGGAAGTTTTCGACTATAATCTCTTCAGATATTTTCTCGAGCCCTTTCTCTCTCTCTTCTCCTTCTGGGACCCCTATAATGCAAATGTTTTTGTGTTTAATGTTGTCCCAGAGGTCTCTTAGGCTGTTTTCATTTCTTTTCATTCTTTTTTCTTTATTCTGTTCCTCAGCAGTGAATACCACCATTCTGTTTTCCAGGTCACTTATCCGTTCTTCTGCCTCAGTTACTCTGCTATTGAATCTTTCTAGTGTACTTTTCATTTCAGTTATTGTGTTGTTCATCTCTGTTTGTTTGTTCTTTAATTCTTCTAGGTCTTCGTTAAACATTTCTTGCATCTTCTTGATCTTTGCCTCCATTCTTTTTCCGAGGTCCTGGATCATCTTCACTATCATTATTCTGAATTCTTTTTCTGGAAGGTTGCCTATCTCCACTTCATTTAGTTGTTTTTCTGGGGTTTTATCTTGTTCCTTCATCTTGTATATAGCCCTCTGCCTTTTCATCTTGTCTCTCTTTCTGTGAATGTGGTTTTTGTTCCACAGGCTGCAGGATTGTAGTTCTTCTTGCTTCTGCTGTCTTCCCTCTGGTGGATGAGGCTATCTAAGAGGCTTGTGCAAGTTTCCTGATGGGACTGGTGGTCGGTAGAGTTGGCTGTTGCTTTGGTGGGCAGAGCTCATTGAAACTTTAATCTGCTTGTCTGTTGATGGGCGAGTCTCGGTTCCCTCCCTGTTGGCTGTTTGGCCTGAGGTGACCCAACACTGGAGCCTACTTGGGCTCTTTGGTGGGGCTAATGGAGGTCTCTGGGAGGGCTCACGCCAAGGAGTACTTCCCAGAACTTTTGCTGCCAGTGTCCTTGTCCTCACAGTGAGACACAGCCACCCCCTGCCTCTGCAGGAGACCCTCCAACACTAGCAGGTAGGTCTGGTTCAGTCTCCTATGGGGTCACTGCTCCTTCCCCTGGGTCCCGACGTGCACACTACTTTGTGTGTGCCCTCCACGGGTGGAGTCTGTTTCCCCCAGTCCTCTCGAAGTCCTGTAATCAAATCCCACTAGCCTTCAAAGTCTGATTCTCTAGGAATTCCTCCTCCCATTGCCGGACCCCCAGGTTGGGAAGCCTGACGTGGGGCTCAGAACATTCACTCCAATGAGTGGACTTCGGTGGTATAAGTGTTCTCCAGTGTGAGTCACCCAACCAGCAGTTATGGGATTTGATTTTACTGTGATTGCACCCCTCCTACCATCTCATTGTGGCTTCTCCTTTGTCTTTGGATGTGGGGTATCTTTTTTGGTGAGTTCCAGGGTCTTCTTGTCGATGATTGTTCAGTAGTTGTGATTCTGGCATTCTTGTAAGAGGTAGTGAGAGCACCTCCTTCTACTCTGCCATCTTGAACCAATTTCCCACACTAGATTCAGAAGCAAAATTTTGGGGTCAGAGGGTGTGGGCAATTACAAGATACACTGCTAAACTGCTTTATGACTCATAGTCCTGTCAAAGGAGTTAGAGAGGGTCAACTTACTGGAACCCTCACCATCACTACACGTAGCAGGTACGCACTGCTGCGTAACACATTACCACAAATGTGATGGCTTAATACACACATTGATTATCTCACAGCTTCTGTTTGTCAGGCGTCTTAGCATGGTTCAGCTATGTTCTCTGCTTCAGAGTCTTACCAGCTATGATCAAGATGTCAGCTGGGATGCATTCTTACCTGGAGAAGAACCCACTTGGGAACTGACTCAGACTGGTGGCAGGATTCATTTCTACCTGGCTGGAAGGCTAGAGACATCTGTTTTCTTCAGCAAGAGCCCTCCCTCACCTCTTAGAGGCATCCCAACAGTTCCCAGCCACGGGGCCCTCTGCATAAACAGTTCACAGCATGGTATCTTACTTTGTCAAGGGCAACAGCCTAAGACAGAGCCAGCTAGCAAGAGATTCTTACATAACATTATGTAATCGCAGGGGTAACAGCCCATCATTGTTACCATATTCTATTAGTTAAAAGCGAGTCACATGTCCCACTCCAACTCTAGTGGAGGGTTTTCTACAATGGTGTGGACACCGGAAGGCAGGAGTCACTGGAGGTCACCTTCAAGTTTGTTCACCACACTAGATACTATCATTTGTTTTACTTTTACAAATTTAACACAAACTAATCATTGTTTTAATCTGCACTCATTTTGCCTTGATTAGTAAAATAATTTTTAACAGGAAAAAACAGTCAATATTAAATGCTGTTGTCACACACACAAAAGTAATAAATAACACAGAAAGCTCACAGCTCTAGCAGAAACTAACCATAAATTGCCTAGAGCACTTTCTATACTGAATTTAAGATGACCAGGCATCGAAATAATATCAAGGGCACAGGGAGATCAGCTCAGTGCTTTGTGACCATCTAGATGGGTGGGATAGGGAGGGTGGGAGGGAGACGCAAGAGGGAGGGGATATGGAGGGAGATGCAAGAGGGAGGGGAGATGGGGATACAGGTATACATATAGCTGATTCACTTTGTTAGACAGCAGAAACTAACACACCATTGTAAAGCAATTATACGCCAATAAAGACGTAAAAGAAATAATATCAAGGGAAGTAGGATTTCATGATGTTTAGGAAAACGTTCACTGGAGCTAGAATGCCTGAGTCTGAATATCGGCCACAGTGTTTACAGGCTATGACAATTTCAACCACTGACTTAGCCTCTCTGAGTCTGTGTTTCAATCTGTGAAACTGTGATTATGTTAGTAAGCGCTTAGACTTACTGAGCACTTTCTATGCTCCACACTCTAAGTACTTTAACGTGTGCTAACTCATTTAATTCTCACAGTAAGCTTATGAAACAGATATTGTGAAATGCATCATCCTAGGGTATGGGGAGGATTAAATGAGTTAATTTAAGTAAAGGCCATAAAATAGTTCCTGGCACATAATAAGCACTCAACAGATGTTAGTGATCATTATGATGATATATGTACGGTTGTGCTCATGTCCAGTGCTCTGGGTGACACAAAGAGCATAATATAATGTTTAACCCCCAAGAAGGTTGAAAGAACAAAGACATTTACAGGAAAATAGCCTAATCAAGATCACAGATACTTCATTAGGTAGCATATGATTAAGTGGCATGTGTTACGGCTAAGTCCAGAGAATCTCGGAACTTCTTCTAGAAGACACAAGCCACAAACTCTTGTTTCAAAGAATGGGCAGGGGATTTGGATCTAGAGAGAAGTAGGAGTCGGAAATTACAAAAGAATGGACCAGTTGGCTCAAAGGCCAAGAAAAAGGAATGGCCAAGGCTGGTCTCTGTCAAGAAATGAAATATTAGAAGTCTGGTAGAGCAGCCAGGTCTCCAGGAAGGGAACAAGGCAAGGCTGGACAGGAAAGCCGACACTAGGATATGGGCGCCCTTGATGTACTGCATGAACCTGTCAATATCCATCCCTCTAGAGAGCATTATTATTTATTCAGTGAACAAAATGATTTGTCATGATGAAGACTATTTCAATGAGAACATCAAATTCAATGCTAAACTTCCCTTCCATCTGAGGAGGAAACAACTGAATGCTCTCAAGCCTTCAAGGACTCTCATTTACCATGAATCCATCCCTGCAGACTCACCTCACAAGAAATGCCTCCCCAGACTTTCACAAACTCCTAGAATATCTACTCTCATTTATCTCGTGACGACATAGTACCCTGCATCATTAGGCAACTACCAAGTGTACAAATTGTGGCTTTCGAGGAGAAAACAGGCTTCTGGCTGGGCCAGGACCATGATTTACAGCAGGAAATGACAGTCCTGTTTTTTAAGCACCTAGTGCATTCCTGGCATTATGCTAAGTGCATTCCCACATTTGTGCATTTAATACTAATCGGCACCACGTGCCTGACCAACTCCAGGATCAAGTTCAACTCCTCTCCTGATTAGAACTGCTGGTGCTGAAGAAATACACGTCTTCTCATTTTGTTGATTTATCTACAATAATGGACACAAAAATCAGGCCATACAACGCACAGCTCTTTGTACCACACCAACTCAGATGACAGCAGCCGACTCATTAAACTCCTGGGGTTTGGAATGAGAAGCGTGTTGGACGTGGCTGAGCTGTGAAGGTGAGAGCAGGAGACGCCAAGCTGCCATCCAGGTGGTAAGCCTTGTCCTGGTGGGTGGTCACACGCGCCAGACAATGGCAATAATAAATAGTGCACCTAGTGAATATCTCCTACAGCCACACCCTCCTCCAGGCACATCTGTGACTTCATTTAATCCTCACAACAACTATGCCAGGTAAGTACTATTATAAACTTCATTTTATACATGAAAAAACATGTGCTCTCCTGAGCTAAAACGTTTCACTTGGGCTCAATCTTTTCCCTTGTGAGTTCTGACATGTTATTGGTTTCTCTCCACCCGCCATCCTAGCCCTTTGGGTACTGAGAGTCAAATTATAGAAAAAAGTCTTTTGTTGTATCAGTATCTTTACGTTTAATAAACACACTTATCTTCTGCTTAAAGTTACTCTAATAGCATGGATAGTAACTAGTTTCAAAACATTAGGACTATCGCCTAACTCTTTGCACCCCAGCCTATAAATGTGCAAAATATCGATACAATTCTGTCTTCTACCTACAGGGAGATTACTCGTTAGATTAATCTAACTTCAGATTGTGACTATAAAAGTGTTTCGATAAATTTAAAGTTCCCGGCAGGCATAAAGATTAACCCACTGAAAGACTCGCCAAAGGGGAGAACTTCTTTTTCCTGGGTGCCTTTAATTAGTTTTCCTTCAGATCTATGTTGACTTCAGAAAAACAATGCTACCTTCTCTGCTCTTTGTACTGCCACTGGATCAGATGATACTCTCTCTACTCTCCTTTATCTGGCTCTTTCTGCTTCTCTGCCCCTTGATAATAATTAGTTCTAGGGAAGACGGATGGGTTTTGGTGCCGGGAGGATTCATTACAACAGGCAGCCACTGTGGGAGTGGGGAGAGTACAAATGAATGTGTGCACTGCCGCAGGGCAGGGGGCAGAAAGTCAGTGGGCAAGGGAAGAGCTTGAAGAGGAAGTCTCCCAGGACAGACCCTCCTGCCACTCAGTGCCCCCGAGAATTCGTAGCAGCAGCCATGAAAAAGCCGGAGTGGGCTCAACAGGGTATAACATTCAGGAATCTCAAGTTGAACAAGAAGGGGCATCCATTCCAGAGCTGGATGTACACTGGGGCTGCTGTCACTTTAGAAAGTTGCTGTTAACAAAAGACAACTTCATGGTATATAGAAATATAATTGACTTTTGTATACTGATCTTATATCTTATGACAATACAAAACTCATAAATTAGCTTTAAAAAAAAAAGACAACTTCACTTCCCTTTCTAAATTCACAAGCTATAATTAGGTACACGTGGACAAAGTACTTGCATAGAATGTTAAAAAAAATGATTTACCGTGTTTCTTCATCAAGAAATATTCCTTTGTATTTTGATGGATCTTCTGGATTAAAGCAGCAAGCTGTCAAGATGCCAACTATCTTCCTTCGTAGCTTATCAATATGTTATAAGAGACATTACTAAAAATAGCAATGAAGTAAACAGAAGCTTGGGTATCAGAACTAACTTTGGGCCTTCCATCGTTTGTTTTCCTTCCTCTGAGACAGCTCCACTGAGACTCAGACATTTCACTTAGAGACTTCTATAATTTGAAAGATTGGAACTCTTTGTAGTGCTTGTAAAATAAACTCCAGGGGTTAAGTGGCTCCAAGTGGGTTGAAAAATGTTTAGGATTCAAAGTTCAGTAAGATGAGGCCCTTTTTCAAGATATCAAAACTGAGGTTCAGGTTAAGAAACTTCCCCTAATGCAACATAGCTAATATGAAGGTAGGAACTTTCACTGAAACCTGTCTTTTTCCAAATTCCAAAGCACATGTCCCTTTGGCCAAAGTACTCTGTTTTCTACAGGAATGTAGAATAGGTATGTGTCCCAAAGACAGCAATAAAAATAACTGAAGGGATGGAGAACGGGTTTCATGAGGAATCCTTAAAGAATCTTCTCGTTTTCTTGACCATGAAAAGTTAATATAGAACAAACAATGTACACTTCTACATATTCCCAGTAACTAAAACAGAGTTTCTTGTACAGTACTGTTTTACAATACAAGGAAAAAAAAAGAAACACTTTAAGATATAATAAAAACATACCTACCTCTACCGTCCGAGGGCAGAACCTTGGAGAAAGGACCACAAGCGATGTCTATTACTGGAGCACTTCAAGCAAAATGTGGACACATTCCCCTCTAAGCTATGCCCAAAGAGATGCTGGCAGAGCACACGCTCTCTTATGGTCCATTCTGCTTTACGATCCCATGATTCTGTCACCTAATATTTTGCAAACTAAAAAGTCCACAGTGGTTTATGATATCTCCATTTGTGCCTGACAGTAGGGTAGGGAGTATGAGTATAAAATCGCTTGCCTGTTACATGCAGTTAATATTAATATTGTATAATGAAGTAGGATATGTTGATCCTATTTTGAGTTAGGAGCTCTAGAAGTGAAATAAGGTGCGCCCACGCAGTGCTGGCGAAACGATTTTTCTCCTAAATGTCAGATAGTTAGGAAAAAGCCCACTGAGACACACTCATTTATATATAAACCTTCTCCTTCCATGCCTCACATCTAAGTCATCAAAGATGAATGGTGTAATGATTTAATGAACCAAGATTCCCCTCAAGCCATAGGTCACAAGGAGTAAAAGACATAAAAATATTTCCTATAAATATCTGCTTCTTCAATAACACCATTTTCATAGTATTTCCCCCAGTCACGTCTATCAGATGGCATGAGTTTGTAGCTGAACTTACTTCACTCCTTATTCAGTTCCCTTCATCTGTTGAGAGGATGCCTTTTGCCTTTCGAAGTTCAGAGCTCACTCTTCAAATGAGGCTGCACACCTGCTCTAAGATTTCTCTTTCCATAAAACCTGTAAAACTCATGGACACTTTCACAGGCCATGGGAGGTGACTAAATTTATCATTTATACAAGAATGAAACAACAAATAAAAGGCACAGCTATACTAAAATAGTGGCAAATCTTAAAGCTCATTTATGCTTCGTAATGAAAACACATTTGGAAAGAATCTAAAGCATGTGATAAAAATATGATGTAAGGACTTTGAGGAAATAAGTGACTTGAGCTAATGTACATGAGGGTGCCTCCCCTCCATTCCAGTACCTGCTGGACTGGTCATGGAACCTAGAAATTAGGGCAACCTGCCCCAGCGCTGGAAGAAAAATCACCACCTACCTGCCATAAACTGAACAATTCTCACCAAGTGAAATTCAGAGAGGATCACTTTTGAAGTCAGATTGACAAAATTCAAATAATCACAGAACACAGAATTACAAATCCTATGATAAAGCAGACAGGTGGACCACTGAGACCTCAGGCACAGCTGGGAGTGCTTGGAAGATAGGAAGTGAGAAGAGGAGGGCCCTGGGAACAAACTTTGAAGAAATCCACTGTTACAGAATTATAAAATATACTGGGACTTCCCTGGTGGCGCAGTGGTTGAGAATCTGCCTGCCAATGCAGGGGACATGGGTTCGGGCCCTGGTCCGGGAAGATCCCACATGCCACAGAGCAATTAAGCCTGTGCACCACAACTCCTGAGCCTGCGCTCTAGAGCCCACGAGCCACAACTACTGAGCCTGCGAGCCACAACTACTGAGCCTGCATGCTGCAACTACTGAAGCCCACGCACCTAGAGCCCGTGCTCTGCAACAAGAGAAGCCTCCGCAATGAGAAGCCCGCGCACCACAATGAAGAGTAGCCCCTGCTTGCTGCAACTAGAGAAAGCCCGCATGCAGCAACGAAAACCCAATGCAGCCAAAAAATAAATTTAATTAACTAACTAATTTAAAAACTAAAACAAAAGAATTATAAAATATAAAAATAATGCTGCATAAAATAAGGAGATTTTCGAGCACTGAAGAAGGGGAGTAAGAGCATACTTGTGAAAAATATTTATTCCCGGAAACGAGATCACATTTTAGTCACCATCTAACACCGTTCATCAAATAAAAGCAAACCACCTCTACAGGAAAATAAAGTACCAGCACTTGATCTTAAATAGTATTAGAACCAATAAAGAACAAAACAATTACTGCAAAAACTGAATCCCTGAAGCTTCTCAACTGCTATTCCCATAGAAGACACCAGAACAATCGTAACAGAAGCAATAAGCAAAAATAAATGAGAAGACAGCCTTCTTGAATGAAGTAAGACTTCAGTTTTAAAAATTGAAAGGGCAAAATTAGAGAAAATAGATGAACACCTACACATAGCCTGATTAAACTTTTTCATTTTAAGTATAATCAATCTTCTAGTCATCTAGTCAGAAAAATAAAAACAAATCAACAAAACAGGTTCCTTACAAAAGAAAGACAAATAATGCTGGTTCCAGGTTTATTAGAGTTTGATAATGTATGTATTTATACACGCGCATATATATTAACCACTCCCCCCATTAGCAGCAAAAATACATTAAACATATAATCTTAAAATCCTCAATAAAATACTAGCAACTTGAATGCATCACATATCATAGGTAGAACAATTATTCAGTTATTTCAGAAGTCAAAGCAGCCACTTCAACTCTTAAACCTCCATTACCTCCTGCCTCACTGTACTTTTAAGAGAAAACACGGCCCTTCAGACAGGAAGTCTCTCAACTTACCACCCCCTCTCACTTTGATCTACTTCCTTAACCAACTTTTGCTTGATCCTTCCAGACACAATGCAACAGTGTTCCTTTCCTATCTTACTTTGAGTACTTGAACTTTCAGCTGCGTATCCCACTGCCTCTCCACTATTGCTTATCATTGACTCTCCACTAGCTCTTTCCTAACATTTATAGATGCAAATTCTCTTTCATTCTAAAAACATACCAAACAAGTAAGAAAAGCTTCTTCCAACCTGGTTTCCTTCTCCCTTAGCCATTTCACTCCTTCACTTCTGAATTTCCTGAAATTGTTATCTGCATTGGCTACCTCCATCTCCCCATTTTTCCCATCCCACCACTTGAAAGAGTTTTTACCAAGATTAGTGACTTTCTTATTAGTAAATCCAGTGAGCACTTCACAGCCTTGTCGTACTTCACCACTCAGCCGCGGTCTGATTGACTGCAGCTTGCTTCTAGAAATACTTTCTTCCCTTGTTGTCCATGACAACACACACTCTTGATTTTCGCCCAACTCTTCCGGAAATTAATTCTCAATCGTTATCACCAGATTTGCTCCTCTGATCTATTTCTTAACTGTTAGTCTGTATGGAGTTTCTCACCTAGGCCCTTTGTCTCACTCTACACTGTCCAAGTGTGATCTCATCCATTCCCCTGGTTTAAATGATAACATATATGTTAATGACTCCTAAATCTATCCAACTACGCAGACACATTTATATGCACATCCCATAGGTTTCTCAAATAGTATTAATATTTTACATCCACTAGTCCTTTGCATATTATCCTGTATGTGTAGCTTTCCTCTTCATTTACTATTTTTTCCAAATGTGAATCAGTGCACACATTTTATTAAGTACCCTGAACCTTTTCCCTTAATATGCAAACACCTCACCATGTCACTAAATAGTATATGGCATGCTTTTAAAAATGTATTACTAAATACATATACAAACATATATAACATATGTAGAGTTTAAAGAATAGGAAAGAACAAAAAAATGCTAGAAAAACACCTATGTGCCCCACAGGAAAATAAATTGCAATGTCATCCCCAAATGGAATATTACAGGGAAGTCAAAGTGAATGAAGTAGAACTACACCCAACAATATGGAAAAGCCTTAGCAAAACCACACTGAATATTAGCAACACAGTACTGAAGGGGGAAAGTGCGAGTCCCAAAACAAGAATCCCCCCATTTAGAAAGTAAAAACAATACCTATATACTTTTGAACAACATATATGCATTATGGATGTGTGTGTATGTATACATAAAACACGTGTGTGGACAGATAGATGCATAGACAGACTTAAAAAGCAGTGAATGAGTAACACAAGATTGAGAATGGATACTATCTCAGGTAGGCACAGGCAGGGGGACAGGATGCAGTAGCACATAGGTAGATGTTAGTTTTTGTCAACATTCTTCTAATTCTTGCATTGAGTGATGAGTTCACAGGTAGTTACTATACAATTCAGAAAGAACTATCTGTGCCCATGCATAGGCCAATGAGATCTTTTCAAGATCCAGTTAACATGATTTATTCAACTCTGTGTACCTGAGATCCAAAAATAAATGACGATGATAAATCCATGAAGACCTAGAGTATTACCAGGACTTTGAAGCCTCCTTCATTTCCTTTATGCTGGCTTTTGATAAGTAGACATTCTTAATTTAAATGTAACCAAATTTACCAAATATTTGAGCTTCTCATCTTAAGAAATCTTTCCATGAACCAAAAGCAAGAGCAATCAAACTAAAGACCATTGGCCAAATATGGGATTTTGTACTTTTATGGCCTGATAAGATTGTTTTTTGTTTTTAAACAGTTGTAAAAACAAGGACTAATATGCAACAGAGATAGCAAATGATATGCAAAGCCTGAAGTATTTACTCTCTAGTCCTTTACAAAAAAGTTTGCTGACCCCGGCCCTATGGCCATAAAGACAATCTTTTGTATCAGCACTGTCCAGTAGAACTTTATGATAGAAATGTTCCATAATCTATGCTATCCTATATGACAGCCACTGGCCACATGTGGCTATTGGGTACTTGAAATGTGCTTAATGAACTGAGGAACTGAATTTTTTTAATTTCTAATTTTCTTTATTGATAATTTCTAATTTAATTCATTTAAAATATCAAATACCTATAATTTCAATATAATCTATATCAGAATTTAAAAATAAAGAATAGAATATTGAAACCTGAACCATTTCAATGAGATCAAAGATTCAAATCTCGTAGTATCATCCAGAAACATGTACAAAAGATTTTAAAATACACAATGGAAAACTAAGTGGCAAATTGAAAGCTAAAATACATAGGAAGGTTAAACTCCTTTGAAAAGCAGCCATGCAATTCTCAAGAAAGGAATTTCCATGTCTCATGAATACATCTAAAATATTTTGACTTCCTACTACAAACCCTGATGATCCTCAGAAAGCTAGTCTGAATCAAGAGCTGAATTTTTGATTTTATTTATTCAATTTAAATTGTAAGATGTGTCTTGTGGTTACTGTACTGAACAGTGTAGTCCTATGTTTTTAACTAAGTTTTAACATTGTACCTTTCAGAATTGTCTTAAATCTAACTAGATTTTTGTATATGATGTCAGATCAAATTTCATTTTCTCATAGGGATAAAAAATGTTTCCTAACCATTTTCCTATCATGATACAAACAGAATAATATACACATAGCAGACTGGGGTAGATGCATGTGACTGCTAGAGGCCAGAGGCAACTTCAGAAAATCCTGTGACTTTTTTTTTTTAAGGTGTATCGTTTTCATGATACTTAAGCACTAGGACTAGTTCTTCCTTCTCAGCCCTTTACAAATATTAACTAATTTAATCCTCATACTATTACTATTATTAGCCATATTTTCCACATGGGGAGGTGTGGCACAAAGATCATGTACAAGGGCATAGAGACAGTAGGTACCACAAGTATGACTTGGACCCATGCAATTCGGTGCCAACGCTCATGCTGTTAAACCACTATCCTATATTTACTCAGCAAGTAAGGCTTCTTTCTTCCATTTTAAACTATATACATTGGGCTTCCCTGGTGGCGCAGTGGTTGGGAGTCCGCCTGCCGATGCAGGGGACACGGGTACGTGCCCCGGTCCGGGAAGATCCCACGTGCCGCGGAGCAGCTGGGCCCGTGAGCCATGGCCGCTGAGCCTGCGCGTCCAGAGCCTGCGCTCCGCAACGGGAGAGGCCGCAACAGTGAGAGGCCCGCGTACCACACACACAAAAAAAAAAGCTATATACATTTAACTTCTTTAAATTTCTTTTTATCATCTTATTGCACTGGCTCAGGCCTCCAATCACTGCACTGTTAAACTGGTAGTGGTTACACTTTTTGTCTTACTCCAGATTTTACAGGGATAATGTTTTTGTATGATATGTGCTTCATCTTTGTCAATGTATTTTATCAAGTAAAGGAGTTCCCTTCTATTTCTTGTTTGCTAAAACTTTTCATCATGAATTATGCAATTCATGAAATTGAAATTTTAATCAAAAGCTTTTTATGTGTATACTGAAATCATCATTTAGCTTTTTTTACCTTTAATCTCTTAGTATGATGAATCATTTTTCTAACGTTGAAGCAACTTGGCATTCCTGGAATAAACACAATCTTGTCATGATGTTCCATATACATAAATGTATATAAATTGTATGTCATATAATTATGTCACATATGCTATTTATATGGTGAGACAGAATATGGAGCTGGTTTGCAATTTTTAAAAGTCAGGACCAAGGTTAGCATGTAATTTTCCTTTCTTCTATGATCTTTATCTGGTTTTTCTATCAAGGTACATGAGCCTAATTAAATCAGCTGGAGAATACCCTTTTCCATCCTCTTTGCAGTTGCTATCTCAGGTCTCTCAGTCTTTTGTAGGTGACCTATTATGTTCTCTCCGGCTGCTTTTAATGTCATTTCCTTGTTTTAGCATTCCATAGTTTATCTATGAACAAACTTAGCTTAGGTGTGAATTTCATCTTATTTGTCCTTTTTGGGATTTGTTGGGGATCCTCTCAGTCTGAGGATTCGTTTCTTTCATGAATTTTGGAAAATAATCAGCTATTAAATCATTGAAAATTTCCTCTCTTCCAATCTTCTCATTGTATCCCTCTAGTATTTTGACTAGAAATTGAGTTGGGCAAAAAGTTCGTTCGGGTTTTCCCGTACAAACATCTTACAGAAAACCTGAACGAACTTTTTGGCCAATCCAATACACGTTATTCCTTCTAAGTCTGTCATGCAGTATTCTCAACATATGTTTTGTATTTTCCATCTCAGTCTCTCTGTGCTGAATTCTGAGTTATTTCAGATACATAGTCAAGTTTACCAATTCTCTTCATCTATATTTAACATTCTTTTTAAACCATACACCAAGTTTTTATGTCTAGAAGATCTATTTTAACCTTTTTTCAAATTTCACTAGCCAAATTAGTCTAATGGATAGTTTATTTCTTAGCCATATTTTCAATACCCTCTTATTTCTCTAAACATGTTAAATATACTCATTTTATATTATTTTTCTGATAATTCCAGTGTTTACAGTCTTGGCAATTTGGTTTAATTTTAGAGGTTTGTTGTTTCTGTTGATACTCAAGGATTTATGTTTTTTATCTTTTAAGAGTTTTGATTATGAACACAATATTGGGTATGTAAATATGCAGAAGAAACAATGATTCCATTTTAGGAATCAAGTTGAAGGAATTTGCCTTTTGATAGGTCAAATGAGATAAAATATATGATCATCTTGATAGATGCTAAAAGGTATTTTATAACATTTGTCACCCATTCCAGATTTCTTTTAAGGGAATAGTAAACTAAGAATAGCATATAACCATAAATAATGTGATTCTTAAAATATGATATAGTGGTGCTGTCTGCATTAAAAGCTTAAGAGTACTGTTTCAAAAGGTATGTGTTCCACAGATTTTGGGAAATCAGCCTTCCAGGATGGTGGGAAGCTAGAAAGAGGTACTTCTTAGGGACTTATGGGCACAGACTCTACTTTTCTCCCTGGGGGAGGATGTGACCTCACTGACACCAAGTTTGGGCCAAGATCTAGGAAAGCCTAACTCAACCTCTCCCTAAATGGAAACACTAAGCAAAGAGATTGTACATTTTCCCTGGATAGTGATGTGAGTCCTGAATAGAGAAGAAATGTAAAATAATGTTAGGCTTTGCTCTTCTGGTAAATCTCTACCTTTTGCAGACAGTGTCATTGGCTGCGTGCTGCTCACTGGGAGACTGAGGGTTGCTGCAGTATTATAGGATTTTGTGCCCTTGGCTAAATGAACCTGGAAGTTACGGCAAGCTACGAAGGTATATGTTGGTCTTTTCCAATCAATCAATCAACAGTATTTCTGCAAGCACATGACAGGACACTAATGCCAGTGGCTGATGGATTGAGCCAAAAAAAAAAAAAAGGTACTAGGACCAAAATGTTCAGGAAATGATATGTATTTAAGCACATCTTCTTGGAAATTTACAACACACAGTAGATAATTAAAGTCTCTGTGAATTCCAACAATAAAGACAACTGCTTGGTTCAGATAAGGGGTTAGCAAATTTTTTTCTATAAAGGCCCGATAGTAAACATTTTAGGCTTAGCAGGCCATATGGTCTCTGTTGCATCTACTCAACTCTGCATTTAAAGTATAAAGCAGACATAGAAAATACCTGAATGAATACCGTGGCTGTGTTTCAATAGAACTTTATAAAGAGAGGCAGAGGGCTGGATATGACCCACGTGCCACAGTTTAGGGCAAATGACCACATCCTACACCTATTTGATCATGGAAATTTTTTTCACCCAAATCTCAATTCAAAACCTATGTGCGGGCTTCCCTGGTGGCGCAGTGGTTGAGAGTCCGCCTGCCGATGCAGGGGACACGGGTTCGTGCCCCGGTCCGGGAAGATCCCACATGCCGTGGAGCGGTTGGGCCCGTGAGCCATGGCCGCTGAGCCTGTGCTCCGCAACGGGAGAGGCCACAACAGTGAGAGGCCCACGTACCGCAAAAAAAAAACAAAACAAAAACCTATGCACTTTAAAATAGGCAAATTTAAAAGATAAATAAATCTTACTAGAAAAGCAAAGATAATTTTTTAACTGTTTTTTTTTCGCCTTCTGTAGGATTTATGGAGGATATATGTTATCCAAAAAATACCAAGGTAATAGAAGAGTGATCAGATTTAAAAATTTCTATTGTATCCAACTTCCTTATACATGGACTTTAATATTCATTTCTCATTCAACCTGTCTTTAATCATATATCTGTCTTGTGATCACGTTATAGAAAATCAATTTGAGGGTATGAGAGCCAGAGTTGGGCTAAAATATAACAGAATATTAGAACTGCAATTGCAAATTAACTAGATTTTAAATTGTATACATGTTATGATTTTCTTGCCTTAAACTCTTACTGAGGTGACATGTGTCCATGAACTGAAAAGCCAACTCTGTGGCTGACATAGGTTTGATAAATGCTAACCATAGGACCACTAAGTTAAGTATGTGGCATCTGCAATCCTTACCTCATAACTGTCCTGACTTTTGATCATTTTATTTGGGACTTCAGTATTATTAAGCAACTCAATCAGTGGAACATAAAAGTTCTATAAATAAATAGATTTTTCTCTTTCTACTTTCTCAATTTAATAAAAACTTTTTCCTCCTTCTGCTGGATTGATGTGACCTGAATGAATAATTTGCCCTTCATTGGTTAACATTAACAGTATCTTAAGGCAAAGCATTTCTGGAGATTTTAAAGAAAGCAGAGTATTTATATGGAATGTTCACCTTTAGCTTAACCCCTGTGTGAACCTTAACAAAAATCACTTTACTTCTTCGACCAGTTTCCTCATCTGTAAAATAGGATAATTAAACCCTTCTCATGAGGTTATTGTAATGACACCTCATCATATACGTGAACATCTGAGTAGAGCTCCCGTTACATAGCAGATACTTGAGAACAGATAGCTGCATTTGAAGGAGAAGTGACTGTTTCTTTAATTTTACTCGCCATGACTTTTTTGCAGTCTAAATGTGTTTAGAAGGCAGGTTTCATCCTTTAGAAGACTCAGTTAAGGGAATCAACACGGGAATCAAAGTACATTTCATTCACATTTCAAAATAAGATATTGTGAGGATTCCCCGCACGGTTTAGGAGGAGATGTCCCCAGAGTAGTGTGGTGATAGAGACCTAAATAGTAGTGATTGCCAAACAGCATTATTCATCCTCATGACAATTCCAGAGCAACAGCCTGGGGAAGGCCACACTCACATTACTAACAGTTGTAAGACTTGCTTATTTTAAAAGCATTCAATCAGCAAAACCTCCTTTTCCACTAATGATTTTCAATCACACATCTCTCTTGGTTGACGGTGATGCATTTCTCATTACGACGCGCTATCCCACACAGCTTACAGCTCGGCCACCGCCAACCGCTTTACTTCAGATTAGAAATATACCACCTCTATTTCACTGACCTTCAGAGATGAGAAAACAAACCTAATTCCAGTCTACACGAATCAAATCATTACATGACACAATTTATCAAAAGACTACGTGCTGTTAAGAAGTGAATTTGGCCCCAACTCACTTTTTAAATAGCTGTTATAATGCTTGCATGAGAGTATTCGAAGTCTTATTCAATTTTTTTGAAGAGCTAGAACCTCCGAACTACATCCCCAGGTGGTTTTGGGCAATCACCACCTAGTATAAGCAAAGCTATTTGAACATCTCTATTATGAAATCTGGTTTGCTGCCTATAGGCCTCTATACATAGCACTTTCAATCAGGGCACCTGGCCTATTCTTTAAACATCCCCACAGGACATGATCTATTTTAAACTCCAATCTGCATGAGTGCACTACAGTCTCAACCTTTCATCTCCTGCCTAATTTAATTCCATTCATCTCCTCCCTGACCTCTATAAAACTAACTTACAAGGGTTTTCACACTCTTGCATGGAGGATTCCAGTCAGCAGCTAGGGGACAAGATGGCTGGGTCACAGGCTATTTCTCCAACAAGTCAGACTTCCAAACCTCTGGCCTTGTGTCAGGATTTCTCTACCTGGATCAGCCTTCTTTCCCTCTTCTACTGGGAAACTTCAGTTTATCCGTCCACTTGAAGCCATCTCTGACTTTACCATAGCAATTGTCTTCGTAGGTTTCCTTTGATCCCTCACTAGACCAAAATCCCTTCAAGGGCAGAGACCTATCTTTTTTATTCTCTTTGCACATGAGGAATAGGGGGAGCTGCTGCGCTACATAAGGATTTGCTTAAATTTGAAGAATACATCATGAATCATGATGTGAATATAAATATACAGCCTCGTTGGGACCCTAATACCTAGTGCCTTTCACTTTCATCTGCTGGTTGGCTTCATCCTCCACTTTGGGGTACAGTAGAGCACTTCAGTGGTGCTTCTACCATTTGTCCTTTCATCTTAGGCTCCATGCTCCCCAAGTCTTCTTTATTTAACTGTTCTCTCTCCTTTGCCCTTGGTAATTTTATTGACTGATGGTTTTTGAGTTAGATCTGAGTTCAAAGTCCAGGTATGCCCTTTACTAGCCCTGTCACCATAAAGAACCCACTTTCTTTTCTTTTCACTGACCATCAACATATGATTCTTGGCACACTTACCTAATACTGCAATTGTAACTTCCTCAAAAACATGGATATATTTAAGTCCCCCACACCTAGCATCATGTCTGGTACCGGCAGGCAATCGGGAAAGGCTTACTGAATAAGTGAATCCCCTCAAGGTGCCATTCATTCATTCACTCACTCTATATTTGAGGACACTTTTGTTTTACTTCTGTTATAGCATTTTGAAGTGAGGCAGTCCTGGGTTCAGATTCTGCCTTTGTCATCTGTTCCCTGTGCTATTTCATACTGTGTATTTTTCACACGTCCAACTTTCCACTCGACTATAAACTCCGTAAGGGCAGAGAGTATATATTGTTCATCTTTAAGTTATTCCCCAAGGTTAACAAGGGGACTCACAAACCTGAGTCCCATAAAATATGGGTGCTTAACGAAAAGCAAGTGCAAAAGCATAGTAAGTGCCAAGTGCTTTGTATAGACGAGGCATTTTCATGATTACTCTGCTGGTCCCTCCCTTTCTGTGGCAGCACTTCCATGGGCTACAGCACAACCTTGATAATGAGAAAGATCTGGTTTTGAGTTTCTCCTCTGCTAGTTTCTACATGTGTCACCTCCAACAAATCCCTGACAGTCATCAGCCTCGACATTACTGCTATAAGGTAACAATTATGTTAGGTAATGGACTTAGGGCCTGGCACACAGGAGATGCTCAGTTAACGTTTGTTACCTTTCGTCTCTGTTTTGGTTCAAAGGGTGTAGTAATGTGCCCCATGTGAGTTAGACTGATCATTCATATGCCTTTAATCAATTGCAAATGACTTGATTCCACATTATGACCCCTTTTGACTGTGGAAGGGAGAATTTTTAAGTGGAAGAAAAGTTCTGTTATTAAGATGACTTCATTTCAGGAATCCATTTTATCTGATATGTCAAATATCGCATTTATTATTCTAAGAGACAAACTTACTATACCCAATTATATTCTTTTAAAATGTTGGGACTGTAATTAAGAAGAATGAAATAATGCCATTTGCAGAAACATGGATGGACGTAGAGATTATCATACTAAGTTAAGTCAGTCAGACAGAGAAAGATAAATACCATACAATATCAATCACTTATATGTAGAATCTGAAAAATAACACAAATGAACTTATCTATGAAGCAGAAACAGACTCACAGACATAGAACAGACTTGTGGTTGCCAAGGGGGATGGGGGAGGGATGGACTGGGAGTTTGGGATTAGCAGATGCCATGTAGAATGGATAAACGACAAGGTCCTACTGTATAGCACAGGGAACTATATTCAATATCCTGTGATAAACCATAATGGAAAAGAACATGAAAAAGAATGTATATGTATAACTGAATCACTTTGCTGTATGGCAGAAATTAACACAACATTGATGTATAACTGAATCACTTTGCTGTACGGCAGAAATTAACACAACATTGTAAATCAACTATACTTCAATAAAATAAAATAAATTAAAAAAAATGAAATATTGGGACTGTAGAATTTTAAGCTCTGAATCCGACTCTGAAAACTTGGAACAAGAGTAACAGCTTTCACTAGAATTAAATATATCATTACCCCTCAAGTAGAAAAGCATTTATCTTTCACACAAAACCAGTGGCAGTGGACGATAAAGACGATTCTGTTTGATGTGAGATTACACTCAAGACCTATGGGTCAGGAAATCTGTAAAGAATGCCACAAGTCATGGAATATTAGTATAAATTGCAAGGGATGCAAAACTTCTATTAAAATCAAACACTCTAGGGCCCTTTTTAAAAGCTGGGGTGTACTCATCAGTTTTAAATTCGCAGTGAGGAGAACCTGACAGTCTGAGACATTCTAAAATCTACAACAGTCACATGTGTATCTAGGGGGACAAAATTTATCTTAAAAAACACCTCCTAAATTCTTACTAGTATTCTTGTATACCTCAAGTCCAGCTGAAATTAAATATAGATAAGCTCAAAATTAGCTTATGTAAAAAATTAGAAAAAGTATTATAACTCACAGTTTTACAAAATTCAGTATCATCCAAAATTTAACCAAGAATGTTAATTATATTTATATACAAATATGTTCGTTGGGTTTTTCCAGTTTCTAAAGTGATTTTTAACCATTTCCTTACAGAGCGGAATTATTCTTATTAAATGGAGATGGTTTGCAGTAATTTGCAAACTGTAAACACAATATGAATACGTGTTAGAGGAATTGTTCTGAATGATGACGACGCAAAGCTAAACGTGGTTTATTTTAACAGAAAGAAAACCAATCTGAAAATAGAACTTAACCAATGCACAGAATAGCAGAAGACATTTGACTATTCCCCAAAGCTGTAAGGAACAATCAGAGGGCGTTATATATCCTCTACCAGCTCAAAATCCTTACTTGCTACAGCTCCTGGCAAACAAGAGGCTATTTGCTTAGCACTTCTGAGCAACTGGTGCTTTCAATCAGATAATTAGAGGGAGCAGGGGAACTGGCACATTTGCAGAATCAATCACACCTATGGGAAGTCAGAAGCCTTTTAAACCCTTGCTCCTGTAATTGGCCAAATCTGCCTGGAGTCAAGGGAAGCAGATATGAAACCACCAGAAATTCAGGCCTCTGCAGTGTTTCCTTCACTTACTTACAATTTTCATCTCCCATTTTGTAAGCACCACGAGTGAATATGATATTATTCAACAAATGAATTGCTGAAAATGTGTGTGAAATGTATGGATTTTCACCTGCTAAACCCATTCATTCATTTATTTATTGGCTGCGTTGGGTCTTCGTTGCTGTGCGGGCTTTCTCTAGTTGCGGCGAGCGGGGGCTACTCTTCGTTGCGGTACACAGGCTTCTCATTACAGTGGCTTCTCTTGTTGTGGAGCACGGGCTGTAGGCGCGCGGGCTTCAGTAGTTGTGTCACATGGGCCTTAGTAGTTGTGGCTCGCGGGCTCTAGAGCACAGGCTCAGTAGTTGTGGTGCACGGGCTTAGCTGCTCTGCAGCATGTAGGATCTTCCCGGACCAGGGCTCGAACCCGTGTCTCCTGCATTGGCAGGCAGATTCTTAACCACTGCACCACCAGGGAAGCCCTAAACCCTATTTTAAATGTGGAAGGCAACTTGATGTTTTAAACGAACCCTAGGGAAACCTCTCAGAAGAAAAGGTCTGGCAGTGAAAGAACTATACATCCTCTGACTTAGTAATTCTTAAACTTTCTGGGTCATTGCACCACTTTTGAGACTGTATGGAAAGTTATGGAACTTCTTACATCGGAAAAAGAGCAGACGAGCAAAACTTTGCATACAATTTTAGGAAGTTCAAAGACCCCTCCTCAGAGTGTTAGACTTTAGAAAGAAGTTCTGCTCTAATTCACCACTCATGAGATGTATTAAAACTCAAGGCAGTAAATGTGAAGCAAAAGTAACATCCCATTATATCTACTACAAAGTTTAAAATATTTTGGAATCTGTGGCTTTGGCTATACCAATTGATTGAATGATTCATTCATTCATTTATTATTCGACAAATGTTATCTCGCACCTACCATCTACCAGGGCCTATTTTTAGGTGCTGGAAAGCAATGAACAAGACAGAGAGAAACCCAGCTCTCATGAAGTTTATATACAAATGTGATTCAAGCTGCCTACACAGTATGTACCAAGGTGAAAAAAAATGTTAAGAAGCAACACCAGAATTACTTTTAAGCTGTTGATTGTCAATCTTGGCTGTACATTACAATCACCTGGGGCACTTTAAAAAATCTCACTCAGCCACACTGCTGCAATGTCACTTCCCTTCTCTTACACATTCTGTAGAATTGTACACTCAGAAATATATATACTGTTTGCATTTTATAAGCGTGTGTGTAAGAGCACGTGTGTATGGGGGTTAAGCACTGAAAAGAAAGGGTCTGAGGTGCACACAGGTGTAGATCGACTGCAGAGGTGGGCCAGCACAGGGAGGGTGAGGAAATGATCCAGGAACACGACAATTTAGTGGAAAAGGGATCTCAGAGCCAGAGGCGACCATGAGAACCTGAGGCCCCTGGGGGAAAATGTGGAAGACTTCCAGGGTCCACTGAATTCTCAGAGTGTGTATCTTAAAGGTTAGGGAGACTCCAATAGGCCTCTGGGTCACACTTACTTTGGAATATAGCTGTGCTATCTGTACGAGGTGTGCATACAGGATACTGTAATACTTTTCAACCCAAGACAGAAGTGGCTGCATGAACGAGGTACCACTGAAATAGTGGGTATCAGAAGGTCCTTACCCATTTCCTTTGTAGATTAAAAAAGCCAAAAAAATTCTCAAAGGCATGCCACAGCAAACGAGGTTCACAAAGTCCCACCATCTCTTTCAGCATGTAAATCATTTGGGGTTGTATTCTTGAAGCCTGTGAGTAATTCTTCAAACTAAACTTGGAAGCATAAAAACTAACTGGTTTCTATTCAGGAAGGTTCATGAATGAGTTATTTCCTTTTTGAGTCATCTTTGTAACCAGGTGAAAATGTCACTTCCCAGCTCAGATTTTATTCAGAGCCAGGAAGCTGCTGTAGAATTCCGTTTCCTTTATAACATACTTCTAGAATTGTAACATGCTTGCCTAGTTGCAAGGTTTATTGTTGACCACCCTGGATTGGATAAAGGGACCTATTACTTATCTCCTTAAGTCCAATTAATACAGCCAATTAAAAGGAAGGAAAAAAGGAACGAAAGGAGGGAGAGAGGGAGAGAAAAGAAAGGAAAAATCAATACGGCATAACTTCTTCCTTCAAATGAGGCCCTACATTTCATCAAGTGTTCGTAAATTTTATAATTTATATTTGTCTATTAAATTATTTATAGTCAACATGAGGGATTCTCAACTTCAGCACTATTGACCTTTTGCACCAGAAAACTCCTGGTTGTGAGGGTGCTGTCCTGCATGCTGCAGGATGTTCAACGGCCCATCTGACCTCTACCCATTAGATGCCAGTAGCATCCTGCCCACCAATTAGGACAACCAGACATTTCCAATTGTCCCTGGGCGTGGGGGGTGGGGGGGTGGGGGGGTGGGGGTGGAGTGGAGAACAGCCCCAGGTTGAAAACCACAGATGTTTACTATTTCATGAAGAATTCAAAACAGCTTACAAACACAAATAAAATATAAGAATCAAGCATCACTACCAAGGAAATAGATGAATAAAAATCCGAAACCAGTGGAAGAGGAGAGGAACAGAGATAAGAAGAGAATAAGGTCTAAAAAGGCTGATACTGTTGAGCCTCAAATATTTTTTTCTGAGCTTTCTGGCTGCCAAAGGAGAGGGGAGGGCAGCAGAGACCAGCCGACTGAACACACGTAAACTGAACTCTTGCAAACCTGTCTCCTCATAAACATACAAACCACACACGCAAGCATACATCTCAGTAAAAACACCATCATCTGTGTCTATCCAATTATTCAATTGTCAGCTATAAAACAAAAATATATCTGAAATCCATCTATTTGGATTCATCTCCTTTGTTATCTCCCTTGGTCCAAGATTTCATCATTTCCTGCCTGGTCTACAGGAAGAACCTCCTAATTTGTCTCTTCATTTCCATTTTATACCCCTTCAATCACTTCTCAGAGGAACCGTCTTGAACGGAAATCAAATCATATCAGTCTCCTGCTGAAACATCCCAAGAGCCTGCCAATGCACGGAGAATGAACTCTAAGCTCCAAAATCCAGCTCCTGCCTGTTTTTCCAAAATTTTCAACGCCTCCCCCATCGCCATGAGCCAACCACACTCAATTTCCTTCCGTTCCTGCCACACAGTAGACTCTTCCCCAACATCGGGTACTGCAATTATTATTTCCAACTTATTAATAAGGGCATAGTTTTGATTTTTCAGCTGCAATAACAATACATATACACACACATACACCAAAGCATTCATATGACTTGTTACAGGGATTTCACGTTAGGCAAACGCAGCAGCGAAGTGAGCTCTTCGTGTCTGATTTAGGAACGTGATATTTACGGGGAAGGCAGGAAGGGAAGATGGACGTAAAGCGGGGAAGGCAAGAAAAAGACGAAACTTACAAAGGTGAGCAGCAGTCCACGACCTCGGGCAGGACCCCAAGAAGATGGACGGGAGTTGCGCCATTTCTCCTTGCCTCCAACCTCGATACAGTGGGTGTTTGGCAGGAAAAGCGGGTGCCCTTCGTTGTGAAGAGTAACGCTCAACCGGATCTAGGACTGAAAGGAGCAGAATCCAGGGAAAGATGGAGCACTGGAGGCCCCGCCTCCACGAGCTGAGTCAGCAGATGAGTGAAAAGGCCTGTGAACTAATACAAATCACGTGCCTCCACCTCTCCCAGGTGAAAAACCTCAATCGCTGCTGCTTGTCTTCTAGCCACCAAAACTCACGCACAATGTTTCTTATGGCCCCAACTATGCAAAAACGTCCAGGGAAGGGAATCCTGTGACAAGGAGTGCAGCCTAGCCCGGTGGGCACGTTACAGAGCCACCACACCTTCTCCACTGATGACATTCTGGTAAAGAATATAAATGTATCTATTGATTTTGAACAAAAAGTGGCCAAAATTTAGAAGACTCCCAAGGAGGAAAAAAATTAATAACATAGGTCACGTGGGTTGATTTACCAGTGCTTCAAAGGTGCAATCACTTCGAACATGAGATTGATCGAGGGCAGCAAACACGTCTAAACGATCATGCTGACGTTTTGGGTTTGTGATTACACGGTACCATTCACAAAAACATTCTAACTGAAATACTTTGTGTATATGTAATGCTATTTTTAAATTTTGGAAACCATAGCTTCTATTTGAATTGGTAGAACATAGCTGCTTTTATAGATGTAACTATAAATTACCTACGCACTACCACCAATTCCAAGCACATTTTTGCTCTACATCTTTCTTATTTTAGAAGGAACATTGTTTTTACCACAATGCTGGGCTCTACCAAGATTTTTTATTATCATCGTATTTGTATTTCACCACGAAATAAATTGCATTTGTATTTTAAATTTATTTAGATGTAAATACATTTACATGTAGATGTAAATGACAAAAGAAAATGTTTTTTCTTCCGTTTTGAACTTTTGAAGTGAATTTACAGTAGCATTCGCAATAATGTCAGATAATTCATCTTTGACACAGTGATCTTCCCAAAGCCTTGTCTTGATTCCATAAATTTGGTTTCTTAAAAGTGGTACTATTCTTGAATAAACTCATTTTTTATCTGAAGTATCTGATAATACTGATATGAAATTCAACTCTTTTAACTGCAAAGATCCTCTTCTGCTAGCGGACCCAGCACACTATGAGCCATCCTATTATTTTTTGAAGTTGAAAATGAGCAAAATTAAATTAGAATAGCACTTTCACCCTATAAGGCAAGTCATGTTTCACAGAGTAACATGGAAACACCTTTTGCCGCTACATGTGTTAGTAGTAAACCATCATCGTCTGTAACGCTCTTAAATGACGACTAACATTTCAAGCAGCTGCTGATACTTCTTCAGCAGATTTGTGATTTCTGATTTTCACCTGATCAAGGGTACCACTACAACCCCAATGAGGGTGTGGGAAATAAAGGAATATTTTGTTTTTATCATCAGTTTTCTTGAGAGATAAAAATTGAGTACTGTACTTACTTTTTTCATTTAATATGCACTTTCATTTTTTGGAGCTCACGGCTACAGAAAAGGTAAATTGCAGAAAATTTTTAAATAACAAATAGTACTTTGTAAAAATGAGAAACCACAATAGGAAACACAAGTGGATTACTCTCTCTACAGACTACGGCAAGGCTGCTCAGCCCCAATTTCTGTCCTACATTTCTTGGACACAACCTATATTGTCCCATGTTCCCCACTGACCCTGACAAGTGGTGACCTGGTAGCTTCATGCACTTAGTAGTTCTCGGCGTAGATCATGGCACAACTGGCTCCTGTAGGGCAGCAGAGTCAATGACTTCTCCCATCACCATCTGAGATTAGAAGGAAGTACTCACTCCCAGCACTAGGGGTCACACACTTCATTATATCTACAAACATCTTCTATGTTGTCTTTAAAAATAAAGGTCAGAGGGCTTCCCTGGTGACGCAGTGGTTGGGAATCCGCCTGCCAGTGCAGGGGGCACGGGTTCGAGCCCAGGTCCGTGGAGGATCCCACGTGCTGCGGAGCGGCTGGGCCTGCGTGCCGCAGCTACTGAGCCCGCATGCCTGGAGCCCGTGCTCCGTGGCAGGAGAGGCCACCTCAATGAGAAGCCCGTGCACCACAACAAAGACCCAACGCAGCCATAAATAAATAATTTTAAAAATAATACACATTGGATTTTTTTAAAAAATTAAAAAAAAAAATAAAGGTCAGAGAAAGAGAAATGGGCTTGCACTATCCACTATACAATTGTCTCACACACCACGCGATGAGACCAAGTCAGAAAGCAGAAATATACATCGCAGATCTGCCAAAGCTACCCTGACATGTTCTAATGCAACTATTAATATTAATACTTTATTAAAAATGAAATATCCAGGAAAAATGCAAAATCTGGCTGCATTCTAGGAGTACAGGAGTAAACAGGGCCTCTCCCAAGCAAATGGAGCTTACAAGTGCCCGACATTTAGTAACTAGGATTCATGTTCAGCCTTAAGTCTGATTCAGAGCTTCTGCCCCTCTCCTGAGTTAGGCTCTGGGATCTGCCAGGAGGAAGAGGGTTGAGCAGGCAGTGCTTGGTCTCTTCTTTCATTCTCCCCTCAACTCTACCATCTCCTGCTGGCCAGAGGGGACCAGCCTCAATGACCTCCAATAATCCTCACCCACCCACCCCCACCGGTAGTCACACTGTTTTGTAGTCCCCTCTCATACTCAATAGGCCTGATCTGTGTAAACGACATCTGGACACGGCAACCTCATGGAAGATCTTGAGTCAGAACTACCTACCAAGACACTTCAGAATTTCTGACCCCCCAAAACTGTGAGAAAAATACATTTTTATTGTGTTTAAGAGACTAACTCAGGGGATGATTTCTCACATAGCAATCAATAACTAACAGACTCCTCCGGAGTTGGGAAGGACTAGGAGAATTAGAGGAAAAGGGGCAAGTCTTGCATTAGCTGCTGTATTCATAAACCTCGCCTTCAGGGCTCCATTTCCTAATATGCGTCCACATGCTGGGTTTTTTGTGGGGTCATTAGTCAT